>NC_143137.1:101680000-102930000 GCF_059928025.1 Delphinapterus leucas | reverse complement strand
GACCAGTGGGCTCAAGATTCCAGGAGAAATGGTGGCCTCGCTCACAGAACCATCGACTGCCTCTGACTCCATTTTTCTGGGTGTGGTTTGTTTTGTACGGAAGCTTTCTAACAGGAGCGAAATACTGCATCGTTTAAGGAACGATTTCCTGAAACAAATCAGTGCTGAGTTCACACACATACAACTTTCCGCTCAAAGGGTGATCATATGACCCTGAACTGAGATGAGTCTAGGGTGGAGAAAGAAGCTGGTGAGGCCACACACCTGCCTACCCATCTCCCTCATCTGAGCCATGATGCTACCTGAGTCTAGGCGGGTCCTCTTTGCACTAGCGACGGTTTCCTTAGCCCTGCTGCTCCTGTGGCGAGCACCCATCCACTGTGCAAAGATTTGCTCCGAGCCTCGGTGTGTCCACTTCAGGCAGCCACTAAAGGATGCTCATGCTTCTCTTGTGCTAGTCCCGTGAGAAAAGACCCAATTGTAACCCTAGTTCCCTGCCTTATGTGATGGTGTCCCTGTTATTCCTGAGTGGACTGGAGAGGTGTGCTCCCTAAGTTTTTACAATTGGAATCTGAAGCCAAATAAGATAAAAAATGAAGGTAAAATTTAGAAATGGCTTTCGCATATGGCAGGGCAATAGTTCAGTTCATAAAGCAACACTTCACAGCCTATTGGATTGGATGAGATGTTTTTTCCCCAAGCAGCAGCATGTGGGAAAACTCATTTTGGAATCTGTTCCACCTCTACTGGCTTCAATAACCATTTTCTGTAACAGCCTGAAACTGGCAACTTGCAAGTGTTTGCCATCCAAGTTTCCACCCTTTACCTGTTAGGCAGGTTTCACTAAGGTGGAGATGTTTGACAAAGCAGCCTTTATCCGTCAGCTGCTGTAGTTTCAGTTTACCAGTGTTCATTGTGGAATTGCCAATTTTGGCAAAAGTCCAGGATTTCCTAATTGAATTAAAACTTAGTTTATAAGGTTTCCCAAATGTATCAGATTTATAAAAATTAAAACAAATTGTATGAGCTTCAATTCTACCACGAAGAGTAGAGGCATTAAAAAATAGGGGGGAGGGATAAATCAGAAGCTTGGTATGAACATACATATATTGCTATATATAAGATAGATAACCAAGAAGGACCTACTACTGTATAGCACAGGGAACTCTACCCAATATTCTGTGATAACCTATATGAGAAAAGAATCTAAAAAAAGTATGAATATGTGTATGTGTATAACTGAATCACTTTGCTGTACACCTGAAACTAACACAGCATTGTAAATCAACCATACTCCAATAAAATTAAAATATTACAAATGTAAAGAAATATATAAAGAGAGAAGGGGAGAGTGAGAGACCGCTACCAAGGCACTATTTTGCTGCTGTTTCCACTGTTGGTTTCAACTAACGTCTTCATCTCGAAGTGCTGCTGCTTTGAGTTATTCCTTTCTATCAGCTTTGGTTTATTAATTCTGTTTATTAATTACCGACATATTTACTGAGTGCCTGCTGTGTTCCAGAAACCCTTCTGGGCACTGGGAACATCAGACTAGATCAGAAATAGCTTCTCCAAAAAGGAGCTTCTGATGTGGTAGAGAGTTTTCACCTTCCTCTCTTCAGTGCTCTGTTATTCTGTTTCCAAAGAGAATATCCATCTCATTCATTTAATAAAATCTTTGTTTCACTCTACAAATTCTACTCACCATCTGATTAAGTGCTTTTCTTTTTTCTTTTAATTTTTATTATGCGGCATGCATGTTGTCAAGTGCACAATTCTTAAATATATAGCTTCGTGAGTTTTTGTAAATGTGTGTACCTATGGTAGCATACTCTAGGCCAAGATATAGGACAGATACATTTCTAGAATTGTGGAAATCTCTCCGTGTTCCTTCTCTATCAATATTCCAGAGGAAACACTATATATTCTTTGTGTGTGGCTTCTTCCTGCTGTGAGATTCAACCACGGAATCGCGTGTCTCATCCACAGAGTTGTAAGTAACAGTCATTTATTCTTTGTACTGCTCTGCAGTATTCAGATCTGTGAATACACCACAGTTTGCTTATCTAGTCTATTCTTGATTCACATTTTTTTTTTTTTTTTTTGCTTTACGCGGGCCTCTCACTGTTGTGGCCTCTCCCGTTGTGGAGCACAGGCTCCGGACGCGCAGGCTCAGCGGCCATGGCTCACGGGCCCAGCTGCTCCGCGGCATGTGGGATCTTCCCGGACCGGGGCACGAACCCATGTCCCCTGCATCGGCAGGCGGACTCTCAACCACTGCGCCACCAGGGAAGTCCCTTGATTCACATTTGACTTGACTTTAGTTTTTGGCTACTATGAATGAAGCTGCTGTGCCCAGTCCAGGGCATGTGTTTGGGGAGACATGAGCTTGCATTTATCTCAGTGTTACATCTGGGAACAGAACTGCTGGGTCACAGAGGAGGCGTATGTTCAGCTATGATGCTGACAGTTTTCCAAGAAGCAGTACCAATTTACCTTCCCACCCGCAGAATCTGAGAGATCCACATTCTCGCCCGTACACCGTACTGTTAGTCTTCTAAATTTCAACCATCCCGATGTGTTTATAGAGGAATCTCACTGTGGGTTTAGTTGCCCTTTCCTGATGATTCACGCTCATCATAACTGCATGAGTGGATATCTTGATTTCTACATCTGGCTCTTGAGAATTTAGTGAATTTGAAATTGTCCTTGATCAAATCGGTGCTGGGCTCCCAGAAAACATTGAGCTTCTACTTGAAAAGCTGAGGCTGAAACCCAGAATGAGAAGACACTCTGATAGCAAGGTAACCCAGAGAGGCTGCTCACAAGTGGCCAGCCATGCACTGCCGTGCTAGTGTAACACTCTCTCTTCCCGGACAATGCATGGCCATTGGACATCCATCCTCCGAGCGCCTTCCTGTTGTTGCTTGACATCTTTAACATGTGGTCCCCAGACACTGACTAGTTATCTCTGTGCATCCTTCCCTTCTCCGAGCCCTCCCTACCACGTAGCCCTCTCTGTTCTACTGAAAATTCACACGTGAAACAAAAACTGGAAAGCCATGTGGCCCTTGGGCTTTTGTTTCCAATTCTCAGTGTCCTTCAGCTCCCTGGCCATCGGACAGTGAGGACGCTTCTTGCCCTGTGCTCTGCTCCCACCGTCTATGGAACTGGGTCCCGCATCTCCCCGCTCTCCAGCCCCCTCTTCATTAGTTTCCTCACAGGCCTTTGATTCACTGCTGGTTCTCTGACCGTGGACCCCAGGGTTCAGTCTTTGGCCCCGTTTACTCCACACCTATACTCACAGGAGCTGAGCGCTCGTGTTTGGGTTGATAAACCCTGAGCTCTGTGCTTTAGCTTAGATCCAGGATGGTTCTGCAAACATCCCATCTGATGAGATAAAATTTAACTTCTTTGATGTGATGCATGTCATATGTCATGTATCTCTCTGGCTTGTGGAATGCTGGAAGTTTCTGCCCTTAGAAGGGATGCTTTGGTGTGGTTCCATGCAGGCTGGAGGGTTCTAATTGGGTCTAGACACTGAGGAAGCTGATGGAAATTTGGTACCAGGGGAAGATCTGAAGCCGAGCGACAATTAGAGAGCCACGTCCCCCGGGTGGTGGGAGCAGCTCACATTTTTCTGAGGCCTGAGGGCACCCCGGTCCCTCTCAACAGATCCCTCCAGGCAGGCTCCAGCAATGCGCTGCATTGTATGGACACTTTCCCGTGCTCCATCACCTTCTTTCTGGACCCGTTTCCTCCCATAGTGGCTGAATTCTGCTTAGGTTCCTCATTTCTATTCTTAGTACCAGCCTGCCACACCAGCTCTGAGGTGCAGGCTCAGTGCTAAGCCCCTCTCCTCCCTTCCCCTCTCTGGCCTCCTTCTTCAGTTTCCATTGTCTGCCCTTGGAGCTGGTCCCCTGTGCTTTTTTGCCCTCAGTGACCTTGGCCCCTTGAGAAGACTTTCAGAGACCCATGTTCCTTCCTGCATTCCCATATGGCTGAGTAACACTTCTCTTGGTCCAGCCCAGCCTGGGGACACCCCTCCTCCTTTTCTCTGGCTTTGAAACATTGCTGACCTTCCACCTGGGCTGATGTGTCTAAATAAACAGGAGGACCCTTAGTGAGACCTCAGAGTGGCCGGGCAATATGATTGACAGCCTGGTCCACGGACAGAGGAGTTTGGACCCTACCCTGGAGAAGGCAGGCACTCTGAAGGCGTCTGGGCAAGGGAGCATCTTGATAGGGATCACGTTTCAGGATTGTTGGGGATGTGGGTAGGATGAACCCAGCGAGGGGGCAGCTGAGCCCCATTGTGAGGGGCTATAGAAGGGCAGGCAGGCTGATGCTGGCGGGAAGTGAACAGATTTGGGAAAGAAGAATGGGTTGTTCATTTACAACCTTAGTGACTGGTATGCAGAAATGAAATGAGGAATCTCAGTGGAATGCTGGGTGTGGCTTTTATTTTTATTTTTTTTAACATCTCTACTGGAGTATAACTGCTTTACAATGGTGCATTAGTTTCTGCTTTATAACAAAGTGAATCAGGTGTATGTATACATATATCCCCATATCCCCTCCCTCTTGCATCTCCCTCCCACCCTCCCTAGCCCACCCCTCTAGGTGGTCACAAAGCACCGAGCTGATCTCCCTGTGCTATGTGGCTGCTTCCCACTAGCTATCTATTTTACGTTTGGTAGTGTATATATGTCCATGCCACTCTCTCACTTTGTCCCAGCTTACCCTTCCCCCTCCCCGTGTCCTCAAGTCCATTCTCTAGTAGGGTGTGGCTTTTAGGTGCTAGCTTGCAATACTGTTGGCTGAGCCACAGCTATGAAGTAGAATTCTTGACATCCCTGTCTGTTTATGGGAACAGAAACACTTCTCATTTACTGCCAGGCTCTGATGGTTTGGACTATGAAATAATCTGTATATTTTTCAAGATTAAACTTAAAAAAATTATGCAGGCATTAAGAAAATTTGTTTTTTAGCCAAAGTATACATGTTGTGTCTAAGGAAAAAAAAGTTTGCAAGCTGGAGCCTCAGCAACAGCCAGGTGGGATGGGGGATGGGTGACAACCAGCTGAACCCAAGAGACTCGGGCCCCTCCCTGATCCTGTCCAAGCAACATCACCTTTTATGAATTCATACATGGGGCTTCCGGGCAAGATTTCACTTGAGAATATATTTTTCTGCTACGAAAAAGGTTTTAAACAATTAGACTAGTTTGTTATTACACAAGCTGTAAACCCTAAAACAATGAATACTATGCTTTTCTGCTCCTTCCAATCTGCTGTATATGCCTGCACATAGATACCACATTCACCACCTTTTAAATGTTTTACTTACAGCAATCTGTACCTTTTTCTATCTTAAGAAAAAATATTCAACCATACAAAGTTTTGTTTCTTCCAGAGCACAACAGAAGCGTCAGTGTCTTTGATTGTTTGTAAAAAGCGAACAAACATTGTGTTTGTCTAATAGTATTGCTGGGACCTTTCAAGGATTTGAGAAAAATGAAGATACATATCTTCTTTCTATAAAAATGCATATATCTTTTGCTGTTAGCATCTTCTATGAGGAATAACTAAATACCATTGTGTAAGCACAGGCATTGGGTCCCAGGCACAGAGACCCCCAGATTGGATGGAGGACATCACTGTGTGTTTTTCTCCCTTGTTCCCCGAGAAAACATCCCTCCCAGGTCACCAAGGGGGTGTGCTAGTGTCTGGGCTGCACGGCTGGGAGAACCAATTCTCTTTCCCCTTCATCACGAGGGTGGTCCCAGGGCACCAGGGGGCGTGGTGATGCCTGTGGTTGCTGCTTGCAGTGGGAGGTGGCAGGGCCTGCCTTTCAGGGTTTCTCTCTTCCAGGACATTGGCCCTCACCCCGGATCTTGGCCAAATCAATCTCATCCTTTAGTTCTCCCACACATGATAATCACGCTGTAATTGTAAGACTTCCTCCCGTCATTGCTTCCTTTCCTCACTCATGCTGAAAATTCTTTTTTTTGATTGAAGTACAGTTGATTTACAATATTGCGATAATTTCAGGTGTACAGCATAGTGATTCAGTATTTTTGCAGATTATACTCCATTATAAGTTATGGCAAGATAGTGGCTGTAATTCCCTGTGCTGTACAATAAATCCTTGTTGCTTATCTATTTATACCTAGGAGCTTGTATCTGTTGATCCTACACCCCTAACTTGTCCCCCCCGCCATCCCTCTCCCCTTTGGTGATGTGACCTGGTATTCGCCCCCTCCATGTGGCCTCTGAGCTGACAGCTCTCCTGGAAAAAAGTCACCTCTCTTCCGCCCCTTCTGTCCTTTCCAGAAACCTGTAACCAGGCGGGAAGAGCTCCAAAGGTGAGTTAGGGCCTCAGTAATGCCGGGACCTCACCCCGCCCCATGTCAAGGACACAGGGACAGTACTTGCCTTGAGCTCCTTAGCATTTACAGACACGCACATTAACTCACGGAGAAATAGGCACTATTTTGCTTACCATTTAGGCAAATACAGTGAGTAAACAGTGGGTCTAACTCAAGTAAAGAATGACCTTTCCTCTTATCTTAAACATGTCGGTTTTCAAATCTCCCTCCTTGTGGTGGCTGGACATCAATGACCCCATGATGGAGAGTCCCGGGGTCACCTGACACAGGCTCTGATGGGAAAAGCCGGTCTGCATTAGAACACCTGACTCTGTAGCCTAATATTCTTTTTTTTTTAAATTTTATTTTATTTATTTATTTTTGGCTGTGTTGGGTCTTCGTTGCTGTGTGCGGGCTCTCTCTAGTTACAGCGAGCGGGGGCTACTCGTCGTTGCGGTGCGTGGGCTTCTCACTGCGGTGGCTTCTCTTGTTGCGGAGCACGGGCTCTAGGTGCACGGGCTTCAGTAGTTGTGGCACATGGGCTTCAGTAGTTGTGGCTCGCAGGCTCTAGAGTGCAGGCTCAGTAGTTGTGGTGCACAGGCTTAGTTGCTCTGCGGCATGTGGGATCCTCCTGGACCAGGGCTCAAACCCGTGTCCCCTGCACTGGCAGGCCACTGATGGAAGCCCTGTAGCCTAATATTCTTCATTATTTTATCAGATTTGCTTCAAATAGGAAAATATTGCTTTCTACTGCCCTCTAGTGATAGATGGTCGCAAACACAACCACCAAAGCATGTCCTGATCTTGATTTATATTAAAAGTCCCATTGCTTTATTCTGCATTTAAAGGCAATGCATCTTGTGATTGATACAGAGTGTATCCGGACCTCTCTTCTAAAATTCGGGAGTATTTATCCAAACGCCCATCTCACACCTCCCATTACCCCCAGGAACCTGCTCATCCCCAGAGAGGGTTCCCATATGCTACTGCTGGTAGCTCCAGACTAAAGCCAGTCCTGTCCCCTTTCCCCTCAAATCCTTCCAGAAATCCTTCATCTCACGCAGAATAAAAGCCCACATCCTTGCAATGCTTTTCAGCCCTCAGCACCTCCTTCCAGCCCTTTCTCTGGCATCACTTCTCACCAGGCTCACCTTATCCACAGTTGTGCTGTGAATGTTTTACACCTGGTTCCCCAGGTAGGGGGGTGGGGATCCCAGCTACCAAGGCGTGTCAAGTTGCACACAAAATTCCTAAAACATTTACTGGTGGGCTCTCGCTGGCTGGTGCAGGCAGACTGCAGCCCGTGACTGTCACCTACTCCAAGAACTCAGCTCGGCCACAGGGGTCCTCTCTCTTCCCTGAAAGCAGCAGGGGGACTCTCACCTCCTGCCTTTGCATGGCTAGTCCTTCTGCAATTCTATGGTGTGTTCCTGTTCTTTTTTCCAGTTGCCTTATCGGAGAGATCTTCTCTTGCTAGCGTATTTAAAATTGCACTTTAATCTCCTTCCCCAGTTTTACTTTTTGCTTGATATTTATCGTCATCTGATATATTATGAATACATTTACTCATCCTTATGGACTGTGTCCACCTTCCCCTCAAATTCATATGTTGAAGTCAGAAGGTGATTGTATACGGAGATAGGGTCTTTACAGAGATATTAGGTTAAAAATCAGGTCTCAAGGCTGGGCCCTAATCCAATATGACTGGTGTCCTTATAAGAAGATGACATTTGACACACGCAGAGGGCACAGGGAGAGGATGGTCCCCTGTAAGCTGAGAGAGGCCTCAGGAGAAACCAGCCCTGCCCATACGTTGATTTCTGACTTTTGCTGTCCAGAATTCTGAGACAATCAATCTCGGTTGTTTAAGCCTCCCACTCTGTGAAACTTTGCTATGCCAGCCCTTAGCAAACTAATACACTTATTTATTGTTTTTCTCTCCCTCGTAAAATGTAAGCTCGAAGATGGCAGAGACCGAGTTGCTTTAGATCAGCACTGCATCCCCAGTGCTTAGAGCTGGCTGAGATGACAATAAACACTCCATCAAGGGGGGATAAGTTCAAATATCTTCAGATTGTTTGATTTTCATCTCTTTGGCAGATGGAGAGAGTTCCTGTCTCTTACATGATTATTTAACTTTGCTTTCTTTAGCTGTTTATTCTCCAGGAGTCATATCTCACTTGTCGAAGGGGGACCAGGACCTGGTCCTTAGGGCAAATCTCCCCGTGTCCTCCCATGGGTTAACGGTCTTCCAGATCAAGGGCCCGGTGAGGGTGGCCACCAGCGTCTGAGCATGAAAACCCTGGAGGGCAACGTGGACGCTGGGTTCCCTCCCGGTCACAGAAGCGCGTGGTTCTGGGCCCTGGGAGAGAGGAAGCACCTAATGTTCCCAGGATCGTGAAGACACATTAATCACCAGTGGAGTGGTGGATAAGCAATAGCAAACAATGGACAAATAGACCGTGAGAGACTTTCAATCTATTTTGGATGACGCAATAAGCGAGTCATAAATAATACAACTAAACCTATTTGATTACACGATCAGTCTTAACCTCAGTCTTTCAGGAGGAGGTTTCAGTAGTTTGTGTATTTGAGTAGAAGTCGTTCTACCACCTTGGTATTGATGACGGGAAGATTCCCAAGCACCAGCAGTTTATTTCTCACCCTCTTTCCCGGCCCGGCCTCATGAGGCTGCCGGGACATCCTCAGCTACACTCAGCGATACTTCAGGGTGCCCCCATCCCCTTCCGTGCACTGCAGGGCAGGGCTGTGGGCTGAACACTTGATTTTCTTTTGCCTCTTTATCTCTCCTACGACCATACGTTCTCCACTTTCCCTTCTCTTTTCTGAACTTCCCATTTTCCAGTCTCCAAAATCTATCCCCCTCCCCAGTTATCCCCAATTACAATGGCCATTTTGCAGACCACGGTAGCCTGGAGCCTCCCGTATATCTGGGTCCCTACTCTTTCTTTTCTTTAATTTATTTTATTGAAGTATAGTTGATTTACAATGTTGTGTTAATTACTACTGTACAGCAAAGTGAGTCAGTTATACATAAAGTGAGTCAGTTATACATACATATATATATAAATATATTCTTTTTCATATTCTTTTCCATTATGGTTTTATCACAGAATATTGACTATAGTTCCCTGTGCTGTACAGTTCTATATATTAACAGTTTGCACCTGCTAATACCAAACTCCCACTCCATCCCTCCCCCACCTCCTCTCCCCCTGGGCAACCACAAGTCTGTTCCCTATGTCTGTGAGTCTGTTTCTGTTTTGTAGATAAGTTCATTTTTTTTAGATTCCACATGTAAGTGATATCGTACGGTATTTGTCTTTGTCTGACTTACTTCACTTAGTATGATCATCTCTAGGTCCGTCCACGTTGCTGCAAATGGCATGATTTCATTCCTTTTTATGGCTGAGTAATATGCCATCGGGTATATGTACCACCTCTTCCTTATCCACTCCTCTGTGGATGCAGGTCCCTACTCTGAACAAAACAATGAATCCCCTTTGCAACCTCACCACAGGAGACACCCCCAGCTAGACCCATGGTTTTAACTATTATAACGTTATTTACTCTATAGAGACATGACTTGTGGTAGAACACCCATCCACTCATGTTTATGAAACTTCTTTCTATTAGCTCTTTCCTACCACTCGAGGGTGTTTTTCCGAAAGCCTGCTTTCTGTTTTAAGGTTCGTGGGATTCGCCGGCAAAATAACCGCTCATCTCACACAAATAAACAGTTTTAATCAAATCTTTACTAGAAGGTGATTTAACTTAATTTCAACATACAATCATTAAAAGGAAAGGAATAAGGATATTAATAGAGTATATAAATTTCAATATACAATTATTAGAGGGAAAGGAATAAGAATATTAACAGAATATATAACAGAGCATACATCACCAAGTTGGGCCGACACCTACTTCCAGATCCAAGCAGCAGCTGGGAAGTCCCTGGAACAGCAATCTGGAGCCCCAGCTGGCAAGGTCCCGGGCGGTGCGTCCACCCCACGGGTGACACTTCAGAGTGCCGCCCAAAGGAGTCCTGCTTTTAATGCCAAGCCGCAAACTGATAATTATCAGCTTGTGTGCAAATATGCAGCTCTGGCTATTATCGTAAACACTTTGACACTTTAGTTCTAAGTCTCAGAATGGCTGATCCCTGGGAACTGGCCAGATTCCCAAGGCCCAGGAAGCTTCATGACTTACTCCCTTCTTTATCTTTTGGTTCCCAAGACTTGCTTGCACCATTTCTGCTGAACTGCATGTAGCCTAGCGGTTTGGCATGTAGCTCTTTCAGGGTCTTTGTTTAGTCAAAGGCCTACTGTTGCCTCTGAAGTCTAAACAAGACTATTTTACTAGCTTCCCCCACAAAGGGTTAGCATGGTGAGGCCTTCTTTGACCTGCTGACCTACCTTAGTTTCCTCTGGTCACTGCCCACTATTGTGCCCTGCTTCTATTCTTTCTCCATCCAGCACTGAGCTGTATCCAACAGTTAATTCAACTCTGAACACCCCCTTCGTTCACTCTGTAATCAGTCTTCTATAATAAGTCGAATGCTTCATACAGATGAGATTTCTTTAAAACTCTTAAAACAACTGTCACAAACAACCTCCATTTTTGTCTATACTTTTAAATAGCTGATGTAGCTTCTAAGTCTCTTGATAATTTGCATCTTCCTCTGTGCTTCCATAGAAGTCCCTGCAGACCTGCCCATGGTGTGAGGGAATGGAATTTCTTGTTCGGAGCTGGTGGTCTTTCTCTGTGCTCTGCTCTTCCACAGGGTGATGGAGACTCCTGCTTCTCACCGAATATCCACATATTCCTCCATGCCCCCCAGATCCTGGGCAGTCAGGCGGGGCCATGTGACTAGTTGTGGCCAGTGGGCTGTTACCAGAACGGTGTGTCTTTTCCAGGTCAAATCCTTTAAGGGCTGGTGTGTTTCTCCCTGGATCCATCTTCCTCTGAGCTGGTGACTTCAGAGGCTATGTGTTGAAAATTGATGGTCAGTGGTGTGCTGGTAAATGTTGAACAGCCTGCCCTCTGGGGAACACAATCAAAATGATGGGTTCATTTGCTAATTTCATGATGTCAACACTCGCAGCAAGGCCAGTCTCAAGCTACTCATGAGTTGTCTCTGAATATGGAGCTGGGAGGAGATGCTAATCGTTGGCTTTTGTAAGCTGGTGCGAGCTAGCTCCTGTGAGGCGCTGGGGATGGTGGGGCTGCCTGTACGCTGAGTCAGCACAGTGAACAACCAGGACGATTGGATTAATGTCTAACAGCAGATGTTACATCAGTGAGAGACACGCTGTGTCTGAGCCGCTGCATTTTGTTTGCTGTTGAAGTTGGTGGACCAAACAATATATACATCACATTCTTTATTATTTTTTTTTTTTCTGCGGTACGCGGGCCTCTCACTGCTGTGGCCTCTCCCGTTGCGGAGCGCAGGCTCCGGACGCGCAGGCTCAGCGGCCATGGCTCACGGGCCCAGCCGCTCCGCGGCATGTGGGATCTTCCCGGACCAGGGCACGAACCCACGTCCCCTGCATTGGCAGGCAGACTCTCAACCACCGCACCACCAGGGAAGCCCCACATCACATTCTTTGTCCTTAAAGTTCCAATGTTATGGTCTGGTGTAAAACTACACTTTTTGAGTAAGTTATTTTTTCCCTTCTGTACTTATAAAGGGATCAACATTACTCTCTTGACTGAGGAAGACAAGAGACCTGAAGAGGAACAGAGAAGATTAGCAGGTCAAGAAAGGCTTTATCTCCTATTCACAGGATGTTCATTCCCAAAGGAGGCATGGGTAGCTGTGCAGTGTGCCTGGGGAGGGGACCTAAGGGGCCTGCAATGCCCGGGGGCAGGGGGCATGGGTGGTTGATGGTGTGGCAGGCAGAGCAGACCTGGACGGTGCTCTGTGGCCGCAGATGAAGGTCCACTCTTCCCATGTGTGAGCCTTGGCGCAGAGATGCAGGGGTGCTTTCAGAGAGGCAGGGTGGGCGGTGTGCCTAGACGTCGCACAAAGAGGACACTCCCAGGGGATGCCATCAGGGGGAGGTGGGTACACCTAGGTCCACATGTGATTGGATATCAGGACCAGACTCATACAGGACATCCCCCCCCCTCCCCATTGTCCACCTCCATCTATTACGCTTCCTCAGTCCCTGAAAATATCAGGGTGCTCTGGGGTGAAATTGGGGGATCTAGCGTGCCCGAGTTTTCCTTTGAAAATGATGAAGAAAGTCCAGATATTCATTTCCCTTCATCGGGCAAGATGGGTGCTTGAAGGAGGGGCTGAATTGTGAATGGTGTACTGATGCACACGTGAGTTTGTGATGTTAAAATGTTGTTCTCGCTGTAATGGCACAGAGTCGCTCACCACTCTTGCATTAGTTCTCTGTTGTTAGCTGACAAATTACCACAGGGTAACAGCTTCAACCACACAAGTTGACTAGCTGGTAGTGTCCATGGATCGGAAGTGTCCATGCTTTTGTTTATATTTTGTTTATTGTTGCTACTGATGTGGAGGTGGCTTAGCTGCTCTTCCACTCAGGACCTCAGAAGCTATGACCAAGGTGTTGGCAGGGCTGGGGTCTCGTCTGAGGCTGGGCTTCTCCTCCAAGCTCACTGGTGGTTGACAGAATCGTTTCCTTGCCACTGTGACACTCCCGGGGGCTTGCTTCTTCAAGTCCACCAGGAGAGGGAGTCCAACTGCTCAGTCTCTGACCCCCAAGGTGACCTCTTGATTAACTCAAAGCCATCTGATTAGGGACCTTAATTACACCTGCAAAATACCTTCACCTTTGCCACAAGACGTAATCCCAGGAGTGACCTCTGTGTGCTGTATTCTATGATTAGAAAGCGGTTCCAAGTCCTGCCCATGATCCGAGGGAGGAAATTCCAGAGGGGTGTGATCACTGGGGACCAGTTCAGAGCTCTGGTCACCACACCTCTTTATGTCCGGATTTTTATATCACTTGCAGGTCATCCTTGGTCACTTAGTTCACCAATGGGTGAAGTTCAGATCCCAAATTCAAAGTTTTTATTACCTGTGTTTCTATAGCTGTAGTTACCAAAGTCCTACTTTGTTAGAGCAAAATATAAGTGAATCACGCAAAGTTCTAGAATCTTTGACTCCTTGATAAGGAAGAAAGACACCAGAAAAACAAAGTAAATTTCAAAGTTTTATGTAGTTCTTCACATGAAAAATTAAATTCCCAATTCATTCCCTTTGGAAATTACCATTTTCATTCACTGATTCATTCATTCATTCATTCATTCATCCTATAATGTTTGTTAAACAATTACTATATGCAAGCTACTGTTTTATGCTTGGGAATCAAAGATAGCTGAGATCTCTTATCTCATGGAACTCCTAGAGGGGAGAATGGAAATTAGCAGATAAATAAGCAAAGAGGATAACTTTAAACACTGCTAGGTGCTCAAAGGAAACCAAGCAAGAGACTGCTATAGAAGGTGGCTGGAGGGTGTCTGCTAATTTAGTCTGAGATCAGAGTGAGAACTTGACTGGAGAGAAAGCCAAGGGACAGAAGAGCTGGCTGCAGTTTTCTGCTATGGGTGTCCATCTCAAAATGGGATGTGGCTGGTGCTTTTGAGATCAGGAAAAGGGCCAGCTGGGCTGGTATTGAGTGAGTGAAGGTAGAGAGGTGGGAGACCTCTTGGGAGTCTCGGAGTTTGGGTCATGCCGGCCTTACAGACCCACGTAAGGCTCTCAGATGAAATCCAAACTCCCGGAAGCAATACACACAATTCCAGGCATACTAGGAAGATACAGCTGGTTTGAATCAAGGGACTGACAGGTTTAGGCGGCTCTGGGATTGCAGGGGATCAGACAGTGCTGGCAGGCTGAAAACAGACTTTTTAATTATGCAAATGAACAAGGTGATATATGTAATATAGGTGTACGGTACAAAATAAGGATTTGGGGAAACTTGGTCCTTCTGGGTAACGGGGGTGGGGAAATGGGGTGTTTTGGCCCGTGTAGGGTGGGGTCCAATTAGACTTAGTGGAAGGGGTGATGAAGCTGTGTGGTTCTTTGCGGTAGCTCAGATGTCCTTCAAGTGGGTCTGAGCCTGTTCATCACATATTTGCTGTAACTCCTAAAATGCAGGGCAGTCTGTTATATGACTGTGTGCTTTTGTTCATTTTCTTGTTTGTTTTTATTGTTGCTACTGCTGCTAAGTCTTCAGTTTGCATGCGGGAAGGCTGCCCTCCCTCTGAAAGAGTCGCTACACCTTCCAGAAAGAGAAACCAAGACTTTAAATACAGATGCATGGGCATGGGGAAAGGGGATGGCGACATGGATGCCTTCATTCAGCACCTTGCATCACCGAAGAGAGTCACAGAAAATCACACACACACACACACATGCACACACATGCTAGCTCCAGAAATAAAACCACAATCGCCCTTTCTAAGGGAGTATCTGGTCCCTGGTGCATGGTCTTACCCAATGTGGGGAGAAAGACAATATTAGAATCAAGTGCTTTGTGTCTCATGTATACATGTGCTTCTGATTTGGAACGAACATTGGACTCCATTCAAGGGCAGCAGGAGAGGAAACAGAGGGACTGAGCAGGAAGAGGTGGTGATGACGGCACCCACGATGGAGTTTATGGAGGGACCGCAGCTACAGCAGGAACAGAGGAGTGCAGCCTGGGTGTGAGTGCTATGTGGGGTGCAAGACAGGACCCCTGGAGGGAAGGAGGTCTAGGGGCTGAGAGATGAGCCTACAGAAAGAGCATCTATGTGGATATCAAAGTCACCAAGGATCTTTTCAGAAGGAGGGACAATGGACCAGGAACTAAAATCTTCCAGGAAAGGTAAGGAGTGTCCTGGGAGTGGAATGAAGACCACCACACCGAGAAATGCATTGACCACGAGATTCTAAACTGGGGAAGTGAACTCTGAGAGGACAGGTATCTGTGGCTGGGCTGGGGGAGCAGGCCGGCAGGAGACTTGGTTTTTCCCTTGCACTCACCTGCCTCTTTTGAACCTTGTGGCATAAATTTGTATTTCCCATTCAAAGAATATTAAACAAGCAATGAAAGGCATGGGTATATCATGGAGGAATGGAACTACAGTATAGTGTGTATGGTCTTGGGTTACAGCGAAAAACATTAAATACAATTTCATTTTGTCTTTGATTCCTCCCTTCTTGGAATAGACTTTTCCTCACTTATCTTTCAGTTGTTTTCTATCCCCTCTGGAGACTCTGATACTTTTTAACTCTAAAAAAATTTTAATTATGGTAAAATACACACAAGGTAGAGCATATTATCAATGCTGGTTAATTTGATGTGTCCACATAGTTAGTTTAACATGGAAAATTAGTCAGTGTCACACACGATATTAACAGAATAAAGGAGAAAAAACACAGGATCGCCTCACCAGATGAAGAAAAAGCATCTGAAAAAATCTATCACCTATTCCTGATTGCTAAACATACTCAACAAACTAGGAATAGAAAGATATTTCCTCAACCGGATAAAAGGCACCTATAAAAAATTCACAGCTAACATCATACTTAATGGTGAAAGACTGAAGGCTTTTTGCCTAAGATCATGAACATAACAATAATGTTGTCTTACCACTTCTGTAAAACATTGTACTGGAGGTTCTAGCCCAGCCAATTAGGCAAGAAAAAGAAATAAAAAGTATTCACATTGGAAAGGAAAAAAAAAACAACTATATTTTTACACATCAGATGACATGGTCTTGTATATGGAAAATCCTAAGGAATCCAATATAAAACAATTAGAACCGATAAACAAGTTCCACATAATAGCAGGATACAAGATCAATATAAAAAATCAATTATAGGGCTTCCCTGGTGGCGCAGTGGTTGGGAATCCACCTGCCAATGCAGGGGACATGGGTTCGGTCCCTGGCCCGGGAAGATCCCACATGCCACGGAGCAACTAAGCCCATGCGCCACAACTACTGAGCCCGCGCACCTGGAGGCCGTGCACCGCAGCAAGAGAGGCCACCGCAATGAGAAGCCCGCATGCAGCAACGAAGACCCAACACAGCCAAAAATAAATAAATAATAAATAAATTAAAAAAAAAAATCAATTATATTCCTACTTACTGGCAGAGAACAATCTGAAAATGAAATTAAGAAAATTCCATTTAAAGTAGCATCAAAAATTACTTATATATAAATCTAACAAAACGTGTAAAACTTGTACATCAAAAACTACAAAACATGAATCAGAAGACTTTATATTTTTAAGATGGCAATGATCCTTAAGTTGATATGCTGATTCAATGCAATCTGTATCAAAATTCCAGCTGGCTTTTCTGCAGAAAATGAGAAAATGATGCTAAAATTCTTAAAAAAAGGCAGGGGACCCACAATAACCAAAACAATCTTGAAAAGAAGAATAATGATAGAGGTCTCACAGTTACTAGTTTTTTTAAAAAACAATTTATTTATTTTGGCCATGCTGGGTCTTAGTTGCGGCATGTGGGATCTTTGTTATGGCATGTAGACCCTTAGTTGTGGCATGCGTGTGGAATCTAGTTCCTCGACCAGGGATCGAACCCAGGTTCCCTGCATTGGGGGCATGAAGTCTTACCCATTGGACCACCAGGGAGGTCTCTCAATTTTAAAACTTACTATAGAGCTATAGTAACTAAGACTGTGTAGTGCTGGCATAGAATAGAACTGAGAGTCCAGAAACAAACCATTTACAACCATTCATGGTCAATTGAATTCTAGCATGATGTCAAGAAACTCATCAGAGAAAGAACAATTGTTTCAAAAAATGGTGTTGAGACAACTGGTTATCCATATGCAAAAGACTGAATTTCAACTCTTTCCCTACACCATACACAAAAATTAACTGTAGGTGATTTATGGAGCAAAATGTAAGAACTTTCATCTTACATTAAAAGCTCCTTGAAGTATAAAACTCCTAAAAGAAACACAGGAGCAAATCTTCATGACTTTGGGCTAGACAAAAGTTTCTAGGATACAATATGAAAAACAAGTAACAAAAGAAAATATAGAGCAATTACACTTTATAAAAATTTAAAACTTTTGTGCTTCGAAAAACACCATCAAGAAAGTGAAAAGACAACACCAGGACTAGGCGAAAATATTTGAAGAACATAAATGATAAAGTATCTATGTCCAGAATATATAAAGAGACCTTAAAACTCAATAATAAAATTACCCAGATAAAAATTGTGTAGAGAGTTTGAATAGACATTTCTCCAAGAAGATAGATATTCAGACGGCCAATAATCACATGAAAAGATGATCAACAGCATTAGTCATTTGGAAAATGCAAATCAAAACTACAATGAGGGCTTCCCTGGTGGCGCAGTGGTTGAGAGTCTGCCTGCCGATGCAGGGGACGTGGGTTCGTGCCCTGGTCTGGGAACATCCCACATGCCACGGAGCGGCTGGGCCCGTGAGCCATGGCCACTGAGCCTGCACGTCCAGAGCCTGTGCTCTGCAACAGGAGAGGCCACAGCAATGAGAGGCCCGCGTACCGCAAAACAAAAAACAAACCAAAAAAACCTACAATGATCCCACTTCACATGCACTAGGATGGATAAAATACAAAAGACAGATAATAAGAAATGTTGACGAGGGTGTGAAAAAAATTGGAAACTTTGTGCAGCTACTTTGGAAAATACTTAGGCAGCTCATCAAAATATTAAGAGTTAGCATATGGCCCAGAAATTCCACTCCTAGATATATACTCAAGGGAAATGAACACACATGTCCACACAAAAAACTTGTTCATGAATGATCATAGCAGTCTGATTCATAATAGCCAAAATGTGAAAACAACTTAATGTCTATCAACTGATAAAGGCATAAACAAAGTGAGCCTATCCATACAATGTAATGTAATCTGGCAGTGAGAAAGACAGGAGTGCTGCAGCGTTCATGATGATTGAAAACATTATGCTAAACAATATAAAACATTGTGCTAAAGAGGCCAGTCCCAAAAGGCGACATATTATGTAGTTCCATTTATACAAAATGTCCAGAATAGGCAAATCTACAGACAGAAAGTAGATTAGGGGTTGCCGGGGGTTGGTGTGGGGATGGGGTACAGGCAGAATGAGGACGGTATTAGTTTGCTGCTATAACAAAGTACCAGAAACTGAGTGTCTTAAAAGAAACAGAAATTTATTGTCTCATGGTTCTGGAGGCTAGAAGTCCGACTTCAAGTTGTTGGCAGAGTCACTGCCTTCTGAGGGCTGTGCGGGAACGTCTGTCTCATGCTCTTGACCTGGTCTCTGGTGGTTTGCTGGCCATCTTTGGTTTCCCTTTGCCTGTGGAAGCATCACGGCCATCTCTACCTTCCTCTTCACATGATTCTGTGTGTGTGTGTCCGGGTCCAAATATCCCCTTTGTATAAGACCACCTGTCATGTTGGATTAGGGCTCAGACATACGACAATATCTCAGTTTAATTAATTACCACCGCAAAGACCCTATTTCCGAATAAGGTCACGTTCTGAAGTACTGGGGATTAGGGCTTCCACACATGATTTTGGGGGGACACAGTTTAACCTATAACAGGGAGTGAATGCTAATGGGTCTCATTTTGAGGTGAATGAAATGTTCTAAAATCAGATTGTGGTGATGGTTGCACAACTGTGGATATACTAAGGACCATTGAACTGTACACTTTATTTTATTTTATTTTATTTTTTTAACATCTTTATTGGGGTATAATTGCTTTACAATGGTGTGCCAGTTTCTGCTTTATAACAAAGTGAATCAGTTATACATATACATATGTTCCCATATGTCTTCCCTCTTACGTCTCCCTCCCTCCCACTCTCCCTATCCCACCCCTCCAGGCTGTCACAAAGCACCGAGCTAATATCCCTGTGCCATGCGGCTGCTTCCCACTAGCTATCTACCTTACTACGTTTGTTAGTGTGTAGATGTCCATGACTCTCTCTCGCCCTGTCAAAGCTCACCCTTCCCCCTCCCCATATCCTCAAGTCCGTTCTCCAGTAGGTCTGCGTCTTTATTCCTGTCTTATCCCTAGGTTCTTCATGACATTTTTTTTTCTTAAATTCCATATATATGTGTTAGCATACGGTATTTGTCTTTTTCTTTCTGACTTACTTCACTCTGTATGACAGACTCTAGGTCTATCCCTCTCATTACAAATAACTCAATTTCGTTTCTTTTTAAGGCTGAGTAATATTCCATTGTATATATGTGCTACATCTTCTTTACCCATTCATTTGTCAATGGACACTTAGGTTGTTTCCATCTCCAGGCTATTGTAAATAGAGCTGCAATGAACATTTTGGTACATGACTCTTTTTGAATTTTGGTTTTCTCAGGGTATATGCCCAGTACTGGGATTGCTAGGTCATATGGTAATTCTATTTGTAGTTTTTTAAGGAACCTCAATACTGTTCTCCATAGTGGCTGAACCAATTCACATTCCCACCAGCAGTACAAGAGTGTTCCCTTTTCTCCACACCCTCTCCAGCATTTATTGTTTCTAGATTTTTTGATGATGGCCATTCTGACTGGTGTGAGATGATATCTCATTGTAGTTTTGATCTGCATTTCTCTAATGATTAATGATGTTGAGCATTCTTTCATGTGTTTGTTGGCATTCTGTATATCTTCTTTGGAGAAATGTCTATTTAGGTCTTCTGCCCATTTTTGGATTGGGTTGTTTGTTTTTTTGTTATTGAGCTGCATGAGCTGTTTGTAAATTTTGGAAATTAATCCTTTGTCAGTTGCTTCATTTGCAAATATTTTCTTCCATTCTGAGGGTTGTCTTTTCACCTTGTTTATGGTTTCCTTTGTTGTGCAAAAACTTTTAAGTTTCATTAGGTCCCATTTGTTTATTTTTATTTTTATTTCCATTTCTCTAGGAGGTGGGTCAGAAAGGATCTTGCTGTGATTTATGTCATAGAGTGTTCTGCCTATGTTTTCCTCTAAGAGTTTGATAGTTTCTGGCCTTACATTTAGGTCTTTAATCCATTTTGAGCTTATTTTTGTGTATGGTGTTAGGGAGTGATCTAATCTCATACTTTTACATGTACCTGTCCAGTTTTCCCAGCACCATTTACTGAAGAGGCTGTCCTTTCTCCACTGTACTTTCCTGCCACCTTTATCAAAGATAAGGTGTCCATATGTGCCTGGGTTTATCTCTGGGCTTTCTATCCTGTTCCATTGATCTATCTTTCTGTTTTTGTGCCAGTACCATACTGTCTAGATTACTGTAGCTTTGTAGTATAGTCTGAAGTCAGGGAGCCTGACTCCTCCAGCTCCTTTTTTCGTTCTCAAGATTGCTTTGGCTATTCGGGGTCTTTTGTGTTTCCATACAAATTGCGAAATTTTTTGTTCTAGTTCTGTGAAAAATGCCAGTGGTAGTTTGATAGGGATTGCATTGAATCTGTAGATTGCTTTGGGTAGTAGAGTCATTTTCACAATGTTGATTCTTCCCATCCAAGAACATGGTATATCTCTCCATCTATTTGTATCATCTTTAATTTCTTTCATCAGTGTCTTATAATTTTCTGCATATAGGTCTTTTGTCTCCTTAGGTAGGTTTATTCCTAGATATTTTATTCTTTTTGTTGCAATGGTAAATGAGAGTGTTTTCTTGATTTCACTTTCAGATTTTTCATCATTAGTATATAGGAATGCCAGAGATTTCTGTGCATTAATTTTGTATCCTGCTACTTTACCAAATTCATTGATTAGCTCTAGTAGTTTTCTGGTAGTGTCTTTAGGATTCTCTATGTATAGTATCATGTCATCTGCAAACAGTGACAGCTGAACTGTACACTTTAAATGGGGACGTTTATTACATGTGAATTATATATCAATAAAGCTGTTAAAAGTTATTTTTATTAGTGCTCCAGGGTGCTTTTCCATCTGTTGTGTAATAAAACTCAAAAAGGCTTTAAAAGATGGACAAGTTCTTCTTCAATGGAGAGTATTGACATTTATTGGAAATGAACACAATTTTCCTTGTGTTAAAAGCGCTACTAAACAAGTTTTGAACTTTGAGAAACATGAAAGGTGAGTCATTTCTCCTTCCAGAATTAGCTTTTAAGAACAATCTCGTTCGTGGTCCTGATTTCTAAGAATTTGCGATGCTGTCTTAATGCTAAGACTGTACTACAAGCCAGAACAAAATATGAAGGCAATTCAGTGGTTTAAACACAAGGATGTAAATTCTGTGTCAAAGGGAAACAACTTATAAATTCTGAATACGGTAACATTATCAACTTTATACCGTTTATACAAGAATACAATGTTCATTAAAACTGTTCCTTGTTGTTGTTTGTTTTTTGCAAGCAGGACCAACAAGATTTTCCCTCTTTAGCCCTGGCAGGTGCATCTGAGCTGTCTGCTGTTTTTGAAAAGCTCATTTAAGCTCCCATGTCTGTGGATTCCATCGCCTGCTAACACATAGGATTGCAGACACTGTCTGGGGGTATGGCAGGGTGGTGCAAAGGAAGAAGGGTTAGAGATGAGAAATCTGCAAGGAATTTGCCTGGTGAGAAACTTGGCTCCCATAGTGGTACTTTGTTCTCTCCACTTTTAGCCAGAAGCTGATCATCATGCAGGAGCCCTGATTCTATGTGGGTTCACACATATTTACTAAATGTCACTGTCCCGGGGTGTCTGTGGGGCACAGAGATGGAGGTGGAATGGATGGGCAGGAAATTAACTTCTTACTACGCATACCTTCCGCTACACATTTTCCTTGTTTTCTCCTTGAAGGCTTTATACCTGTTCCCTTATCTTTCCCAGTTCACAGGCAAAGAAACAGAGGCTCAGAGAATTTAAGTACCTTGCTGAAGGTCAAACACATCCGGGAGGATCCAGGACTTGAGCCGTGTCTATCTGAATTCAAAGTTTCAAGTCTTAGAGGAGGGAGAAAAAAATGAGAAGAAAGCTGTCGCAGAGAATAGATTTCAAGAGCGGGTGAGGTGTGAAGAACCTCATGCGTTTCAGGGAAGGGTTGGTGGACCTTGTGCGACGTGACAGGCAGGTCAGAAAGATCAGGACTGCAAGGCCCTCCTGGCCACGGAAGACCCTTGAAAGAGCAGTTATGGGGTCTTCATCAAGGGGCTGGATGGAAGCCAGACAGCAAAGGGTTAAGGAGGGAACAGACAGAAGTAGCTGCTCGGAGGGTATTTCTCATAACTTATTCATGCTGACGATGAAGAAAAGCGAGTCAGAAACTTCAGGGAAAATAAGGATCCAGAGGAGGTTTTTTTCTCCTTAGGATGCAAAGATGTTGGTAAGTTTGTGTGTCACGAGGAAGAGCCAATCGGAAGGGGAAAGAGGAGACAGAGGGAAGTGCAGTGTCCCTTCCAGGAGGGGTTGGAAGCATCCCTCATCCCCCTAGAGCCATCGGGAGATGCTTGAAGTCTTACCCTGCGCCCGCCCCAGGAGGGCAAGTCGAGGCTGGGGAGGCCACGCACGTCTTCACAGCAAATCCTATGGCATCCCGCTCTTTGACAGCTGAAGACAGGCCCACGCCCCCTAGATGCAAAGGGGGAGACAAATGTAGCCTAGGTGAGGTCCAGGGGGAGGAAGCAGATTCGTGGGGCCAGCCTGCCGAGGCAGAGATGGGCAGAACTTAGGGCGCGGTGGGCAAGCAGGACAGAGAGATGGCAGGGTGCTGGGTGGAGTGGTGCTGAAGGGAGCTGATGGGAACCCGGGGGGAGGAGGGGGGTGCAGTGTGCTGGCCGGCAGGGGTCGGGCTCACAAGGAACCCCTCCTAGAGCTGAAGAAAAGGGAGAGTGGATAAAATGATCAAGACACTTTCAGGGAGAAAGCAGGGACTTGGAGCCCTAACAAAGGAGGTTATTTTATTATAATAGTTGCAGAATACTTTGCATGTGAAAAATACGATGTACAGAGGAAAAGGTGGAACAAAGTATGTTTAAGGATGGTAAAACCTCATGGGAAAAATACAGCACGGTTGGGAGCTGATGTTAAGAGATGCCTGGGGCCCTTCTGCGGGCTGTGTGGTTTAGAGAGATCTGTTCCCATTCAGCCTGGGCTTTCTTATTGTCGGGGGGTTGGGGCTGCAGATGTGTCCCCAGCCCGGTGTCAGGCATCAGGAGGCCTCAGGACCCCTGGCAGGAGGAGCCTCCTGGGGCTCTGTTTCCTCATCTGTGAGGTGGGCGCTGACCCCCCTCCTGGGCTGCAGGTACCATGAGACGCCACCCCGGTGCTGGTCCTTGCTGAGGAGAGACCAGGAAATCCGGCCAACTTCCCAGAGGAATCCACACCATCACGAGCTGCAGTGAAAATCACAGTGAGAGAGGGTTTCCACAAAAGCAGAAGGAAACCCTCACCTTTACAAAGATTTCTACCCTAAACCTGACATATTCCATTTGTCTCCCCCTGAATCTGTTTGTCTCTTGTCTTCATTAATGAACTGTCGGAATTGGAAGGGTTTGATGAGGGCCAGCGGTCCTCACTGCTCCCTGTTCGTTCAAATGATGATTTGACTTGACGTTGTATATTTAATTACGGAGATCTTTAATATGTGCATCTTGTCAGCCCAAGGAATCAAAGTAATTTTAACATTGTTGGCTATTGCTTGCTGCAAGCAGTTAGGGTTTTTATCCATCAGTGAGAGGGGACTTGTGCTGAGATATGTCTCCCCCAGGCCTTTGGATGAACAAACTAGCTTGAATGGACTTCGGTTTCAACAGACTTGCTCTCTAAGAAGGCTTGGGCAAGACGATTCCAATACGCAATTACATCCTCGTCTGATGGATTTTAAAAGTAGAAGAATATAAGAACCTCGTTCCTGTGTGTTACTGTTACGTGTCTAAGCACCTTGGGAAATCATCTCTCTCTTTTTTTTTTTTTTACATCTTTATTGGAGTATAATTGCTTTACAATGGTGTGTTAGTTTCTGCTTTATAACAAAGTGAATCAGGTATACGTATACATATATCCCCATATCTCCTCCCTCTTGCGTCTCCCTCCCTCCCACCCTCCCTAGCCCACCCCTCTAGGTGGTCACAAAGCACCGAGCTGATCTCCCTGTGCTGTGCGGCTGCTTCCCACTAGCTATCTATTTTACGTTTGGTAGTGTATATATGTCCATGCCACTCTCTCACTTTGTCACAGCTTACCCTTCCCCCTCCCCATATCCTCAAGTCCATTCTTAGTAGGTCTGTGCCTTTATTTCTCTCTTACCCCTAGGTTCTTCATGACATTTTTTTTCTTAAATTCCATATATATGTGTTAGCATATGGTATTTGTCTTTCTCTTTCTGACTTACTTCACTCTGTATGACAGACTCTAGGTCCATCCACCTCACTACAAATAACTCAATTTCGTTTCTTTTTATGGCTGAGTAATATTCCATTGTATATATGTGCCACATCGTCTTTACCCATTCATCTGTTGATGGACACTTAGGTTGCTTCCATGACCTGGCTATTGTAAATAGAGCTGCGATGAACATTGAGGTGCGTGTCTCTTTTTGAATTACGGTTTTCTCAGGGTATATGTCCAGTAGTGGGATTGCTGGGTCGTCTCTTTTTATTACCCCAGTCGTGGTGCGAGCCTCGAGTGTGACTAGTCCTGCACTTTGCAAAGTTCTCACCATCGTCTGTCGCCTGGATTCTCCTCCTTAACATTGCCTCCCGCATGTGGATGTCTCTGCTGTGAACATATCAGGGAAAGGGGATGCAACAGACTAAAGGGGAACAGATGCCCCTCACACTGGTCACTATCTCTAACCATCGACAGGCCTTCTACATCCGAGCCAGAATTGGCCGCTCCGTAGATTCCCTTTGCTCTAGTTCTTCAAGTTCTTTCCTCTGCAGTCATGCCGTCGGCTACTGACATGACCTTTACTTGGTTTCCAAAACACTGCAAACTTTATTACAAATTTAGGGAGTGTTGCATTGGCCCCTAGGACCTTCCTGCTCTAAATTATTCTTCAGTGTTTTTTGGAGGTGGATCCTACCATTCCTGGCTCTCTAGTCCAGAAGCAGTTTCTCAGCTCTTCGCATCCCTTTGTCAGTTCAAATTGGAATTTGAGAGCCAGGATGAAGAGGTGGTTTGCAGGCCACCACCTCGTACGGATGCCGGCAGTTAGCTGTGATGCTTCGGTGAAGATCTTTTCTTTCATCCCCGTTAAACATCAACAGCTTTTGGCAACTGATTCTGTAACTGGGGCTCTATAATCAGCGCTTGGATTTGTGTCGTCGGCAGCTTCGATCAACACATCTACGCCCCACCTGAAGCTGACCAAAGAGACCCCGGGGGTAACCAGAGGCCTGGTCTCAGGGGTGTCTAATATGTTAATCAGCCTCATTTGTGGATTTCTTGGTTCCCCTTAATTTACCTGTATAGAAATGCCGTCCCTAAATACAGGTGCTATTCATCATTGTTGGCCCCTTGCTCCTAACAGAAGTGTGCTTTGTGAGTACGGAGTGCAAGCCTGATAATCCTGAAGCTGGTGGGTCACAGTGGCGGGTGTGGAGCAACATGATGGGCTGCTGCTGCCATCTTGTGGTGAGAATTTTCACTGCTGGTGCAAAATGATTCTTGGGTCGATCGTTCCAAATGTATCTTGTCATTTTATTGATGTGACATTTCTCAGAAACCAAGGTGCAAACAATAATGAAAAATGCATAGATTTGGGGATAAAACCCCTTGACTCTTTGTTATTATATGAAAGTCACCTGGAAACGAGATCTTTAGTTATGTGACACAGGTTCTGGATCACTTTGGGTCAGTTTTGGATGGGAGAAAGACTAATGTATGGCCAAGAAAATGAGATGAATGGCTGCATCTTGAAGGCAGGTCAGGGGTTTACTGGAATGCGTCATGAGGGAATCTTCTGGGGTGATGGTAATATTCCATGTCATGATTGGGGCTTGGGCTTAGTAGGGGGTGAGCATTTATTAGAACCCATTAAATGATATACTTAGGATTTGTGCATTTCATTGTGTGTGAACTTTACCTCCAAAGAATAAAATGGGGCCACAGATAAATATTGCACTCTAATGAATGACATTTGGAAATGGACTGAAGTCTGCTTCTTTTAAATGCATCAGAAAATAATAAGATGGATTGGTGTGTGGGTAGGGGAGTGATCAATGGAGAGGTAAGTGATAAAGCAAGCACAGTGAAATGTGAACTGCAGACTCTAGATGACGATCAATACGGGTGTTCACTGTGAAACGCTTTCAGCTTTTCCGTATGTTTGAAAAGTTTTTTAATAAAATGTCTGAATAAAAATAATTCTGTATTAAGTGCTGGGCACTTTAAATTTGCTTATATCATTAGGTGTAGCATCACTTTTTGAGGTAAGTATTATTATTATCTTAAAATATATATTAGGAAACTGGGTTTCAGAAAGTTTGAGGAAGTTGACTAAACTTACACAATTAATAGGCAGTAGAACTCACATCGACACCCCCTGCAATGCCTCGCCTTTTACAGATTAAAAAATCAGGCCATCTTTTTTTTTTTTTTGCAGTACACGGGCCTCTCACTGTTGTGGCCTCTCCCGTTGCGGAGCACAGGCTCCAGACGGGCGGGTCCAGCGTCCATGGCTCACGGGCCCAGCCGCTCCACGGCATATGGGATCTTCCCGGACCGGGGCTCGAATCCGTGTCCCCTGCATCGGCAGGCGGACTCTCAACCACTGCACCACCAGGGAAGCCCCAGGCCATCTTTTGAAAGTTAAGAGGAGGTGTGGAGCGGTGAACATGTCCTGGGGCTGGAGCCGAGACTCCGCGCCCCTGACTCTGAGTCAGGGGTCAATCTTCCTTAGGAAGAACAGCTTACCCTCAAATAGCAGCTACTGTTGAGAACTTCCAGAGCCCCCCCGAGCACTTGCCCCAAATGTCAGGCCTCTACCCTCACTTTAGTGTAGGAACAGACCATTCCTTGCGCTTGATTTTATCTCCAAGTTGTTGCGAGTTACAGGGAGGATTGCGCTAGTTCTCAGTGTGAAGTATTTCAATATTAGTTTAAAAACCTCAGAAAGATCGGCGCATGCTCTGACGTCTTCCCACACACTCCTTCATCTTCCCTCCAATTGATTGTCATGTGTTTGATGTCACGGAGAGACACGGCTGGCCTAGGAGACCTGTGTTTCTGTGCCAGCTCCATGGAATCATTGATTGATTCAGTGTGTGTGTCACGTGACCTCACTTTGCCTTGGTGACCGCTGCGGTTTGGCCCAGGACTGACAACCTGCCACGGTCCCATCTATACCCAGTTGGCAGGCATCATTCCTGTGGCCCCACGCTCTCCGGATCTTGCTGGGGAAGTTGACAATGGGATGGACCAAGCCCGTGCCGGTGTCCTCGGGCCAGAGTGTCCCTATGCCCCCCACGTTGCTACCCAGCCTGCAGTTGTCACCTTCTTTCCCATGGAGTCTTCGATCCTCACCCTTCGTGATTCCTCTCACTAATATGGGGTAAAGGAGAGATTCCTGCAGCCTACATGTGCCTCTAGCCACCGGGTGTCACTGCTGAACCACAGAAATCCTGAAAAGGCTTCCCCAAACCTGGGCACAGCACAATTATGTTTTCAAGGAGCGTTTCACTTGGAAATACTTAATCACTTGTTCAACAAAAATATCTTTTCCTAAACCACAAGGATTGAAAGTCTGATTGTATGAAGGATGTTTGGTGAAATTTGTGTACGTCCCTGGGTGAGGCTCCATGGGGCTGCAGGTCTTCACACGGAGGCTGTTATTCAGACATAGCCTTAAAAACGATTAGTATTTTATTTTCTTTCCTTCTCTGGAGTGGGTAAACAGATTGGGAATTAAAGTGATTTCTGCTTCTCTATTTTTCAGGCTTATTCTCTTTAGTAGACGCCCTATTGGAACTACTTAACTCTGGGGGCTAAAAAGTTAATGTACATAAGAAGCAAAAAATAAAGGAAGATGATTCTAAGTGATACCTACTAATAATCTTTAATTCATGAATTCCTTCAATTATTTATTATCTGGTTTGTGGAAACCTCCCATGAGTACCGTAACCCCGTTCCAGGTGTGGATTGTGTATATGTATTACAACATGGGGGTTGAGTTACCCCAAAGGAAGAATGAGGGAATTAGAGAGAAGAAAATAGCACTGAAGCTTTGGAGATGCATTATCCTGAAAGAATCCACTTAAATAAAGACCCAAACATGTATAGATCCACATTTAACCTGCAGGTTCTTAGAGGACATATTTTATCTCTTGGATTCCATTATTTCTCCTTTACAGTGTATTTCACTGAAATAATGTATGAGAAAAATGCCCACATGCATTATAAATAAGAGAACATCTTGCTTACAAAGCGTAAATCCTGAAAGCCTCCTCATTAAAAGCCCAATGCATTCGTTGTCTAGACTGAACCTAGGCTCAGCCTGAAAAGATATGTCCCGGGAAGTACATTTTGAAAAATCTACTTTCAGGTTAAAACCTGGAAATTTATCAAAAGAGTATGGAATTATGCAGGGAGCAGAGAAAAGAAAATCCACTCACTTTATTATTCTCATTCTAATACTTTCAGATAAGAGTGTGAAAGAGCATAAATCAGTAACTGGGCGGTGAGGGCACAGGACAGGCAGGAGGGATGAAGTATTTTGCACGGTGTTCTCTCACCAGAGCCACAGAGGAGATTCTCCAGGGTCTGAGGTCAGCATGTGACAGGCCCTGGCAATCCTATTGTGGTACCCCTCTCCAGGCCAGGCACTTGCAGGACGATGAGGGCCAGGTACTTGGCTGCCCACAGCCACAGATACCGCTGGGTGTGAAACTGCTTCAACTCCAGCCTGCTGTCTTACTCTTCCTTCTATCCTACTCTTTGCACCTAATTGCTACCCTGTATTTTCTCGTTTATTATGGAAATCGTTGTAAGCTGTGTCAGATCCTTCCTGAACCAAGGTGAGGTGAATAAATGAAACAGGATCCCTGAGAACGAGGGGTGTGGTCGGCACAAAGCAGTTCAGAAGCGCTGAGTGTTTTCTCGTCCTCAGGTCTCAGAGCCAAGTGGCAGCTTTGGGGAGAGGTTAATTTTCCTGAGTGTCGACAGGGCTGGGGAGGCCTAGATCGCCTCCAACAAGGCGGTACTGACTGAGCCCCGAGGGAAGACAAAGAATGTGCAGGGGTGAGGCGAGGAGATTTATCAGAACTGTGGTTTGAGCCTCAAATGTCAGCACTGCAGAAAGAATTGGCTCAAATCAAGGCTTCTATGCCCAGCCCCCAGGCTTCTGTTTCTGTTGGTTGGATCTGGGCCCCTGGAATTAGTGTTTCTGGCAAGTTTCCAGGTGATGCCAGGCGGTCTCGGAGGTGCAGGTAGGACCCAGGGATTCTGACCGAGGGAGGAGCCGTGCGTGGCTCTGGGGAAGCAGCCCTGCTTACAAGGCACCTACACTCCTGGCTGAAATGCAGCTGGACTTGGCTAGAGGATTTTATCCCTCAGCGCTTTCCTAGGAAGGTCACCACTAGGACGGCTGGAGACTGCAGGTCTCAGGAGATCACAGGCGTGAAGCTAGCTCACTAGGAGGAAGGCAAAGGGGCTATGATGCTTGTTAATATCTGGTTTAACCAACGGGAAACAGCCTGAGAGAAGTTATGGAGCTTTCTTTTCCGCAACAATGGAGCTGCTGATAAGAGTCTTCTTGAGGGCTTCCCTGGGCTTCCCTGGGCTTCCCAGGTGGCGCAGTGGTTGAGAGTCCGCCTGCCGATGCAGAAGACACGGGCTCGTGCCCCGGTCTGGGAGGATCGTAGCATGCCGCAGAGCGGCTGGGTCCGTGAGCCACGGCCGCTGAGCCTGCGCATCCGGAGCCTGTGCTCCGCAACGGGAGAGGCCACAGCGGTGAGAGGCCTGCGTACCACAATAAAACCAGGGCTCTGTCCCCAGATTTCTCTACCTCTTGGCTGGGTCAGCACATGTTTATTGAGGCTTGTGCTCACCCTTTATTTTCTGCATATGGACAGTGCACAGCCCAGGGCCTGGAACGTTCCTGGTATTCAGTAATATCAGATTCTAGAAAAATGTGTATGTGCGTGCACACACACACACACATACATACCAGAGGTTGTACACACCTTCAGGGTCCCAAGCTCCCCGAGGTTCTTTGGTAGAGCACCTCCTGGGTCCACGTGCTGTAGGATCAGTGCTCCTTACTGAAATGGCTGGGCCTGTGGTGGCAGGGGTCACCTCAGGGCTTTTTTTTTTTCCCCCACCAGGGAAGCCCAGGGCTTTTTAAAAAAACATTTCTTCTCCCATTTAACTTTATCGATCTATCTATCTAATCTATCTCTCTATATCTATCTATCTATCTATCTATCTACTTACTGGCTTACACAAGAGTTGAATTGGGCTCTTCACCATCAGTGTGTCTGTCTCAACCATGGATGGCGAGAGTGAGGACTGGGCCATGTGGAGGGCTGTCCGCACAGCTCAGGCTCCTGGACAGGACTCCTGAGAGATGCAAAGGAAACAGAAATAGAGCAGGCCGCTCTGGACACAGAGAACACAGCACAGGGGAGTCTGGAGGAAACAAGGGTACCCTGTGAAGTCCGCACACCCACGTGGAGGTGCCCTAGGAGGAACCTGAGAAGCCCGTGGAATAAAAGTTTGCTGTGACTCACTCTGAACTGAGCTCTGAAAAGAAAAGGAACTTTAGAGACGGCTGAATCCTGCCCGGTGGCGAGGATCCCTGTGTCTCCCGCCCCTCCTATTTCACTCCCTGATGCGTCTTGCTGACCAGGGCGGGGACAGGTGAAGAACACAGTGGTGGGTGGGGGAGAGGGAGAACGGAGACCTTCTGAGCCTGAACGGAGCAAAGCTGTAAGGGAACTCAGGTTTAAAATGGTCTTTTAGAGAGATGTACACTTTCAAGGAGGAGGATATAAAATTACAGTTGATGGTGGGCACTGCCCAAAGGCTGTGTAGGTGTTTATAAAGAGAGACCAACGTCACAAGACAGTTTCTGCAGGCGGAACCTGGTCCCTAATTTTTGGGCCAGTGCAGAATGTAAATGTGGGTCCTGCTCAAAAGGAAGGGCTAAGTGCAGTGAAACGGTCAGACATAGAAGCCTGTTCCTTTCTCATATCTTCTCTGCTCACGAGCTTGTTTAATCCCCCAGCGGATTTCACCTACAAAAAACAGGTTCGAAGGTAAAATTATTCAGTTTCAAGGTGGTGCCAGCAGAACATTAAACAGAGCGTGAGCCCTTCTGAGCGCCGGCCGTGAGGCTGGCCCAGGCTGTGTAAATGAATGAAGGAAGGAATTAATGACCCTCAGACATGGGTGGAGCCACGCCCAGGAGGTGGTCAGCAAAACTGAATCCAAGAGGGTGGGTCTGCTCTGAGTCTACGTTTTCGTCCGTGTGACAATATGAGGTGGACCATTCTTGTAGGCTGGGGCTGCAGGGGTCCCATCTGGCTTCGGATACTTTTGCCTCCCGTGCCCCTTGCATTTCTATAGTGGAGCAGAGTTGATGAGATGTTCGTAGTAAACTACTGAGCTGGAGCCAGCTTGGCCCGAGCCAGGGGACTGAACTAAAGCACCAGGTAAAGGAAGTATATTCATCTGAGCCATCAAGGCTCCTTTTCTGCATCGTTTTCCCACCCCAGCACTCAGGGCAGAGACCACCCGGGATGGTGATGCCCACTGAAATCCAGGTGGCAGTGTGGCAGGTGACATGGCCTCGCCGTGGAGCCAGCTCTCCACATGAGGGGGCCCCATCGCCCCCTTTACCAGAGTCTGATTCTAGAAGAAAACCACCACCTCGACGAGCATCAGTGTTGGATCTGGACATAGATCTAACACAGAGTCTGCAAGCTGGGCGCCCCATGAGATTCCGCCTGCAGACGTGTTCCATTTAGCCCGAACTGAACTTTTTAGTGAACTGAAAAGAAATTGAAATTGTTGACAGTATTTACAAACTTAGAGATTTCATGTAGTCATCCTAAATTCCTCCCTTTTTTCTCTCTCAAAAAATGGGCAGATCTGACCACACTGGATCTGGAGGCACACGTTCAGTTTATAGTCTGGAGCCTGGGACTTGAGAGCCAAGGTTGGGCTGAAGTCGCAGCCGGCTGTCTTGCCCGGGCCAGGCTGCTGGTGCCTCCGGGGGGGCCCATCCTCTCTCCCTCGGCCCTGTCATTACCAGGGACTCTTAATGCAGACAAGAGCCCATCTCCTGGCTTCCTGCCAAATAAGATGTCAATGAGAATAATTGCTTTTTGAATTGGGGACCTACTTCTTTCAGGCATATCACAATCAGTGTTTCTCTATGGTGTTGGTCTGTCACTTCAAGGAAATTCTGGAATGTAGAGAACAGTGATTAATAAGGAAATAAAACCTGATTAATATAAAATATGAATACTTATCTAGATAGGAAGAAAACAGAAATATGTATTTTATTTTATTTTATTTTTTTAACATCTTTATTGGGGTACAATTGCTTTACAATGGTGTGTTAGTTTCTGCCCCATAACAAATTGAATCAGTTATACATATACACATGTTCCCATATCTCTTCCCTCTTGCATCTCCCTCCCTCCCACCCTCCCTATCCCACCCCTCCAGGCGGTCACAAAGCACCGAGCCGATATCCCTGTGCCATGCAGCTGCTTCCCACTAGCTATCTACCTTACGTTTGTTAGTGTGTATATGTCCATGCCTCTCTCTCGCCCTGTCACAGCTCACCCTTCCCCCTCCCCATATCCTCAAGCCCGTTCTCCAGTAGGTCTGTGTCTTTATTCCTGTCTTAGAAATATGTATTTTAAATGGCTAGTGAAAGATTGGTTTCCAACTAAAGGCCGTTTCATTTTGTTTATTTTGGATTCAAAATCCCACTTCTGCAGACATTTACGTCCTGTGTTGCTGAGTTAGAGGCCGTTTAATGATACCAGCCCTTTCGCATTATGCATTTTCCATCTGCAAAACAGACTTGAAACTTCCCTTCCTGCCTTATTTCACTGATAAATTAGATCACGTGGGCAAGTGCTCCGAGCTCTGGGAAGAGAGGCAGGTACACGTTAGAAAGTCTGAGGTTATTGTTTCCTTGGTGATAGAATGACCCTTTTAACCAAGTGCCTCCTTTCTTGTGAGGCTGGAAAAGAATGAAATGACTTCCTTTCATCTGCTACAGATGCATATTTTTAAGTGTTTGTAATGCCTTGCTATCTTGCATGTCACCTTGGATAGCTGTGGTCATAACGTAACAAAACGCCGGATATAGGGTCTTCTATTTCAAAATCTTTGAAAAAGATAAAGGAACGCAGAAGGAATGGGTGGCTATTAAGACTGAAACAGGACTAGGTTGTCTTTTGATTTGCCAAATGTTTGCTGTTTTTGTTTCCTTTCTATTTGCTCAGTTGGCATCTATTGGAAATGTACCCAGAGAGAGTTTATCGTCACTGTCACAGATTCGAATGTTTTGGCCTTAAGATCTTTCCTTGTTGCTTTTGTGTATTTTTTTGCATTTAGGGTAAAAATGCTCTTGAGGTCACGGAGAGACCTGTGCCTTGTTCCAAAAGGGTTGGTGGGCTCAGCACCTGCGGTCACCCCCTCCATCTCCCTAGGCGGGTTACCCACTCCCCATTCAGCCTTGAGGGGAGGGCTTCAAGCCTCTTCTGTGTCCAACCTCCAGCCAGTCCTCACTCAACAAGAAAATAAAATCAGCTGGAAGAGGGCTCTTCATGTGCTCACCATGGAGTCTGTCCCTCTGCCTCTGGCCCCTTTTCCCTCTGGTCACAGTGTTACCAACCAGGGCTCTGGGCCTCCTTAAGCAATAGAAATTGATCAGAGGCCAGACAAGAAACTCAGGCAAGGCTTTATTGGGGCCCCTGCTGCCGCAGGGGGGTGTGAGAACAAGTAACAGGTTCCCAATTGTTCCTTATATAGGGGTGAGGGTAGGGGTGTGTCCAGGGGTCGGGCCAGAGGGGTGGCTTAGGTTGTTTGCTCACCCCTTAGGTGATGTTGTGTGAAGGGGGCACGTGCATTACCCTGCTTTTGCTCCCGACACCGTGATTTTGCTCCCAGCTTTTCAGAAGCAGCAGTTAAGTTTTGTTGGTCTTTTTGTATCTTTTCTCCATAATTTGCCCCAGCTGTGCATGCATGCAGTTATTTTTAATCCCTTAGAGTTTCTTTGTATTTTGTTGCTCAAGGAGATGTCTGTTCAGGAGCAAGCACTGCAGCAAAGGGTCCCAGGTCCCAGGCTCCAGCCTGTCTCAACAGTGACCACGTGGGTCCCCTCCCTATGGAAAGCCCACCACTGCCCCGATGCTCTGGGTACCAAATTCCTGGCCTATGAGAGCATGAGTCTGCTAATGACCCCACTCTGGCTCCTGCATGGACACATGCCCGCCCCCCACCCCCAAAAGGCGCACAGACAGCTGTGAACTCCCTGCCTTTCTGTTTCCCTTCAGTTTCGGCAGTTCCCAGGAAAACTTTTTCTCTATTTTCCTCCTCAACGCCCATTCTCTCTTGCCTCCACTGGGCTCCTGCTTTGTCCCGTCACTATGGACGAGGGGTCTGAGGACCCGCTCAGCACTGCTCATTCCCCGCCCCTGGATTCCCCCGAGCTCTCTCCTGGCATCTCGACCGCTCCGTCTCAGGCTCCTGGAGTGGCTCCTTATTCTCCCATCGCCTGTAATTGCTGAGAACTCACACTTCTCAGGTTTACGTCTCACCTGTCAGCTCTCTTCTTCATCCTCAATCTCTCCCTGAATCACAGTGGCCAGTCCCCAGGATGCCTTTCCCATGGAACCTCCAAATTCTGTCTCTAGCCCTGACTTAATTTCTCTTCTGAACTGGGATTATTAAAAACGAGACAGCGGGCCCCAAATGGAGTCACTTATGCTAAGCCCCAAGTCACCAGACTGAGACTTATCCAGAAATGGAAGCTTAAACCGGCCAATCAGGAATCACCTCATCAGCACAGGTGAGGTCACCTGCTTTACAGGCCCCTGCCATCCCCTAAAGGAAGAACCATCCCCTTGCCAGAACCCACCCAGCTTTTTGCCAAGTATAATTCCTTGTCCCTGCCCCCTTCTGTCTATAAAATCAACAGCAGCTTGGACCTCCCTCCTATCTGCTAGATTGGGTGCTGTCTGATTCGAATCCACTTTTGCTCAAATAAACTCTTAAAATTTTGAATATGCCTCAGGTTATCTTTTAACAGCTTGAGTGTGCCCCGCATTTTCTCCTGGACGTCTAGTCCTCTCTGAACCCTGGATCCCCAACCCCTCCTGGCTGGACTTTCCTGGGTTGAGGTGTGGCAGCATCACCCAGCCATTTATCCTTCCCCATCGTAAGTTCTGACGCCAGGACCCTCGTGGTTTTCCTGGATCCGAAGGCCTCTCGTCACTCAGGCCTTCTGTCCATACCAGAAAAAGTGACCTTTCAGAAACATCACATCTTTTCACTGCTCAAAACGCTGGCTCTGTAAAGCAGCCCATCCATCCTGGTCACTCTCTCTGCCCTCACCCTGCATGGTTTTCCTTTCCAGCTCATGTTATATGTTAATTCATAAGAGCAGGCACTTGGTCCTGGCCTCTGCCCCCCCGCCCCACTCTAATGATCGGTGCTGAGACAGAGGAACTCTGCTCAGCCCTTGTTAAAGGAGAGACTCGCTCTGGGTACCTTGTTCACTGAACAGATGAGTGGATTTTTTATTGGCAGGAGCCAGGTTTGTTTTTGCAGTTGAGTCAGGACATAGGGAAACAATTTATCCTGGAGGAAGTGGAAAGAATATTTAGTTGGGCAGGAGAACACAATAACTGGAGGGCGTAGCGATTAACTACATGGACAAGCTCTTGATCTCTGACATCCTAGAGTCCATGATGGTTGGTCCAGCTGATAGGAGAGTATGGCTGAAGAAATCTGGGGTGAGCGATTGCAGGCTGGTCACTGGTGTGAAGTCCTCAAGCTGGGTCTCAGCTCTGATGCCTGGGCAGGGTTCCTGGAAAGGGCAAGACTGAGCACCCTCTCCATAAGAATTTGGGGTTCTGGACCAGCCATCAGTACAGGATCCACTCCAGGCTCTGAGGCCAGAGCCTTGTCCCTGGTACCTGAGTACAGAAGCCCAGTTGTCACAACTGGGAAGCAAGTCCAAGGCCAGGCCAGCATCCCCAACTTGGTGATGAGCCCTTGTGTGACTCTAGTGTTTCCTGGTTCTCTGGTATGTCTTAGGGGGGGTTCAAATGAGCCAAAAGTGAGCCTGTTATTTATGGGGTGGCCAAGATGCTATCCAGAGGTCCCGGTTTTGTGAGTGGAAGGATTGAGGGCCCAGGAACCAGGCCTGATCTGGTACTGCATGGTTCTGTGGCAAATTCTCATGTATGAAAAATTTGCAAAATTGACTCATGGGCCATGAAAACACTGTGGTAGAGAGAAGGGAGAATTTTTGGATGCAGAAATCCTGAGTTCCAACCTTGAATCCAAGCAGCATTTCTTAGGTGACATTGAGTTTGGTCAAGTGGCTTCTCTGAGCCTTAGTTTTCTCATCTGTAAAATGGGCATATGGATGGCTTAATCTCCTCCATCTCAGGGTAGCATTTTTGATGTTCTGTGAAAAAATGGGTCTGCTGGTTGCTAATAGATGGTTTGTGAAAAATGGTTTTGAACATCAAAGAAGCCTGGGAGAGTCTGTGTCAAACAAAGTTCAAAAGGCTTATATCTTTCTCTGCTTTGGCTCCCTAGACACTGTCATCGGCTAATGTGCTTTTTGAATTTTCACGATGGGGGTTTCATCTCTGGCGTTTCTCAAATTTTTGACTGAGAAATCCCTTTTTTACTGCCATACTAACTAACCTTTCCCAGTAAACTTTTGGAAGTTTTAGCCACAGCAATCAGAGAAGAGAAAGAAAGAAAAGGAATCCAAATCAGAAAAGAAGAAGTAAAGCTGTCACTGTTTGCAGATGACATGATACTATACATAGAGAATCCTAAAGACACTACCAGAAAACTACTAGAGCTAATCAATGAATTTGGTAAAGTAGCAGGATGCAAAATTATTGCACAGAAATCTCTTGCATTCCTATACACTAATGATGAAAAATCTGAAAGAGAAATTAAGGAAACACTCCCATTTACCATTGCAACAAAAAGAATAAAATGCCTAGGAATAAACCTACCTAAGGAGACAAAAGACCTGTAGGCAGAAAACTATAAGACACTGATGAAAGAAATTAAAGATGATACAAACAGATGGAGAGATATACCATGTTCTTGGATTGGAAGAATCCACATTGTGAAAATGACTATACATCTAGTTTTGAGCAAGAGGACGGCTTCTGTTTTCCTGACACCACCAGCATCATCGTCAGCATAGACTTCTTAACTCACGCTCATCAGGATGAAAGAAGAACAACGCCACTCAAAAAAGCAGCATGGGGCTGGTGCAGAAGGCTTTTTCTTAGAGTGTCACCTTGTGTTTCTTACAGAGTTGCCTCCTCTTGTTCATTGATGCTGTAACCGGCAGCTATCCGTGTAACATTAATTCTCTTCTCTAATTCATCCGTTATCGTAGAGCTGATTCAAGGGATGAACACCTGTGAGCTGTACAGCATTCCTGTGGCTCCCGTGTGTCCGCTTAGCTGCATCTTCCTCCTGTGACCTGGCCACCGTCACCGCCTGCCAAGGTCACTCACTTGCACGGCTTCCGTGCTCTCCCCTGGCCCCAGCCGTCACCCCAGGCTGTCCGTTGCCCACACTTCAGCAAAAATGATCTTTCTTAGGTGTGATTCTTTGCTATCCCCCTGATGACAAACCTTCCTTGCCTGTGCAATGTTGTCTCTATAAAATTCACATTTTGGAGGAATGACATGGAAAACCTTTTATAGTTTATATTCAACCTTGATTTTTGTCACTTTCCACCTCAAAATAGATGACCCAGCTACCCCGAGCTGCTTTGCATCGGGCACATCTCTCCAGATCCCCCTCCCTCATTCCTGTCCTGTTGAACTCTTGTTCATCTTTCAGGTGTTATATTACACGTCACCCTTTCAGAAACCTTCCTCTGATTTCCCAGCAACATAGACAGGCTCAATGCCACAGCACCGTGGTCACCACGAACTCCGTGCTGTCACAGAGGGTGTCTGACATCTGCCAAGGGTCTCTTACCGCCCAAGTCTTGTGTGGTCTCCTCTGGCCCACTTTGTGTAGCCCCGGATGTCCACCTGTCCAGTGTGCTGGTGAGAACACACTGTTTTTATCCAGTGTCCCAAGAGAAGGAATGTCCAAGTGGCACAGTGACCTGCCCCTCCTAACCAATGTGGGCACCTCCCAGTGTCTGAGATGGTAAGAAAAGTGCCCACGTGTGATTTTGCCCTTTATCTTAAGCCCCTGCCTTGAAGGCCTTGGCCAGAAGTCCAGGGTCTCGGCCAGAAGACAATGTTAGTGAGAGACACATTTCCCTCTGAGGCTGTCTTTTCTGTTTTTTTATTTTTTAATTTTTGGCAGAGTTTTAATGATACCCAGCAGCAACCATTACCATTTCTGTTTCAGATATCCTCAATTTTTTTTTTTTTTTGGCTAGAAAATCCCAGAGGTATCTCACCAATCTCATCAATCAATATCTTACTGGAAATCTGTAGTAGACAGAAAGTTTCTTTCTTTCAGTGTATTCTCAGCACCTCCTAATGCTCGTCATGGCAATTTCTTAATAGAATTTTACATTCACACCATGTTCAGTTTTCTCTCATGTCACAACAGTCTCTGTGCATTTGGTTTGCTTGGGCCAGGATCCAGCCCAGGTCCCCCCCATCTTAGGCAAAATGCCCTTTGGAGCCTTGTTTCCCATAAAGGTGTGGTGACGGTTACAGGTGTGTGTAGATGCTGATTCTTCTAGCGACGGAGTCATCGGCAGGGCTGTGTCCTCGTTGCACTGGAGGCACAGGCTCTGCTTGTCCCTTTGGTGATGTTGGGAAGGGTCAGTGGGTTCAGGTGTCATTCTGATTTATAGTACGAGGGTCCTGACCATCCTCTCCATCAGACTTGAGCAGCTCTGGATGACAGTGGCCCCAGGTCGTTTACACCACTAGGGGTTTCAAATTCTAAATTTCATCCTGGATGATCATGTAGCATCCTTCCATACAGAATGACTTTTCCTCCACAATTATCTGGTTACCCTGAACTACAATTTGCCTGGGACAGACAATATACTTGCTTGACTCTCTTTACCAGTTTTGTAATGATGAACTGTTGCCCTAGCAGCCTCCGGTCAGAAACAAGCGAGGTGTATATATAAGCATGTGTGCGTGTGTGTGTGTGTGTGTGTGTGTGTGTGTTGAGTTTTACCTAATTGATGTGTTCCAATTCATTGCAGTTATTATCCCTTTTGATGGTTCACATTGTCTCTTAGTGGAGCCCCTCCAAGAAAATGTCTCTGTCCTTTGACATGGCCCTACTTATCTGATAACATCTTTGTTTTCTGATGCAGTGAGATCATTCAGCCTTTTTTCATACATTTCCTGCACCACCCATTTCTCTCTCCCAGGCCCCTGGGTTTCCTGTGAGTGAGAAATGTATTTCTAGATGACCATCTGGGCACCCGAGGGACTCATGAATGCTGGGTTGTCACTGCTTCCAGGCTTTTCACACAGAGCCAGGAAATACACGAAGAAGGAGAAGAAAACCTCAGGAGTTCTTCCTAATATTTCTAACTCAAACCCAACATCACAAGGATTTTATTTTACTTCTTTGATATTATAATTGAATCTGTTTCACTTGAATTTTGGTTTTTAATGATATTGATACAATTTCTTAATAGTTTTTTCCTACTACGTAATATATACAGTTATGAATATAAAATATAAAAATATCAACATTTCTACTAACAGTAAAGTTGGTGAATGTTGTTTAAGCTGTTTTTTGTAGTTCTTATTCTTATGCTCTAACCCATCGAGGCTGCAAAAATAATGCGTTTTCTAGTCATTTGAAATAATTCTTCTCAGTATAGTTATGCCACCAATCACAATTACAGTTAGGTTCCATTTGTTTGGGGTGGTTTTCCAATTTTCAGAGATTGCTTTCTTTATATTTAGTTTTGTTTTTTGGTTTTGTAAAATATTTGCATGATTCCAAAGTTAAAACTCAAAGGAGACGTGCTCAGAATCTGTCTTCTGTGCTCCCCCTTCCCTTAATGATGCTCTGTGCTGGACCTGAGTTTGGCTTCCCTTCCATTGCTTTTGAGTAAGTGCAGCATGCGTGTGGCTGTGTCCCTGTAATGTACAATGCCTAGTGTGTGTACACATGTATGTGTGGGTGTTCACACCCCTCTCTCACACAAAAGGGTGTGATTCTTTGACTTGATGACCATCCTGGGCAGACACTGCACATCCAGAGGGACTCTTCCTTTGGTGGGTGCGCCGCATCCTTGGGCCGGACCCAGGCCATCCTCTCGGGCCCCTGATGCTGACTGCTGTCATCCGAGCCATGTGCACTCTCCCATCACCCTCTGCTCCCATGTGACTGAGGTAATCTCCCTAGCGGAGGGTGGCCAGGTCCAAGGTGGATGCCTGTGACATTGTGCTGCTGTGGGGCCTGTCACCTATGCGTCAGCCCAGCCCACGGCGTCTCCTTCCTTCTGTTGGGGAGCTCTTCCCAGGAGGCTTCTTAGGCTGTAAGTTTATCTTTCCATTGTTTTTAAGCAAGTGTATATTCCATTTTTACGATATGTGCATTCATACCCTATATGTAACATATACGTACCTGTATGTATGTGTATATATATATATATATATATATAAAATCTCCCTGTATATAGCCTGGTGATTGTGCCCTAATTAGACAGGCACTTGGGCTCAGTTTGAACACTTGTGACGCTTGTTTTCTTAATGAGGAAGGTCAAGAACGTGACAATCAAATCTTTTTTTAAAATTGAAGTATAGTTCATTTACAATGTTGTATTTGTTTCAGGTGTACAGCAAAGTGATTATATATATACATACATATATGTATGTGTATATATATATATATACATTCTTTTTCAGATTCTTTTCCATTATAGGTTATTACAAGATACTGAATATAGTACCCTGTGCTATACAGTAGGACCTTGTTTATCCATCCTGTATATAATAGTTTGCATCTTCTAACCCCAAACTCCCAATCCACCCCTCTACTACACACCCTTCCCCCTTGGCAAGCACAAGCCTGTTCACTATGTCTGTCAGTGTGTTTCTGTTTCATAGAAGTGCATTTGTGCTGTATTTTAAATTCCACATATAAGTGATATCATATGGTATTTGTCTTTCTCTGTCTGACTTACTTCACTTAGTATGATAATCTCTAGGTCCATCTGTGTAGTCTTGGTTTTAACTTTTTCTCCCATTCTGATAACAGAAATAATAGGGATTAAAATATTGCTAAATTTGGGTCAGTCTTTGATTCTGAGATAAGGCCTCATTGTCCCCTTCAGCCTCGTACCAACATCCCTCTTCTTGGGTAATCCAGAGCGACCATGCTGGGCCTCACTGGTGGGATTATCTAAGAAGTTGTCTTCTCCCTTAGCATTGGTTAAATGTATCCCACCCCCCGCCATGCACCCCTCCCCCACCATGTCCTAAGTAACCTTGTCACCAGTCCACAGAAAAGCATACAGAATCTAACAGGAATGCAGTGGGGTGTTCTTACTTCTCGCCGCTTTTTCATCCTGTCCTTGTATGTGTCAAGATTTGTCCAAAAGGCAGGCGATGAGGATGGGCTCCAGCAAGGAACCAAAGAGGCTTCCTGATCAGAGCTCGGGGGACACAGGGTGGACACTGGTTTGGAGACCAGAGAATAGGGCGACTCTGAGCATAGACAGTCCTTCTCCCCAGTGCCAGTGCACAGGCCTGAATCCAGAGCAGGCCGCTGAAGCTCGAGGAAACCCTGAACAAGATGTGTGGTAAAACCTCCAGGAGAGGACAGGTAGGGCTGTGTGATGACCTGGGTGAGAAATCCATCCATCAGCTCGGCTGTGATAACAACCCCACAGATGGGGGCTTAAACCTCAGACATCCTTGTGGTTCTGGAGGCTGCAAGTCCAAGATCAAGGTGCTGACAGATCCGGCCTGGTGAAGCCCTGCCTCCTGGTTCTCTGTATCCTTACGGGGCAGGGAGAAAGAGCTCCAGTCTCTTCATCTCCTTCTAAGGGCACATATCCCAACGTGGGGCCCACCCTCACGACCTCACCTAAACCTGATCACCTCCCAAAGACCCCACCTGCAAATGCTGTCACACTGGGGTTAGGGCTTCACCATAAGAATTTGGGAAGTGTTGGGAGGCCATTCGGGGGCTGGCAGGAGCAGCCTCCAGAGCTTTCACTCTTTCCCAGCTCCTTTGTGATATGGTCCCACGTCCTGCTGGCAGCTGGCAGCCCCTCCCAGAGGTGGTTTCTTCCCTGAGTCCCCTCTTCCCTCTCATCAGATCAGGAAGACCCACCTCCTTCACTTCCATCCTCCCTCCTGGGAGACTTGGGCTTGTCTCTTTGTCCCTGGGCCCTGCTTTTTGTGTTGGTCAGAGTGTCACTGGGCCCCTAGACAGAGCTGCACTAGTGTCCTGAGGCTGCCATAAGAAAATAGCACAGATGGGGCGGCTTGAAAAACAGAGGCACACTTCCTCACAGTCCTGGGGCTGAAGCCTGAGATCCAGGTGTGGGCAGGGCTGGTTTCTCCCTAGGCCTCTCTCCTCAACGTGTAGATGGCCATCTCCTCCCGGTGTCTCCACGTGGTTGTCCCTCTCTGTGTGTCTGTGTCCTCAGCTTCTCTTCTTATAGAATCACCAGACAGATTGGACTAGGGCCCAACGTAAAAAGCTCAGTCTAACTGAATTACCTCGTTAAAGGTCCTAAATCCACAGCCGCATTTTGAGATACAGGGGGTAGGACTTTAACCTATGAATCTGGGGACACATCGGGCCCACAGCAGTGATGTACTCGGTTGAGAGGTTCATGTTCGCTAGACAACAGTCCCCATTCCAGAGAGGGACGTGGAAGATATTTGTGCCTGAGGAGTTGTATGCAAACACTCCGTGTTTTCCTTACTACCAACCAGAAGGAAGGTGACTGAAGCAGAAACCGGGTGTCTCCCTGGGCTTTGCATTGTACTGCAAATATCGCAAACTAGCAGGTGTTAGAGAACACCTCTGCGCTCTGGGCTGAGTGCTCTGGTCAAGGCCCCGGGGTCCCACAGGGCTGTGGGTGGTGGGCTCCCATTTCTGCTGTGCTTTCATTGAGGAGCAAAAGTGGAGAGCCACATTCAGGACAATAGATCAAGTAGGATCTAGTAGAAGTGAAAAAATCTTCTGGCGGGCGGGGTCTCCCAAAGGGAAGCAATAAATTCTGGTTGGAGCATTAGGAAATCTTCATGGGGAAAAAATAATCGCATTTGTGATGGGTGTTGAACGATGCATAGTAAGTCAGAATAGAACAGGGTCTGTGTAGTTCTTTCAGATGCAAGGAAATAATGACCATTAGGTGAGCCTCTGTTACATGCAGTGAGCTTTGCCTATATTAGTTTGATGACTGTCCATGTAACCCCACTAGGGATTGACTTTTGCAGCAGAGGAACTGGCTATCAGAGAGGGGAGACACTCACCCCAAAGTCCCTGACCAGGAAGTGGGGGAGCCGCCATCTGGGGGAAGACTCACAAGTTGTCTCCACAGTGAACTGCCCCTCTGGGGAGCAGCTAAATTCTGGAGGGGGAGCATTCTGCGTTCGGGGTGTGGTGGGGAGACCCAGGATGGAGGGGTGAGAGCGGGTTTTCCTGGAGCAGGGCTTCCCAGGCAGATGCTCTGAACCGCCTGGAGGGCAGTTAGAACATCAGTTTCCGTGCCAGCCCCCAGTGTTCCTGATTCAGTAGGTCTGGGATGAGGCTGGAGAATTTGCGTTTCTAACAGGTGGTGGTCTGGGAACTGCACACGGAGAACGATCCCCCCAGAGAGAAGCAGGAGAACAGGGAAGACACACGGTCTCAACGCCCCAAGGAGAAAAGTAGGAAAAAAGTTTCTACTCAAGAGGTCAAAAGGTTAGAGAGATGGTGTTAACATTTAACTTAGCGACTCATGAAAATCCAGGGATATTCCTGTAAAGGTGACTGTAACGGGGTGTCTTTCTCATTTATCCTGTTATACTTTAAAACTCCAAAGACCGTGTGTGTTTCGGCCAGGCCAGAGGCCACGTCTTGGGTAGAATCCCGGCTTGAGGTTGGCTGAGGGTGCTTGTGTCAGGCAGTGCTGGCAGCCAGAGGCCACATGTCTGCTGGCCTCTCTCAGGAGCTAGAACCAGGTTGAGGTCTCCACGGGGCCTAGAATCTGTGTGTGTGTCCTTCTGGAGCCCCCAGAAGAACAGGGGCCCTCTGACTTTCCCCGTGCTTATTTTAAGCCCTGACTCGTGAGGGGCCCTTTCTGAAATGCTTCTCCAGAGACCAGAATTGACATTCACACCACTGTCAGGGTCCATTAGTACTCAGGCCCCAGCGCGCCTGCCGAGGATTGAACCAGATCATGGAATTTAGTGGTGCTGCACCGAGGCTTTTAGTGAAGAGTGCTCTTAGTTAGCTAGGTTCTTCTTTAAAGGTCAGTTAATACAAATTTTCAGCTTAGCGCTTTGGCACTAAAGGAGTTTGCCCTCCTTTCTGTATATTCTCATTGGTGGCCCAGCCTCAGCTAGGTGGACTTTAATTTCTGGGATGAAACGCTTGCCTTCTGATGGTTCTTACTAGCAGAGAAAACTCTCTCTGTTGGTGTCTCCGGAAGCACCACTGGTTTATTTAAGTATCTTCTTGAAGAACTCTTAGCTTATCCAGAGAATATCTTAAAAAGAGAACTGGCTTTTTCAAAGCTTATGAGTATTTATACCAGACCAATTTGAGCAAAACTCTTGAGGCAAATTATAAGAAGGAAATCATTGCCTCAGGGAGAAAAGAAGTAAGAGTGCATTTGAAAGGAGACCCTGGGAGAGAGACCTCTGCCTGAAATTCCACCCTAGGAAGAGCTACTTGATGCAATGGACACTTAACTCTACGTTTCCTGCAGTTTATGTAAAGATGGAGACATAAGGATGGGGCAGCTCTCATGTTTTATTAAACGAACCTCTAAAGGATGTCAGAAGAGTCAATTTTCCCTGCTTGAGCTCAAAGCAGTTTTTCTCTCTTAAAGACTTTAGACAGGCCACACTGAGCCTCAGAGTAATCAATATTTTAAGAGAATTTTTTTTTAATACAAGTTTTTTTCACATAGTCTTTAAACCTTAAAAAGAATTGACTTCTGTTTTATGGTCTGGCATGTAAGCGGCTTAGAAGTCACCACTCCATTTCAATAGCAAATAAAAAGCTGAGCAAATAGAAAAAGTAACAACTCTTCTTAGATCTGTCAGAGAAGTGAGGTCACAGGGCAAACGGCTGCCCCCAAAGCTGGAGAGACCTTACAGATGGGTGAAACCGCAGGACATGTTTCAGGACTCAGTAGAGCATGGGTTCTTCTGTCTTGGCACAGAAAATATTCAGCAAGAGGCAGAGTGACAGGTAAGGGAAGAGTTTATTAGCATAGGAGGTTTGTGAGAGGTATAAGTGGGCATACAAGGGGGGTGCCGCCCCGAGAACTTAGTGGGCTACATTTTTATAATCAAAGGAAAAGTGGGGAGGGGGAGAAGACTACCTTCTTCCTCGTTCTTCAGGTCTTCCATCATTAACTCCTCCTACACGTTGGGCGGGGGAGTTTTTGACTTTATATGGCCCAGCTGGGACTCTCACGGTGCTGTGGAAATGAGCAAAAGGCAGTAACATATACTAAAATATGGTAAATCATCTCAGGTTTCAGTATCATGTCACCTATTCCCTATATTTTTGTTTTTAGTGCGTGCAGAAGAGTGTGTCCTAGGAATCATTAACTTACTGACCTCACTGGGCAGGATGTAGGTCTCATGCCATCATGGTTTTATTGTTTTGGGGCATGTCTCATGCTTCTGTTGCTTGGTTTTATTGCCAACCAAGCCTGCTTTCTTTTTTTATTTTTTCTGTATTTTTGGCCGTGTCATGCAGCATGTGAGATCTTAGTTCCCTGATCAAGGATTGAACCCATGCCCCATGCAGTAGAACCATGGAGTCTTAACCACTGGACTGCCAGGGAAGTTCCCAAGCCTGCTTTCTTGAGTGATCATTAACCTACAGGAGTCTCCCATACTTTCCTCTCTACTTACAATCCCCTAGTGGGATTAACTATTTAATCACTATTTAATCCCTTTACTCTGTCCCTATCATGGGGACAGAGAATCACAACTTACCAAAGCTAAAACCTCCACGGACACCAGGGATGGGGCAGGAACATGTGAACTGTAAGTGATGAATTGCTGGAGGACCAGTGGGGGCAAACTGAGAGTTCAAAGCTCCAGGAGGCCCCAGTCACGGGGGCTCCCACGATCGTATGATTGTTACTGCCAGGATCTCTACCACGTCCTCATAGTAAATTACTGGAGAAAAATTCTCTTGTGCTCCCAGCAGAGAAAGAGGGAAAGGAATCATTCTGAAATACATCAGAGCATTCTGATTTCCTGAACAAGGTCTGCCCTCAAAAGAAACTATTTTATCATAACCTAAGGTTCTGGGGTTTTATTAGAGCTTAGCTTACCTGGGAGAAGGGAAACACCCAACTCCAGTCCCCAATCTGTCCCACCTAAGGGGGAAAACAAAAGACCTGAGAAGCCCTGGTGAATTTCACAGTCCAGGGACTAAGGGTCACCAAGAGACTGAGACTTAATCAGATTACTGAAGGCCTATTTACTGCAGTTGCTTTTACCTGGTATGTCATATCCCCTTTTCAACAGAAAATGACAAAGCATACTAAAAGGCAGGATACACACACAGTCTCTACAGTTTGAAGAGACAAAGCAAACATCAGAACCGGAGACAGATATGGCAGGAGTGTTGGAATGATCAGAGCACAATTTAAAAACACTATGATTAATATGTTAAGGGATTTAATGGAAAAATAAGACAGCATACAGGAATAAATGGGTAATGTAAGCAGAGAGATAGGACTTCTAAGAAACAATAAAAAAGAAAAGGTAGAGACCAAAAACACTGGAATAGAAATGAAAAATGCCTTTCATGGACTGGAAATTAGTGGACTCATTAGTGAACTGGAAATGGCTAAAGAAAGAATCTCTGAGTTTGAGGGTAATGACAATAGAAACATCCAAAACTGAAAAGCAAGGAGAAAAAAGACTGGAAGACAACAACAACAACAAGAATAGAATGTCTAAGTACTGTGGGACAATTACAAAAAGTGTAAGAAAATCATAATAGGAATATCTTGGAGGGAGAAGAGAGAAGCAAACAGAAGCCATAATGATTGAGAATTTCCCCCAGTTAATATCAGACATCAAACCACAGACCCAGGAAACTCAGAAAATACCCAACAGGATACATACAACAAAACAAAACAAAACAAAACAAAAACCCCAAAACTGCACCTAGGCATATCATATTTAAGCTTCAGAAAATCAATGATAAAGAAAAAATCTTGACAGAAGCCAGAGGGAAAAACACACCTTACTTATAGAAGAGAAAGATAAGAATTACATCTGATGTCTCCCCAGAAACGATGCAGCATGAAGAGAGCAGTGTGAAATATTTAATGTGTTGAGAGAAAATAACCTCAACAATGTAGAATTCTGTATCTTGTGAAATTATGCTTCAAATATTGAGGGAAATGAAGACTATCTAAGAAAAACAAAAACTGGGGAAATTTGTTTGTAGTAGAATTTCCTTACAAGAAATGTTAAAAGCAGTTCTGAAGGGAACTTCAACTCTGAAGGGAAATGAATAGGTCAGAAACTTGGATCTACTTAAATAAAGGAAAAGCATCAGAGAATGAACAAGTGAAAGTAAAATAAACACTTTTATTTTTCTTATTTTAACAGATCAAAATTATAGTAACAACGTATTTAATTATGTAGGCTATGTGTATATATATATATATGCATACACACACATATAGATACATACATTCATATACACATACATATATATACACATAAGCATATAGACATTTACTTATGTATGCGTGTATATAAGTTAAATGAATGACAGCAATTATACAAGGCATAGGAGGGAGGAACTAGGAATATTCTGTTATTATAAGGTACTTGCACTACTAATGAAGCAGTATTAATACAAGTTTGGTTTATATAATACAAGTATATATTTATGATTAATATTTGAAAGTGGACTTGTATTAACCATAAATATATACTGGAAAATCTAGGGCAACTACTACAAAAAATAAAAACAAGAAGTATAAATGATATGTTAAAAAAGGAGAGAAAATAAAAATTATAGAAAATATTCAATTAAAACCATAAAAGGAAGAAGGTGGAAGAAAAAAAAAGAACAGAGAACAAGGGTTACAATAGAAAACAGTAACAAACATGGTGACTATTAACCCAACAATACCAATGATCACTTTAAACATCAGTGGTCTCAATCACCAATTAAAAGACAGAGATTGTCAGAGTGGATCAAAAACAAGATCCAACTATATGCTGTCTACAAGAAATCCAATATAAATACTAAGATACTTATATTGATAGATTAAAAGTAAAGGTATGCAGAAAGATATACCATGCTAACTCTAGCTAAAAGAAAGTGAGTGTAGCAATATTAATATCAGACAGAGCAGATTTCAGAGCAAGGAAAGTTATCAAGGATAAGGAGAGGCATTACATAATAATAAAGGGATCAGCACTCGAAGAAGACATAGTAACCCTTAATGTGTATGCTTTTAATAGCATAGTGTCAAAACATGTGAGGCAAAAACTAATAGAACTGCAAGGAGAAAAAGATGACTCCACTATTACAGTTGGAATGTTCCACACTCCTTTAACAGAAATGGACAGACCTAGCTGACAGAAAATCAGTAAGGACATAGTTGATCTCAACAGCACCATCAATCAACTGGTTATAATTTACACCTATTGACTACTTCAACCAACTAAAGAAGATTACACATTTTTGTCAAGTCACGTGGAACAATCACCAAGGTAGATTGCATTCTGGGCCAAAAAACACACCGTAACAAATTAAAAAGAATAGAAATCATACAATGTCTGCTCTCAGACCACAGTGTAATTAAACTAGAAAATCAATAACAGAAAAATACCTGGAAAATTCCAAAATACTTAGAGATTAAACAGCACATTTCTAAATGGGTCAAAAAAGAAATTGCAAGAGAAATTTTAAAATATTTTGAACAAAACGAAAATATCAATAAAAATGAAAATACAGCATATCATTTGTGGGATGCAGAGGAAGCACTGCTTAGAGGAAAATTTACAGAATTGACTGCCTGTATTAGAAGGAAAGAATAATCTAAAATCAATAATCTAAGCTTCCACCATAGGAAACTAGAAAAAGAAGAGCAAATTAAACCAAAATAAGCAGAACAAAAGAAATAATAAAAATCAGAACAGAAAACAATGAATTTGAAAATCAGAGCACAATAAAGAAAATCAATGAAACCAAAAGCTGATCTTTGAAATAGTCAATGAAATAAGCCTCTAGCCATACGAAAAACTATGAATAATACGGAAATGATACAAATTACTAATGCCAAAAATGAAAGAGGGAACATCACTATGGATCTCACAGACATTAAAAGGACAATAAAATTATACTGAACAACTGTATGCTCGCAAATTTGATAAGCTAGATGAAATGGACTTTTTGAAAGACACAATCTGCAAAAAGTCACACAAGAAGAAATAAAAAATCTGAATAGGCACTTTATTAATATTAATAACCTTCCAAATCAGAAAGCACCAGACAGGTGAGTTAACTGGTGAATTCTACCAAAGATTTAAGGAAAAAACAATGTTAATTCTCTATAATATCTTCCAGAAAATAGAAACAGAAAGACTACTTTTAACTCATTCTGAGGCCAGCATTACCTTAATACTAGAATCAGACAAAGACATTACAAGAAAACTACAGACCAATATTTCTCATGAACACAGATGCAAAAATCTTCAACAAAATATTAGGAAATCAAATCCAATAAATGTAGAAATAGAATTATACTCCAAGACCAAGTAGAAATTATCCCAAATATGCAAGGTTGTTTCAACATTTGAAAATCAGTTAATGTAATCCATGATATCAACAGTCTAAAGAGTAAAAATCACATGATTCTATCAGTAGATGTATTGGGTTGGCCAAAAGTTTTGTCCATTTTTTTCCATAAGATGGCTTTAGTAGCACTTAGCTGTCTTTAACGTCATTCGAAACAATTTTGTTAGATTGTATGTGACAGCTGTCATATCAGTGTGCATTTAAAAAAAAGACATCAAAATTGGTGAGTTTTTGTGTAGCCATTTTAATACTGAAGATGGAAGAAAAAAAGCAACATTTCTGGCGTATTATGCTTTATTATTTCAAGAAAGATAAAAAAGCGACTGAAATGCAAAAAAGATTTGTGCAGTTTATGGAGAAGGTGCTGTGACTGACTGAACATGTCAAAAGTGGTTTGGGAAGTTTCATGCTGGAGATTTGCTGGATGATGCTCCACAGTCAGGTAGACCAGTTGAAGTTGATAGCAATCAAATCAAGACATTAATTGAGAACAATCAACATTATACTATGTGAGAGATAGCTGACATACTCAAAATATCCAAATCAAGTATTGAAAATCTTTTGCATCAGCTTGCTTATGTGAATCGCTTTGATGTTTGAGTTCCACATAAGTTAAGCAAAAAAAAACCTTCTTGACCATATTTCTGCATGCGATTCTCTACTTAAATGTAAAGAAAATGTTTGTTTTTAAAACAAATTGTGACAGGCGATGAAAAGTGGATACTGTATGTAACGTGGGACAGAAGGGATTCTGGGGCAAGCGAAATGAACCACCACCACCAACACCAAAGGCCAGTCTTCATCCAAAGAAGGTGGTGTTGTGTATATGGTGGGATTGGAAGGGAGTCCTCTATTACGAGCTCCTTTCAGAAAACCAAACAATTAATTCCAACAAGTACTGCTCCCAAATAGACCAGCTGAAAGCAGCACTCGACAAAAGTGTCCGGAGTTAGTCAACAGAAAATGCATATTCTTCCATCAGGATAATGCAAGACCACATGTTTTTGATGACCAGGCAAAAACTGTTACAGCTTGGCTGGGAAGTTCTGATTCATCTGCTATATTCACCAGACATTGTACCTTCAGGTTTCCACCTGAAGGTCTTTTTTTATAAAGACCTAAAGGTTTTTATAAAATTTTCTTAATGGAAAAAATTTCAATTCCCTGGAAGACTGTAAAAAGTACATGGAACAGTTCTTTGCTCAAAAAGATAAAACGTTTTGGAAGATGGAATTATGAAGTTGCCTGAAAACTGGCAGAAGGTAGTGGAAAAAAAGGGTGAATTCATTGTTCAATATAATTCTTGGTGAAAATGAAAAATGTGTCTCTTATTTTTCCTTAAATACTGAAGGTAGGGCTTCCCTGGTGGCATAGTTGTTAAGAATCAACCTGCCAGTGCAGGGGACATTAGTTCGAGCCCTGGTCTGGGAAAATCCCACATACTGTGGAGCAACAAAGCCTGTGCACCACAACTACTGAGTCTGTGCTCTAGAGCCAGTGAGCCACAACTACTGAAGCCCTTGTGCCTAGAGTCTGTGCTCCACGACAAGAGAAGTCACTGCAATGAGAAGCCCATGCACCGCAACAAAGACTAGCCCCCGTTTGTCACAACTAGAGAAAGCCTATGCAAAGCAATGAAGACACAATGCAGCCAAAAATAAATAAATAAAATAAATAAATTTAAAAAAATAACCAAAAAAGTGAAGGCGCTTTTGGCCAACACAATAGAAAAAGCATTTGGCTAAATCCAACACCTATTCATGATAAAAATTCTCAGCAGACTAGGAATAAAGAGGAACTTCCTCAATTTGTTAAAGAACATCTACAAAAAATGTACATCTAACATCTTACTTAATGGTGATAAACTCAAAGCTTTCCTATAAATACTAGGAACAAGGCAAGAATGAGTCCTCTCACCACTGATTTTGAACAACATACTAAAAGTTTTAATTAATGCAATAAGACAAGAAAAGTAAATAAAGTGTATATGTGTTGGGAAGGAAGAAATAACACTGTCTTTGTTCACAGATGACATAATCATCTATGTAGAAAATCTGTAAGAATAGACAAACTCTTGGAAGTAATCAGCAGTTATAGAAGGTTGCAGGATACAGGGTTAATACACAAAAGTCAATTGCCTTTTTTATATGTCATGAATGAACATGTGGAATTTGTAATTGTAAAAAGCACACTACCATTTACATTAGTAAGCAAAAAAAAAAAAAAAAAAGAAGGGAAATACTTCTGTATAAACCTAACAGAACATATACAAGATCTACAGATCTACATAAGGGAAATTATAGAACTCCGATGAAAGATATTACACAAGAACTAAATTAATGGAAAGCTAGCTATCCCATGTTCATTGATAGGAAGACTGGATATTATTAAGATGTCAGTTTTCCCCAACTTGATCTATAGATTCAACACTATCCTTATTAAAATCCCAGCAAATTATTTTGTGGATATTAACAAACTGACTCTAAATTTATATGGAGAGGCAAAAGACCCAGAAAAGTGAACACAGTATTGAAGGAGAAGAACAAAGTTGGAGGACTGACACTACCTGATTTCAAGAATTACTATAAAGTTACAGTAATTAAGACAATGTGATGTTGGGGAAAGCAGAGATAAACAGATGAATGGAACAGAAGAGAGAGCTGAGAAATAGAGCCCCATAAATATAGTCAACTGATGTTTGTGATTGTGTTTTATTTATTTAAAAAAATTTATTTTATATTGGAGTAGAGTTGATTAACAATGTTGTGATAGTTTCAGTGAAGACAGAGAAAGAGAAATATCGTATGATATCGCTTATATGTGGAATCTAAAAAGAAATGATACAAATGAACTTATTTATAGTCAACTGATCTTTCACAAAGGAACAAAGATAATCTTTTCAGCAAATGGTGCTGGAACAACTGAACATCCACATGCAAAAGCATGAATCCAGACACAGACTTTACACCCTTTACAAAAATTAACTCAAAATTGTTTATAGACCTAAATATATAACTCAAAAATATAAAACTCTTAGAAGATAGCACAGGAGAAAACCTAGATGAACTTGGTTATATATGGCAATGACTTTTCAGATACAACACTGAAGGCAATATTAATGAAAGAAAGAATTGATAAGTTGGACTTCATTATAATTAAAAACTTTTGCCCTGTGAAAGATGACGTGAAGAGAATGAAAATACAAGGCACAGACTGGGAGAAAATGACAGAGTAGCATTGACATATATACACTACCAAATGTAAAATAGATAGCTAGTGGAAGCAGCTGCATAGCACAGGGAGATCATCTTGGTGCTTTGTGACTACCTAAAGGGGTGGGATAGGAAGGGTGGGAGGGAGATGCAAGAGGGAGGGGATATAGGGATATATGTATACATATTGCTGATTCATTTCGTTATACAGCAGAAACTAACACAACATTGTAAAGCAATTATACTCCAATAAAGATGTTAAAAAAATTTGCAAAAGACAAATCTGATAAAGGACTGTTACCTAAAATATACAAAGAACTTTTAAAAATTCAACAATAAGAAAACGAAGAACCATTTTTAAAAATGGGCAAAAGACACTTCATTGAAGAAGATATGGAAATGGCAAATAAGCACATGAAAAGATGTGCAACAACAGATGTCATTAGGGAATTGCAAATAAATTTTAAAATGAGCTGTTTATGTATGTTAGATACTAATCCCTTATCAGTCATATCATTTGCAAATGTTTTCTCCCATTCAGTAGGTCGTCTTCTTGTTTTGTCAAAGGTTTCCTTTGCTGTGCAAAGCTTTTAAGTTTAATTAGGTCCAGTTTGTTTACTTTTGCTTTTATTTCCTTTACTTTAGGAAACAGATCCAAAAACTATTGCTTTGATTTATGTCAAAGAGTGTTCTGCCTATGTTTTTCTCTAGGACGCTTAAATAGTATCTGATCTTACATTTAGGTCTTCAATCCATTTTGAGTTCATTTTTGTGTCTAGGGTTAGAGAATGTTCTAATTTCATTCTCTTCCATGTAGCTATCCAGTTTTCCAGCACCACTTACTGAAGAGACTGTCTTTTCTCCATTGTATAATCTCGCCTCCTTTGTCATAGATTAATTGACCATAAGTGCATAGGTTTATTTCTGAGCTCTCTAGCCTGTTCCATTGATCTATTAGTTTTTGTGCCATTGCCATATTGTTTTGATTACTGTAGCTTTGTAGTACAGTCTGAAATCAGGGAGCATGATTCCTCCAGCTCAGTTCTTCTTTCTCAAGATTGTTTTAGCTATTTAGGGTCTTTTGTGTTTCCATACAAATTTTTTAATTATTTGCTTTAATTCTGTGAAAAATGCCCATGGTATTTTGATATGGATTGCATTGAATTTGTAGATTGCCTTGGGTAGTATGGGCATTTGAACAATACTGACTCTTCCAATCCAAGAACAAGGTATATCTTTCCATCTGTTTGTGTCTTCTTCAATTTCTTTCATCAGTGTCTTATAGTTTTCTGAGTACAGGTCTCTTGCCTCCTTTGGTAGGTTTATTCCTAGGTATTTTATTCTTTTTGATGTGATGGTCAATGGGATTGTTTCCTTAATTTCTCTTTCTGCTAGTTTGTTGTTAGTGTATAGAAATACAACAGATTTACAACTCAACATCAAAAAGCAAACAGCTCAGTTAAAAAATGGGCAGAAGAACTGAATAGACATTTTTCCAAAGAGGAGACACAGATGGCCAATAAGCAAATGGAAAGATGCTCAACATTGCTAACCATCAGGGAAATGCAAATCAAAACTACAATGAGACATCACCTTACACCTGTCAGAATGTTTGTCATCAAAAAGAATATAAATAACAAATGTCGGAGAAAAGGGAACTCTCGTTCACTGTTGGTGGGAATGTAAATTGGTGCAGCCACTGTGGAAATCAGTATAGAGGTTTCTTAAAAAACTAAAAATAGAACCACCATATGACCCAGCAATTCCACTCCTGGGTATATATCCAAAAAAACCAAAAACACTAATTCTAAAAGATACATGCATCCCAATGTTCAGAGCAGCACTATTCACAATAGCCAAGATATGGAAGCAACCTAAGTGTCCATCAACAGATGAATGGATAAAGAAGGTATGGTACAAATATACAATGGAATATTATTCAGCCATAAAAAAGAATGGCATTTTGCTATTTGCAGCAACATGGATGGACTTGGAGGGCATTATGCTAAGTGAAATAAGTCAGACACAGAGAGACTAATACTGTGTGATATCACTTATACGTGGAATCTAAAAAATACAACAAACTAGTGAATATAATGAAAAAGAAGCAGACTCACAGATATAGAGAGCAAACTGGTGGTTACCAGTGGGGAGGGGGAAGAGGGGAAGGGAAATATAGGGTAGGCAAGTAAGAGGTACAAACTGTTAAGTATAAAATAAGCAACAAGGATATATTACACAACACTAGGAAAAAAGCCAATATTTTTATAAATGGAGTATAAGTATAATGGAGCATAATTATTATATATAATAATTATAAATGGAGTAAAATTATGAATCACCATATTGTACACCTGTAACCTGTAACTTATATAATATTGTACAGCAACTATACGTCAATAAAAAATGAAATACCACTAAAAGAATGGCCAAAATCTAAAACACTGACAACACCAGATGCTGACAAGCATACAGGACAGCAGGAACCCTCGTTCATTGCTGGCAGGAGTTCCAAATAGTGCAGCCACTTTGCAAGAAAATTTGACAGATTCTTACAAAACGAAATATATTCTTACCATACAATCCAGCAATCATGCACCTTTGTATTTGCCCAAATGAATCGAAAACTATGTCCACCCTAAAACCTGCACATGGATTTTTGTAACAGCTTTATCAGTGGTTGCTAAAACTTGGAAGCCACCAAGATGCCCTTCAGTAGGTGAATGGATAAATAAACTGTAGTTGATCCAGACAATAATATTATTCAGCATCCAAAAGAAATGAGCTGTCAAGTCACGAAAAGACTTAACCTTAAATGCATATTTCTAAGTGAAAGAAGCCAGTGTGAAAAGGCTACATACTCTATGGTTTCAAGTATACAATATGCTGTAAAAGGAAAATGATGGAGACAGTAAAAAAAAAAAAAAAAAAAATCAGTGGTTGCCAGGAGTTAGGAGGAAGGGATGGTGCAAACTATAAACTCTGGGTGACAAAGGCATGTCAGTGTAGGTTCATCCATTGTAACAAATGTACCATTCTAGTGGGGATGTTGGTAGTATAGGGAGGCTTTGCTGGGACTGGTCATGTATAAGAACTTTCCGTACTTCCTGCTCAGTCTTGCTGTGAACCTGAAACTTCTCTAAAATAGAAAGGTCATTAATTAAAAAAAATGGAGTTGAGGACCCAATGCTGTCTACGTCGTGATACTACAAGGATAATCCTGTGTGTGTGTGTGTGTGTGTGTTTGTGCGCATGTGCATGCGTGTGTTTGCTCTGGAAGGAACAGGAGCCAGTTCACACAGAATTTGCAGCTTTCTGTTGCCCTCAGTGGTTCAAACACAAAGCACAGAGGATTTTCAGAATGGAATGGTTGGTTAGCTTAGCCTTTCCCTCAGAATCTGTTGTCTCTGCTAAGCTTTCTTTTTTTTTATTTTAAGAGAGAATTTAAGATTTGATGTTTGAAACGGAGCTCTTTGGCTTGAATATGAAGGGGACAAAAGATAGATAGGGGTGTGCTTGCGATTTGCAAGTCCTTCAGGCATCATCCCAGCGCATCAGGCACCTGAGGCTGGCAGCCATCAACAGGAACGTTTTGGGGCCCTCCAGTTGGGTGTCAAATCTGAAAAAGTTGGTGAAGATCACATCTGAAGATGCATCACCATGACGGCTAGCTATGCATGGCTCACGTTTGAAGATACGCTGGTGTAGCTCCTGACAGGTAGATGGCAGAGCTGCCATGGCCAGGTTAGTGATGAGGGAACTAGGTCTCCAGGTGTGTGGGGGAGGTGTGTGTTCTTTGTGTCCAAAATCGTCACCATGGAATAGGCTTCCCACATGAAAAACAGTGTGCAATGCTGCTGCCCACCACTGTGTGTTTACACTTAGCTTCATGAATATTTAGTGCAAACTTATACTGGCAAATTGTGTGTACAGAAATTAACATTTACCTGGAAAACAGTATGGCGGTTCTTTAAAAAACTAAAAATGGAGTTACCATATGATTCAGCAATCCCACTCCTGGGCATATGTCTGGAAAAGAAGAAAACTCTAATTTGAAAAGATACATGCACCCCCATGTTCATAGCAGCACTATTTACAATAGAAAAGACATGGAAATAACTCAAGCACCCATCAACAGATGATTTGTTTGAGAAGATGTGGTATATATATATACAATGGAATATTACTCAGCTATAAAAAATTAAATAATGCCATTTGCAGCAACATGGATGGACCTAGAGATTATCATGCTAAGTGAAGTAAGTCAGACAGAGAAAGACAGATGTTATATGATATTATTTATATGTGGAATCTAAAAAAGAGTACAAATGAATTTATATACAAAACAGAAACAGACATACATAGAAAACAAACATAGTTACCAAGGGGAAGTGGGGGAGGGATAAATATGGGATTAACAGATGCACATTACCATATATAAAACAAACAACAAGGATTTACTGTATAGCACAGGGAACTATATTCAATACCTTGTAACAAACTATAATGGAAAAGAATATAAAAGAGAATATAGATATATACATATAAATATAGAACTGAATCACTTTACTGTACACCTAAAACTAACACAATATTGTAAACCAACTATACTTCAATAAAAATCAATTGAAGATAAAATAAGGGATAATTTTAGATTCTCAAAAAAATTTTATCTGGACATCCCGTGTTTTTATTTGCTACATCTGACAACTTTACCTTGGAACCATCCTAACTCTGATTCCCTGGGAACCCTGTAGGCTGTTTCCGTGATTCTTAAAAGTTTAGACTTCTAGGAATAATGGATCCTGTGAATTCTCTCTACAATTTTGTTGGGTGCTGCCCTATTTGTGGCAACTAAGTAAGGGCCACCTTCTGCAGCAGCCAGGCAGTGACCTCAGTGGACAGATCAACCAAGAGGCAGAAGTATGCCTTTCCATGAATGTGTGTTTGCAGTATAAATATATTTCTTTGTTATTCAGTGAGGCCAAGTATAAACCCAAAGTGATCAACATAGCCATTCAGACACCCATACAAGAGAAAGGTTTTGATTAAACAATCCTTTGATCTTCAGTGGGCAGGCAGCATGTAAGAAGTGACCTGCCCAGGACCAGGAGGGGGTGACTGTCCTGGATGGGGAAGGTGAGTGCTCAGGCAGTTCTGAGCTTCATCCCAAGGGCAGTGGTACCGGTGACCACAACAGATGATCCTGTCCCATCAGCGTGTGACCACACTGAGCATATGTTCACCTCTGGGCCCTCCAACCTCCCTTGAGTTTCAAACCCTTAGTTTATTGCAGCTCCACCTCCCTGCTTTGCCCTCACCTGTACCCTCTCCCAAGACTTGTGTGCAGAGGCTTCACATGGCATGTTTGATTTTCATCTTTCTGGTGAGATATTTACAATTGCAGTCCTGCAGCTCTGCCTCCCTAGACTGAGCTAGTGCTAACTGCACCCGTGATGCTGGCAGAAGTTTCTAGTCTATTTCTTGACATTTTCTATCGGTGTCATGAACAAAACTTTTGACTATAATGGAGATGTCTGTCCAGATAGCATCTTATAATCCTCAGCTAACTACTGCAGGACACCAGAATGAAGGTCTCTGTTCAACGGACTTCACTTCTCTCTTGCTGCCTACGTTGCACCCCCATCTTACCTTTATCCAGGTATGAGAAATATCCCAGAGCCTCAGAAGGGGCAGGATCCAGGATTCGTTTCCCCCAAACTCACAATCCCTCCAATTCAAGATTTTCAAATCATCTTGATCTAAAGAAATTGAGAAAAATTACCAATTGTCTTCTCATAGTTACAGGAGGAAGTGGATATTTTCATATAGAAAGTCTTCAAATGCCTTTTCTCTTTTACCAGCTAAAAGTTTGTGAACATTTCCAGCTGTAAAATATACCAAATGACAAATAAAGGCTGTGGTCCATACATAGATGACAATCCATTATTTCTATTATTTGTTCCAACTGTGAGTTAATGCAGGCAAGAAGAGGCAAATGCAGGGATCCTGGCACACATTGATTTTATGTGATGATGTGACATTGTCTTCTGAAGAGATGACCAGCTGTTTCAGATTATTTTGTGAATTACAGTAATTTTGGTAATTAGGGGAAAAATATTCTGGTGTTTTTTTTTCTTGGCAAAATCTCTAAACGTCTGACACTCTGTGACCTCAGAGGGAAGCTCTTTTCTGCCATCTGCAGAGAACCCAGAGGGGGATTAACTAAGCCCAATTAATACAGTCATTTCTAAAACAGCTACTAGCACTGCTCAATATGGATACTGTTAAAAGGAGGGTACAATTTTCCATCCTGTTCTTCCACCAAAATGAGAGAGTGTGGTGGAGGACGTGTTCTCCTAGGGGCACAGGAGATAGAAAGGGTGGGCTTGCTGTTGGATCCATTTCCAGTCCTAGACTTGAGATCCGTCTGGGAGGTTTCCTACTAGCAGCCAATCCCATGTGTGGAGAGAGAATGCTGACATCAGCTGTAGTTGCAAAGGGCTCTGTCAACATCTGGGCTCTTTTATTCTCATCTCATCACTGAGTCTCAAGCAGCTCTTCTTCCAAACAACAGGATTCAGCTTGCTCCAGGTCTGCATTCCTTGGTTCACTGCTTCTAGTAACCTTGGATGAACTGTTTAACTTCCTAGAGACACATTTTGCTCATCTGTGCAATAGAGGTGAAGGCTCCACCTACTTCACACACTAAGACATGCACATGCTTGGTGGAGTTTAGAACACAGGCTCCACAGTAGCTGTGGGAAGTTCTGACCTCTGAAGTCCAGTGCCAGCATTAGAAGTAATTGCCCTTCAGCTGCAGCTCTCTCTTCTCCTTGATGATAGGCAGATAATATATACAGCTCTAGTGGTGAGAAAAAGATGAATTATTTGTATGCCAGAGGAGGCTGCAGCTATGCATTTCTAAGCCAGGTTTCTCAAGATAAATTGAAGCTAATGGATAAGAATCTTGTCACTCTATCTCAATTTAAATTCAGTCATCAAGGGCCTAATTTCTAAAAGTTTATTTGCATCTTTCCAATAGCATGCTATTTGGAAATGCAGGAGACTGGAGCGAATCTATTCCTATGAGGTAAAACCTCCTACTTTGGAATTTTAGGTAAACCCATGCATTATCCCAATGGCTGACCATTCCCCAAGTGCTGAGGGCTCAGCAAGTCCAAAAAAATTACCCCAAGGGCTTTGATTTATCATTTATTTCTTTTGTTTCTGACTTGTAACAGTCATAAGCTCATGTATTCTGAACGACACTTGATAGCAATTCTAGCTTGGTCATTCAGCGTATTTACAGTGCCTTGCATCCTGGAAACTGCAGTGGCCACTCTGTTGCCAGACACATTTGTGTCCATTTGACTTTATTTTGGACCACATGCTTGCCAGAGAAAAATATGAGTCATATTGGTGGGGTGATGACCACAGAGCCGTCTGCAAAGAAACCTCTTACATATATTGAAATTAATTGCATTGTTTTTGAGTGCCTGATTGAGAGTTATGAAGAATAACTTAAAAAAAATTTTTTTAAAAAAAGTCATTTTGTAAAACAGAAACTACCTCACTTTTAATGAATTGGTTTCTCCAGGTTGTTCAGCTAAATTCTCTGGCCTAGAATGAATACAATAAATAATCATTCTAACTATTTTCAAAGTACTTGACATGCATTATACGTAACTTTCGTAAGACTTCTGTAGAAAATATCATTCCCATTTTATAGGTGGGTAAACTGAGACCGGCATGCCTTAGGTCAAATACCCAGAGTTAAAATTAGTTTATCTTGGGCTTCCCTGGTGGTGCAGTGGTTGAGATTCCGCCTGCCAATGCAGGGGACACGGGTTCGTGCCCAGGTCCGGGAGGATCCCACATGCTGTGGAGCGGCTGGGCCCGTGAGCCATGGCCGCTGAGCCTGCGCGTGCGGAACCTGTGCGTTGCAACGGGAGAGGCCACAACAGTGAGAGGCCTGCGTACCGCAAAAAAAAAAAAAAAAAAATTAGTTCATCTTTCAGAAAGAGTTCAAATCAAGGGCTGTCCAAACTCAAAGTTGTATACCAGCCCCAGAACCATTCAGCATCTCTGCTTAGTAGCCTGCTCTGTTCCAGGTCTTAGGCAATGTACTGAAGATAGACAGCTGGACAACTCTTGACCTTATAATGCCCAGAAGCAGCAGAGTGAAGCTATGAACTTCTCAAGACCAGTCTAGAAGAGCTAAAATTGCACAACAGTTTATAGAGCTGAATCCCCCATCCCATTATTTAACATCCTAGTTCCAGTTCAGCGAGTCTCCCATTACTCTGATAGCACTCAGCCTGTCATGAGTGGCCGGCCACTTTTATGAGAAATGGGAAGTCTATGACTAAAATATGACCCTGCATTCACTGGAAATTTATACGTCCTCAGGAATCTCAGTGGGTTATCTTGTGGGTCCTTGACATCTTACAGTAGGTAAGACATAGCAGCTGCCCGTTAACACTGGGGCTGTCTGCAGTGTCTGGGTTTCCTATAAGTCTTCCTTTGAAGGCTATTGATTAGGTGAGATTTCTAATCAGTAGTACACGTTAAACTCACTTGAGGAGATCTCTGTGGTGACACATCCACAACGAGTCTTTGTGAATATCCAACATGTCTTCAAGATGACATCAATCTTAAGCATCCACTGAAGACTCATTAGTGAGTCTTCACAAGCAGAATATGGGAAGCAAAATTACAAGAGCCAGGAGACCCAAAGGCAAGAATATAGTTCAACAAGGGATGACTGAAGACTCTCTCCTTTAAGTCAACTGCCTAGAACAGCTTCTCTTGATTGCATTTGAGTCTCTCACTTCAGGATTTCCTGGTGTTTCTCACTACCCTGCACTCCACTGGCAGGAGTCTGAGTGGATCCCAGGCTTATTGGAAGATGCCAATCTTGAATCCGGGGTTCAGAAAAGTCTAACCCATTTCCAGATCTAAACCTCAGTGACTACTAATGGTGCCTTGTTCTAAATAAAAAGGACTATTGCTTATTGTCAAGATGAGAACCCACTCTTGAAACATTGTTATCCAAGGTCAGGTTGACCTAAACAGTAATGTAATGAGTGATTCCGCAAGGAATGACAAACAATTCATTAGGTCACTGAGGATCAAAGCAAGTTGCATAAGAAGAATTTGTTTTGATTCTTAATTTTCTCATTTACCATGCTGAAGGGCATTTTTAAAAGACCAAATTTCCCCCTATGTCTGAGTCAGAAACTGACGTTTTAACGTACTTTTCATGTGGTGCCAGCAAAATGCAGCCAAACGACTGAGGTTCAGAGGACTGAGGTGTCCCCTCTGTTTCTTTTATCCATCAGAGGTCGATTTCAGCCCATTCCCTCGTTTGTGAAGCATCTGGGTTTTCTGGTCAATGGCAGTTTTTCTGTCCCCTGGCCAATGGCAATTTTTCTGTCCCCTGCTTTATTTAATCCTCCACCAAGGTGCCAGGTACATCAGAATAAAACTCAGATCAAATCTTGATTTAAAAATCTTCACTATCTCTTTTTTGTTTGTTATAAAGCATAAACTAACACATCATTGTAAAGCAATTATATGCCAATAAAGACACTATCTCACTTCTGCTTAAGGAGTAAATTCATTAGGAGGGCATAGAAGCCCCTCAAAGACACAGTCCAGACTTACCTTTCCCACCTCATCTTGCTCTGCTACTCATCACATGTTTTATCCTCCACAGTGTTCTCAGAATTCATCATTTGTGGAGATCACTTGCATATGCTTTTTGTGAAATGACCTTCCCTTCCATCTTCACCAGGCAAAATCCATCATCCTTTATGACCTAGTTTGAATGTTATCTTAGTCAGCTCAAGCTGCTATAACAGAGTACCATAGACTGGGTGGCTTAAAAGGCAGAAATTCATTTCTCACAGGTCTGAAGGCTGGGGAGTCCAGATCAGGGATCAGCAGATTAAGGGTCTGGTGAGGGACTACTTCCTGGCTTGTAGATGGTGGCCTTCTTGCTGTGTATTCACACTGCCTTTCCTCAGTGTATGCCCATGGGGAGAGGGGAGGGAGGGTGGGAGACAGGGAGAGAAGAAGAAGGAGATGAAGAAGAAGAAGAAGGAGAAGAAGAAGAAGAAGAAGAAGAAGAAGAAGAAGAAGAAGAAGGAGAAGGAGAAGGAGAAGGAGAAGGAGAAGGAGAAGGAGAAGGAGAAGAAGAAGAAGAAGAAAAAGGAGAAGGAAAAAAATAAGAAGGAGAAGAAGAGGAAGAAGGAGAAGGAGGGGGAGGAGGAAAAAGAAGAGAAAGAGGAAGAGAGAGGAGAGGAGAACAGGGGAGGGGAGGGAAAGGAAGGGAAGGGAAGAGAGGAGAGGAGAGGAGAGGTAGAAGAGAAGAGAAGAGAAGAGACGAGAAGAAGGAGGGAGGGGAGGGGAAGGGAAAGGAGGAGAAAGAGAGAATATTCCTCTTCTTATAAGGGCACCAATCCCATCATGAAGGTCTGACCCTCATGACCTCATCTAACCCTAATCTCTTCTCAAAGGCCCACCTCCAAATACCAGCATCTTGAGTGTTAGGACTTCAGTTATGAATTTTGAGTGGACACAGACACTCAGTTCATAACACTGTCATCTCCTTTGTGAGACATTTTCTAATGACTTCCCTCCATGAGATGGAGTTATTTACGTATCTTTCTGTCCACTTTACTACATCACAGCCTCGTAAGGCACATCCTAATGCTTACCTAAGTGCTTGAAATTCAATGGACACTTAAAAAATTTTTTTTTAACTAATGGAGACAAGAGGAAAGGGGTTAGATGTACATGACTGACTGTGACTCATTTTAGCTGCCTCGATCCTGCCCTCTAGATTCGAACAATCGCTGAAGGGCAGGTCAGTTCCAGGAAAGGGCCTTCCCATGTTTTGTATTCTTCCAAGTCTTTGATTCTGTAGGAATTGCTGGGGTAGCAGAAACTGTACAAGTTTCTTCTGACACTTACATATTTGTCTAGGACAGATTCCTCCATTCGACGCAACCCCTTCTCCTAAGATGGCCAAGTAACCAGACTGAGTCTCCACTACATGCTCCTTCCTGAAGTGACTGAGAATTGGAAGCACCTGCATTCACATAATTTAACTCTCAGGACTGAGCACCATGACCACCACATGTGACCACAGGACTTAACAATTTGCACCAGGAAATTCTTGGGAATGTTGGAAAGATAAGGTTGTAAGCCAATCAATAATTCAGATTGCCTTGAGAATTTCCTGTAAACCAATTCTTATGGGAAAAGAACTTGCTCATCTGGGCAAAAAGCTATTCTCTCAAGACTATTCAGCAAGCAGTTTACTTATCACCTAATAGTTTACTTATCAAGATGGGCTGAAGATCCTCCCTCTCTGTATTCACCAATCCTAGCATATAACAACCCATGTATTTACATAAAGGCTATGTGGATATTAATTGTATTATTCTTTCTACTTTTATGTATGTTTGGAAATGTTCAAAATAAAAGTTTGGAAAAAAGTGAAAAAAAAAATCCTAAAGCATGAACCACATCCCTTTACAGTTAATTCCTCACTTTGAAAGACCTACCCCAAACCCTGTAAGTATCCTCTCCTGATCACTTCCTTCTCAGATACCTTTAAGTTCTGGAAAAGTGGTATCCTCCCTCACCTTAACGGAGCTAATAAACTTTCCTTTGCTTGATGAATGAGTACTAATTCTGGTGGACTTTTTGGGGAGTCAGCTGTGCACATGGTTTTGACAAAGCCAGCATTATAGAGAATAAAAATTGTGTTCAAAATACTGGAGTCTGAAGCTCTAACTTCGGCTGTGCTTCTGCCTATGACCCTGGGTAAGTCATTTGCTCTTTTAACCTCAATTTCATTGTATGACTAATGAGAGAGGTTGAAATAAACTACTTTTGCCCTCCAACTGTCCATATGTACTTATGCCTGTGTTGGCCTTCTTTTGTTCCCAATTTTTTTTTTTTCTGGAGAGTAAAAGTAATAACAAATATAGAAAGAAAAAAACTTATTTGTTGGGGCTTCCCTGATAGCATAGTGGTTGAGAATCTGCCTGCCAATGCAGGGGTACACAGGTTCGAGCCCTGGTCTGGGAAGATCCCACATGCCGTGGAGCAACTAGGCCCGTGAACCACAACCACTGAGCCTGCACGTCTGGAGCCTGTGCTCCACAAGAGAGGCTGCAAAAGTGAGAGGCCCACGCACCTCGATGAAGAGTGGCTCCCGCTTGCCGCAAGTAGAGAAAGCTCTCTCACAGAAACGAAGACCCAACACAGCCCAAAATAAATAAATAAATTTAAAAAACCCAAAAAACAAAAAAACTTATTTGTTAGTCGTTACTAATTTCATTTATACTGGATACTGTGCAGTAAAATGTTCCTAACACTCCTTGACATTTTTTGTGAATGAGGAAGTTCATCTAAATGACATTTCCAAGTAAATGAATAGAGTTCACCCTACTTCAATCTTTAAAAGTATTAGCCATTTAAAACATAACCATTCTAATTCTTTCATAAACCCTTTCCAAAGAACCAATTCCATGCCGCCCACTGTGGAGCACATTGACAGTGTTTTGGTGTGCTGTGGTGTGGAGTGTTGGGTAATCCTAGGAGATGTTGCTTTCATGAAAGGAGACATTGAAATATTTCAGCCTTATTCATCATGATGAAATATCTGAAACATAATAAATTTCCATGTAGAGGGATTCGTTAAATACGTTTTGGCATATACAGAAGATGGGATCTATATGGTCAGTAGAAGCTGTGTGGTAGGAGAAAAAACACAGGAAATGTTCATTATATGGTAAGTACACACAGCAGGACCCCAAGTTAATTAAAACATAGATAATAATTACTGGAAAGTTAGGTAATATTAACTGTGGCTATCTCTGGAGGGGATTGAAAATCTTCTTTGTGTTTCTCTATACTTGGCAGTTTTTCAAAAATGACAATGTGTTACTTTTATAATAAGAAATAAGCAAAAATGTTAAAATGAAAGCTTTAGCTTGAAATTTGGTCAGTCAATTAAGAGATGTTTGAACAAGGCAGGGTTCCCCACCCAGGTGCAACAAAAGTGAAGATGCCCTGGAAATGAGATTCTAGCCGTGGGCAGAAGGGGGAAGCTATGCCTTGAGACAGGGCTGCTTAGTGACTGTGTCCGGTGCTTAGTGACTGTGTCCGGTGCTCAGTGGAATTTTGGCTTAATTTTGGCTCTGGGGGTACATCCAGGAAGGCTGGAATTGAGAAACAGGAAGAGTCACAGAAAGTTTTAGTATATTAGTAGAAGAAAACTTAAAGACAATTTGGTCAACCTGGTGATGGTGCTCAGCGACAAGAATGTTACTACTGCCTTCTGGGGGCAGGATGCTTCAGAGCAGCTCAGAGACCCTGTGCCCCTGGGAGTAGAGTTTGACAACCACTTTTATAATTGGTTGTTTTCTGAACATTTAAGATGTTGTGCCATGTGTTCTCCATCTATCCTTCCTAAATCTCTGTCTCATTTTTCTCAATTAGAAGCATGGATTCCTCTCGGTGTTTTTGAGTCCAAAGGCTTTTTTGGAGTCTTCTGCACCTGCTTGTCCAACTTTATAAACTTACTCCTATGACGAAGACAAACTTAGAAACAATTCCCAAGTCCCAGACATCTCGCTTGGCCGGGTGTTTGCCGTGGGACGTTTATCACATTTATCCACTTTCTCCATCACCACCTTGACCGCTGCATGCCACATCTGCAGGACCAGAGAACACATTTCTGTCCTCTGAAAATGCCACATTTCCTTCCAAACCACCTATTGATAAATTGTCCTGAACTTCTGCTTGTGACACACTGTGAACATTCTAGAACAGATAAACTTAAGAAAATCAAAGTTTTGTGTGAAAATTATACATGTTTTTAGAATTCTGCTTATGGTCATTAAACTGAAATGACACTGCAGCTTGATTGCTCTTGAGAGCTTCCTGTGTGCTGAGTTCTGAGAACTTTGAGGACTGTCTCATGTAACCCCACAGGGGCTACAGGCAGGGGATACAGTGCTTGCTGTTTTATGTGTGGTGAAGTGGAGGCATAGATAGGGAAGTAATTTACCAAAACTCACAGAGCTAGTAAATGGCTGAACAAGGATTTGAACCTAGGTTGTGAGCCATGCTCTGGAACTTTTTGTTATTCTCTTGCCAATAAAGAGACCAGTGGTGACATAAAATATATGCTCAATTAGAAGTCTGGAGTGTGACACCATTAAATTTCACTTGATAACCCTTGGTTACTAGAAACATTAGGACTCCCATCCACATTTAAAATAAAATATTTGTATGTGTCTCCAGGTTGTAGATAGAGTGCATATTAAGTGAGATACTTTTCTGTATTTATTCCTCTATTTACATGCACAGGCTTCTGAACTTCCATAAATAAAAAAAAAAATGTTGGAAACTTCCTCCTCCTTTGTATTGGAAGGAAAATGCGTTGAGAAGTCTTTTAACCACCTGGATTGGCTCAGAAGGTTTGACCCACATTTCTGCCCTAGTGATTGAGATTATGTAATTTCCTATTCAAGTACTTTATAAGTATTCTTCACCTAATCCTTAAAACCACTGTATAGAGTTTAATACTATTATTATCTCCATTTTAGAAATAAGGAAACTGAGTTACAGAAAGATTAAAAATATTTACTAAGTACACAGATCAAGTAAGTAGTTCCTGAACAGTGAGTGAACACATGGGTTTACCTGTTTCCTCCTAAAATTATACCATCAATATGGTGAATTGATTTTTATTTTCTTTCTTTCTTTTAATTTTAATTTTTAAAAACTTTTATTGGGGTATAGTTGATTTACAATGTTCTGTTAGCTTCAGGTGTACAGGAAAGTGAATCTGTTATATATACACATATATCCACTCTTTTTTTTTAGATTCTTTTCCCATATAGGCCATTACAGAGTATTGAGTGGAGTTCTCTGTGCTATAAGTAGGTCCTTATTAATTATTTATTTTATACATAGTAGTGGTAAACTGAGTTTTAAAAGGCACATGCCCACAAGGTCAAAGAGAATGGATGAGAAGATACTAGAAGTAGCATAAAGCATTTATGTAAAGGATGAGAGGAAACAAGTTTAGCAAGACTGCAGACTTTGGACCCTGAGTTAGCAGTGGGTGAAGCCCAGCAAAAGTGAGTTCATTTTTACAATCCCAGGAGTTCAGGATTTGCAGAATATAAGCACTTGCAAAACTGAGGACTGGAGGTGGGGGTAAAATGACAATTTTTAATGTGTATAAAAGGCACTTAGACTCCCAGAACCCTTCTCCCACCTCAAGGAGCCTGGCAAATACCTCTCCCTAACCTTATAGAATGTGGGACTTGGCTGCTCTGTAAAGGATAAATCAGAGGTCTGCTGTATAAAAAATAAAATAAAATTCAAAAAAAAAAAAGAATAAATCATGGGGACTCTGGACAGGGTCCCCAGGCTCTGCTGAAGGCAGAGGTACTGCTCTGGAAACTGCAGGAGAAGGAGCGAAGTGAAAATCTGTAGGAAACAATGTGATATTCCCAGAATGTGAAAACCATCAGTGCCTAGGGTTACAAAGAACCGAACTCTCTACCACTCCCATTTCCCTGTAGAGATTAAAGAACTCCTCTCCTGAAAAACTGATCAACCAATGAGAAAATCCTTCAGACACTGACACATGGAGGTCAACCACCAAAACGGTCAAGTCAGGTCTTCTTTGGTGAACCCATCAAAAGATAAATGCCATCCACAAAGAGGGCAGTTTGGATGAGATATTTACCCTCACCAATAAATATGAACAGCCATTCAAGAAGATACAGATATTTGCAGAAAACCTCTAACTTGAAAGACATAAAAAAAAGACAAATAGCAAACAAAAGACAATTTGGAGTAAACAAAAAATATGTAGGAAATTGAAAACCTGAAAAAAATCTATAATATTCTCAGAGAGGAGAAAATATGACATCTCTGACATACAAACAGGAGGTCATTAAAAAATTCAGAGAACAACAAAAGAATCTCCAGGAAATGAAAAAATGTATCAGTAATGAAAAATTAAGTAGAAGAGTTGGAAGATAGAGTCAAAGGTAGACTTTTGTCCCCAAAAGTAGAACTAAAACAGAAAAGGTAAGAACAACTGGAGCTTAAGTTCTGGAGGTCCAATATCCAAACAATAGATGTTCCAAAGAGAAAGTGGAGAGAAAATGGAAAGAACTCATTTTAAAGAAATGATTCAATGCACTTTCCAGACTGAAAGACATAGGTCTTCAGGTTGAATGCCCAGCAAAAAGGGTGAAGATAGACCTGCACCAAGTCACAGGGTGGTGACAGTTCAGAGCACTGGAGAAAAGTGACTGTGGAAAGTCCCAGGCACACACATCCACACCCTCACTAGCCCACATACAGCTCACGTTCACAGATTCAGGTAAATGTGGGACCAGACTTCCCAACAATGCTTGGAAACTAGCAGAAGTATTCGTTGGAAACAGTGAGAAATGACATATAAATTCTGAAAGAAATGTCTTCCAAATCAGAAATTTTAGATACAGGTGTTCAGACAGGTGTGGGAGGAGATTAAAGATATATCCAGGCATATAAATCTCAAAAATGTTAGCTTTCATGTCTTCTCAGGAAGCTGGTGGAGATGTGTTCTACCACATTATCGAGGACATAAGCAGTAATGAGGGCAGAAGAGGCTCCAAGAAACACATGGGGACCCCTCACAGGGAAGGTGAAGGGAATCCTCAAAGTGACTGTGAGGGATTCCCAGGGATGATGCACATAGAAGGATGCTTGGATACTGAGAAGGGACTAGTCCTCCTGTGTGGAGTTGGGGGATACCTTAATGATGGACAAAGAAGACTAAGAAATTTCCTTTTCTCAAGTGAGAGAAAAGGAGAGAAAGAAGCAGAGGATTAGAGTAGAAGAAAGAGAGAGAATTACTCTTGGGAGACACAAGTTGTACTGGAAAAGGCACATAATCATACTCTTACTCCATGTCAGCTGTGACTAATGACATATCCATTAAAAAGTAAACAGGTACTGGGCTAACCACAATTTTTGCTATAACTACATTGGGGGACTAGTGGAAGGAGAGCTCTGTGAGTGTTTCTGGGGCAGAAAAATAGGGATTTAAATCCTCTTCTTCACAGTAGAATAATATTTAAAACAGAAGCATCAAAAATAACAGTATATATTGGCCAAAAAGTTCGTTCAGGGTTTTCTGTAACATCTTATGGACAAACATTTGGCCAACCCAATACATTTAAAGAACTCTGAATTATAATTGTAACAACACCAAAAAATGTAAGTGATTGCCTTTGGACTTCAACAATAGGGGCAGGAGCCTGTTTGACATATAAATACATACACACACACCCACACACTCCTTTGTTAAAAGTAAGTGATCCGAAAAAGATGAAAACTTTAATTTGAAAAGATACATGAACTCCAATGCTCATTGCAGCACTATTTACAATAGCCAAGATGAGGAAGCAACATAAATATCCATTGACAGTTGAATGAATAAAGATATATACATACATACAATGGAAAATTACTCAGCCATAAAAAAGAATGAAATAATGCCATTTGCAGCGACATGGATGGACCTAGAGATTACCATACTAAGTGAAGTAAGTTAGACAGAGAAAGACAAATATCATATGATATCGTTACATGTGGAATTTAAAATATGATACAAATGAACTTATTTACAAAACAGAAACAGACTCACAGACATTAAAAAAACCAAAAAAAACCTTATGGTTACCAAAGGGGAACGGGGGAGGGAGGGATATATTGGGAATTTGGGATTAACATATATACACTACTATGTATAAAGTAGATAAACAACAAGAACCTACTGTATAGCACAGGGAACTGCGCTCAATATTCTGTGATAACCTATAAGGGAAAAGAATCTGAAAAAGGATAGATATAGATATATATGTATAACTGAATCACTTTGCTGTACACCTGAAATATTTTAAATCAACTATACTTCAGTTAAAGAAAAAAAAAAATAGGTGAACGAACAGTCATAAAAGGAATGGCCAGTGTCTCTCACTACAGGTGCCGTCCCTCTGCCCCCTTGTCATTGCCTTTGACCTTCCGATAGTGCCCTCTATGTTACCCCCACCCTGTGTGATGACAAGGACCAGACTAGGGAGGGGAGGGGGCTAGTATCAAACTTCAAACTCATTCACCCTTTAATTTATAACTATCCTCCCCAAATAGTAACAGGTAGTTCACATTTACTGGAACAGAAATTCTTGCAGATGCCAGAAGTGCATCCAGAATCACAGTGTTTACATCGGGGAAGCCTGTGACGGAGGCTTGTAGTGAGTCTCCTTCTCCTCAGGATCCCCACGTACAACATAAAACGTACCCTGTGGATGTCATGTTGTCCACCAGGCTCAGAGCTGCCTTCAGGAGAGGGGTGTGAGTCTTTGTTTCTTTGGGGCCCAGGGGTGGGGCAGCCAACCTCTGATGGTTATGAGGGCGTCAGCCTATTGCAAATGCACCACACTGACCCCTTTTTCTGAAAGGAAACTAGGGTTCCTATGGGACTGTGCTTTTCCTCCCCTGATCGTTTAATTCCTTCTGGCTCAGGATCTGTTATCTGGGAAGAGAGGTTTGATAAAGTTCCTTTAATTAAAAGTTACCTTCCGGGCTCCTGCCCTGTCCTTGGATTTGGTTAATAGGAGTTTTCTATCAAACTAACATGCAAGGTCTTGCCATCCGTACTTCAAACCTGCTGGTGTGTTTGTGTTCTCGGTGAATTGTGAATACTTTTGAGACCTTCCCTCTTCTCGGTTTGTGATTCTCATTATTATTTTATGAACACGGTGAAAAGAAGGGGCTGTGCAGCAGAGCAGGCTAGGGGGCTGACTGTGAGGGGTGAGGACAAAGGAGGAGGGAGAGAGTGAGGAGATGATGCCCAAGGAGGATGAGGGAGCAGGAGGGAGAAGAGGGAGGAGGAGAAACAGGGAGGAGCAGGAGGAGAGGCGTGGAAGGAAAAACAAAATACCCAGGAAGGAAAAAAATTCAGCTTAGGAAGGTAGGTCTAAACGAGGTGATGGTAGCTTCCAGATCCATGAAACCACTCTCCCTGTTACAGAATCTGTCATGTCTGAGATCTATCGTCACCCAAGGCAGCTGGTTTCATGCAGATCTCCATGATTTGAATACCCTGCTTAGCTCTGTTCTGAGATCCACTCTGTGGCTCCTGGCTCCCAGGGTATATGGTAAAGTCAGACATCATCTCTCTCACTGACTTATGTCCTCATTCATTCTCAGCACCTTCCAGGGACAGGTCCTCTTGGGCTCCAGTTGGTGCCCTCTGACTGGGCTAAGGTACCAAAGGGTGAGAGACATGAAGAGGTAATAGTGGCAGCAAAAGAGTCTCTGCTCGTAACTGAGCCACAGGTGAACATCATGCTCTGGGAAAACAGGCAGTGAAGCTGCATAGATCACTTCTATCCAGGTAAGAACAGTGGCAGGGGAGACCTGGGATTCTCTCCTGACAACTTCAACTCATTGTAAAAGCATTTTGTTTTTGCTGCCCTCATTTTTGTTACCAGGAAAGTATAAATATTCTAGATGTTGTTCCTATTTCTCTTTTTGTTTTATTTTCAAAATTTTATTATAAGGAAGTTTAAACATACAGAAAAGATGAAATAATTGTACAGCACACTCACACGTCCAGTACTTATTTTCCTCAATTAGCATTTTACCCCACTGGCTTTGTCATAATCCATTTCTTTATTCATCCATCAATCTCCTTGTTTATTTGTTTTTCCTCCTCTCATCATATACAGGTCTGGCTGATATGTGCTTTTTTTCTCCTTAATTTACTAATAACTTATTTTGCTTCTATTAACAATCATGGTGCATTTCCCTCCTGCTGCACTGGAGATTCTCCCTTTGATCATTGTTGCTGTCTTGCATTTGTCTTTCTTGAGAAAGAGAACAGAGCTGGAAGTATCATGCTCCCTGACTTCAGACTATACCATAAAGCTACAGTAATCAAACCAGCATGGTACTGGCACAAAAACAAACACATAGATCAATAAGAAAAGAATAGAGAGCCCAGAAATAAACCCAGACATCTATGGTCAGTTAATCTACTACAAAGGAGGCAAGAATGTACAATGGGGAAAAGACAGTCTCTTCAATACTGGTGCTGGGAAAACTGGACAGCTACATGTAAAACAATAAGATTAGAACATTTCCTCACACCATATACAAAAATAAACTCAAAGCTGACTAAAGCTATAAATCTAAGACCTGAAACCATAAAGCTCCTAGAAGAGAACATAGGCAGAACACTCCTTGACATAAACTATACAAATATGTTTTGGATCTGTCCCCCAAGGAAAAAGAAACAAAAGCAAAAATAAGCAAATGGGCCCTAACTAAACTTAAAAGCTTTTGCACAGGGGCTTCCCTGGTGGTGCAGTGGTTAAGAATCCGTTGACCAATGCAGGGGACATGGGTTCGAGCCCTGGTCCGGGAAGATCCCACATGCTGCAGAGCAACTAAACCCATGTGCCACAGCTACTGAGCCTGTGCTCTAGTGCCCATGAGCCACAACTACTGAGCCCATGTGCCACAACTACTGAAGTCTGCACATAAAGCCCGTGCTCTGCAACAAGAGAAGCCACTGCAATGAGAAGCCTGTGCATCGCAAAAAAGAGTAGCCCCCACTCGCTGCAACTAGAGAAAGCCCACGTGCAGCAGTGAAGACCCAATGCAGCCAACAATAAATAAATAAATAAATAATAAAAACCTTTTGTACAGCAAAGGAAACCACTGACAAAATGAAAAGACAACCTATGGAATGGGAGAAAATATTTTCAAATGATATGACTGATAAGGTGTTAATATCCAAAATATACAAAGAGCTCATACAACTCAATATCAAAAAACAAACAAAAAATCACTAATCATCAGAGAAATGCAAATCAAAACGACAAGTGAGATATCACCTCACACCAGACAGAATGTCCATCATCGAAATGTCTACAAATGACACATGCTGGCAAGGATGTGGAGAAAGGGAACACTTGGACACTGTTGGTGGGAATGTAAATTATTGCTGTCACTGTGGAAAACAATATAGAGGTTTCTCAGAAAACTAAAAATAGGACTACCATATGACCCAGCAATTCCACTCCTGGGTATATATCCAAAGAAAATAAAAACACTAATTCAAAAAGATACATCCACCCCAATGTTCAATGCAGCATTATTTATAATACCCAAGATATGAAGGCAACCTAAATGTTCATTGACAGATTAACGGGTAAAGAAGATGTGGTGCGTATATATACAAAGGAATATGACTCAACCATAAAAAAGAGTGAAATTTTGCCATTTGCAGCAACATGGATGGACTTGGAAGATATTAGGCTAAGTGAAGTAAGTCAAACAGAGAAAGACAAATACTCTATGTTATCACTTCTATGTGGAATCTAGAAAATAAAATAAATGAATGAATAAAACAAAACAGAGTCTCAGATATAAAGAACAAACTGGTGATTACCAGTGGGGAGAGGAAAGTGGGGAGAGGCAAGATGGGAGTAGGGGGTTAAGAGATACAAACTAGTATGTATAAGATAATTAAACAACCAGGATATATTGTGCAGCACAGGGAAATATAGCCATTATATTGTAATAACTTTAAATGGAGCATACTCTATAAAAAATGACTAGTATGTTGTATACCTGAAACTAATATAAGATTGTAAATAAACTATACTTGGATTAAAAAAATAAAATAGTATTCTTCATACTGCCTTGGGCATACAGGTAAAAGTTATTTGGGAATAAATACTGGAAGTGGAATTATAAAGTAAAAGTCATATGCATATTCACCTTTGTTATATCACTCCAAACTGGCTCCAAAATGATACATTGATTTACTTTCCCACCAGCATCCTTTCTTCACATCCTCTCCAAGATATTACCAGGCTTTTTGAATTTTTGCCAAATTCGTGGGTGTAAAATGGTACATTATTATTTTACTTATTATTTATATTACCTGCATCTTTTCATGTTTATTAGCTATTTGGATTTCTTCTTTTGTTGATTAATATCATTTGTTCAATTTTTCATTGGGTTGTCTGTCTTTTGGATATAATTTGTATGTAACATGTAGTTATTTACATATTTTGTACATTAGATCTTCTCAATATATATGATTTTTAAACTTTTTAACCTTGTTTGCAACTTATTTTTAAAACTTTGCTTACTTTGTCTTTTGCTGAACAGAGATTTTAAAATTTAGTGTAATCATATTTACTCATCTTTTCTTTGTGGTTTGTGCCTTTTGCATCTTTTTAAAGAAATTGTTCTCTGCTTGAAGTCACAATGGTATTGTTTTCTCCTGACAATTTGGAGGTTTTTTTTGTCATGTGTAGGACTTTATGGAATTTTCTTTCTGTATGTTGTGAGTTACTCTATATATTTTCTTATTTGAATATCAATTTCCCAGCATAATTTCTTGAATTATCCTTATCCAATTTACTTGTAAGGTCACCTTTACCATGACTCAATAGTTTATATCTATGGTGTGTCTGGTGGTGTTGTTTTTCTGTCGATTTATTCTACATTTTTTTTTTACTGTAATAATGAGATGATAGTTTATAAGGAAAGTCCTACAGCCTTATGCTTCTTCTTCAAATCATCTTAGCTAATCCTGGCTCTTTACTTACTATATATTTTAGTTTGTCAAATTCCATAAATTAACTTATTGGATTTTGGCCACAATGGTAATTAATGTATAGATAAATTGGGGGAAGAATTGATATCTTTATTGTTTTTAGTGTTTCCCTTAATTATATCTATCTACACGTATAACTACATATACATCTGTATCTATACCCACATCTGCATCTGTATCTATCTCTCTACACATCTGTACTGCCTCTGTCCTGTGTCTGCTCTGTGTCTGTATCCACCTCTGTGTCTACCTCTATAATTATACTGACAGTTATAAAGATATAAGTATATTTTTACAAGTTTTCTTTTTTGTTCAGAAAAGATTTATAATTATTAAGTTAAATTTCTAAATATCTTTAAAATATTTATTCCAAATGCCTTATACTTCCTGTTGCTCCTGTGAATGAAGTTGTATTTTAGAATTTTATTGTGTTTTAACTTTTGTTTGGTGTACTGGGCTACTACTAATGCTTGTATGTTGATCTTATATTGGCTAAAGAAAAAAATATTTGATGCCACTTGTTGTTAATGCATGGCAAGGCAGATTTGATTCAAAGGGCAGTTATCACGATGGGTGTAGGGACCACCAAAATAGGGTATTGAAGTGGGAGAAAGAAATTGGACTCCACTCTGAATACAGCATTGGCAAACCGGAATTTATAGCCAAGGAACAGTGTGGGGGGTCAGTGGACAGAAAATTACTAAAAGGAAACACCAGGGCAAGCGGGATTCTGGTTAAAACGACCTAATAGAATTCTTGCTGAAGACAGGCGAGGGTGATCAGACGTCCCCTGGAGTAAAGTGGAAGGTTGGGATTCAACAGACATGGAGGTTGGTCAGATGTGGAGGATGAGGGATGGTGGTTAATGGGACTTATCAGGACTCTTGTTAAAATTGGACAACACGAAGAGGAAATTGGAAATAGACCTAGTTGAAAAAGTTCAGGGACACTACAAAGAGTTTGGTCAAGGAGAGAATCTTTGTCAAATCCATGTATCTTGCTATTTTATTTTTAACTAGTTTTAATACATTCTTTGTTGACTCTCTTGGAGATGCCATATTATTTACAAATAAGGATACGTTATTTGCAAATAAAGACAGTTTGATTTGTCTCTAATTCTTCTTTTATTTAAAAAAATTGTCATTGCATTGGCTAGGATCTCCACTACAATGTTGAATAGAAGTGGTGAGAATTTGCATCCTTTTTTTGTTTAGTCTCTAAATAGAATACATCTAATGTTTTCCCATTAGTATTTGCTCTGGGTTTCTGTTAGCTATCATTTACCAGGCTAAGGAAATCTCTTTTATTTCCAGCTTGCTTGCAAAGTGCATTTTGAATCATAAATAAACATTAAATGTCACCAGTTTTTGCATCATTTGAAACAATCATAGATTTTTCTCCCCTGATCTGCAATTAGAGAGTATTGTTGAAATTGATTTTGGATGTTGAAGCATCTTTGTGTTCTTGAGAGAGACCCTACTTGGTCAGCATGTTTTTTTAATATAATTAATTGTATTGCTGAAACTAATTTGTGAATTTTATTTTAGGGTTTTTGCCTATTTGCTCCTAATGAGATTGACGTCTAATTATGTTCTCTTGCACTATCTTTTTAAATTCTGTATTAAGCTCATAATAGCTGAATAATGATAATAGCTGAATAATAATAATAGCTGAGTTGGGTGTTTTTTAGCCTTTTAAAATTCTCATTTCAGTTTGTATAAGAAACGAATCAACACTTCCCTGAATCCTTGTATGTGTTTGTATGAGTGTATATGAATGTATATATAGGCTGGTGAATATCTTTTCAATTTCTTTAATAATTAACTTATTTTGTCCGTCTGCTTTTTCTCAGATAAGTTGTACTGACTTACATTACTACAAAAATTGTCCATCACACTTAAGTTTTAGAATTCATTAGCAGAAGGTTTCATCGTGTATTCTAATACAAATGTAAACCCTGTGGTGTCTCTGGTTCTTTGTATAATACTTTATCCATTCTCCACGTCCTGTGCAAAGCATTAATCTATTCCTCCTGCATCTCTTAACAGGATTCCTAACCCTGTTCTTCAGATGGAGAACAGAGATGAAGAGATGCTGATCAAGGTCTCTCAGCTGGTAAAAACTGAGACGAGTATTCAAACCCACATTTACTCTTTCTAATCTGGACCCTGCAGCCCCTTTATGGAGTAGCGGAGGCTTCTTACTCATCCTGTGTTTTTGACAGGGATCTCTCCCTGTTTATTACTCTTTTCTCTTTCATGATTTTTCATTTTGGCTTGAGTATCAGTTACATTTGAAAGTTAGAAATTCTGTAGGTTGCTACCCACGCCTTCCTCATCTCATCATGAACATCTCATCGGACGGGGCTGAAGTTGAATTAAGGGAGCTGGGCTCCTTCAGGCGCTTAGAGAATCTGAAAGGGATTCATTCATTTTGCACGGCACTGATGATTTCATCTCTGACAGAAGGAAACATTGTAAACAGGGAAATATCCAAGGGGATGCTGCCGTCTTCTGCATTCACATGAAGACATTCCATCTCAGCTCTCCTACGACTCTTTAGACCTTGATGAGATTCTATTTGCATTAATGGAAGTGATGAAATTCAAATGTTTAGGCCAGTACCCGGGGTGCTGGAAGCGTAATGAGATGGATTCAGGAAAGAAACATTTAGTCTGATCTGGTAAATCTCGTAATGAGCTCTCCTAGACAGTGAAATTAGGAGAGAAAAGTGAGTCTGGGCTGGACGAATAGGAGTCCACAGAGATGGGAATGAAGTATCGTGTACTTAACTCAAGGTTACGTGATCCATCACGACTTCCCGCATTAACCTGCTTTGCTCCTGAAATCGTTACAACTTGCTGTTGTTTATTAGTTCTCTCCACACACATGGGAAGCTGTTTAGTTTATTAAAAATAACAAGCATTTTCTGAGTGCCTCCTCTGTGCTAGGTGCTTTGTCATGTCATTTAAGTATCATGATTTCTGACATCAAAATTAAGTTGAATTGTGATTCATACTTTGTTTTTTTAATTTTTTTAACTTTTTATTTTATATTGGAGTATAGTTGATTAAAAATGTTGTGATAGTTTCAGGTGTACAGCAAAGTGATTCAGTTATACATATACATGTATCTATTCTTTTTTCAACTCTTTTCCCATTTAGGTTGTTACATAATATTGGGCAGAGTTCCCTGTGCTATACAGTAGGTCCTTGTTGGTTATCCATTTTACGTATAGCAGTGTGTACATGTCAGTCCCAAACTCCCTAACTATCCCTTCCCTCATACTTAGTTTTTATTGTTTATTTAATTGTCTACCTTCTCGACTAGAGTCTAAGGCCCACAAGGCAGAAGCAGGGTCTTTCCTCCGTTCACTGTGTCCCCGGTACGGGGCTGAGTTGGCTTGGAGGGCTCCCAGGCTCCGGCTGAAGCCTGTTGAATGAATGAAGGGCCCCAGCTCTCCAACACCCAGTGTCCTTTTCAGGCCCATGCTTTGCTGTCCATCACCTTTGCCACTGCATTATAAAGCTTCCCAAGATCTTTATTTTGTGCCCTCATGTATTCCAATGCCTACAGCAATATTTGACTCAGTGATATTGATTACATGTATGATTGAATACTGTTTCCCTTCTTTGATCACTGATTTCCTTGAAGGCATTTTTGGTTCCTGGCACACACCTGTCACATACAAAGTGCCACGTCTGTGCTACTGGGGAGGACGTCGGGGCCCAGGGATGCTGGGTGAGGCTCCGGCCCCCACCTCTAGTAGGTACCAGAACTAGACGGGAATCACGGTCCTCACTTCTCCCCAAGTTTCAGTCCAGTTTTTAGAAACCCAACCAGGATAAGCTACATTTCCATTATGTCACTTTCCTTATGAGTACCTGTTTGTGATTTAGACTAAAGTTTGACTACAATTGTATTCGAATCCTGTACTATTTCTAGGGTCTGCAGTATTTTCTCTGAGCTTATGTGAATTATCATATTCTCTTATAAAGAAATAGTTCTTGTACTCCTCGTGGATGCTTGAACCTGTCTTGCTGTCCTCCACCTCCAGTCCCATCGAGAAGAAGGTGGCAGCCAAGGGACAGAGGACCCACTTTTCTTACACCATCTCCAGCTCTGCATCTTAAATCTCAAGTATTGGTGGAAACAGGCCCCTGACCACCAGCAGGAAAGCACACACTCCCAAGTTGCAGGCGAGCTGCAAGGCAATCTAATCACGTCGGATGTTCAAGCGCCCTCACTTCCCTTAGACATTAGGGAAAGACTGGAATCCTTTATATCTGTTCAAAGGCAAATTGTGAATAAAAGAAAAATAAAAGATCTCCCTCCAAGTTTGATCTTTCAGCAAAGCGTGTATTTTTTTTAATCACTTGAATAATTGCTATAGCCACAGACACACATTTGTTCTAAATTTTGCAGGTGGTCATCACAGGACAGCCTCTGGGTTCACAAGAAGGGCAGTGGTGACAGAAGAAAGGGTATTGCAGATTTTAACCCAACCAACCACAGGAAAAGGGCTTCATCCACAGACAGCTCACCCACGGCTCTGACTCCAGGTGTGAATGTCACCCCTGTATGATGGCGGCATCAGTTTCAAAAGCCAGCTTGTAAGGACAGGGATGGAGAGACTGTCGTCCCTTCCTAGGCTCTCTCCCTCACTGGGCAAAGTCACAGAGAGCAGTCCTGTCCCCGAGGGGACTTGTAGCTGGATGTTAAGACACTGGCTGGGGGTTCTCTCCCGCAATATGCTGCCTGCTCACTGGGCCGCCCATCCCTCACCAGTGAGGCAGGCACATCAGGGGTACAGGATAGGGGTCGAATTGTGTCCCCTCAAACTCCTGTGTCCAAGACCCACTCACCCCAGAACTTGAGGATGTGACTGTCTTTGGAGATCAAATTAAATGAGGTCACTAGGGGGGCTTAATCTAAGATGACTTCTAGGAAAACTTGGACACAGGTGGCACAGAGGGAAGACGGCATGAGGACAGGGGACAGGAAAGCCATCTACATACCAAGGAGAGAGGCTCTTCTTTCAGTCTCCAGAGGGATCAACCCTGCTCAGGCCTCAATCTTGAACTTCTGGCCTCCAGACCATGAGACAGTGCATCCCTGTGGTCTAAGCCGCCCACTCCGTTCTGCTTTGTTACTGCAGCCCCAGGGAGCTGACCCACGAGGCATCATCCCCTTACATGGGCCCCTCCGGCCCCATAGGGAACACCTTTAAGATGCACTGCATCTACTTGCCTGACCCCCTGCCAACCTCAGGGGGACATTTCCATGGGCAGAGCTGTGAGCACACCTTCCCAGGGGCTGGTTGTCTATTGCCTTGCAACACATCCACCCAGACCTTAGAACTGACAGTCTAATTTACCACTGGATCTGGAATTTTGAACCTGTATTTGGGAATCAGGGTCACCTAACTGCTTCAGAAACTTTATTTTGCTTATCTTGAGAAGACTGCAGGAACATTGAGAAACAGACCCTAAGTGGCACCAGCAGGTGGATTGTTGATTGCTTATTTTTAGAGAAGATCCGTAGAGTCCGTCATTTGCATGTCTGTAACCGCCTGGCACTGCCTCTGTGTAATAAGACAGCCCTGTGTCATGATTACCATTTTGACAACAAGATGGATACTTCAAAGTTGCGCTTCTGCGTTCAATCAAATTTGAGAAACACATTAAACTCAGTCTTTTGCATGGGGCTGTTTTCTCCTGCTCGTGGCTAATTAGTCAAGATGAATGAGCGAATGGGAGCTGCTGCCCTCCTAGCCCATCACTGGCGGCTACTTTATTCTGAAAAGGCCAATTATTGTCAGTTAAAAAATATTTGATGCCACAGAGGGTTTAAATGAATGGGGGGAACAGGAGTAATCCATTTTTCTACATGCGGCTGTCATGGGGCCGAGGTACGACAAGATTTCTCAAGCAGAAGTGGCCAACCTCTTCCAGAAGGGACAGACTGGGAGGCACAGGGTGACAGCATCCTGCCCTGAGTGTCGAAAATGCAACCAAGGTATGTTTTGATTTAACATAAAGACAGCAATTGGGGCAAATTATCTTGGAACAAAGCTGAAGTTTTACTTAGTCAAAGTTTCTTTCAAGAGAACCAGGAAGTAAGGAAGAGTGGAGAAAGAAATGGACACAGAACACTGGCTTTGGCTGGCCAGCTGAGCGCCTCTGAGCCTGATCTACTAACCCGAGTTTTCTCATAAAAGGCAGTCATTTCTACCTGTGGGAGTAACAAGTGAGCTGATGTTTAATCAAACTCTTGGAATCCTGCAGAACACCGTGTGGATTAATTCTGTCCTGAAAAACAGCTGTGCATTGACTATGTTCTTAGCCTTCCTGAACGTTTCGGAAGATTTTTTTGCGACTCTCAAAAGGAATTAACATTGCATATTAGAACGGTAAAACTCTTCCAAGTCACATTTCCAATTGGATAACTTCCGGTTCTTCATCTCTTTTACCCACCAGCCCTCATTCTCCACTGCTGAGAACTCTACCATCTCATGAGAAAGTGTCACTCAGGTGACTGGGAAACCTTCAGTGGCTTGACGTTGGGCTCTAGAATTCTGGTCTGTCTCATGGTCATGTGGTCCAGAACTACCTTGTTTTTGCTTTTCCTTAGCTCTCAGAGGGTTTCTCAGGGCCAGGTATTTGGGGAAAACTTGGAGTGACGTCACCCCTTAGCAGTTCTGAGATACAAGTGTTAAATGACTACATGACAGAGTTCTTCAACATTGTAGGATAACAAAGTCAGCAGTGGTACATAAGCTGGAGCCAATAACTCAAATCTCCCCAATCCATCGAAGTCTTATTCTCTCTATATTTGGTTCTTACCTCCAGGAATACTTGTTGGAGGCAAATAAAGCAACCTGGATGAGATAGGTCCCTAATTGTTCCCAAGCGCCACCTTCTGTTTGGGAGCAGAAACAGATCAGCAATACAGTACTGAGGAGGGGTAAGGGATGCTGGGGGAAGTGAGCTCAGAGCTCAAACTAGAGTGCACATGGATTTCAGCGACCTCACCTTGACATCAGAAAAAGAAATCTGCCCTGCAAGTTAGGAGACCTCTGCTTAAGTGAACATCGTGGCTTGAGCAAAGATGTAACACTGAATATAATTTCCTCACCTAGAAAATGAGGAAGTGGCATCACCTCATATGGTGGGTGTGCCACGCACCTCCCAGGTATCAGGCTCAGAATGGTCTTTCCTTTCCGAGTGCTGGACTCAGAAATCTCTATGTAATTGTCACTTTTGCTTTTCTGCCTGCCTATCTTGGCTCCCAGTAATGCTGGTCCTTGTTGCATTTTATCTCCTTCATATTTGAGAAATATATCTTGTTCTCTATTTAATTGTCTAAAACCTCCCAGGTAGAATGCATTCTCCAAACATCGGTACTGTTTCTGGCAAGGACATGGGCGTGTGGATTGATGTTGCGTCTTCTACACAGCTGTGATTCGACGTCAAGCTCGGCACATCTGTGTTTTGTTGTTATTATTTTAATTTAGAGTCTGCTCACATGTTGAACACTTCTTGAAGTGAGCATTAGGCACGAACACATATTTGTACATAGAATAAAACTGAGCCAAGATAGGAAACATCTTAGCCAAGGGAAAGCAAAGACAACCTCTCTCACCTGGACCAGCACAGTCAGAGTGTACAGTACTCTTTTTTTTTTTTAGTAACAAAGGTTGAGCTGCATGTAATCCTCCAGTTTTCCTTTATTTATGTTGTGGGGGTAATTACTCGACATTTTACAGTCAACTTGCACCTGCTGAACGCTCATTATTATGTGTGAGACCCTGCAATTTTTGTTCTCACGTTGCAGCTAAAGCCCCTCACCAGCCCAGGAGAGGCGTGCTATTATTTTCCCACTGGGCTCATGGGAGCAACGGAGAATCAGAGAGAGAAAAAAATACTCAGTTTCATAAGAACAAGTTCTATGATGTTTGACATGTAGTTTTTCATTCCTTCCCTTTTCTTACTTTTTATTAATTAATTAATTTATTTTTGGCTGTGTTGGGTCTTTGTTGCTGCACGTTGACTTTCTCTAGTTGCGGCAAGCAGGGGGTACTCTTCTTTACAGCGTGTGGGCTTCTCATTGCAGTGGTTTCTCTCGTTGTGGAGCATGGGCTTTAGGTGCGCAGGCTCAGTAGTTGTGGCGCACAGACTTAGTTGCTCCTCGGCGTGTGGGATGTTCCCGGACCAGGGCTCAAACCCGGGTCCCCTGCACTGGCAGGTGGATTCTTAACCACTGTGCCATCAGGGAAGTCCCACTTTCCTTCCCTTTTAAATTATAGAAGAATTTCACCTATAGACAAGTGACAATAGTAGAAGAATGAACACCTGTGTGCCTTTTATACAGATTCACCATTGTAAGTATTTTGCATTATCTATCTTTCATCTATCTCTATCTATCTATCTATCTATCTATCTATATCTATATATCCTCTATGTATCTATCATCTATCTATATATCTATTATCTATGTATCTATTATCTATGTATCTATATCTATCTATTTATCTATCTACCTGTCTATCATCTATCTATGTATTTTCCTATCTATCGTCTGTCTATCTGTCTGTTTATCTCTCTATCTAATTTTCCTAAGCCATTTGAGCGTAAGTTGCATGTATCACATCATTTATCCTTTAATACTTCAGTGTGTTTCCCGAGAACAAGGACATTTTCTAACATGACCACAGTACAGTTATTAAATTTAGGGATTTTAACACTGACACAATGTTACTATCAAAAGTATAACCCATGTTCCAGTTTTGCAATTGTTCCAAAATGTCTTTTACAGCAATTTAACTGCTGGCCCAGGACCCACCAGATGCATGCAGTGCCGTGAGTTGCCGTGTCTCTTTAGACTCCTGTAACCTGGAAAAGGCCATCAGCCTTTGTCTTTTACGTCACTGACATTTTTGGATACAGGCCAGTTATTTCTAGAATACCCTCTCAGTGTGTGTTTGCCTGGTATTTAGATAGTGTGTGCTTGGGCGGGATTATCTCACAAGTGATGTTGTATCCTTCTCGGTGTATCATATCACAGGGCTCATGACGTCGGTTTGTCCCAACATTGGTGATGTTAATTTTGATCCTGTTTCTCCACTCAAAGGTACTACTTATTGTTTTTTGTTTAAGTAATTTGTTAAAAATATTTTGAGGCTATATAAATTCCCTGTTCCTTTATTGAACTTGCACCCACTAATCTTATTTTAGTTTTCAATCACAGTATTTGCCTAAATCAATTATTACCATGATGATTAAAATATGGTGATTTTCAGGAATTCCCTGGTGGGGACTCTGCACTTCCACTGCAGGGGGCACAGCTTCGATCCCTGGTAGGAGAACTAAGATCCTGCATGCTGCATGGTGCAGCCAAAAAAAAAATATGGTGATTTTCTTTCCTTTTGCATAACTTGAGATTCTATTGTCAGGACTTATTGACTGTTTATGGCAGCTTTGAGAATTAGGAGTTATTATTGTCCATTCTGAGACATAACATGGTAGTCATAGCCATTAGTGGAGAAGCCAGCCTTTGAATTTAGGACTTTTAACCAAAATGAGCTATACCTCTCACTCTACAGAGGTTATTTGTAATTAATTATAACTGTGACACTTTATTTTACCTTTGGCTTTAGGCTTCTTTGTTCAATAAGTTATCACCGGATGGACCACCATAGAGTTTAGCTTTGGTGGCCTAAGACGTGAACACACTTCACACTCTTACCATTTGCTTGTGGGGCAGCTCGGAGTCATTCTCACTGCTGGGTGCCCAGAGTCTGCTGCCAGTAGGCACGGAATAAGTATTCACTGCATAAATTGAATGGGTCAACTTTGGTTTGAAGTCAACTTTTCTCTTTAAATGCAGCCCAGTAGAAAGCTTTTAAGAAGCTAAGGCAGGGAATTCCCTGGCAGTTCAGTGGTAGGACTTGGTGCTTTCACTGCGGGGGCCCCAGGTTTAATACCTTGTTGGGGAACTAAGATCCTGCAAGCTGTGCGGCCTGGCCAAACAACAAAAACAATAACAAACAACAACAACAAAAACAAAACTAAAGCAGTGAAAATGCATAACATTAAATTCCAGCTCATGGGAAAGTCTTCCTACCAAATTGGACGAGGGTTTTGGTCTAATCTCACTCCAGACATGGGCTTCCTACTACTACTGTGTGCTGTAGTGTCTTTGGTCCATGCATGTGGGGTGCCCGTGGGGTCAGTTCACGGGGAACCTGTGTTCCACTTTTTGAGGGAAGAAGGAGGCATTTTGTTTGTGTGTTTGTGTGTTTCTTCTTACATGGCAGAGCCATCTAGGGGTGGAGGTGACGTGTCTTTACTGTTGAGAGGCAGAGTCAAAGTCTGATACCCAGGGGCAAGAGAGACCAGGGTGGAAGGAGAGCAGGACATGAGGAGTATTCACTGAAGACAGGATGCTCCAGGGCTGAGGCCACAAGCATCACACTGATCTCAGGATTCTGCAGGGCTGAGAGGGAGAGGCCCCAGGGGGTAGCTTCAAGCCAGAACCCTGTGGGGAGGCCAACATGATGACAGCAGTGCCAGGCTTACGATGTAAATGTGTCATCTCCAGGCGCTGGACATTCCACTGGCTTTGTAATTGGCAGAGATGAGGTGATCACTGCCATTTTTTTTTTTTTTTTTTTTTGCCAGAGGGGAGAAGCCAGGGGAAAAAAGAGAGAGTGTTTGAGAAGGGTGGAAGGGAGTATTGTGGGGCCACTTGTGTCCTTGTAATGACCTTGAGTTTTTAAGACTAAGTAGAGGAAAATGATCTTTATATCCTCTCCCACCTCCCTAAGGACCCTGGTGCTAACTCTAAGTGTGTAATAGGTGAGTCTGTGAGGTGTTTCCCAAAGCATTTTCCTCGGAACTCCAGTACCTTGGGATGTTACCTGACATGTAAACCAAGCATCAGCCTCCATGAGGCTCTGGGCTCTTTGTCAACTAACTCCTCCTTACCTCCCCAGTCACTCCTCACTGTGACGTCTTCACTTGCTTTCAGCCCCAACTGGCCCAGAGTCCACACGGCATGGCCCCCGGGCCAGAGCTCCTGGGTTCTGATCTCCCCCTCTCAGAGGTTGTTCCCTTATGTGACCATCAGAAGGGGTAAACTGCGGCAGGTCCTGCCCCACTTTACCTTCCTACCCTACGGCCTTCACAGCACCATCATACGGTTTGACGTGATGGGTATATGGATTCCCGGGAGAGAAGAGTTTGAGTAAAAGGAATGATAGCGTAAAAGAAAAAACAAGCAGTTGAATTGTTTCTTCATATGGGTTCCAAGTTAAACCCTTAAAAGGAAACTTGACTGAACACCTTAATTCTTGCTCCTCTATTTGAAGGTCTAGGTTCTTCCTAGAGATCCTTTCCTTCTTCAGAGGCCTGTGCTGAACAACCTTCCTCGTAATTATCGGGGATATTCTAACCTAAGTATCCAGTCTTCTCACGTCCAGACCTTGGTGGGACCAGAGATCACAGGAAGTATTTATACCACATTATTCAGTCCCAAATTGCACTGGCCATTGAAGAGTGAAGTCAGTAGCTACATGTAACTATTTGAATTTCAATTAATTAAAAGTAAATAAAATTAAAAATTCAGCTCCTCAGCTGATCAATAGTTAAGGTCGCTAGTGACTACCACATTGGACAGGGCAGACAGAAAATATTTCCATCATTACAGAAAATTTTAGTGGACCACTCTGGTCTACCACAGGTGGGGGGCAAACGATGGCCAGCAGACCAAATCTGATCCATTATCTGTTTTGTAAATAAAGTTTTATTGAAACAAAACCATGCCCATTCATTTGTGTATGATGTTCTTTAGTGCTACACCATCAAAGTTGAGTAGTTGCAACAGAAATCACATGGCTTGCAAAGCCATGTGTACTAATTGGTTCTTTGTTTAAACAGTTTGCTGAGCCCCAGTTGACAATAATGCACTACATGGGTGTTGGTACCTTGTTCAAGGTGGGCATTTTTGAGGTTCCCTGACTTTAGGAGGTGCATATATGGCTCCCCAACCTTCCAAATCACCTGATGGCTAACTTTTGAATCAAACACCCCTACCCCAAACACACATATACACACCCCTCACGCAGGGACAACTATATGTAGGGTTTGAGTGGAACCATTATATCATTTTCCTAACTGCAACACTCAAAAAAGAGATGATCTCTTACATTCATCTGATTTTCAGACTGTGTCCTGGGTCTAGCTGTACAGAAGCAACAGACTCATTAGAGAATCTCTTTGGTACCCACATAGAGCTATAAAGACCCAGCAGAAGTTTTGTTCTTTTTAGTATTTTCAGCTCAGTATCTGCAAAATTCTGATGGTTCTCTCCTCTGTGTAAGGATAGGTGAGTGCATATTACCCTCAAATGCCAGTGACCTCTTGGTTTTAATTGGTCTGTGATTGTTCCTCTGTTTGTAAGTGTTATGCGAGCAGAAAGTGGTATCTTTTTTTTTTAATAAAGAATTTTTTTAACATCTTTGTTGGAGTATAATTGCTTTACAACGGTGTGTTAGTTTCTGCTGTATAGCAAAGTGAATCAGCTATACGTATACATATGTTCCCATATCTCCTCCCTCTTGCATCTCCCGCCCATCCTCCCTATCCCACCCCTCTAGGTGGTCACAAAGCACCGAGCTGATCTCCCTGTGCTATGCAGCTTGTAAACTCTTAACAGGTTTCTTTAGCACAGGGTTTTTAGTGCCTCTACCTTGCAAACGTAGAAGTGTGAATCTCTAGTCTCTAAGAGACAGGGTCTTTAGTTAACAATAAAATCCCTTTTTATAAAACAGTCCTCCTCCTGTTTCCTCCCTCCCTGTCTTTCTCTTAAAGCATCTACTGACGCTAATATTCCTAGGAACACAGATTCAGAACAGCTGATGTAGACGTTGAAGGTAAAGTTATTTAAAGATGGGGAAGTGATGTTCTTAAACTCATCCAGCATGTATGGAAATCCCAACACTGCTACACCCAATTAAAAATGTCTAGAGAACATGAGATTTGCCAAAAAAATGCCTTAGAAAGCAAACATGGATGTGGATGATTGGAGATGGAGGCGAGGGTTGGGGGCAGCTGGTGGCCAAGGCAGCAGGGCTGGTCTACGTCCAGGTCTAACTGGGTTGGTCATCCTGCATCAAGAGAGGAAGAAGGCTCATTGCCTTGTTTCTCTTCTGACGGACTCTTCCATGGAAACATACTTGAAGTCAAGGGCACCTGGGAGACTGATAATGTTGTGATGCAAAATGCAAATAATTAAATACTGAAATTTGAGTCCCAATTATCTCTCATCCTATATCTTTGTGCCAGAGCTTAGTGGAGCTGTGGCTGTCCAGTGCCTCCTTGGACATGGCTCCTCCGTGGTCCTGGCTCTGCCCTCTCCGCCTCCCGCCCACCTCCCTTCTTGGACTCATGAGATGCAGTCTTTTCCTGGCATCTGAGACCTAGTACAGGAATGAGAACAGCTTCTCTTTTCCTTTGACTCCACTTATAAACCAGGTGAGCTTGATTTGGTCATGCCAGAGAGGTATACTTTTCCCTCTCATGTGTTTATTGAAGGTTTGTGCCTGTAAATATTGTCTCATCAGGGACTGGCATGTGGCTTTCCTTTGAAATCAGGCTTTCATGACAAGTGGAACTTTTGCAAAAAGGAATTATCTTGCTGAGGACTCAGCTGCTTCTGCTGAGATGACCAGAGAGGGAGAGAGAGATCAGGTGAATGCCCACTGAAATGACAGGGGTGCTAGAGGTGGCCCCAGACCTGACTTCCCCATGCCAAGCAAACCCAGTCAGCTATGGGGGGCTCCCCAGTGTCTGGGAGGCCGAAGTCAGCTGCTGGCATCCCGGGGGTCTGTTGTGTTTGTCTTGACACTTTGCTTCAGTCTCTGAAATACCTGTGACTGTACGTGGCTTTTCCTGATAAAATACAAGTTATTGTGAAAAAGCAACAACAACAACAACAACAACAAATCGAGGGGCACTACCTTTGCGCTCGGTTCACCAGGCAGACAACTATCTAAGGGGCGTGTCATGTCCAGTGCCGTCCCAGGGCGGGCACTGAGGATAGAGGGACACCAGGCCTGGAAAACTGGCCGTGGTGAGGCTTCCACAGTGCCTAGTGAGGAAGGAGGGAGGAGGGGAAGAGGGGGAGGGGAAAGGAAGAGGAGGGGGGAGGGGGGACAGGGAGGGAGGAGGGAGAAGGAAAGGAAGGGGAAGGGAAGGAGCAGGAGACAGCAGAGAAGAAGTAGGGGGTGTCCCAGAATCTCTCCATGATGCCCAAGAAGTCTTGGGGAGACACAGAGGACAGGTGGGTGACCTGGGCCCATAATGGATGCTCTTGGGCATAGCAGCAGTGATGCCTCAGGTTTAGCCTGGATAGCACTGACAACTGAGCCCAGGCCTATTATCGAGATTAGGAAACTAGGATAAAGTTTTGTGGAGTTCCCAGAACGAGGCTGATAGGAATGATGTATGCAAATGATAGGAGATGGAAGCCAGAGGCTGGGCTTTCCAGTTTTCTGCTTGTGAAGCAGGCAATTCTGCATTGCAACCAAGTCCAGTGACGGGGGTACAGTGCTGCTGAAGGGCGACCAGGTCTAAGGATGTCCAGCAGTCCTGAAGACAAGCGTCATCCGTCAACTGTGTGGGTGCAGGAGTTACACAGGGTTGGGGGGAGGGAGGGGGGATAGGAGCTCAAGCCCTAGGAAAGGTGAGTGCAATTACACAAGGAAGGGATGCACGGTGCCCGGAGGAGGGGAGGGGTTAGGAAACAATGTGATGTCCTGGGCACATTCGATTTTTTACTTCCCTTTTTCAAATTCCTTGTGCCTGGTAGGGCTTTGAGTCTTAGTAACTCTCTCTATTCTTACACCTCAAGGATGGACATAAGTCCCAGGACTGGCCAATCACAGCATCCTTAGCAAGGGACTGGTCCATTGGCCAGGGAGCATATGAAACACTCCCCAGAATCCTAATCTAACACATACTGTGTTTGGCCCCAAGGTCCTTCACTGGCTTTGCTTTAACTTTCTTTTTTGTCCTTCTTGGTGCAATGTTTTTAATTCTTGGAGCTGTTAAAAAGATTCAATAAAGCTAAGGACATAAAAATTAAAAATAAAACTAACAAGGCCAATGTGTCTCATCCCATGAAATTTAGTTTTATTTTTTGCCCTTTTTTTCTTTACTGACATAGTCCAAGCACCTGGAACAGAGGTTTTCAGTGACTGTTTGTTAAATAAATGGATACAGATATTGAAGGATGATTAGAAGGGGCTGCTAATATGGAATAAAATGATGCAGAAGCTGCTAGGGACCATTTGACCACCACATGGAGAGAGAATTTTTTTTATGGAATGGCACCACGCAGAGAAAATCAGAGAAGAGAGGTGGGGAGAGGAGGGGAGGGAGGGGAGGGGACAGACCTGGCAGCCGCAATCCCATTTCCAGCTGTAGCTCCTTCAGAGCTTCTGTCATCTCTGCCTCAGAGTCCTTTCCGAGCGGGCAAGCACGAAGTCCCTATTGGTTGTTCTCGTTCACTTTGTATTTCACAGTTGAAAGAGGTGAGATGAGGGTCCCAGGGATTTGCTGGCCACATTGAGGAGAGGATGATTCATGCTGGAAAAGTGCCACCTCCACCTGTGACTCAGGTGTGACTGTCACCAGCCCATGAGACACCCAAAGACTGCCACTTCCCAGCACCTGGGACCTTATATTGTACTGTTTTAAATACAAATACTCATGAGTATTGGGAAATTTCCATTTTATCAGGATTATTTCCATTTTATCAGGATTAGTTTAATTAAGAGCCAGAAGGACCACCAGGATTTAGTCTAAAGATCGTGTTTTATGTCTCAAAAAAACAGAGGTGAATGGCCGGTCCACTCCCTAGATCAGCCCATGGTCTGGCCAAGGCGACTATGACTGGTGCATTTACTGAGAGATGCACGAGTTCTCCTGAAATGAAGATCGATGGCTGAAAGCCAGGGACAGGACATTCGCCAGCGATTGGCTGGGCCTGATGACTGCTTGGTGGGGAGGACTCTGAGCCCCACAGAGCAGATCTGGGAGGGCAGTGGTGCAGGGGTCAGAGGTGAAGGACAATCCTCTCCCGGGCCTGGCCTGTGCCACACAAGGTCGCATTAGAGAAAAAAATTCTCCCTTTTATTAACTGTGGACATTTTGTTCTTTTGTTCATTGTTCATCCTTAATTCATATTTATTAAGAGCCAACCATGTGGGGAGCACATAGGAGCTCCCCCAGGGGCCATGGAGATGGAGCCCCCAAATCAAATCATTCACAGTAGAAACAGGAGGTTGAATAGATGGTCTCACAGTAATGCACACCCCACAGCTGCCTGCTGACTCCTTTCCCTCGGCTTTGGCTCCCTGGTCCATGCAGGCGTGTCAGCTGGGGGTCTGCACCTTAGTCCCTGAGGGATTTGTGCTAAGGGTGACACTAACTGAAATATTGAGTGAATTTACCAGGCCAGCGCACTTGTATATAATTACAACGTTGGAGAATTAGGATGGAATCCCAGGAAAATCAGGATGAAGGAGGGTGAAATGGGCTTTACCAAATTTCACAGTTGAAACCAGGCCCCGATTGTGGTCATCCAGCCAGAGGAAAGCAGAGGAGAAAGCCAAGAGCGTTTCTTTGTAGCGCTTTTTCTGCCTCAGTGATTTCCACATAGACCCCAGAAGGATAAACACAACCTTAGATATTCTAGAAATGAGCCTCTTGCTTGAGGGCTATCTGAATGTCTTTGTTTCTCTTTTCAATGAAATGCCTTTCCCAGATATATCATCTGGCTTTATTGCTTGGCTGTGAAAGAAACAGATACTTCTATCTGCAATGGTTTGAAAAGACACTTTTTGCAAATGAGCAGATCGGCAGAGAATGTGAATGTGAATGTCTTCTAATGGGAGGGGAGGAGAATGGCTCTTCTTCTCTGCAAGCATAATTCTGTGCTCACACTTGGCACAAAGAGGTGGAGGCAAGGTGCACTCAGCCTCCAGACGGTGATTCAACAGATGGGGAATATCAATTTCTTTGTCCCTAAGGTTAATGTCTTTCATAACCCATTCAAGGACTTAGACTATATTTCAAATGAAAAAGACTTTTTTCTCCTTATTTCAAATTACAGTTGGAAGAGTTCCTTGGCAATACATTTTAGAAATATAGAGGAAAAATAACAGAGGAGTAATAGAGTTTTGAGTTAGGAGACACTCATCAGCTGTATGATTGTGGAAAATAAGACAGTTTTCTTACCTGTAAAATGGGGAGACTCAGACCCACCTCATGGGGTTATTGTGGGGTCATCTGAACAGTGAAGTGTTGAGACATAATTGTGAGGTTCGGTAAATGGGGGCTGTCACTGTTCTATTGATATAAAGGTACTGCCAATTTTAGCAATTCTGAAAGGCAGACTGTCCTAGGAAAAAGCATAAAGGTGTTTGTATTCATAGGCTGTGTATAAGGTGGTTGTATCTATGTCTCTATGGTAAAAGGCAGGGAAAAGTTGTGATTATTATGATTGCTGTCCATACTAAGTTTGAACTCTGGAAGTTTCCTTTATAACATGAACCTTCACTCATCAACTGCTCAACTCTGCTGTAAGATGTTGCTCAGCCATCTCTGCAAGGGGAGAAGCCCAGGGAGAAAGGAGCTGTCAGACTGAGAAGTAACATGTCCTGACTCTTCCAGCCAAAAGGACCTCCACCATTTAAACTTGGAGTGAACTTAAAATAGGCCCTGAGCCCTTCTACCCCATGGCAGTAGACAGGGTGCTGTGGTTACAATTCCCTGTGATGTGTCCCAGCCCTACCTGTCTGGGGTGGAGCTCAGAGCCTGTGGATAACATGTTAGCCCTTCAGCCCTCAGATCTTTGGAAGATTCCACACATGAAATTTCCTTTGCTCTACAATCCTCTTTGTCCCCTTATTTCCATACACTTCCAGACTTCTTCCATGTGATGCACGCTGTCACAGCTGACCTTGCTACTGTGCATGACAACAATGCTCTTCTCTCTTCATCTCGGTCCCTGCATTACTGAACCAAACTTGGGTCAGCTCACTGCTGAGCAGTAAAGCCAATCTACTGACCCTGGGTTGTGGTGAAGGAAAGTGCAACATTTATTGCAGGTACCAAGTAAGGAGTCCAGGTGGCTGGTGCTCAAAAGACCTGAACTCCCTGCTGGATTTCTGGGAAAGGTTTTTAAAGATAGGATGGACAAGGAGGGTTGTGGGTGCATGATAAGCTCATGGACATTCTTCTGATTGGTTGGTGGTAAGGTAATCAGGAGTCAACATCATCAACCTTCTGGTTCCAACCGGTCTGGGGTCTATGTGCTTGTGGGCAGCATGCAGTTAACATTTCCCACCCGGTAGGGGTTTCAGTAGCTGAAAAACAACTCGAAGGATATGGCTCAGGATATTATCTATAGCCTTTGAGGAGGAACTAAAAGTCCTTGACTTTGTTTAATGTCTAAAATCTTATTATTATGTCTTGCTTGATTGTTTTCCTTTGTTTCTGCATTTTCTCACTTTGATTAAATTTATTCTCTGGACCCAGGGAAGGTCTAGGAGGCTAAAGTTTTTCTACAAACAAGTTGCAGGTGGAAGATGATGGCATGGTGTGTGGGGGGGCAGTCTATCTCTGGAAGGGCCCCCACAGGGTCCTGCTGGGTTACACCTGCGTGCTTCTCCCAGTACTTGTCTTGATGGAAACTGCACTGCTTTTGAGGACCCCACTTCCTTGGTGGTCCTTTGGAGATGCCTGACCATTTCTCTACACCCCATCTACACACAGCCTGGTAGGAATCATGGTGTCCTCCTAGCTTCCCCTTTCAATCTCTAGGGTGCTTCCTGCCTCTGAAAAGACCCTTTCTTCCCATTTCAGGGACTCTGGCATCCCTCCCTCCTCCCTGCCACCAAACACCCTTAAAGTCACTTGCCTACATTTATTAAGGAGTCTGAAAGGACCCCTTTCTTCTCACCCTGCACCATTAATGTCTATGGGAATGCATGTTCTTTACCTACTTAAACTCAGCAATTTTCACCTCTGTTTTACTTCTGCCTGCAGGACCATGGTTACCTTTGACCAGATCATGGTCTAGAATTGCTCCGGGTCAACAAACTTAATCTCAAGGAGCCCTTTCAACTAGCTCTTCTTTGAGACAGAACCGGCTGGGTTATGAGTGCTCTTCCAAGCTCCCTCCTGCTGCCCTGTCCTCTCCACTCCTGCCCAGGTTGACCTTGGTCTCCACGCTGATTGATGTTAGCACAAATTCTCTCGGAGCACAAAGCACTACCTTTCCTTTTCCCTGAGGTACTATTCCAAGCTTCTGGCACTTTTCTAATGTGTTGTCTTAGCCTCTTTTCCTTCTGCATTCAGCCAAAGATGTCGTGAGAAAGGTGGTGAGGACACTTCGTAGTTCCTGATCCAGAATCACCTGCATATTGAACAAGCAGAACCTGGCAGGGTGACATATGAAAACCCTTTGTCTTTGCTGTTAGAGTTGCCACCACCCTCCCCTGCTCATCCAGGCAGGTCTTCCTGCTTTCCAGGCACCTCAGTCTAATCTTACCCATTTAAAAACTTGAATTGCAGATCCAACATAATCCTGAATTATTTCCTTCCCTTGCAGTACTGGGTGAGTTCTAAGGGACTCGGTGTGGGGAGAGGAAGTGGCCTGGATGAGGTCATATCACCCAACAGTGGTGGTCTTCTCCAGGGCATCCTGTCTCCACACCCCTCTCCAGCTCTGGTGATTGCTGGGCCTCTGAGTCCCTCCCTGGAGAGCAGCCCTTCTGCTGGGGGTGGGGGCAGTCCTTCAAGCCTGCTGTTAAGGAGGAAAACTGTCATAGGAGCCAAACCATGAGGTCACCTGCCCTCTCTCCACCTCACCTGCATGCCAACTCCATCCCTCCTGCAGGGCTATGGTGGTGGTGGGTTTCTTGCAGTGCTATTCTTCCCTTAAATCCTCCTTTTGCTTTCAGGTCTAGATATTTGTTTCCCTTCTAGGCTTTATGTTATGGATACCCCAAGATGAAAAAATATGAAGTCATTAATTTCTGGGTCTACCAAAAACAATCACCATCCAAACCAATCCCGTCACCTCTGCCCTGACTTTCCTGAGACAGAAACACTCACTGGCAGTCACTCCACCTCCTAGGGTCCCATGGAGGGCTTAATTCTCATTCACCTTGGGACCTGATCTCTCTTTTCTGCTGGATTCCTGTTGATGGCCCTCAGTTAGCCACATCCTGCCCATCTCTTGTTCTTAAACAGCATGGCCGTCAGGTTGGAGGGGTCCTGCTTCCTCCTTCTCTGGGGGCCTGGAGCCTGCCCTGAATTCATAGCCCTTCTCTCCATGGGGCTCCTCTTTTTTCTACAGTTTAATTAGACCCTTTCCTTTCATCCGTGAATGCTTCTTTCCTGACTCTAATGACAAAATCAAGTTTCAACCCAACCCAGCCTCTCATGGTTTCCTGGGGAAGCAGGATTCCTGGAGAAGATGTGTGAGTTACACTCTCTCTCCCCAGAGCTCCTTTAGCTTTTGGTGATTACTTCACTTTATTAAAAAAAAAAAAATCACACTCCTGTACAATCCAGGCTTTGTGTCATTATCTGCCCCATGACAACATTTATCACTCCTTGATGGCTGAGCTGTCTGAGTCCTTAAAACCCAAAGACTGGTCCAAAGAATATTATTTATTTGTTTTTTTCTTTAAAAAACAATCCAATCCTGCTGAGCTCTTGTAGGCCAGCATGACTTTAAGTGTCTGTGGACAAACCCAAGGATGGGTGCGTGTAGGGGAGGCTGCATCCTCCCTAGACACAAAGACATTTTAGAAGTGATGAAGGCGTTTGGGGCTCACCTGTGGAATTGGCACTGGGGATGTGGCGATTTGAAGGCCAGAGCTGGGTCTCTGCAGACCTTCTGACAATGAACCACCACTGCTGTTTAAAGTCTGAGTCTGCAGCCCTGGCTGAAAAACACATTCAAGAGAGCAAAAATAGTTCCCGTGCCAATGGCTCAAAAGCCTGTTGTCTGTTTTGAGTCCAGCTTTAATCTAATTTTTGTCTTACCTCATAGGCTCAGTCTCGGTAGAAATTGCTTGTCCAGTGTTTTAAAAGTTTGTACCTTTTAAAAAGAGGCAGGTGCCTCTTACAGGCATACCCAGGGACCTGGGCTTCTTGTCCCACAGGCTGCTGGAGCCCCTGCAGGAGGGCAAAGCTCCCTGAGCTCCATGTGAAGCCTGTCCTTTCAGGTCCCTGAAGAATCAGGCCTGTACCTCCCCACCTATGTCCTCATCCAACTCGGGAAATGGGCATGGATACTTACCAGTTTCCAGTCAAAAACCCCTGGGTTGAAGCTTACAGGGAACCCTACCCCTCTTGCCCCTGTTCCTGCCTGAGTTCAGAAACTCAGGGGAGATCTGATGACATTGGAAGAGGTGGGGACGTGAGCTCACGGTGGGAGGACTGGGCCGACGGGAGCCGAGCTGGGCTGTGGGTCAGGTGGGTTTCTCCTTGTTGCACTCAGGTTGACAGAGGTGGGGGGAACAAAAACCCTCTGGATGGGTGGCACCTGCAGAGCATGGCATCACCTCCACTTGGGCCAGAGGAGAGCTGATGCCTTACACCATGGAGACCAGGAAGCAGCAGAGGGAGGCCGGTCTCAGAAGCTGGCGGATTCTAACCCACCAGCCCCACCCAGTAGAGAAAGGTGGATGTTTGGATGCCGCACTTGTTCACAGGGCAGTTCTATCCTCCTGTCTTTGGGGAGGGTGAGTAGGGAACTGAAGGACGAGCCTAAACTTACACTCCTGGGTTCTTCCTCACTAGTCAGTGTGTACCAGCAGTGCCAGCATCCCTTGGGAGCTGGTCAGAAATGCAAAACTGTCCCAGCCAGACCTACTGAACCAGAAATTCTAGGATGGGGTCCAGCAGCCTTGCTTTAATAGTCCTGCCAGGTGAACCCAATGCACAGTCTAGGACAGAGGGTCTCAACATTGGCACCGTTGATATTTGGCCCAGATAAACCCTTGGTCTGTATGCATGCACACGCATGTGTGTATGTGCACGTGTGTGCTCTGTAGGATGTTCAGCTGCATCCCTGGCCTCTACCCAGTGAATGACAGCAACAACCCTGACATCCCCAAATCTCTCCAGCCATGACAAGTGTCCCCAAGACAGGTAAAACTGCCACCAGAAACTTCCTAGCAGAAGCAGCAGTCCAGTGGAAAACCTTTTCCCTCACAGAGAAGAAGAAAGAGAGGGAGGGGGAGAGGGAGGGGGAGGATGGAGGGGATGGGGAACAGGGTGGGGAGAGGGAGATGGGGGGGAGGAGGAAACACACTGGGAAGAAATGTAGAATTTAACAGTGGTTGTTTCCAGGTGGTGCGTCTCATTTGGTCTTTGCATTTTTATTTTTTATCTTTTATTTTTTTGCAGTACGCAGGCCTCTCACTGCTGTGGCCTCTCCTGTTGCGGAGCACAGGCTCTGGACGTGCAGGCCCAGCGGCCATGGCTCACGGGCCCAGCCGCTCCGCGGCATGTGGGATCTTCCCGGACCGGGGCACGAACCCGTGTCCCATGCATCAGCAAGCGGACTCTCAACCACTGCACCACCAGGGAAGCCCTGGTCTTTGCATTTTTAAAAACATTTTTCTGTATTTTCCACAGGTACTAAAAAGTTGTATGTTACTTTCATACTCCTAAGAAATGCAAATTTGAAATGGTATTCGGATAGCCTCCATAGACCTCCAGAACCCCCTTTGTGGATGTGCTGCTTTGAACCCTAAACCCAGTTTCCTGCTCCTCCTTGCGACCCTGCACCCTGTCACGGGGCACCCACAACCTCAGATTCTGAGACCCACCAGGATGCTGCGCTGTCCTACCTCCCCCAGGAATGCTCCTGGCGCTGGGTCATCTTCCAGCCTAAAGCTCAGCAAAGAGAGATGTGAGCTTCAGGATGGCTGCTGCCCAAGGTCCTTCAGAATGAGACACCACAAAAAGGCTAAGATCCTAATGACAAAGCCACATCTGCTCAGAACACACAAAAGCTGAATATAGGACTTAAATCGCAAGTGTGAACGATCCTTCTAACCATCCTCCTGGAGATACCCAGCTCTCCCCATCTGGCGTCGCCAGCCTGGCCTGGATTCCCACCAGATCCTTGGAACCTGCAGGGAAGCTGACAGTCACATGAGTTCCCAGGTGTGTCCTTAGGGTTTTTAACATCTTAAAAACAGGAATTTTTCATCTTTTGATTCTTTTAAGAATTTAAAACCTTAAATCATTTTGAGAGGCTCCTGAGTATAAAACTGACATCAGGACAGGGGTGACCATGGTGTTAACTTATGTTTTGAAATAGGAACTGAGGAATATCATGTCCAGTCGAGATATTGAGGGTCTACTACGTGCCACACATGGGACTGAGTGATTTAACATCAATGTACATAATCTTTACAGGGATCCTGAAAAGGAGGTATCCTAATTCCCATTCTACAGATGAGAAAAGTTAAGGTCAGAGACTTCAAGACATTCCCCCAAGATCACACAGCTAATCATGGAAAAGCTGGCTTGAGAGAGGTGCCTGTGACTTACAGTTGGAAGATGGAGCAACACAGAAGAATGTATAAAAAGCCACGGTTTGTAGTACATTGAGAAGTAACAGTGTGGTGAGCTTGTTAAGGAAATCCAAAATGCTGCACACTGCATGATCAGAGAAGGGCATCTCGGGAGAGAGGAGAGGGGGGCAGAGCCCTTGGTGAGTATACATTGGGGGCACATGTGTCTTTTTGAATTATAGTTTTTTCTGGATATATGCCTAGGAGTGGGATTGTTGGATCATTTGGTAGTTCTATTTTTAGTTTTTTAGTTTTCTGAGGAACATCCATACAGTTTTCCATAGTGGCTGCACCAACTTACATTCTCACCAGCTGTGCAAGGGGTTCCCTTTTCTCCACACCCTCTCCAGAGTTTGCTATTTGCAGACATTTTAATGATGGCCATTCTGACTGACGTGAGGTGGTATCTCATTTTAGTTTTGATTTCTCTAATAATCAGCGATGTTGAGCATAAACTTGTATTGTTTCTGTGCAATGCTAGTGTAAGGATTCTTTCAGGACTTATTACCTGACCACAATGCCTTTAGAATCCTGGGAGAAAAATGAGAGCCTGCACACATTCTAGAAAACTCCATCTTGCTGGTTTCTGACCAGAAAAACTCCTCCAGTCCTTAAATGAGGGCCATTTTATCAGAGACAGATCCAGCACTCAGAACCTCTCTCCATGAGCCTACGTATCCAGGAACAATGGAGCTGGCTCTGGTTCCCTTGGCAAAGCCAGTGGTTTGAGGTGTGGTCATCTGGGCTGTTTGGCCTGGAGGTGCCATCCTGAGTTAAGCACATCCTGGCGGAACACTGATTCCTGCAGATTAAAGCAAGTGGGAACTCAGATCATATCAAATATGTGACATACCCTCCAATCAGAACAAGACACATTTTCCCTCCCAGATTTGACCCCACCATAAACTGAATCAACAGGGCCAGCTCCCCAGTAATGGTGTCTTTGTTGTTGGAGGATAATTTGACAAATAGGACCAATGGTAAGTGTCCTTGTCCGTTCAGGCTGTATAGCAAGATACCATAACCTGGGTGTCTTAAGGAACAGGAACTTAGTTCTCACAGCTCTGGAGGCTTCAAGTCCAAGATCAAGGGTGCAGGTCAATTCAGTTCCTGGTGAGACTCTCTTCCTTGTTTGCAGACTGTGGGCTTGTTTGCAGACTGCGGGCTTCTGGCTGTGTCCTCACTTGACTGAGAAAGAGAGAGAGAGAGCTCCAATCTGTCTCTCACCTTCCGAGGTCACTAATCCCATCGTGGGGGCTCCACCCTCATGACCTCGTCTAAATCTAATCACCTCCAAAAGGCCCCACCTCCTAGTACCATCTCCTTGGGGGTTGGGGCTTTAACGCATGGATTTGGGGGGACACAGACATGCAGTCCATAACAGTAAGAATTGAAGAGGAAGTAGTTTCCAGCTCAATATAAGAATCAACTTTCAAAAGATGACATTACCTAGTCATTCATTTCATTCAACTGATATTAAGTGAACACAGGATGCAAAGCATTGTGCTCAGACCTGGGCACACAGTGGTGGTTAAGATCGACCTGGGCCTGCTTACAGTCTAAGTGAAACCAAAATGATCAACCAAGTTTACATGTTTTATTGGTTTGCTTCTATGGTAAATCTGTGAAGTGGGAGCACAGAGAGCTCTGAGAGTTTGTGATGGAGACTCCTGACCTGCGTACAAGGTCAGGAAGGTCTTCCCTGAACAAGTCATCTTTGAGAGGAGTCATGGGGAGAAGGAGGTCTCGGGCCTAGGAGGCATCTCTGCAAAGTAGGAAGGTGTGCAGGGCATTCTAAGAACTGAAAAAAGCCAAAGTTACTTAAAAAATAGAATGAGTTGCCCTGTGGGATGGAGAGTAGCCCATCCTTGGAAATCCTCAAACAGATTGAGAGGTTTTATAAAGGAATTTATACATAGGGCCTGTACAGTACATTTCAATTTTAAGACTCATGAATTCCTTCATCTGAATAAGTCATATTCCAAATTATAAATTTCAAGGTAATGCTACTGTTCCAAGAAGATCTCATCAGTGATAAGAGGTTGGAATGATCTCTTCATTCACTTCTTCCAAAAATATTACTCTATTTCCACTACACGTCATACTTTGATGAAAAAGAAATGGCCTAGGTCCAGAGGTTCTGATCCCATGTAACCCAAGGTGACAGAGGTGGTCCCGATTGTGGCGGGACATGAGCCAAGCATGGGAGAAGGTCAGCTGCAGCTTTGGAGGGGTCACAGGAAAGCTCAAGTTTGACCTGGGCCTCAAAAGGAGTTTTCTGGGCAGAGAAGGAGCCTGGATGCATCTGGAGGGGAGCAAGGGTGCTCAATGGCACTCGGGTCCCAGAGAGCACAGGTGACGGATGGTGTGATGGCTGCCAAGGGCACAGGTGTGGCTACAGGATGGGACAGCCCCACTCCTTCTATATACATGAACCTGCCTGTCATGTGGGACAGTATGGGAAGATGAAAGCCCTTTCGCATGGTGCCTGGCGGTGGTCAGTGAATGAATGGCCAGCTGCAGAGCTGCAAGAGACGTCATCAAGACAGCATCTCGAGGGGGCCCAACGGGGATGCCAAGAGCAAGAGCTTCACCTGTGGTGTAGACATAATCTTGTGGATTATGGACACCATTCCTTTTAGGCAGATGTCTCTAGAGGTTGTAAGAATGTTACCTGCCAGCACTCTTGGCCTCCTTAAGCAATAGAAATTGATCAGAGGCCAGACAAGAAATTCAGGCAAGGCTTTATTGGGGCCGCTGCTGCAGCAGCGGGGAGCGAGAACAAATAACAGGTTCCCTTGCTTGCTTGCTTGCTGAGGGGCTCAAGCTGGTTCCTTACATGGGGTGAGGGTAGGGGTGTGCCCAGGGTTCTGGCCAGAGGGGTGGCTTATGTGTTTTGCCCCGCTTCTTTAGTGGTGCTGTGTGCAGGGGGCGTGCGCAGTGCCCTGCTTTTGCTCCCGACGTGCTGTTTTTGCTCTTGGCTCTTCAGAAGTGGCTTTTTGGTCTCTTTGTATCTTGTTGTCCAGAATTTGCCCCAACTGCATATGCACACAGTTATTTTTAGTCCCTTATTTTGTTGCTCAAGGTTTTCCCAGGTGCAAGCACTGCAGCAAAGGGTCCCAGGTCCCAGCCTGTCTCAAGAAGACCAGCGTCAGGGTTACAAATGCAGGCGGAGGATCAATTACCAGGCTTCCACAGTCTGGGTGAGGGCTGACGGAGGGCCAGGCTGAGGCAGTAAGTGGTCCAGGGAAGCAGAGTGGGAGGCAGAGATGCTTCTGAGTTGGGATCCAGGGCATTTGTTTTGCATATTATATTTCTATTTTTAGATCCTAGTATGATGCCAGCTTCCTTGCAGAAAGCACTGTGTTGTTTACTAACTGCCAGCTTCTGGTTCATTCTGCATTATCTGAACTGCTGAGTAAACACACACCCTTTCAGGTAATATAATGGTCTCCTTGTCAGGCTAGAAAGACCTGCCAAGTCTAATTTGACACCACATAATCGGCCTGGTCCTCCTGCATATTCTCATCCACACATGCTCACAGCACTAAAGTGGCTGTGGTGTTATACCTATTGGCATTCCCACGCTCAAAAATTATACCTGCTCATTGTTTGAATGATAAATACTCAGTAGCCGTGACATGACCTTCCTTAAAACTTCTACTCAAAGCCCTCATGTACTGAGACGGCCAAGGCCAAGGCTCTGACTCCAGTCCCACGTTCAAACCCCGCTGTCCACACGCAGGTGCAGGTACAAACCTGACTGTGCTGCGACAGCTCCGCAGAGCAAACCTTGGCAGTGGCTGATGGCAGATGTGAGCTCCAAGGTAACCAGGATACAGCAAGACTCACTGATTTAACTGGAAGTCTTCCCTTTTACTTAAATCTTTAATTTTTTCAACAATGTTTGTAATTTTCAGGGTACAAGTTTTGCACTTAAAAATATTTATTTCTAATTTTATTCTTTTTTATGCTATTATAAGTACAATTTTCTTAACTCTTTTCAGGTTATTCTTTTATAGTGCATAAAAATAGAATCGGCTTTTGCATATTCTTGTATTCTATTTTTGTATACTGATCTATCTGACAATCACGCTGAACACATTTATTAGTTATATAGTTTTTTTAATTCTGTAAATGTGGATTTCTTAGGGTTTTCTGAGTACAAGATTATGCCGACTGTGAATAGAGAGAGTTTGACTTCCTTTGTAATCTGAATGCCTTTTATTTCTTTTTCTTGCCTAATTTTCCTGTCTGGTACAGTCTTGAATAGAAGTGGTGAAATCTTAGGGGAAAGCATTCAGCCTTTCACCACTAATTGTGATATTAATTTTTAATAGATAGATGAACTTATTGGGTTGAAAAAATTCCTTTATTCCTAACTTGTTGAAACCTTTTATTATGGAACGGTGTCGTAATTTTTCAAAGGCTGTTTCTGTGTCTGTTGACATAATGCTTCTGTTCTTTTTTACATTAATTACTATGTTGGATTTTTGGATGTTAAATTTTCTTGGATTTCTGGGATAGATCCCAGTTAGTTATGTTGTAAAATCCTTTTTGTATATTGCTGGATGCAAGTGGATAGTATTTTGGTGAAGATATTTGTGTTTATATTCATAAAGAATATTGTTCTGCAGTTTTCTTTTCTTGTGATGTCTTTGCCTGGTTTTTGTATCAACAATAATGACCTCATAAAATGAGTGGAGAATTGCTTCTGCCTCTTCTATTTTTGGGGGAAGAATTTGTGAAAAGAATGATGTTAATTCTTTAAACATCTAGTAGAATTCACCAGTAAAGACATTTTGTTCTGGACCTTTGTGGTTAGTTTTTCCAATTACTAATTTAATCGCTTTACTTATTGTAGATCTCTTCAAATTTCCTTTTTATTTTTTTTTTTAAAATTAAATTAATTTTTATTGGAGTATAGTTGATTTACAAGATTGTGTTAGTTTCAGGTGTACAGCAAAGTGAATCAGTTATACATATACATATATCCACTCTTTTTAAAATTATTTTCCCATATAGGTCATTACAGAGTATTGAGCAGTGTTCCCTGTGCTATAGAGCAGGTCCTTATTAGTTACCTATTTTATGTATAAAATGTATATATCTGTGTATATATATATGTATGTGTATATGTCAATCTCAATCTCCCAATTTTACCTGTTTTATATATAAAAAATATATATATATATGTGTGTGAGTGTGTGTGTGTGTGTGTGTGTGTATATGTCAATCCCAATCTCCCAATTTTATCCTTCCCCCCACCTCCCTGGTAACCATAAGTTTGTTTTCTACATCTGTAACTCTACTTCTCTTTTGTAGATAAGTTCATTTGTACCCTTTTTTAGATTCCACATATAAGTGATATCATATGATATTTGTCTTTCTCCGTCTGACTTATTTGACTCAGTATGAGAATCTGTAAGTCCATCTATGTCACTGCAAATGGCATTATTATGTTCTTTTATATGGCTGAGTAATATTCCATTTTTTATATGAACCACATCTTCTTTTTCAGGCTGTTTCAGTAGTTTGTGTCTTTTAAGGAATTTGTTTCATCTAGATTATCTAATTTGTTGGCATACAACTGCTCACAGTATTCTCTTATGATCCTTTTTATTCATGTATGGTCAGTAGTGATGGCTCGTATTTCATTTATGACATTAGAAATACATGTCTTCTCTTTAGTTCTAGTCTAGCTAAAAGTTGTTTAATTTTGTTGATCATTTCAAAAACAATTTTGGTTTCAATAACTCCTTGTTTACTACTATCTGTTTTATTTATTTCCTCTCTAACCTTCATTATTTTCTTTCTCTGCTTGCTTTGAGTTTAATTTGTTTTTCATTTTCTGTTTTCTTAAGATAGGTGGTGAGATTGACTTGAGATCTTTCTTCTTTTTTAATACTAGTGTTTACAGCCATAAGTTTCCCTTTAAGGACAGCTTTAGTTGAGTCCCATAAATATTCCTATGTTTTATTTTGTTTTCACTTATTTCAAAGTATTTCCTAATTTTCCTTGTGGTTTCTTCTTTGACTCATTGATTTTCATATGTTTTTAAATTTCCCATGTTTTCTTATGTTGTTAATTTTTAATTAATTCCACTGTCATCAGAGGATATGCATTTTATGGGTTCAATCATTTTAAATCTATGGAGGGTTGTTTTATGTCCTAACATATGGTCTATCCAGGAGTATGTTGTATGTACACTTGAGAGGAACATGTATTTTGCTGTTGTTCTATAGATATCTGTTGGGCTAGTTTGTGTTGTTCAAATATTTATTGCCTTGTTAACCTTCTACCTAGTTGTTGTATATATTATTGAAAGCAGAGTATTGGCATCTCCAATTATTGATGAATTGTTTATTTCTCCCTTCTTTTCTGTCAGTTTTGTTGCATGTATTTTGAAGATATGTAGTTAGGTGCATATATGTTTAAAATCCTTATGTCTAACTGATGGATTGACCCTGTTATCCTCTGCAGCCCAGGTCAGGCAGTCAGAGGGAAACGTAATTCAGGTCTAGGGATACTTGCTTCCTGCCCTTCTCTGCTCCACATAGCTCATAATTACTTTCAACTGCTCATCAGTAGACATAACCACACCTTATTAGAGGAAAAGCCAGTGCAGATGTGGGGGAAGAGAGAGGAACTGAGTCTTGAAAGATGAAAAGAGCTTAACCCCTTAGGAGGAGGGCTACAATAAAGATGAGGCTACAGAGAATCTCAGGACAAGATCTTGAAGGTTCTAAGATGTCAGACAAAGGATGTCAGATTTTATCCTGAAGGCTCTGGGGCTCCAGAGGAGGATTTTAAATAAGTGTGTACTAGTAGATCTGCAATATAGTAAATGCACCATTCTGGCAATTTGGAGAGCTCAAGGTTGTAAAAGAGCAGAAATGTCAAAAGTCTGTTGGAGTTAACAAAGGAGAAATGATGAAAAGTTGACCTAGGGCAGTTTAAGTAGACCAAAGAAGTGCAGAGCTTTGAGAGATGTATAATTTGCAAGATTTTGGTAACCGTGGGAGGTAGAGAAAAGGAGGAGAGAACAATGACTCCAGATTTCCACCTTTAGTAAAGTGGGTACAATTCAATAAGGTGGACCCGACAGAAACCAGGTCATGGCTTTTCAAGGGAAAGTGATGAGACTGCAAAGCCTATGGAGCACCCAAAGAGAGATGTCCGCTAAGTTGTTGCATGTTAGGGTTGGGAGCTCAAGAGACAGCTCTGGAGTGTGTCTCTTTATTTAGGATGTACTTTCATACAAAGTATTGGTATATGAAGTCATGGAAGACATGAGATTAGCTAGGGAGAGCATCTAAATGGAGAATAAAGTGTGTCTGGGAGATAGCTTTGGTGGAAAAACAGTATTTGAAACAAGGCAGAGGAAGGAAACCCAAGAAGGACCCTGCAAAATCACAATCAGTAGAGGTACCTCTGCTTTCCCCTCTGGCTGTGCAGCACAGGACAAGTACAATACAATGTTGTGCTGGTCATCACTGTCCAACGAGGGCCCACAGGAGCTCATTAAATCCCAGGACAGCTGCTGCAGTGTTTGGAATCAAACTCTTCTCTTTTTTAAAAACACTTATTTATTTGTTTGTTTGTTTGTTTATTATTTATTTATTTTTGGCTGCGTTGGGTCTTTGTTGCTGTGCATGGGCTTCCTCTAGTTGCGGCGAGCAGGGGTTACTTTTTGTTGCAGTGTACGGGCTTCTCGTTGCGGTGGCTTCTCTTGTTATGGAGCATGGTCTCTAGGCAAGTGGGCTTCAGTAGTTGTGGCACACAGGCTCAGTAGCAGTGGCTCACGGGCTCTAGAGCGCAGGCTCGGTAGTTGTGGTGCACGGACATAGTTGCTCCACGGTATGTGGGATCTTCCCGGATCAGGGCCTGAACCTGTGTCCCCTGCATTGGCAGGCGGATTCTTAACCACTGTATCACCAGGGAAGTCCCAAACTCTTGTTTTTAACAGATGTTCTGGATTAAATGGCCTAGAAACTCTTGGAATATGCATTGTGGCTGTTATTTAAACACATATTTAGTAACGTAATATTGTTTTGAAATTAATACAATGTCCCTCCGCCCTCCTAAAATTGGGACTATTGACCACACCAGCCTAGGCCTGGAATCAGTATCTTTTCCACCTTTAGGAATCCTCTTTAGGGTCCTTTAAGATTTACCCCTCCCCCATCTCCCCAGGAATAACGTTTAGTAATTTTATGTTTAAGTAATCTTAATCTAATTCCTACTGTTTTTTTTCCTATTTATTTATTTGTTTATTTATTTATTTATTTTTAATAGATCTTTACTGGAGTATAATTGCTTCACAATACTGTGTTAGTTTCTGTTGTACAACAAAGTGAATCAGCCATAAGTATACATATATCCCCATATCCCCTCCCTCTTGAGCATCCCTCCCGCCCTCCCTATCCCATCCCTCTAGGTCATCACAAAGCACAGAGCTGATCTCCCTGTGCGGTGCGGCTCCTTCCCACTATTTTACATTTGGTAGTGTATGTATGTCGATGCCTCTCTCATTTTGCCCCAGCTTCCCCTTCCCCTGCCCTGTATCCTCAAGTCCATCTCTATGTCTACGTCTTTATTCCTGCCCTGCCACTAGGTTCATCAGTACAATATATATATATATTTTAGATTCCATATACATGTGTTAGCATATGGTATTTGTTTTTCTCTTTCTGACTTACTTCAGTCTGTATGACAGACTCTAGGTCCATCCACCTCACTACAAATAACTCAATTTCGTTTCTTTTTATGGCTGAGTAATATTCCATTGTATATATATGTGCCACATAATAAACACTCAAGGTATAAATGAAAGTATGAAAAATATTAGGAACAGTAACTACACCAAAGTAGCAGTTAATAAACAGTAACTATTTTATCATTGTATCTGCTATTATATAGCAGAGGCTCGCTAAGCCTTGAGAAGCAGAGAGTTTGGGTGTCATGATGTTATGGGGTTACTGCACACTCTGCCTCTTCTGCTGAAACACCCACGGCTTGTGTTTCCCTGTCAAGCACAAAATGGGCCAACAGACCCAACCGAGGGACCACTGCAGGGTCTGAGGGGTCATGGGGTGAGGGTCACGTTGCAGAGTTGCAGGGCTAAGGCTTCCCAGGAAATGGCAAGGGTAGTGATGTGTAATCCTTCTCAAGGAGGCCTGTTTGGATGGACCAGACATTGGGTATTTTGCTTACCTGGGGTCAGCTCTGGCTCTCTAAGTGGGTGCTGGTTTCCCAGAGTATGACACCACATCCTGGTGTGTGGGCGTTCTGCCTTTAGCAGAGTGGTGTTCCTCTCTTTTGAAGCTTTTTGTCTCATGTCAAGAACACTTGCAATGTCTCCAACGCCCTCAGGTGATGTGTCTTGGCTGGTGGGTGTGGTTACATACACACAGTGAACACATCTTGGCTGGAGGGCAGCCCTGTGTTTCAGCAAAGAATTCAGCAGTCATGGGTAAGGAGCTATTTTCCCAAAATTTACCCATCTTCCTCACTCCAAGCAATGTGAAAAAGGAAAAGAAAGTTCAAAGTGGGTTGGCAGATTTAAAACACACGAATTGTGCTTATTTGGGAAGAAGAACAACTGTGTGAATGGGTTTGGTACTGGCTGGAACTGAAGCGGCTTCTTAGATTTCATCCCGTTGTAGACTATGTTTTTCTGCTCTGTGGTCCTAGGGGAGCTCCTGTTCACCCACAGACTCAGTATTTCCTGTCTGACCGCTCTCTGGGGTTCAGCCTGGGCGGTGGGGATCTCTCATCTAATCGGGGCTACAACACAAGCATTTGCCAGAATGGCCAGGACCCCCATGGCCCCAGCCTTGGGGGCTGGGAGGACTCAGGACCCAGCCTCACTCTGGCCACCAGCCCACGAGTGACAGCCAACTGATTGGTGAAACTGTCGAAGAAGATCTCCAGCCAACTCTGCCCCGTGCTCATTAAGTGAGAGATAAAACTTAACAAGAGTTGACAGATGGCTAGCATGCAGTGTGAGACAATTCCCAGGAAATAAATGGCTCTTCACGGAAATCAGTTTCCAGAGAAACCAGAAGACAGTCCAAGCATTGATGGGTTCATAAACTTGGGGATTTCTATAAGTCTTGGGACCTAACCTTTGTGAATGTCAAAGAATTATCATAGTCACAGAGAAGTTAACATACCCTGAACTGCCTGGTTTTCTTATCCAATTGTGTGTGTTTAGCAATTTTCAACAAATCCTCCTGTATCGTGGTAAATCCCGAGTTAAAGGGCTCCCTCAGGGCTGGTGTAAGGGCTACGGGGGGTGGGCTGGCCGTGCTCACGTCTGCTGCAGGGTGGACACACGGGCGCCTCTGCTGATGGGTGCTGTCTGCGCAGGTGTCTGTGTGTCTGGCTTGCAGCCTGCCCTCCAGGGTGCAAAGGAAGTACAGTGTTGTTGAAGGCCCAGCTGGGCCCGGGCACTTGGTCCAGCCTAAACTGCTTACCGTCCTGACCATCAATTTTCATAAGTACCCAACCCCGTAGCCCAGCCAACTCTCTCAGGGCCCTGCTCTAACTTTCCCAAGCCAGTTCCTGACACCTTCCCTCACCCACGCTTTTCTCTGACAATGGCCTCAGGACCTGGCCACATCTGGATGTGACCTCTTGTAACAGGGCCTCAGCCAGGTCCTGGCTCCCTCATGTTCAGTGTTCTTACACTGGCTTCCCAGCTATGTGCTAGCTTTGTTCCCAGGACCAACAAAATCCTCCAGTTAAAGCATTTTATTCTGTCACTGCATTTCTCAACTGAGCAAAACTCCATTTCGAAAATAGTATAAATATTCAGTAACCTGGGTTTAGATAAGTAAATTATAGCGCATTATATAGTCATTAAAATGCTAAATGTAATAACTAGGTCAGAACCTGAAAAGGGGTGAAATAAAACAAAAGTAATTGAGTATGCCTTAAGGAGAAACTACGTGTACATGTGGAGACACTTAAAGGCAAGTATAAAAATTATTTCTTGTGCTAAGCAGTGGAACTACAGGTGAACTAAATTTCATTTTCTAATATTATGATTAGAAAAAGTATGAGAAAGAAAATTATTGTGGGTAATAGAGTTCTGTTCATTCTTGTTTAGTGTCACTGACACAATATTGTGACCTAGGCTGTCTGTCCACTCCTTTCCTGCTGGCTCTATTTGTCCAGCCACAGAGATGCTTTGTATCATGAGGATGGACCCAGCTCCCAAAGCACCAAATCAGATTCCCAGAATCAGTCAGAAAACTGGGGTCAGGCCCATTATTAGCTGAACGCTTCTTAAGATTGCTTTCCTCCAAAGCAAGGTGAAGGTTGCTGGGAACCCACGTTGTGAAGGGACCTCAGCTGTCCTTCACCATCATACTCAGTTAAACTGAAGACAAGGTATTAGTGTATAGAAATACAACATACTTCTGTGTATTAATTTTGTATCCTGCAACTTTACCAAATTCTTTGATGAGCTCTAGTAGTTTTCTGGTAGCATCTTTAGGATTTTCTATGTATAGTATCATGTCCTTTGCAAACAGTGACAGTTTTACTTTGTTTTTCAATTTGGATTCATTTTATTTCTTTTTCTTCTCTGATTGCTGTGGCTAGGACTTCCAAAACTATGTGGAATAAACGTGGCAAGAGTGGACATCCTTGTCTTGTTCCTGATCTTAGAGGGAATGTTTTCAGCTTTTCACTGTTGAGTATGATGTTAGCTGTGGGTTGATCATATGTGGGCTTTATTATATTGAGGTAGGTTCCATCTATGCCCATTTTCTGGAGAGTTTTTTTTTATCATAAGTGGATGTTGAATTTTATTGAAAGCTTTTTCTGCGTCTATTGAGATGATAAAGCAGAGGGTGGAAGGTCATGCTGCATCATGGGGTGAGCCTCTGAAAGAGTCAGCATCAAACTCCTAAAGAGACAAGCCCTCTGATTTTCTGGGCCTGACCACGGACTTCCCTCTGTCACTGAGTGAACCACACTGCTTCTCCTCAAGGTGCCAATTGAAAACCTATCACTTATATGTAGAATCTAAAAAAAATGGTACAAATGAACTTATCTACAAAACAGAAGTAGAGTCACAGATGTAGAAAACAAACTTATGGTTACCAAGGGGAGAAAAGGGGGGAAGGGATAAATTGGGAGATTGGGATTGACATATACACACTATTGTATATAAAATAGATAATAGATAATAGGGAACTCCACTCAATACTCTGTAATGGCCTATATGGGAAAGGAATCTAAAAATGAGTGGATATATGTATATGTATAACTGATTCACTTTGCTGTACTCCTGAAACTAACACAACATTGTAGATCAACTATACTCCAATAAAAATTAATTAAAAATGAAATAAAATAAAATAAAAACCTGACACCCCTTCCCATCTTCACCTACCCCCTTTGTTTCACCTTCTCGCTGAAATACGAAGGTAATTTTCTTCATTTAACTATTGACTGCCTACAATAAGCCAGGTCATTATGACTTTCTGTTTAAAATTCATTATTTTTTAAAGCTCGTTGCTTTTTCTGGTTTCTTTTGCTTTGAGGTTCTTGTACTGAATGAATATTATTCCCTGGGCTGAGTACTTCCAAAGGAAGTTTCCATAGAAAGTGAGCAGCCCCTTCTTTCTGAATCCTTGCCAGGCTGCAGCATTTCTCTTGAAGGAGGATGTTTGGATAATGAAGGTTTCTTCCCAGGTGTGTTCCACCAGCTCTGTGATGACAGTGTCAGCTTTGGTGGCCCGTCAGCATTCCATGCCAGCCTCTTGCTTTTTACTTTGTAAGCAGTCCAGTCACTCTGGATGCTGGTGGGGGACACTCATTTTCCTTAATCCTTGGATTAATTGAAAATGAGTCTTCTCAATTAAAAATTCAAGTCTTTTTTCAGCTCGGGGACATTTCCTTCTATTGTTTCTTTTACTATTCTTTGTCTCTTTTCTGTTCTGTTCTCTGAACCAGTGTTATTCACAAATTATGCTTCTCTTTGTTCCCTCTGGAGCAGCACCAGGGAGCTTGTGAGAGACGATGAATCCCAGGCCCCAGCCCCACCTCCTGAATCAGAATCTGCTTTATAACAAGACCCCAGGGCCCCGGGTGCACATTAAAGATTGAGGTGCGGCTCTCCGCGGTATCAGCTTTTCCTTCACGTTGCTTGGATGTTTAAATTAGGTTGAACTATTTAGATGTCCTTTACCTAATACCAACAGCCGTTCACTAGTCTATCAAAGGCGGAATAGTAGGACCAACCTCCATAGGCTCATTTCGAGTGTGATCAAGTGAATATTTGTGAAGCACTCATAACAGTGCCTTACACGTTAAATGCTAGATAAGCGTTTACTAAATAAGTGAAAATGATTTGTTGTTCTCAATATGCTTTGTTCTGTTGTGAGGGAGTAACCCCTTTGGCCCTCCTGATTACAAATTTCTGATTTACTGCTGTTGATTCCGTTTTCCAGTTCCTTTATTACATTAAAAAATCAGAAATAATGTTTTGCAATATCTTCCTATATATTTGCTTCTCGACTTGGTCTAAACATTGGAGTCCTGGGGGGACACTCAGGCTGCAGTCATACCACTGAGTCAGAACCCTTGAGGGTGTGACCTGGCATCCTGTGTTCTCAGATGCTTCACGGGACAGGGGTGGGAGTGGGTGGGGCTCTGCATCTCTGGTGGCAGCATCCTCCCTGTGACCTGCTTCAATCTCTTGGGTGTCTGCCTCCCTTCAGTTTAGTGAGCCTCATATGATGTGGGTTTTCTCCTTTCCTTCTGCATCTTTGCTCAGGCTACTGGGACCTTTGGGGCAGGGGTGGGTTCAAGGGGGAAGAAAAGATAATTTTTGTTTGTTTTCTTCCTAGGTTGGAAGGAAAATGGAAGCCTCTTATGGGCTGATTGGCTGCCTTTTTGGTTCATTTTTGCTTTCTGATTCAGAGGTTTGGGGGTCCTCCAGGTGTGACTGATGGCAGGGGAGAGTCCTTTCCCAGTGGCAGGAGCAGGGGCAGGACCTATTTCAGAAATACCCTGCAGTGGCGCAGTGGCAGAGGCTGTGGTTGGCGTCAAGTTTCTCCTGGTCTGTGCAGTATAAGAGAGGACATTTACTGGGATGTTCAGGAAGCCTGGGGCTGATCCTAGACCGGCTCTGCTGAGCAGCTTCCTCCTGGGTGCTGAGCCCTTGGTCTCTCCAGACCCTGTGACAACGGGGAAGGCAGCCTCCTTCCCTGCCCTACAAGTCTTCACAAGAACCTTAAGCTTCAAAATGCTGGAGATCCTTGAAGGGGAGGGCTCCAGCCACCTCTCCAGTTTATGACACTGTGAGAGTCCTCTCGGGAGGGGTTTGGGAGAGAGAGCGAGGGTCTATGTGTGGGTACACCTTCCAGAATCCACACAACATTATTTTTATTTTTTTATTAAAAAAATTTTTTTTTATTTTACTTTTATTTTTTTTGCGGTACGCAGGCCTCTCACTGTTGTGGCCTCTCCCGTTGCGGAGCACAGGCTCCGGACGCGCAGGCTCAGCGGCCATGGCTCACGGGCCCAGCCGCTCCGCGGCATGTGGGATCTTCCCGGACTGGGGCACGAACCTGTGTCCCCTGCATCGGCAGGCGGACTCTCAACCACTGTGCCACCAGGGAAGCCCAACATTATTGTTTTTAAAGAGAACACCCTTGGTGCATTTCAGGTACCAAGAATGGGAAACGAAACATGTTGGTGGTGAGGAGCACAGGTTCTTCCCTGGGTACCTTAGATGAACAGGCTGGTCCTGCTTTGGTCATCAGCTCTTTGCAGAGCTTGGTCACTACCATCAGCACCGGTCCTCCCTCCTCACCTGGTAGAAGGGCCCCGGGTGACACTCGCCAGTCACGCTTGCAGGTGTTAAATGTGGGCCAGCCATCCTGTGAGAATCAATCATGTCTTTTATTTTCAAAATTCTGTTGCTTTGGCATTTGGGGCCTTGCTGACCCTGGAGGGACTGCTCCATCCCCACACCCCAGGGATATGGGAGCCCTAGAGATACAAGACTTTCATATGCAAATCAACCATTGCAGAACCCACACCCCCACCAACTTTTCCCCTGGGATCTCACCCTCTGGGCCACCATCCCCTGCCTTAATCACCCCAGGGCCAAGTACCAGACAACTAGGGACAAGCCCCATGCCTTAGAACCCGCTGAAATGATTTGAACTAGACAATCCTAAGCTTGCTCACCCTGCCTTGCCCCATTCTTTCTTGGAGAAGCCACAGTTGCCCCCAGTTGTCCTCACTTCCTCTGTGTCCTGACCAACCCTGGTGCTTCCCTGGGTGGCCCCCCGTGGTGTGGCATGCCCCCTTCTCTTGGGATTTGTGAGTAACAAACGATCTTACCAATAGATGTCATTTCCTGATTTGCTGACCCCACCAACCCTAAATAATCATAAAACCTGTATTAAAACATCGAGCGTGCCTGGCAATGTATCAGCAGGAGGCTGGACTCAGGCATCTCAGATTTAGAGATGCTCAAGGATGCGTTTCTCTCAACACTCAGCCCATGGAACCAGGTATGCAGCTTCCTTGTCCTAATTACTTTCCACTTGACAATGATGTACAACCACTGTGCGAGGCCCTTAAGTACAATCCTCTATATCTATATTTCTTACTGAGCCAGATTATTTGTCTTTCTGACAATATTAGGCCCTGGAAATGTAATTTTTTAAATTAAAGAACTTTATAATGTGGTTCCCCAGAAGAGCTCCATCTAGCCCAGATGAAGACATTTATCTCTAGTTCTGTCCCCTCGGTGATATTTTAATATTGCGTAATTCACTTAACAATGTGCCTATTAATTATAGCAGAATCTCACCATCATCTTTTTGTGCTGCTACAAATTGGATCGTTTGAGGAAAGTTTTCCTTTGCTAAAATGCTTGCCCGTTTTCAGAAATAACTTGCTTGGCATTATTACCAAATTAAGATTTTTTCAAAAGATTTCCACAATTTACACTCTATGAAGAAATGTATAATCCATAGGACGTAAGCTCCATTGAAATACTATACATAGTTTGGCTTCTGGATTGGAAAGGATGCTGGGGTAAAGAGACCAGTTGCCAGGCTGACTGAATTCAGGGCTCAGAAGATGTCCTCAGCCTGCAGTTTCTCAGTTTCTATCTCCTATCTCTCTCTCTTATGCTCCTGTTCTCCGTCAGGCTTTATTTGTCCTCATGGACACAGCATGCAGCTGCAGACTCGGCCTGAGTCCTTCCAAGGGCAAGTTGAAGGGTTAGACTGAAGTTGTCAGTGACCTCAATTGGTTCTGATCATCAGATGGGCCATCTTTGAAAGCACCCCTGTGTCAGCTGAATGGGATCTTCTGATTGGCCTCCCAGAGGACAGGAGGTCTTCCCCCCAGGAGAAGACCAGGAAATTGGTACCGGAAGAAGGGAATAGAAGCTGATGACAAAACCCACACATATCCACTATTTATTCTGAGCAGGATGACAACCAGTCACAGAGTTGAAATAATTTCTGATAAAAACCAGTATTCTCCAATTCCATGTTTTGGAAAAGAAAGTGTTTGTAGAAATTTTAAGAATTCCTACATATAACCTAGGTTACTAAGATGTACCATATTATGCTCCAAATAGAAACCTCAACTAAAACAGCTAGGAATAAACCTACCTAAGGAGGCAAAAGACCTGTGCTTGGAAAACTATAGGACGCTGTTGATAGAAATAGAAGACAACACAGATGGAAAGATGTACTGTGTTCTTGGATTGGAAGAATCAATATTGCTCAAATGAACATACTACCCAAGGCAATCTACAGATTCAGGCAATTCCTATCAAATTACCAATGGCATTTTTCACAGAACTAGAAAAAATAATTAAAAATTTTTTATGGAAGTACAAAAGACCCTCAATAGCCACAGCAGTCTTGAGAAAGAAGAATGAAACTGGGGGAATCAGGCTTTCTGACTTCAGACTATACTCTAAAGCTACAGTAATTAAAACAGTATGATGCTGGCACAAAAACAGACACATAGATCAGTGGAACAGGATAGAAATCCCAGAAATAAACCAATGCACCTATGGTCAATTAATCTATGACAAAGGAGGCAAGAATAGACAATGGATAAAAGACAGTCTCTTTAATAAGTGGGGGTGGGAAAACTGGACAGCTACATGTAAAAGAATGAAATTACAACATTCTCTAACATCATATATAAAAATAAACTTAAAATGATTAAAGGCCTAAATATAAGACTGGATACTGTAAAACTCCTAGAGGAAAACATAGGCAGAACACTCTTTGACGTAAATCGTAGCAATATGTTTTTGGATCTGTCTCTTAAAGCAAAGGAAATAAAAGCACAAATAAACATATGGGACCTAATTAAACTTAAAAGCTTTTGCACAGGAAAGGAAACCATCTGTAAAATGAAAAGGCAACCTACTGAATGGGAGAAAATATCTGCAAGTGATATGACTGATAAGGGTTTACTATCCAACATATATAAACAGCTCAACAACTCAATATAGAAAAAAAATAAACAACCCAATTAAAAAATGGGCAGAAGACCTGAATAGACATTTTTCCAAAGAAGACATACAGGTGGCCAACAGGTACATGAAAAAATGTGCAACATTGTTAATCATTGGAGAAATGCAAATTAAAAACACAATGAGGTATCATCTCATGCCTGTCAGAATGGCCATCATCCAAAAACACTACAAATAACAAATGTAGGTGGGGCTTCCCTGGTGGCACAGTGGTTAAGAATCCGCCTGCCAATGCAGGGGACATGGGTTCGAGCCCTGGCCCAGGAAGATCCCACATGCCGCAGAGCAACTAAGCCCATGCGTCACAACTACTGAGCTTGTGTGCCACAACTACTGAATCCAACGCACCTAGAGCCTGTGCTCCGCAACAAGAGAAGCCACCGCAATGAGAAAACTGCACACCGCATTGAAGAGTAACCCCTGTTCACCACAACTAGAGAAAGCCTGCGTGCAGCAATGAAGACCCAAGGCAGCCAAAAATAAATAAATTTATAAAAAAAAACAAAACCAAAACCAAAACCCAAAAACAAATGTCTGGTGCAGTCACTGTGGAAAATGGTATGATATTTTCTCTAGAAACAAAAAAATTCAACTACCATATGACCAGCAATTCCATTCCTGAGTATATATCCGAAAAAAAACAAAAACACCAACTTGAAAAGTTACATGCACCCCAATGTTCATAGCAGCATCATTTACAATTGTCAAGGTATGGAAGTACCCTAAATGTCTATCCACAGATGAATGGATAAAGGAGATGTGGTGTACACACACACACACACACACACACACACACACACACATATACACACACACACACACACACACACACACATACAGTGGAATACTACTCAGCCATAAAAAATAATGAAATGTTGCCATTTGCAACAGCATAGATGGACTTGGAGGTTATTATGCTAAGTGAAATAAGTCAGACAGAGAAAGACAAGTACTGTATGATATCACTTATATGTGGAAATACATGTGGAATCTAAAAAATAAAGCAAAGTACTGAATATAACAAAGAAGAAACAGACTCACAGATATAGAAAACATACTAGTGGTTACCAGTTAGGAGAGGGAAGGGGGTAGGGGCAATATAGGGTAGGTGACTAAGAGGTACAAACTATTATGTATAAAATAAGCTACAAGGATATACTGTACAGCAGGGAATATAGCGAATATTTTACAATAACTGTAAATAGAGCACAATGTTTAAATTTGTGAATCACTCTATTGTACATCTGTAACATATAATATTTTACAGCAACTATACTTCAGTGAAAAAAAACTAAAAAGAAAACCTCAATTAAAGGAGTAGGAAGGGCATCTTTCAAAGGAATAAAACCAAGCAGAAATAGTACTGGTGGTCATGGAGAAATAATCATCTGGTCATTCTTTTTCTTTGTGAATTAACCTTTTCTAGAAAGAGGGGTCAAAAGGAAAAAAAAATCTCCTTAATGAGAAAGCTAAAAAGGCTTACAAAAAACAATATTTTCAATTGAATCACATTTAAAAAAAGGGACTGTAAGAGACTGAAATAAGAAATAAAAGTGAATTCCAGGAAAATAGAGGATGAACTGTGATGGGGATTCTTCCTCCACAGTTTACAAACCTACTTATAGAAGATGTAAATGTAAGCACATAAATAAGCCTAATGCTTCAAGTTAGGAAATATCGATAAGGGTACAAATTCTTCACTGGATTTTTTGCTTTACCGAGTCTAACTCTGACCTACCCTTTCCCAATTTTAGTTGATCTTAGAGCTTTTTTGGTGAGAGTACTTGGTGCTCCTCCAAAGGCAATAAGGCATTGCTCAAGTATGCCATGAGTTATAATCTTCCCAGCCCTCCATGACCTACAATAGAATTCTGATAGCGTTGTTAACACACAAAGAACGTTTCAATGTTGGCTTTGCTCTCTAAGCTGAAACTGAAAAGAAATTTCATGGTGTCAGGAATGGTCAGTCTGGACCAGCGCTGTCCAATGGAACTTTTTATGATGATGGAAATGGTCTAGACCCCTACTGTTCCTTATGGTATCCACCGATCACACGTGGCTATTGGATGCTTGAAATGTGGCTGGTGCTACTGAGGAAATGAATTTAAAATTCCATCTAATATTAATCAATTCACATTTAAACTTAAATAAGCACACATGACTAGTGGCTAAATCGGTCACTGCCATATGTAGAGTGTTGACAGTATGAATGTGTGAGACACACCGGCTGTGTTAATTAATAGCTTCTATGTTATGTCAGAAAAGAACTGACTCCAGCAGAGACAAATTGTACATCTCAGTGCATTTTAAACACTATAACACTTTGTATCATGTCTCTTTGCAACAATTATCCAGCACCAAGTGGGAGCTAGACAGTGAAGGTGGAAGACACAGCACCTGCCCCTGGGTTCTCACATGTTTGGCAGGCATGTCACGTGACCTGGGAATCCCTCTTCAATGTGGTTTCCAGCAAAAAGGGGTTTAAGCTTGGCTACCATCTGAGCCCCACAGCCCCCAGCTTTCTGTCGATCAAGCTCAGGGGTGAGATGCTCAGCGGTTAGATGCTCATGGCATGTCAGACTCTGTTGCTGGAAACAGTTGGATCTGCCAAAGCAATGATTAAAAGAAAAAAAAAAAACTTCTTAATGCTTAGCAATTTTGAAAATTATTTTATCCCCCCAAATTAAATCTCATAAATGTGCCTTAGAAGGCTGCAGAGTTGACCCTAAGTTAGTGTTAGTAAAACAGGAGAATTTTCCAACTGGAAGAGACTGCAGAGTTCATCCACCTCCTCCAGAGATTTCACTTTGTAGATAAGAGAACAGAGCTCAGAGAAAGTGACTTGCCTCCAGCCACTCAGTTAATTAGCGGCAGAGGTGATACTAAAATTCAAGTCTCTGGTTCCTAGGGTTTTTTTCCTGTCAAACCAACAATAACTTATTTTTTAACTTTTTATTTTATACTGGAGTACAGTTGATTAACAATGTTCTGTTAGTTTCAGGTACAGCAAAGTGATTCAGTTATACGTATACATATATCTATTCTTTTTCAAATTCTTTTCCCGTTTAGGTTGTTACATAATATTGAGCAGAGCTCCCTGTGCTCTACAGTAGGTCCTTGTTGGTTATCCATTTAAAATATAGCAGTGGGTACATGTCCATCCCAAACTCCCTAACTATCTCTCCCCCTGATGCTTCCCCCCCGGTTACCATAAATTTGTTCTTTGTTTCTTTTTTACTACAAACTGTGGCTTACCTGTGTTTTGTCTGGAATGCACATCACATTTTTGACAACGTTTCAATGTTAGAGACATGCTACTTTATGAAACTTTTTCTCCTCCATCTTCATTCTCTTCAAATATTTCCTGCACAGATAAAGCCTATTTCTGAGGAAAGAATTTAACTTAAAGAATGTACTTTACTGCATTCAAATAAGTCCCTTAAACATTCTGCACTCTAAGCTTTTATTCTAGATTCCATTGTGAGGTGATAATGAGGTGCTGAAAACTAATTAGCTCATCAGACAAAACTGTCTGGTCTGCCATCTGCTGGGTCTGGAGTGATAGCCCCTGGTCGAACTGAGAAATGGGACTAAAAATATCCATGTTCTCCTGTTCCGTGCCCTGCTCTTGTCTTGGTGCATGATGCAGAAGGGATTATGTAAGATTCCAGGCTGGTTTGTTTGGCCAGCTCAACCCATGGTCAGCATGGATCATCCCCACCCACACAGCATCGCAAAACCAAACAATGATGTTCTCATCGACTTGGGTCCCCCTCCAATGCACACACCCTGTTACATTGTCTATTTGAGGGGAGTGAAAATGCTTTGTGACTCCAAGTATGGTATTCTCACTAACCAAGTTGCCAGGACTCCAAGGCATCCACCAACAGAGTGCTCAACACTTGCATTTTGCCATGAATTCTTGCACCTTTTCTGCAGGCAATCTCTATTATCACGGATTCCAATGGCCCATGTTTCTGGAATAAGGCAACTTTTCTTTGTTCGCTCAAGCATCTTGTTCTTTTATTTTACTTAGAGCAAAGGGCTAGGCTTGATAACCAAACTTGCTTCCCCAGAATGACTGTTTTCTTTCACAAGCCCAGTACTCACCCAGGAGGCGCCGCTGGTCCAGGACAGCTGGGGTTTCTCTTTTTTGATCTAAGTGCCCATCTACTTTTAGAGCTCTCTGGAGGAAATGCCTGAGCTTTTGGACGTCTACTTCAGATGACAGCTGTGAAGTGTAGGCAAGGGCCTATTGTGTCAAAGTATCCGGGCTGTCATTTTCCTATTAAGATTCAAAACAGAAAAGTCAGATTCCTTTTGAAAATTAGTCAACCTATTTGCTCATATGTAAGTCAAACAGTAAGGGAAAAAAATTCCAAACTGGAATTAAAAATTCCAAATCCTCAGTAGGATGTACACCAGAAATAAGTCATATTTGCATAAATGCTAAATAAATAATGACATTTTGGGTGCTGGGTAAGTTTGTACTTTAGAGGGTAATTTTTCTCTTCTATGTGACCGATAGCATAAACTCTCTATCTTCTGAAAAATCCAAATGACTTGTATTTACACAGCACTTTCGTATCAACTCTTTCAGTTGAAATAGATTTCTATTAACCCTTAAACAACATCAACCACAATGTGCTAATTGACATGTCCAAAGCCCTCTGTGGTTGACAGTAAACCTACACAAACCTAAACAGCACCAGCCATGGAGACAGATGGCCAACAGGCTACGGAAGTGGACAAACCGACTCCCAGTTGTACTGGAAGTGAAGTGTGTTCATGTGGTCCTAATAGTTTGGGTTTCTTGATGAGGCTTGAATCACTGACTTTCCAGTAGTGGCTCCATCCCCGTTTTTTGTGGGTTAATTGTTTTAACTGAGAGCACTGAGTGGCCGTCCACCCCATCCTTAAACGATACTTTAATCTGACTGACCTGCCCACCTCTCAGCTCAGAGAGGAATGACGTCACAGTTCACGTGCCGTGAACAGGGCACCCTCTTGACCCTCCCTGCTTCGTTGCCGTCTTTGTTCAATTGCGTGTCCTGCCCCCTGACCTTTAGGCTTTCCTCCCGTTCTAGGCACCTCACACGTACTGTGTACCTTACACGTTTGATCCTTGCTAGACCCTTGCTACTTAAAATGTGGTTTGGCATGACCTATGAGTTTGAGAAATGCAGACCCTCAGGCTCCATAACCAGCCTTTAAGGAGATCCCTCCCCAGAGGGTCTGTGCACATCGCAGCTCTGACCACCTGCCTGGGCCCCTGGCTGTTCCTCTCTCCTTGGCTCCAGGTCCTGATTCTCTCCCCACTCCCGCCCCCCTGCCTCACCCCCGCCCAGACTCCCACTGGGGATTATTGGACAATGGCCTTCACCAGCAATGATGGGCAGAGAACTTCTCAGCAGCTCCTCCTCTGATAGGGATGCCCTGATGTATTGGTTTTAATTATGATGCGTGTGTTTCACTCCCTCTAATAATTTATAAATTCCCTTAAGAGCAGAGTGCATTTCTGATTCATCTCTTTCTTTCTTTTTTTTTTTTTTCATCTCTTTCTGATTCATCCCCTGGATGGTCCTCGGTGAGCAGATTTAATTTATTAAATTAACAAGAGCAGGTACATGATGTGGAATGGCTGAGGCTTGGGATTTGCCTTGAAAAGTTACTGAGATCTGTGACAATCAAACAGTAAAGTTTGGGACAGGAAAAGGCACTAATTAGAAATATAAAGGACCTGACACTAACAGAGAATCTTTCAACCCCTCAAAGGGCTGCTTACTGGTCCTCTGGCCCCATCTGCACTGAATCCCATTTCCCATGCATTTGTAAAATGGGAGATTAGTGCCAAAGTTAAGACATTAACAGGAGACATACTTCACATAATGTGTGCAAAGCACATAACAGATTGACACATGCTAAATGCTAAGTAAATATGTTTCCCTGTCCCCGTTCTAACGCAGCTGAACTGAGAATTACAAATCATAGATGCTTTGTTTGCAGGGAATACAGATCCATGACATTGACATTTAATAATTTCTGTCCCTCTTTTCTAAAAAGAATTTGAAGTAATTTAAAATATGAGTCTTGGTCCAAAAGAAAAAAAAAAGATAAGTAGTTCATCCATAGCTGTAGGCACAAAACTCACCAATGCACAGAAGCCGGTCTATAAAATTTTTGGAGTTCAAGGTGAGTAGGGAAATGCCTAAGAAATGTCTTAAGAAACCAGAGTTAGAGGAAGGATAAAAATGCTACTTTTGTTCTGCCGAGCAAAGAGGAAACTGAAAGAAGTTTCTTACAAGACTCCTTTAGCAGGGTTATTGAGTCATACTGGGGAAGATGTTTATTTCATAAATAGAATCCTGTCTCATAGCAATGGTCCTGAATAAACACTGAAGGCATGACAATGAAATTCAATTCGTTGAAGGTCATTTTTCCTAATTCCCTCCCTCATTTGAAAACATCTCCTCCTCTGGATGAACTTCCTATCTCCTTACGCGTGGGTGGTCCCCTGATTTATTAATGATTTATTTATGCATCGTTCTCTGTAGATGGTGAGGCAAGACTCCCCTTGCCGATGTCTGTGTCACTGTCAGTCTCAGCGGAGCCTGGCACATAGTAGGTAGATGTAAAAGAGGAAACAGAGCTTCTCCGCTCTGGCTGCACTCCAGACTTCTCTGGGGAGCTGTTATATCGTACTGATGCCTGCAAGTTTCCCCTGGATGTTCTGCTTTAATTGGCTCAGGGAGAAGAGCTGTCACAGGGACTTTTATAAGCTGCTCGAGTGATTCAGATGTACAGTTGGAACTGAGAACTGATGAGACAGATTATATACATATACTATTCGATTTAATTATATGATTGCCTCATTTTCACCAATTACTACATTAAACTAGGTTGGATGATAGATACCAAAATGAGGAAGACACAGTCCTCGTCCTTGAAAAGCTAACAGTGTGGTAGCAAGAGATAGGAGAGTCATTCAATGACCACACTGCACCACGATGATGACAGAAACACATTCCAACAAACGTGAGCCGTGTGTCAGCCACTGCGCCCCTGACACGCCAGTCTCGATCTCTACGACCACCCCTGAGCAGCACATATGATGACTGATCCCATATACAAGATGAGGAAATTGAGCCTGAGTAAATGGACTTGAGAGTTTGGACTTGATTTAAAATCTTAACATCTGTTCTTTTAATTTTGGAGGGGATAGGCTTCCGAGTTTCCTTTTTTAAAATATGTTTTTTAATTAAAAATTAATTTTATTGAAGTATAGTTGATTTACAATATTGTGTTAATTTCTGCTGTAAAGCAAATTGACTCAGTTATACACACACACATATATATACATAGTCTTTTTCATATTGTTTTCCATTATAGTTTATCCCAGGATATTGAATATACTTCCCTGAGCTATACAGTAGGACCTAGTTGTTTATCCATTCTATGTATAATAGTTTGCATCTGCTGACCCCACACTCCCAATCCATCCCTCCCCCACCTCTCCTCTCCCTTGGCAACCACAAGTCTGTTCTCTATGTCTGTGAGTCTGTTTCTGTTTTGCAGAAAATTTCATTTGTGTCATATTTTAGATTCCACATATAAGCGATATCATATGGTATTTGTCTTTCTCTTTCTGACTTAACTTCACTTAGTATGATAATCTCTAGTTCCATCCATGTTGCTACAAATGGCATTATTTCATTCTTTTTTATGGCTGAGTAATATTCCATTGTCCATATGTACCACATCTTCTTTACCCATTCATCTGTCGACGGACATTTAGGTTGCTTCCATGTTCTGGCTATTGTGAATAATGCTGCTATGAACATTAGGGTGCATGTATCTTTTTGAAGTATGGTTTCCTCTGGATATACGCCCAGGAGTGGAATTGTTGGATCATACAGTAGCTCTATGTTTAGTTTTTTTAAGGAACCTCCATGCTGTTCTCCATAGTGGCTGCACCAATTTACATTCCCACCAGAAGTGTAGGAGGGTGCCCTTTTCTCCACACCCTCGCCAGCTTTTGTTATTTGTAGATTTTTTACTGATGGCCATTCAGACTGATGTGAGGTGATACCTCATTGTAGTTTTGGTTTGCATTTCTGAGTTTCCTTTTTAGATTCCACCAAAAATGGAAAAGAAATGAGCTAAGTCACTGTGGGGACTGCTGCCTGTGTGGGTGAGTTTGCCTTGGATGGGATAGTGGAGCAGCCGTGTCCGGCGGGTGGTGGTGAGTGGGGCTAGAAGGCGGGAGTGGATCTTGGCTGGGACCCCGAGCTGGAACTGACCTCAGTTTACAAATGTGGGACATGGGGGTCAGAGTTTGTGAACTTTGGCCTAAGATGCACGGCTGGCAGAGGGCTAACTCTGCTGAGGGCTTTCTGCATGCTATGCCCCATTTTAAGCATCTTATGAGTGTTGACACAATCCTTGTAAAACCCTGGAAGGAATGGACCCTTATCTCCATTTTACTGTTGACCAAACTCAAGCGACATGGTGAAGTCGCCCAAGTCATAAATCGGTGAGCAGCCGAGTGTGCAAACAGGCGGCTCTCTCCCGCTTACCTGGCTGGATGCCCTTAGCGGCAGGTGGTCAAGGCAGGAGACACTGCAGTCTGGCACATCCTGAATGTAACCCTGAGCCACATTGTGATATTTGGTGCCTCCTATTTGATTTTTGGTGATATTATTACAATTAAGATGACTCCTTTTTTTTTTCTTTTTTGCGGTACGCGGGCCTCTCCCTGTCGTGGCCTCTCCCGTTGCGGAGCACAGGCTCCGGACGCGCAGGCTCAGCGGCCGTGGCGCACGGGCCCAGCCGCTCCAGGGCATGTGGGATCTTCCCGGACCGGGGCACGAACCCGTGTCCCCTGCATCAGCGGGCAGAGTCTCAACCACTGCGCCACCAGGGAAGCCCAAGATGACTCCTTTTAAGTTTGGGGTTAACATGTACACACTGCTATGTGTAAGATAGATGTAACCAAAAGGCCTTGCTGTGAAGCACAGGGAACTGTACCCAGTACTCAGTAACAACCTATATGGGAAAAGAATCTGAACAAGAACGGCTACATGTGCATATGTACGCATAACTGAATCACTGGGCTGCACGCCTGAAACTAACACAACATGGTACATCAACTCTATTCCAATAAAAATAATTTACTCCTTTTAACCCAGGCCTATCCTCAGAGCCTAGGAGGTCCACTTTAAGGGCTGGGGAGCAAGGTCTTCTGGCCCTCAGCTCGCTAAGGAGCCTCATTCCTCAGACATTGATTTTAGGGTCACAAAAGATTTTAAAGCAGACATTTTATAAACTGCCAAACTAACAGAGTTCCCTGTTTTAGTTTGTTTCCCTCCTACGCAGAACTCCCGCTGCTTCACTCCTTACGTGACCTCACCTCCGCATGGAACTTAAAAGGATCGCAGCTTCAAGCATCTGAGTTCCAGTCCCTTCCATCTGGGCAGACTTTTCCACACACACACACACACACACACACACATTTTTTTGCTTCTTTCACTTCTTTGACCGCATGTAGGTGTGAACCATTGCCCTCTTCAAGTATTCACCGGCGTTTGTAGAAAAGTGGATCTGGGAAACATTTGGTCTCAAGGTCCAGCATAGGAGGGACTCAGGGGTGGCTAGTTGATTCCTATCACCCAGCAGATGGTTGAAGGACGCGTGTCGTGCGTGGCCACCAGTGCTGCATTTGCACCCGTGCTCTGATCCACCTTCCTCCTTCCCTGTTTGTCTTTATTAGGGGCTGCCATGTCCCAGGCACTGGTCTAGAGGTTTGAGGTAAAAAGAAATGCAGCTCTCTAAGGGTTTATAGCCTAGCAAGGGAGAGCTTTTAAGAGGCAGAGATCTGCATATGCAATTTCCTGACACTTTTCTACTTTAAGATGCTGGGAACCAGCCTTGTGGAAGATCACCCAGAGGATGCTCAAACAAACCAAGTGGAAGGTGTGTGTTCCTGGACAGCCCACACGGCGGAGGTGCGAAGGGGAGGTCAGGGAGCCCTGTCCCATTCAGGGTAGCCCACCCAACAGGTGTAAGGGTGACTCTACCCCCACTCTGCCTCGAGACTTGGCCGAGTGTGAATTCCAGAGGCCTAAGCTCAAGCTGAGACCAACCTTGAAAGTGAAGGCGATGTGGTCATAGCCACTAATGGGAAGCTAGGAAGGTTGGTGGTGAATTCAGAAGTCTGCGCGGGCTGCCTCTCACATCCATGTCCTTTGGGCTGGGATGCCATGGCCGTGGCCTGAGGTGCTAGATTAAGTTCTGCTGCTGCCTTCAGGATCTTCCCAGGGCAGCCCATCTGCAGAAGGCCTTGTGAGTATCCCTCCATCACCTAGAGCCTCCTACTACAGTGGGATCTTCTTTGACTCTTTGTGACAGCTATCTGCTCAGTGACTTACTTCCTCAGAGCCATTCTTCCTGAAACTTCCAAGGTCAAATAGCTAACTTAGTTAATGGTAACTAGAGTAGTCTGCACATTTCCAATCTCTCTCTTCTCTGGGGCACCTCATGACTTCCATTTGGTCAATTAGTTATCTATTTGTGCTTCCTCCCTAGTTTGTTCCAGGGTGAACTTAGGACAGTTTTCACAAAGAAGAGGAACTAAAAATGAAATTAGGAAATGATGCTATGAAGGCCAAGTGCAAACCAGAGTGGGAGACATAAGACCTTGGCCTGGAAATGGAAGCAGGCAGCCCTGCTGGTTTGCTAGAAGGAGCCCCGGAGTGGGCGCTGAGCTCCCCAGGAGCCGAGCTTCTACGGCTCTGTCTGAATGGTTGGTGGAAGCAGAGCCCTGAGCCCTTCTAACTCCACAGGATGGTGATGGGGATGCAGTACAGATGCCCTTGCCTACACTTCTTCATCACAATAGCCTTCTCCTTGCTGGAGATCATCACCATCTTAACATTCATGTTCATCAATACCTGGTTTTATTTACAGCTCATCAGCTGTAAATAGGGGCCCATGCAGGCCCCTAACCATGCACTGTTCTCAGTGATTTTACACTGCAGAAGCAGAATTGTCTTGTAGATTCTTTTCTTCTCGAAGTTACTTCTGTTAGATTAATTCATGGTATTGTGTGTTGTTTATTTATTGTCATTGCTCTCTATTATTTCATTGTATGAATATAGCACAATTTATTTATCTATATTAATGCAGATAAATATATGGGCTACTTTCCATTTGTGGATGCTTTGCATATTACCTTACATATGTTTGTGCCTAACTCCCAGTGCTGCTGTAGCCCCCTCACCACATTGTATTAGCGTCTGTGAGCTCCCGGGACAGGGAGGAAACTCTCACTTATCTTTGGATTCCAGCACATATGTCAGGGATTGGCACATAGTACGCACTCAATAAACTCTTGCCGAAATATCAGAGTTGAGGAGACAATATGGTATAGTGGGGAATGACATTGAAGTTGGATGCTAGAGCTATGAGTTGAAGGCCAGGCTCTGGCACTTTGTAGCCAAGTAGCCTCAGACAAGTCATATCTAAGGGGAAATGAATTTTTTCTTCAAGATTGTCACCAAGCTCCTTTCTGGTGAGGACTGCATTATCTGGTCTTGGAAGAATTTCCTAGGATGCTCACAGAACCTCATCTGCAAAAACATAACAAAGAGAAAAAGAGAAGGGGAGATTCTGTGACCACTTGGAGGTGCTGTCTCGTCTATGTGCGGTTGAGATACGCCTCCTTCTTTGGTTTTAGAGTTACTAAATATTGCTTCTCTGTGTCAGGTAAAACAGATAAATCAATAAGAAACGGGAACCTGCTTCTATCCAGTTAGTGTTAGTTGAGAAAATATCCATTGGGAGGAAACCTCAGCTTTGAATTTGTAGGAGGAGCAGCCTGGGGTCAAGGTTAGAGGTGGGATAGACAAGGTGTTGTATAATCAGTGAGGGAGGGAGGGAGGATGTGAAACAGACACTGTTAAAGAAAAAATTATCTTTTTTACATCTCTCAGAGTTTTGCTTTCCTATCATTTCTTCCTAAGGCTCTTTCCTGTGTCTTGACAACACTGGGCATGCAGCTATCTTGCTTTGATACCTGGCTAACTTTGTTTTTTTAAAAATTTTTTTGTCTTTTTTATTTTTGGCCATGCCGTGGGGCCTGTGAGATCTTAGTTCCCTGACCAGGGATCGAACCCACACCCCCTGCATTGGAAGTGCAGACTCATAACCACTGGACTGCCAGGGAAGTCCCTTGGCTAACTTTCTTGACTTTTCCTCTTGCGAAGCAGCCCGAGCTTGGTGGCCTAGCATCTGTTGTCATCACTCCAGGGGAATCCTGATCAGAAGAGCCACCAGGATCCACGTGCAGAGCAGGGAGTGGGACCCTGGCAAGTACTGGTGGTTTGTACTATCGCATAAATCCGTCCACTTCATAACCAAGCATGTCTGCTCTAAGAGTCTGGTGTTGTGCGTGTTGAATTCTATCGGCTATTGTGGGTGAATTAGGAGGAATTAAAATGAGTACTTCCCTGCATTTCATATTCTTCTGGATAACCTAGTGGCCATCTACAGAGGAAGTCTGGACCAGATGATCAGTGGGTCTTCACGAGCTCCTTCACTCCTCTAGCCTAAGACCACTTCCATCATGATGAATTCTGAAAATCAGAGTAAACATTTGTCAGTGCTGGTGAGCCGAGTGACACATAGCTATGGTTCAGAGCCTGGCATAGCACCTTGTTTTCTGGTCCCAGGGAACCACTCACAAAGAGAGCTGAAGCCCAGGGAGACAGACCCTTCTCAGTTTGTTTATACACTTCCAGAAGAATCAATCTCCCCAGCTCAGTATCCTTGAGCCAGTTGAAGGGAAACCAAGGATTGTCCGCTTATCACAATAATTAAGGCACAAAGACTTATGCAATTTACCTGGGTTGGCTTCCAAATCTGGGACATGATCATCTCAGCTAATAAGTGTGGACTGGGTTTTTGGTTCATCATGGATTGTCTAGTCCTTTCTGAGACATTGTTGGACGGCTGAAGCATAGCTCAGAAAATCTTTATGCATGGAGCAGCATTACAGCTTGCGTTTTGCTTCATTTTAATTTTTTTATTATATTTATTTATTTATTTTTGCGGTACGCGGGCCTTTCACTGCTGTGGCCTCTCCCGTTGCGGAGCACAGGCTCCGGACGCGCAGGCCCAGCGGCCATGGCTCACGGGCCCAGCCGCTCCACAGCATGTGGGATCTTCCCGGACCAGGGCACAAACCTGTGTCCCCTGCATCAGCAGGCAGACTCTCAACCACTGTGCCACCAGGGAAACCCTTCATTTTTATTTTTAAAGCCTGACTTCATTTGTGATGGTCATGCTGGTGGATTCGAATAGAAGGCTAGCATGTTTATTCTAAAAAATTAAGGTGATGAAATGTGGAAATACCTATTTTTCTTTGTGTCCAAAATTTGCACAAAGATCCTTTCTGGTGAGGACCAGTCTCTGGGGATTTTCCCAGAATGCAGTGCTACTCGGCCCTTCCTGGATGGGGCACAAAGGCTATGGCCCTGCATCTGGCATTCCTGGTGAACGGCACGTGTGCCTGGGTACAGAGGAGGCATACTGTTAGTGATACTCCTTCTACAGAAAAACTGAGCGCTGCTTTTTCCTGCCAAAAATCCAAGATTCATAAATAAAAAATAGAGAGCAGTCCGTTATCCTTGGTGTGTTATTCATGATTCTAGAAAAGAACCTCAGCAATCATGAACCGTATCAGTTGGAAAAACAAAAAAAGAAAGTCACAGGTGGGTAGACTTTTCCAAAAAAATTCTGACCTTGTTTAATAGCTACAGAAATTGACCATAAATGCCAGGCTTGGAAAGCCTTGCCTCCTGTCAAGAGCTTTCATTGTACCCAAATATAAACAGCAGAGAAATGATTCATTTACTGTGTTCAGCACTCTGCAAAGCTTCTAAAAGGCACCTTGTGAGGTACATGGAAAACTTGGCGGAGAAACGCCAAAAGGCTTCACTCACATAAGCCTTGAATTAAACTCCAGTAATAAAGAAAAAAAAAAAATAAAACAGGTAGAGGCTCATCTATTTGACCATGGAGGATGTGTAACCAAAGGAGGACAAGTTTGGCTGTCTACAGAAAGCAGGGCAGGTGGAAATGTATAAATGAATAGAGAGGGAAGCCGAGGCCAGATACTGGGAAGGCTGCCTGGTGAGCCATCCCTCCGGAAGGCCGAGGTGGGACTCGTGTGGAGAAGGTTGGCTTTCTTTAGAGCTGTTGGGCTTCTAATAGGCGGATCCATGAAGAGACTGGAGGCAGCACAGGGCAGCGTTTTAGCCTCCTTGGTGGTGGCCATTCATTTTTAGCGAGGTGCTTATATTTTGAGGCTCTGAGATGCCTGCCAGTATGAAGGGGGCCTCCGTGACCCTGGGGATGGCTGAAGTCCCCAAACATGGAAATGCATCTTTTCCACCTGCTGCATCTCTTCCAGTGTATCCAAATCCAGCAGTCATGGCCAAGATCCTGTAGGAATATGGGGGAGGGAGGGCCAGAGGGGGCTGGCTTCATGATTCTTGCTTTGATTTATTGTAAGAGACTATCCAACATGATACCCTTGGAATGTTCTCTCCCAGTGTCTCAGTTTGTTTTTGGGTCATCAGGTACCTCTTTAAAGTGTGTGCTGTAGGTAGATGTTGATATTAGGTATCTGTAGACAATAGCTGTATCAGGTATACACATCCTTTGTGCAAAAAAAAAAAAAAGCCATGGTGGATGAACTTTAGACAGAGCTTGAGTTGGACTCCTGGGGGCCTTCCCTTCTGCAGAAGTGGAGAACAGTGAAAATGTTCATGATGAAAGAAATTGGGTATTTCTGCTCACGTCTTGACATCTGCTTTTGGTTGAACTTCTAGGTATTTTCTTGGGTAAGGTTTTCCAGCCACTAGAGGTGGGCTCCACGCTGTGGGCACTTTCCTGGGGGAGAGAACAGTGAATCATGGAAGCTTGCAGAGAGCACCGCGAAGAAACCAGCAGTTAGCGGGTGATGGCACAGTGCAGGCTCATGCTGGGATGAGAGGTATGTCTTGTCACCCCAGTGTGTCCCTGGTGAGGGCTCCAGGAACAGCCTTGGGTTCTCCTTCAAATGGTCGGGACGGCACCCTTCTCCCCCTTCTCTGTGGTGGGAACCACTGAGTCTTCACCCTCAGTTTAGCCCCTGCACGTGGGTCTGGGAGGTTGAACTCTGCAGGTAAATGTGTATGGCAGGTGCGTGGCAGTAGGCGGGCAGTGCTGTTTGAATGTCTGTCCTGCAGGCTGGATGCCCCCATAGATGATGGCTACAGACCGGTAAGTGGAATTCCTTGGTGCTGGTTCCACAGGTAAGAGATGGAAGCCTTGGGGGATCAGCAGTTTTCCTGAGGTCGGGCGATGACTGTTAGGGTCCCCCAGCCGGAGACTCGGGCAGACGTTCAGTCCACGCTGGAGAGAGATGCCATTTCACAGAGACAGGCGTGTTTCCTAGAGAGGTGGGATAGGGAGGGTGGGAGAGAGGCTCAAGAGGGAGGGGATATGAGGATATATGTATACGTATAGCTGATTCACTTTGTTTTACAGCAAAAACTAACACACCATTGTAAAGCTGTTATACTCCAATAAAGATGTTTAAAAAAAAAAAAAAGAGCCCTGAAAATCAAGGTGAAATGACATTGTGTAGACATGGGTGACCCAGGTAGTGAAGCATATTAGAAGGGCTTCCTCTGCACTGGTGACAGAGGCACGGAAGTGCCCTGGGGACAGGTGATTAAGGAGGGGCAACCAGGGAGCACAAGGCTGTTTGCACACCATCCTGGGCTCACAGTGGGGGGTCTGACAAGGTTTTAAATCAGCTTAGTGCCTGTTCTTCTCCAAGGTAGGACAGGACAAACAGCCCCAAGTGGAAGCCTGCCGTCCCACCCTGTCTGAGCTGCCTGCCTGTGTCAGGGGATCCGGGCTCCCCCTGGTCCCGGATGCCCTCTGCCCCCTCTCCATGGGACTCCTGCCTCACTGTCTTAGGCAGCCCTACAGGCATGTCCCAGGGGCTCCCGAGCAAAGCCCTGCCCCCCACCACCTGCTCCCTGTCGTCTCCCAGGGACCCGCACAGGCGGGCAGTGTGACCCGTGCTCGGTGGATCTCTCTGCTGGCGGGACCTCTCAGGAGCAGAGTGAGTGCCAGCCCAGCCTGTGACACACGCTGGCCCTGGGGCTGTCACAGACCCACCCTCTAGCCTTCCTCCTCTGTCCAGTCTGCAGTGGGCTCAGATCTGGACTGCGGATGGCACTGGGGACCCCACAGTGGGGCCCCATCTTCCCCTAAGCCCCTCCTTCTCTGCCTTCCCCTCCCAACAGGCATGGTGGGCTGGCCCACCTGCGTGTCAGTCCCCGTAGGGCTCATGTCCCTCCATCCCCTTCCTCATTTGGTGACATGCTAGTGGCAGGAATGTGGAAGGGGGTGGTGCAAAGTAGGATTGAAATCATCAAGTAGGAGAGAGGGGTTCACTCAGCCAGTGAGGCCACCCATGTTGTAAGAAGACACTTGGTCAAAAAATTTATTTAATTGAAGCATACTTGATTTACAATGTTTTGCTTAATTCTGCTGTACAGCAGTGACTCAGTTATACACATATATACATTCTTTTGCATATTCTTTTCCATTGTGGTTTATCACAGAATATTGAATATAGTTCCCTGTGCTATACAGTAGGACCTTGTTATTTATCCATCCTATGTATAATAGTTTGCATCTTCTGACCCCAAACTCCCAATCCATCCCTCCCATACCCCACTCCTCCTTGGCAACTACAAGTCTGTTCTCTATGTCTGTGAGTCTGTTTCTAGTTCCAAGAGAAGTTCATCTGTGTCATATTTTAGATTCCACATATAGGTGATATCGTATGGTGTTTGTCTTTCTCTGTCTGACTTACTTCACTTAGCATGATAATCTCTTGGTCCATCTTTGTTGCTGCAAATGGCATTCTTTCTTTCTTTTTATGGCTGAGTAATATTCCATTGTATATATGTGCCACATCTTCTTTATCCATTCATTTGTTGATGGACACTTAGGTTGCTTCCATGTCTTGGTTATTGTGAATAGTGCTGCTATGGACACTGGGGTGCACGTATCTTTTCAAATTATACTTTAGGAAGAAACTTTTTAAAAAGTTCATTGAACAGCAGACCAGACTCTAAGGGGACACTAGACATGGGAGGGCAAGATGCCCATGGGATGAGAAGACCCTCAGAGGGAATTTTACTGCCAATCTACATGGAGAGCAAGAACCAGGGTCTTCCAAGTCCAGGGTCTGCATTCGGCACTCGCCTCAGACCTGCTGCTCCCTTCCAGCCTTCTGCCTCTTGGGGGCCTCCCCACACCCCTGGTCTGTGGGAGGGAAAGTCACTGACCCTCTCAAGGCCACACCCTTGGTTCCTGGGTTCTGGTAATTTCTCTCTCCATTGTCCTTCTCAGGCTGGGACAGTGGGGGCTCTGCAGCTGCCCCATAACCCCCTATTACACACCCACACTCTCACGATTAGTCCTGCTTGTAAAGAAACCTTCCTCGAATAATCCAGTTTCCTGTTGGGACCCAGCCTGATACAGAAACTATCTATTAACCTCTGATTTTAAAAGGAAACATAAAGAATGAAGATAACATAACCAAGAAGTCCTCTGAGAGGTTGGAGGGACCCCATGGTAAGACGTCAAAAGAGGAGTCTTTGATCTGGGTTAGCAAGTGTTAAATGCTTTGGCAGGATTTTAAAAACTAATTATAAAAAATTCATGACAGAAAAAATAAGAGATTCAGGTTATGCAAAAAACGGTTCACTCTGAGAGTTTTTTCAGGTCAATACGAGGGAGCACATCTTCATAAAGTGACCGCAGGAGAGCTGATGGGGAGAGGATGGGTGTGGTGGGTCTGAGCTCTGGAGCTGGAGAGACAATTCCAAGAAGAGGATGAGATGCCTGGTGGTTCTTTCAAACTCTCAGAATTTATGCCTCCACAAGGCGTAGAATCTCTTGATTCTTCAAGAATCTCTTGATTCTTCAAGAGAAGGAAGGCCATTCGACCTGCTGTAACCATGTCAAAACAACATTCTTTGTTGCTAGTCCTGAAACTGAAACAGGGCTTTGATTTTCCAGGTGACCCATGTTTGTGGATCATTTGTGACCCCCTGCTGGTGTGTGTTGGCCTGGCTAGGGTGATGTGGGAGCCCTGGTGGTGGATGGGTGGCATTCTGTGTGTCGAGGAGATGGGGGTGGGGCCTGTCACCTGTCCTTCCCAGGAAAGGTTGGCCTTTTTCAGATTCCTCCATCCACATGGGGGAGGCTGGTGCATGTTCAAATTGACCTGCTTTGCACTAATTTCCTTGTTGGCTGAGAGGACCATTCTGTTGGTTAGATTGTTAAATGAACCTGTTTAATTTGACTGAGCTGCTTTTCGCTGCCAAGCACGCCTCCAGCCAGCAGCTACATTTCACAGGCTGAGTCCCATGTTAGCAGGAACCAGGGGAGCTAGGAGAACATCTGAAAAGAGAATTGCTTCTTTCCCTTGGCAACCCTTAATGGATGTCATTTTGCTTCAGCATCAGTTTCCCTGGACTAGAAACTGCTCCCTCCCGCTTCCCTCCTGGGAATTGAAAACCCTACTTGGGAAGACAACTTCCTTTGCTTTGGAGATTTATGTAGAGGGTATTTCTCAAGTTCTTATTATTATAGAACACTTTTTGCTTTTGCTTGGAGGAAAGGTGAAACATATTTAACTTGTGCTAGGGGATTTATGGTGTAGGATATCCTGGGTCCTTCTCAGCATCCGGGTAGACAAGTTGGTGGTAAAAATCCCACTATCTGACCAGAAAAGGATTTGATTTTTAAATTGCCAACCCTAAGTGAGTTAAGGCATTAGGACCATGGACAGATATGTACCCGCCCTGAATCATCTGTACTTATTAAGTAGCTGTTTTGGGAGATAGAGGCTGAGGGGGAATTTGCCTTCTGGCTGGGAGGTGGGCGCTGCACTGGACGACTGACAGGCCATCCAGGTGGTAGAAATTTCACTTGTTCAGGTGATGCCTCGAGGCCAGTGTTGACCCACGGGGCAAAGAGCCAATTCTTAGTCAAGAGGATCAGTATCATAGGATCTCCAGCCAAATTCACTCTTAATAAATAAGAGTAAATACTTTTTACACTTAAGGACTAAGTAGGATTGGGGGAAGGGCAATAGGTGCTAGACCTACCATTCCATTTTGGAAGCTCTTCCAATAACCTGGACCTCTCCCCCATTCTGTTCATAGGGTCAGGCATGTGCAGTACTTGATGCATAGAATCAAGCTGGTGGGCTGTGGAGAGATGCAATAGGACTTAAGTGTGTTTATCCCAAAAGATAGTATCCCATAACAGGCTGTTCAAAACACACCATTTCTGTGAGAAGTTAAGATTGATGATGTATGACATTGCCCTTCACGGGTATGGTATGATCACTTAGAAACCGTTGTAAAAAACTAAAAGGATGATACTCCATTAATTATTTCAATAAGTGAAGTGCTAATAAATCGAAGTTGCATGTACATTTTCATGATGGTCCTTGGGCCCTTATCTGCCTCTAGTAAGGCCAAAAAGGAAATGCGATAAAAGAGGCCCGTTTTCTTCAAAATAGTCCTGAACTTTATATAAACTCTTTACACTGTAGACCTAAGGACTTGTACAAATTGCAAAACTTTAGAAAAATGACCAAAGGAAGGTTTTTTAGCATGCTAACAGAAAAGAGCTGCAAGGTGGAAAATTCCAGCTGACTGATCCCACTCAAACTGCCCCTGTGATTGCCTTAGTATTTTTCTTTTTCTCCTTCCTTAAATGAATGCAACAAATACCTGCACTTTATGGTACGTTATCCTTATGAAAAGTGTCTATTTATATCTTATTTCACTGGATATATTCATAAATTCCAAGGGAATGATATCAGGAGAGGGGTTATTAGAATATCCATGGGGCTGATGGTTGAGTCGAGATCCAGAAGTGTTAGGGAGATTGTCAAGGTGAGATATGCAGTTGGTGGAGAAGTCTGGACCATCATCTGATGAGAGAGGCTGACAAGATCCAGGTGACAAGAAAGCAGGTGCTAGGAGACACAGGGAGAGGGCATTCACTTTGAGAGGGGCTGTGGGTCCATCTGGGGTTTGTGGTTGCAAGTCCTATAAATGGGCTCTAGTTTTGTTTTAAAAAACCATTGGAAGGATACTGAGTAGCCCGCAAAATTGAGTAAAGAGCTGGGTAACTTGGCCACACAAAGGACAAACCCTTGGCGGTCTAGGCAACTAATCACAAATTATCTCCAGCTACCTTCAGCTCTCTCTCCTTCTCTTTCCTCTCACGGTGTTTATTAAGCACATACATCATTCCAGGTGCTGCTGTTGGTGCTGGGGAACAGACAAAGAACAATAAAATGCCCTGCTTTCAGGAAGTATGTGTGTCAGGTGGTGGCAAGTGCTAAGACGGAGAACCATCTTTACTACAGTAGGAATGGAGAGAGTTACAGGGTGTGGGAGGTGGCTCTTGGGTGAAGGGCCAGGGAAAGGCTCTATGATAAGCTTTGAACAGAAAGCAGCAAGGGAGCAGCCATGTGAGTGAGTCCTGGGGAGAGGCGGCCCGTGTCCAGATCTTCTGGCAGGGCGGGTGCTGGTTTGCGTGAAGCATTGCAAGGCCAGTGCAGCTGGGACACAGGAAGCAAGCGGCTCACTGGAGACAGAAGAACCCTGTGGGGTCTTGGGAAAGGCAGATTCTGCAGAACCTCGAAGGCAAGGGAGGAGCTTTTTTTTGCTCTAAGTTAGATGGAAAGCCAGAGGAAGATTTGAGCAGATGAGTGACACGATCTGGGCTATATCTCTAAGTGGTATTCCTGCCTGCAGTATGGATAACCCTTCTGGCACTGTTTAAATAGTCTGGGTGAGAGGAGATGAGGGCTGCTGCTTCAGTGGTGGGGATGCAGATGGTGATGGTGATTGGATTAGGGAGGACACTTTTTGAAGGAAATAAAAAGTTTCTGGAAACAAAAAGACAGCTCTGTTATAGCTCTTGCTGTTCACTCTTCCCCGAAATGATGCCAAGCACAATTTCCGTAATGCACAGACACCTTCCAGCCTGGTGCCTAGGGTGGGAAGTTTTGCACAGCCATGCTCTGTCCTGTTTGTTGGCTGAAGGGCTGGACACCAAGAGTTGGGTCTTCTGACCCTTTGGGCTCTGTGAGCAGAACTGGAACCCTGTGTGTGAGGGTTGGGGGAGGTGCTCTGACACCCTGTGTCTTTCTGCTTCAGGCAGATTGGGGGAGCTCGTGGGTGATGCTTTGTACTACTCACTGTCCTCTTTTGCGGCAAGGTTCTTTTTCTCATCTAGTCTAGAAAAGCACAGCAAACACACTGTTACAGCTTCAGAGGGGCTTTGACAAGAGATCCTCCTGTGTTACAGCTTCTTTTTCCTTAGTGTAGGTCTATTTTATGAAAACGGCCTCATAGCTCTGGATGTCACTTACTTAAACAGAATAAAAATGGTTACAGTTTGTATAATTCAATCCACTTCCAAAGGGATAGGAACAAAGTTATGTGGTGTTACTCAAGATTCTCATGAATTTTCTGGGAGCTTTCATGACTGGGGAGAATTGGGAGATTGTAGACCAGTGAGCTGGATGTTGACAAAAGAAAAATGTACACACCCAAGAGGAAGACGTGCTCACGAAGAGATAGTCACCAGTCAGACCATAGACTGGCTTAGAGTTCCCTTTTTCTACTGTGTTATGTACTATTTTCACAAAGCATAGAGGAAATTTGTTTGACTTTGTAAATGCATGATGACTTATTCATTTGCTCACACAGCGCATCCAGGTCCTCCTCGGTGCTGGGCCCTGTGTAGGAGTTTGGTTTAGAGACCAAACCATGCTGGGGTCTGCTCAGATGACACTTCTGGGGCATTTGCATGATGATTTATTTGAACATATTTATAGTGTGAGTTTAAGTTATAAAATGCATAGACTTTTAGTAGCTTTGTGACAAAAATCAAAACCCAAGGTGGGCAAGTAACTATTTAATTTCCCTCACACGCCTGGGCTTCTTGGCAGTGTCCCAAACCTCCAGCTGTGATCTCTGCTCAGACTTGGCTTATTCTTTGACTCTGCTCCAGTCTGGCTGGAGGTCACAGCATTTCTGCTTTTCCGCTCCATGCTTCCAGTCACTCCATCGGCCACGAGGGCCTGCTGCCATGTCATATAAATCCACCCCAGTTTGTGTCTCTTTCTGAGCGATCCTCCTGCCTAGCTGCCAGGTAGGGGGCCACCTGTGGGACACATGGGGCTCTTCTTCCTACTTCCACCTGAGCAATGTTGTGATTGGTGTATGTGGGTTTGGGCAATGGATGGAAAGGGCAGGTGAGGCTGACCTGTCAGGGTGAGGATGTAGAAAATGAGGACACAGAACTATGTCCCATGGACCATTGTCTTAGTCCAGGCTGCCATAACAAGGCACCATATACTGGGTGACTTAAACAAGGAAATATATTTCTCATAGTTCTGGAGAATGGGAAGTCTGAGATCAAGGTGCTGACAGATTTGGTTCTTTGGGAGAGATCTCTTCCTGGCTTATAGAGAGCTGCCTTGTTGCTGCTGTGTCCTCACCTGGTGGGGAGAGAAAGAGAGAGAGAAAGAGAGAGAGAAAGAGAGAGAGAAAGAGAGAGAGAAAGAGAGAGAGAAAGAGAGAGAGAGCTATCTTGTCTCTTCTTATAAAGACACTAATCCCCTTCATGAGGGCTCCAGCATCATGACCTAATTATGTCCCAAAGACCCCACCTCCTTGTACCATCACTTTGGAGTTTTGGGTTTCAACATATGAATTTAGAGGGAACACAAACATTCAGTCCATATCCACCACCAACCAACTCACTAACAGAGCCACCCAGTACAAGCACTGCAAATCAGAGCCAGGGGTGATTTGGGTGGATCTGATCTAATGGTTTGATGCATCCCTGAGCAGGTGAGGAAGAGTGGGAGAGTGGCTCCTCTGTACCTGCCCTAAACCACTGAAAATTGTTGGAAGCCTAGCCTATCGGATGAGAGGTATATTTCTTGAAACTTCTTTTGGGGCTGATGTTAATCTTGATATTATTACTTAGTTCTTATGTGGCCATCTTGCTTTGGAGGAAGTTATATGACCAACATCTATGCAGTGAGTTTCAGGATGATGGCATACGGTGCAAGGAGGCTCCACTGCAGTTTGTGAAGGAGTTCGGGCCCTCATCTCAGTCAGTTTAAACCCAGATAGTTATTCACTGTGGAGTGAACTTGACATAAGGTGTGCTATCAGCTTTCCCAATTAAACTGTCCATCTGCCTTTGTTTTTGAATTAAACTTTGCCTGCGGTAGCACATGTACAGTGAATGTCCCTTTCTGGCCTCTTCTGTTTTCTTTGATTGATGGTATTTTTAGTTCACTATATGCATAATGAGTACAAGAAATAAAGAGATGTCTGTTGATGCTTAACGAGGGAGACTTTGAGAGTTATTTTGATGGTTCCCTGAACTCTGTAAGTTGTGTAAATCAAAACAATAAATAGGAAAAAAAAAAAGAAAAAAGAAAGGAAAAGGAAAAAAAAAATAGCTGAGTGCCTGATGCTACAGAGACCCGGTACTATATTAGGGGTTTCCTTCCATTTTCTCATGGAAACCTCCCCACAGCCCCATGAGCATGTATTTCCATCTATGTTTACTAGAGAAGGGGATTGAATCAGATCAAAGAGCATCACACCCTCAGAAGTGTTGGTCTCTGTGAGTACAGGTGGTTTGTGCATATGTGTGCGTGTGTTCACGTGTGTGTACAATGCACCCGTGGTGTGTGTAGGGGAGTGTATGGGCATATGGGTGTGCATGTATGTGCTCATGTGTAAATGTGTGCATCTGCATGTGTGCATATATACTGAGAAGATAATGGTGACAATGAACTTGTTGGTATTTTCCAATAAGGATATTTAACCCACCCTGTTAAAAGAAAAAAGAGAAAAATATTTGGTTGAACCCATACTGAGCTAAACTTTAACTACATTTCAGCACTTACAAGGTCAGGACCCTGGTCAAAACCCAGAAAAGTTAAAAGTCAGAGTGTTTTTCACCCTGTTATCTCACCACCAACCAATCAGCAGAAAGCACACACCTTGCAGTCCTCACCCCAAGTTTCACCTTTAAAAACCCTTCACTAAAAACCATCGGGTAGGTTGGGTTTTCTGAGCACGAGCCACCCATTCTCCTCGCTTGGCCCTGCAATAAACCTTTCTCTGCTCTCAACAAAAAACGTCCGTATGTTTGGAGGGAGACTGGAGACAGAACGTTTTCTTTAAGGAACGTCTGCCATAAAGGTCTGTCCTGGTTACCTAGTACATGTGTGAAGGGTTGCTGGGGGACCTCTTTGGTCAGAGTCCACTCATTTCTGCCCACTCAGGTTGGACCTGCCCTCCCCTGCTTGCATCACCCTGGAGAGGCAGCCATCTCCCAAAGCAGGCTGGTGATAACCCCTTTATGCACCATTGTATTGGGAGGTAGAGTGACTCATGGTAACATGTCACACAGAGCACATGTGGACACAGTCAGTGACCCTTCTACTTTTCTCTTGTCTTCCTTGAGGGTCTATTTCTGCCAGGTCTATAATGTTTGCCACCCAAGCCAACAAAACAAAGTCTCCTTGCTAATGTCCTGTCACTCTGGCCTCAACTTGCTCAGCCAGTGGTCACCACATCCATCCCTGCAAACTCAGGTCTTCCTTTCACGGAGACCCTGCATGACTGTGGCACCTCCCCTGTAAACTTCCTTCTGCATCAGTAAATTTCTCCATCACCTCCTTTCCTCCTTTTGAGGAGCTATGCCTCCCGCCTCTGTGCCATGGGGCCACCAGCACCCCCAGAGGGATGGACATGTGTGCAAGCAAGGCCAGTCCAGTCCCCCTTCCGGGAAGGTGACTGTTGTGTGGACTGGTCAGAGGTGGAGGATGACGGGCCAACTTCTTTGTTGCCGGTGCCCTGGGTGTTCCCTTCCTTGCCTCTTCCAGGTGCCTTGACCTGGGAGCATCGCTGCTCCAACCTTTCAGGTGTCTCCTGTCCTGCTGTTTCTATACAGGTATCCACTATCCTTCAAGTTCCTTTTTTGTTTAAATAGCTAAGATGATTTGTGTTGCTAGAAACCAAAGAATATTAAGTGATGGAAACATCATGAGAATATTACTATATGTTTTCCCAGATCTTTGCTTGTACCTATTAAATAAACTTTAATTTTCCCAACCATCAAATAAATACCTGCTGTGAGAAGTATGGCCAGCAAGCTTCATGATGGATCCGTGCTCCCAGTATAGTTCAGTATCTGTTCAAAACAAAGAGGGTGACTTGAAGGCAAAGCAGTCACACAAACACACACACACACACACACAATCCTACTGTCACACTGCACCTCCACCCAGGGAAGGTGTGGGAGGCCAGGGCAGCCCTCACTGAAAACTCCTGTTGGAACTGTCAGGCCTGAAAGGGCAGGACCTGTTTCCATGCATCTCTGTTACCTACTTTGCATTGTTATATTCAACCTACCACAACTTCTGACAGACCCAACCAGGGTTCTGTCCAGGACTTTATTTTTGTTCTTGCTCAGTGTCCAAGACTCAGCCTCATCTGGCCTCATGCTGGTTCATCTGCTTCGGCCCAGACAAGCCAGCCCCACCCTGTGTATGGTTATCAGCTTGTCGGGCCCCTCCCCAGAAGCTGCACAAAGTCAGGTACATTTCATATTGGAATGGGTATAAAGGATCCTGAGTCTGCTGGCTTGCATATTATATTTTGTTCCTCAACTTTCTTCCCCAAATGTCTTTGCAAAAGCCTAAGGGACTCCTTAGGGCTGTTATTACTCCAAGGAACTCACCTTGGAGTCAGGGGTCATTTCAGCCTCCTTCCCTAAGATGTGAGGAAACTGATGACCAGAGGTGTGAGACGTCTGCTCAACATTGGCTGATAAGTTGGGAGCAGAGCCCAGATGAAAAATCAAGGGTTGTTTTTTCTTTTTTTTTCCTACCATGTATTAAACGTTTTATTAATTTAAAAATAATCTCTCAGCCTATAAAAATTGTCCATCTATATGGTTTTACAACCCAGTTCAGGATTGTGCAAAATCTTAGCATAACTGTGATAAATTAATTTGATCTTTCAGGAGAGGGAAGCCAAGTGGGTGCTTTTACTAGTCCTCTTTGAGGTCACATCTAAGGATATTCTAGAAAGTAAAGAACAGAGGAAGAATGCAGTAGGAAATAGACAGATGGTATTTCCCATGTGATATGTGAAGCTGTGGGGATGAGAGGCGATATTTTCCAGTAAAATTGCCCCCAGGGAGGGACCTGGAGGAGATGGGGGTCAGCAGGTTGAGAGGTTTCTGGAAATGTTGAGAGTTGGGCGCAGCAAAGGACAGAAGGCTTGACAGGTGTCAGAGGCGGTATTCAGTCCTATGTAGCTCAGAAACGTAATGTTTGATAGTGGTTCTCACCCCAGAATACCTGACTTTATAGACTTGGGGGTGGGGCCCAATAATTTATGTTTCTAACCAGGTTCTGGGTCATGTTGGTGCTGCTGGTCTCACTTGAGAGCCTACTGCTTTGTCGCTTTCATCATTATATGTTCATCGTGATTCTTGCAATAGGTCTAATGTAAAAGTACTGTTTTGTTTTTACATAGTCCCAGAAATTCTGCAAGAATTCTGACAATATTCCATGAGATTATTTACTCAGAAATTTGTTACTAAAATGTACTGGGTATCATCAATGAATGGCAACCTTATTATTTTAATCATGATTATTATTTCTATAACATATTGAATTTCAGACCTCAAAGAGATGCAAGAAAAAGACACACCAGTGTCAACTCACAAATACACATTTGCTTGAAAAACTAATAAAAAAGTAATTGGACTTGAGGTATAAAAAGAAGACATGCAAGAAGATAGAAGTTCAAAAATTTCAAAGTTCAAGTCTTCCTGACTTTTCCCGACCCGGTTTGTATACGTGCCCTGCAGACATGGTGACTTTGCTTCTCTGACCACAAATCAGAGCAGAGCGTGCATGAATGACGTAGGGTGTTTCAACCTGCTCTTCAGAAACAATCAACAGTATTGGTTAAACCCACTCCCTTCCTGGCAGCTGCCGGGACCTCCCAGACTATTTCCCTTCCCTTTGTGGTGTTGGAGGTCTGGGATCTTGTCTGAGAGCCCCTCATGGGCCTTCAGCTGTCTGCTCCCTTCCCCGTGGACCCAGCACCACTCAGTGGAGGGAAGGAGTCTGGGGTAGAGGAGGGCTGTCTGCAGGCGTGCATGGGAAGGAAGACGAGGGACCACCTCCCACATGCCCAAAAGCAGAAACAGGATGAACACAGGGGTCTGGCTCCTGGAACCCAAAGAACCTGCTTGAACACCCTCAGCTCTTAGCTTTCTGAAGGGGCTCTTTCCTACCTCACCAGGAATAACAATGAATCCTGCAGACCTGTGCAGATGGGAGAACCTCTGTGGGCAGTTTTGTGGCCCTGGAGCTGAGTCTCTTGCTACTGATTGGTTTTGGGGTGCTCTCAATACTGGTTGCACATTAGAATATCCCGAGATGCTTTAAACATCCTTGTCCTGGCCATGCCTTGTGTTCCAGTGCCAGAGATTTCGATTTGGTTGATCTGAGTGGGTGGGACATGGACACTTAAAAAAAAAAACTTAATAGAGGATTCCAGTGTGTAGTGGGGAACTATTGCTGGTTCTTGAAACCTGGTCCCAGGACCAGCAGGGTCAGCATCACCTGAGAAGTAGATAGAAATGTAGATTCTGGTCCTCCCCATAGACAAGCTGAACCAGAAACTCTGGGGGCAGTGGCCAGCCAGCTGTGGTTTCAGACACCCCAGTTCATTCTAATGGGCACAGCTGTGGACCACGATGCTGATGTGGATGGATAAGAGGCCTCATGGAAACAGAACATCATGAAGCCCAAGGAGATGCTGGAACAATACGCAGAACCTTGGAGTGGAAACAATAATACTTTTGACACCAACATTCCCTGTTTACCGTAAATAGCGTCTCTCTGCTGTATCCTAATTGTCAGTAGAGACAATGGCTCCACACCTTCAACACATGAGGTCATGTGAGCCTTAGTGGGGTTAAATAACTGGTACAAGGTCAGACAGCCAAGCGGTCTTGGAGCTGTGGTTCAAGTCCCGGCTTGTGTGATTACCTAAACTTTTTAACCTCTGCTGCACTTGCTCTGTCTGCCACTCTAAGTGCAGCTCCTGGGAGAGGGGTCCTGGTCTTTGTGATACCTTCCTGGTCCCTGGCGCCCTGGCTTCTAGAGCTGCCCTGTCCAGTAGGGTAGCCACTGGAAATGTGACCAGGCCAAACTGAGATGTGCTTTAAGGATAAAATACACACTGGATTTAGACTGAGTATAAAATAAAGACCATTAATATTATATATATATATATATATATATATATATATATGTTTATATGTGTGTGTGTATATACCTATATATGAAATGATAACATTTTGGACATGTTTGGCTAAAAATATGTTATCAGCTTGATCTGTTTCTTTTTACACTTTTGATGTTGCTGCTGGAATGTCACATATGTGACATTGTATGTTTACTGGGTGGCACCCTTCTGGACAGGAGCAGATCAGAATAGGAGCTGCTCAGAATAGGATTATTGGAGAATTACTTGACTGTACCAGCCCATTTGAGTGAGTCCTTGAGAATCCGAGTCACGAGACTGCACATTGGTGCAGCTGAGGGAGACATTGGTAGGTCAGAAGGAGGGAGGGCAGCTATGGAGACAGTGTGATATGGTCGTGGGAAGGGGAGGTAGTGGCTTAGACTTGGCCCTGCTGCCTTGCTAAGTGACCCAGGGAGTCACAAGGAGCCGGGCAATGAGAGATGGGGGGGGATGGAGTGATGGAGGCCTGCTTCCCACCTGCCTCTCACACGGACGGATGCCAGTTCCTGCAAGGTCACGGGCACCCAGGGACTCTCTTCCAACCCTCCCTCCCCCAGTTCACGGCTGTGCAGCCCCTTAGGCTCCATGCTACATCGCGATGGTTCTAGCTTACCCTGCTGAAAGTGGTTAAGTCCTGATTTAGAAAGCAAGCTCCCTGGCAGTGTTAGGCAATTGGGTACGACACATGAATCCAACTTAATCAAATCTCCTATGAGGCCCTGTGATAAGAATCTCACCTGCCCCCTAACCAGCTGTATTTCTGGAAAGTTTGTGTTAGCTGATACCCTTATGAGCTTCAGAAACTTCAAGAAGCTTCAGAAGTTTCAGAAACTTCACAGATGGCTCTGAGTTTTTGTCAAACCCTGAGGAACCTTGGGGCTTTCTGTCAAATAAATATAAAAAAATATGTTTCTGCATGGCCAGGCAGCTTAGAAAAATGTTTGCCAGCCCTTCAACATGTCAGCAGGCATCGCCCTGCTTCCCAGTGTCTAAGGAACAATATGTCAGAGGCTTTCTGCCCCAGAGCTGGAGATGGAAGCCACTCAGGGATGGATGTTTGGTTTTTGTATATTTCTTTACTTCAATCTCATTTCTCCGTGTCAAGAGCACAGGCTTGTATCAAGTTGCCTGACTAACAGCTCTCTTTGGAGGCAGGGAGGCCTTAGTGGGATGTGAGCAGAGACCCTAGGACACAGAATGTCCAGTTTGAAGCATTTGGACAGTTGCTTGGGGGTACCAGTGCGGGAAGGGGACCAAGATGGTAGACTGTCCCGCATCACATGCCAGCCTTGGGACAGGACCCATACTCTGATCATTGTTTCGAATCTCAGAGAGCCCGTAGGGTAAGTGCTATTATCTCTGTCCTACAAACCGGAGACCACAGTTTCCCATCCTTACATGACTCACCAGGACCACACATTGGCACAAAAGTCTGCTGAGCCCATAGCTGAGGTCACCGCAGGATGTGTGCTGGGCCCTGGGAAGTGGGAGGAGAAGGTGAGTCCTGTCCTAAATGCCAGCCCCTGTGTCCGGCAGATGGCCCCCCTGAGGGAGGCACCCACAGCACATGCTGCAGGGCTGTGGGACCAGCGTGGACCAGACAGGGCAGGATAGGACACAGAGCAAATGGGTATTTTAGATCCTGAACTCTGCAAACCAACACTCCTAAGGCCCGGTATGGCCCTCAGAGCCCCAGATGGATAAAAACAGCTAAGAATGCAGTAAACTTACATTTATCTTGAGATCTAAGAGCATGCTCTGTTCTACAAAATAAGTTAGAAAAGGACAGAAATCCCCAGATACCTCATGTTACTCTGGGCCAACAGTCCATGAGGATGACCAGGCTAAGATAACTTGGGCAATGCCTGCTTCAGCAAAATGCCACATTGGGCTATTTCAGGCTGCTTCCCCTGTCTCAGTTCTCCCAGAAATCTTTCCAGCTCAGAGCAGGAAGGGCAGGGTTTGAGTATCAGAGGACAATTACTGTGCAGTCACTAGATGCCAAGACCTAACTCTGACCCCCGCCCTGGCCCTGGCCCTAATCCTAGCTCTGGAGGAAGTGAGATGCAGCATAAATTAAGACCAGTGAGAGCTGATTATTCAGGCTTAAAGTGACTGGAGATGGAACTGCGGCACTTTTTTCCTTGCTAAATGAAGTTAATATATGTATTTTTTACTTGCTCTGTGGTTAATAGAGCAAACTACTTTTTCTATAACCTTTGCTCTGACTACTTCCAGTAGCCACTCACCACTGAAAAATTTCTTAATGTGTTAACACATTAAAATACACCTGTACTAAACCCAGAGGGCAGACTGTGACAGTGCTGTTTTCCAGAAATGGCCACGGCCATATTTCTGGTTCCACAGGCTCTCCTAGAGCCTTTCCCCTCCCCATCAGGATGTCAGGGAGGGCTGCTCTGTTCCACAGCCAGGTGCCCCCCCCACAGGGTCCACACAGGCCTCACACGCCCCTGACCTGATCCAGACCCAGTCACTGAGCAGTCTTTGGAAATGCATTGGTCTGCTCTGGCTGCCATAACCAAACCACAGGATGGGCGACTTACACATCACACAGTTACCGTCTCACTGTCCCGGAGGCAGAAGTCTGAGGTCACGGCATAGGCAGGCCACACTCCCCCTGAAGGCGCTAGGGAAGAATCAGCTGGTGGCGGGCCTCTCTCTTAGCTTCTGATAAGTGGCTGGCTTGTGACAGTATCCCTCCAGGCTTCGCATGACAATTTCCTGTGTGTGTGTGTGTGTGTGTGTGTGTGTGTGTGTGTCTGTCTCTAAATGTCCCCTTTTGTATAAGGACACCTGTCCTATTGGATTAGGACCTGCCCAGCTTCAGTATGGCCTCATCTTAATTACACCTGCAGTGGCCCTTTCTCCAAATACAGTTGTATTCAGAGGAGCTGGGGGTTAAGGCTTTGATGTGGGAATTTGGCGGGGGGATACAGTTCAGCCCATAACAGAAGGGCTCCCCCTTCCTATTAGGAACTGTGGTCCCCACCTCAGCCCTGGAGACCCAGCCCCCCGACGTGGCCTCTACCTCATCCACTTCCCTGCACAAACGCTGAGGCGCCTGGTCCTGGCATCTTGGCCTGGGGTCTTGGTGCCTGCACCTCTGCTCCATCCCCCTTCCCGCTGCATTTTTCAGTTTCCCCACAAGTTGAGTGCACCTGCCTGGGTCTGGAATCAGCTCAAGATCTCTCCAAAACTCTGCCTGCTGTGGACATTGGAAGGAATTGTCCCTCTGACTGGTCCTCAGACCATCACGCCCTCTGGGTTGCACCCACTGGTGAACACTCTTCTCCCTAACTCTGGACCAGACGTGAAGGCCGGGTGCTGCTCTCAGCTGCCTGCACAGGGACCCCAGCCCAGCCGGGCAAAGCCAGGGCCAATCCTGCCCAGCTCGGTCCGCCAGGCTGGGAATAATGCAGCCGAAGCCCCTGACAGATTCCGGGCCAGATGATGGATCTGTCCTGATCCATGCGTCTGTCCTGATATAAGCGCCAGGGAAGGCACTTGAAGAGCCTGAGGCCATCAGTAGTTTGAGCTGCTGTTCTTTACCAAGGGCTGGATGTCATTCCTGCCTTAATTCACTGACTCCTCTGGAAGATGCAACAGTTGTCCACATCCCCCAGGAGGGAATTCAGGATGGGGAGGGTTGTCGTGGAGCCTGGGCTCAGCTACAAGTGAGCGCAGAGCTGGTATCTGGCCAGTACTCCCTCTGCTACACCTTGTTCTTCCCTCAGCCCGAGCATCTGTCTGGGTCCTGCTCCCAGCAAAGAGGCCTGGATAGGACTCTCCAAACGTTTCAGCCCTGCTCCTCTCACACCCACTGATGGCACCTCCCCTCGGGTAGGTCTGTTTAGCCCAAGCGCCTGAGGAGGGGCACACAGGACACAGCTCACGGGGCAAGGCCCTGCTCCTGGGTCAGCCACCCACCCCTGGTGGCGCCACACTGCCCTGCCTCCCTGCCTGGACCACTTTGGAGAATACCTCCTTTCCCCACATCTCGAGGGCTTTTCCACCGTCACAGAGACAGGAGCGACTCTAAGCACTTGGGATTGGATGCCTGTCAGCCTGCGGCAGAAATTCGTCTTCAGGTGGGGAGATGAGCACAGCTTGAAACCCTGAGTGGGAAGAGGGATTGAGAGAACCTTTCTTACCCTGACAAGGTGATGGGGAGGGAAGGGAGAAAGGGGCCCAGAGCCCCAGGTGGGGGGCTGCATGTCCCCCATCCCTGCCCTGCGGCACCTGCCTCCCTGTCTTGTGGGCAAGTGGAGGGAACCGAGGCAGCACCACCAGCTGGCAAAGCAGGGGTGCCGGGGATCTGCCAGGCGAGAGCTGAGGGTCCTGGGCTCATGCATTATCTCATGTCGTCCTCATCACGCCTCTAGGAAGCAGGTCTGTAACTACTCCAGTCCTAAGGATGAAGACACTGAATACCAGAGATGTTCAACTGAGGAAACAGGTGGAGAGATCGTAGGTACAACTAGGGAACAAAACCCATCTTCTTCAATGCAGTGACGTCCATGCTTGTGTGAAGCCCGAGAGGCTCTGGACCCGTGAGGACCACCTCTCCAGAGACCCAGTACTCCCTGCGCACAGGAGTTTCTCTTTTCCCTTGGACGCCGCCCCACGTAACCTCAAAGGGGTTTGAGAGGAGGCTACTGTGAGTGTACTTTGCTCTCAACATCCCATCAGCTGCCTTGGATCAGGAAATGACCTTCCCGTGGGGATTCTGCAAAGCAAACAGTTGTCACATTAGACAACAGAAGTAGGGAACTAAAACAGATCGCTAGTGGGAAGAAGCCGCATAGCACAGGGAGATCAGCTCGGTGCTTTGTGACCACCTAGAGGGGTGGGATAGGGAGGGTGGGAGAGACGGAGACACAAGAGGGAGGAGATAGGGGGACATGTGTATGCATATGGTTGATTCACTTTGTTATACATCAGAAACTAACACACCATTGTAAAGCAATTATACTCCAATAAAGATGTTTGAAAAAAAGAAGTAGGGAAGTAGGCTGACCTTACTCTCGAGGATCGGATAGGAGAGGACCAAGGGCAAAGGATAACAGAAAAATCTAACATATCTGAAACTCTGTACAAAGCTAACAAGATAAGATTTTCTAGAAGACTCCCGTTTAGTTAGCGTGGGATTCAGGGCATCAGGCGACTGCTGTGAACCTTGGCACGCAGAGCCCAGCCTTGTCCCAAAGCACGGGCTCCATTGTGTCTGAAATTGCCACCAATCAATCAGGAAGATATCCTTTCATTTGACCGTCAGAGATATGGACAGAAACAAAATGCATCTATTCCTTTAAATCACATAAGGGAAGAGTGAGCATTCTGGGAACCCGGCTGCCAGTGGGGTTTGGTGTGGAGAACCTGGAGTTAGCTCACCAGCGCAGGGCAGTTGAAGGGTCTGGTGGTCAGACCACAGAGGAAGGCTGGCTGCCCTGCACACAGTTGGCAGAGGGTGGTCCCGGTGCTGAGTGCGTGGTGGGGTGCATGAGGTTGGGGCCACCGGCCTCGGCTCTGACATCTCTGAATCACTGCAGATATGTGTGTGGGGCATCCCCAAGTCCCAGAGCCTCTCTCTAGACCTCGACTCCCACTGCCCTGGTCTGATAAAGGGGCCCATCGCCTCCTTTTCCCTCCGTCCTCCTCGTCCAAGACTGCTGAGAACCCTAGTACTTCTCTTTATGTTTCCTGTCATTTTCCTTGTCATCCTGGGTCCCTGGCAGTCTATTTTCCTTTGTTAGAACCTTTTGATTTTTCAGAGGACACTAGCCAAATGTCTGGAGGTGCTGTGAGCAGTGACTGCAGGGGAACAGCTCTGCTTCAAGCCCGTTAGCTACAGTTGCTAGGCTGGCTTCTACTGCCTGTCACACGCACGCACACACACACACACACGCACACAGAAACCCTGTGAAAGCCTGAGTAAACACTTAGCCCCAAATGAATGATGATAGTGAAATCAGCCCTAAGCTACAGGCTAATGGAATGATATATTCATTGTGCTGCGTAAGAACAAGGAAAAAGAGTGGGACCCGTGCCACATTTCATTAGCCAGTGGAGTTCTGCAGAAATGGCACTGAGTACCAAGTGGCTTTTTGTTTCCTAGAAGCTGTCTGCTGCTTCAGCGGGGCAGGGCTCAGGTGGTACTGCTGGCTCTTCTGAGAGCTGTTACCCACAGATGCAAGGTTGTAGGACAGCTGTCTTGGATTCCTCCTTCTGGCAGCTTCCTACATCTGCCTCTTGGCATTTGGAGGCTGTCAAAATGCTCATGGAGAGCAGAGGAAATTCATTTGGAAGTGGGCAAACTAGAGCCGGCACCGGGTGTCAGTAATGCCTGAATTCTCCCAATGGAGGTGGCATTCCGATGAGCACCACCCCAGCTCAAGGACAGTCACGGGCACTGTTTCCACCTCCGCAGTGTGGGAGGCACGGGCTGAACTTAAGATCTGTTGATATACTGATGCTTAAAAAAATAGAGCAGTGTTTCAATTGGGCACAAAAGGAAAAACTTGCCTCACCTTCCCTGAATGAGCTTAGGGAACATTTTAGAAAATGTTGAGGACACAGGCTGAAGAGTCATCCAAATGCATACACACTACAGGCAGGGTCTTCCATTAAAGATACATCACCCTTCTTTCATATTTTCCATTGACAGCTGAAAACCTGGCCTGTTCAATGGCCTCCGTGACCCTTTCTTCATGACACCCTGTTGCTCCATACTCTAAAGGAGTTGTAATCTGGAGATAAATAAGAGAATAACATTGAAAACTGCAATGAACTTTTCTCAGTGGGACATAAGTTCTGGAGGGCTGAAAAGATACATTTCAGCCTCCTTCTGCCTCAAAGTTCCTAGACCATGTAATTTGGGGGGGTCAGTCTCTTTCCTGGGCCACACACTGATAATGACTTTCTGCTACATGGTTCCCATGGATGGCAGGGATGCACACAACACGTAAAATTCCACACACTCCTGTAACGTGGGGCATGCGGTGTAGGGGATCCCATTGGATTTGACCAATCAAATATTTCTGCAACACGTCATTCTGTGGTCCTCCCTTGACACCTGGTTTGAAGTTTCCTCCTTTGAGGTCCCTTCTTCATAATTATGTGACTTCTCAGACTCATAGGGAAACCTCGTTTGTCCAGCGGGGGCACCTGAGACCATGGAGTGCTCTGGACCATGTTCCTGCTGCACAGATGCATCTCTCTGCTTCTGGGTATCCAGTGATGAGCTCACTTCCTACTTAGATCACCCAGCCTATGGTTTGTTCTATGTCTCTGTCTCCTTTTTACACTGAGCATAACTCTGTTCTGTGCCTTGTACTCAAGGGTCCCAGTTCTAGCCCTTGAGATAATAGAAATCAAACTAAGATTATTCTTTTTTCTGCATAAGAGATTGTTTTCCTCCTCAGTTCTTAGTCGTTTAGAGGCCAAATAAAAATGATTCAGATAGAATTTGGATCAAAATCATCACTCCTCTTTACAATCAGGTAATGGTGCAGCTTTAAGCCACAGATTACAAATAATGTCAAGCCCACGGATTCCTGGGTGTGGTTGAGATTAGCCATCTTCCTTCAGTTCCATGTCTGGTTCTTGGAGCCCCTAGATTTCAAGGGTCAGGGAGACAGCAGCTATACTTCTCTTGGGCCTGAGACTAAGCCAGTAGCTTCTGAAGCCCTTGTGTGATTCAGTAATGCACTCTTACAGAACACAGACCCTGTGTCCTAATGGAAAATTACTGAATATTGAATACCTAAAACTCCATCCCAGGTTATGGCCCCTGAAGGCATTGGTCATATAGTCTCCGGAATCTTTCATCCTCTGGGCTCCTGAGCGCAATCCCTGCAAATCTTTCCCGTGCAGCACAACTGTTTTCTTTCCCCGAAACTTGTCCCAGACTCTCTAGGTATCTCCAACATGTGGAATTGAACGCGAACAGAATGATGGTCCAGGCGGAGGCTGCTGAGCCTGGCAATGATGCTTAAGCCTTCTTTCACTGGCATATTGTTACCAGGAAACATACTAAATTAGAATATTATCACCTCGCAAGGCACTGAGCATTGGCTCCAAGGATGCTAAGATATAAATCTAGGGGAGTTCACACCAGGGACTCCAATGTGGGACATGGCTGAGAGCCACGTAGAGATCAGCGAGCCCAGCTCAGGTGACACCAAGGAGGGGGATGGGCATCCATATTTGTGAGTCAGCAAGCAGGGCTGGCACCTTATGCCCTGAGTCCGTGTTTGTCCACAGCCGCGGGTGTGAGTGTGCTATTATCTCCAGTTTACAAAGCAGGAAACGAAGTTCTGAGAGGATAGGGACTGTCCCAAAGTCACAGCCCAGATTCAAACTCTGCTGGGCGTTGCTTTGAAAGCCTGCGTGAACACTTAAAGTTCTTTGAGTTATTTTTGGTCGCTGGCCTGTGTTTATAGAATGCTTAACATCCTCAACATCGGGCTGCTGGAGACCACACGAGATCCCTCAGCGACTTTGCATCTTCAAATCCTATACGTTTCTGGAGCCATCTTCCCCTGAGCGTTTTTAGAAATCTAAATGAGATACTACTCTTCTAGAGTAAGGAGCCAAGGCTCTTTCCCCAAACCATTAAGGATCCTTTGAGGGTCTGTGGTTTTCGCAGTTACTTTGAGTTTTCTACGGAATTTCCCACCTCCACTTTGCAACTTTGCTTCTGTGAGTGTGAAATTCCCTCCACTTGAATACAGCTAAAAAGCTGATTACCGCGCCTCTTTCACTTACTTCCAGCCAAAAAGTCACTAACAGAAGGTATTGTAGAGAGAGATTTTGCTGAAGTTAGGGTGAAAATAGAGGTGGTTTGGGGATGTTGCATCATAAAAGCCAAAACTACACAACTTAGCATTGGCACCATCATTCCTAGAGGTTGCCCAGCTATTCCTGTTGCCAAGAATTTCTCCCTAGCTGTATTTCTTCTCACCTATCACCAGAGATGAAGCCTCTTTCTCGTCACTTTTGAATACACACACACACACACACATACAAACACACTTCAGAAATAAAGATCCACAAGGAAAAAAAAATAATGAAGTACAACCGTTACATATCAGAGTAGTACAAATGTGGATTTCCATCATTCTATTAGCTTCTCTATGCTTTATAATTCATCTCTAATGAATATTTATTGCTTTCATTAAAGGAAAAGAGAAAAAGGAAGCATTATTTTTAGTTTAAAAAGAAATCATGTAAAAGAGTTCTTGTTTCAGGGGACGTGAGCCAGGAATAATCTTTCTTACCTCGCTGTTCATCGCTGGCTCTTCTGACTTCAAAGCCTTTGTATTTCAATCTTCTTTCTTTTAATGCTTGAGGAGAGTAATCTAGCAGGGGGTCTGATAAAAGAATTTGAAAAATGGGCTTTGCTATGTGAAGCCTTACATACTCCTAGAACAGAATAATGCCCGTTCAGCTAGTAATTGCTCCAGACTTCAGGAAAGACAGGACTTCCCTGTTCCAGGAAATGAAGGGCTTTGCAATTGTAGAACCCATTTCAATTACCGATTAGTGTTTAGAACTGCTACTTCAATCCACTGCTAGGAGGATTTATATCCCCTGGATACATGCTCAGGAGAAAACGACTGCAAGGGCTGATCAGTTTTCGGCTTTAAGATCTGATGCACACGTCCCACATTTTTGGGCTTTCAATGTGGATTCTGAGTGAAGCCAAAAGATTCCTGGGCTGGAAACCCGAGATTCAGAATGGCCTATAGCAGGTATCACAGGCTCCTTGGCAGCAAGTGGCCCGAGCCTTTCTTAGATGTTTCCTCTGAGCATTCGTGTCCTGTGTGAACCCTCTGCTTGGTTCGGTCTCTCTTTGCAAACTTATTCTTCCCTTTCATATTTGGAGTTTGTGTTTGGCCTCTTCACCTCTGGATGAGAGAAGTCGCATCTGCAAACCAGAAAGATACCCACAGTGGCCGAGAGCCTGGGATTATCCAACTTTGGCTCATTTACCATGTAACTAGTGGGTTCCAACCACTCAGAGCCTCAATACCCGCATATTAACATAATGTTATGGTTATTATGAAGATAGTACAGAGCATTGCTTATACATATAATAAAAAGCGGATGGTACTTAGTGTCACTCAATCAAGCTTCTCTCAAGGACTTTGATATGAAACTGAACTGTTGGATTTTCCTGCTTTGGACTAACTTTGATATACTGCTTGGCCCGGGGTGTTATTGCAGACACTCGCTTGAATTCTGTCTGCTGGCTTCTGCCTCAGCCTATGCAGCCTTTATAAGGGGGGAGATGGATAAACAGCCATTTATTATTCCTCATGAGTTGACCCTGAGATTTTGAGCACCCTCAAGGAAATCTCAAAGCATAATGCACTAAGGTCTAGAAATAAAATTTTTTTTTCTCTTTTCTTTGCAAGATTAAATTTATGAAGAAATACCATTGATTTCTTTGTGTGTGGAGGTGATAAAAATAATTTTAATTATTATAAAATGAAAAATACAACTGCCTACAGCATCCAGCCAGTGAATTATCTCTCCCTAGGCAAAACCCCATGGAAAGTCATATCCTGGTTAGAAGTTATCATGGTAAGAATATCATTATTTCTTAATGCATTGGCCTGGGCCAATTTTTGTCAGAAAATCATTATGAGAAAATATCTTCTTTATGAAATGAGGCTGGTTTTTATACAATGTGCTTTCTTGATTGTCTCTTCTTAATCATGCTAAGAAAGTCTTCAAACACTTTCATTTTCAAATGTGAATTGTAATATGTGGATTGTATGCAGTATTTATTTTTAATTTTAACCTCTTTTCTCTGGTAGCAGAAGCATTTTTAAAGTTTGTTCAACCAAAGTGGATTAAAAGTGGATATTAAAGCACTAATTTGATAAGGTATATGCACCTCACTGTTCATAGCAGCATTATTTACAGCAGTCAAGATATGGAAACAACCTAAGTGCCCATCAATAGATGAATGAATAAAGAAGAAGTGGTATATATATATAATGGAATACTACTCTGACATAAAAAAAATGAAATCTTGCCATTTGTGACAACACGGATGGACTTTGAGGATATTATACTAAGTGAAATGTCAGAGAAAGACAAATACCATATGATTTCACTTATATGTGAAATGTAAACAAAACAAAACAAAGAAATGGACAAAACAAAACAGAAACAGATTCATAAATAGAGAGAACAAATTGATGGTTGCCAGAAACAGGGGGTATGAAGTGGGAGTAATGGGTGAAGGGGGTCAAAATGTACAAACTTCCAGTTATAAAATAAATAAATCATTGGGATATAATGCACAGCACGGTGACTATAGTTAATAACACCATATTGCATATTTGAAAATCGCTAACAGGATAGATCTTAAAAGTCCTCATCACCAGAAAAAAATTTTTTCTGACTATTATGTAAGTTGATGGATGTTAACTTGACTTATTGTGGTAAGCCCTTTGCAGTATATAAAAGTGTTGAATCTATATGCTGTATATCTGAAACTGATATAATGTTATGTATCAATTTTACCTCAATAAAAAATATAGAAATGTATTGATTCAGACAGTTTCAAATGACTCAGTTTGATTTCATTCAGAGAAAGAGTAACAGATTGTTAAATATAAGATGAGGAAAGACTCTTAAACATCTTTTAGAATCATCTTCCCACTCCCTGTCTTAAGTCAACACACACGCTGTGTTTACAGGTGGGGGCCTGAGAACACTGGGGCCTGAGGGATGCAGACACCTTCCAAAGTCATCTAACTCTCCACCTTCCCTACTGCTGACCCAGGTGTGTCATCACTGCTGGTCCGTGTTGTCCTAGGTCTCCACCTCACTTGGTCTCCACCAACTCCTCCATTTATTTCACAGGGTTTTGGTTTAAACTTGAGGATACTTTTTTGTAGACCTTTGTAACAAATGATCAGTGTGAGGGTCATAGGATTCATAAATAATCTGCTTGTCAAAAATGATATTTCCTATATGTGATAGGAAAATTAAAATAAAGGTTTCATTGATTCTTTTCTGGGTGCCCCCAAACATTGCTCAGAACCACTGATACCTCTTGGGTCCTGTTGCCTCAAAGATGATTTCCTGCCAAGATGCTGTTGCAGGTGGGGTCCCAAGCGGCTCAGGAGATATTTTCAGAGAGACGCACCTGATCTAAGCTGCTGTTTGGGCATTGGGGTTATCACCTCTGAAGAGTGAAGAACTTGGGAGAATGTCAGGAAACTGCATGCCATTTTCAAAGTCACAGCAAGAGGATGTGACACGTGAATCTTTTGCTCATTTATCCTCTTCTTCATTCAACAGTGATTGATCGCTGACCACTTGTCAGCTACTGGACTAAAGACTGGGAATTTAGTCAACAAGATAGACATAAGCCAATTTTTTTCCCACATTGGTCATAGGCAGAGCTGTGTAGGCTGGTGGGTATAATAGACAATTAGCCAGTAATTAGTAGTTTGTTAAGTAGGATCAATGGGGAATTCAAGGACCATTGGAAGTATTAGAAAGGGGTACCTAACCTGAGAGTAGGATATGGTCACACTAAAGTCTGAAGGATGAGTGGGGATTAGGAAGGGAAAGCATGGGAGGAAGAGTATGACAGGGGTGGGGAGTCTGCCTTTGAAACAGCCCTGTAACAGCAACTCAAGGAATCCCAAAATTCCGGTGTGGCTGGAGTGTCAGAGCTAAAGAAAGAGTGGTGCATGATAAGTTGACGGTTGAATTGGATCACCATCCCAGCTTTTTAAGATACAAGTTAGTACTTGTCTCTTGCTGGTAGTCTGTGGACACTTCCAAAGTCAGTTGAACTCCTATTGGGAAGGCAAACTTGACATCCATAAAACAGACCAGCACAAGGAAAATGATATAAAGTGACAAAAAAGTATACGAGGAACAAAACAAGTTCTCATAAGATGTCAGCATGTAGAGGGAGAGAAAGCAGAGTGGCTCATCATAATTGGGGGGTGATTTCACGGATTACGCTTGGCTGTAAATGGCAGGAAAATACCACAAAATGTGGATTATTTTTCCCATCGAGTGAGAATTCTGTGAGAGGAGGGAGTTACTGCTGATATTAGCTCAGCCTCTCATGGCATCAGGGGGTGATCTGTGACCTTGCTATTCTTCAGCATTTCCTTAGATCTTTGCATGCAGCCCAGAGGACAGCTCCATTCAGGAATCGGCAGAGGCATGTTTTTTTTTTTTCTCCCTCCCACCTTCCCTATCCCACCCCTCTAGGTGGTCACAAAGCACCGAGCTGATCTCCCTGTGCTATGTGGCTGCTTCCCACTAGCTATCTATTTTACATTTGGTAGTGTATATATGTCCATGCCACTCTCTCACTTTGTCCCAGCTTACGCTTCCCCCTCCCCGTATCCTCAAGTCCATTCTCTAGTAGGTCTGTGTCTTTATTCCCATCTCCTTTTGAATTATGGTTTTCTCAGGGTATATGCCCAGTAGTGGGATTGCTGAGAGGCACTTTTGACAGCACAGCTTGAAGAACAGTGTCTCCATGGGTCTCCAGTGTTAGAATTACTTGGTGTACTTGTTAAAAATGCAAATACCTAAGCCCTAGGAAAATCTTACTGAATTAAAGGGAACAAGGCCCTGGAATCTATATGTTCAAAAGCTCCCCAATACTTCTTAGGTCCACACAATTTTGGGGAATATTGATAGGGGTTTTAGTGTGCATGTGCTCATATATTTCCAGGGTGAGGAATAAAATAGGCTGTAATAGCACGAGTTTTGGGGGTGACCAAGGGGTATTTCAGAGGTGACGTAGTGAGGAAAGCTGTCTTGTCTGAGGCATTGACACTCAGCATGTGTTCTGGGGATGGGATGCCTGCAGGGATCTATTTGTTACCAGTATGCAAGGTGAAAGGAACTTGTACTAAAATATAAATCAGTTACTTCACTAAAAACACACCTTAATACATCTGGCTTTTTCTTTAACTTACGGCGAAAATTTGTCAATAAAGGAAGCAGTAGTATGTTTTTGTTTTGTTTTTCTCTTTTTTTAAAAATTGAGGTAACGTTGGTTTATAACATTATATATGTTTCGCAGGTACAACATTATATTTTGACTTCTGAATACACTCCAGTGTCCTCGGCACCAAAATCTAGGTTCCATCCCTCACCATTCAGTTGACCCTCTTTACCCATTTCACCCTCACCCCCGCCTCTTTCCCTTGGTTGACCACTTTGTTTTTTGTTTGGTTTTGTTTGTTCATTTATTTTGAGGGTTGTTATTCCCATATGAGTGAAATCATACTGTAGTTTTTTCTCCACCTGACGTATTTCACTTAGTATAATACCCTCAAGGTCCATCAATTCTGTTGCAGGTGGCAGGCTTTCATTCTTTTCTGTAGCTGAGTAGTATTTCATTGTATGTATATGTATGTGTATACACCACGTCTTTTTCCTTTCACCCATTGATGGACACTTATGTGGTTTCCATGTCTTGGTTGTTGTAAATAATTCTGCAACGAACATCAGGGTGCATACTTCTTTCTGAATTAGTGTTTTCATTTTCTTTGGACACATACCCAGAAGTGGAATTGCTGGATCATATGATAGTTCTATTTTTATTTTGGGGGGGATCCTCCATACCGTTTTCCATGGTGCCTGCACCACATTTACATTCCCACCAACAGTGCACTAGGTTTCCCTTTTCTCTACATCCTTGCCAACCTTTATTTCTTGCCTTTTCGATAACAGTCATTTAAAACGGTGTGAGGTGATAAGTCATTGTAATTTTGAGTTGCATTTCCCTGGTGATTAGCGATGTTGAACGTTTTTTCATGCTGCTGTTGGCCACCAGTATGTATTCTTTGGAAAATGCCTGTTCAGCTCCTCTGCCCGATTTTTAATCAGGTTGTTTGCTTTTTGTTGTTGAGTTGTATGAGTTCTTTGTATATTTTGGGTATTGACCTCTTATCAGATATATGATTTGCAAATATCTTCTCCCATTTGGTTGGTTGTCTTTCTGTTTGGTTGATGGTTTTCTTCGCTGTGCAGAAACCTTTTAGTTTGATGTAGTCCCATTGGTTTATTTTTGCTTTTGCTTCCCTTGCCTGAGGAGACAGATCCAGAATGATGTCGCTAAGATCGGGGTCAATGCACAAGTTCTTTATGGCATTGCAGATGGCCCCGCAATAGACACATGACCTTTTCAAAGACTTAAAGAATGTAAATACTTCTGAAAAATGGCTCAAAACTATGAAAAGAGATTCCACAATCAAAATGAACAAATGCTTACCTGCCTATAAAATATAACAATGGCTCACCTTGTTAACTGGAACTCAACTCTTATCACTCTGTATCACCTATGAGCTTGCTACGTGTTAGGTGAGGTGTCCAGAGTCAGAATGTCTCCAAGGGGCTTACGATGGCCCCGTGCACAGTTCTCTTTCTCATTCAATAATGGAAGCCTTGGGGTGGGAAGCTACTTTGCTCTGACTGGCCACCTGGGAGAAGCTCTTATTTTGCAATAAATAATGTGTCAAACATTAAACTTTTATTCTTAGGGCTTGTGTCCATGCTTCTCAGGGAAGCAGACATTCTGGAGAGGGGAAAGTTCTTTCAGATCTTGAAGAGCTGGGTGATCGCAGTGGCTAGGAGGCCCTTTGGAAAGGAGCTGAGTAGCTACTGTCCGTGTGGATGTGCAAAATTCCATAGAGCAAGGGGAGGAGGGTGGGGAAAAGCAAAACCAACGTCATTATAGACCACAGCTCTGGGACTTGGTAGGTCTTATTGCCAGGGGATCCATGGCATACTGATGATTCTAGGCATAGCTACTGAGTATTGAGATTATTTTTTTAACTTGCAGGCATTTTCCATGCAATATCTTATTTTATCCTTGCAGCAACCTGGTGATCATGTATTTGTGCTTCATATTAACTCTATTTTATTGATAAGGGAGCTGTGACTCAGAAATTAAGAAACTTGTCCAAATTCACATGGAGGAGAGAAGAAATTGGAACCTAGGAACCTAGATCTGCCTCTATGGGGGAGACTTGCTTTTAGCCAGTTTTCAGTTCTAAAGAGCAGTTAGGGCATTGACCTGATGGTGCCACAGACACTTGTGAATAGTTGCCTGCAGGGTGGGGGAAGAATTTGGCCAGGACGGGCTGTGCCCTCCCTTAAAGATTGGACACTGGGAGTTCTTATGTGTCACATTTACGGGAGTTCTTATGTGTCACATTTACAGATGTTTTATGCCATGCTGTTGAAAGTTTTACCTATATTTACAGGTTCACAGACTTTGCATATGAAATTTTACAAGCAGACAAGTTATAAAAAACACTTTTTAAATATTAAGTTTCTGATGTAAATTGTATCTCCTTCATTGGATTTTTTTTAAGTGGGGATGAAGAGAGAATTTCAAATGTCATATACCCAGAGACAGCCATCTAGATTCAGGTGAAGAAAGGCACAGAAACGTAATCAGACATTTATTAGTTATTGTCTCCAGGTAAAGAATTTACTTTGAAAGCTGTTGTTACAACCTGACAGATGTTCCTGTCTTCCAAGCTATTAATCTCAAAGCATTAATAATTGGTATCAATCTCTAGACTTGCAGACTATCATGCAGAAATGTAAGTTCACATCTTAATAACATGAGGCTTGAAATTTAGGTCAGAAAATGCACACTGTTTTTGTAAGGATTTTTCCTTCCTAGGAAGCTGGAACTTATAAAATGATAAGATTTAAGCTCACCTCTTATGGATGCTATGTAGTGACAACCAGTGAGTTTCAAAGATAGTGGGGCCTTCCACATCAATATTATTTAAAAGTTAAATTTAGAAGCCTGACAAAATGCAGCACTTCTCTTAGGTGTTGTATAGATTTCCATTCATTGTCATGAAATGATAATATCCAAAATATAAAATGGTTTGTCTGGTGTACGTGGATGGACACACATAAATGTCCCTTGGGTGTGCGGACTGTACGTAACTTTCCATTTGCATGATACATAAAAATATATTTTATATTTGTGTGGTACGTTAAAGATACTTTTACACATTTTACATACATTATTTCACAGATTCCAAAGCTTAGTCAACTGAGAATTAGAGAGAATACCTGTTCAAGCACCTCCACCTGGTGCCTAATAAGTTAGGCGTTGAGCCTGAGGTGGGCCTAGAACTCCCATGTGAGGGCCTCACTCCACAGCCACACTGGTGGCCCCCATGTAAACGCTCCCCTGCATTATACAGCACTGAGTCTCCATGCACCGGGTCCATTGTGAGGCACTGTTACCCTCCTGTAAGTTGGCAAGCTTACTCACAGACATGGAAAATAAACTTATGGTTACCAAAGGGAGAAGGTGGAGGGGGAGGGATAAATTAGGAATTTGAGAGTAACATACACACACCACTATATGTAAAGTGTATAAACAACACGGACCTCCTGTAGAGCACAGGGAACGGTACTCAATATTTTGTAATAAACTATATGGGAAACACAACATTGTAAATCAACTATACTTCAATAAAAAAAGAAATTAACAAAATTAATTTTAAAAAATAAAAATAAAAATGCTTTGCTGAAAGAGAATGTTGGCAGCTCAGCCAAGGAGAATGCGTCTCCTAGCTAGTGTTGTATATTGATGTTAAAAGAGCTCGAATTTTAGGGTGAAAATAGGTCAAAAACTTTGAACAAATACAAGAAACTACCAGAAAGCATGTGATAGGTGAGGATTAAGGTGGGGAAAAAGAAAGAAAAAGGCTCTGTGACAACTCATGGGGTAAGGGAAAGGTTTTACACCTGCTTAAGGCTAGAAAAGGCATTAAAAGAGAGAATTCATACTTTGTTATGTTAAGAGACCAAATGGCTGCAGTGTATTTACTTACAGAGAGCGCTTTCTGAGCAAGAGAAAAAGATTATGGTGCAGAGGGAGAGGGGCCCAGAGCCTGGGGACAAACAGCTCCTGCCACGAGGGCAGGAAGGCTTAAATACGGCACAGAGAACAGATTTTCACTGATGTGGAAACAGGCTCCCTGTTCTAACTGATCTGTCCTGAAAAACATCTGATTTTATGGACCACTGTTCTTTTACAAAAGGACCATTTGCAGGTCAGATAGAGCTGAGCAAAAGTTATAAATTTTGGCAACGCTGAAGTTATTGTCTACTTGGAAGACCCAATAATACCTGGTATTACTAGAATCCCTCTGATGACAAGTTTGAATATACTCTATGAAGAAAAATGTTTTCTTGAACATGCCATGATGAAAGGCCACAGGCATTCAAGGCGATTTTGATTCATGCTCTCTTTTACCATTTCGCTTAAGAGGAGCCTTTACTCATCCACAGTTTATGTTCCTGCTCGAGGGAAACACATTTCATAAAAAATGTAACTACAGAGTATCAGTAGGAAAATCCTACCCTGACACTGAAATTCTCTTTCAGAAAAAGGGATTTACAAGAAATATTGTTGAGTTATGTTGTGGGAAGACAATTCTTGATCCATTTCCAGGGTGAGATGGTGCTCGGAAGCCCAAAGATTTAGGAACCAGAGAAAAACACCATTTCTTCTCACAGTTATTCAAACGTGCACCTGCATTCCTGTTTGGATTCAAATGTGTTCCCGAGAATAAGGCCACAGCTTACACTGGTTTTCTCAGGAACTGACTGTCCATTACTCCTTGAAAATCAGACTTCAGGGTCAGATCGCACAGCTGGACCCCGTACACCAGTCTCGCGCATAGCCTTCCGGGGCATGGAGCTCTCACTTGCCCTGGCCTGTAAACCGTCAGGGAAAAAGAGGAATGGATTTCCTAATGTCAAACAAATACAACAGAGAATGCTTGCAGGAAATTGAACTCTAGCTGGTGGTAATTTATGAAAGAAGCATAGTGATAATTCATTTATTCTCTGTACATTTCAGTAATGACATTTTAAGGTCATTTAAGTAGCAGGCAGAAAACACAGCCATCCAAGTGCAATCTGGGCACCCGAGGCCTGATGGAGGCCAGGATGGGGAGGCAGTGGAGGCCAGAAGCCAAGGTATTGACAGGGTCTCGGTCCCCATGATCTCTGGGAAAATGATCACCAGTACAGTCGAGTGAAGCAGAGGCTGCATTTCTAATTAAAGAAAGTTTTATATTCTTTTTCCAAAGGGAATAGTTTGAGTGGGATCAAAGGCACCTTTGGCTCTAGGGTATGTGCTGAGTTCAGGGCACACAGAGAAGCGTGGAGAGGGCTCTTTCTCAGGGGCTAAGACCCTCACAAAGGCTCTCCCAGGAGGACACAGTCCTGGTGGGGGCTCCAGAGACGTGGGGCTGCTAACTGCCTAAGTGGTCCTGGTGCGCCGGGCTCCAGGCAAGGCACACAACTTAATCCTCAGAAGATGCTGTGATGCGGGCACCAGGCTGACCCCATTTTATAGATGAGGAAACTGAGGCACAGAGGAGGTAAGGTAACAGCAGAGCCAGTATGGAGCCAGGCTTTGATGCTAGAGTCTGTGTCCTTAATCCCTGCACCCTCCCCTCACTCCCCAGCATCCGGAAGAGTGAGAGGAGGTCCCCAGTGTCCCGGAAAGTGAGAGGAGGTGCCTGGGTGGAGGGTGGCCCCCGAGGTTGGGCCTGTCTGCTCGACCCTGCAGGCCTGTCTCTCCCCCGCCCTGGTTTTTAGTGTCACTTGCTCAAACTGCCCACCTGAAGCCCTTGGGGCTGTAACTGCTGCTGGTGGCCCAGAGCTGTCACATTTGCCTGCAGTCCACTTGGCCCATGAGCAGCTCTGGGTCCCCAATCTGTTACATGCTTTGCATGGAACATTTGAGTTTGTCCTTCCCAGGACTCCGTGGGGAGTGGGAAGGCAGCCCTCAGTTCTTTCCCTGTTCTCTGCTGATTGCCATGCTCTTGAAATATGTTCTTGGGTGCCTTCTGCTATCAGAGAGTGAGCTAGGAGCGAGTATACAAATGTAAATGAGACAGTTTTACTCGTTCGGGGCAGGGAAAAAGCATAGCGGACCAATGGTTTCAAGGAAGTGCTCTGGGTCTCTGGACACCTCACTTATCTTATTGATCTTCAATTCCTCACATATTAAATGGGTATGAAAATAGACCTGTAGGTTTATTTATTTTTTATTTTTTGCGGTACGCGGGCCTCTCACTGTTGTGGCCTCTCCCATTGCAGAGCACAGGCTCCGGACGCGCAGGCCCAGCGGCCATGGCTCACGGGCCCAGCCGCCTCGCAGCATGTGGGATCTTCCCGGACCGGGGCACGAACCCGTGTCCCCTGCATCGGCAGGTGGACTCTCAACCACTGTGCCACCAGGGAAGCCCTGTAGGTTTATTTTAAGGGTTAGTTTCTTCATGTATTTAACATCTCTGGGGGAGGGATAAATTAGGAGTTTGGAGTTAACAGATACACACTATCATATATAAAATAAACAGCAATGTCCTACTGTATAGCACAGGGAACTATATTCAATACCTTGAAATAACCTATAAAGGAAAAGAATTTGGAAAATTATATCTATCTATCTATCTGAATCACTTTGCTGTACACCTGAAACTAACACAACATTGTAAATCAACTATACTCCAATCAAAATCAATAAACAAATAAATAGATAGATAGGTAGATAGATAAAGTCTCATGAGATACTGGCACCTTTCAAACCACAGAAATAATAAATGAGGGTCGGAGTCACTGTGATAGAGTAACCAGCAATGCCCCTTTGCTGGGGATGGGAAGTCGGAATTTCTTCCCTACACAGGGCTTGCTATTTGAATGCAATCTGGCTCTACCAGCTTGTCCTGGGCTGTGGGATTACATTGTTGTACTTCACTATCATTGCTGGTATGGTTCTGCCCCTGGCTGCATCCTGCTGGAGTAGCAATGGATTTCATGAGAATGATGATAATGTAGAAAAGACAAGTGTGGCTTACATTACAACCTCTGAAAAGGAAACAGCAAAGAAGGATGTCAGAAGGATGCCATCTGAGCAGAGATATCTCGGAATATACAGCCCAGGAAGACTTTGATCTTTTTTTTAAATCCCCCCACCTCTTATTTTCTCTCTGATACTTGCAGAGTGCAGCAGCAGTAAGGAGATCTGTGTCCATGTTGCCTATCTCGGGCTTCTGGAGTGGATCTCAATTAGGGTGATCGTGTTGGGTTGCAAGGGCTGCTGCAACAAAGTACCACACACTGGGTGGCTTAAGCAACAAAAATGTATTGTCTCACAGTCTGGAGGCCAGAAGTTCAAGATCAAGCCATCGTTAGGGTGGGTTCCTTCTGCAGCTGCGAGAGAGGCTCTGGTCCAGGCCCCTCTCCTTGTTTCTAGTAATTCCTTGGCTCGTGGCAGCATCACTCTTCTCCTCACCTGTGTTCTCCCTGTGCATGACTGCCTCCCAAGGTCCCCTTTGCATAAGGACACCTGTCACATTGGGTTGGGGACCCACCAGACCCCAAGATGACCTCATCTTAGCTACTTACCTCTGCAGCAAACACATCTTCAAGTGAGTTCACATTCTTGGGGACAGGGGGCTTGGGCTTTGCCATGCGAATTTGCAGGGACACAATTCACCCGTAACTCTGACTTATTTATCCCATTTGGCCCGAGACTCTCCCAGTTTTGCACCAGAAGTCCTGCACCCTGGGCAACTCCTCAGGGGGTAGAAAGAGTTGTGTGGTTCTGAGGGCTGAAGACAGAGACAGAGAGAGCCTCTGTGTCCCAGAACCATTCCCGGAGGAATCAGGGGAAAGAGGAAGCTGCACGCACTTGAACAATCTGTCAAGCAATGCTGTCTGATGATGTCCTTAAGGGCCCTGGGGTGATCTGGGGTTGGGGAGTGTAAAGATATTCTCATGTGTCTGGACAGTTCCCGTGTTTTAATATTTACTCTCTGTGTTGTGAATACACGCTAACAATCATGCTAATGGATTCTAGCCTAAAAACATCTTGGTGGACAGCTGATTTCCTAGGCAGCAATGGTCGTCTGTTCTGATTTTGCCTCCAGAGAAGTTCAGTTGGCAGAGGAATTACAGACACCAAGCCCAGGGTTCACCTGGCCAGCTCTTTACACAGACTTTCTCCAAGCCCACACCGACCCAGGACAAAGAAACCCATGGTCCTTATTTTTAAGAGAGGAAGTCGTGGTACAGAGCAGCTATGTCTTGCTCAGAATTCTAACTCAAGGACCTGCGCTGTTGTCTTAGTCTGCTAGGGCTGCTGAAACAAAGTACCACACACTGGGTGGCTTAACCAACAGAAATTTATGCTCTCACAGTTCCAGAGGTTGGAAATCTCAGATCAAGGTGTCAGCAGGGATGGTTCCTTCTGAGGTCTCTGAAAATCTGTTCCAGGCCTCTTTCCTAGCTTCTGGTGGTTTGCTGGCAATCTTTGCATCCCTTGGCTTGTAGAAGCATCATCCTGATCTCTGCTTTCATCTTTACATGGTGAACTCCCTGTGTTTGTGGCTGTCTCCAATTTTTTCTCTCTTCTAAGGTCACCCGTCATATTGGTTTAGGGACACACCCTCCTCCAGGATGACCTCATCTTAACTAATTACATCTCGATTCACCCATAACAACTGTTTCCACTGGAGTTCAATTGTATTAAGACCACCAGAATCTCACAGAGGGATGGCACCCCCTCCCACAATGTGCTGGCCTAAACCAAACTCTGAGGTGCCCATGAATTGACTGGGATGTTCTTAAAATGTAGATCCTAACACAATGATTCTGGGGTGGGGTTGAGAGTCTGCATTTCTCTTTTTTGTAAATTTTATTTTATTGAAGTATCGTTGGTTTCTAATGTGTTAATTTCTCCTGCACAGCAAAGTGACTCAGTTATACATATATACACATTCTTTTTTCATATTCTTTTCCATTACGGTTTATCACAGGATATTGAATATAGTTTCCTGTGCTCTACAGTAGGACCTTGGTGTTTATCCATCCTGTATATAATAGTTTGCATTTGCTAACCCCAAACTCCCACTCCATTCTTCCCCTACCACCCCTCCCCTCTGGCAACCACAAGTCTGTTCCCTATGTCTGTGAGTCTGTTTCTGTTTTGTAGATAAGTTCATTTGTGTCATATTTTAGATTCCACATATAAGTGATATCATATGGTATTTGTCTTTCTCTTTCTGACTTACTTCACTTAGTATGATAATATCTAGGTCCATCCACGTTGCTACAAATGGCATTATTTCATTCTTTTTAATGGCTGGGTAATATTCCATTGTATATATGTACCACATCTTCTTTATCCATTCATCTGTCGATGGACATTTAGGCTGCTTCCAGGTCTTGGCTTTTGTAAATAGTGCTGCTATGAATATTGGGAGGCATGCATCATTTTTGAATTGTAGTTTTCTCCAAATATATGCCAAAGAATGGGATTGCTGGATCATATGGTAATTATATATTTTTTTGTTTTTTAAGGAACCTCCATACTGTTTTCCATAGTGACTGCACCAACTTACATTCCCACCAACAGTGTAGGAGGGTTCCCTTTTCTCGACATTTGTTATTTGGAGACTTAATGATGACCAATCTGACGGGAGTGAGGTGATACCTCATTGTCATTTTGATTTGCATTTCTCTAATAATATGTGATGTTGAGCATCTTTTTATGTGCCTGTTGGCCATCTGTGTGTCTCCTTTGGAGAAATGTCCATTTAGGTCTTCTGCCGATTTTTTTGATTGGATTGTTTGTGATTCGTTATTGAGTTGTACGAGCCATTTGTATATTTTGGAAATTAAGCTCTCGTCGGCCGCATGATTTGCAAATATTTTCACCCATTCTGTAGGTTGTCTTTTTATTTTGTTTGAGAGTCTGCATTTCTAATGAGCTTTAGGGCAATGCCCATGTTGCTGGTCCAGGGACCCACTCTGGGTAGCTAGGGCCTACAGTCTCTGGAGGACATCTACAGGATGAGGGAAAGATTTGCAAAAGATACTCAGATTAAAGGGCAATGATAGAACTGAATCCACAACAGCAATCTAAATGCCAGTGCAGACGTGTGTGCTTCCCTCAGCACTCAGGTAATGAGAGAGCGGCACAAGCTGGTCTGTGTGCAGTCCAAACAGGTACACAGCTGCAGGTACATATGCTAATGATCATTAGGAAGCTGGTTTCCTGACCTGATTTCTCTGTCCATCTCACGCAGCATCATTAGTCAGACAGACTGCGTTAGGCTGCTTCCTCTAATTAGCACAGCCTGATGAGCTGTAGACGGAATTTGCGGAGCTTGGGAGAACTTTGGGTTGATGGAGCACAGCCTCCTGACTCTCAGGCGGGAACCGTGTTCCAGGAAACCTTCCCTAAGGTCGCGCCTGATGCTCTGATGTCAGTAACAAGTGCTGCCCTAGTGGATGGGGCAAGACCCTCATCCCGTCCAAACAGGACGACTCCCGGTTTGATCTTGAGCTCATGGAAAAGGAGACTGAAGGTTAATAAAGGGGAACTCCAGGTGGTGAGCAGGGCTGAGGGGACAGAGTGACTGGGGTGCTGGCAACAGGTCCATGGGGGCCCTGACCTCCTTCTCCGTGACCTCCTCCTGTTGATAGTACCTGCAGGTCACCCGGGGAAATGCCCTTACATTAAAGTGGGAACACCATGTTACATGGAATAGCAGAAAGTTAGGGTGGGAACCAGGCACAGCCGTTATTAACTACTGGGTACAAAGGATGGAGAAAACCTCCCTTCCATCAGGAAACTGCCTGGCTGAACATCTGAGCTAAGAGTGTCCCCCTGTTTGCCTGGGGAGAACAGGTTGAACAAAGGCTCAGGGTCTCTGTGCCTCCCCTTGGTACAGTTGGAGTTTAGACTTAAATGGCTGTGTTTTTCTACCACCCAATGTTATTTTTCCTAAGATAAAACATGGAGGAAGCTGTAGGGCACAAGCTACATGTGGATGGTGGGTCCTTGGGCTTGAGACCCCCAGAGTGGTAAGTGAAGCTGCTTACAGGATGAGGCCCTGCCTCTGACCTGCACGTCTGTGGCCTCCATCACCATCTTCTCTTCTCCACTTAAGTTCAAGACATGTGTGAGTGAATTTAATCCCAGTTTGGCAAACTGCAAGTTAACAGATATCACACGATGAAAATGATAGAACACAAAATTTGAAGGCAGACAGTACAGAACCCTAAACTCCTATGTCACTCTCTCCTTGTGCATCCTAGGACAAACTCCTAACTTCTCCAAGGCTTTTGGCCTGTTTGTAAACAAGGACTGACATTATTTTCTTTGCAAACTTCGTGAGAGGGTGAAAGACAATTATTTAAGCGCACATCAGAGAGTGGCACACTTAGTTGCTGTGTGATGACCATTGAGCATTCTAGAGCAACTTAGCAAAAGTCTTAATTATGGGCTCTTAAAAATGGCATCTGGCTACTTTTAGGTGCATTGCTGTTCTGGGAGACCTCTGCCCTGGATGGCGCCGAGGCTTTCTTTATTGACTAGTTGGAATAGGATGCCATGAGCACATCTGCGGCACCAACACTTCCAAAGATGCTTAGCCTAGCATTCCGCCTATTTTATCCCTGACATGGTTTAGCATTCTTTCTACAAGATGACACTAAAGCAGGGTGATTTTGCCCCCTCCCACCAGGAGACACTTAGCAATGTGTGGGGACATTTTAGTTGTCAAGTCAGGGGTGACACTACTGGCATCAGGTGGGTATGAACCAGAGGTTGCTAACTGTCCCACAATGAATACGACAGACCCCATAACTAAGAATTATTGGGTTCAAACTGCGAATGGTGCCATGGTTGAGAAACCCTGCATTGAAGTAAATCAGCCAGATGCAATCAGAATTATCCAAATTACCGTCAATTTGTAGGATACACATTAATAAATCATTTGGATTTTTATTCCTGTGAGCCTTATCTATTTAAATGTGTACAGCAGTAAAAATCTCCACTCTGTTTTAGTTTGAGCTATGTGTGACACGACCACTGCCTGTGTGTAACGTCTCATGCCCTTCAAAAGTAAGAATATAGGCAAAATGTGCCTCTATCTTACGTAGAAAAGAGCTGCAAACAATCGCGCACTGAAGAATGTGGTTTTTTTTGCATCTGGTTACGTTTGAGGCAAACAGAGCCAGAATCTTGACATTTTCAGACCTTTAAGAACAAACCTGCAAATAGCACTTAGTCTGTATTCTCCTCGTTTGAATCTATATCAAATAAAAACAAAACCACAGTGAGACTGGAATGCCAGGCTGTCCACTAGGTTTGATCATTGTTTCTCAGACACCAAGATTAAATTTGTGCCTTAACAACATTTTCTCATTGCAAATACTGTGGATGATTGGGGTTACCTCCAAATAGAGGGAATTTATAACACCAGAAACTATTGTATTGGAACAACCTTTTTAGACAAAATAATGCAGAATCTAACGGGAGAAATAATCTTCATTAAATAGCCAATCAAAATCAATTCTGGGCGCCCAATATTACAAAATACTTTCCTGATTTAGAAAAATAAAATAAAATTATATAAGCTAGGACATAGCATTGTAATCTTGAGGATATTACAATATAATCATGGGATAAAAACCAACTTGATGATTCAATTCTTTATACATTCAACCTGCATTTTTTTTTGCTTTCCTACAAGGTGCTTCACTCTGTGGATCACACACCAACCTAGAGGTTCACTGTATTTTTCCTTCTGTATTTCATCCAGTGAGGAAGATGGATGTTGAACATGCAGTTTGGTTGTGCGGGTGAGGATGTACATTGCATGTTGCTAACAGTCGTAAGCCCTGTGAGCAATATCACTAGTCATCACCTGGTCCTTCCAAACGAGAGGCAGAGGGAGTCCAGTGAGTGGAGACAGCAGGCAATTCTCATGGGCCAAGGATGACAGGACATTATCAAGGAAAAGATGTGTCCTCGATGGCACTTGTTGATGGAGCAGAAGTAAAAACGCGCAAGTAGGGAGGAATGATCATTTTGTTCTGAATCTATATGCATTTCCTGCGGGAGAAGCTAGGTTAGTTGGGAGGAAATCCAGTAAGCAAAGCCGGAGTGTGCCACTGTGTGATTCATGCCCGCCTCTCCCTCAGCGTTGCACTGAATTGCTTGGTGCCACTGGTGCTCATTTGGAGAGAGCTGGGAAGCTCGTTTTCCTGCAATGGGGGCACAGCATCTCTGGAGAGATGCTGCCCTTGATCTGTGTATCATCCTAATTCCAGGAAGTGTGAGGGTACAGGGATGCTACATTTCCCTGGGAATACTAGCTGTTCTATGCAGAGGTTAGGTGATAAGCTAAATGTATCTTCTAAATTTGGGAGCTTGTCTTATTTTCCCCAAGATGCAATCAGAATTTCAAAAGAGCGTCTTTGTTCAAGGACCAGATGAAAGCAGCAGTTTGCCAGAATTTGAATTTTCCTTCACAGCAGCCAGTAGCAAGCATGTGCCATGGCCTTTTGTGAATTCAAAGATGTCTTTAAAATAGAACTGGAGTGTTTTCTAGGCAGTGTTAGAGATGAAAAGTGGAGCTAAAGTGACCCGAACATCATGTGACTAATCCTTCCCTCTCTTCACGTCCCTTGATTGGCATTTGCCACCATTCACATTTCCAAAAAATAATGAACCCAGCTGGAAAATTGAAAACCAGCTGAATCTAAGCACCAACTCTGAGAGCTCCTAACAATGACTTTAAAAGAAGGCTGTTTTCTGTCTTCCAGGGTCTGAGAGAGAAGAACACGGAGAAAAGATGGAATCTGAGGCTTCCTCCCTGCCTGGGGGTGAATGGGCTGGAATCCAAAAGCCACTGATTCATTCTTCATTCGGATCCTTACCGAGAACTCAGTGAATGGCCTGCTAAATCTCAACCTGCTCGATTACACTCCCAGGCCCATCACTAAAACCTTAAGTAGCTTTAATTAGTTTTTATTGAAAAACATAAGTAATGTAAGTATTGACTCCCTTGGATTTCAATTTCAGTTATTGGAAATGGTAAGGCATTCAGGCACTTTCATGACCATCTGTGAGTGTCTGGTGAATCTCTGCTGGATGGCTTTTTAAAGACATCCTATAAAAGCTCCCTGGGCTGTTGTACAAGGCACTGCTCAATGACACGCTATCCTCATCATTGGGAACTTAACAGTTTTAATTTGTTTTGACGTGGGCCTCAGAAGTGGAAAAGAAAATAGGAATTTCTATTCTCTCTTATTCTTTGACCTTGAACAACACAGTACCCCTCGTCTCAAAATCCCTGATTCCTGTGGATTCCTGTGGCTATTTTGCAGGCTGGCTGAAGGCGGTGGGGCTGTAGGTGTCAGCCACATTGGCTCCTCTGAGGGATATTCCGGACAGCCAGCACTCCTAATTCATCTTGTTAATCTGGCTCCAGCAGGTCCTTCAGCTGGCTGCCAGCGCTTCCTCTGTACCAAATGTTTGCTTAGAATGTTAGAAGAAAGCTTTCCAATTCCAAACCAGAGTGGGCTCCTGAGACTTTGGTATCTGCCCTTCAAAGCTGATGAATAACCATCCAAAGGCATTTTGGTACTTTCTACTGACCATCCACCCACCATACCTGCCTTGCTGGTCTTTTTCTCCCTAAAACACTTAAGTAAACTCCGGAGGCAGTCCCGTGGTCCATCAATATCCCCCGATATAGAATCCCTTTCCAAATAGCTTGGGCATTCACCCTGGAAATAAATAGATGATCAATTTGCAAAAGTAATTTCAGCATAAAAAAACCGTCGTTAGGCAATAAGTCTGTCTCTGCTGTCTCGGCAGTCCAGAAATTCGGTCTCCAGTGCAAAGGGACCCAGTGTGTGGAATTGCTTTGATAGACGAGTCTCAGGTTTCCAACATCAGTCTCTCTTTCAAAGCTGCGCACACATTGCTTCTCTGAAGATGGAGCCAGAGATATTTCACAAAGACAGCAGAGCTTAGGAGAAAGGAAGGGGAGGTAAACTCCTATCTTTTCTCGAAAAGAACCGATAAGCCATGTTTTTCTTGCATTTTGGAGTTGGACATCTGTAGCTCAGTAGTTATCCACAACTGTCATTCAAATCAATTAACTGAAAGAATTAAAGTACATCTTAAGGGTACAAATAAATTTACTTTCTCCCTTATTTTCTTTTAAACTAGCATCCTACTGGGCTGCATTCAACTACAAAGTTGTATCACATTGTTTAAAATCTTTTCTATTAACCGTATCACTGAAAAAAATGCAGCCTCTTCTTACTGGAAGCTTGTCTCTCTCTCTATCCTTCCCTCTCCTACCTTTCTGCACTTTCCTATATTTTTTCCCAGACTACCTCCCCCAGAACTCTCATTCCTTATCTCCTGATATAGGCACTATAGCTATCTTTGGTCATAATCAGAGATTATAGCAGAACAGTAAAAGTATTTATATTTTAATTTATAAATTGAACCCCCACACACACAAAAATAAAAGACTTTCCCTTGCCTGGTCTCTCTCTCAAAGAGAAAGGAATTTATAGCCCACCTGATTTTTCTATAGTTTTCTTATATTGCTTTTTGTTTGAAATTGATCAAACTTCTGGCACTTTTGCAGTAGATTTCTTCAGTGCTTTGCCTATCAACTGAATATTAGAATTATTTAGTTCACTGCATAGACTAAAATCAATAGAACCTTTGTCTGTGAAAGAATTAAATCGTAATGTGGTAAAATCAGATTTTCCCATTTTCAGCTTCTTTTAAAATAGCATTTATTAAAACTCTTGCTAATGTCAAAAGGACTGGCTTATCTTGGAAATGGAAATAGTTATGAAACTGTAAGAGGGTTTTTAAAAATATGTACCATATATGTGAACACACATGTATACACATATACATGCAGGTTTCTACATAGGCACATATATCACATATATAAAGTACTATTTGTTATATGTAATACACATGTAAACTGCCTATCTCCATGACTGAAACAAATTAATTCCTTCATACTCAGACCCTCCAAGTAAGCACACACCTTATCCTCTGGTTTGGCCTCTGGGCCCTGTGTTAGCTGTTGAGCCTGAAGGCAGATCTTGGAACATGGGAGATTTTTCCCTTAGAGCAGATCTTCCCTGTGTCCTGCTTCCCACCTGGGCTAGATCAGATAACAGAGGCCTTGAAACTAACTTGCAGGTAGTTTGAAACTTCTCCTGCAGGCTCTAGGGAAGACAAGGACAATTTAGGAGGAAGGAAGAGATAAGACTTGTCCCTGTGCTCTAACATCAGGGAGGACAGCGTGGCCTCCCTTTGAATGCAGTGTACAAAACTCACACTGGTTCAGTCCTTACTATGTGTAAGAACCTGCAGAATCCTTATGTCCTGGTCCTGATAGCTTACTGGTTGGAGTCATACTGACCTGAAATCCCCTGCCCTGTTTTTTCAATATGCCAACGTGCATTGTCCTGGAGACTGAGAAAAAAACATTTGATATGGTATAAAAGGATGACCAGAGACCTCCAAAATGTTTGGAGAGTGGTAGAAAAATAAGCCACATGACACAGGTATTAAGGATACTAAGAAATGGCAAGACAAGTGAGGGAATCAAAGTGAAGTGGCAAACTTGTAGCTAGATGCTTCTGCATTTGGCTCTTATAAGTTTACAGAGGTTAAGTTCCCTGTGTGTGTGTGTGTGTGTGTGTGTGCAAAAAGGAGACAGATTGGAGGGGGTGATTGATGCCTAGTTTGTGTATGGATAGGAGAAGGTCTGAAGGACCACTGCATCTTTGAAGTGACTGGACCCTGGACCAGGTTGGTGAGTCTGTCTTTTCTGGAATTAGGGAGATGTGTGGTGAAATGGAAAGAGCATGCCCTTTGGAATCAGTCCTGAGTTCAAGCTCCAGCTCTGCGGTTTACAAGCTGGGTAACGTGGGCAGATTTCATGGCTTCCCTGGCTTTGAGCCTCCCCGTGGTGGGTGGAGATGACAACACCTAGGGCATAATGTAAGCAAAGTCCCTCCTACCTAGGGTGCAGAGCACCTTCTAGGCTTCCCTGCCCCCAAAGGAGCCACTGACCACACCTTGCTGCTGAGCATGTGAAATGCGGCTCCTCCCATATATTGAAATGACGGTCTTGTGAATACACTGGATTAAATTTTAAATATATGATGAAAACCTATTTCTCCCCTTTCCTTTTCTTTAATATGGCTAATAGAAAATTAAAATTACATGTGTGGCTCTCATTGTATGTTTAGTAAACAGAGCCGTTCTAGATATTCTCCTTATTGGAAAGGGACTGGTGACCTGTGAAGATGAGAACCATGGTCATAACTCCCAACAAACTAGGAAACAGGCTGAGAGAATGTTCTGTAGCAACCAAATGCACGAAGGGGATGGCAGAGAAAGAAGAGGCTGGGCAGAGGAGAGGGGCTGGATATTTGATGCAGTGATGGGGAAAATGCTAACAAGTAATTGTGTTGACTTCAGCTGAGACGAGAGCAGCTGGGTTTTCTCTCTCGTTAAATCAGAGTGAGCGACCGCGTCTGTCACGTTTGGGGAATCAGAAGCGCTTGTTGAGCATCCTGAGGTGACTGAATCTGGTTTACCTTGAAAATGGGCCAGTTCGTAGTAGACCTACTGAAGAAGTGCAGGGGGTGGAGGCAACACAGGGCACAGCATCTCTCACCTGGATACTCCCTGGGGCTCCACACCTGAAATTCCAGCATCGTGTTCCCGGTGGAAGGTCTCTCCTCTCCGGCGCTAAGCCTACCAGTTAGTGCAACTGCCTCGAGCCTCTGTCAGCACGTGGGAGGGGTCATATGCCGATTTCTCTTTAAACTGCATAGTGAGACATTTTCTTAGGAGCTCTAAAGAGCAGTGGAAAAATTAGATTACAGAGAAACGTAGTGAAAAGATCTAATTATGGCTAAATTTAAAAAAGCCCAACTGGAAGGCCAGAGAGAGAGTGACATTGAGAAGAGAGAAAAAGATGCCCTTTAGACCTAATGCATTTTGGCTTATAAGCTCCATTCGAATGTTTACTTCTAACAGTTTTCAACACTTTATTGCCATTTCTTTCCCCCGCTGGTGGCTTGAGGTCAGCATCACTCTCGAGTGCAGATGGCCGCCTTTGGCTTATTTCGCTTTCATTGTTGGCCACGTGGAATCCGCCCAGATACTTCCTCTGAAACCCTCCACCGCCCCTCCCTTCTCAGCTCTCAGCTGGATTTACCCTGTGAATGAGGTCCTTAATTGCATATCTATCTTTACCTCCGCGGGATCTTTGATGCAGAAACCTTTACATATGCATTTTTTTTGGCTTCAGTTTTGGTTTCAAATTTGTGTCCATGTCAACATCTTGTAGTCTAAAAGCAGTGCCACAAATAGAATTGAATAATAAATTTAAATACTGCTCAGAAGTCTCAGAAGTAATCAAAGTGCACAGTGATAAGAGAAAGTGTTAGGCACCAAGACAAAAGGAAGCAGGAGAGGGTAGAGATGCACTAGTTATTTCTGGGAGAATGGAACTGTATTTGTCCACTAAAACTAGTTGGCTCCAATTTGCTTACTCACTGCATTTGCACAGACTTTTTTGGGGACCATTTGGGTTAAGCAAGGTGACTCAGTGATGACGTTGCTGGCTTCTCTCTGTGGAGAAGAAATTAAAATGGTAAATTAGGACTGGAGTTTCAGCCCTCGGGTAGGAGATGATCCAGCTGTACCACCAACAGTGTGGGGTGTTAATTGTCTATGACTGCTGACAGATGCGCACATCGCCTTACCTGGGCAGCAAAAGTGTGAGCTTTAGAAGCAGAGAACATCGGGTGGAAATCATGCTGCGTCCACTGACTTGTTGGGTCATCCTGGGCAGCTTCTTAGTCTCACTAAATAGGATGCCCTCAACCATAAAAGGGAGTTAGTCACACCTCCATTCCTGGATTTCTGTGAGCGTGGAATGAGAATGCTTTGTGAAGCACAGTGACCACTTCTTGGTAGACGAAGTCCCTTGTTTCTCTTTTTTAACTCTTTGTTATTCTGTCATTGGTCACACTTCAGATGTAGCCAGATGGGGTTAGAGATTGGTGTGCTCTGCTTATCAGCTGTGTGTGTGTGTGTGTGTGTGTGTGTGTGTGTGTGTCTAAAATCAACTTTCTTCAGTGAAGAATAAATCTATATTGGTGCAGCCACTATGGAGAATAGTATGGAGGTTCCTTAAAAAATTAAAAATAGAGTTACCATATGATCCAGCAATTCTACTCCTGGGCATATATCCAGAAAAGACAAAAACTCGAATTCAAAACAGATACAAGCACACCAGTATAAAAACAGCACTATTTACAATAGCTGAGACATGAAAGCAACCTAAGTGTCCATCAAGAGATGAATGGGTAAACAAGATGTGGTTCATGTACACAGTGGAATATTACTCAGCCATAAAAAAGAGTGAAGTAAGTCAAAGTCAAATACCATATGATATCACTTATATTTGGAATCTAAAAAAATGTTACAGATAAACTTACAGAACAGAAAGGGACTCACAGACATAGAAAACAAACTTATGGTTATCAAAGGGGAAGGGTGAGGGAGGGATAAATTAGGAGACTGGAAGTAACAGCTACAAGCTACTAGATATTGAAAAAAAATAGGTAAACAACAAGGACCTACTGTACAGCACAGGGAGCTATATTCAATATCTTGTAATAAACTATAATGGAAAAGAACCTGAAAAAGAGTGTATATATTATATATTATAGTATAGAGTATATATTATATATATGTATCTGAATCACTTTGCTGTACACCTGAAACTAACACATTGTAAATCAAGTATACTACAATTAAAAAAAGATTGACTCTATTACCTTCAACTCATATCACATTTTGCTAACCACGAGAGCTAATTGGGTGAAATAGCTTGCATCTATCAGGTTTGGTATAACATCATAGGGTAGGCATGAAAGTAGGCTTGACTCCTATGCCCTTTTTGGATGCCTGCTTCCAAGACTCTACGGCCCAGTGATACTTTGAGCCTTGAATGCAGGGGTGGAATGGAAAACAATGGTGGAAGCCAACCAATCCCCTGGCCTGTGCCATTGAATGAGTCACTGTAGGTAACAACAATGGTGCTCGAGTGAGATTTCCTGCCACTTAGAAGCTGTTGAATTTTTGGTAAGAAACTTCTAATTATGTCTCAGTTTTGTCATTTCAAAATGGGATAATACTAACCATCTCATAGGGTGAGAATTTAGTGACTTCATTCCTGCAGATGGTTTAGGGTAATGCCAGTTACATAGTATTCTTCCAATAGATCCAAGCTACTGTTACTACTGTTACTGTTGTTACTATTGCTATTATTTAACCCCTGCTCCCAAGAGTCCTGATTTCTGTTGTTTTGTGATCCTGGTTTTCTATCCTTATTCTTGATTCTGTTTGTATTTCATATCCTTCCAAAGATTCCTTTTCTAATTACATTACCCAGAATCATTTTTTCTCCCAGTTACTCTAACCAGATACAGGTGTTTGATCAAGGAAACAAATCCTAGTATTAAAATGCTCACCTACTAATTCTCAAGTGCTCTCCATCATACTTGACTAATACCTTTTTAACTCATTTGAGGAAAATCTCTAAGTTTACTCTATTTTAAGAATATAATGTAAGTCTTCTTGAACTCACTTTGATTGTGATTTTTTCCACTTGCTAATATTTTAGTCTCCAATTCCTAGACACTCACATGGAAAGGAAAGAAAGCAGAGTCATTACACATTCTAGGGGAGTTCACTGTGGGGATCACTTTCCAATCTAGCAAAATTGATTCTGGCAAACCCACTTCTAGGACATGCGCCCATTATCTAGCTTTTCCTGTTTCTTATTCAAACTCCTATTTCATAAAATAACTCTCCATCCACTAAGCCAGAGCTTACTTGAAAATAAGCTGTGGGTTTAATAAGAATTATTGAGTTGTCTTCTCACAGATAGATTTTAAGTTCTACATGGACTCTATTGCATTTTCGCTTGAATTAACTTGGACTTCTTAGCATTGCCATTTTCAGTTATAGAAGGAGAAGTGCTGTCAATAAGACCTTAGAGGCTGTCAAGGCTTTTGAGAACACCAGGTATGAAACCGATTTTTTTCCTCCCTTTATTTTTCTGTTTCATCCTCTTCTCTCATTCTTGGAACTATGATATTTCAAATTACTTATCTAAGTAAATCAGGAATTCTACATTTTATGTAACTAAAAAGATGTTAGCATTTAAGCCCGTTTAAATTTTTATTGGAAATATAAATCACAGAGGTTTTGCTCAAGCTTTCCATTGGGTTTGGATGCAACAGCAGAGGAATTTGTCTCCTTGGAGACAGAACATCTCCTGTACCTTACTGCTATGCCTGAACATGACTGCTCAGGAGGTGTTGTCCATGTACAAACTATTATATCCTTTGGGGAGTATTCCTGAGTGTAGAATAGAAACACCACAGCCAGACCTTTATACTGACTTATGAACAAAGTATTTTCGTGTTGTATTCAATGACTTAATTATGCAGCCTTTCCTGTGAGGTAGGACCCAGGATCAATTGTTACGCCACACTATTACTGAACACAGATCTTAAGCATGGCATTTTTTAAACTAATAATGTATTTTGATTTTGAAAATCATGTGACTGAATCTCAGCTGTAGAGATACAATTTGATAAATTACTAAAGGAGCGAGTAACAAAACCCAGACATCTCTATTTATACTACTGTAACAGAAACTCTCCCAGCATATGAGCTAAACACCTTTCAACTTCTTTCTTTGCCTCTTGTTCTTATTTTTTATGTAACGGTAATCACCATGACAATTCTTTCTGTATTTTCAGGTTTTTTACAGTTTCTATTAGCCTGGTTTTTCCTGTGTGGTACAGTTTTTACAATCATCTTTTTTTATTTCTGATGAGTGGCTTTTAAAAATTTATGTAACCATTCCTTTGATTTTGTTCATTTATGTTTTCTTTCCAATTTTACACCATGATTAATACTGAAGTGAGGATATTGTACATGTAATTATTCTCCCTAATATGTTATTTTTGAGAGATGGAATTAATTATTCAAAAGTGTATTTTATTTTTCTAGATACATATTGTAAATAAATCCTAATAAATAAATAAGTGCATAAATAATAATAAAGCAATTTTAAAGAGTACTTACCTTCCATCTTGTTGCTAAAACAGGTGGCTTGTCATATAGAGACAAACAAAAGCATACAGAAAGAATGCACACTCAGTCTTTTTGTGGGCATATAAGTGAATGAAAGGAAGGGAAAGCCACAAGGCACTTTACATGTCTTATGAAATTCACAATATACTGAATCAGTTGATATTCCTATCAATTTATTATCCTCATTTTACCTTTGCACTTGTGTTCGCTTGGATTCCTCTTACCTTAGTGGTCTATTCTCACAGGATCAAGTTAGATGGTTCCTGTCTATGTCCTGATCTCTAAATGCTGGAGTACCCTGAGGCTCACTGCTTGGATTCTTTCTCCTTTTAATTCTATTTACTTTCTCAGTGACCTCATAGAACCTCGTGGCTTTAGGTGCCAACTCTAAGTACTATGTACACATGGCATTTCAATTTTATATTAGAATCTAGATCCAACAGCCAACTCAGACCTCCACTCGGATGAGGGATACACAGCTCAAAATGTTCACATCTGAACTTGAGACCAGCTTCCCTAAACTGTTCCCCTGGCCAGTCCTCCCCATCATTTAGAAACAACTCTATTTTCTCAGGTCAAGCATCTTGGAGTCATTCTTTTCTCCTCTTTGTCACTCCTACCAACCAAGTCCAGTCACAGCCTGGTCCCTGTGCCCTGCCTGATCTCACCTCCTAATGCTCTTGTGCTGCTCCCATGTGTGGCCAGTCTGTTTCTGCCCTACTTCCTGCCCAGAGCCCATACACCCTCGGCTCTGCCTGAATGCTACCTCCCCACACATCCTTGGGATGTCCTTTCCCAGCTCCCGGAATAAAAGAGCTATTGTCCGTTTGGTTCCTTCCTGTATCCCCACTGTCTAGAAATGTGCCAGGAACATAGGAGATGCCACAAAACATTTGTTGAAAGGGTGATGAGGAAACTATGACAGGTTAGGTAAATAACTCCAGTTACAAACCTGTCACTTGGTAGATTTGGAAATTAAACCTAAGTTTGACTGGCACCATGTCCAAGTACTTTGTTTCTTAGGAGATAAAATAATTTAGGATGTTCCGCCTTATCTAGTCTCTGAATTTATCTTTTTTCCTTGTAGATTTGGTAAAATCACTTGTAAAATCATCTGGGTTTGTGTTTTCTTTATTGGAATATTTACAGATTCCAATTTTTGATCGTTAATATAACTGTTCTGCTTTTCTATTTTTTGAGTCAGTTTTCCTAAGCTATATTGTCTAAGAATTGTTTTCTTCTAGATTTTTATATTTATTGTTATAAAGTTGTTTATAATTGTTTCAGGGGTCCCAGGACCATCTACTATATTAAATATTACAAAATATACCTAATCTACTCAGTCTATATTATTATTTTGGTCTCTCATTTTAATCCTTTTTTTTACTTCTATTTTCTTTGGAGTTATCTTGTTGAGATTTGATTTATGTCCTTGTGGTTGGTCATATTTTTGGTAAATGTGTGTATGTGTGTGCTTGAAAGAAATGTGTATTTTTTTTTTTTTTTTACTGTATAGCACAGGGAATTTTATTCAATATCTTGTAATAACTTATAATGGAATGGAATCTGCAAAAAAAAAATCAGTATGCTGTACAACAGAAACTAACATTATTTTAAATCATTTATACTTGAAAAGAGAAGAAAAAGAATTTCCCATATATATATATATTTTTTTTTTTTCCTTTTTTTGCGGTACACGGGCCTCTCACTGTTGTGGCTTCTCCCGTTGTGGAGCACAGGCTCCGGACGTGCAGACTCAGCAGCCATGGCTCACGGGCCCAGCCGCTCTGCGGCATGTGGGATCTTCCCGGACCGGGGCACGAACCCGTGTCTCCTGCATTGGCAGGCGGACTCTCAACCACTGCGCCACCAGGGAAACCCTTTCCCATATATTTTTATGGCTTGATAGCTTACTTTTTTAGTGCTGAATATTATCCCATTCCCAGAATACACTAGAGTATATTTCCCATTCATGTAATGAAGGACACCTTGGTTTCATTCACATTTTGGCAATATTGAATAAAGGTGTTAAAATATCCATATGCAGATTTTGTATGAACAAATTATTTTATGATTATTTATTTATTTTTCTTATTAGTCATCCATTTTATACACATCAGTGTATACATGTCAATCCCAATCTCCCAATTCATCACACACCCACCCCACCCCCACCCACCACTGCCTTCCCCCCTTGGTGTCCATTCGTTTGTTCTCTATATCTGTGTCTCAATTTCTGCCCTGCAAACCAGTTCATCTGTAACATTTTTCTAGGTTCCACATATATGCGTTAATATACGATATTTGTTTTTCTCTTTCTGACTTACTTCACTCTCTATGAAAGTCTCTAGATGCATCCACGTCTCTACAAATGACGCAATTTCATTCCTTTCTTTGGCTGAGTAATATTCCATTGTATATATGTACCACATCATCTTTATCCATTCGTCTGTCGATGGGCATTTAGGTTGCTTCCATGACCTGGCTATTGTAAATAGTGCTGCAATGAACATTGGGGTGCATGTGTCTTTTTGAATTATGGTTTTCTCTGGGTATATGCCCAGCAGTGGGATTGCTGGGTCATATGATAATTCTATTTTTAGTTCTTTAAGGAATCTCCATACTGTTTTCCATAGTGACTGTATCAATTTACATTCCCACCAACAGTGCAAGAGGGTTCCCTTTTCTCCACTCTCCATCATTTGTTGTTTGTAGATTTTCTGACAATGCCTTTTCTAACTGGTGTGAGGTAATACCTCATCATAGTTTTGATGAGCATTTCTCTAATAATTAGTGATGTTGAGCAGCTTTTCATGTGCTTCTTGGCCATCTGTATGTCTTCTTCGAAGAAATGTCTATTTAGGTCTTCCACCCATTTTTGGATTTTAATATTGGATTTTAATTTTTAATTTTGGATTTTAATATCCGCCCATCTTTTAATATTGAGCTGCATGAGCTGTTTATATATTTTGGAGATTAATCCTTTTTCTGATGATTCATTTGCAAATATTTTCTCCTGTTCTGAGGGTTGTCTTTTTGTCTTGTTTATGGTTTCCTTTGCTGTGCAAAGGCTTTGAAGTTTCATTAGGCCCCATTTGTTTATTTTTGTTTTTATTTCCATTACTCTAGGAAGTGGATCAAAAAATATCTTGCTGTTTTATGTCAAAGAGTGTTCTTCCTATGTTTTCCTCTAAGAGGTTTATAGTGCCCAGTCTTACATTTAGGTCTCTAAGCCATTTTGAGTTTATTTTTGTGTATGGTGTTGGGGAGTGTTCTAATTTCATTCTTTTACATGTAGCTGTCCAGTTTTCCCAGCACCACTTATTGAAGAGACTGTCTTTTCTCCATTGTATATCCTTGCCTCCTTTGTCATAGAGTAGTTGACCATAGGTGCGTGGGTTTATCTCTGAGTTTCTATCCTGTTCCATTGATCTATATTTCTGTTTTTGTGCCAGTATCATATTGTCTTGATTACTGTAGCTTTGTAGTATAGTCTGAAGTCAGGGAGTCTTATTCCTCCCCCCTCCATTTTTTTTCCCTCAAGACTGCTTTGGCTATTCGGGGTCTTTTGTGTCTCCATACAAATTTTAAGACACTTTGTTCTAGTTCTGTAAAAAATTCCATTGGTAATTTGGTAGGGTTTGCATTGAATCTGTAGATTGCTTTGGGTAGTATACTCATTTTCACAATACTGATTCTTCCAATCCAAGAACATGGTATATCTCTCCTTCTGCTGGTATCATCTTTATTTTCTTTCATCAGTGTCTTATAGTTTTCTGCATACAGGTCTTTTGTCTCTTTAGGTAGTTTATTCCTAGGTATTTTATCCTTTTTGTTGCAATGGTAAATGGGAGAGTTTCCTTAATTTGTCTTTCAGATTTTTTATCATTAGTGTATAGGGGTGCAAGAGCTTTCTGTGCATTAATTTGCATCCTGTAACATTACCAAATTCATTGATTAGCTCTAGTAGTTTTCTGGTGGTATCTTTAGGATTATCTATTATGTATATTATCATGTCACCTCCAAACAGTGACAGTTTTACTTCTTCTTTTCCAATTTGTATTCCTTTTTTTTCTCTGATTGCCGTGGCTAGGACTTCCAAAACTATGTTGAATAATAGTGGTGAGAGCGGACATCCTTGTCCTGTTCCTGATCTTAGAGGAAGTGTTTTCAGTTTTTCACCATTGAGGATGATGTTTCCTGTGGGTTTGTCATATATGGCCTTTATTATGTTGAAGTAGGTTCCTTCTATGCCAACTTTCTGGAGAGTTTTTGTCATAAATGGGTGTTGAACTTTGTCAGAATCTTTCTCTGCATCTATTGAGATGATCATATGGTTTTTCTTCTTCAATTTGTTAATATGGTGTATCACATTGATTGATTTGCATATATTGAGGAATCCTTTCATCTCTGGGATAAATCCCACTTGATCATGGTGTATGATCCTTTTAATGTGTTGTTGGATTCTGTTTGCTAGTATTTTGTTGAGGATTTTTGCATCTATATTCATAAGTGATATTAGTCTGTAATTTTCTTTTATTGTAGTATCTTTGTCTGGTTTGGTAGCAGGGTGATGGTGGCCTCATAGAATGAGTTTGGGAGTTTCCTTCCTCTGCAAATTTTTTGGAAGAGATTGAGAAGGATGGGTGTTAGCTGTTTTCTAAATGTTTGATAGAATTCACCTGTGAAGACATCTGGTCCTGGACTTTTGTTTGTTGGAAATTTTTTTTAAGGTTTCAATATTTTATTCAGGTTGTATTTTAAGTGATGTTAATTACAGCATTTGAAGAGGAGGAACTAACTCCACACAAAATGGAAGACTCTAAAATGTACCCATTAAACTGCTAAAAAATAAACTGAGTGGCGAGAATACAACAGAAGTTCAATTTAGATTCTGAGTATTGTCATCATGTGACTACAGTCACAGAGACTCTTCCCAGCTTGCAGCTGGAGCTCTTAGAAGCTATTTCATACTCTGGTGCAAGGGCCAAAAAACACAACATGAGAAAAAACACAGTTAAGTCCTGAATTATTGGCTTCATCACATCCACCTTCTCCACCCCAAAATGGCACAAAAGAAACAGCTACCACGCCCTGCAGACTACTTTTGGTGTAAAAGAGGTGATGGATTGGGGTGGAAAAAGTCCCTGCCTAAAAAAGTCCCTTTCAGATGAGTTTGTATACACCATCAAACAGCCTCTCCTCAATCAGGGTAGGAAACCAAGGTTCAATTCTCAGGAAGTCACAATTTCATTCATTTACTCAATACGAATTTACAAATTGCAAAGTGCCTGCAAATTATCAACTTCCACTTGCAGCCATTTCTAGGTAAAAAAGAAACCTGACATCTCTAGAGGGGCCAGCAAGCTCCCCCTCAAGTCTACAGCTGAAAGGACCTTTTTTGAAATTGGGTTTCTTCTGTACCACTGAAAGGGTAACACCGTAAAGCTGAATCATCTTTAACCTGGAAATCTAACATTATATTTAGTGATACTTGCATCCCAGACATACAACATTAAAAGGTACACTAAATTCTGAAGGTAGCTATGCTGCACAATAGTTTAAAATTAAACAATTGTACAGTATTCATTTATGCTTGAAACCCCAGTCCTAGACCAAGCTTGTGGCCACCAGCGTTGACATTCTTGCCATCCAGCAGAGCTGACAGTGTCAGTTTGATACCTGGCTTTAGGGTCTGAGTATATCCTAACTGTATCAGGCTGGAGTTGTTCACTTTAGCTGAGAAGCAGGCGTCAGGGTCGATCTGGTACTTGGCTGCTATTCCAAAGTGAGTGTTACTGTTTCCTGCTGTCCTGGCCAGATTAACAGCAGTCTCCAACTTCTTATTCACCTTCTGATAAATGGAGCCACCAAACTCTGTCTCATCATTTACATTAGTGTGAAGCTGGAACTCATCAGTCTTGTAGCCAACTGAAAAGTTGCTCTGGGTCACTTGAGACTTTGCGGTCTCAAAATTCATCTGGTAGCCAGCCAGCCAGCCCTTGTAACCCAGCACCAGAGCACCCCGGGTGGAAGGCCTGGCAATGTCGAAATCCACGTCACAGCCCAGGTTGATATGTTCCCGTTTGTACCCTGTCTTGATTTTAGCATTATTTTTCCCAGTGTTTGGTGAGAAGGATGAATCGAAGGCCAGCTTCAGGCCACGTGCAAGCTGATCTTCCACAGTAATCTCCGTGCCTAGTGTGTTGTCAGTATTCCATTTCTCCATAAACGTCAGACCATATTCGGTCCATCTGTACTTAGTTTCCAGACTGCCCATCACTTTGGTGGTCTCAGTGTTGGCTGAAACTGAGCTTGTAAATTCCAGTCCATTCTCAGATTTTGTTTTCAAATCAAGTTTTATTAAGCCAAACCCATAGCCCTTGCTAAAGACATCCCTGGCAGATTTGCCAAGATCAACGTACGTGGGAGGCACAGCCATCTTCCGCTCAGAAGCAGTGGCAGTGGGCTCCGCGGTGGCTACCTGTTGGAAAAATTTTAATCACAGTTTCAATTTCATTACTTGTGATTGGTCTGTTGATATTTTCTATTTCTTCCTGGTTCAGTCTTGGAAGCTTATACCTTTCTAAGAATTTGTCCATTTCTTCCAGGTTATCCATTTTATTGGCATAGAGTTGCTTGTAGGAGTCTCTTAGGATGCTTTGTATTTCTGCAGTGTCTGTTGTAACTTTTTCTTTTTCATTTCTAATTTTATTGATTTGAGTCCTCTCCCTCTTTTTATTGATGAGTCTGGCTAACAGTTTATCAGTTTTGTTTATCTTCTTGAAGAACCAGCTTTTAGTTTTATTGATCTTTGCTATTGTTTTCTTTGTTTCCATTTCATTTATTCCTTCTCTGATGTTTATGATTTCTTTCTTTCTGCTAACTTTGGGTTTTGTTTGTTCTTATTTCTCTAGTTCCTTTAGGTGTAAGTTTAGATTGTTTGTTTGAGATTTTTCTTTTTTCTTGAGGTAGGCTTGTTTTGCTATTAACTTCCCTCTTAAAACTGCTTTTGCTGCATCCGTTAGGTTTTTGGATCATGGTGTTTTCATTGTAATTTGTCTCTAGGTATTTTTTGATTTCCTCTTTGATTTCTTCAGTGAACTCTTGGTTATTTAGTAACATATTGTTTAGCCTCCATGTGTTTGTGTTTTTTTATGTTTATTTCCCCTGTAATTGATTTCTAATCTCATAGCATTGTGGTCAGAAAAGATGCTTGATATGATTTCAATTTTCTTAAATTTACTGAGGCTTGATTTGTGACCCAAGTTGTGATCTATCCTGGAGAATGTTCCATGTGCACTTGAGAAGAAAGTGTAATCTGCTGTTTTGGATGGAATGTCCTATAAATATCAATTTAATCTATCTGGTCTATTGTGTAATTTAATGCTTGTGTTTCCTTATTAATTTTCTGTTTAGATGATCTGTCCGTTGGTGTAAGTGAGGTGTTAAAGTCCCTCACTATTATTGTGTTACTGTTGATTTCCTCTTTTAGAGCTGTTAACAGTTGCCTTATGTATTGAGGTGATCCTATGTTGGGTGCATATATAGTTATAATTGTTATATCTTCTTCTTGGATTGATCCCTTCATCATTACATAGAGTCCTTTCTTATCTCTTGTAACATTCTTTATTTTAAGGTCTATTTTATCTAATATGAGTATTGCTACTCCAGCTTTCTTTTGATTTTCATTTGTATGGAATATCTTTTTCCATCCCCTCACTTTCAGTCTGTATGTGTCCCTAGGTCTGAAATGGGTCTCTTGTAAACAGCATATATATGTGTCTTGTTTTTGTATCCATTCAGCAAGACTTTGTCTTTTGCTTGAAGCATTTAATCCATTCCCGTTTATGGTAATTATGGATATGTGTGTGTGTATTACCATTTTCTTAATTGTTTTGGTTTTTTTTTTTTTTTTTAGGTTCTTTTCTTCTCTTGTGTTTCCCACTTGGAGAAGTTCCTTTAGCAGTTGTTGTAGAGCTGGTTTGGTGGTGCTGAATTCTCTTAGCTTTTACTTGTCTGTAAAGCTTTTGATTTCTCCATTCAATCTGAATGAGATCCTTGCTGGGTAGAGTAATCTTGGTTGTAGGTTCTTCCCTTTCATCACTTTAAGTATATCATGCCACTCCCTTCTGTCTTCTCAGCAGAATTTCTGCTGAGAAATCAGTTGTTAACTTTATGGGAGTTCGCTTGTATGTTATTTGTCATTTTTCCCTTGCTGCTTTCCATAATTTTTCTTTGTCTTTAATTTTTACCAATTTGATTACTATGTGTCTCAGCGTGTTTCTCCTTGGGTTTATCCTGTATGGGACTCTCTGTGCTTCCTGGACTTGGGTGGCTATTTCCTCTCCCATGTTAGGGAATTTTTCTAGTATAATCTCTTCAAATATTTTCTCAGATCCTTTCTCTTTCTCTTCTCCTTCTGGGACCCCTATAATGTGAATGTTGTTGCATTTAATGTTGTCCCAGAGGTCTCTTATGGTGTCTTCATTTCTTTTCATTCTTTTTTCTTTATTCTGTTTCACAGCAGTGAATTCCACCATTCTGTCTTCCAGGTCACTTATCCGTTCTGCCTCAGTTATTCTGCTATTGATTTCTTCTAGTGCATTTTTCATTTCAGTTATTGTGTTGTTCACCTCTGTTTGTTTTTTCTTTAATTCTTCTAGATCTTTGTTAAACATTTCTTGCATCTTCTCGATCTTTGCCTCCATTCTTTGTCCGAGGTCCTGGATCATCTTCACTATCATTATTCTGAATTCTTTTTCTGGAAGATTGCCTATCTCCATTTCATTTAGTTGTTTTCTGGGGTTTTATCTTATTCCTTCATCTGGTATATAGCCCTGTGCCTTTTCATCTTGTCTATCTTTCTGTGAATGTGGTTTTTGTTCCACAGGCTGCAGGATTGTTGTTCTTCTTGCTTCTGTTGTCTGTCCTCTGGTGGATGAGGCTACCTAAGAGGCTTGTGCAAGTTTCCTTATGGGAGGGACTGGTGGTGGGTAGAGCTGGCTGTTGCTCTGGTGGGCAGAGCTCAGTAAAACTTTAATCCACTTGTCTGCTGATGGGTGGGGCTGATTTCCTCCCTGTTGGTTGTTTGGCCTGAGGTGACTCAACACTGGAGCCTACCCAGGCTCTTTGTTGGGGCTAATGATGGACTCTGGGAGGGCTCACGCCAAGGAGTACTTCCCAGAACTTCTGCTGCCAGTGTCCTTGTCCCTTGGTGAGCCACAGCTGCCCCCTGCCTCTGCAGAAGACCCTCCAACACTAGCAGGTAGGTCTGGTTCAGTCTTCTATGGGGTTACTCCTCCTTCCCCTGGGTCCTGATGCGCACACTACTTTGTGTGTTCCCTCCAAGAGTGGAGTCTCTGTTTCCCCCAGTCCTGCCGAAGTCCTGCAATCAAATCCTGCTAGACTTCAAAGTCTGATTCTCTAGGATTTCCTCCTCCTGTTGCCAGACCCCCAGGTTGGAAAGCCTGATGTGGGGCTCAGAACCTTCACTCCAGTGGGTGGACTTCTATGGTATAAGTGTTCTCCAGTTTGTGAGTCACCCACCCAGCAGTCATGGGATTTGATTTTATTGTGATAGCGCCCCTCCTACCATCTCATTGCAGCTTCTCCTTTGTCCTTGTGTGTAGGGTATCTTTTCTGGTGAGTTCCAGTGTCTTCCTGTCGATGATTGTTCAGCAGTTGTGATTCCAGTGTTCTTGAAAGAGGGAGTGAGAGCATGTCCTTCTACTCTGCCATCTTGAACCAATCTCGAAATGTGTATTCCTTAACTGCTTGGTGCTATGTTCTAAATATGTCCATTAGATCAAACTTTTTAATGTTCTAATCTTCTATGGCATCCTGCTTTTTTTGTATGCTTCTTTGCTTGGGTTATAAAATACTAAAGAGGTGTGTTAGAATCTTTCCTGATAGGTTAATTTGTCAATTCCTCCTGACAGTTCTGTAATCTTTGTTGTATACACTGATGCTATAATACAACATGCACATGTTTACAATGGTTTACCCAACCATTCTACTAAGCTTTTATCATTATGTATTGATACTTTGTATGTATAAATGCATTTTGTCTTAAATTCTCCTGTCAGTTATAAATATTGCTACAGTAGTGTACTTTGGATTGCAACTGAATATTTCTCCATTAATTTCACCCAACATTTTGTATAATTGTGTAACTATAATTAGCAACTTGGTAAAGCCCCTCCCAACTTTACTTACATATTTTCTCATCCATTTGTGTGAGAATATATTTAGGAATTAAACTCAGCAACAAACATTCTGTAGATCATGTTATAAGTATTTTTGACTTGACTTAATGCTGCCAAACTCTTTTATAGAAGGTCTTCAGCAATATGCCTTCTCCCAGCAGTGCACATTGGTTTGCTTCTATACTCCTAACTCCATTCCTGCTGACACTGGCCTTTTCCAGATTTCTAAGTTTTCCAGATCTACTTTGTGTATAGTGATATGTAATTTTTTTTTGCTGTAATTTGTATTTCTTTGATTACTATTTGATTTTGAACAATCTTTTCACATTTTTATAGACTTTTAAGTTTACAAAGGCAGCTGTGATTATCTTCATAGTCTTTATTCTTTTAAAAATTGGAGTAATAGGGCTTCCCTGGTGGTGCAGTTGTTGAGAGTCCGCCTGCCGATGCAGGGGACGCGGGTTTGTGCCCCGGTCTGGGAAGATCCCACATGCCGTGGAGTGGCTGGGCCCGTGAGCCATGGCTGCTGAGCCTGCGTGTCTGGAGCCTGTGTTCCGCAATGGGAGAGGCCACAACAGTGAGAGGCCCGCATACCGCATAAAAATAAATAAAAACTAGAGTAATTGTTTTCTTTATTATTTGGAAGATTTTCTTGCCTATTCAAGAGATTAATTCCTTTCATTTGGGCAGTACAAATATCTTCTCTCCAATTTGACTTTTTTACATAAATTTGTTGAATCGGTATGAAGTTTCAATTGTGCTAGACAAGTAAGTTCTAGAGAGCTGCTGTGTTAACTACAGTGTCTGTAGTTAACAGTACAGTATTGTGCACTTCAAAATGTGTGAAGAATCTAGATCTCATGTCAAAACAAAAAGGGACACCAGGGAATTCTGGGAGGTGTTGGGTGTCTATCACCTTGATAGTGGTGATGGTATCATGGCATTTGCACGTGTCCAAGCTCACTAAATTGAACACATTAAATATGCACAGTTCTTTGTCTATCAATTACTCCTCAGTAAAGCTGTTAGAAATGAAGAGGACTCATTAAATTTCATAGTTAAATTCCTGTCCTTTGTTATGGTGTATATGTTCGAAGTTTTCCTTAATAAGTCTTCCTCCTCTCTCATTCAGAAAAAATGTTCTCCTACAATATTTCCTATTAACTTTGAAAATTTAGTTTTACATTGAGGTCTTTAATAGAGCCAGGATCCACTTGTGTACACGACCTTAGGTAGGTAACTATCCTTATTTTTCTTCACTCAATGAGCCAATTTTCTTAAATCACCCACATTCTTTCTGTTTAATTCTAGTGGCATCTTTATCAATTGTTAAATTTTTGTATACAAATCAGTCCATCTTTAGCATCTCCACCCAATTCATTGTCCTGTAGACTGTTCTTGAGTGCCAATAAATATGTTTATTTTACCAAGACTTCAAATGTATCAACATTTGGCAGGGCAAGTCCTCCACTTTGCTTTTCTTGTGCAAAGTTGACTTAGAGAATCTCCAATAACATAATGTTATATGTAATTTCAGCCCTTTTCTTTGCACATATTTTATACATAAAAAATTATTATGATATTTGCACATATTTTAACCAAATTCAGTCACACTGTACATTACTTTGAGCTTAGTCCTCTCACTGTAATTTCCCCATTTCATTTGATATTCTTGTACATGACTGCTGATCATTCTCTTGAATTTCAACATAGTTTATATGTTCCATATGTTAAAAACCAATTTCTTATTGACAGCCATTTAGACTGTTTCCAATTTTTCACTATTATAAGTTATGCTGAGGAGAACAGCATTGCTCATGCATCTTTTTAAATAAACATCTGTGATTGATTCCTTAGGACAAATTGCTCGAAATAAAACTCCTTCATCAAAGTGTGTGCTGTTTTTTGAGGCTCTCTCCTCATGCTGCCTAATTGCCCTCCAGGCAGTTTGCCTAAATTATACTTTTATAGGAAGAGTATGGTAGTGCCCATTGCCCTGTACTCCACAGTACTGAGAATAATTATTATTGCAATTGTTATAAAAGTTTCCACTTATGCAGGAAAAATATTATGGGAACAGTATGACTATTAGTAGTAAATGTTGAACATTTTAAGAATATTTATTGGCCATTTGCATTTATGTGTGCATTTATTTCCTCTGTTCAGCTTTCTTCTGAGATACTCATATTTTTTCTTATTTATTTTTAAGAGGTTTTGTTTCCAATGCTTAGGGATACTAAGATATACTCCCAGACACACACACAAACATATGCTGCTAGTGTATTTTCTAGTTTGTAATTTGCCTTTTGTTCTTGCAAAATATACTTTCACATAGGTCCTAAGATTTTGTTTAATCGGGTTTGTCATTTCTTTCCTTTTTACTTCTTTTGTTTGTGTTGTTATTTAGAATGCTGTTTTCCTACCTGAGATCTGTTGACAACCATATTTTCTTCTGATTTTTGTAATGCTTTTTATATTTAAATTATTTCAATCCCAGTTTTTTTGTTATAATCTCATATACAGGGTTTTTTTTTTTCCAGATTTTGTCTATTTTTCCCATTCAAGTGTTACTTTTTACATTTGCATTAAGTTTCATTACATGTTCACAATGCTTAGACATACAATTTTCTACTTAACAGTTATTTCTCTGGGACAATCTTCTGGGCCAATGCCTCCCAGTCTTGAATTATTTGATTTGACTTATTTCTCATTTAACCAGAACACATCTTTGAGAAATTGCTGTTTTGGAATGTTAAAGCATTTTATCCCTACCAACATGGCCACACATGGCATCACTTCACCGGAAGTAAAATGCATTTCTCCTGGTCATTTCCCAGCAAACCTGTAGACATCTATGAGTTGTCTTTTGGCAGCTCTGCTGTGGAGGAATCTGAGACTCATTTTAATTTTTTTTTTATTTGTCTGTTTATCTACTGGTAAATTTTTTCCCTACCTCAATGCCTGTAAATATTTAAAAACTTGGAATTTAAAAGTGCCAGGATATCTATGGATACATATTCGTTTTCCCTCCATTATTTCAAATTAATAATACATTTCTTCTTTGATCTCTTTTTTCAATCTGAATAGGCCATATTCAGCTCAGGAAATTTATCTCCAGTTCATTTTTCCACACATCCATCTGTCCATCCATGCAACATTCCATCCATCCATTAATTCAACCGTATTTCCTGTGTGCCTGTTAACTTCTAGGCACTCTAGTTATCCTAGGACAGGACTTCTCAACCCCAGCACTGTGAACATTTATGACTGGATAGCTCTCTGTGGGGGGCTGTCCTGTGGATTGCAGGCTGTTTGGCACCTTTTCTTGTCCTCACCAAGTAGATGCCAGTAACACCTCCTCTCCCCACAAGTTGTGTCCACCAATAATGTTTCCAGACATTTCCTAATGTGCCTTTGGGGGCAAACTGTGTCTGACTATGGGGTGATTGAGAGGAGACACAGAACAAGCAAACACATGAATCCATTGTGTGTTCTCTGAAAGCAGTGCTGTGAGGACATGCAGAACTGGGTAGGTGGGATGGAGGTTCCCCATGAAGCAGGGAGATGTACAGGAACAAGGGCTGAGGGAGCCGAGAGGAAGTGAGGTCCTGGGTCAGGGCACAACCATGCAGAGCTCCCAGAAGGGAGGGCCCAGGGAGCTCCAGGAGTGAAAGCGCCACCACAGCCAGGCCAGTGATAGATGAAGGGAGGAAGGGAGGGAAATGGTCACAGAGGAACCAGGGACCTCCTAGGGAAAGCCTGTATACTGGGCCAGGGCTCTGGATTTTTCTCTAAGTAAGAAAGGAAATCCCTAAAAGGCTTTGGATCAGGAGAGTGATACTTATTTCCTTGGTTATTATTTCTTTTTTTTACCTTTTCTCTACTTCTTGGCTTGCTATTATATCGGGGATAGATTTTCTGACTCTGTTTTTCCTGTTTATGTATATATGTACATGTTAAAATTTTTAGATCCTTGTCCCAAGGTTTAGATCCTTGTCCCAACATAGAACTCATGTTCTACTTTGCTAATTCAGCCTCTGAATATCCAGTTGAATATTCCTTGCCCTCATTGCATTTTTAAATTTGGCAACTGTAGGTTTTTGTTTCCACTGGCCTTTCTTGACCTGGGATTACTTCATCTCCATGACTGTCTTTGATAGTTCCCTATACACCACAGGCCCCTGAAGGATGTGGAAGATGGGATTCAGAGTTTGTCACATTTCCTCTTGTTTCCTTCAAAGAAATTCTACAGAGATCTCTGTATTAATTTCTCCAGCTTGCCCCTTATTTCATAGCTGTTTTTTTTTAAGCATAATTCTAGATTATACTTTTAAATAAAAAGTCTATGCTCTTCAAACAAGGACTCAAATGGATTTTATCCAGATTCTTTATTGATAGGAAAAAGTTTAAATTTACCATAAATTTAATTTTCAGTTCAGAATCTTCATTTCTGTGCATTTCCTTTGCAGCTTTGGTATGGCATTGCAAAGTTAGGTAGTGATGTAGCCATTTCCATGTACACTTGTCAGAATGACTTGTGGACAACTCTTCTGCAGCCCAGACCGACTGCTCTTGAAGCTGGTCGTGGGTCCAGATGTGCTCCCAGGACCCTCACTTCCAGCTCTGGCCTCTATTTGTTTCCTTCCTGGAGAGCTGTTTTCTCCTTTCTTTGCTTCTACCTCATCTGCCTGTATACAGCAGAAATTTCTTATATTTCCTTAGGGTCCTGTCCCACGTCTCTGGTTTCCAGCATCCAAGAGCATTTTCTATCTTTTTTGTACTGTTACTTCAGATGGTTATCTGAAAGGGTGGGGATTAGACTGTACCTACTCTGCTGTCTTACCTGAAAGGTACTTTCTCATAATCCATCTATTCCTTTCAGTGGGCATAACTTTCTATATGGAAACAGTGGAGCACAGCCCAGGTGTTTGAATATGTCATGTGACACAGTTGAAATGATATCGCTTACATGTGGAATCTAAAAACACAAAAACAAAAGCACTGAGCTAGAAATAAACTTATTTACAAAACAGAAAGAGACTCACAGACACAGAAAACGAACTTATGGTTACCATAGGGGAAAGGGGAGAGGGATAAATTGGAGTTTGGGATTAACATATACACACTATTCTATATATAAAATAGATAACCAATAAGGACCTACTGTATAGCAGAGGAAACTATACTCAATATTTTGTAATAACCTATAAGGGAAAAGAATCTGAAAAATAATAGATATATAACTGAATCACTGTGCCGTCACATGAAACTAACTATACTTCAATTAAAAAAAATTGTAAATCAACTATACTTCAATTAAAAAAAAAAAAAAGAAATGTGAAGGGACAAATCATTGAGCTGAGTGGTTGCCAAGCTGCAAATCTCAAAAGAAAAATTGACAACCAAACACTCTGGGAACAAGCTGACTTTTTCAGGACAGAATATGAAATGAGAGACGGTGGTAACTCCTGTTTGTTCAGGACTGAAAGGCCTTTGCGCACGGTAGGCTGTTAGGCTGGTAGAGTCCAATGTGGGCAGCATTTCAAATCACCTGTTGACCTGTTCTTTTCCATTATTTTGCTGTTGTGAGCTCTGTATACATATTGTAAGTTTTCCTCCCTAAAATGAAAACTGATTTATTGTTTTACTTATAAGCAAAATTCAAAAACATTAAATATTAGAAGAAAATTAAAACAATCCTTCTCCAGAGGTAAATATTTTAATAAAGTTCTTTCTGATATTTTCTCTCTCAACATATATGGCTCTATGTCATTATTACATGTGATGACTTTTACTCTCTTTTTTTCCTCTCAACTAAATCTTCTGGCCATCTCTTCATATGGATAAATACGTCTCCCTCATCATCATTAGTGGATGAAGGCTTTTCTTTTGAATGGATATGCCATGATATATTTACTTCCATAATTTATTCCTATTGATGTAGGGTGGTCTCCTGTTATTCACAACTATAACATAGCCTCAGTAGACTTTTTTCTATATCTACCTATGCATGTTTGTCCAATTACTGTTATAAGAAAAATTCCTGAAAGTGGCTCCACTAGGTCAAAAGATACACACACATACACACACACACTCACACATGTATGTGTTTAACATATATTATATAAACTATATATATGTAGAATTTTGATATTTGTTGTCAATTGCGTTCCAGAAAGACATGTCCATTTATGCTTCTTTGAATACTTTTATTTATGCTTCTTTGAATACTTTTAAGAGAGTGTGATCTGAAACTTTTTATGTAATTGGCTCTTACAAAAAAGTATATTCTCACAAAGTTACCTTAAGATGCTTCTGTACAGTAACCCAACCCCAAATCACTAAGATGAAGACTTCAAACCCCGTGAACCATCAGCCATCTCCCACATCTGAGACCCTATCCCCAGCATAATAGTATACTGAGAAAGGAATTAGGTCTGGATGGTTTTTGTGGACAGGTTGCTAGATCCCTAATGAGCTTTTAGCTTCTTTAAATGTTGTAGGTATGGAAACTTGTCTCTACATTACTTTTCTCTGGAATATCTTTTCCAGTGCTATTCACTTGTGATGTTCTCTTTGAGTCTAGTCATGCTAGAGGGAAACACTTGTCAAATACACAAAATTCATGCCACTCGTGTACAATATCTTGTTAGGGGCAAAACTGTTGTTAATGAATGTGAGAATTAGGACAAAGACAATAGAATTGGGTACTTATGTCTTCAATCATATATGAGGGAGAAACCAGGATTGTGATGAGCATGAATTTAATAACATGTATTAAACTGTTCATTTTAAAATATTATGTTCTGGGTGAAATATATATAATCTTAATAAAAATATCATATGCATAGCATATGCATCTTGATTTCCCAAGAAACAGCATTGTCTAATAATCAAAGACCGTTGTGGTTGAAGCTCCTGATGAGCTCTGTTGTTTTCACCTCCTTTCAGGAACAGACTCTGGCTTCCAAATTCTCATAGGCACGTGGAAAAATTGTCCCAACAAAAGACTGTGAAGTTCAAGAAGTCAGAGTGACAGACAAGAAATCCATGGACACTGTTTTTTTCCTGCTAAAATCATGGGCTTTTCTCCATAATTAATTTAGGGCTTTCTTGTTACCAACCAAATATCCAAAGCTCTCTTTCCCTGTCAGGACAGAGGGCATCCTGTAGATGGGAAAATGTAAAGGACATTAGGTGGAATCAGTTAGCACTAATCAACAGAATCTTTCCGTTTTAAGCCATCTGCCAGTTGAGGTGTTTAAAGGTCTAAGAACAGTTGATGAGCATGGTTAAGGATGCTTCTGACCTTTGTAGCATGATGATTTCCCACCTCTTCCTAACTTTGGAAAATCACCTTCTTTCCTGGTGCCTTGAGTCCTGTGCTGAACAGCTGTTATATCTGATTCTCTTTGCAGGTTCACCCTTTTCTAAGTGAAGAGAGTCAAGAGATTTTGGCCTTTTTTGCCCCAGAGGGTGAAGGAGAAGGAAAAGGGAGTGTGAGAAATTGTGGGGGTGCAAGACAGCAGGAAGGAGTCAACCTCCGTGAAATGTTCCTGGAAATGCCACAGACCTGGCATCCACAGAAGGGTCTCTGCGTTAGCTATGATGAAAATGAAAATACTATATATCTTGAATTTTTTTCTCCCTATTATTTCTGTGATGCAGCTGTTTAATGACAATGATTGCTCATTAGCTGATTGTAGTCTAATGCATTCAGTAGATACTTTGCATCAAAGAAATGGATTGATCATCTGATACATAAATGAATATTTAATGATATGTCTCAAACAGACTTAAACTTAAAATCCTGGTCTGCTAATTATCAGGTCTGTTCTGCCTTCTCCCCAAGAGTCAGGCTGGGAAGATGAAGAGGTGAGGCTGCTTGGTGCTCAGCATCAGATCTGTGCAGGTCAGTCTGTCTGTCTGTATGTCTCTCTTTTCTCAGAATGTACACTTTCTGCTGATATCTACTCATTTGAAGAAGAGGAACTTCTGAAGGTGGGGACAAGTTCTTGGGGGCATTTCCCTGCTTCTTATACTGTTTTATTCCTCTACATTACATAATCATCTCAGCAGCTAATGAAATTCATGACTCTTCTTCTGTAAATACATGTACATGCAAAATGTTTGCACAAAATTTCTGGAGATTCAAGGTCCCCTGAAGCTCATCCATAGACCCCAGCATAGAACTCCTGGTTGCAGAGTAAGATTTCTGAGAGTGGACAGCAGATGCAGTGTCTGCCCACTTCAGCCCACTTTTGACTGATAGGCATATGTTAGCTTTGGAACTGATGGAGTTTATTCTTTCTTTTCTCCCCAGTATGATAAAGCCAATACCCTCTCTATTCTACTAAAATCTACATAGAGTTCTGGGATACACAGTCACTCTGAATAATGATGGTTTACTGTGTCAGTTTACCCCATCCTAAATGTCCCCTTCCAAATGAAGTTGCTGACAGCCGGCTGCAATTTCCGGAATTCTAAGGCTCTGCCACTAGGCTAATCTTCATATATTTCCAATTGGATACACTAATTTCTCAACTTATTCCTTCATTTATTTAATTTGCAAAGAGCCTTGAGCAGCTCTTCCATACCATTCTAATACTATGTCCAGGGGACAGAGGAACAACCATGAGAGACATGGTCCTCACCATCAGGGAACTTGACATCTGCAATGACCACTGATTTGAGATTTGTTTATTCAGGAAATCACTATTTTATTATGGGCTTATTGACCAATGGCCCACCCAACCGTAGGAGAGATTCTTTACTATCTTGATAGGTTCTAGGCATCATTCTAATCTTACTGTATCAGACACTGCACTGGATCCTATATTAGGTGCAAGTCTATGCCTTGCACCTAATGGCACCCTGATAGTATGTGATGAGAGATCAGAAATGAGCCATTTACTCCATTGGTATATCTCAGCATAATGGTCAGTTTCTAAGATTTAATTCTGTACTGTCAGCAGAGCTGTCGTGTGAAGAGGAGTCATAGACCTGGTTTTGAGGTCAATGCAGAAATCTTCCCTCAGACCAGAGTCAGTTTATTGAAAAGAATCAGAGATGCTAACTCCCTAAAATGTTTCTGGGTGTTAAAAGGCATAGCTCTAGGTATTTGATTGAAAGTAGGGAATTTCTGGGCTCCAGTCTGACATGGAAGATGCTTGGAAGGCATCACTCCCAACCTTACAACAAAAAGAAGGGCTGAACAAACTGAAAATCAACAACTCATTTTAGATCCATCAGAGAACTGATGTCACAGGGAAAACCGATTCCCTGAAAACTGGAAAGACAGACAGGAAGATACAGAAAATCAAACATAGAAAATGCGCAGGAGCAGAGCCCCAAGCTAAAGCCAGAAGCTGTAAGAATACTTTAACCTGTGATTCACAAATTGCTGGAGGATCAGTGTGGTTAAGAGTTAAAAACTCCAAGGGGCACAGCCTTGTGGGACCCCCACTTTCATGAGTTTACCTCCAGAATGCCTTCCAGGTTCTCACAGTGAAGATCAGAAGAAAATATCTCAGAGTTTCAGGCAGGTGGAAGGAAAAGCAATTATTCTGAAATATACCTAGACTTTCTGTTCTTTTAACAAGGCCTATTCTCATGGGAAACTATTTTACCAGAGCCTAACCTACTTGGATTTTACCCAAACCTAGTCTACTTGGGGGAAGGTAAATACCCAACTCCAGTCTTATCTAGCCTTTAACATGGGGGAAGGAAAATACCGAATTCAGGCTTATTAAGAAGACTGAGACGTAATATAGGACCATATAATTCTTCCCCCTCCTCCACACCTTACTATCACAGCAACAGGGATCCTGTACAATAAAATAAGATTGTGGCTAAGAGCGTTTTTAATAAAAATCATATGATCATATTAAGAGATGCAGGAAAAAAATGACAAAAATCTAACACCTATTCATGAAAAAAATTCCTAGCAAACTAGGAATAGAGGAAACTTCCCGAACGTGATAAAGAAGTACATTTACAAAAAATATCCTTCAGTTAACATCTTACCTTACGGTGAGAAGCTGATGCTTTCTCCCTAAGATTAAGAACAATGTAAGGACATCTCCTCTTACCACTCCTATTCAACAACCACACCAGAAATCTTAGCTAATGCAATGAGACACAAAGAAGAAATTAAAAGGGTACAGATTAGGAAGGAAGAAATAAAACAATCTTTGTTAGAAGATGATTGAAATATAAAATTTTAAAAACTAAAGAAAAATGAAAACTTGCCAAACTATCCCATTATGTAATGAAATGACCAATTACACTTAAAAGTGAACAACATACACAAAAATTCAGGACCTAAAAATATTAGTTTTCAACCTACTCATTTTATTCCATCTATTTCAACCAACTATTTGTTTTCCCTAAAAATCTGCAAAAGAGACATTGTTGGATATTTCTCTGAAAATGATTGGAATGCTACAGAGGGAAAAAGGGGTGTGTGTAGCCATACATATAGGCGTAATTTCTTTCAGTAAAGAGAGGCTGCTATTCAATTAGGATAGGTAAAATATTCAGAAAAGGATCCTTTCTGAAACTCCCAATAAGCAGAAACTGAAAGACATGAATACTTATAATAGGCTAAACAATTAATCGTCAAATAATTTTGGCATCAAGTTGCTTTTGATTGAATGTAACAGAAACTACTTTTTAAAGAAAGAACAGGGAACTTATAGTGGAACAGCACATACATTGGAAATGTTCAGGATCCCTGCAGTACTCTTGTCCTAGCTCATTCCTGCTTTATTCTTTTTGCTCTGCAGACCTTCCTTTGATTAGTCTCAGTTCATGTGTGGAACTAGTGATTCTCCCACTTTTAGCTCCAGAATTTGCATGCTATTGCTTCAGTCATATGCAGAAGCCAATTAGCTATTTTTTGAATCTCAATTAAATGGAATTTTGCAAGAAACATACACATATACACATGAACAGTGCTCAACATCATTATGCATGAAGGAAGTGCAATGAGATACCACTTCACACCCACTAAAATGTACAGTTATGAAGACTGACAATAATTAATGTTGGTGTGGACCTCCAGCAGTGACAACTCCAACACAGTGCTAATGGGATGTAGAAACACATCAGAAAACTGGGTGCTGCTCTGGTTGATAGACACTTCTTATAAACCTAACTCAGCAATTTCATACCAAGGTATTTGCCCATGAAAAATGATATCATTTTTTTCAAGAATGTTCAGAGCAGCTTTTATTTATTATATAGTAACCCTAAACTGTGAATAGCCTAGGTTCCCATTGTTATGGTTTGTCCGTTCCATGGAATATTAACACAGCAATAGACAGGAATGGTTACTAACACATACAGTAACGCTGATGGATCTCATTATGCTGAATGAAAGAAACCAGACATTAAGGAACCTATGTTATTTCATTTATATGAAGTCCTAGAACAAGCAAAACTAAGCTATGTTCATAAAAATCATAATGGTGGTGGTGGAGAGCAGGAGATCCACGATAATTAGGCACTAGGACTTTTTTGAGGTGACGGAATAGTTTTATATACTGACTTGTATCTTAGCTGCACAGATTGTACATTTGTTAAACTCCATCAAACTGTAGGCTTAAGAGCTGTGCATTTTATTATGTGTAAATTATATTTCAATTAATTAAAGTCAGCAACATGTTAGGTTGAACAATATGAAATTTCTTGTGAAACCATTTTTGGCTACAAAATAGCAATTTTTATACAGTCCAACCTATTAATAACTTTGACTTCCAAAAAAGACATGAAAATCTTCTTTGAGACTTTTCTACTTTACTATAACTACTATAGAGGATATGGGGGAAGGACAAAGATGTGATCTAGAAAAATAATGGGCTATGTATAAGCAGCATATCCCAGGAAATCGTTGTGGGAAAGCAGGGAAGGATATATGTTCTACTGCCCCCTCCCTAATGGTGAGTTCACATATGTATGCATATGTGTGCATATGCATGTGTATATATGTGTGTAGGCACTTGCCTTTATGTGTGCCCATTGCATGTGTGTGTGTGTATGTGTGTGTGTATTGGCTTAGTTAGGAATGAACTTCTCACACCTGTCAAGGCTGCCATATTGCATGTGGAGGATTTCAAGTTGGCCTTTCCACAAGGGAACAAATGATTGAATTTCAAGACAAACTGCACAATTTATCTGAATTAATTGCCTTTTTTTTGCATTGTACTCTGCTCAGGCAGTTTACAGCACCCTTCTAAGCACCCAGATCTGGTTTTTCTATATAAAAATCATTTTTGTTTTGAAAATCACAAAACCCAATTTTGCTTAGAATATGGTTTTCTACTCGCTGAGACTTATTCTAATACTGTAAAGCTGCAATCAATTTATTGTGAGTTTCTAGCAAGTCCTTCTCAGATTGACAGGGACCCCACTGTTCAAATGCACGTGTGGAAGACATTGAGAGGAGGCTTTTGAAACGCTTTGGATTATTGGGAAACTGAAAATCATAGTCAGTTGAGTAGAAAATAGGTTTGCAAGGCTTTATGAGCTGAGACAAAAGTTGATAGACTGGACTCTGGAATCGTACATATGAGAATTTTTTATTGTTCAAACTCAGCTCAGTGGCCTGTGACTGCTGTGGGTCAGTCGTGAGTCTGGCCAGGGCCTTGGGAAGGTCTGCTGAGCACAGGATCTGAGATGACCGCTGTGGACCCTGTGTGGACAGACCCTCCTTTTCCTTGTGACCACCACCCATTCTCTGGTGAGTGAAAAAAAGCCCACAGTGGCATGAGCACATAGCACTCTGACAACTGTGGTACCTCACTGGGGTGTCTGTCAATTGTGAAGAAGTCTTATTCTGGGAAATAACAGAGATTTCTATTCTGGGTGGTGGTTGAATCCATCATTGCTTCAGATAAATTTGGCTTACAAAATCTGCTGGGGTTTCCTTATGGAGAATAATACAGGAAACCAAATAAAACTACTAAACAATAAAGAGTAAGGAGAGAAGAAAAAGAAAACCAGTTTCAAAGAAACACATCAATAATAACAATGATGATAACAATAGCTAACAATTATATAGCAATTACAATGTGCCATGGAATGTTGTAAGCACTTTATATACAAAAACTTATTTAATCGGAAAATCCTGTGAGATTAGTAGTAATATTATCCTCATTTTACAGATGATAAAACTGAGTCACAGAGAGTTTAAACGACTTGGCTGAACTAGGACAATTAATAAGTGGCAAAACGGATTGGGCTTTATGGCTTAACGATCATTCTATAGCAACTCAGAATATGTCTGCAGACCCGTTAGCTGGAGTCTTATTTATATCCATGTATTAACACACCCACTGAAACACATATGCATGTGTACATATACACATGCATATAAATCTACATACACATGCGTACACATACACACATTAACACATAATTTCATAAGATACAAAGAGCAAGAATGCCTCTTGGTGTCAGATCTGAGACTGAATCCTTGCCCCATATTTGACAGCCAGGTGAACTTTGGCAAATTACTTCAACTCTGCCCTTCAGTGTTTCTCATATGGAATTTGACTTGTATAATGCTTTCATTGAAGGATTAAGGAATAGTATCTGGAATGAAAACGACATTTAAAAAATCTGGCAACTTTTATTATTTTGTTATTCATATCTTATTCATGATAATTTTGGGGGGGGGAGCTTGGCTTATTAGAGTCAGGGCCTCCAATCAGCTTTTCTGCCCAAATTATCCTTCTTATTTTTTTAAACCTTTTCCTCTACTAGACACATTTTCATTTGTCTCTCAGATCTCAGGATTTGGAATCCCTCTTCAGTTTCCGGCTCTTACCTGCCTGAACTTCATTTATGAAGAGTGAGACCGGCAATGAAATGAACTCATTACCACGTTCTCTGATGCTGTACCGATCTTCCTAAATCTTCCCATGTACTGGGTTGTCTCTGGGCCTGACTGTTCAAGAGCTGGGTCGGGAGTGATACAACAAGAACTAGGCCAGCCTCAGAACCAAAAGCCTCACAGAAACCTTTGCATGAGCACGTAACATTTGTAGTTTCAACACTGGATTCCACAGCTTGTTGGGTCCCTAACGTGGGAATTAGGCCCATTTTCCTCTCGGATGTCTTAAGTTGTGGCACTATCATTGTAGAACAATGCCAGCAATACACACACACACACACACACACACACACAAAACACAAAACCCCTTTTTCAATCACTATTCTGATTATTGCTTTGTTATTTTTAAATTAGAGAATGGCATTTAATTCTCTGTTAACTGGTTTTATCTGATGTTTTGGCAGTTCCACAGTTGGAATAGGGCCATGGCCTGGAAGGAGATTTGGCCTGTGAGTAGCCCTAAAATACTCAATTCTCCTAAGCATTTCAGAGCGAAGCCTCTTAATCACAATGGTCCTCTTTTTGTTTATACTATTTTCATGGCATAAGTTTCATTAAATTGAATATAGGAAAGCACAAAAGAATCTTAAAAAGCCTTCCAGCCTTCCATAATTTCTCTTTGCTAGGTTAATTCTTTCTCCCCTATATTTCTATAGATCATAATCCCATATTTGATCCTTTATTTTGGTCTGCTGTGTGTCAGTTATCTATCTATTCATGTTTCTATCTATCATATCTATCTATCTATCATCATCTCTCTATCGTCTACACGTCATCTTCTTTTTTTTAACTACCCTGTGGTTGTTTTCAGGTTGGGGGTAGGGTCATGCCTTGCCTTTTTTTTAAGGTCTCACATATACCAGCAGCATGTTTTATAAAAAGCGGGGCTGTAAAATGCTTTTGTTGTTTTGTATTGAAATAAACATAGAAAACTATCATTTAGACTTTTCTGAATAGTTTTCTGCCTGACCTTTCCAACCCTGATCTCTTGCATCAGAGGACTTCTCGCCCTACAATGCAAAGGGAATATCCAAAGAAATCAGTAACAAATGATGACTTGGGAAAATGCCAGTTGGCTAGCATGAGGGGAAATGTAGCAATAAGATTCTAAAATATCCTGGCAAGAATCATGGAAATAGTTTTGCTCGAAACACTGCAGAGAAGGGTTATTGCAGGAAAAAGCAGGGCCAAAAAATGTTACGTTTATGCCTTTTCAAAGCCAATTGTGTTTGTTAAGTAGTAAGCACATTTTTCATTTTCTGTGTTCTTGAAGGAAACATCCTATCTGTATCAGCCAGCATTGCTTCACAGGGGAAGGCTTTCCTTTGGGGAAACATACACTCCACTGGAGTGGCATGCCATTTTGACAAGCGTGTCCATTTCAGATTATCTTTCACTGCCACCCGTGAGTCATCTGCATGTGAATCCCACGTGTAGCTGAGAAAATGTGGATATGACAGCTATGAGTGTGTTAAAAAAAACAGAGGCATTGTGTGCTCACAAGATGCCATGATGCAGCACGTGGCTTTCTTTTTTTTTTTTGTTATAGTTAGGAGGATTCCAAGTGTGACTTTCTGAGCCAGGCTTGAGGGCATCTTCTCATTCATTCTTTCATTCATTCTTGTTGACAATGACCAAAGGCTGGCGGAGTGCTTGTCTGCCACGTGCTAGGTAACAATCTGTTGTGTATAATAGAATTTAAGCAACGGATATTCATGTACCATACTTAATACTCCATGCCAAGGATACAAAGTCCTCACTTTCAAAGAGGTTATTATTCAGGAAGTAGAGAGATAGGCTTATTGTTAATTGCAAATGGAAGTGCTATCTAATGGGCACACAAACTTGAGGCAGAGACATCCTTGATGAATTTTAAATGCTGTAGAGAGATAATCCATGGGAGATAAGAAAGGACTTTTTTTCCGATTAGAAAGCACGAACAGAGCCACTGCTGTGTGAAGGAGCCAGGTGTTTTAGGGACAAGGAAGATGCTCAGTCATGGGTTATAGCATCATTCATTGTGAGGAGAGTGAAGCCACAGAGGAGGAGATGTGCAAACTGGGAACGGATGCTGTTTCAGTTGCAAGTTTGGACCTTGTCCTGCAGGTGACAGGGATCCAGTGAAGCATGACACTGTGGGTATCTATTCCAGGATGCTTTCTCGGTGGCTAGTGAAAACATGACCTGGGACTGGAGCGTGGAAACGGAAGTCTGTATACAGGGGTCCCAGTTCTCCCTCACTGGAGCGGGTGTACTTGTGATGTCACAGTGTCTCCACTGACACACCAGAGCAGTAGCCAGCCACTTTGGCTGTGTCACCATGAGCCCAGGTCAGCAGGAGATAACTCCAGGGTAATTTATTTATGGTCCCAAATATTCACTATGAGATTTTCCCAAAATGCCAAAAGTTAAAGGATTGATAAAACAAACACCCATTTACTAATCATTTAGATACAACAATTGTTAATATTTTTGCTGCATTTCCTTTATTCTCATTGTGTGTATATATTGATTGGGTTGCCGTTTATCTTTTCTTATATCTCCTCTCTCCTGTAAACTGGAATTAGGTCTAAAGACTGTATTACACTCAAATTAAACATTTTTGGCAAGGAAATCGTGCGCCTCATACTGTAAACTGCATTTTGTATTATATGAGACGGTATGTAGTAATAGGCTATCCTTTGGCTATATTCATTTATGTCTTTAACATTTCCTTGATTTCTACTACAAAATATGCAAAGCTTACCTTGTACTTTTCCTGCCCAGACCTGCCCAGTCTCCTTTCAGTGGGGAATTTTTATTTAGAAACCAAGATCTTCATGTTTGGGTTGTTCATTGGTACTGACGTGACATTGCTTCTAGGTCCTTTCTGTGGTTAGAGTTAAGAAATATATATATAATATAAAAATCATGTATTCATACTCACATTCCCAATTTAAAATTAACAACACAGTTTAGTTTTGTGGAATTTCTTTGATTTTATATTGTATCTCTCTTCTGTGGTGAAAAATTTAGATTCTTCACAAATTAGTATTTTTATTTATTTACTTTTCCTGACCATACACATATTAAAAAATATAATAGTACTGCTGCCATCAATAAAAGGATTGAATGAGGTTTTAGAATTTTTTATAATTCTCTTTGTATATTGAATATATCCCACTGAGAATGTAAGAATGTAAAAGTCAGAACATTGCATTACAAATTATCTTGAAATAATTCTTTCTTATGTAATTACACCAGCAATTTGACTTATGTAGACTCATTTGTTTCAGTTTGTTTTTTCTTTTATCCCTTTTGATTTTAATTTACTTATTTTTTGATTATGTAAAATATTCACTCCATTCAAAGCTCAAAAATATAAAAATGGCATATTCAGAGAAGCCTCTTTTTCATCCCTTTACCTTCTGACTCCCATTATTACTTTCTTCTTTATCCATCCAGAATTTAATTTTTAAAAAAATAAACAAATAGGTATATTTGTATTTTTCTTCCTATTACAACACAGAAAGAATTAGATAATCACTGTTTTGCACCTGGCTTCTTCACTTAAAAATATATCCTGGAACCCTCTTTATATCACTACATAGGGATTCAATTTTTTTTTTTTTTTTACGGCAAAACAATATACCATTGTGTGAATCTATACTCCAATTAGCAAAGGCATGTCCTACCTCTGCTTACTAGACCATGTCACAGAACATAATCATGTTCACACAAGGCTTCATATTTATGAGATATACCATCAGGCTCGATTCTTAGAGGGAGGATTTCTGGGTCAAAGAGATTACGAGTATGTGATGTGTTCGTGTGTGTGTGTATGTGATTTTCAGAGATATTGCCAAAATATCCCCTATAGGGTTTATCCCACTCTGCAATACATGGTTGTGCCTGTTTTATCACAGCCTCACCACATGTTTTATAAAACTTCTGGAAGTTTTGCTGATCTGATAGATGTTAATAGGTTGTAAGTGTCATTTGCATTTGTATTTCTCTTATTATGAGTAAACATGGCATCTTTTGAATTTGTTTCCTCTTTTTTTGTTGATGTATAGTTAATGTGCAACACATGTAAGTTACAGGTGTACAATAGAGTGATTCACAATTTTTAAAGGTTACACTCCATTTATAGTTATTGTAAAATACTGGCTGTATTCCCTGTGCAGTACAATATATCCTTGTGGCTTAGTTTTTGCCTAATAGTTTATACCTCTTATGCCCACAACCCTATCTTTTCCTCCCCTTTTCACTCTCCCCATGGGTAACCACTAATTTGTTCTCTTTTTCTGTGAGTCTGCTTCTTTTTTGTTATATTCACTAGTGTGTTGTATTTTTTAGATTCCGCATAGATGTGGTATCATACAGTATTTGTCTTTCTCTGATTTCTTTCACTTAGCATAATGCCCTTCAAGTCTTTCCATGTTGCTACAAATGGCATTATTTCATTCTTTTTTAGGGTTGAGTAGTATTCTATTGCATATATGTACCACATCTTCTTTATCCATTCATCTGTTGATGGACACTTAGGTTGCTTCCCTATCTCGGCAATTTTAATTAATGTTGCTATGAACATTGAGACACATGTATACTTTTGAATTAGTGTTTTTGGTTTTTTCTAATATATACCCAGGAGTGGGATTGCTGGGTCAAATGGTAGCTCTATTTTTAGTATTTTGAGAAACCTCCATACTGTTTTCCATGGTGGCTGCACTTTGTTTCCTCTTGATAGATTTTCTGATTATTTACCTACCCTGAGTGAAGGAATAAGAAATTTAGCAGAATGTTGCAAAAAAAATGTAATTAGAGATTTAAAAAATCTCATGGTTCTGAGGAGACAAAATTGGATTTCAGGACCATCCAAGAAAGAGGGGCCCTGGTACACACCCCAAACTATCTCTTTGATCCCCTGGAGGGCTATACTTTCACAGCAGGAGTGAACCAGAAGTAAGATGAGACTTTCAAAATCTGAAAACTGATCTTAGGCCAAGAGGGTCCCTGATAGGATCAAGGTGATCTGCCTTGATACCAGCTGCCTGCCAAGGGAATAGAGAGAATGCTTGATGGGAGAAGATGGCATCTTCCAAAGCTAAAACAATTTTAATGCACAATGTCTGAGTATTTTATAAGAAGCCTAGAAACAGGACAAGAATAAAGATTTGCAGTAGAATCAAACCCACAGGTGATCCAATATGATATGAGACACAGAATTTAAAATAACTGTGATTAATGTGTTCAATAGTACAGATAAAAGATAGGCAGTCTCATTAGATATCTGAAATCTATAAAAAGATATAAACTATGAATTCTAGAACTTAAACATAGAATAACTGAAATTATGAACAGAGGATAGAGGATTATGAACAGAATAGAGGATTTTAATAAAATAGTAGATAAAGCTAAAGAAAGAATTACAGAACTGAAAGATAAGTTACTAGAGAATACCCAGACTGAAGTATGGAAAAGAACAAGAAATACAGAAAAGACTATATGAAACAAATGGAACATATATAAGAGGTCCAATGTAGTGTAATTGGAGTCTCAGATGGAAGTGGCAATATCGAAAGAGATGAATGCTGAATATTTTCCCCAACTGAAGAAATATATCAACTCACAGATTCAAGGATTACTACAGAACTCATAATGAATTAAAAACCAAACTAAACCAAACCTGAGGTTCGTCATAGTAAAACTCTTAAAAACAAAGGTAAAAGAGAAGTTCTTCTAAGTAGCTAGAAAGAAAAAGCAATAGAGCAAAAGAGTCTTAGTGCAAACTTCTCAACAGAAGCTATGCAAGGCAGAAGATAACAGAATCACATTTCAGGTGTAGAAAGAAAACTCATTACAGAATTTAAGTGCAGTAACAACGTCCTTCAAAATTACAATAAAATAAAGAAAATTCCAAGGAAACATAAACTAAGATAATTTGTCATTATTTGACATGAACTAAATGGTCTTCTTTAGACTGAAGGCAAATAAATCTAAATGGACAATGAGAGATACAGGAACTAAATAACAATATCAAAAAGGATGCTGGGCTCCAAATGATTTGAAGAAATTAAAAACTTCCAGTTGCAGCCACCAAATGCTCTGCTTCATTTTATTTCTGCTTCAGTGATAAAGCCACATGTGAATCCAAAACCTTGTTTATCTTATGAATGTCCTTTGTGTTACAATGAAGACCCTGCAGGATGGGGAGAAAGAGGGAGAGGGAAAGGGAGAGGAAAAGAGCGAAAGAGAGTGAGTGAGAGAGAGAGAGAGAGAGAGAGAGAGAATAGGATGGTTATGAAAGTAAGGGAGTGATGAGAAGAAGGTTTCCCAAACAGGGGGTTCTCTTAATAGAATCAAAGTCAGGAAATTTTCAAAATATTTATTATTGCAACTCACTTTAAATAGAGTTAGGAATTCAGGTTAATGTGTATAATAACTTGGACACTAAATAAATAAGTCAAGTCACCTAAGGATGACTATGTGAGTGCTACAAGCACATATACAAAATTGAATTTGTGAAAACTTTTCTGAGGGTAGAATAGATTATATTTTAATAGTCACTAATTTTTCCTATAGCGCCCTGAGTTTAAAAAAGCCTAGCATTAGAAACAATTGCGTTTTCCTCTTTCATTCAAGACATTTTAATGAAACTGATTTTTTTTTGAAATTGATTTTTTAAGAAAGCATTTCTCGGAGAACTTATTGTATGTTTGACATTGCGCTAGTTACAGAAGGTATAGAAAAGTTTAAATTTTTTCTTTATTCTCATGAAGTTTATAATCTGGGGAAAGAGTGATTCAAGTAAGAAAAACCGTGCAACACCATGTGTTAAGAGCTTATAACGGAAGACAGTATTTGTCCTCCAATAGCACAGAGAGGCTGCTTAAGGTGCACTTTGGAGGAAGGGGTTTTTCTCATTGAATCTCAGGGGAGATAATATTTCAGAGAAATGTTAAGGCATGGAAGAAAGTCATCAGGTAAATGAGGGCTTTGTGTGTGGTAGTGGTGGGGTCAATCCTGGCAGACAGAAGAGCAGCTGCAAAGGCAGACAGGTGTGAAATTGTGGCTCAGGGCAATGGCCAGAAATTCAGTGCCTCAGTGCATGGCCCACTCAAGAGCAAGTGGCAGGATAGGAATGTAAAAGTCTTCTTATTAGACTTTATCTTGAATGATTTTAAGGAAGAGAGTGATGATATTTGTGCATTTTAGAAATGACATTCTGGCCATTGCATGAGGGCTGTAAGAATGGAAGAAGCAACAAAAATAATGAGGTAATTACAACTGTGAATACAAAATATGGTGGGAGCCAGAATGTTAGATCTCTGTTCACAACAAAAATGAGAGAGGTCTTACTTTTTGTCCCATTTTCTTATCCTTTGTGTCTTATGCCTGAATTACTACTTAAACAATTAAAGACAAACATTTGCCTATTTTATTTCTGGCTTGCTGTTCATTTTGAAGAACATTTCCTTGAAGAAAGGGATGCCTCATGGTCTAGCTGTTGAACAGAAAAATGTCGGAGGGTAACAAAAAATCCTGCAGAAAAAGGTACCAGTTAATATTCCAAAATTTTGTATTGACACAATTTGTCCCCATATTTACACATGAAGAGGACAAGCTTACCAAATTATCTGTCAGGCAGTCAGAAAGAAGTTTGAGGAGAGGTTGGAGAGAAATTTGTTTTAAAAATTTCACTTCAGACTATATTTGGTTGGGGGAAAAGATACCTGACTTGACTAAGAAGCTAATGTCGATAGAAAGCCAGATTGTAAAAAATACATAAACAACTAATTCAATAAAATTGGCTTTTCAGAATCAAAATGGAGGGGTGAGGAACTATGTAAGTTAAGAATTATGTTGCTATGGTTACTTTTCCTGATTGGAACAATGCTATTTAATTGTTGGTTATTTTACCTTGACTTCAGATAACATTTAATTTACTGGAGAAAGGCACTTGGTTTGCATCCAGATATTTTTAAAATCATTATTTTCGTGGCATTTTGGTGCAGCTATACAAATCAAAATTGGAAACTAGCTGTTTACAGTTAACAGACTTCTCAAAAGTAAGTGTATATTTACATTTCAAGAAAACAATGCTGGGCAATTTCTTGGTTTTGGGAAGATTAACATGGAGGTAGTAATGAAATATCCTAAGGTTGGGAGGTGGACAGAATTAGGGTTATGTCGTGTTACCATTGTTCATGAAACATGCAAGCAAGATCAAGTTAATTAGAATCCTTGCGACCTAGTTTTCCAATTTGCATAGCGCAGATAATAATCTTAATAGCATGTAATAAGATGTGCAGTAATCTTCTAGGAATCTCTTTCCTTTACTCTAGTCTGCCATTTCTGTAGTTACAGCTACCAAAATTACCTCCATAGAAAATAGAAGACAATCACTAGGCTCCTTTCATGTGCAAACCTAGTATTAATTGTTAAATAGTAACAGCATGCAAAATGCATTTTGGTTGAAGTATCCAAAAGGAGTATTTAAGAGTGTTCTAGGTTGTTTGCTATTAAATTTATGTGGCTGATGTCATGACGGAAAATCTTGCTTTTCTACATAAGTTAACTGGCATCACTATGTATTAAATATACATGCATTGAGCTTTATTTTATATATGGCACATTGCAAACACTGGGGGAATAAAGAGTTGATATTCTATGATACCTTCCTTCAAGCGATATTGTGGCATGTAGGGGACATTAGGAGAACGTGAGCAGTGCCATGCCAAGCCATGTTGGAGCCTGAGGTAAAAGAAAACTCAATAATACTGATCCTGTCTTTATATGAAATTTTAATATTTCATTTATTATGATGGTTAACTTTATGTGTAAACTTGACTGGGCCACAGGGTGCCCAGATATTTGATCAAGCATTATTCTACATGTTTCTGTGAGGGTATTTTTGAATGAGATTAACATTTATTTTGTTGTTGTTTTTCTTTAGCATCTTTATTCGAGTATAATTGCTTTACAGTGGTGTGTTAGTTTCTGCTGTATAATAAAGTGAATCTGCTATATGTATACATATATCTCCATATCCCCTCCCTCTTGCGCATCCCTCCCACCCTCCCTATCCCATCCCTCTAGGTGGTCACAAAGCACCGAGCTGAACTCCCTGTGCTATGCTGCTGAAGATGTGGCACATATACACAATGGAATATTACTCAGCCATGAAAAGAAACAAAATTGAGTTATTTGTAGTGAGATGGATGGATCTAGAGTCTGTCATACAGAGTGAAGTAAGTCAGAAAGAGAAAGACAAATACAGTATGCTAACACATATATATGGAATTGAAAAAAAAGGTGGTTCTGATGAGCCTAGGGGCAGGACAGGAATAGGGACACAGACGTAGAGAATGGACTTGAGAACACGGGGAGGGGGAAGGGTAAGCTGGGATTAAGTGAGAGAGTAGCATTGACATATATACACTACCAAGTGTAAAATAGATAGCTAGTGAGATTAACATTTAAATCAGTAGATTGAGTAAAAGAGATTGTCCTCCTTAATGTGGGTAGGCCTCATCCAATCAGTTGAAGGCCTGCATAGACTGAATAGAACTAAATAAAACTACCTTCAAAAATGGGACACCATGGGACTTCCCTCGTGGTCCAGCAGTTACTACTCCATGCTTCCACTGCAGGGGACACAGGTTTGATCTCTGGTCAGGGAACTAAGATCCTGTATGCCTCATGATGCAGCCAAAAAAAAATGAGATATCAGTTTTTTTCTGCCTTTGAACTCAAACTGAAACATCGACTCTTCCTGGCTGTCACGTCTGCTGGCCTTCACACTTTACATACACCATCATCTCTCTTGGTTCTCAGTCCTTTGGACTCAGATTGGAACTATAAAATCAGCATTCCTAGATCCCTAGCTTGCTGACTCAGCCTGCAAATGTTGGGACTTGTCAGCCCTGCAATTATATGAGCCAATTCCTTGTAATAAATCTCTTCATCTTTCCATGTATATCTTATTGGTTCTGTTTCTCTGGAGAACATGACTTATACATTCATCATAATTTTGGACTAATACTGATTTTTAAAAATATTAAATGATTATATATCTCGATTACTGAGTTTTTTAGTGCCTTCTTAAATTTTGCACCCAGGTTCCTCACTCACCTTACCCTGGTCCTGGCTCTGCACAGGAGATATGAACGTACACCATCTCATTACATTTCCTCTTTAGAAATTCAGAAACTCTACTTGCCTTCTTCCTGCACCCAATTCTTTAACATTCTTCACACCACACTTGTAGAATCCATCTCTTCTTTCTTTCTCCATTGCCAGTGTTTCTAAATCTCACCCAAATTATTGCAATAGTTTCTTTTTTGGTTTATTTTCTTCCATGCACATAAACCTTCAATCTATCTTTCTAAAATAATATTCTGATTACATCAATATTCTGCTTTAATGCTTCTTTGATCACCATTTCCAAGATTCTTTTCCTTTTTTTATAAATTTATTTATTTATTTTTGGCTGCATTGGATCTTTGTCGCTGCACACGGGCTTTCTCTAGCTGCAGCAAGCAGGGGTTACTCCTCATTGAGGTATACAAGCTTCTTATTGCAGTGGCTTCTCTTGTTGCAGAGTGCAGGCTCTAGGCACACAGGCTTCAGTAGTTGTGGTGCATGGGCTCAGTAGTTGTGGCACGTGGGCTCTAGAGCACAGGCTCAGTAGTTGTGGTGCACAGGCTTTGTTGTTCCATGGAATGTGGGATCTTCCCGGACCAGGGATGGAACCCATGTCCCCTGCATTGGCAAGTGGATTCTTAACCACTGTGCCACCAGGGAAGCCCCTCCAATATTCTTAACACTGTACAGAAATTATGTTTCCAACTTCATTTTATGCATTTTGCTCTTCATAATATCCAGTTAGCTTCAAGTCACTTGCCAAGACCATGCAGGTAATGCTCTTTAACTGTGTCAGCTCTTTGCATACGCAGGTTCTCCTACTGGGCGTCTGATTCATCCTACTTATTTTCACCATCCTGCCTAATGTTATTACATCATATTTTATTTTTACTCCCTTTGCTTTAGAAAGCTTGACCTCTCCTCCCTATGTTCTCATAGTACTTATTTTTAATGTTAAAAATAATAGTATTTCTCACCTTAACATTTTAATTATATGCTTAGAAATTCATCTCCCCCACTAAACTGTTGGGGAGGGAAAGAGAATGCATTGTGTATGTATGAATCTTTACACCAATTTCAGTGTCCAGCCTTGAGGAAAGTGGTTGTTGACTAAATGACTACAACCAGGGAGAAAGTTATGTGTCACGAAAGAGACCTAGCTACAGGAGTTTCTGATCATGCAAGAAATAAGCTGAATGTCCAGGTAAAACCCCTGGAAATTAGAAATCTTTGGGAGTATGGTGCCAAATGATGGTGATATATCAGAAGATTTATAGCCATGCATCTTATACAGTGTTAAAACAGGAAATAGGAGATCCACATCATTTGTTTTGTATGAAATAAGTTTATATATTCAAATGTCTGTTCAAATTGAAGGATATAAAAAGCAATATTTAAAAGAATGAGAAGTTTGGAAAACTTTTATCCAATTGGTATTGAATTCTAACATTTAAAAAAATATATTTTATTTATTTATTTTTTTGCGGTACACTGGCCTCTCACTGCTGTGGCCTCTCCTGTTGCACAGGCTCTGGACGCACAGGCTTAGTGGCCATGGCTCATGGGCCTAGCCGCTCTGCGGCATGTGGGATCTTCCTGGACCAGGGCATGAAGCCATGTCCCCTGCTTTGGCAGGCGGACTCTCAACCACTGCGCCACCAGGGAAGCCCTATTTATTTTAATTAATTTAGTTTTGGTTAAATTTAGTTTTGGCTAATTTAGTTTTGTTGCTATGCACCGGCTTTCTCTAGTTACAGTGAGCGGGGGCTATTCTTAATTGTGGTGCATGGCCTTCTTATTGGGGTGGCTTATCTTGTTGCAGAGCATGGGCTCTAGGTGCGCGGGCTTCCTTAATTGTAGTACAAGGGATCAGTTGTTGTGGCTCACGGGCTCTAGAGCATAGGCTCAGTAGTTGTAGCACGTGAGCTCAGTACTTGTGGCGCACAGGCCCTAGAGCACAGCCTCGGTAGTTGTGGTGTGTGGGTGCAGTAGTTGTGGCACACAGGCTTCAGTAGTTGTGGCATGCAGGCTCAGTAGTTGTAGCTCATGGGCTCTAGAGCACAGGCTCAGTAGTTGTGGTGCACAGGCTTAGTTGCTCTGCGGCATGTGGGATATTCCTGGCCCAGGGATTGATCCCATGTCCCCTGCATTGGCAGGCAGATTCTTAACCACTGCGCCACCAGAGAAGTCCTGGAATTCTAACATTTTTTTTTATCATCATTAATGCCATTTATTTTATTTATCTTTTAGTTTTTAAATTTTTTAACATCTTTATTGGAGTATAATTGCTTTACAATGGTGTGTTAGTTTCTGCTTTATAACAAAGTGAATCAGTTATACATATACATATGTTTCCATATCTCTTCCCTCTTGCATCTCCCTCCCTCCCACCCTCTCTTTCCCACCCGTCTAGGTGGTCACAAACCACCGAGCTGATCTTCCTGTGCTATGTGGCTGCTTCCCACTAGCTATCTATTTTACGTTTGGTAGTGCATATATGTCCATGCCACTCTCTCACTTTCTCACAGCTTACCCTTCCCCCTCTCCATATCCTCAAGTCCATTCTCTAGTAAGTCTGTGTCTTTTGCTATATTCCCGTCTTACCCCTAGGTTCTTCATGAACATTTTTGTTCCTTTAGATTCCATATATATATGTGTTTGCACACGGTATTTGTTTTTCTCTTTCTGACTAACTTCACTCTGTATGACAGACTCTAGATCCATCCACCTCACTACAAATATCTCAGTTTTATTTCTTTTAATGGCTGAATAATATTTCATTGTATATATGTGCCACATCTTTATCCATTCATCCGATGATGGACACTTATGCTGCTTCCATGTCCTGGCTATTGTAAATAGAGCTGCAATGAACATTTTGGTACATGGCTCTTTTTGAATTATGGTTTTCTCAGGGTATATGACCAGTAGTGGAATTGCTGGGTCGTATATTAGTTCTATTTGTAGTTTCCTAAGGAAGCTCCATACTGTTCTCCATAGTGGCTGTATCTATTTACATTCCCACCAACAGTGCAAGAGGGTTCCCTTTTCTCCACACCCTCTCCAGCATTTATTGTTTCTAGATTTGTTGATGCTGGCCATTCTGACCAATGTGAGATGATATCTCATTGTAGTTTTGACTTACATTTATCTAATGATTAATATTGTTGAGCATTCTTTCATTTGTTTGTTGGCAATCTGTATATCTTCCTTGGAGAAATGTCTATTTAGGTCTTCTGCCCATTTTTGGATTGGGTTGTTTGTTTTTCTGTTATTGAGCTGTATGAACTACTTGTAGATCTTAGAGATTAATCCTTTGTCTGTTGCTTCATTTGCAAATATTTTCTCCCATTCTGAGGATTGTCTTTTGGTCTTGTTTATGGTTTCCTTTGTGGTGCAATAGCTTTGAAGTTTCATTACGTCCCATTTGTTTATTTTTGTTTTATTTCCATTTCTCTAGGAGGTGGATCAAACGGATCTTGCTGTGATTTATGTCATAGAGTGTTCTGCCTATGTTTTCCTCTAAGAGTTTGATAGTGTCTGGCCTTACATTTAGGTCTTTAATCCATTTTGAGTTTATTTTTGTGTTTGGTGTTAGGGAGTGTTCTAATCTCATACTTTTACATGTACCTGTCCAGTTTTCCCAGCACCACTTATTGAAGAGGCTGTTTTTTCTCTACTGTATATTTTTGCCTCCTTTATCAAAGATAAGGTGACCATATGTTCATAGATTTATCTCTGGTCTTTCTATCCTATTCTATTGATCTATATTTCTGTTTTTGTGCCAGTACCATACTGTCTTGATTATTGAAGCTTTGTAGTATAGTCTGAAGTCAGGAAGGCTGATTCCGCCAGCTCCATTTTTCGTTCTCAAGATTGCTTTGGCTATTCGGGGTCCTTTGTGTTTCCATATAAATTGTGAAATTTTTTGTTCTAGTTCTGTGAAAAATGCCAGTGGTAGTTTGATAGGGATTGCATTTAATCTGTAGATTGCTTTGGGTAGTAGAGTCATTTTCACAATGTTGATTCTTCCAATCCAAGAACATGGTATATCTCTCCATCTATTGGTATCATCTAAAATTTCTTTCATCAGTGTCTTATAATTTTCTGCATATAGGTCTCTTGTCTCCTTATGTAGGTTTATTCCTAGATAATTTATTCTTTTTGTTGCAGTGGTAAATGGGAGTGTTTTCTTAATTTCACTTTCAGATTTTTCATCATTAGTGTATAGGAATGCAAGAGATTTCTGTTCATTAATTTTGTATCCTGCCACTTTACCAAATTCATTGATTAGCTCTAGTAGTTTTCTGGTAGCACCTTTAGGATTCTCTATATATATTATCATGTCATCTGCAAACAGTGACAGCTTTACTTCTTCTTTTCTGATTTGGATTCCTTTCATTTCTTTTTCTTCTCTGATTGCTGTGGCTAAAACTTCCCAAACTATGTTTAATAATATTGGTGAGAGTGGGCAACCTTGTCTTGTTCCTGATCTTAGTGGAAATGCTTTCAGTTTTTCACCATTGAGGATGATTTGGCTGTGGGTTTGTCATATATGGCCTTTATTATGTTGAGGAAAGTTCCCTCTATGCCTACTTTCTGGAAGGTTTTTATCATAAATGGGTGTTGAATTTTTTCAAAAGCTTTCTCTGCATCTATTGAGATGATCATATGGTTTTTCTCCTTCAATTTGTTAATATGGTATATCACATTGTTTGATTTGTGTATATTGAAGAATCCTTGCATTCCTGGAATAAAACCCACTTGATCATGGTGTATGATCCTTTTAATTTGCTGTTGGATTCTGTTTGCTAGTATTTTGTAGAGGATTTTTGCATCTATGTTCATCAGTGATATTGGCCTGTAGTTTTCTATCTTTGTGACATCTTTGTCTGGTTTTGGCATCAGGGTGATGGTGGCCTCGTAGAATGAGTTTGGGAGTGTTCCTCCTTCTGCTATATTTTGGAAGAGTTTGAGAAGGATAGATCTCTAAATGTTTGATAGAATTCACCTGTTAAGCCATCTGGTCATGCACTTTTGTTTGTTGGAAGATTTTTAATCACAGTTTCAATTTCAGTGCTTGTGATTGGTCTGTTCATATTTTCTATTTCTTCCTGGTTCAGTCTCAGCAGGTTGTGCATTTCTAAGAATTTGTCCATTTCTTCCAGGTTGTCCATTTTATTGGCATATAGTTGCTTGTACTAATCCCTCATGATCTTTTGTATTTCTGCAGTGTCAGTTGTTACTTCTCCTTTTTCATTTCTAATTCTATTGATTTGAGTCTTCTCCCTTTTTTTCTTGATGAGTCTGGCTAATGGTTTATCAATTTTGTTTATCTTCTCAAAGAACCAGCATTTAGTTTTATTGATCTTTGCTATTTTTTCCTTCATTTCTTTTTCATTTATTTCTGATCTGATCTTTATGCTTTCTTTCCTTCTGCTAACTTTGGGGTTTTTTTGTTCTTCTTTCTCTAGTTGCTTTAGGTGCAACCTTAGGTTGTTTATTTGAGATGTTTCCTGTTTCTTAAGGTAGGATTGTATTGCTATAAGCTTCCCTCTTAGAACTGCTTTTGCTGCATCCCATAGATTTTGGGTCATCGTGGCTCTATTGTCATTTGTTTCTAGGTATTTTTTTATTTCCTCTTTGATTTCTTCAGCAATCAGTTCGTTATTAAGTAGTGTGTTGTTTAGCTTCCATGTGTTTGTATTTTTTATAGATCTTTTCCTGTAATTGATATCTAGTCTCATAGCGTTGTGGTCAGAAAAGATACTTGATATGATGGTAATTTTCTTATATTTACCAAGGCTTGATTTGTGACCTACAATATGATCTATCCTGGAGAATGTTCCATGAGTACTTGAGAAAAATGTGTATTCTTTTGTTTTTGGATGAATGTCCTATAAATATCAATTAAGTCCATCTTGTTTAATGTATCATTTAAAGCCGTTGTGTTTCCTTATTGATTTTCATTTTGGATGATCTGTCCAATGGTGAAAGTAGGGTGTAAAAGTCCCAACTATGATTGTGTTACTGTCGATTTCCCCTTTTATGGCTGTTAGTATTTGCCTTATGTAGTTAGGTGCACCTATGTTGGGTACATAAATATTTACCATTGTTATATCTTCTTCTTGGATTGATCCCTTGATCATTATGTAGTGTCCTTCTTTGTCTCTTGTAATAGTCTTTATTTTAAAGTCTATTTTGTCTGATATGAGAATTGCTACTCCAGCTTTCTTTTGATTTCCCTTTGCATGGAATATCATTTTCCATCCCCTCACTTACAGTCTGTATTTGTCCCTAGGTCTGCAGTGGGTCTCTTGTAGACAGCATATATATGGGTCTTGTTTTAGTATCCATTCAGTCATTCTGTGTCTTTTGGTGGGAGCATTTAATCCATTTACATTTAAGGTAATTATCAAAATGTATGTTCCTATTCCCATTTTCTTAATTGCTTTGGGTTTGTTATTGTAGGTTTCTTCCTTCCCTTGTGTTTCTTGCCTAGAGAAGTTCCTTTAGCATTTTTTTAAAGCTGGTTTGGTGGTGCTGAACTCTCTCGGCTTTTGCTTGTCATAAAGCTTTTAATTTCTCCATCTAATCTGAATGAGATTCTTGCTGGGTAGAGTAATCTTGGTTGTAGGTTTTTCTCCTACATCATTTTAAATATGTCCTGCCACTTCATTCCCGCTTGCAGAGCTTCTGCTGAAAGATCAGCTTTAATCTTATGGGGATTCCCTTGTGTGTTATTTGTTGTTTATCCCTTGCTGCTTTTAATATGTTTTCTTTGTATTTAATTTTTGATAGTTTGATTAATATGTGTCTTGGTGTATTTCTCCTTGGATTTATCCTGTATGGGACTCTCTGTGCTTCCTGGACTTGATTAACTATTTCCTTTCCCATATTTTAGGGAAGTTTTCAACTATAATCTCTTCAAATATTTTCTCAGTCCCTTTCTTTTTCTCTTCTTCTTCTGGAACCCCTATAATTCGAATGTTGGTGTGTTTAATGTTGTCCCAGTGGCCTCTGAGACTGTCTTCAGTTCTTTTCATTCTTTTTTCTTTATTCTGCTCTGCAGTAGTTATTTCCAGTATTTTATCTTCCAGGTCACTTATCCGTTCTTCTGCCTCAGTTATTCTGCTATTGATCCCATCTAGAGTATTTTTAATTTCATTTATTTTGTTGTTCATCGTTGCTTGTTTCATCTTTACTTCTTCTAGGTCCTTGTTAAATGTTTCTTGTATTTTGTCTATTCTATTTCCAAGATTTTGGATAATCTTTACTATCATTATTTTGAATTCTTTTTTCAGGTAGAATGCCTATTTCCTCTTCATTTGTTAGGTCTGGTGGGTTTTTACCTTGCTCCTTCACCTGCTGTGTGTTTTTCTGTCTTCTCATTTTGCTTATCTTCCTGTGTTTGGGGTCTCCTTTTTGCAGGCTGCAGGTTCATAGTTCCTGTTGTTTTTGGTGTCTGTCCCCAGTGGCTAATGTTTGTTCAGTGGGTTGTGTAGGTTTTCTGGTGGAGGTGATTAGTGCCTGTATTCTGGCGGATGAGTCTGGATCTTGTCTTTGTGGTGGGCAAGTCCACATCTGGTGGTGTGTTTTGGTGTTTCTGTGGCTTTATTATGATTTTAGGCAGCCTCTCTGCTAATGGGCAGGGTTGTGTTCCTGTCTTGCTAGTTGTTTGGCATAGGGTGTATAGCACTGTACCTTGTTGGTCGTTGAGTGAAGCTGGGTCTTGGCATTGAAATGGAGATCTCTGGGAGATTTTTGCCATATGATATTACATGGAGCTGGGAGGTCTCTTGTGGACCAGTGTCCTGAAGTTGGCTCTCCCACCTCAGAGGCACAGCACTGATGTCTGGAGCACCAAGAGCCTTTCATCCAGACAGCTCAGAATACAAGGGAGAAAAAGTAGAAAGAAAGAGGATAAAATAAAATAAAATAAAGTAAGATAAAATAAAATAAAATTATTAAGATAAAAATAATTATTAAGAAAAAACAAATTTTTTAAAGAAAAAAACAAAAACGGATGGACAGAACCCTAGGACAAATGGTGAAAGCAAAGCTACACAGACAAAATCTCACACAGAAGCATACACATACACACTCACAAACAGAGGAAAAGGGGAAAAAGTAATATATCTTGCTCCCAAAGTCCTCCTCCTCAATTTGGGATGATTCGTTGTCTATTCATGTGTTCTACAGATGCAGGGTACATCAAGTTGATTGTGGAGATTTAATCCAGTTCTCCCGAGGCTGCTGGGGGAGATTTCCCTTCCTCTTCTTTGTTCGCACAGCTCCTGGGGTTCAGCTTTGGATTTGGCCCCGCCTCTGTGTGCAGGTCGTAGGCGGGCATCTGTTCTTCGCTCAGAGAGTACGGGGTTAAAGGAGCAGCTGCTTCGGGGGCCCCAGCTCACTCAGGCCGGGGGGAGGGAGGGACATGGATGCAGAACAAGCCTGCGGGTCAGAGGCCAGTGTGACGTTGCACCAGCCTGAGGTGCGCCATGCGTTCTCCCCGGGAAGTTGTCCCTGGGTCCCAGGACACTGGCAGTGGCAGGCTGCACAGGCTCCTGGGAGGGGGGTGTGGATAGTGACCTGTGCTCCCACACAGGCTTCTTGGTGGCAGCAGCAGCAGCCTTAGCATCTCATGCCCGTCTCTGGGTTCCGCGCTGATAGCCACGGCTCGCGCCTGTCTCTGGAGCTCGTTTAGGCGGTGCTCTGAATCCCGCCTCCTCGCGCACCTCAAAACAATGGTCTGTTGCCTCTTCTGAAGCTCCTGACTTTTCCCGGACTCCCTCCCTGCTAGCCGTGGTGCACTAGCCCCTTCAGGGTGTATTCATGCTGCCAGTCCTCTCCCTGTGCTGCGACCGAAGCCCGAGCCTCAGCTCCCGGTCACACCCACCCCAGCGGGTGAGCAGACAAGCTCTCGGGCTGGTGAGTGCCAGTTGGCACCGATCCTCTGTGCGGGAATCTCTCTGCTTTGCCCTCCGCACCCCTGTTGCTGTGCTCTCCTCCGCGGCTCTGAATCTTTCCCCCTCCGCCACCCACAGTCTCCGCCCATGAAGGGGCTCCTAGTGTGTGGAAACCTTTCCTCCTTCACAGCTCCCTCCCACTGGTGCAGGGCCCGTCCCTATTCTTTTGTCTCTGTCTATTCTTTTTTCTTTTGCCCTACCCAGGTACATGGGGAGTTTCTTGCCTTTTGGGAGGTCTGAGGTCTTCTGCCAGCATTCAGTAGGTGTTCTGTAGGAGTTGTTCCACGTGTTGATGTATTTCTCGTGTATCTGTGGGGAGGAAGGTGATCTCCGCATCTTATTTTTCCACCATCTTCCTCAACTCCGAATTCTAACTTTTTATTTCACATTTACTGTACTTTGTTCCAAGGAATTGAAATCTCTGGAGCTCTATTCATGTAAACACTGTACTTTATTATTACTGCTGTTATTATTATTATAGAAGAGTCTCACCACCTGACTCCCATCTATCCCTCCAGTTTTCTCCCTCTGTCTTAATTACCCTGAAATATTCTGCATACTCTCACTGCCTTCAGCTAGTACCTTTTTCCTGCCTGTGCTTGGGTTGCTTTCTTAGTTCTTTCCTTAGAATCAGAGTGTGAATGAGTTCTCCTTTGTAACTCCTCCCCTACCATGTCTTTATTTCCCACAAGCAGCCTTCGGGTTTATATCTTTTCCCGTTATGCTAAATTTCATCCAAGATAAACATAATGGCCCTGTCTTTGGTTTTGCCAGGGAGAAAAATTTTCCTCTACCCTTTTAGGTTCTTCTGCCTGGTCAAAGAGTTAAACTGACATGAGACAGATTAATAGGATAAAATCAAACAAAAGTTTAATAACACGTATACATGGGAGAGAGCTAGGAAAAGTTAGTGACTCACCAAAATGGATGAAGTCCTCACCTCAAATATCATCTTCAGCTAAAAACAAAGGAGGATGTTAGGGGTAGTGGTTTGGGACTTCAAAGGTAAGGAAGGTAATTCACATGGAGATGAAAAAACAAATGTCTGCTGGGCTTGCAGAGACAATGAGACACAGAAAGGAATTTTTAAAAAATGGACCCTTGTCAGGTTCCTCCCTGTCTACACAACCAGTTCATACTAATGATTATCTATGTTGACAGCCTCCTTCCTGGACCAGGTCCTCTATCTACATTCTTTAGGCAGATGGGGGAAAGGTGAACATTTCTTTCTGGATCTTTTGGACCTTGATTGTTTTCAGCTTGAAATAGTCCACATGACAAAGAGACATTTTGGGGTGGAAAATTTTGCTTCCCTTACAGTTCCAAGTTTAATCTTGTTTGTAAATCCTGGACAGCCACTGAGTAATTGACTCACAGATTCCAGTAAAACCCGTGTATATTTCCAGGCTGGGTTCCATTCATTTAAAAGTCCCAATTCTTCTTAAAGAGACCATTTTTTTTTCCCCACTGAAGTTTTATATACTGTATCTGTTATTCTTTGAAAAAGAAAAGTGCAAACTGATCCAGATTCTCCAGTAAGAATTTTAATTAGTGCAACTATTTGAAAACATTATTTTCTTGGCCTTTTGGAGCTCCAAAATCTGTGATGGTAAAAATCTCTGTAGTCAGCAGCATGTGCGTTCACTTAAATTATGCACTTTTATACAAAGGTCTCAAATATATTTTTTTCAATGCCATGCATACTAAAGGGGAAAAATAATTTATTTTACACCTATCATTTCACACTTTAAAATAATAATTTTCATTTGTATAGCTCTTAGTTTTTAAAATACTAAGCAAGTCATGAAAATTATCCCCAAATTTCAAATGAGGTTAAGAGACCTACACCTCAGGTCACATAGAGAGAAAAGAACTGTAATTGTAGTAGTTCTATGATTCCACTGCAATATTGCTCATAAAATACTATGCAGATCATTTCCTTGAGGGAAACAGGAAATTTGAGATCAGAAAAAAATAATTAGAATCCTTGTTTTTCAATATTTGTTGATTGCAGCCACTAAATCATCTTCCACCATAAGTGTTGACTTTTTAAAAATCAAATCATAGGTTTTAAAAAGTCTCAGTACAGGATACATTATTTTGTTGACATAATCTTGCCAAAGATGTCTGTGGAATGCAGGGTTGGGTTCTTTCCTATGGGAGTCATGCAAACAGTTAATAAGATCCTGTCTGCTCACAGGCTTCTCTGCTGGACTTCACGTGGTCTTGAAAAGGTGGTCACTGCTCCAAAAGGCAATTACTTCACCTGCAGGATGTCTGGCCTTCAAACTCTGCCTCAGGGTAAATGAAAATGTGTTCCTTCCTGTACTTCCATATAACTGCCCTTTAAATACATATATGCAAAGACCTTGAGCCAATTCCATTCCATGTTCTGCTGACCTTTCCTCTGGACATCTACACCCTGGTCTTCTCTCTGGGAATACATCATCAACACAGTACTTATCCCTGGATTAAATCCTGGCTAAGGGCAGAGGTGAATGCCCCTACAGTATTTGCTGATGTGACCTGCCAATTTCTGCATCCCCAGACTCAGCAGTGATTCCTTCCCCCTGCTGGCATGGTCCTCTCTAAACCATGGAATCCTGAACTTACCATGGTGCTGTGGGTGTGTCTTATTTACTTCCCTTCTGCAGGTTTGATTATAAGAATAATTATCAGCTACTCAGTGGTTAACTCCTTTGCAAACAAGAAAACCACCACCTTCCCAAAGTGTTCAACAATAAATATTTCCCATTGTTAGCAGCATTCATAAGCATTTACTCTGCTTACAACATGATGTTCTGCTGAGAGAAACACACCAAATCTTGCTCTGAAATCTAGGAATCAACAGTTTAGCTGGGAAATGTATCCCATAATAACTCCGCCTCCAGTACCAAATGCCTCATCATAGATACAGCTAAGATTCTACCAGTTCTCACTTTTTAAATAGAATTAGATGTTCCCAATAAGTGAAGGTTATAGCTATTAAATTCTGGACACAGGAAAATTACCCAGGTCTATGTCTCCTAAGGGTATGTGCAGTGTGATCATTGCTCTATCCAAGCATGTGATATCCACAGAGGTTAATAGGATATTTTCTTTGTAAAATTGAGGTTACAGCTCTTGCCCCTTCAGAAGATTTGTTTTCTTATTCCAAACTACTATAACTTATAGATTTGTTGTACTAAAAATAATTTTTAGAAGAAGATTAGTCTAATGACTAATCAAATCAAAACAAAGATTTAATTCAAGTGAATATATAAGAAAAGTTTTATTAGGGATTTGTATATCCATCAGATGACATCATCCTTTTGGCTTCTGTGGACCATCTAGGGTAAGTCATTGAACCTCTGTGAGCTATTTTTCTCACGTTCAGATCTTTACTATCTACATATTCAGAATTCTTAAATATATTTCAAGCTGAGACGTTTCTTTTTTTTTTAATTGAAGTATAGTTGATTTACAATGTTGTGGTAGTTTCAGGTGTACACCAAAGTGATTCAGTTTTTTATGTATATATATATATATATATATATATATATATATACATACATATATATACACACACACACACATCTCTATATATGAATATATAAATACATATAAAAAGAATATATATTCTTTTTCAAATTCTTGTTCATTATTATTACAAGATATTGAATATAGTCTCCTGTGCTATACAGTAAATCCTTGTTGTTTATCTATTTTATATACAGTAGTATGTACATGTTAATCCCAAACTCCTAATGTATCCCTCCCCCTGACTTTCCCCTTGGGTAACCATAAGTTTGTTTTCTACGTCTGTGAGTCTATTTCTGTTTTGTAAATAAGTTCATTGGCATTATTTTTTCATATTCCACATATAAATGATATTATATCACATTTGTCTTTCTTTGTCTGGCTTACTTCACTTAGCATGATGATCTCTAGGTCCATCCATGTTGCTGCAAATGACATTATTTCATTCTTTTTTTATGGCTGAGTAGTAGTCCATTGTGTGTGTGTGTGTGTGTGTGTGTGTGTGTGTGTGTGTGTGTGTATCTATCTCACATCTTCTATACATACCTCTGTCGATGGACATTTAGGTGGTTTCCATGTCTTAGCTACTGTGAATATTGCTGCTATGAACATAGGGGTGCATGTATCTTTTTAAATTAGAGTTCTGTCTGGATATATGCCCAGGAGTGATATTGCAGGATCATATGGTAGCTCTATTTTTGTTTTTTTAAGGACCCTCTATACTATTCTCCATAGTGGCTGCACCAATTTACATTCCCACCAACAGTGTAGGAGGGTCTCTTTTCAAGCTGAGACACTTCTGAGCACGAGACTTACATGCCCGTATTTGGTGTTGCACCAGAGAACTCCATGTGAGTGATATCTCATCACACTCACATCAAACCCTGGACTCTATGTCCTCCTCATCGGCTCCCTTTTCTGTCTTCTCCACCTTGGAAAAGTTACCAGGCTAGATCCTAAGACTTTCCATCTACTTCTTCCAGTATCTTCTCTCTCAGATTGCTCACCATTTCCTGCCAGTTATCTCCACAAGAGTCCTTTGAGTGTTACTCTCTTCACTCTCACAAGAAACATGATCCTAGCTCAGGTCTTCATGCCTTCTCTCAATATTTTCTGCTTTACTTTCTTTCAATCTGTTTTTCATGCTGCTGACAAAATGATCTTCCTAAACTACAGAAAAAAAGTCATCTCATGCTTTGCTTAAAAATTGTCCATTTCTCCCTCATTGCTTTTTCTCCTTTAATAACACATTTTTAGTGTGATAAAATGCATGTAACATAAAATTTACCATCTTAACCATTTTTAGGTGTACAGTTCAGTGAGTGGTATTAAGTACATTTATATTGTGCAATCATAACCACCATCCATCTCCAGAATCCATCGTTCAAAACCAAAACTACTCATTAAACAATAACTCCTTATTCCCCTCTCCTCTCAATACCTGGGAACCACCATTCTAATTTCTGTATCTATGGCTAAGACTACTTTAGGTAGTCATATGTAAGTAGTATCATGCAGTGTTTGTCTTTTTCTGACTGATTTATTTCACTTAGCATAATATCCTCAAGTTTCATCCATGTTGTAGTATATGTTAGAATATACTTTTTTTTTAAGGTTGAAAATATTCCATTGTACAGATATACCACATTTTGTTTATCAATTCATCCATCAATGGGCACTGGGTTGCTTCCACATTATAGCTATTGTGAATAATGCTACTATGAACATGAGTGTACAAATATATTTTTGGGACCCTGCTTTCAATTATTTTGGGTATTTACCCAGAAGCAGAATTTCTGGGTCATATGGTAATTCTATAGTTAATTTTTTAGGAAACTCTACACTGTTTTCCATAGCAGTTACACCATTTTACACTCACAACAACAGTGCACAGGGTACCAATTTCTCTATATCCTTGTCAACAGCCAACACTTGTAATTTTCTTTTCTTTTTTTTTTCTTGATAGTAGCTATCATAATGAGTGTGAAGTGTTATTTCATTGTGTTTTTGATTTACGTTTCCCTAACAATTAGTGATGTTAAGCATCTTTTTTCATACCTGTTAGGCGTTTGTATATCTTCTTTTGACAAATGTCTATATAAAGTCCTTTGCCGATTTTTAAATCAGATGGTGTTGATTTTTAGGAGTTCTCTATATATTCTGGATATTAATGCCTTATCAGACATATGATTTGTGAATATTTCCTCCCATCTAGTGGACTGCCTTTTTAGTCTATTAATAGTGTCTTTGGATGCACAGAAGTTTTTAATTTTGATGAAGTATAATTAGTCTATTTCTTTTTTATTGCTTGTGCCTTTAGTGTAATATCCAACAAACCATGGACAGATTCCATGTCATGAAGCATTGTCCTAACAACTTTATTGTTGTAGCTCTTACCTTTAGGTCTTTGATCTATTTTTGGTTAATTTTTATATATGGTGTTAGGTAAAGATGTGCTATACACTGAAAGTTTGTGTTTCCCCAAAATTTGTATGTTGAAATCTTAACCCCAAAGTAATTGTATTAGGACATGGAACCTTTGGAAGGTGATTAGGTCATAAAGCCAGAGTCCTCATGATTGAGATTAATGCCCTTATAAAAGAGACTCCAGAGAGTTAGCTTGTTTCTCTGTCATCTGAGTTTACAGAGAAAAGATGGTCATAAGGTAATGGACTCTCACCAGACACCTTGATCTAGGATTTCCCAGCCTCAGAACCATGAGAAACAAATGTTTCCTGTTTATAAGCCACCAGTTTATGGTATTTTGTTATAACAGTTCTAACAGACTAAGACAATATTCAAATTCATTCTTTTGCAGGTGGATATCCAGTTTTCCTAGCATCAGTTGGTGTAAAGACTCTCTTTTCTCCACTGAATGGTCTTAGCATCCTTATTGAAAATAATTTGACTATATAATTGAAGATTTCTTTCTGTGCTCTCAATTCTGTATTATAGGTCTATGTGTTTGTCTTTATGCCAGCACCATAACATTTTCATTACTATAGCTTTGCAGTAAGTTTTGAAACTAGGGAGTGTGAGTCTTCCAACTTTATTATTCTTTTTCAAGATTGTTTTGGCTATTTGGGATACCTTGATATTCCATATATATTCCAGAAAGAATATTCTAATTATGTAAAAATGTCATTGGGATTTTGATAGAGGTTGCATGAATTTGTGGATCAATTTAGGTAAGATGATGAATTAATATTATTTTAATCCATGAACATGGATATCTTTTCATTTATGTCTTCTACAATTCCTTTCAGCAAAATCTTTCTTAGCAGTTTTCATTGTAAAAGTTTTTACCTCCTTAATTCCAAAGTTTTAAATTTTTGGATGTTATTGTAAATGGAATAGTTTTCTTAATTTCTTCTTCAGACTGTTATTATTAGTATATAGAAATCCAACTGATTTTTATGTGCTGATTTTGTATTCTGCTATTTTGTTGAATTTGTTTTTTAGTTCTAACATACTGTGTTCATGTGTGTGTGTAATATTCAGGGTTTTCTACATATAATATGATGTCATCCTTTCCAATTTGGATACCGTTTCTTTACTTTTATTAATTAATTGCTGTGGCTAGAACTTCCAGTACCATCTTGACTAGAAGTGGTTAATGTGGCATATTTGCCTTTCTTTGATCTTATTGGAAAAGCTTTCAGTATTGCACCTCTGAGTATGATGTTTGCTGTGAGTTTTTTATGTCTAGTTTTGTTGTACTGGGATAGTTTCCTTCTATTCTTAGTTTGCTGAATGTTTTATCATGAAAGAGTGTTGAATTTTGTCAAATGCTTTTTCTGCATCAATTGAGATGATCATGCAGTTTTTTTCATTAATTCTGTTAATGTGGTGTATTATCAATACATTAATCAATTTTCATATGCTAGACCATCCTCACATTCCAAGAATAGTTACCACTTAATCATGGTATATAATCCTTTTTATATGATGATGAATTTAGTGTACCAGTATTTTGTTGAGGATTTTCGCATCAATGTTTATAAGGGATATTTGTCTGCAGTCTTCTTTTTTGGTGGTGTTTTTGTTTGGCTTTGTATCAAGGCAATGCTCATAGCATGAGTTAGAAAGCATTTCTTCCTCTCAATTTTTTGGAAAAGTTTGAAAAAAATAGTGTTTTAAAAAAATATTTGGTAGCATTCCCTAGTGAAGCTATCAGATCCAGGACTCTGTTTATTGGGAGATTTTTGATTACTAAATCAATCTCTTTACTAGTTATGGCTCTATTCTGGATTTGTATTTTTTCATGATTCAGTCTTGGTAGGTTTTGTGTCTAGGAATTTGTCCATTTCATATGGGTTATCCAATTTCTTGGTATACAGCTGTTCATAGTGTTCTCCTTTAATCCTTTTTTTTTTCTGTAGCATTGGTAATGTCCCCACTTTCACTTCTGATTTTTAGTAATTTGAGTCTTCTCTCTATCTTTCTTAGTCCATCAAGCTGAAAGTTAGTCCGTTTTATTGACTTTTTTCAAAGGACCAATATTTGGTTTGGTTGATTTCCTGTACTGTGTTTCTAGTCTCTATTCCACACCTCTCTGTTTTAATCTTTATTATTTTTTTCCTCTGATGGCTTTGGGTGTAGTTTGGTTTTCTTCTTCTAGTTCATTAAGCTGTGAAGTTAGGTTATTGATTTTAGATCTTTCTTCTTTTTTAATGTAAGCATTTACAGTTATAAATCTTCCCCTTAGCACTGATTTTTCTGCTTTCCATAAGCTATAACATGTTGCATTTTCATTTTTACTTCATTATCTCAAGAAATTTTCTAATTTCCCTTCTGATTTCTTCTTTGACTCACTGGTTGTTTTGTTCATTTTCCACAAATTTGTGAATTTTCCAGTTTTCCTTGTGTTATTGTTTTCTAGCTATCCTATTGCAGTCAGAGAAGTTGCTTTGTATGATATCTTTCTGTTTTAATATACTAAGATGTAATTTGTGGCCTAATATAAGTCTATCCTGGAGAGTGTCCCATGTGCAGATGAGAAGAATGTGTATTTATCCAGTTGTTGTTGTTTAGAATTCTGTGTGTGTTAGACATGGTTGGTTTATTTTCCCTATTGCTCTTTTCATAAACTTTAAACTCTTTAATATGACACTCAAGTCCTTTGCATTCAACCTCATAACAATCTGTGATCTGAGACTCATATTCTGCTATTCCCAGGCTCATTCTATACAACAGCCATGAGGAATCTTTGTGTGCTAGATGCCCTTTCATCCACTGTTGTCTCTACACAATATATCCTTTCTTCATTCTCTTTTCACCAATTCCAAATCTTCTTTGAAAACCCAGAACAAGTATTTTTTCCTCAAGGAAAACTTTTTGAACTTCTGCAGCAGTCTCTCCCTGTGCTTCGGTAGCATTGTGTGTCTGCCTGGGTTAAGCATATATCACACTGTGTTGTAAATGTTTAAAATGTCCAGATCTTTTAGACTCTTTTTAAATTCCCAGTGCTAGAACCAAGCTGGTCATATAATTGGAAAACATGTTTTCTGAATTTATATAGAATTTGACATAGTCTTTCATTTTTAGCTGCTTAAATCATCAGGCCCAATTCCAGTTGGTGAGAGTTTCAAAGACAAAGACAGTTTCCTTCGATAGAATTCTCATTGTCAGTCTTACACACACACACACAAACACACACACACACACACAGCACAATGGAAACACTAAATAAAAGCTTAAAGAATCAAAGACTGAACCTCAGTCCTGTTTCCTCCTCTGCTCAAAGCTTCTTTGAGGTGGTGTGTATGTTTCCAAGATGAAGGACTTCCTTTGGCCACTGTGCTTCTTTTGGTCACTGTGTCAATGCGGGGCCAGGTTTAGTTCTGACAGTCTCTGAGGCTCTTATTTTATAGGTTTATCTGCTCATTGCTCACTGATTAGAAAAGACTGTCACATTATAGGATAGCTGAGAGTTCAAGATTATTGGGACTACGGGCATATAGTTTTCCCACTTAATATTGCTCCGAAATGGAACGTTAAGCTTGATATGGATCACATTTCAATACCATCTCTAGCCCTCTGACACTTGCATAAGTAGCCTTTGTAGAATTTGACCTGCTCTATAACCAGTGAGCTCTGAAAGGACATCGTTGAGGAAGGAAACATTGGAGCCATGACTTATATTATCTGCTGGAGACAAGTGGCACTGGCATAAGTGTGCATGACAGTCTTACTTCATTGCCTGGCGTGAAGGGCGCTACACCCTCTCCAGCCCCTTCTCTTAGAACTGGTCAAGGGAAACGAGATGACAGAGGGATGCAGGACTGTGTTCTTCATGCAGTTAATATTGATACACACACTCTCAATCTTCCCATACTCCCTGGGAATCAAATTCCAAAAAATGCACTCAACAAATTTTGGCACCCCTGCAAGTAACTTCCTAGTATAAGATGGTGAGGATCTGGAGCTGTGATTTGATGACCTGCAGCCCTGTGGGACGTGCCAGTCATATTGATAATACTTCACGAGGCTTTTCTCTTCCGTTCTCCCCATTTTCCCCTAAAGTGTCCTTCACCTACCTTGTCTCCATGGGAAGATGTCCTAGTTTCCAGGGAACAACCTTTCCTTACTCTGTCTCAGAATGTTTACGACCTAGTTGTAAGGATAAACCCTGTCTTTCAGGTGGCATAGCAATTCTGAATAAGCAGCCCCAAAATAAAGATCTCCCACAATAAATGTTACATTTAGTGGATCAATGCAACATCAGTTTATCATTTCTTGTAATTCTGTGAGTTTGTTCCACCCAGCTCAGCAGTCCCTCTGGTTCCTCTGGTATTGGGGGTGGGAGTTGCTCCTGCCTTCACAGTCAGCTGGAGGCTCAGCTGGTCTGGAACTTTCCAAAAGACCTCACTCATACATCCAGCAGTTGGTGCTGCTTAAGATGCCTCTCCAACAGCCTCTACTTGCCTCCTTAGAGTCTGGAGATTGGGACCCAGGGGAGTAAAAGTGAAAGCCACCAGGCATATGAAGGGCTAACCCTAAAGCTGGCACAGTGTCAAGTCATAAGTCCACCAAGTCCAAGGGGAGGGGAGGAGCTCACACACACAGGCCAGGGAGCAGCTGTTGGAGGCCGTTGTTAAGGGCAATATACCTCACTCCAGTTCAATCCAGATGCTTCTCCAGAACACCTTTGCTGGGTCCTACAGCCCCTCGATCCCAGCATGAGGGTGGGGAGGAAGGTGTCAGGGCTGGCTGTGTGTGAAGACACTACCTAAGTCTCACACATGAAGAGATTGGAACGAGAAATGTGCCCACAGCATCATGGTATCACCCCATCAAATGTATCTTTAGCTGGATGCTTCTCTTGAAACACAGGAAACACTAGTTGCAGAGAGCTTTCTGTGATATTTTTGAAGGAGGACCTAATTTCACTTTGAAGAAATTTCCTGTCCCAAACCACTGGTTTTTCTTCTACAAAGAAGCCCTGAGGCAGAGGTGGTGACGTGTACAGGTTAAGAACACAGTATCTGTTGTATGCTTACCTGGCTTTTCCAAGCATCAGAGATGCCATCAGAGTAAGTTGAATATCTTCTTGGTCTTTTATTTCCCCACATATGAAAACAAAGGATTTGACTTATATTCTATAAAACTGTCAAGAATGGATCCTGCACTCAATATTTTGTAATAACCTATAAGAGGAAAGAATGTGAAAAAGAATATATATATATATATATTCTGAATCACTGTGCTGTATACCTGAAACTAACACAATATTGTAAATAAACTATACTTCAATTGTTTAAAAAAAGGATCTTGTTTCCCAGGTTTTACCTTGACACTGTAGTCAATCAGCTGGCTGTTTTGCCCAAAGTCTTCATTCAGATGCATTTGGCTTTGTGTAAAGAAACATGGGGGGTGATCAGCTGAATGGCTTCCTTTTCCCACAAATGCTTCAGCATGCTATAGACATGGATTTAGTGTAAACTCAGGCATCATAAGGAACTGTCAATTACAGTTTTTGAAAAATGAGCTAAACCTGCAAGGCATTCAAGTCTAGGTAATGTTATTTAGTACTGCACTTCAATGAATAATTCAGCTAATTTGCACCATAGTTATTTGTACACAATGAGTGCACATGCTTTGAAAGTATTTCTGTAACTTTGTCATATTGCCTATTAAATGTGTTCTGAAAATGGAATGCTACATGTAAATGTATGTCCACGTTTGAAGAGTATATGAATTGCAACTGTGTGACCTCATGAGCGATTTTGCCTCTTCTATAGGCTAGTTTTATACAACTGTGGCTAGAAAACTGACTCTCCCTTTTAATGGCTTTGAGAGCAAAATGTTCTCATCTTGAATATATATGTTAGGAAAAGAATAAGTTTCTAGGTTGCAAACAAGATTGTGTTTTTGTTTTATACCTTTATTTTCCAATAACACATGTTTTAAATTTTTAGGGTTAGTTGAAGAAACTAATTTAATTATTTACACTAGTTAAGGAATTCTTTCATCCAGGAGTGAGCAAGTTTGAGTGAGCGATAAATACAGATACATCGACTCACAGGATTCTGGAATCTGAGAACCACATGATCTGCTGTCGGCAAGCTGGACACCCAGGAAAGCCAGTGGTGTAATGTTGTCTGAGTCCAGAGGCCTGAGAACCAGGGGAGCCAGTGCTGTAAATCCCAGATGAGTTGAGATGCTCCGACTTGAGCTGTGAGGCAGGAAAAAGGGTGAATTCTTCCTTCCTCCACCTCTTGTTCTATTCAGGCCCTCAGTGGATTGGATGATGTTTCCCCATACTGGGGAGGGCCAACCACTTTACTGAGTCCACAGATTCAAATGCTAATCTCATCCAGAAATCATGTTTAACCTGGGCACCATTTGGCTAGTTGAGTTGACACATTAAATTAATAGGGAATTAATAGGGAATATCATAGTCCCTATTTCACAGTACTTGACACAAAGAAGGTTCTTAAGATACTTGGATGAATAACTGGGCACCTCGACCACAATAGCAGAACCCACACTACCGGCACAAACATCCTATTTCTCACTGAGTGTGTCACTTACCATATACACAGAAGAAGGTTAATAACTAGTTCAGGACATTTATTTCCTTCCAGGTTATGGCTTCATATTGAATATGAGCAGATGTATCACATTGTAGGGGAGCTATAACATTTTTGTTTTGAAATCTATGCTTTCTACACAACACACAACTATTCTGAGATAAAGATTTGTTTGAATATTTCACAAAACAAATCCTTACATCAAATAACAAACATGCCAACTGATGTGTCTCCAACGTGTCTCTCTTTCTCTGTGGCTAGTATCGAAAATAAAATCTGATAGGGTTTCGTACGTCACTTTTTAGGCTCTCTTTGTCTCTGACTTTGATTTTCATTTATGGATATGCTTAAGTTGTTCATCTCTCATGGAAAAATGCCTTCTATTCTGTAGATATTTGATATAATTCAAGAAAACTATGCACAATATAATTTTACTACTATTTTCAGAATTATGTTATATATCTGGGCATGAGACAATTTTCACAGATAGGAAATTTGGATGATCATAAATCAAATTGGGGATTTTTATTTAATTTAATACAGAAAGCACAATGTATTGACAAAAGGCCTTTTTTTTTTTTTTTTTTTGGTATGTGGGCCTCTCACTGTTGTGGCCTCTCCCATTGCAGAGCACAGGCTCCGGACGTGCAGGCTCAGCGGCCATGGCTCACAGGCCCAGCCGCTCCACGGCGTGTGGGATCTTCCCAGACCGGGGCACGAACCCGTGTCCCCTGCATCGGCAGGTGGACTCTCAACCACTGTGCCACCAGGGAAGCCCATAAAAGGCCATTTTAATCCTTAATCATCCAAAATTAGTGCTACTCTCAAACCTCTCTCTGCTTTTGTTTAGACCAGTTTCCTGTCACTGTGGCCTATGTGATGAAATCTGTAGTCACCACAAGTCTCTTTTACCCTTTCTAACAACATATCACCTATCAGTCTCTCTGGAAAGCCTCTAAAGAAAGCCTGGTTAGTTCACGGGTGATAGTCTCTTATCTAAATCTAGGGCAAATTGGTACTTCAATCAACCCAAGAAAAATAAATGCAGAAGTAAAAGATCGCTTTATTCAGGCCAGTGTTTGCATAATCATGAAAGTTCACATGCTGTTTTGAATGGGATTTTGACAGGGCAAGTTGGAGAGGGGGGTACGTTTGCAATCTTATGAAATGTGAAGTTAACATATCAAGAACTTATAACAAGCCAGGCACTGAGAAGAGCTAGATTTTATCACAGTGACCTGGGATGCAAACCTGCCAAGGGGATGGGTACCTGGCAAATGGACATGTGATTCACTCAGCCTCAAAGTAAGCACTTGGTTTCCTAGTTTTAATTTTTCGGTTTTTCCCATGAGTGGACAGGTAACCCTGTAGCCAGGGATTCTAGGGTGGTTGAGATTGGACAGAAAGGCACAAAATGCCTGTAGGAATGGCAAAGGGAGTTTACTCATGGGACCCGATGCTGGGATCTTCCCTGGATCTTCACTGAGACAGCCACAGCCTAGCGTTTGCAAGGAGAGTGTGCTCAAAAAGACCTGCCACTTATGCAGGTGTCTTAGAGGTCCCTCCTGGCCCTTCACCTGTGTGCCTATCCTGTAGACAGTCCACCACTATCATCCTCAGGACAGTCACACTGTAGACGTGACTCAGCGGGGAACCAAGGCTCAGGGATATCAAGGATGCTCCCTAGCAGCAAGGTCTTAAGGGTCCAGGGCAGAATCCCATTGGTCCTTCTGTTGACTCATGTTTCTCACTCTATTGTACTGCTTGTTGAGTCTCTTCATCCAGACTCCAGAGGCTTCCAAAGCACCAAATGCATTTCCATCTAAATGTAAACTCTAAGTGTAAATGAAGATGATTTCTATCCTGCCCTCCATCTGGATTAGCCATGCCACAGCTCTGCTTAATTAGCAGAAGTAACTTAAAGGTGGTAGTCACATGGAGAATGTACTGATGGGTGATTTTGATTTTTGTTATTTTCCTAAAATGTTCAAGATCCGGAGACTTAAAAAAAAAATATTTTATTTATTTATTTATTTATGGCTGCATTGGGTCTTCACTGCTGCATGCAGGCTTTGTATAGTTGCACGAGAGGGGGCCACTCCTCATTGCAGTGTGCGGGATTCCGACTGCGGTGGCTTCTCATGTTGTGGAGCATGGGCTCTAGGAGCATGGGTTTCAGTAGTTGTGGCTTGCAGGCTCTAGAGCGCAGGTTCAGTAGTTGTGGTGCATGGCCTTAGTTGCTCTGTAGCATATGGAACCTTCTTGGACCAGGACTCGAACCCGTGTCCCCTGCACTGGTAGGTGGATTCTTAACCACTGCACCACCAGGGAAGTCCCAAGATCCAGAGACTTTTAAATGGTAATGAAAAATGCACAGCCAAAAATTATTGTGACTTTTTGTGGGGAGAGAAATGATGCCATTAGTTCACATGAATGCTCTGTTTAAAAATAGAGGCAAAGGGGCTTCCCTGATGGCGCAGTGGTTGAGAGTCCGCCTGCCGATGCAGGGGACACGGGATCGTGCCCCGGTCTGGGAAGATCCCACATGCCGCGGAGCGGCTGGGCCCGTGAGCCATGGCCGCTGAGCCTGCATGTCCGGAGCCTGTGCTCCGCAGCAGGAGCGGCCACGACAGTGAGAGGCCCACGTAACGCAGAAAAAAAAAAAAAAAAAAAAATAGAGGCAAAGAATGGAGGAAAAAATAACAAAAAAACACAGGTAGGTAACCTCTAATTTGAAATTGGATGCATTTGATGCTCATGCTGTAAAAATCTGATGGTGTATTAATGTCCTCACATATATTATCTCAAATTGTACCTTTCAGTTATAATGGCTGCTCCAATAACATAATAGCCACTCACCTGTAATTATAAGTTTTCAAAGCCTGAAATGATCCCAATTGTTTTTCTCTGTACTTTCCAGGCACAATGACTTTGTGCAGCTATGAGTTCCAAATGGCTTATTTCAACTTTCTCTGTTTCCATATATTGTCTCGTTGCAATTTAAATTCATCTTGGGTGCGCACAGAACCCTGGGGGTGGGACCAGGGGTGTTTATCAGATGACACATCAACCTTGAGGACTTTGGTGACTTGTGTCAGCTGCTTCCCACACCACGTACACACATCTAAGTCCTGTTTTCCTCCTTTAATGGATTTAACATAAGTTCTGCCCACTTTCAAGTGTCCTTCTGAATCTCATCATGAGACACATCCAGGCCACCACTTCCTTGTGCCCCATGACCTGCCCCTCAGAGGCCAACACTCCCTTTCCCACCAGGCTTGGAAGTTGCTCCTAGAAGACCTGCCTGAAAAAGATGCAGAGGAGCCTTTGTCACTGTCACTCTTTTCCCTCCTTGACCCCTGTTCCTACTCATATCCCTGATTCTGAAACAGGAAGGAGAGGACAGATCCCACAAGACTACTGGAGAGAAAAGTGGAAGGGGCTCTGCTCAGGTGCCAGAACCTCCTCAGAGGATCTCCTGGTGCTTAGACAGCTTCCTGAGAATCCAGGTACTGTCAGAGGATACACATCATGGACCTGGGTCAGGTTGGGAGACAGGATTTCTTAGGTGTGATTAACGAGATGTAATTGGATGAGATGGAGAAGGTTAGCTTGTGGCAAGAGTGTGAGAGGATGAGTGTTGCTTCCCTATCCTTTCTGGCACTGTGTGACACATATGTGGGTGTGTAAGTACACACACATGCACACACACCCACACACATGCAGGCATATGGGTGCTGAATATTCCATGTAGCCAATTTCAAATGGAACCAAACTGCAGGAGCCATTCTCTCCTAATTATCACCAAGACGAAAAGGGCAGAAGTTGTTTTGTAGTCAGGCAAGGTGGGAATTGGAAAAGAGGCTTCACGACGGAGGCACATCTCTGCTGGAGAAGAAGCAGATTAGTGATGATTTGTGACTGTGGTTCTCAAGCTTAGCAGGCATCAGTCACATCCCCTACAGGGCTTGTGGTAATAGAGTCTGCTGGGCTCCCACTCAGAGTTTCTGATTTTGTAGGTTGGGGTGGGATGCACGTTTTGTGTTTCTAAGTGTCCACATGATGCCGATGCTGCTGCTCTGGCGACTTCACTTTGAGGACCACTGACTTATGTTGTTACTACCCACTCCCAGGTGATTCTACCTGCAAAGCTGGAGGCAGGGAGGACACAGAGCATCTCATTGGAATTTTGGCCTTGATTCTGGGCAGAAAAGACTGGTACCCAAGTCTCCTGTGGAATTTGATAAGCATTAGGACCGCCTGGGGATGAGGATGGAAAGGTAGAGAGACAGTAAAATTCTACCACCGAGAGAGGGGCCAGTGACTTCCACGTGTTTCCTGGGGAGCTAATTTGGGTGCATGAGGTCCTGCAGCTTCTTTGGGGTGATGAGGTTGGAGCTCTTCTTAGAACCATCCTCTCATGGGCCACGTGCAGTGTGTGGTGGGTGGTGAGAGGACTTCCCCAGCAGATGCTGACGGGGGTTTGGTCAGACAACCTTAGGATGGCACACACCAGAAGAGCCTAGCTCAGTGCCTGAGACCACCCAACATGGAACAGGCTAGAGCCAGCATCATAAATGAGGGCCCACTCAGACCTCAGCATCTCTCCGCATCAGCTCCTGGCTGAGCTGTAGATACAACTGAGAATATTTCTTTTTTCTACCAAACTGTGCCCATTCAGCTAAGCCAATCCCCTCTCCCTCCCAGTTGCTCCCTTGTGATAAATATATGAAAACACTGTGGAATTAGGAGCCATAAAAAGAAAAGTGGAGGAGTGAAGAAAAGTACTTGGCATGGTAATACATGAATTGGGCTTAATTTGTGTTGGGAAGAGGCTAAGTTTTAAAACAGTGACCAGTATTACTAGGAGCTTCAAGATTATTTGCTGATTGAGGAATAGGAGCACAGAAAGAAAATAAATATAGTTTTCTCTTCATATGCAATTGATCTGACTTTGACAAGGGGTAGAAGAACTGAGAATAACTTAACAATTGACCATGGATTTGTATTTATCATTTACTCAATAAATGTACAGTTAGCGGCTAATCTGGGTGGTAACTTACAGCAACGGGCTTTGCCTAATCTAAGAAAAAGCGTAATATATTATAAGATATCGAGTGGCTTTCCAGGAGAGCTGTGTTTGAAGACCACGCCAAAACCCAAAGTCTAAAATCACATTACACATCAAGTTTCACGAATATTCCACACTTTCCTCTGCGTGGCCCCAAACCTACTGCTTGCCCCACCAACACCCCAAGTACTGGGCAAAGGACGTTGCTTCTAGAACCAACTCCAGGGCAGCCCCTGGAAAAGGGAGGCTGTCACTCCCACTGTGACCCCTTGCCCACAGGGCAGGCAATATCCGAGCCTTTGAATGACTGGTTTTCTAGTCCCAGCCAGGGCGGGGACAGGAGTGATGATGCCAGGCTACCTGTCTTTGCTTTGGAGAAGGGATTGTCTGGTATTGTGGACTTCCAAAGTGGGAGGTGGTTTCTGCCTTCTTCTAAGATTTATAAAGTGGGAAGTTCCCCGGTAAAAGTGCTCCCAGGCAGGATGACCTAAAAGCAGGCCGATGGCCACCAGCGCCTCTAGTGGACAGATGGGTAAACAGATGGAGGCTGGGGCAGCTCACCATCCCTTCCAGTCTTGCTGATGCTCCTCTCTGAGAAGGGAGACCCTGGCTGAGGTCTTTCTCTCCTTAAATATCCCCCTTTCCTGTGTGTGCTCATCTCCATGGCTGTGCCCGAGTGTGGACCACAGGGTTGGGTCTAGGTTTAGGTTCTGCCATGGAGTGGCTGGATGGCTCTGGAAGCTCCTTGGCTGAGCCCCCGATTCCTCACTGTGAAGTGAGATGACAGCCCCCCAAGCCCCCCAGTGCGGTGTAAGGGCGGGCCCACTTGGTCGGTGTCAGCTCCTGTAATGTGTGGGTGTTTCTCCTGTGCATCTATACAAAAGAGCTGTTATTGTTCATGTTAATGCCAACCACACAGTGGCAACGTCCAGACAGGGCAGCAGTAATGGAGGCAGTAGGGCCTTCAGCACCCTGTTGGCCCCACGATAGTAGATTTATTCATTTAGAATTATCATCACTACTCAACGAAGACACTAGAAGGAACTACTGGGCATCTTAACTCCAGTCTTATTGGCTGGTTATGTTGCAGCACAGGACGTGAGAGACTTGGTATCATCACTCTATCACTTGGAAAAAAAAAGTGAAAGCTGCTATTTCTCTGTCTCCAGCCCCTCAAAGCAGGCATGCCTTTCACTCCAGAGGGAGTCACATACTCATTTAGGTGTTTTGCATGCGTCCTTGAACACCTCCCTGCAAAAACCATCCAAAACCTAGAAATATTTTTCCAAACTGAAATTGAGTCATGTCTACCCTCTCTTATATGATCAATTGCTTTTCTTCCCCAAACAGAAGAGATTGCTGTGTCAGTGCCAGATTCTGGCTCATGCTTCCGAATGGCTGCACAGTTTTCCACTGTGCCTCTAACAGAATTTATTCACCACCCCTGCATTGATGGGCCGTTAGTGCGTTTCCAGTTCTGCCAGAGAGGTGCGATCATCTTTAGCAGCTATCAGAGACTGGGGGTGAAATCCTGACTCCATCCTGTCCAGTGCTGGGCTTTGTGCAACCCACGGAGGGTCTCAGAGTCTCAGTTTCCCCCTCTGTGGGGAGGGACTCACAGGTCGTGAGAGGCTTAACATACAGTAATGTTTAGTCAAGAGCTTTGAAAGTTACAAATGACAGTGTCCTAATATCTTTGCTGATAACAGCTTCTGTATTAAATAATGATCTCATTCTTCTTTCCAAACTTGTCACTTGAAAATGGGAGAGAATATTCGGAACGAACAGAAAGCCTTTCAAAAGCGAGGACACAGTTACAGCACGCCTGGCTGGTGGGCACGATGCTAAGTGCCACTGGCAGCTGAAATTTCTGCATGTTCCTTCCTCTGGTTGGGGAGACAGCAGCCCCTGCTGGGTTTGTCCAGGGCTGGCTGAACTCAGGCCAACAGGCTCTCTTTCTGGAGTGAATTAATATGGAGAGAGCAATTTTCAAAGGGCCCTGGTCATTTGTAGTCTATTTGTGTTCTGAGTGTTATTTCAGCTCTCTCCCACAGAGCAAATATCACCAGAGGCAAGACCATATCTTTTCCATATCTACACAGAAGAAAAGAGACAGTTTAGCACCCTCAGGAAAAGACATAAAGATTTGAGGGTTTGGGGAGTTTTTATGTTTTCTTTCCCTGAGAATTTAAGAAAAGTAAAGCCAAAGGGAGAGAGATGCCTGGAATGGCAGTGGAAATTCTTCTCTGAATTTAGTCCATACTCTATACATAGACTCTTGACAAGACTGAAAACCCAGTAGGGGTGATGGACATCCCAGCCAGTTCCTTCCCAATCCCTGTGATGTATTTCAGCTCCGGAACCTCCAGTCATCCCTCACACACCTGGGCGAAAAGCACAATAAATCCAAAATTAGTCAACTTGGTGTGTATGCTGCCACATCGACCTGTGAGTGTTTTGTACCCCATGCCGGACCACTTACTTTGGCATTTTTATTGAGAGGGAAGAAAGCATGTATTGATGGCCATTTAGTAAAGTGCTAGGCAGTATTTATGTAATACTTCTTTTATCTTCTCACATCATTCCATAAGTTAGGTATTGTTACAAGCATTTTACAAACAAGCATGGGAGACTCAGTGATGAAGCTACTTGCCTGACAGTGAAGAGACAGAAGTCAACAGTGGATTTGAAAGCAATTCTCTCTGGACCTGGACCAAGTTCTCCTTCTGCCCAAAGCCATGCAGGGGCTGTAGATATGGAGTAGATGTAAATACAATCCTCCGTGTGTCCTACATTTCTGGGTATAACATTCTGGCTTCTTGGTGCCCTAGTGATAGCAAGAGTCCAATTCTTAGGAAGTGTGCTTCATGTTTAAATAGCAATATAGCTAAGTCCCCAATAATTTAGAATTTTAATAACAGTAAAGAAAACTGACAATGTTTGAGTGCCAGGCATTTTCACACATACTCCCAAGAAAATCTATGCCTTTATTTACCACCTTCATACCATTTTTAATTGGATTTTAAGTGATGTAGAGGACCAGCTGGGTTAGGTAATTTGTCCAGCTAGAGGCCCATCTGAGGTTAGATTTAGTCTTCTCAATTTCCAGCTCACGCTGTAGTTTGCTTCTGTTACTGAAAGTGGGGTCCGGCTGCTTGCAGCTCAAAAGCCAATAAAGAGGCAAGGTTGATGTAAAGGAAAGTCTGCTTTATTTTGGAGGCTGGCAACTGGGGGTGGAGGATGGTGTAGAGAGGGCAGACTCCTGTCCAGAGGCCACACACACCCGATAACCAGGGGGCAAGAGCTTTTAAAGGTAGAGGGAGGGGCTACGTGCAGAAACAGCACAGTCAGCTCTGACAGGCATCTTGAAGTTGGTCATCGATGGTCTGATCAGCATCATTTTGATTGTTTTAAGGACAGTTAATCTTCAGTTCCAGGGTCTGTTTGTTCCCATTTCTTTGAGGCCAGTTCTCGGAATTGTGGCAGCTTATGTCATGGCTACAGCCTGGTCATCATGGAGTTCACTTCTTCCACCTTCTGGGGGGTTTCAGTATCTATGAGACAGCTCACAGGACATGGCTCATATTATTATCTGTAGCCCTTGAGGAGGAACGAAAGGTTCTTCACTTTGCTTAATAACTAGACTATTATTGTTTTGTCCTGTTTGACTGCTTTCCTTTGCTTCTACATTTTCTCACTTCTCTAATTAAAATTATTCTTTGGCTAAAGTTTAGGTGGAGGACATGGGTTGGGTGGGGAGGACCATGGGATTCTCGTCTGTTTCACTCCTGTTTTTCTCACTTGGCTGGAAGGAGTGTTGGTTTTATCTCCTCAAACTCCTTACTTGTTTTTCACAGCTTTACTGAGCTATAATACATGTAATTCACATACAGTACAATGTAGTGATGTTGAGTACATCCACAGCTTTGTGAAACCATCACTGGTGTCAATCTTAGAATATTTTCATCATCTCAAAACAAATCTGAACAAAACCTTAATTTTTACATAAGAGAAAACTGAATACAAGGAACTTTCTGAAAATTATATACAATACAATTTTTATTTTTTGTTAACTCCCAATTTTATAGCTTGTGACTAAAACGGTAAATTAAAATAAAATCACAGTGTCTATTACTTGCTGGGCAGGAACCACCAATATTTGCATCCTGCTCTGAGGGGAATCACAGAATATAAAAGGATGAGTTTCAGATTCTGTTCTATTGTGGTTCTCACCAGTTAGCTCTGTAATTTCTCCTCTCTGCACCTTGTTTTCCTAATTTTTAAACTGAGTTTATGATACTTGAAGGGACTCAGATGAGAGCCCTCTGAGTAGAATGACTTGGCAAAGCCACAGCTCCACGCTCTCCCATTTATTCAGTGTCGCTAAGCTCTAGGTTCTTAACTTTCATGGTTTCTAAACCACCATTTCTGTGAGATTGTCAGTATCACAAATGAAGGATCTCCAACTCCAGGCCTCACAAATAGAAGGTGATGAAGACAGATGTTTACCGATCCCAGGATTGTCTCTGCATGGCACACAAAATAGATTTTAGGTACTGGGATTGAGAAAGGAAGGTCTACTCCAGATTGGAAAGGCAACAGAGCAGGTATTCTGATTTACTTGCTTATTTATGGCCATTAATAGGGACCTGATGTGTAGGTCCTGGGGAAACTAGAGAGCACGTGCTATTTCATAGGTAACACTTGAATTGGCTGTGAAGGCATAGAATGTCTGTAATGTCCAAAATGCCTTTTTTGTTTCAAACATGGTGAACATTTAAGTGGGCTAAGAGGTTGCTTGACATTTACCTTTTATCTTTTTTAGCTTCCTTAGATGAAGCTTTCTGTTTGACTGATATCTGGCTTTTGCTGTAGAGCCATGGACTTTGCTGATGTCACACCAACTTCCTCTGACTCTGAGGTCTTGGTTCTGATTAATTGAGGTCCACGATCCTTGACTTCAAGTCCCATTACTCTTTTCACTTTGGCGTGCAGGCTTGTCACTGACCAGTGAGAACTGAGTCAGGTACCCCACACACATGTAGTGACACAGGACGTGAGCCGAGTGAGGGCGTGGGCCTTCCTTAGGTGTAAAGAGATACAATGTCTATGAAGACGTTTCATAAACACTGCCCATCACTTAATGGTATGCAAAATATATTAGTTTCTTAATGTACATTCCTCTTTTCCTTTTCCTAGTATATCTTAAGATTCCACTGTCATTAACTGTCCTCTAATCTTGGTGTTTGTAAGTACCTAAAAGTTGGGTACTGATCATTATTGCAATTTGTTTTCTTTTAATCTTGGAAATCCTGGGTCTCCGAGATGCTGAATGTGCTGTTTTGCTGACTGATGTGTCCAGGCTCTGACTGTCCTGGGTAGCTATATTCAGGTGGAACCAGAAGGGAGTGATGCCTAGTTGGGAATGAACTTTGACCTCAATCTAAGGGAAAGTCAGAGGACCCTGCCTGCCTCAGCAGTGCTCAGGTCGGGGCAGGGAAACTGGTGGGAGCAGCATTGCTAAGTGAGTAGAATGTAACCTACTGAGTGCTGTCCAGCTAAGTCTTCTGATAATTCTATAGAGGGGTCCCCCGAGAGCTTGTGGGTGGGGTCCACCTAGTGGGGCTTTGAGATGATGCCGGGGACCACCACTGAACTGCACAGACGCTCTGGCTCAGAGGCTGCTCTGGGCTGGACATTGTCTTATGTCAGCAGCCACCAAGACAGTCCACCATGACTGCTGTGTGGCCTTTAAAAATAGCCACAGATCTGGGGCCACTGAAAGCCACATCAATGAGGCACCTTCATCAGAGGCTGAGGGGTCCTACCACTTGCCATAGCTTCTGGACAGCCATTACTGATGTGGGACTCAAACATGAAGAAGCAACGAGCCCTGCTGTCCGCTCAGTATCCTGAAGAGGAAATGGACACTGTTGCTCTTTGGGCTATTTTCTTCCTGAGTACATCCTTTTCTTCTCGAGTAGATCTTTGGGAAGATTTATCTGGTTGGGAAGATAAGATGGTAGCTGAGCAGTTGATTTCAATCTGAGATGGAAATCTATTCGGAATGCAAGCTGGTGAGGGGAGAAGGATGGAGCAAAGGGAAAGAAAAAAACTTACCTAAGAAAAAATCTGAACTTTTCTGAGAAAATGTGCCCCTTTCGAGAGCTAAGGACCCGAGGTGGCTGTGTGTTTTATACAGATTCTAGGAAAAGGAGACAGGAGACCTCAGATTATTTTTCTACCCCGATTTCTTGTGATTTAGGAAAAGGAGAACCTAAGTAGGCGTGTTTGGAAAAGGTAACTTTGTGCTGGAAGGATGTGGTGACACTGACATTCACAGTCCGCCGGCAGCAGAAACAAACTGGTACAGACTTTTGGAAAGCAATTTGGCCTTATGGGTCAAATACCATTAAGGTACATTTATTTTAACTCAGGAACTGCATTTGGATATTTCTTCCCTAAGGAAATTGTCCAAAAACATGGGAAAGCTGTTTACACAAAGATAATACTGGAAGATTGTTTTAATTTTTAAGAGAGATGAATTCTCATCTATAATAGAATGATTACATAAATGCATATCATTTTTATTCACTGGAATTTTAAGCAGCAATTTAAAAGAATAAATAGCAAGCTTGAAAATGTTTATGATTTTATGTTAAATGAACAGGTAGATTATATCCTGCAGAATAATGGAATGAATGCCTATTGCTAAAACAGTTATAAATTAACATAGAAAATTTTAAATCTGTCACATATGATAAATCCCCCAATGTCTTTAAAGCAGTGGCTCTGAAGCCATATTAACTGCAGAGTAGTTTTTATTCCTCTTTTTAACTACTTGAGACACAATACTTGGGAAGTTAATATGCCTCCAATCTTGAGTGAGTATGGTCCTCTGTAAACAAGCAGAGATGCAGAAAGCTTAAGAATACTCTTTTTTTTTTTTTATAATTTACCATATGACTCAGCAATTTCACTCCTAAGTACCTTCCTAAAATGGTGAAACACAACATATATTCATACAAAGACTTGCCTGTGAATGTTCATAACAGAATTATTCATAATAGCCAAAAGGTAAAAACAATCCAAATGTTCAGCAGTTGGTGAATGGGTAAATGTTCATAACAGAATTATTCATAATAGCCAAAAGGTAAAAACAATCCAAATGTTCAACAGTTGGTGAATGGGTAAAGAAAATGTAGTACAGTAAGTCCCCTATATACGAACTTGCAGGTTGTAAGCTTTCAAAGATGCGTGCATCCGCTGCAGGGGGTGGTGCTTCCGTGTACTTTACTGCACAGGACTGTATAACAGAGCACGGTAGCACAGTGTCTTTATTTCAAGCTAGATCTGCAAGAGGACGACTTCATTGAACTCCTTGCCGTGCAACACAAGGAGCTTACTAATGAAGACCTGATGGAATTGGAGGCCCAGAGAAAGGACCAAGAGGGACAAGAGGAATAAGAAGTAACTGAAGAACCGAAGAGGTTCATGACGCAGGAAATGGCAGGGGATTTTCTTTATTCGAGGAAGCGCTGTTAGTTTCTGAGGCACAGGACCCAAACGTGGAATTGTACACGAAGGTTGCAGCAGCCGTTCAGAAGGCAATCCAGTGCTACTGTGTCAACTATGATGAGAAAAAAAGAGCTACTACCCAGACATCACTGGATCGTTCTTTCAAGAGGGTAGATAGAATTGAATCCAGCAAGGAACCAGAACCTGTGCCATCAACGTCAGGCATGAGTGAAATTACAGCTTGCCCTCCGTCTCCTGTTGCTGAAAATCCTTCAGCTCTGCTATCTCCCACCTCCTTTTCCTCCTCCAGTCAGTAAGTCTTCTTGCCTGTTCACTCGATGCCAGCCCCGGATGCCAGCTGTTATACTGTACCACTGTACTTTTCAAGGTACTGTGTGGTAAGATTGAAGACGTTTTCTTTATTTTTTGTGTTTGTTTTTTGTCTATTATTTGTGTGAAAAGTATTATAAACCTATTACAGTACAGTACTATATAGCCGATTGTGTTAGTTGGGTACCTAGGCTAACTTTGTTGGACTTACAAACAAATTGGACTTAACGAACGTGCTCTCAGAAAGGAATTTTTCGTACGTAGGGGACTTACTATATGTCTATTCAATTAAATACTATCCAGTAATTAAAAAGGATGCGGTACCGATACATGCTGATACATATATACATTTTTTTCTACAGACATAGAAAAGAAACTTATGGTTACCAAAGGGGAAAGGCAGGGGGAAGGGTAAATTAGGAGTTTGGAATAAACAGATACACACTACTGTATATAAAATAGACCAACAACAGACCTACTGGATAGCACAGGGAACTGTAGTCAATATTTTGTAATAACCTATAAGGGAAAAGAATTTGAAAACAAATAGGCATACATATATACATATTTATTTATAACTGAATCACTGTAAATCAACTATACTTCAATAAAAAGTAAATAAAATTTTAAAAATAAAATATATTTAGCATGAAATATATAGAACATATTTTTGAGATTGTTCATTGAGCACCAAGGTTCCTGGTCACTATTCAGAATATTATATGCTGGAATAAGTGCTGTCTGGTGACATGTAAGGTTCCTTTGCCCTCTCTCCCAGCTCGTCTGCATCCGTGTCCCCCAGGCACCTCTGTGAAACTGGGGCCACTGAGAGCTGGAGGAATTCTCAGCAGGGCTGTTATACCACCACCACCGCTGTACCACCTCTGCTCTATTTCAAGTTAAGCAACACTCCAAAATGCAGACAGGTACCAAGTATAATATGGTAGGTTTACTAACACCTAGCGCTCAGACTTAGGGAATGTTAACATGTTTCCAATTTTTCTGTCATCTCTTTAAAAAAAAAAAGCTAGGATTTGGGGAAGGCTCCCTCCTACCCCATTCCTTTCCCTCCTTCCCACTGTACAGGGAACCACATGCAGGAAGATGGTGTTCACTTTTTCTGGGTATGTCTTTTTTTTTTTTAATTAAAGTATAGTTAACTTACAATATTATATTAGTTCAAGGTGTACAACTTAGTGATTTTATATTTTTATAGATTATAATCCATATAAAGTTATTATAAAATATTCACTATATTCCTCGTGCTGTACATCACATCATTGTAACATTTATTTTATATGTCGTAGTTTGTACCTCTTAATCCTCTTCAGCTATTTTGCCCCTCTCCCTGTCCTTCTCCCCTCTGGTATCCACTAGTTCTCTGTATCTGTGAGTTGGTTTCTGTTTTGTTATGTTCATTCAGTTCTTTTGATTTATTTTTAAGATTCCACATATAAGTGAAAACATGGTATTTGTCTTTCCTGTCTGATTTATTTCACTAGCATAATACTTTCCAGGTCCATCCATGTTGTCACAAATGGCAAATTTCATTCTTTTTTATGGCTGAGTAATATTCTATTGTGTATTTATGTCACATCTTTATCCATCCATCTGTCTCTGGGCCCTTAGGTTGCTTCCATGATAAACCCCATATATGCTTCTCATCACTCAGGGTGTTAGTAGCTGGAGTAACAGATTACCTAGCTGCGTGAGACTTCACCTGCCCACACGTGCATTGGGTCACTTAGTGGGAGGTGGGGTGACCACAGGATGGTGAGTAGACTAGCCGAGGTCTCCAGTCATCTCCCAGGACTGCAGGCTGGCTGAAGCTTATGATCACTGCCTCTGACAGCATTGTGGAAAATCAGGAAGGCAGGGAAATTTCTCTGCATAAGGGTCTCATTTTTCATTAACAGGAAAAAATTAGAAATCTCCAAAAGATGTCAGTTGTGTATCTTTTGGCAGATTTGGGTTTGATGCTCTCACTAATGGTAGGTTGGATTCCAACATGATTCCCATCCATGGTAGACATACATTGTGTGACCACTGCTCCTGAGTGTGGGCAAAGCCTGCGTCCATGTCCAGAGGTCATTACTGTGGACATGCTGTAAATCAGTCAACAGGGAGATGATCCTGGGGGCGGGCGGAGCGGGGGCTACCTAGTCAGAGAGACTTTAAAAGAAAGTGAAGCTGCAGGGCTGGAAGAAAGCAAACAACCGCACCATGAACTGCCTGTGGGAGGGCTGCCCCCCCTTCCCTAGAGCTGAGAGAGGCTCCATCCTACAAGCAGCAAGAAATGGGGGCCTTCTGTTCTATAGTGACAAGGAAATGAATCCTGCCATCAACCAGTGGTCTGGAAAGACCCTGAGCCTCAGATGAGACTCTGGCTCTTGCTGACACCTGTGCTTCAGCCAGAGAACCCATGTAAGCCCTGCCCAGACTCCTGACCCACCTGTAGAGACAGTGAGATGATACCCAGGTGATTTTTTACTAAGTTTGGGATGACTTGTGATGCAGACATAGAATACAAATACACCTCTCAAAGAATCCCTGGCAAAGGCACTTGATCAACTGTGACTCACAAAAGAGCCTCACAGAGGGGTCCATCATCCTTGAATTTATTTCTATCATGTTATTTTACATTTTCTATTTTCCATCTGTTTCCTTTGCTGCTTTGCTTTTCTTTACTTTCTTGAATTAAGTTAATCAATTTTCATCTCTTCACCCCCACTACACATTTTTTCCTGCACTGTTTTTAATTTTCATTCTTAATAGTGGATTACTCTTAAATAATCTTGACTTAATAAATGCAATTTAAAGTGAAGCAATATCACTAAAATTTCCAGCCTTTTCCCATCTTTCATGTCATTATTGTGTAGCATTTTAATACTACTTTGTTTTTAATCCTTTCCAAGTGGTAACTCTAATTATTATAGTGCTTATAATGGACACATTTTAGATTTATTTACATGTTTGTCAATGATTTATTTGCTCACTAGGGCTCCTTGCATCCCCCCTCCTTGCTTCTTGGTACAAGTTCCTTCTTGCTGAAGTGTAATCTTCAGTAAGGGGGCTGGGGTTAGAGTGAGCCAAGGGGGGCTTTGAAGGGGAGCAGAATATGCAACCCCAAAATATACCTCTGTGGCCTAAGAATTATTTTGACCAGTGGAAGATGCTGGAGAAAATCTGAAAAGAAAGTAGAAGTTACCCTCTTGTAAGAGAAATGTACATTAAAAAATTTATTTATTTACTTATTTATTTTTGGCTGCATTGGGTCTTTGTTGCTGTGTGTGGGCTTTCTCTAGTTGCAGAGAGAGGGGACTCCTCTTCATTGCGGTGCATGGGATTCTCATTGCCATGGCTTCTCTTATTGTGGACCACAGGATCTAGGCCCACGAGCTTCAGTAGTTGTGGCATGTGGGCCCAGTAGTTGTGGCTCACAGGCTCTACAGCACAGGCTCAGTAGTTGTGGCGCACGGGCTTTGTTGCTCCGAGGCATGTGAGATCTTCCTGGACCAAGGCTCAAACCCATGTGCCCTGCAGCGGCAGGTAGATTCTTGACCATTATGCCACCAGGGGAATCCCAAAATCTACATTTATAAAGGAAATTTACATTACAATTACAAAGAGGGGCTCACCTGGAGGAACTATCTCCAGAGCTGTCAGAAACTTACTTTTGCTCTTCAAACATTTTCTCTTCCCACCTCCTCTGGAATCTCTTCCCACTTTGAAGCCCCAGACCCCTGTCCCTTTCCTCAATGGTACTTAAGCCTCAATGGTCTATTGGCCTTTTGAGTCTATATCTTTGTGGGCTCCTGTACATAAATACGTAATTTAAATTGTTTTTTTATCTCCTTCTCCTGTTAATCTCTCTTCTGTCAATTTAATTTTTGGACCAGCCACAGAAACTAGAAAGGCAGAAGGGAAAATTTTACTTCCCTACAGCACTCAGCTTAGGCACAAAATTTAAGGAGGTAACAGAAAAACTCAGTAATCAAGATAAATAATGTATTAATTTAACATTTTGAAAATCATAACTAATGCAAAACCTTTATGGTGATGATACCAAGCAGAACCCTGTGGGACTTCTAGGCACAAAAGCCTTCCTGTGCCCCTCATTTCTTTGATTAAGGAAATAGGCTTCATTCAGCCTCCAGGACCTTCCCTGAGTTCCAAAGGGCAGGTTCAAACAGATGCTAATCAGGGAAGGGAGGGGATGCAGAGACAAGGGAGGAGCACTCAAGAAACAATAGAGCAGCCTTGGGGCAGGGTCCTGGTTCCCCTTCAAGGGATACACGTAACAATATCTCTGAGCTGTTTTGCAGAGACTGAGGCCCCCACCAGGTGGGAGAAGCTAACTGTGTGCTGTCCACAAGCACGGAGACCCCAGACCAGGTGGAATCAGAGGTTGATGATGCCGACTCCCACTTACCTCTCTACCAACCCTTCAGAAGAATGTCCACGAGCTGATCACACCCCCTTTGAACCATTACTATAAAACTCCCCCCTAGCCCCTCCATTAGCCTGCAAATGGCCCCCTGTGCCTGGCAAAGCAATAAAGCTATCCTTTTCTACTTCACCCAAAACTCTGTCTCCAAGATTTAATTCAGTGTCAGGGTACAGAACCCAGATTTGGCTTCCATGACAAAGTATCAAAATTTTAAATGAAGACAGACTGTTACTTGTGTCATAACCCTGCGTAATTCTGCAAGGAGCAGACCTCTCCAGTCAGCCCGTGGCTCCTGGCAGGAACCAGTTCTTTGGATATGATGACTCTTGGGTGACTTTTGGTTTGAATACCCATGTTTTGGAGCCTTTCCCTCCCAGAGGTCACCTGAGAACATGGCTTGGATGCAGTGAGAATGGTTTCCCTGGTTTCCACCACCCAGGTGTACACGTTGTCAGACATGCATCTGCAGGTGGCCCATCAGACTGTGGGCCTGAGACACTTTCCTACTGACAGTCTTCAGCTCCCAAGCGAGTGTCAAAATCTAAGTGATGTCCTTTCTAGTTGCATTTGCCACGCATGGTGACTTGGTTTCTTTCTTTACAGCTACCTTTGGGAGTGACTTTGGATAAAGGTGGGTGCCTCTTTCATACTCTTTTGGAGACACCTCTTCCATCCATTTTTAAGCTGTAAAAATGAGACAGGAGAACAGGAGGACAGCTATTTTGGAAAAGGATGGGACAACAGCCTTGGGCAAAACAGACCTTGCAGCTAAAGGACAAAGGCCCTGGGAGCCTCAGTCCCAGAGACAAAAAACAGGCTCACAGGAATAAAAGATTAACTTTATCTCTGTTACACTCAGGAGTACACCTAGTTGCCACAAGACAAGATGCTCAACCATACATATAACCTTATCTGTTCCTGTGCTTTCTTGCATAAAATTCTCAAGCACACTTTTCCCCTCACAGAAGACCTCCTTATTCCTGGTAACCACTATAGAGCCACCTGCTGCTGATCAAAGAAGTTTGACAATTACTGGAAAATATCAGTGATCATGAGACAAACCCTCCCTTTTGTTATAAGAGCATCTTTCCCCTTCTGCTCAGGGAGCTGATACGTTTACTTCCCACCTTCTCCTATGCGAAGAAGCTGTCTCTTTTAATAAAAAGCTTGCATGCCTAAGGGTCCTTTGGAAGTGTTATTCATTTCTATGGTACTGCTGTCCAAGAATCTGGAAAGGGCCCAGTAACAAAAAGGTTTATTGGATTTGAGTCACATTTTGGAACCGGTATTCCTTTGTTGATTCTAAATTCCCAATGACCACATGACAGATCTTTGAACTAAGAAAGATTTTATATTTAAAAGGATTTTTAGAGAGCTCCCACCCTAGACAAATATCCTATTAGTACCTATGGGATGATCGAATTAAGCAAAAGGAAAAAAAAGTATCATGGTTCACACCTAAAATACTCCTTTATCAAAATTAAAGATCACATATCAGATTTATAACAAAAATTAAAATCCACAACTATCATAAACCCTTCCTAATTTTTTTAAACATCTTTATTGGAGTATAATTGATTTACAATGGTGTGTTAGTTTCTGCTATATAACAAAATGAATCAGCTATACATATACATATATCCCCATATCTCCTCCCTCTTGCATCTCCCTACCACCCACCCTATCCTACCTCTCTAGGTGGTCACAAAGCACCAAGCTGATCTCCCTGTGCTATTCAGCTGCTTCCCACTATCTATTTTACACTTGTTAGTATATGTAAGTCCATGCCATTCTCTCACTTCGTCCCAGCTTTCCCTTCCCCTAACCCATGTCCTCAAGTCCATTCTTTACGTCTGCATCTTACTCCTGTCCTGCCCCTAGGTTCTTCAGAACAATTCTTGTTTTCTTTCTTTAGGTTCCACATGTATGTGTTAGCATACAGTGTTTGTTTTCTCTTTCTGACTTACTTCACTCTGTATGACAGACTCTATGTCCATCCCCTTCACTACAAATAACTCAATTTCTTTTCTTTTTATGGGTGAGTAATATTCCATTGTATATATGTGCCACATCTTCTTTATCCATTCATCTGTCAATGGACACTTAGGTTGCTTCCATGTCCTGGCTATTGTAAATAGTGCTGCAATGAACATTGTGGTACATGACTCTTTTGGAATTATGGTTTTCTTAGGGTATATGCCCAGTACTGGGATTGCTGGGTCATATGGTAGTTCTTTTTTATTTTTTTTTAAGGAACCTCCCTACTGTTCTCCATAGTGGCTGCATCAATTTACGTTCCCACCACCAGAGAAAGAGGGTTCCCTTTTCTCCACACCCTCTCCAGCATTTATTTTTTGTAGATTTTTTGATGATGGCCATTCTGACTAGTGTGAGTGGATACCTCACTGTAGTTTTGATTTGTATTTCTCTAATGATTAGTGATGTTGAGAATTCTTTCATGAGTTTGTTTGCAGTCTGTAATCTTCTTTGGAGAAAAGTCTATTTAGGTCTTCTGCCCATTTTTGGATTGGGTTGTTCGTTTTTTTGATATTGAGCTGCATGTATTTTGGAGATTAATCCTTTGTCAGTTGCTTCATTTGCAAATATTTTCTCCCAATCTAAGGATTGTCTTTTCATCTTCTTTATGGTTTCCTTTGTTGTGCAAAAGCATTTAAGTTTCATTAGGTCCACTTGTTGATTTTTGTTTTTATTTCCACTTCTCTAGGAGGTAGGTCAAAAATGATCTTGCTGTGATTTATGTTATAGAGTATTCTGGCTATATTTTCCTCTAAGAGTTTTATAGTGTCTGGCCTTACATTTAGGTCTTTAATCCATTCTGAGTTTATTTTTGTGTATGGTGTTAGGAGGTATTCTAATTTCATTCTTTTACATGTAGCTGTCCAGCTTTCCCAGCACCACTTATTGAAGAGGCTGTCTTTTCTCCATTGTATATTGTTGCCTCCTTTATCAAAAATAAGGTGACCATATGTTCATAGATTTATCTCTGTGCTTTCAATCCTGTTCCATTGATCTATATTTCTGTTTTTGTGCCAGTACCATACTGTCTAGATTACTGTAGCTTTGTAGTATAATCTGAAGTCCAGGAGCCTGATTCCCCCAGCTCTATTTTTCTTTCAAAGAATTGCTTTGACTATTCGGGGTCTTTTGTGTTTCCATACAAATTGTGAAACGTTTTGTTCTAGCTCTGTGAAAAATGCCATTGGTAGTTTGATAGGGATTGCACTGATTCTGTAGATTGCTTTGGGTAGTAGAGTCATTATCACAATGTTGATTCTTCCAATCCAAGAACATGGTGTATCTCTCCATCTATTTGTATCATCTTTAATTTCTTTCATCAGTGTCTTATAATTTTCTGCATACAGGTCTTTTGTATTCTTAGGTAGGTTTATTCCTAGATATTTTATTTTTTTTGTTGAAATGGCAAATGGGAGTGTTTTCTTGATTTCACTTTCAGATTTTTCATCATTAATGTATAGGAATGCAAGAGATTTCTGTGCATTAATTTTGTATCCTGCTACTTTACCAAATTCATTGATTAGCTCTAGTAGTTTTCTGGTAGCATCTTTAGGATTCTCTATGTATAGTATCATGTCATCTGCAAACAGTGACAGCTTTAATTCTTCTTTTCCAATTTGGATTCTTTTTATTTCCTTTTCTTCTCTGATTGCTGTGGCTAAAATTTCCAAAACTATGTTGAATAAGAGTGGTGAGAGTGGGCAACCTTGTCTTGTTCCTGATCTTAGTGGAAATGCTTTCAGTTTTTCGCCATTGAGGATGATGTTGGCTGTGGGTTTGTCATATATGGCCTTTATTATGTTGAGGAAAGTCCCCTCTATGCCTACTTTCTGCAGGCTTTATATCATAAATGGGTGTTAAATTTTGTCAAAAGCTTTCTCTGCATCTTTTGAGATGATCATATGGTTATTCTCCTTCAATTTGTTAATATGGTGTATCACGTTGACTGATTTGCGTATATTGAAGAATCCTTGCATTCCTGGAATAAACCCCACTTGATCATGGTGTATGATCCTTTTAATGTGCTGTTGGATTCTGTTTGCTAGTATTTTGTTGAGGATTTTTGCATCTATGTTCATCAGTGATATTGGCCTGTAGTTTTCTTTCTTTGTGGCATCCTTGTCTGGTTTTGGTATCAAGGTGATGGTGGCCTCGTAGAATGAGTTTGGGAGTGTTCCTCCCTCTGCTATATTTTGGAAGAGTTTGAGAAGGATAGGTGTTAGCTCTTCTTTAAATGTTTGATAGAATTCGCCTGTGAAGCCATCTGATCCTGGGCTTTTGTTTGTTGGAAGATTTTTAATCACAGTTTCAATTTCAGTGCTTGTGATTGGTCTGTTCATAGTTTCTATTTCTTCCTGGTTCAGTCTCGGCAGGTTGTACATTTCTAAGAATTTGTCCATTTCTTCCAGGTTGTCCATTTTATTGGCATAGAATTGCTTGTAGTAATCTCTCATGACCTTTTGTATTTCTGCAGTGTCGGTTGTTACTTCTCCTTTTTCATTTCCAATTCTATTGATTTGAGTGTTCTCCCTTTTTTTCTTGATGAGTCTGGCTAATGGTTTATCAATTTTGTTTATCTTCTCAAAGAACCAGCTTTTAGTTTTATTGATCTTTGCTATCATTTCCTTCATTTCTTTTTCATTTATTTCTGATCTGATTTTTATGATTCCTTTCCTTCTGCTAACTTTGGGTTTTTTTTGTTCTTCTTTCTTTAATTGCTTTAGGTGCAAGGTTAGGTTGTTTATTTGAGATGTTTCCTGTTTCTTAAGGTAGGATTGTATTGCTATAAACTTCCCCCTTAGAACTGCTTTTGCTGCATCCCATAGGTTTTGGGTTGTCGTGTCTCTATTGTCATTTGTTTCTATGTAATTTTTTATTTCCTCTTTGATTTCTTCAGTGATCACTTTGCTATTAAGTAGTGTACTGTTTAGCCTCCATGTGTTTGTATTATTTACAAATGTTTTCCTGTAATTGATATCTAGTCTCATAGCGTTGTGGTCAGAAAAGATACTTGAAACAATTTCAATTTTCTTAAATTTACCAAGGCTTGATTTGTGACCCAAGATATGATCTATCCTGGAGAATGTTCCATGAACACTTGAGAAAAATGTGTATTCTGTTGTTTTTGGGTGGAATGTCCTAAAAATATCAATTAAGTCCATCTTGTTTAATGTATCATTTAAAGCTTGTGTTTCCTTATTTATTTTCATTTTTGATGATCTGTCCATTGGTGAAAGTGGGGTGTTAAAATCCCCTACTATGAATGTGTTACTGTTGATTTCCTGTTTTATGGCTGTTAGTATTTGCCTTATGTATTGAGGTGTTCCTATGCTGGGCGCATAAATAATTACAATTGTTATATCTTCTTCTTGGATCAATCCCTTGATCATTATGTAGTGTCCTTCTTTGTCTCTTGTAATAGTCTTTATTTTAAAGTCTACTTTGTCTGATATGAGAATTGCTACTACAGCTTTCTTTTGGTTTCCATTTGCATGGAATATCTTTTTCCATCTCCTTACTTTCAGTCTGTATATGTCTCTAGGTCTGAAGTGGGTCTCTTGTAGCCAGCATATATATGGGTCTTGTTTTTGTATCCATTCAGCCAATCTGTGTCTTTTGGTGGGAGCATTTAATCTATTTACATTTAAGGTAATTATCGATATGTATGCTCCGATTCCCATTTTCTTAATTGTTTTGAGTTCGTTATTGTAGGTCTTTTCCTTCTTTTGTGTTTCTTGCCTAGAGAAGTTCCTTTAGCATTTGTTTTAAAGCTGGTTTGGTGGTGCTGAGCTCTCTCAGCTTTTTCTTGTCTCTACAGCTTTTAATTTCTCCATCAAATCTGAATAAGATCCTTGCTGGGTAGAGTAATCTTGGTTGCAGGTTTTTCTCCTTCATCCCTTTAAATATGTCCTGCCAGTCCCTTCTGGCTTGCAGAGTTTCTGCTGAAAGATCAGCTGTTTACCTTATGGGGTTCCCTTGTGTGTTATTTGTTGTTTTTCCCTTGCTGCTTTTAATATGTTTTCTTTGTATTTAATTTTTGACAGTTTGATTAATATGTGTCTTAGTGTATTTCTCCTTGGATTTATTCTATATGGGACTCTCTGTGCTTGCTGGGCTTGATTAACTATTTCCTTTCCCATATTAGGGAAGTTTTCAACTATAATCTCTTCAAATATTTTCTCAGTCCCTTTCTTTTTCTCTTCTTCTTCTGGAACCCCTAAAATTCGAATGTTGGTGCATTTAATGTTGTCCCAGAGGTCTTTGAGACTGTCCTCAGTTCTTTTCATTCTTTTTTCTTTATTCTGCTCTGCAATAGTTATTTCCAGTATTTTATCTTCCAGGTCACTTATCCGTTCTTCTGCCTCAGTTATTCTGCTATTGATCCCATCTAGAGTATTTTTAATTTCATTTATTGTGTTGTTCATCGTTGCTTGTTTCATCTTTAGTTCTTCTAGGCCCTTGTTAAATGTTTCTTGTATTTTGTCTATTCTATTTCCAGGATTTAGGATCATCTTTACTATCATTATTTTGAATTCTTTTTCAGGTAGACTGCCTATTTCCTCTTCATTTGTTAGGTCTGGTGGGTTTTTATCTTGCTCCTTCATCTGATGTGTGTTTTTCTGTCTTCTCATTTTGCTTATCTTACTGTGTTTGGGGTCTCCTTTTTGCAGGCTGCAGGTTTGTAGTTCCCATTGTTTTTGGTGTCTGTCCCCAGTGGCTAAGTTTGGTTCAGTGGGTTGTGTAGGTTTTCTGGTGGAGGGTACTAGTGCTTGTGTTCTGGTGGATGAGCCCTGATCTTGTTTTTCTTGTGGGCAGGTACACGTCTGGTCGTATGTTTTGAGGTGTCTGTGGACTTATTATGATTTTAGGCAGCCTCTCTGCTAATGGGTGTGGTTGTGTTACTGTCTTGCTATTTGTTTGGCATAGGGTGTCCAGCACTGTAGCTTGCTTGTCGTTGAGTGAAGCTGGGTGCTGGTGTTGAGATGGAGATCTCTGGGAGATTTTCGCCATTTGATATTATGTGGAGCTGGGAGGTCTCTTCTGGACCATGCCCTCAAGTTGGCTCTCCCACCTCAGAGACACAGCACTGACTCCTGGATGCAGCACCAAGAGCCTTTCATCCAGATGGCTCAGAATAAAAGGGAGAAAAAGTAGAAAGAAAGAATTAGTAGAAGTAGAAAGAAAGAAAGAAAGGAGGGAGGGAGGGAGGGAGGAAGGAAGGAAGGAATGAGAGAAGAAAGGAAAGAAAGAAAGAAGACAAAGTAAAATAAAATACAGTAAGATAAAATAAAAAGTTATTAAAATAAAAATAATTATTAAGAAAAAAAATTAAAGAAAAAAGGACGGATAGAACCCTAGGACAAATAGTGGAAGCAAAGGTATAAAGACAAAATCTCACACAGAAGCATACACATACCCACTCACAAAAAGTGTAAAAGGCGAGAAAATAATAAACCTTGCTCTCAAAGTCCACCTTCTCAATTTGGGATGATTCGTTGTCTAAAGGAGGGAAGGAAGGAAGGAAAGAAAGAAAGAAAGAAAGAAAGAATGAAAGAAAGAAAGAAAGAAAGAAGATAAAGTAAAATAAAGTAAGATAAAATAAAATAAAGTTATTAAAATTAAAAATAATTATTAAGAAAAAAATTAACAACAACAACAAAATGGAAGGATAGAACCCTAGGACAAATGGTGCAAGCAGAGCTATACAGACAAAATCTCACACGGAAGCATACACATACACACTCACAAAAAGTGGAAAAGGGGAAAAAATAATAAATCTTGCTTTATAAGTCCACCTCCTCAATTTGGGATGACTCGTTGTCTATTCAGGTATTCCACAGATGCAGGTACATCAAGTTGACTGTGGAGTTTTAACCCACTGCTTCTGTGGTTGCTGCAAGAAATTTCCCTTTCTCTTCTTTGTTCTCACAGCTCCTGGGGCTCAGCTTTGCATTTGGCCCCTCCTCTGCGTGTAGGTCGCAGAGGGCGTCTGTTCTTCACTCAGACAGGACGGGGTTAAAGGAGCAGCTGATTCGGGGACTCTGGCTCACTCAGGCTGGGAGGAGGGAGGGGTACAGAGTGCGGGGCGGGCCTGCGGTGGCAGAGGCCAGCATGATGTTGCACCAGCCTGAGGCGTGCCATGCGTTCTCTCGGGGAAGTTGTCCCTGGATCCCAGGATGCTGGCAGTGGCAGGCTGTACAGCCTCCCTGGAAGGGGAGTGTGGAGAGTGACCTGTGCTTGCACACAGGCTTCTTGGCGGCGGCAGCAGCAGCCTTAGTGTCTCATGCCCGTCTCTGGGGTCCACGCTTTTAGCCGCGGCTCGTGCCCATCTCTGGAGCTCCTTTAAGCAGCGCTCTTAATCCCCTCTCCTTGCGCACCAGGAAACAAAGAGGGAAGAAAAAGTCTCTTGCCTCTTCGGTAGCTCCAGACTTTTCATTGGACTCCCTCCCGGCTAGCCATGGTGCACTAACCTCCTGGAGGCTGTGTTCACACCACCAACCCCAGTCCTCTCCCTGCGCTCCGACCGAAGCCAAAGCCTCAGCTCCCAGCCCTGCCCGCCCTGGCAGGTGAGCAGACAAGCCTCCCGGGCTGGTGAGTGCCGGTCGGCACCGATCCTCTGTGCGGGAATCTCTCCACTTTGCCCTCCGCACCCCTTTGGCTGTGCTCTCCTGTGGCTCCAAAGCTTTCCGCCTCCGCCTCCCTCAGTCTCTGCCTGCGAAGGGGCTTCTTAGTGTGTGGAAACCTTTCCTCCTTCACGGCTCCCTCCCACTGGCGCAGGTCCCATCCCTATCCTTTTGTTTCTGTTTATTCTTTCTTCTTTTGCCCTACGCAGGTACGTGGGGAGTTTCTTGCCTTTTGGGAGGTCTGAGGTCTTATGCCAGTGTTCAGTAGGGGTTCTGTAGGAGTTGCTCCACGTGTAGATGTATTTCTGATGTATTTGTGGGGAGGAAGGTGATCTCTGTGTCTTACTCTTCCTCCATCTTCCCCTTGTCCCCCCTGATTAGCAACTATTTACATCTGTCCTTTGGAACTCAGCGAAGGTCATGGAGGCTGAAGCCTATTCCCTACAAACAAGGATCAGGTAATACAGAAAGACTTTCAGGTTCAGGAGCCCCATAGGGTCCTGCTCAGTTTCAGCCTGTGATTTTATTTCATTGAATATTTAAACCTTTTGACAGTTTTGAAAACTTTTCCAAATCAAACTGTAAGTGAAACCTTCTTGACCTTGAAGTGACAGTGAAATTTCCCAGAGGGCCACTGGAAACCTCAAAGGATTTATTCTCTCACCTTATAAAAAGTGGATGTTAAAACTAATTAGGTTTAATTGATATGCTAAATTGTCAAATAAGAGGAAATATTTAACCTTCACTAGGTTCTGTTTTTATGAATATGTTATTAATAAAGTATTTCAGAAATTATATAAAGTTTCTAGAATTTTATCAATGTCCTTACTGTCCATGATATGTCCTGACATAATGTTATCAGTCATAATTCCAATTATTATGTTAAAATGTTGTATGCCCCAGAGACAACCAAATTTCCTTGTTATTTGAATTATAATGAAGCCTCATCAGATCCATGACCATTTAAAATCTTTTGTCATTAACAGAGAGTTATTGTTTTATTCTGATGTTTCTCTAAAATCTTTTTCAATCAGCTACAGGCCAAAGTTCTTGCTGTCACCAAAGGGGGCTGTCTCAGAGACACAGGGAAAGGAATGTGGCAGTTGCTCTGGGGTTCAGGATTCTGATGGCATTAATTACTTTGGGATCATGCTGCTGATTTAAGTTAGGATTTCCAGAACTAATAATGAAACAGAGTCCCCCTAAAACTGAGTTCCTCTGCCTAGCTTATGACTAACCTCTCTATCCAAAACATTATTACCTTTCTTGCCCAACACCTGTTCCTCTCACAATTAAGAGTATCAAAGAAGGGGCATTGAAACTGAGTAGGACACAGTGGAGCTTTTCCGGCTACAAAAGCCTTTCCCTGTTCCCTGTTTCTTGTTTGTAGAAAAAGGCTTTAGTTTCCTAGATCCTCCCTGAATTTCAAAGGGCAGATTCAAACAGTTGCTAATTAGGGAAGGGAGGGGATGCAGAAACAAAGGAGGAGGAGTCAAGAAACCATAGTGCAGGGTCTTGATTCCTCCTCAAGGGATATACATAACAATATCTTTGAGTTCTTCTGCAGGAACTAAGGCCCCCTTCCAGGTGGAGGATGGTAACCTTAGGCTGAGCACAGATTCCTGGAACACCACCCTGTTACCTCACCACCAACCAATCAGAAGAAAGTAACATACCCTGCAGCCCTCACCCCAAATTTAGCTTATGAAAACTCTTCCCTGAAAACCACCAGGGAGTTCAGGGTTTTTGAGCACGACCTGCATGCTCTCTTTGCTTGGTCCTGCAATAAACCTTTCTCTGCTCCAAACTCTGCCGTTTCATTTTATTTGGCTTCTGTGTGCATCAGGCACACAAACTTGGGTTCAACAACAATTTGAAACTGATGGGTTTATGAAATTCCTAACCCAAGAGCAAAAAGGACTGAAATTAATCACATAGGACTGAGCAGACTGATGAAACATGGTTAGGATTCCTTTTATGACTTTTGCTTGGAATATTTTTGGTTCTTTAATATTTTATTTAATGCATTTAGGAAACACATTTTTTGTCTTTTAAGCTATCTCTAACTTACAATAATTTAGTAGGTTATACTTTTATAAATAGCAATCAAGCATTTATTTTTCTCTCTACTTATCCCTCCAGAATTCAAGAAATCTTAGTGAATATTCTTATTTTCATAGCAACATAGTTATTTGCATAAGTGCAATAAGAATTTGCTCTTCTAAATGGAATCCTTGTGTATTGTTGGTGGGAATGTAAATTGGTATAGCTATATGGAAAACAGTGTGGAGGTTCCTCAAAAAGTTAAAATTAGGATTACCATATGATCCAGCCATCCAACTTCTGAGTATATATCTGAAGGAAATGAGATTTTATTATATATATAATATATAAAATAAAATTATATATATAAGTTATATATATATTATATATATATATAATTTGTCCTTAAAAAAGAAGGAAATCCTACCATTTGGGGCCTCATGGATGGACTTGGACCTTAAGGGCAATATGCTAACTAAAATAAGTCAGACAGAAAAAGAAAAATACTATGTAAACTCATTTATATGTGGCATCTAAAATAGTCAAATGCATAGGAAGAAAGAGTAGATGGGGGCTACTAGGGCCTTGAGAGTGAAGGAAATGGTGAGATGTTGGTCAAAGGGTATAAACATTCAGTTATAAGGTGAATAAGTTCAGGGAACATACAACAAAATGATATAGTTAACAATATTGTGTTGTATATTTGAAAATTTCTAATGCTGCTGAAGGCAAGTTCCTGTGCCCAAAGCACAGGGAGGCTGATGTCGAAAGCTTGGTCTCTGTGCACCGGTGCCCAGCTAAATCACAGAGACAGAGTTTTGGGTGAAATAGAAAAGAATAGTTATATTGCTTTGCTAGGCAAAAGGGGGCACAGTGGGCTCGTGCCCCCCCCCAAAATATGTGTCCCAACCTAGGAGGATTTGGTGAGGAGTTTTACAGCAATAGTTCAAAGGTGGAGTTGCTGACAAGATTAGGGTGTGTGCAGGGCCTACACTCCTTTAATCTGGTCTCAGGTTGTAGGTCTCCTAATCTTTATGGTCCCTTTAATCTTGCCTCAGGTGGTTTCTTGGCTGCCCCTCCCTTGTTTAGCAACTGTTTGTATCTGCCCTTTAAAACTCAGGGAAGGCCATGGAGGCTGGTGTCTGTCCTCTACAAACAAGAAACAGGGTACAGAAAGGCTTCAGTGCCCAGAAGCCCCACAGGGTCCTGCTCAGTTTCAAGGCCAAACAAATTGAAATGCCAGAGTTTGGAGCAGAGAAAGGTTTATTGTAGGGCCAAGGAAGGAGAACAGGTGGCTTGTTCTCAAAAATCCCAAACTCCCAGAAGGTTTTCTGGGAGTTTTTATAGGCAAAATTTGGAGTGAGGGCTGCAAGGTGTGTGATTTTCTTCTGATTGGTTGGTCAGTGCTCCAGGAATCTTGTGCTCAGCCCGAAGTTACCATCCTCTACCTGAGCTGGGGCCTTAGTCCCAGTGGAAGAACTCAGAGATATTGTTACGCATATTCCTTGAAGGAAACAGGACCCTGCCCCATTGCTGCACTGTTTTCTCTTGACTGCTCTTCTTTTGTTTCTGCATTCCCTCACTTCCCTAATTAGCAACTGTTTGAATATGCCCTTTGGAACTCAGGGAAGGCCTAGGAGGCTGAATGAAGCTTATTTCCTACAAACAAGAAACAGGGGAGTGGGGGTGGGGGTGGGGTTGGGGGGTTGGGGGGTGGGGTGGATGGAAAGGAGTCATACCCAGGAGGTCCCCACAGGGTTCTTCTCGGTTTCACTAAGAGAGTAGATCTTAAATATTTTCATCAAGAAGAAAAAATTTTTGTAACTATGTAAGGTGACGGATATTAACCAGACTTACTGCGGTGACCATTTTGTAACATTCATATGTATATATTATGTTGTGTACCTTAAACGTATACAATGTTATATGGAAATCATATCTCAATAAAATTGGAAAAAAGAGTCTGTAACAGGTTGTTACATAACAGGTTGTAACTTGTTATATAACTTGTTATATAACTTGTTACATAACAGGTTGTAACCTGTTACATAACAGGTTGTAACAGGTTATAATGGGTAACTTTGTTTACATAACCAAGGCTTCAGCTGGAGTGTCACACTTGAAATTATGTGCATAAAATCAGATATGATGAGACAGTTTTAAGGAATTCTGGTTGATTTTATGAAGCCAATGCTTACAAAACCTTTGTAGAAAAACTCGTCCCAGTACCTGGCTTACAGAGTTCTCAGTCTTATAGGTGAGTAAAGGAGGTAACTTTCTGACAAGTCTTGGAATCTTAGTGTATTTTGGGACCTTCTGGAGAAAGGAAATATTACAAAGCTATAGGTACTGTTCTTGGGGAGGCAAAGTTCTTATCTCCTTGCAGAAAGAATTCAGAGATGAAACAAGGAGATCAAGAAAGAAAAGTGAGGCTTTACTTAAGCAAGAATGTGCTCTCAGAGGGAGAGTGAGCAGACAGGTGAGGGGTGGCTGCCCTGGGTTTCTTAGCAAGCCTGTTATGAGGGGCATACAAATGAAGGGGTGGAATATTTATTGGGGAAAGAGGGGTTTGGGGGTCATATTCCCTGATTTTCAACCCAGTTCCACCTTCCCAAGGGGAGGAGGGAATTTTGTCTTTATTTAGATTTTATAGGAAATGTCATGGTGTCAGTGCATGATGAAACCTCTCATCTGCAAGGCTAATTTTACTGTAATGTGAACATAATGAGCAACAGATTACACTGGAGATTCCCGCCTTCCCCTACTTTCTTTGTCTCCAGGACACTTATCACCCAAAATAAGTGGTTTCCTGTCTGGAGGTTCCTGCCTTTATTTGTCTGCCCATGAACCTCCACTTTTTACAAGATGCATGGTTTCCTGCCACCTGGCCTGTGGCCCCCTTTCTCTGCTCATATCTAGCTACCTGCCTGCAGTTACAGTACTACAGTTACAATCTGGTGATGATAAATTCTTGACTTGGCTTCATAGTCTTGAGAGACGTTTGAAAGTCCAATTTAAGATTCCTTATATAAGTCCCAACAAAACATTCTTTAAAACATTTCTGTGATTGATTACCATTATTTCTGACCCTGTGTAAATAAGCAGGCAAAATTTAATGAGATTAGACTTATTTTACAAACAAGACTGAAGTGACATTTCTTATCTGAACAAAAATTAAAGACGAGATGATTTTGATGGGAAAGTTTATGTTTCAAGAGAAAACTGTAGTGCATACTTGTGGGTTATTAGGTTTGAGTCCTATATATTGTTTGCAAACATCTTTTCATGCTCTGCTCCAGGAAATAACCATGACTGTGACACAGCCAATAACATCTTAACTAAAAATGCTTTGAGCCCAACATCTAGAAATCTGGCTACCCTCTGGATACAGAAATCTTTTTTAACCATTAGTCTTTTTTTCCTTTTGTTTCCTCTTTATAACCCATGTTCTTCATTCACTGGCAGTTCTTTTATCTCACAACTTCTAACTGGAATCTTCCCTCCATAGCAATCTACCCAGTTCTTCTGGAAACTTCTAGGGAAATTTCAGATGGGTAATTGTGGGATCCATTCAGACCCCCCAAATTGGTGTAAAGATTATTTTAAATTAAACACATTTGAGATTCAACAGATGCAAAAAAAACTTCCTCAGAGCTTCCCATATGTCACTAAAAGTAGAAATTTCTGGGAGTGAGGCTGCCATAATCCCTTATCCAGAGGATCATTATGGCCATGAAGGAGAAAACCACTCACATCTGCATAAACAAACCTTAAGACAAACATTCTTATTTCCTGTTTGTTCTCCAGGAAACACATTTGCTCTTCTCATATAAGCTTTTTTTTCTCCCCTGTCCCATTAAGTTAGGTATATAAACCCTCATCTTTAGCTGTTTAGAGAGCCACTCCTTTTGTGCATTCCCATATGTATTTGAATAAACTTTGTATTTCCCCCCTGTTAAGGTGTTGGTTTCAATTTAAATTGTAGACCCCCAAACTTAAACCCAAGAGGGTAGAGGAGAAATTTTGCTTCCTATACAGGCACTAACCTCTCCCAGGTTATGTCTGAAAATGTCATTGAATTGTCTTCTATCTTAAATGATGGTGTAGATGGATATAATGAGTATTTAGTCTATGGATGTGGGAAATCCTGATGTTGTGTTGTGATGGGAATGGGATTGAAAAGGAAGGAATTATTATAAAGGCTTTCTCTTATGGAGTCAGTCTGTACTTGATTCCTATGCCATGGAGTACACAATTTTTATACAAAATACTTCAGAGTCTATCAACCAGTAGTATCCCTGCACTCAATGAGGTCACCATTACAAGCAGTAAACGTAATGAGTAAACATTATAATATGTCTGTGTTCAATTTTCATGTATGTCATATACTCTGAATGCAATTATAAATAAAAAGAGAGATATATGAGGGGGAGAAAAAATACATTAAAATGCTTAGGGTATTTGTATTAATATAATAAAATCTGATTTCTTATTATTCATCCATTTTCCAAAATTTTTATTTTTAATTCCAGCTATAGCAGGTTCATACTTTTTGAAAATTGGTTTTAGCCTTTGGTGGGGCTAATGGCAGACTATGGGAGGGCTCACAACAAGGAGTATTTCCCAGAATTCTGCTGCCAGTGTCCTTGTCCCCGCCGTGAGCCACTGCGGACCCGCTTCTGTGGAAGACCCTCCAACACTAGCAGCCCTAAAACATCAGGGAAGAGGAGACAGAAAATTCTGAGAAGAAAAGAGAGAAGAACAATACTGTGTGGCAGACAGGGTCTTGGTGCTCTGGCCAGGTGTCAGGCCTGAGCCCCTAAGGAGGGAGAGCTGAGTTCAGGACATTGGACCATGAGAGACCTCTTGGACTCACATAATATCAAATTGTGAGAGCTCTCCCAGAGATCTCCATCTCAACATTAAGACCCAGCTCCACTCAACGGCCAGCAAGCTCCAGTACTGGACACCTCATGCCAAACAACTTACAAGATAGGAACACAATCCCACCCATTAGCAGAGAGGCTGCTGAAAATCATAATAAGTTCACAGACATCACAAAACACATCACTGTACATGGTCCTGCCCACTAGAAAGACAAGATCATGCCTCATCCACCAGAACACAGGTACCAGTCCCCTCCACCAGGAAACCTACACAACCCACTGAACCAACCTTGCCCATGGGGGGCAGACACCAAAAACTATGGGAAATATGAAACTGCAGCCTGCCAAAAAGAGACCCAAAACACAGTAAATTAAGCAAAACGAGAAGACAAAGAAATATTCAACAGACGAAGGAGCAAGATAAAATCCCATCAGATCAAACAAATAAAGAGGAAATAGACAGTCTACCTGAAAAAGAATTCAGAGTAAAGATAGTAAAGATGATCCAAAATCTTGGAAATAGAATGGAGAAAATACAAGAAACATTTAACAAGGACCTAGAAGAACTAAAGAGCAAGAAAACAATGATGAACAACACAAGAAATGACATTAAAATTTTTCTAGAAGGAATCCATAGCAGAATAACTGAGAAAGAAGAATGGATAAGTGACCTGGAAAATAAAATAGTGGAAATAACTATCACAGAGCAGAATAAAGAAAAAAAAATGAAAAGAATTGAGGATAGTCTCAGAGATTTCTGGTACAACATTAAACACACCAACATTCAAATTATAGGGTTCCCAGAAGAAGAATAGAAAAAGAAAGGATTTGATAAAAATATTTGAAGAGATTATAGTTTAAAACATCCCTAATATGGGAAAAGAAATAGTCAATCAAGTCCAGGAAGTGCAGAGTCCCATACAAGATAAATCCAAGGAGAAACATGCCAAGACACATATTAATCAAACTATCAAAAATTAAATACAAATTACAAATATTGAAAGCAGCAAGGGAAAAGCAACAGATAATATACAAGGGAATCCCCATAAGGTTAACAGCTGATCTTTCAGCAGAAATTCTGAAAGCCAGAAAGGAGCGTCAGAACAAATTTAAAGTGATGAAAGAGAAAAATAAACTACAACCAAGATTACTCTACCCAGCAAGGATCTCATTCAGATTTGATGGAGAGATTAAAATTTTATGGACAAGCAAAAGCTTAGAGAATTCAGAACCACCAAACCAGCTTTACAACAAATGCTAAAGGAACTGCTCTAGGCAGGGAAAACAAGAGAAGAGAAAGAACTACAATAACAAACCCAAAACAATTAAGAAAATGGTAATAGGAACATACACATCAATAATTACCTTAAATATAAATGGATTGAATGCTCCCACCAAAAGACATAGACTGGTTGAATGCATACCAAAGCAAGATGCATATATTCACTGTCTACAAGAGACCCACTTCAGACCTAGAGACACATACAGACTGAAAGTGAGGGGATGGAAAAAGATATTCCATGCAAATGGAAATCAAAAGAAAGCTGGGGTAGCAATTCTCATATCAGACAAAATAGACTTTAAAATAAAGACTATTACAAGAAACAAAGAAGGACACTACATAATGATCAAGATATCAATCTAAGAAGAAGATATAACAATTGTAAATACTTATGCACCCAACATAGGAACACCCCAGTACATAAGGCAAATGCTAACAGCCATAAAAGGGGAAATCAACAGTAACACAGTCATAGTAGACGATGTTAACACCCCACTTTCACCAATGGGTAGAACATCCAAAAGGAAAATAAAAAAGAAATCACAAGCTTTAAATGATACATTAAACAACATGGACTCAATTGATATTTATAGGACATTCCATCCAAAAACAATAGAATGCACTTTCTTCTCAAGTGCTCATGGAACATTCTCCAGGATAGATCTTATCTTGGGTTACAAATCAAGCCTTGGTAAATTTAAGATTATTGAAATCATATCAAGTATCTTTTTCGACCACAGTGCTATGAGATTAGATATCAATTACAGGGAAAAAAAACTGTAAAAAGTACAAACACATGGAGGCTAAACAATACACTACTAAATAACCAAGAGATCAGTGAAGAAATAAAAAAATACCTGGAAAAATAACAATAAAAACATAACACCCCAAAACCTATGGAATGCAGCAAAAGCTATAAACTTTCCAAGAGGAAAGTTTATAGCAATACAATCCTAGCTTAAGAAACAAGAAAACTCTCAAATCAACCACCTAACTTTATACCTAAAGAAATTAGAGAAAGAAGAACAAAAAACCCCAAAGTTTTAGAAGAAAATAAATCATAAATATCAGATCAGAAATAAACGAAAATGGAAGGAAACAGTAGCAAAGATCAATACAACTTAAAGCTGGTTCTTTGAGAAGATAAACAAAATGGATAAACCATTAGTCAGACTCATCAAGAGAAAAAGGAAGACTCAATTCAATAGAATTAGAAATCAAAAAGAAGTAACAACTGACACTGAGAAATACAAAGGATCATGAGTGATTACAACAAGCAACTCTATGCCAATAAAATGGACAACCTGGAAGAAATCGACAAATTCTTAGAAAAGCACAACCTTCCGAGACTGAACCAGGAGGATATAGAAAATATAAACAGACCAATCACAAGCACTGAAATTGAAATTGTGTTTAAAAGTATTCCAACAAACATAAGCCGATGACCAGATGGCTTCACAGGAGAATTCTATCAAGCATTTAGAGAATAACTAAGACCCATCCTACTCAAACTCTTCCTAAATATAGCAGAGAGAGGAACACTCCCAAACTCATCCTACAAGGCCACCATCACCCTGATACGAAAACCAGACAAAGATATATCAAAAAAAGAAAACTACAGGCCAATATCACTGATGAACATAGATGCAAAAATCCTCAACAAAAAATACCAAACAAAATCCAACAGCACATTAAAAGGATCATACACCATGATCAAGTGGGGTTTATCCCAGGAATGCAAGGATTCATCAATATATACAAATCAATGAATGTGATACAACATATTAACAAATTGAAGGAGAAAAAACATATGATCATCTCAAAAGATGCAGAAAAACCTTTTGACAAAATTCTACACCCAATTATGATAAAAAATGTCCAGAAAGTAGGCATGGAAGGAACCTACCTCAACGTAATATAGGCCATATATGAAAAACCCACAGCCAACATCATTCTCAATGGTGAAAAACTGAAAGCATTTTCTCTAAGATCAGGAACAAGACAAGATTGCCAAGTCTCACCACTATTATTCAACATAGTTTTGGAAGTTTCAGCCACACCAATCAGAGAAGAAAAAGAAATAAATGGAATCCAAATCAGAAAAGAAGTAAATCTGTCACTGTTTGCAGATAATATGGTACTATGCATAGAGAATCCTAAAGATGCCACCAGAAAACTACAGATCTAATCAATGAACTTGGTGAAGTAGCAGGATAAAAAATTAATGCACAGAAATCTCTTGCATTCCTATACACTAATGATGAAATATCTGAAAGACAAATTAAGGAAACACTCCCATTTACCACTGCAATAAAAAGAATAAAATATTTAGGAATAAACCTACCTAAGAATACAAAAGACCTGTATGAGAAAACTATAAGACACTGATGAAAGAAATTAAAGATGATACAAACAGATGGAGAGATATACCATATTCTTAGATTGGAAGAATCAATATTGTGAAAATGTCTATATTACCCAAAGCAATCTACAGAATCAGTAGAATCCCTATCAAACTACCAATGGCATTTGTCACAGAACTAGAACAAAAAATTTCACAATTTGTATGGAAACACAAAAAACCCTGAATAGACAAAGCAATCTTGAGAAAGAAAAATGGAGCTCTAGGAATCAGTCTCCCTGACTTCAGACTACACTACAAAGTTACACTAATCAAGACAGTATGGTACTGGCACAAAAACAGAAATATAGATCAATGGAACAGGATAGAAAGCCCAGAGATAAACTCACGCACATATGGTCACCTTATCTTTGATAAAGGAGGCAAGAATATTTAATGGAGAAAAGACAGCCTCTTCAATAAGTGGTGCTGGGAAAACTGGACAGGTACATGTAAAAGAATGAAATTAGAACACTCCCTACCACAGTATACAAAAAAAAATTCAAAATGGATTACACACCTAAATGTAAGGCCAGACCCTATAAAATTCTTAGAGGCAGAACATAGGCAGAACACTCTATGATGTCAATCACAGCAAGATCCTTCTTGACCCACCTCCTAGGGAAATGGAAATAAAAACAAAATTAAACAAATGGGACATAGTGAACCTTAGAAGCTTTTGCACAACAAAGAAAACCATAAACAAAATGAAAAAACAAACCCTCAGTATGGGAGAAAATATTTGCAAACAAAGCAATGGCAAAGGATTAACCTCCAAAATATAAAAGCTGTTCATGGAACTCAATATCAAACAAAAACATAAACAAAAACAACCCAATCCAAAAATGGGCAGAAGACCTAAATAGACTTTTCTCCAAAGAATATATACAGATTGCCAACAAACACAGGAAACGATGCTCAACATCACTAATCATTAAAGAAAGGAAAATCAAACCTACAATGAGGTATCACCTCACACCAGTCAGAATGGCCATCATCAAAAAATCTACAAACAATAAATGCTGGAGGGGGTGTGGAGAAAAGGATACCCTCCTTCACTGTTGGTGGGAATGTAAGTTGATCCAGCCACTATGGAGAACAGTATGGAAGTTCCTTAAAAAAATAGAAATACAACTACCATATGACCCAGCAATCCCACTACTGGGCATATAACCTGAGAAAACCAAAATTCAAAAAGAGTCATGTACCACAATGTTCATTGCAGCAGCAGTTAAAGTAGCCAGTACATGGAAGTGTCCATTGACAGATGAATGGATAAAGAAGATGTGGCATATGTATACAATGTAATATTTGCCATAAAAAGAAATGAAATTGAGTTATTTGTAGTGAGGTGGATGGACCTAGAATCTGTCACACAGTGAAGTAAGTCAGAAAGCAAAAAACAAATCCCGTATGCTAACACATATGTATAGAATTAAAAAAAAATTGTTCTGAAGAACCTAGGGGCAGGACAGGAATAAAGACACAGATGTAGGGAACGGACTTAAGGAATCAGGGAGAGGGAAGGGAAAGCTGGGACGAAGTGAGAGAGTGGCATGTACATATATATGCTACCAAATGTAAAATAGATAGCTTGTGGGAAGTGCTGCATAGCACAGAGAGATCAGCCTGGTGCTTTGTGACCACCTAGAGAGGTGGGATAGGGAGGGTGGGAGGGAGACACAAGAGGGAGGGACATGATGATATAAGTATAGGTATAGCTGATTCACTTTTTATACAGCGGAAACTAACACAACAATGTAAAGCAATTTTACTCATATAAAGATGTTAAAAAAAATTGCTGTTAACTTCAGATGAAAGGGTCATTAATAGTGTATAAGCCAGTGTCAAGAATTATGGCCTTGCTGCTGGCTGTAGTGTAGGTATTTCTAACTGCTTTCTCACTGAGTTCTGAATTCTGTTGGGGTTTTACTGGTTTAAGCCCCACAGATATGATTCCAGTATAACAGTAAAATAATAAACATTCAGTAAATAACTTATAGTAGGCCCAGTGTACAATCACAAAATGCCAAAGCTCAAGAAAAAAGCATCAGGTGCTGACTTATAAAAGGATCACTGTCACTTTTTCATAAAAACATTTGTCTAGCCTCACAAACAAGCAAGGCATTGGAAGTCCTTACTTTGGAGTGTTTCTTGCTCAAATGAAAATGAAGATTGCCTTAGCTCTCACTCCCAGGGTTACAATTCTCACCTCTTCACAGTGACAGGATTCTCAGTTTTGTACTGGGCTCATGGCTGCAGAGAATAAAGACAACATTTCCCAGTCTCCCTTTTTTCTAAGTGTGGCCATTTGACCAAGTTCAGGTCTACAAGATGGGATGGAAGAGATGCAGGCAGACATCTACCTTTGTAACGAAATTTTAAGTATTGTTGACTATAGGCCCTTTGCTGTATGGAAGATCTCTAGAACTGAATTATCTTGCATAACTGAAACTCTGTGCCAATTGAAAAAACTCTCATTTCCCCCTCTCCCTTACTCCATATAACCACTGTTCTATCCTCTGCTTCTGTGAGTTTGAACATTTGGAGCATCTCATGTAAGTGGAATCATGCATCACTTGCCTTCTGTAACTAAAGTTCAATTCTTTTGCTTATATACAAAGAAATGGGATTGGTGGATCATCATGTAGTTATATTAATTTTTATTTGTTTTAAATTGAAGTTTAGTGGATTTAAAATATTGTGTTTCACGTATACAGCAAAGCAATTCAGATATATATATATATATCTGAAATATATATATTTCAAATTCTTTTCCATTATATAATATTACAAATATTGAATATAGTTCTGTGTGCTATATAGTAAATATTTGTTGTTTATATATTTTGTATACAGTAGTGCATATCTGTTAATTCCATACTCCTAATTTATCTCTTCCTTCCCCTTCCTGTTTTGTAACCATAAATTTGTTTTCTACATCTGTGAGTCTGTTCCATTTGGTAATTAAGTTCATTTGTATTATTTTTTAGATTCCACATATAAGTGATTATATGTGATATTTGTCTTTGACTTACTCCACTTAGTATGATAATCTCTAGGTCCAGTCACGTTGCTGCAAATGGCATTATTTCATTCTTTTTAATGACTGAGTAATATTCCATTGTGTATATGTACCACATCTTTATCCATTCATCTGTCTATGGGCGCTTTAATTTGCTTCCATGTCTTGGCTATTGTAAATAGTGCTGCTGTGGATATTGGAGTGCATGTACCTTTTCAAATTAGAATTTTCTCCAGATATATGCCCAGGAATGGGATTGCTGGATCATAAGTTAGCTCTATTTTTAGTTTTTTAAGAAACCTCCATGCTGTTTTCCATAGTGCCTGCACAAATTTACATTTCCACCAACAATGTAGGAGGGTTCCTTTTTCTTCACACCCTCTCCAACATTTAGCATTTATAGACTTTTTGATGATAACCATTTTGACTGGTATGAGGTGATAGCTCATTGTGGTTTTGATTTGTATTTTTATAATATAATAATTAGTGATGTTGAGCATCTTTTCATGTGCCTGTTGGCCATCTTTACATCTTTCTTGGAGAAATGTCTATTTAGCCCTTCAGTTCTATTAATTTTTGAGGAACCTCCATAATGTTTTGCATGGTGGCTACAAAACATTCTCGTCAACAGTGTAGAAGGGTTTTAATTTCTCCACATCTTTGCCAATGCTTGCAATCTTTTGTTTGTCTGATAATAGCCATCCAAACAGGTATGAGGTGGTATGTCATTGTGGTTTTGTTTTTCATTTCCCTCATGATTAGTGATGTTGAGCACATTTTCATGTGCCTGTTAGACATTTGCAAGTCTTCTTTGGAGAAATGTATATTTAAGTCATTTGCCCATTTTAAAAACCAGATTGTTTTCTTGTTTTTGAGTGGTAGGAGTTACTTACATATTTTGGACATTAGTCCCTTATCAGATATATGGCAGGATGGTTAATTTTAGTTGTCACCTTGACTGGGCCAAAGGTGCCCAGATTACATATTATTTCTGGGTGTGTCTGTGAGGATGCTTCTAGATGAGATTAGCATTTGAGTTGGTCGACTCAGTAAATGAGATTGTTCTCCCTAATGTTGGTGAGCATACTCCAATCCATCAAGGGCCTGAATAGAACAAAAAGTGGAGCAAGGAGCAATTCACCCCTTTTGTTTCCTGCCTGCCTGTTGAGCTGGGACGGTGGTCTTCTTCTGCCTTTGGACCTGGATATAGATTTACACCAATGCCTCCCCTGGTTTTCAGGCCTTTGGACTAGGGCTGGAAATACTCCACTGGCTTTCCAGGGTCTCCAGCTTGCAGAGAGCAGACTGTGGGACTTCAGCCTCGATAATCACCTGAGCCAATTCCTCATCATAAATCCCTTTATAGTGTCTCATAATCAATTATCTCATAATAAATCTCTCTGGAGAGCCCGAATACATATGGTTTGCAAATATTTTCTCCCACTCCATAGGTTGTGTTTTTATTCTGTTGATTGTTTCCTTTGCTGTCCAGAAGATTTTTAGTTTGATGTAGTCCCACTTGTCCATGATATATAGGCTGGTGGAACAGAATAGAGAGCCCATAAATAAACCCAGACATATACAATCAACTGATCTTCCACAGGGGTATCAAGAATACACAATGGGGAAACAGAGTCTCTTCAACAAATGTAGTTGGGAAAGCTTGATATTAACATGCAAAAGAATGACAATGGACTCCTATTCCATACATATAAACAATTTCAAAATAAGTTAAAGACTTAAACATAGGAGTAGGAACGGTAAATTTCCTAGAAGAAAACATAGGAGAAAGCTTCTTGACATTAGTCTTGGCAATACATTATTGGTTATGACACCAAAATCAGAAGCAACAAATGCAAGAATAAAAAGGGACTACATCAAACCAGATTTGCCTTTTTATATTTAGAATTGAGTCCTTCACCTTAGGTTAAGTGTGAGAAGGAGGTGGACTGTGGGCGCTGGTACTGAGCCCTGAGTTAGCACCTAGATGTCACATCTGTACAGTAATTTCTGGAGGAATGACAGTAGACAGGTCTGATCCCTGCCTTCAAGGGTATTGAAAAGAGGGAAAAAATTAAATGAAGATACTGAGTAAAAACCTTTACTTTCTCACTTGTCTCAGAGTAACGCTTGTCTGCAACAGTATTCTCCTGAGTCAGAGTTTCTTGATTTTTTCTATTTGTCTTTCCCTTTACACTACATTTGCTATTCTTTGATGATGATTTTTGATTTCATTGTAATCATGCTTAAATTTCTCCAAATTCTGTTTGAAATGGTAGAAATATAGACACATCCATAGACAGACAGAGAATGCAGAGAGGTATAAGAGAGAAAGAGGAAACATGCCTTCACCAGGCTTATACTATAGTCATTTTATATTTAGACTTTATTATAGCCATTTGAGAATATATATTTGAAGAAATAACTTCATTGCAAAGAAAGATGAAATATAAAAAACAGAGAAAAACAATGAAACTTTAACATTTTTCTTTGTTGTGTGGTACTAGAGAAACTGGAGTGTATTACTGGAGTGATTTCCTCTTTGTTTTATATTAAAATTGGACAAAGGGAACCAGGATTGCTATCACTATTCCAATAACTGTAAGACTTCTACTGGTGAGACTGATACTAGCTTTTGTTAGTTTCACCTTGCAATATAAATGTTTGGGAGGTCTCCTCCATTAAATTTCAAATGTGTTTAAACAGCTGTGCTTTTAGGAATATATTTACCCTGGCATATATTTGAAGACAATTTTTATAAAAGAGATAGGTAAAAGGTCAAATATTTCCCAACTGGTGGTATTTTTTATCATAGACATTATGTCTACTTTCCCAAAGAAATTATCAAGCAGAGAACTGAATTTGAAATCTTCGAATGATGAAATGCATCCAGTGTCTAGAAAAGTGCTTGAAATGAAGGCTATCCCAGCTCCAAGCATAAATTCTTGATGGATTCTGTGGCATTTTCTGATAGTAAGAAATGGAAAGGAGAATAGCAATCACAGTGTATGATTTAGCCATCTTTCTCTTTTTCCATCACTCATTTATTTATTTATTTTTATACTTGACTGATTTACTGTCTCATTTTCCTTTGTGTTCATTTTTGTTAATTGAAGTATAGTTGATTTACAACATTGTGTTAATTTACACCACTGCTTATTTAAAAATCTCCCAACATGCTGCTTTTCTCAAAGTGTTTATTTCAGGAAACACTAACCTTGCAAGATCTTCTAGTGAAAAGTAACAGTGGACTCTGTTTGTGCATGGTGCATCCGGCTGGGTACCCTGCTCTTCTGTGGGCATTTATGATACATACCTGCATAGTACAGTCCATGATGGATACAACTGACCTACTGCCACCATTTGCCAGCCTAGAGGTGATTGATTGGTTCCAATCTATTACAAATGTATTTCCTTAAATGACTGTAGTTTTGGATGTTCTTAAAATCCTTATAAACATTGGCACATCAACTTTTTCTTTTTAATTGGTATCTCTTCCAAATTTTATTTTATTTTTTTTTTCATTTTAACATCTTTATTGGAGTATAATTGCTTTACAATGGTATGTTAGCTTCAGCTTCACAACAAAATGAATCAGTTATATATATACATATGTTCCCATATCTCTTCCCGCTTGCGTCTCCCTCCCTCCCACCCTCCCTATCCCACCCCTCCAGGCAGTCACAAAGCACCGAGCTGATCTCCCTGTGCTATGCAGCTACTTCCCACTAGCTATCTATTTTACATTTAGTAGTGTATATATGTCCATGCCTCTCTCTCGGTTTGTCACAGTTTACCCTTCCCCCTCCCCATAGCCTCAAGTCCATTCTCTAGTAAGTCTGTGTCTTTATTCCTGTTTCACCCCTAGGTTTTTCATGACATTTTTTTTCCTTAAATTCCATATATATGTGTTAGCATACGGTATTTGTCTCTCTCTTTCTGACTTACTTCACTCTGTATGACAGACTCTAGGTCTATCCACCTCATTACAAATTTTAAAATAGAGTCACACATTTGAATGTGTGAAAACATATCATTTCCTGTTTTTAAGATTCTTAGCTTTATGTCCCCATTTGTTGTGGTGGATACAGGAGAAGAGCTTTTAATTCATCATCGTCAAGTGCTCAGTAATTTGTTTGAGGAGACTGAAGATTTTGAACAACAGACAGGCTTAGTTGAATATGTCTTCTCTAAGTTATGGTAATTCTCTCACTGCAAATTTTAAAACTAGTCAGTGAAGCCTTTGCATCAGTATTACCCTCTCCACTTATAGAAGAATCTGATTGAATTGATTGTAGAGAAAAGGGAAGCATTCTTGATATTCTAATATTTCCATTTTGTGCCCTTTGCTGTTATTCATTTGCTTATTAACCCTATATTTCTGGGTACTTGACCGCGTGTCTAATGAATTCCCGTCCTCATATCCCTGCTCCCACACACTGAGAGGCAACTGTGGTTTAAGTGTTGGGATGAGTGGATGCTGTTATTGTCCTCGAGAATATGGTCTCTACAACAAGGATTTGCTGTTACAGATGTTATTTTCTTCTTTATAAGTTAGATGTAAGGGCCGGAAGGGGAATCAAAACAAAATCTTGTCAGTTCACGGTTGAAAGAGTACTAATACCAATTAGCCCAAACTCAATTCAGAGTTCAACTCAAAACATTACACATTTTGACATTTCTTCTGTGACTCGGAAACAAGTCCACTCACCTCTGAGTCAAAATATCTATTACTTTATCACCCTTTACATATCTTATATGGTACAAAGGAACATTTGACATAAATATCTATTTCAATTTTACAATGAAATTAACATGTTGTTTCTGAGTTATCTTATTAAAGAATTACAATTTTGCTCTTTGTAGGCAGTAGAAAAATGTTTCACAAAATTATATTTCTTTTCTGAATAAAACTCTCTTGCGAGTTTACTGAAGTAAATTTCTTTCACATTAAAAAGTAAAATTAAGGAGAATAAGACCTTCCTGAAATCCTATGACTAAAATAAACATTAATGTTTTCATTTTTTGGTATAAATATGTTATACAGTTTTAAAAATTAGAATCATATTGTTTTGAAATACGTTCTACATTGGCTTCAATGTGAGTACGATTTTCCCCATGGCTTTATATCACTCTTTAACATGATTTTTAATAGTAGAGTCTTAATATTTAGGGATGTTTTTAAGGAGCACATTTATCATATTATAAGAGAAAAGAATGCGTATAGTACGTTTCTGTCATCTTTTTGGAGATTTTGTCTCTTTTATTTCTTTTTATATATTTCTTATCTGCTTATGTATCCCTTTAATTATTGAATTATTTTATTTTTTCCTTGAAATTTAGAAAGCTTGTGCTCCCATTTAAATTCTTTTATGGGCTACTTTAAAGTCATTTTTCAAAAACAGCTTACTAATATAAGCTAACATCCACAGAGAGACGTGATTTAGCCTATAGCTTCGTATTACCAGGGTTAGAATTAAGCAATAACACAGAATAGAAGACAATATATTTACATTTTAATATATGTAAAATATTTTACCTCCTTACGTCTCTCATAAATGTTTGTTTGTATAGGCTGGGATGATATTACTTATTAATGTTAAGTTGTATCTTCTCTCAAGAGTTACTTTTTGTTTGTATTCTGTTTGGAAGCATGCTCAAATCAATTATTTAGTCATTATTTGTTCAGCTTAAAATGGTCACTGCTACTCATTTTATATTGCAATTCTATGATTCTTGAGGTGTTTCTTTTAAGGTTGATTCCAATATTTGTAAGCTCAAATATCCTTAGGTCTATCTCTATGAAAGTTATATTGATAGCTTATTTCTCAGGCTTTTGGATATCTGGGAGGGAGCACAATTTGTTGCCTGCATTCAGGTCTTGTCAGTCCCCCCAAAACTCTAAGATGTTGGTCCATGGCCTTCAGTTGCCTCATGTTTTAAATAATAAAAATGCTAACTTTAGGAAACACTGATAACTATCCATGAAGTAGCTATTACCCATCTCTCCCCACACACTCCTTTCTAGCTCACGACACCTACCACTCACTATCGTAAGGGTTCACTTTTGAGAATCCTCTTCTCCAAGTCATGCTTTCATTGTGATCTCACCAGAACATTCATGAATGCCATCCTGTATCAGCTAGTCAAGGACACTGCTCCAGGAATTCTGCCCTATTCTTCTGGTGTCAGCATATTTTCTCTCTCTAATGGACCGTTTCTTTTAACTCTCCACTTCCCACCTAATTTCTCTACCGGCTCTTCAAAAGGATTGTCTGTGCTCATCATCTCTGAATTCTCTCTCCCATTTCTCTTCCACTTCTTGCAATATGGCATTCACCACCACCTCTGCCAAAGCCACCAATGTCCATCTTACTGTTACATCCAGCAGTCATGTCTAAATCCTCATCTCACTTGCCCCCATATAATCATTGGATACAGCTGGGGGTTCCCTCCACTTTGAAATCTTTGATCAGGTGGTTTCCAGGACACCACACTACTGATTTTCCCTTCCCTCACTCATTTCATCTTTCCCATATATATTGTCTGTATACTTTGCTATGGCCTCATCTTTCTAAATACTTGACATTAGAAAGTCTCCAGTGCTCTGTATCACACCAGACTCTTAGATCCAACTATTTAGTTGACACCTCCACTTGAATATCTAATTTGGCATCTCAGTACTGGAAGAAATTTCTTGATTTATCTCCTCCAAATCTATACCTCCACCCCCAATTTTTTCCTTTTCTCAGTTAGTAGCAACTCCATTTTTCCTGTTGATTGGGTCCAAAATCTTGCAATCATTTTATTCTTTTTTTCATACTCCATACAGAATCCATCAGCAAATCATCTACCTTCAAAGCATGTCCAGAATTTGGCCATTTCTCTCACCATCCCTATGACCCTGTTGCAATCCACCATAATATCTGAACGGAGATCTTGTGGTAATCTCCTAACTCTCCCTACTTCTGACCTGGCTCTCTGTCTCAATTCCAGTCTATTCTCAGCATAGCAACCATTTAGTGTGCCCAAGAAATGCCACCACTCTCCTTCAAACTTCCAGTGTCTCTGCACCTCACCCCTTATAATGCACAAAGGCTTTACAGAGGCCTCAGTGACACCAGACTGTCTGGCCGCTGGTCACCTCTGGCATTGTGTCTCCTCCTGAGATCCCCCTGCTCACCGCCTGCAACCACATGGCTTCCTTGCCAGTTTTTGGAACACATACCTGCTGTTACAAAGCTCTTCCCCCTGGGATGGCCTCCCCCAGATACATCTTGCTCCTCCCCAGCTCCTCCCCAAACCCTCTCTATTCTTTCTTCAATCTCACCCTCCCAGGGAGGCCTTCATTAAGACCATTTTAAATTTTGCAACTTCTTCTCCTGAGATTTCTTAGCCTTTTTCTCTGCTTTATTTTTCTCCCCAGCATTTGTTAAGTTGCTAATTATCTGTGCCCCCATCTCCTCCCACCCCAGCAAAATGCAAACTCTATGAGGATGGAGACTTTAGTCTCTTGTATTCTTTTTTTTTTTTTTTTGAAGATGTTGGGGGTAGGAGTTTATTAATTAATTAATTTATCTTTGCTGTGTTGGGTCTTCATTTCTGTGCAAGGGCTTTCCCTAGTTGCGGCGAGCAGGGGCCACTCTTCATCGAGGTGCACGGGCCTCTCACTATCGCAGCCTCTCTTGTTGCAGAGCACAGGCTACAGACGCGCAGGCTCATTAGTTGTGGCTCACGGGCCTAGTTGCTCCATGGCATGTGGGATCCTCCCAGACTAGGGCTCAAACCCGTGTCCCCTGCATTAGCAGGCAAATTCTCAACCACTGCGCCACCAGGGAAGCCCACTTGTATTCTTATTATATTGCCAGAGACTAAGATCAATAACTGGCATATGGCACTTTACAAAATTTTCAAACAAATTAGAGATATTGTCTCACAATATACTATGGAAAATTGGTCTAGCAATGTGACAAATATAAAGTTTCACGAACATCTTTCAAAGCTGTCAGTGCATTGCTGGATGTACATACAAACCCATTTGGACATAACAGCAGAAATATAAATTAGAGTTATTCCGTGAATGTGAAACCACACAAAACTCTGGCCATTCTCTTTTTTCTCTTCCTCTCCCAGCCCTCACCTTGTGATGGACACAGACACACCTTCTTTCTCTTGGAATCTGGCTGGAGGCTGCCTATGCCCAGGTTCAGTGGACTCAACTTGATCAATGTCTCTTCCTTACATTCATGTTTCATAATTTATAGTTTCTTAATTTTTTGAAAGCCTGAAGTGAACATTGTTTTGTGTGTGGTCATCCTTCCAAGAACAATGCTCTTCCTATTTATCACGAGTATGACCTTTTATTCCCTGCATACCCAGGGTATCTCTGTCCACTCTCACCACCTCCCAACTTTGCTGAAAGAGGAGTGGTCTGTCCAGCTCCATGCTTGTGCCCAGATGGGGAGGGAGGGGTCTCATTATTCTCCCGGTTGTCAGATCCCTCCTTTTCCATTAGGAGTTTAGATCTGGTGGTGTGTGAGGCTCCTGTTCAAATTCCAGCTGTGTTTCATTTCCTTCATGTGGAAGCTGGGCCGAGGAGAGAGCTTCTCTCCTGCTGTACAAGAAGGTAAGAAATTCATTATTTGAGAATCTGGAAAATATCCTTCTTTCTTTCCATATAGAAAAGAGTGAATGCATAACTATCGTCCTTAGATTGCAAAACTTATTAGTAAACTAATTTATCATAGATTCCCTCTTAACCCTTGAATATAAAGCTCTACAAGATATGTATTTCCACCTCTGGAGGTGTTCAATGCACTGGGATTTCAGTTTGTAGAGCTGATGCACGTGCATGAGGGTTTAAGCTGACAAGATGATCCGAATCCTGAGCGGGGAGTGGGGGGGAGGCAGCTCTCAGGGGCTGGTTGACTTAACGGGAAATGCTGTCTCTTTCTGAGATTTGAGAGAGGAGATACGGACATGAATCAAATTATCATTCTTCCCACCAATGGCCTTGTTCTCCCCCAGTTAGAAAAGTGAGAGTTTACCAGTGTAACCTGCAAATTATAAAGAGTTCCATTTCAGCTTCATATATATTGGAATTTATAGAAATTCCTGGTAGAGTCTAGCAATAGTTTCAGGGTTGTTATGAGAAGCATTTTAGGCCAATTTAGAACTTTTTATAACTGGAATGAGACAGATTGGGGTATGAATCTCAATTCTTCAAACTTCTAGCCACGTGATGTATGCAGAATTCCATGCATAGGTTCTCATATCTGTAAAATAAGAAACTATCTTGTAAAGTTCAAAATTGATTGAAATAATGTTCATAAATAACTTATCAGAGGTGATACACAACATACTTGAAATGTGTGCTGGTGATTTATTGGAAAATTATTCATGCTCATAATTGTTATTTTGGTGAAATTGAGGCAACTGAGTATTAAATTCCTATCTGGATACTGTCATACACTGAGCACCTTTTTTATTATTTTGTTAATTTGTTTTTCAGAAATGTTTGAAATGGAGTTGATCAGTGAGGTGGCTATAGATTTGGTGTCATTGTTGGAATATTAACTCCAGCATTTTTCTATTCCAGCAGAAATGTGTGGTTACCTAGACAGAAAAAAGGGAAGAATCGATCCAACTTGCAATATCTTCCATTTCATTGGAGAAAACAAAATTAGAATCAGTGTGTTCAGTCAAGGGTGAACCAATAATTCAGTCCTTGAATCAGAAATTGTGCCACAATTTAAAGCATCAATTATGTCCCTTCTAAAATCAATTGAATAAACATGGACTGTTTTATAATATCAAATATATATTAGGTTTTCTTACATAACAAACTTTTCCACAGCAAGAGATAATAATTAAACTATCTTTTTCTATCATTAAGCAAACCATATACAGCATCCCTTTAGCTGGTGAAAAACAATGATAGGTTTTTAGCTCTTAGGGGATGCTTTAAGGGTATCATCCCAATGTGAGATAAAAAATTAAAAAGAAAAACACAGACACAAGAAAATGTGCTATAGTATTCCTTGAGTTATACCCCAAAGCAAAGTTACTAGAATCATGATCTGTATGCCTCTTTATATTAACCCTCCCTGGAATATTTCTGAGAAGCCACAGTAGAAAAACACTTGAGATATGAGTACATTTTAAAAGACAAATTCAAAACTTGGTGTGGCTGGTCCATGGGACTTAATTCTCTGGAAGACAAGATTAAAATGGGACTTTGTGTGCATTAGGAAAGGGGGAAGTTGGGTTCGCCCATCCCATGGCCCTGGGCCTAGGCTGAGTGTTTTCATGGCTGTTGTAATTCCACCAAGATGCAAAAGTAAACTTCAGGCCTTGTGGGTCTAGTTTCAGATAGCTCATCAATATTTCTGTGCATGAATATTAGAAAGTGATTAACAACTCTCTGTGATTTCATCTCAAGATTGTTATTTTCTCTCCTCTCAGGGACAAAGTCCAGGCAGCTGTACCCTGTTATTTTATGAAGCTGTAGCAGAGTATCTGGAGATTCTGCCGTCTTCATCTGTTCCATTTTAGTGAAATAATAAGTGCATAGGGGAAAATTTCAAAAAAGAAAGAAAGAAAAATTACACTACAATCTAAGATCTATGACACTAAGTGAAATCTCTCTTCCTCAAACCTTCGATTTATAAATAGTGACAGCTGGTGGAGATGAAGATTTTGTACACACACGTAGATGTGTGCACACATACCCACACTCATATTTTGTATTTGTACATAGACACACATACATACACATAGACACATCTGTCTGTACACATCATTTGTTTCACTTCATATAATTTTTAATTTGTGTGTTGTGATGTAGTGAAGTATATTTAGAGAGTTAAAACTATGACTATATAGGCAAAATGTCACGAACCATCTTCCTAATACATAGTTGATTTAAAGGGTCCAAAAATGAAGCAACGTGTTCCAAGACGGTGATCTCATAGGCTAGGGAGACATTGTGGTGCTTATTTTAGTAGAAATTGTGGCCCTATGCAGGAAAACTCAAACTATTTGGAATATTCCCACTTGGGAAAGGACATTTTATACGAGTGTGAAGTAAGATTTTCGATTGCCAAAACTTTAAAATTAGTTTAATGCGATTTCACAGAACTTTCGGAGAAGCTGACAGCCATCTCCTCCAGGCTCTGTCTCCTTGTGCATGTTCATACCTACTATTACCCGTGTTCCACAGACCTTTAGCTCTATTCTCCTTACTTTTCCAGTTATATTTTATTGTCTAGGAAGGAAAACATGGAGAACAGATGCTCAGGAGAAGAGAGGGGTCAGGAGACCGTGGGGCAGCTGACGAGGAAAATGCCTCCATGATCTCTGCAGTTTTAAACTGTTCTCCAGGCCCCTTGGATGCATGATCTATTTGAAGAAACAGCTTTAGGGGCTTTGATCCAATTACCACAGAATAACAGATAAAGAAACAGGTTAGGCAGTTCATCCAAAGTGCATTTGCCTCTGTATCTTTTTCTTTATCCAGATTTCTTTACTTCTAGAGGGCTGGGTGAGACAGACATAGGAGGGATTTTTTAATTCAAACACCCTTTATTTTTACAATTTGTCAGCAACATTTAGTTCTGAAAAAATTTCAGACATATAAAGATTTGAAGAAAAGAGTAAACTGATCATCTGTACCCACCTGGTTTCAACAGTTGTGGACATTTTGTAACAATTTCTCTGTATGTGTATTTCTATCAACCTACCTCTACCTATATGTCTGTCTGCCCTTAGCTGAATGTTTCTACATCAAAAAAAAAAAATTACATTTCTAATTAGATTTCTTGAATCTCATTTATTCTATAATAGTCACCCTACTGTTTTAATTTCAAGGTATTGAATGTGGAGAATATTGAATGTGTCCACCACCCCCATGCTGGACTTGTCAGAGTGATGCCTCGTGGTGACACTGACCTTGCTCCTCCATTACCTGATTTCCTGTATCAGCTAAGTAATCACTGTGCTGTACACCTGAAACTAACATAATATTGTAAATCAACTACTGTAATTAAAAAAAAAAAGTAGGATAGGGAAGAGACAGCGATCAAAACCATTCTGTAAACTAGACTACCATCAATGGTAGAATATGCTATTAAGGGCTAGAAGCTGAATACCGAAGTAATTTTTAATTTGTGTTCTACCTTATTTTATTTTTAATTTTTCAATTCAAATTTTTATTAATTTAATTTAATTTTATTATTTAATTTTATTTTTCTAACATCTTTACTGGAGTATAATTGCTTTACAATGTTCTGTTAGTTTCTGATGTATAACAAAGTGAATCAGCTATAAGTATACATATATCCCCATATCCCCCCCCCTCTTGTGTCTCCCTCCCACACTCCCTATCTCACCCCTCTAGGTGGTCACAAAGCACGGAGCTGATCTCCCTGTGCTATGAAGAAGCTTCCCACTAGCTATCTATTTTACATTTGGTAGTGTATATATGTCCATGTCACTCTCTCACTTCGTCCCAGCTTACCTTTCCCCGTCGTGTGTCCTCAGGTCCATTCTCTATGTCTGCGTATTTATTCCAGTCCTACCCCTAGTTCCTTCAGAACAATTTTTCTTTATTCCATATATATGTGTTAGCATACAGTATTTATTTTTCTCTTTCTGACTTACTTCACTCTGTATGACAGACTCTAGGTCCATCCACCTCACTACAAATAACTCAAGTTCGTTTCTCTTTATGGCTGAGTGATATTCCATTGTATATATATGCCACATCTTCTTTATCCATTCATCTGTTGATGGGCACTTAGATTGCTTCCATGTCCTGGTTATTGTAAATAGTACTGCAATTAACATTGTGTTACATGATTATTTTGAATTATGGTTTTCTCAGGGTATATGCCAAGTAGTGGGATTGCTGGGTAGTATGGTAGTTGTATTTTTGTTTTTTTAAGGAACCTCCATACTGTTCTCCAACTGGCTGTATCAATTTACATTCCCACAAACAGTGCAAGAGGGTTCCCTTTTCTCCACACCTTCTCCAGCATTTATTGTTTGTAGACTTTTTGACGATGGCCATTCTGACTGGTGTGAGGTGATACCTCATCTTAGGCTTGATTATCATTTCTCTAATGATTAGTGATGTTGAGCATATTTTCATGTGTTTGTTGGCAATCTGTATATCTTCTTTGGAGAAATGTCTGTTTAGGTCTTCTGCCCATTGTTGGGTTGGGTTTTTTTTTATTGAGCTGCATGAGCTGCTTGTATATTTTGGAGATTAATCCTTTGTCCTTTGATTCATTTGCAAATATTTTCTCCCATTCTGTGGGTTGTCTTTTTGTCTTGTTTACGGTTTCCTTTGTTGTGCAAAAGCTTTTAAGTTTTATTAGGTCCCATTTTTTAATTTTTGTTTTTATGTCCCTTTCTCTAGGAGGTGGGTCAAAAAAGATCTTGCTGTAATTTATGTCATAGAGTGTTCTGCTTATGTTTCTCTGTAAGAGTTTTATAGTGTCTGGCCTTACATTTAGGTCTTTAATCCAATTTGAGTTTATTTTTGTATACAGTGGTAGGGAGTGTTCAAATTTCATTCTTTTACATGTAACTGTCCAGTTTTCCCAGCACCACTGATTGGAGAGGCTGTCTTTTTGCCATTGTATATTCTTGCCACCTTTATCAAAGATAAGGTGACCATAAGTGCATGAGTTTATCTCTGGGCTTTCTATACTGTTCCATTGATCTATATTTCTGTTTTTGTGCCAATACTATACTGTCTTGATTACTGTAGCTTTGTAGTATGATCTGAAGACAGAGAGACTGATTCCTAGAGCTCCATTTTTCTTTCTCAAGATTGCTTTGTCTATTCAGGGTCTTTTGTGTTTCCATACAAATTGTGAAATATTTTGTTCTAGTTCTGTGAAAAATGCCATTGGTAGTTTGACAGGGATTGAATTGAATCGGTAGATTGCTTTGTGTAGTATAGGCATTTTCACAATGTTGATACTTCCAATCCAAGAACATGGTATATCTCTCCCTCTGTTTGTATCATCATTAATTTCTTTCATCAGTGTCATAGTTTTCTGCATACTGATCTTTTGTCTCCTTAGGTAGGTTTATTCCTAGGCATTTTATTATTTTTGTTGCAGTGGTAAATGTGAGTGTTTTCTTTATTTCTCTTTCAGATATTTCACCACTAGTGTATAGGAATGCAAGAGATTTCTGTGCATTAATTTTGTATCCTGCTACTTTACCAAATTCATTGATTAGCTCTAGCAGTTTTCTGTTAGTGTCTTTAGGATTCTCTATGTATAGTATCATGTCACCTGCAAACAGTAACTCTTGTACTTCTTCTTTTCCAATTTGGATTGCTTTTATTTCTTTTTATTCTCTGATTGCTGTGGCTAAAACTTCCAAAACTATGTTGAATAATAATGGTGAGAGTGGGCAACCATATCTTGTTCCTGATCTTAGAGGATATCATTTCAGTTTTCATCATTGAGAATGATGTTGGCTGTGGGTTTGTCATTATGGCCTTTATTATGTTCAGATAAGTTCCTTCTATGCCCACCTTCTTGAGAGTTTTTATCATAGATGGGTGTTCAATTTTGTCAAAAATTTTTTCTGCATCTATTGAGATCATCATATGGTTTTTATCCTTCAGATTGTTAACATGGTGTATCACATTGATTGATTTGCATACATTGAAGAATCCTTTCATTCCTGGTATAAAACCCACTTGATCATGGTTTATGATCCTTTTAAAGTGTTGTTGGATTCAGTTTGCTAGTATTTTGTTGAGGATTTTTGCATCTATGTTCATGCATGATATTGGCCTGTAATTTTCCTTTTTTGTGACATCTTTGTCTGGTTTTCGTACAGGGTGATGGTGGCCTTGTAGAATGAATTTGGGAGTGTTCCTTCCTCTGCTATATTTTGGAAGAGTTTGAGAAGGATAGGTATTAGCTCTCCTCTAAATGTTTGATAGAATTCATCTGTGAATCGATCTGCTCCTGGGCTTTTGTTTTTTGGAAGATTTTTAATCACAGTTTCAATTTGTGTGCTTGTGATTGGTCTATTCATATTTTCTATTTCTTCCTTGTTGTCTCAGAAGGTTGTGCTTTTCTAAGAACTTATCCATTTCTTCCAGATTGTCCATTTTATTGGCAGAGTGTTGCTTAGAGTAATCGCTCATGATCCTTTGTATTTCTGCAGTGCCAGTTGTTACTTCTCCTTTTCCATTTCTAATTCTATTGATTTGAGTCTTCTCCCTTTTTTTCTTGATGAGTCTGGCTAATAGTTTATCCACCTTGTTTATCTTCTCAAAGAACCAGCTTTTAGTTTTATTAATCTTTGCTATTGTTTATTCATTTCTTTTTCATTTATTTCTGATCTGATCTTTATGATTTCTTTTCTTCTGCTAACTTTGGGTTTTTTTGTTGTTGTTCTTCTTTCTCTAATTGCTTTAGGTTTAGATTGTTTATGTGAGATGTTTCTTCTTCTTTTTGTTTTTTTCTTTTTTTTGTGTGGTATGTGGGTCTCTCACTGCTGTGGCCTCTCCCGTTGCAGAGCACAAGCTCTGGACACGCAGGCTTAGCGGCCATGGCTCATGGGCCCAGCCACTCCGCGGCATGTGGGATCTTCCTGGACCAGGGCACGAACCCGTGTCCCCTGCATCGGCAGGTAGACTCTCAACCACTGCATGACCAGGGAAGCCCTTCTTTCTTGAGGTAGGATTGTATTGCTATAAACTTCCCTCTTGCAACTGTCTTTGCTGCATCCCACAGGTTTTGTTTCATCATATTTTCATTGTCATTTTTTTCTAGGTATTTTTGGATTTCCTCTTTGAATTCTTCACTGATCTCTTGATTATTTAGTAGTGTATTGTGTAGCCTCTATGTGTTTGTATTTTTAACGTTTTTTTCCTGTAATTGATATCTAGTCTCATAGAGTTGTGTTTGGAAAAGATACTAGATACAATGTCAATTTTCTTAAATTTACCAAGGCTGGATTTGTGAACCAAGATATGATATATTCTTTAGAATGTTCCATGAGCACTTGAGAAGAAAGTGTATTCTATTGATTTTGGATGGAATGTCCTATAAATATCAAGTCCTTCTTGTTTAGTATCATTTGAAGCTTGTGTTTCCTTATTTATTTTCATTTTGTATGCTCTACCCATTGGTGAAAGTGGGGTGTTAAAGTCCCCTACTATGATTGTGTTACTGTCGATTTCCCCTTTCACGGCTGTTAACATTTGCCTTATTTACTGAGGTGCTCCTATGTTGGGGGCATAAATATTTACAGTTTCTATATCTTCTTCTTGGATGGATCCCTTGATCATTATATAGTATCCATGTTTGTCTCTTGTAATAGTCTTTATTTTAAAGTCTATTTTGTCTGATATGAAATTGCTACTCCAGCTCTCTTTTGATTTCCATTTACATAGAATATCTTTTTCCAACCCCCCACTATCAGTCTGTATGTGTCCCTAGGTCTGAAATGGGTCTCTTATAGACAATATATTTATGTGTCTTGTTTTTGTATCCATTCAACCAGTCTATATCTTTTGGTTGGAGCATTTAATCCATTTACATTTAAGGCAGTTATCGATATGTATGTTCCTATTACCATTTTCTTAATTGTTTTGGGTTTCTTTTTGTAGGTCTTTTCCTTGTCTTGTGTTTCCTGCCTAGAGAATTTCCTTTAACATTTGTTGTAAAGCTGGTTTTGTGGTGCTGAATTCTCTTAGCTCTTGCTTTCTGTAAAGATTTTAATTTTTCCATCAAATCTGAATGATATCCTTGCTGGGTAGAGTAATCTTGGTTGTAGGTTTTTCCCATTCATCACTTTAAATTTGTCCTGCCACCCCCTTATGGCTTGCAAAATTTCTGGTGAAAGTTCAGCTGTTAACTTTTTGGGGATTCCCTTGTATGTTATTTGTTGCTTTTTTCTTCCTGCTTTTAATATTTTTTCTTTGTATTTAATTTTTGGTAGTTTGATTAATATTTGTCTTGGTGTGTTTCTCCTTGGATTTATCCTGTATGGGACTCTCTGTTCTTCCTGGACTTGATTAACTATTGCCTTTCCCATATTAAGAAAATTTTCAACTATAATCACTTCAAATATTTTCCCAGACCCTTTCTTTTTCTCTCCTTCTTCTGGGACCCCTATAATTTGAACATTGGTGTGTTTAATGTTGTCCTACAGGTCTCTGAGATTGTCCCCAATTGTTTTCATTCTTTTTTCTTTATTCTACTCTGAAGTATTTATTTCTACTATTTTATCTACCAGGTCACTTACCCATTTCTGCCTCAGTTATTCTGCTATTGACTCCTTCTAGAGATTTTTAAATTTCATTTACTGTGAGGTTCATCATTGTTTGCTTGCTCTTTAGTTCTTTTAGGTCCTTGTTAAATGTTTCTTTTATTTTCTCCATTCTATTTCCAAGATTTTGGATCCTTTTTATTATCATTACTCTGAATTCTTTTTCAGGTAGACTGCCTATTTCCTCTTCATTTGTTTGGTCTCGTCGGATTTTACCTTGATCCTTCATCTGTCGCGTATTTCTGTGTCTTCTCATTTTGTTTAACTTACTGTGTTTGGGGTCTCTTTTTCCTAGGCTACAGGTTTGTAGTTCACATTGTTTTTGTTGTCTGCCTCCAGTTGGTGAGGTTTGTTCAGTGGCTTTTGTAGGCCTCCTGGTGAGGGGACTGGTGCCTGTGTTCTGGTGGGTGGGCCTGGATCTTGTCTTTCTGGTGGGCAGGGCCACGTCTGGTGTTGTGTTTTGGGGTGTGTGTGAACTTAGTATGATTTTAGGCAGCCTCTCTGCTAATGGGTGGGTTTGTGTTCCTGTCTTGCTAGTTGTTTGACATGGGACATCCAGCACTGGAACTTGCTGGCCATTGGGTTGAGCTGGGTCTTAGTGTTGAGATGGAGATCTCTGGGATTGCCCTCTGTGATTGATATTACATGGGGCCTTGAGGTCTCTGGTGGGCCAATGTCCTGAACTTGGCTCTCCCACCTCAGAGGCTCAGGCCTGACACCCAGCCAGAGCACTAAGACCCTGTCAGCCACATGTCTCAGAATAAAAGGGAGAAAACAAGAAAGAAAAACATAAATAAAATAATAAATAAATAAATAATAATTAAAAAAAAGAAGACAACCTCCAAACCAATAAATCCACCAACCATAACAAGCACTAAAAACTAATCTAAGGTAAACATAAAAACCAGAAACAAATCAGTCACAGACAGCAAACCCCAAGTCTACAGTTTCTCCCAATGTCCATGGCCTCAATTTTGGGATAATTCATTGTCTATTCAGGTATTCCACAGATGCAGGGTACATCTAGTTGATTGTGGAGATTTAATCCACTGCTCCTGAGGCTGCACAGAGAGATTTCCCTTTCTTTTCTTTTTTCGCACAGCTCCTGGGGTTCAACCTTGATTTTGGCCCCACCTCTGCATGTAATCATCTCAGGTATCTGCTCCGCCCAGACAGGACAGGATTAAAGCAGTGGCTGATTAGGGGACTCTTGCTCATTCAGGTTGGGGGGAGGGAGGGGTAACGTAGTTATAATTGGAATTCTGGGTGCTCCTGCAGTGGCAGAGGCCATAGTGACATTGAAACAGCCTGAGGTGCATGTTGTGTTCTCCCAGGAAACTTGTCCCTGGATCATGGGACCTTGGCAGTGGCAGGCTGCACAGGATCCTGGGGAGGTGTTGATAGTGGCCTGTGCTTGCACACAGGATTCTTGGTGGCTGCAGCAGCAGCGTTAGTGTTTCTTGCCTGTCTTGGGGGTCCGAGCTGATAGCTGCAGCTCATGCCCACTTCTGGAGCTCCCTTTGGTGGTGCTCTGCCTTCTGTGGGCATACAGGGAAGGAATCCCCTCTCCTCATGCACCCCAAAACAGTGGTCTCTTGCTTCTTAGGCAGGTTCAGACATTTTCCACAGACTCCCTCTCAGTTAGCTGTGCCACACTGGCCCCCTTCAGGCTGTGTTTATACAGCCAACCCCAGTCCTCTCGCTGGGGTCTGACCTCTGAAGCCAGAGCCTCAGCTCCCAGCCCCCACCTGCCCCAATGGGTGAGCAGACAAGTTTCTCTGGCTGGTGAGTGCTGATCGGCACTGATCCTTTGTGCAGGAATCTTTCTGCTTTGTCCTCTGCACCCTTGTGGCTGTGCTTGCCTCCGTGGCTCTGAAGCTTCCCCCCGCCACCCACCCTCCGTCTCCACCAGTGAAGGGACTTTCTACTGTGTGGAAGCTTTTCCTCCTTCACAGCTCCCTCCCAGAGGTAAAGGTCCTGTCCTTATTCTTTTGTCTCTGTTTTTTCTTTTGTCCTACCCAGGTACATGGGGAGTTTCTTGCCTTTTGGGAAGTCTGAGGTCTTCTTCCAGGATTCAGTAGGTGTTCTGTAGGAGTTTTTCCACTTGTAGATGTGGTTTTGACATATTTGTGGGGAGGAAGGTGATCTCCATGTCTTACTCCTCCACCATCTTGCAGGTTCTCCCTACCTTATTTTTTAAAAAAGATTTAAAGTAGCTTACTGAAATATATCTTAGTCAAAGGAGAAATTTAGATACAGAACAAACTCAGAACAAGGGAATATTAGATGTAGGTAAATAAACTGAAAACAGAGAATAAGATTAGGCTAAAAAATAAATTAAATTAAATTAAGAAGATGGAAGGAACAAAAGGAGAAAACATTTAAATAAATCATCACTAGTTACGGCATACATATGTTTTTCTCAATAGAAAAATTATTCCCTAGATGTAAATTAAGTACCATTGAAAAATACATGTATTGTAGTAAGTTATGCTTTCAGCATTTGGTGATTTCTCTTAAAATGATGAAAAGCAGAATTGTGTCATTACAGAAGATGCACTTTTTTTTTTTTTTGAAGATGCACTTTTGAGTGGGGCAAATCTCCACTCCCATATCCCTTCCACTCACATGGTACAGGAGAAGGTACCTAACCTATGCGAGACTTAGTTTGTATGATTCAAACATTTTATGATTTTTTGGAGGCTAGATAACTTTCCTGTGAAAGTACATAGCAGAGTACCTGGCCCAAAATGAATATTCAGGTTAGCATTCAATTGATATGTTTGTATTCTACATACAATCTTAGAAGAATGGGTGATACCACATTTTATGGCATAGATAAAGTTCATTGTGTGAAATATATCAAAAGGTCAAAGGAAAATCTAGGTGTTAGTTATAGTTATAAATTTTGAAGCAACTGTTGTGTTCCATAAACATTTGGAATTATTTACGTTGCCCCTTCCAAATTCAATTTTTATATTATTGTGATTGATGCTGCTCCTGTTTTCTCATTAAGGGGTTTTTAGGTTTTACTCTGAACAACTCTCCCCAGACTGATAGGCCATGAAATACAGTACTCATTTTCTCTAATGCCCCGTTTATGGTCTGAATATTCCTTGTGTATTTCACCGTGATGGAGAGCTACTGGAACAGGAAAGCCACTCAAATTGTCTTGGTGAGGCTGAGAATCTAAGAACGTGACTGCCTCATGTGCCTTGACAGCTACCCAGACCTGAGGTTGCATTTCAGGCAGCCCAGTGAAATTTGTGATGGGGCTTGCTGCTTCCTTGTCCATGTTTTCCACCAAATAGAAGTCAGTTATCCACTTGTTTCTTTTGCCCCAGGATTGGCAGAATTTCACAGATAAGGGCATGTATCTCTTCACGGGTGTTGTCATGACAAATACAGTTTATTGGTGGCCACTTCTGCATTTTATTTTCCACAGCTGGTCAAACAGATTGAATTTCGAGATGAAATCATGGCTTGTGGCAGAGTAAAACTATGGCAGGGAGAAATGAATGGGCTGAAAAAAACTTAAAGAAAATGGATGGGATGTAGGATGTACAGAAATTGCTAGTAAAAAGTCAGAGACCCCTAGAGAATTAAATATAAAAGTCAAAATGCCGATAACTGAAGGCTTGTTTTAAACAAAGAATCATCCCTTTTAGTAACTGCTCTTCTAATAGCATGCATTAGGTTTCAATTTAGCATTTCAAAATTATCAGTTAGTGTCTCAAAGGTTTCAGAAAGTCAGCATCAGTTGAGAGAAATACCTGACAATTGTTTAAGTTTACTCTTGAATTTGGCATGTTATGGGGTGACTCACCAAACAATTCCCTCCTGAAAAAGTTACTTAGAGAAGAATCAGTTGACTTGTAAAGTAGAACTGTATTGTGTGCTCCAAACATGGCACCTGTGATCCTTCTTGCTTTCTAACTATCCTCTGAGAAAAGGGGAAACAAAAGGAAGCAAGATGCTAATTTAAAGCAGAGGAAGAAATAATGAATGATTCAGGCATTTTCTTGTGCATTCATCACTGCGTGGGCAGCCTGATGGGGAGTCCCATGGGAGGGACCAGTTACACAGGGAGATTTATTGGGCCAGGCACTGCTGCATGTGTAGGAGCTAATGAAGATGCTAAGAAGAAGGAATTAACTTCAGGATCAGAGAGGAGAGCTCATTTCAGATAAGGAACCAAGTTCCATTAAATGAAGAAAATGAAAAATAGAGTCTGAATGCTATTGCAACTTCTTCAAAAATTTGGGCTGATGGTATTTGGAATTTAAGTCAATTAAGAGCACAGGATGTAGTGTGGCTGTAATTAACCAAAAGTTTAAAAGTGCCACGTACAGAATGTTTCAAAGGGCCCAGTCAGCAGGTTGCTGGTGGTGAACAGGGCGTGCATCTCGGATGGGAGGTACTCGATGCTGAGCGCAGCCAGGCACAGGTGTAAGGAGCAGAAGTGATACCCACGCCATCTGCCAGCCAGGGTATTACCTGACTCCAGCTTCTGTGTTCAGAGGCAATGACTATGGAGAACATGAAAAGAAAAAATAATATGGTAGTTTAAAAATGTTTCCCTCATATTCTGCAGAGCTTTGAATAGGGATGTGTGTGTGTGTGTGTGTGTGTGTGTGTGTGTGTGTATGTGTGTGTGTTTCTCCGTATGAATGGGATAATAATTCTCAGTGACTGCTTAGGACGTATCTTTTGAAATTCACCTCTGAAGCATCATTTTTAGTGATGGCTGCAAGATAATGGTCCTGACCTTTCAAACTACTCTTTATTCAGCTAATTTTCCTTTATTTTTCAAACTTGGGAGTTTGGCCAGTTATGTCATAGATAACATTCTTGGGTGTTACTGTTTTTTTTTTTTTTTACATCTTTATTGGAGTATAATTGCTTTACAATGGTGTGCTGGTTTCTGCTTTATAACAAAGTGAATCAGTTATACATATACATATGTTCCCATATCTCTTCCCTCTTGCATCTCCCTCCCTCCCACCCTCCCTATCCCACCCCTCCAGGCGGTCACAAAGCACCGAGCTGATCTCCCTGTGCTATGCAGCTGCTTCCCACTAGCTATCTATCTTACGTTTGGTAGTGTATATATGTCCATGCCACTCTCTCGCTTTGTCACAGCTCACCCTTCCCCCTCCCCACATCCTCAAATCCATTCTCTAGTAGGTCTGTATCTTTATTCCTGTCTTACCCCAAGGTTCTTCATGACATTTTTTCCTCTTAAATTCCATATATATGTGTTAGCATATGGTATTTGTCTTTCTCTTTCTGACTTACTTCACTCTGTATGACAGACTCTAGGTCTATCCACCTCATTACAGATAGCTCAATTTTGTTTCTTTTTATGGCTGAGTAATATTCCATTGTATATAGGTGCCACTGTTTTATATTTAAGGTAATTTCTCTATGGTGAGATCTTTAATTAAATCATTCAGGAAGTAGTCATTGAGGACTCACCTTCTGAGTTGCTTCCTCCCAGTTAAGTGCATTTAAGCCTAGGTTCATGGGAGTTGAAGGAGCCTTAGGGAGGGAGGCATGCTGACTCCTCCACCATCTCTAGACTGTGGTGGGGATGAGCCCCTCCACTTGCAAAGACTGAGGGGAAATAATTTTCCTGAACTAGCTTTCAATTCATGTCTGTGTTGGCAAAATAATGTAAGCTCCTGGGAGAATTCTTCCATTGAATTATTTCTTAGGAATAAATACCCAGGAGTTGGATTAATGGGTCAAAGATTATAATTTCCTCTTAGCTCTTGAAATGTATTCCCATTATGTTTTCCAAAATTGTACCAATCTGCAATGTTACAGGGAGGAATTAGTGTGATTCTGCATGTCTCATTTTGGATTAGAGCCTAACATGTACTTAGATTTATGTTACTTTAATAGGTGTAAAATTGAATTTCATTGTTGCTTAAATTTAGATGCTTTCATTACAAATGTTCCTGGATATTTTCCATATGTTTCTTTATTGGATCTATTTCCTAATTTTTGATGGTTCCACTCATGATAATCACCCATCTATCTATTGGAGTGTTGCTAATTTTCTTACAATTTTAGAACCATTACAATTCTTGTGAAAATGATACATACTAATTGCAAAAACAATAAATATGTGTAGAGAAGCATAAAGAAAAGGGGCGATGAAATCATTGTACAGTGGCCTGGTTCTGCCCATGAGGGGAATGAGAACACAGATTAGTCTGCTTCCTCTCTATTAGTCCTCATCTAAGGGAGAAGAGCATGAATAAGGTAGATGATTGAGAAGTCCTACATTCTAGATAATTGCTATTATGTCTTTGGTGACCATTTGTGTTATATATTTAGCAAATCATTGTCCATTTTCTTTTCACCTTGTTTATGTGTAGTTGGCTTTTTCTATACAAAAGTCACTTTTTCCGCTATAAAATTTATCAATGTCACTTAAAAGTGACATGGGTGGGAATGTATAATTGTTTAAATTCTGTGGAATAATCACACATCCTTCTCCACTGATGTCAGTCCTGGCCATTTGACTAAGGAAGTGTGACCAGAAGTGGCACTGCCACATTCAAGAGGAAGGTTTAAGATGTGATGATGTTTCTACTGTATACTCTTTTGTCCTATCATGGTATTGAAAATGTCTTTACAGGGTCTGCTCATTCAGCATGACCCTCAAATAAACACTAGTGAAGAGCGTCCCAGCTGATCTGTGATGTACCTGTAGCATGCGTGAGAAATACGTGAGATTTTAGGGATTGTTTATTATCACCATATAACTTAGCCTGAGCTGCCTGATAAAGTCACACTCCTTCTAAAGGCATCACATAATTCCTGTTAAATTTCTTTTTAGTTACTATGCATTTGTGTCACTTCTGTAAACCACACACATTGTTTTATTCTATCTTCTTATTGACAATTGTTTATAGAATGGAAGTTGATTTGTACTTATGATTTGTTATTTTTTTGAATCTTCCAACCAAATATTTGTACTATGAATAACATTTGTCTGTTCTTCAGTTCTCCCCTAGTGTCATTACCAGGTGTCCACTATTTCCTGCATGCTCTAGACTTCTAAAATAAACCTTTAGTACAGACCTCCCTTTGAGTGCCATTTCTCAGCCTTAATTTTCCTAAGTTCATCAATGAACCTATTTAAAAACTTCTTGATTTTACTCCCCAATATTATTTCTTTCCATACCCTTGGTCCTAAATAACAGCAATGCCAGCACCCTGTCTCCTAAGCCTCTAACGTGGGTGCGTGCTTTGACCATCCTCTCATCCCACCAGGAGCTTCCTATATTAACACTGTGTCTGCCTCATGTCAATCCCTTTTCTTTAATCACTTAAACAGCTATGACAGTCGCAACTACACCAACTGTTTCCTTACATCACTGCCAAAGGTGATTTTTCTACAATTCATTTTTGATTATTTTTAATAATTTTCCATGATTTCCTTTTGCTTCCAGAATAAAATCATTGAATTGTATTTTGTACTCATTGACAAGAGCATTTCAGCTTTATGACTGCATGACTCATCATTTGAGGTCCAACAGACTTCTTTTAACAGTGAAAAACAGACAAGGCGGGGAAAATATGCTCATGAGGGTTCTGTCTTCACGACATTCAGCACTGACATGTAGGAAAATAGAGAGACTATAATAATAAAGATACTCATCTGTAGACTGAATAACGGAGAGCATTTTCCCACATATACTGTGTGGGGTTTGTTTAATTTTGTTTTCTGCTGACATATTAAAGCCAATTTTATCATCCTTCTTTGGTTGCTGAATTGTTCAGGTCCTGTTGGTTGCTGGGGTTCTTGTGTTCATGCATCTTTTGTGTCTAATTATTCTATCAATTGTTAAGAGAGGAGAGTTAAATTTTCCAATTATAGTTGTGGATTTTTCTACTTCTGCTAGAAGTTCTATCAGTTTTATTTCATGAATTTTGAAGCTCCTTTGTTTGGTGCATATACATTTGGGATTGCTCTCACTTCTTGATGTACCACCACTTTTTTTTCATTTTAGTGTGTCCTTCATTGTCTCTGGTAAATTTTTTCCTTGAAATCTACTTTATCTGACATTTCACTTGATTAGTGCATATGTGATATATGTTTTTCTATCTTTTAACTTTCAACCTGTTTAGACTACTATATTTGAAGTCAATTTCTTGAAGACAGCATATAGTAAGGTCATGTTTTGTAATCCACTCTATAAATCTGTATCTTTTGATTGGTTTATTTAGGCCTTTTAGCTTTAATGTAATTATGGATATGTTAGGGCTTAAATTTTCCATTTTGTCTTTCTTCTATTTTCTGTCTATATTTTGTTTTTATGTTTTACTTCTCCTTTTTTGACCATTTTTAGAATAACATTTTTATTTTTCTATAATTTTTTTAGTGTATATCTTTGTATAGCATTTTTAGTGACTGTTTGGGTATAAAATTATATGTTAATATTTTATCACAATTTCCTGGTATCATCATTTTACCAGTGAATTATAGAAATCTTACCTCCTTTTAGATCTCTTTAAGCTCCTCAATTTATAATTGTTTTCAATATGTTCTTTATAAACATTTTATGCTTTAGTTGTAACTGTCAAACATAATTTAGAAAATTCAAAAGAAGGAAAATCTATTTTATTTACCCATATTTTTGCTTAGCAGGCTCTTCTTTCCTGATTTTCAAGCTTCCTTCTTTCCTCATTACCATTCTGTTTAGAAAAAATTTATTTAGCTATTATTTTATGGTAGTTCTACTGATGACAGACTTTCTTATTTCCTTCAGCTTAGAATGCATTGATTTCCTGAAGAATATTTTGCTAGGTATGAGTTCTTTTCTTCCAGCACTTGAAAATATTGTGGCTTCCTGGCCTCCATGGCTTCTGATAAGAAATTCACTGTCATTTAAATTGTTTTTCCTGTGGGAAAGTGCTATTTATTTTATTGCTACTTTAAATATTTTTTTCGTTGTCCTTAGTTTACAGGATTTTAATTATGAGGTGTCAAGGTGTAGATCTCTTTGGGTTTATCCTGTTTGAGGTTTCTGTAGATTCTTGAATCTGTGGTTTTATGACTTGACAAATTTGGGTAGTTTTCAGTAAATATTTCTTTGAGTATTATTTTTAGCCTCACCTCTTTCTCCTGGGACTCTGATGATACAAATGTTACATCTTTTTTTATAGTCACAGAGGTCCCTAAGACTCTCCTCATTCTTATTATTTTTTATAGGACATCTTTCCTCTGTCATTTGGACTGGATAATTTCTCTTGTTCTATTTTTTAGTTCACTGATTTTTTTTCTCTGTCTCCATCCGTTCTGCTGTTTAGTTCATCCACCAAGCTTTTTCTTTTATTTTTAGTATTTTTCATTTCTAAAATTCCCATATGGCCCTTCTTTGTAGTTTCTATTTCTTTGCTGAGGTTTTGTATTTTTTACTTAAGCACACTTGTAATTTTTGAAGCATATTTCTGATGGCTGCTTTGTTAGATATTTCTACCATCTCAGTCATCTTGCTGTTGGCATACATTAATTTGCTTTTTTTCATTCAGTTTGAGAACTTCTGTTTCTTGCATTATGAGTTATTTTTTTAATTGAAACTTGGAAATTTTCATTTTGTGTTATGAGAGGCTGAATCTTATTTAAGCCTTCTGTTTTAGATGGCTTTATTTGGCACTGTGGGTTAGGGGGTGCTGCCTCATTACTGCCATGTGGATGTAAAGTTCAGGCTCCTCAATTAACCTCCATTGATATCCAATGGGTCTCTTCTCATTCCTACCAGGTGGGAGCCCTTTCTCCCCATGTGGTCTCCACTCACACTGCTACTGCTGGATGATGGTGAAAGTTCATGCTCTTCACTAGCCTTCTCTAACACTACCCCAGTGTCAGAGAATCTGGTCTATCCATAGAGTCTCCACTGATACCATGAGGAGCAAAGAGCTTTTGTTGCCAGCATGTGGGGATTTGAAAAACCTGACTACTTGTCTCTTTCTGACTCCACCCTGGTGTGAATGCTGGGGTACCTCATGGAAGCCTCACAGGGATAGACATCCAGGTTCCCCACTCGGCCTTTGCTGACATGGATGTGGGTGGAAACAGTTTCTTCTGTGTTTCCGTGGTAAAATGTTTATTATGTAAAAGAAAGCTGTTCTATTTTGCTAACCTGTCCTGCTCCTTTGGATACAGAGAGCAGATTTTTATTGGGGAGCATATTTTTATTTATTAGTTGGTTCATCTTAACATTTCTGGTTTGCTGTCTTCTCCAGCTATGAGTCTGGCATATCTGAGGCAAAAAGAAAACCCAAAGAGATCACCACTGTGCTTCTGCTTGGGTCTCGAGATCCCTGGCCAGTCTGCCTTCTCTTCACCTTTAGAGTCTCCCTGTGTTTGTTTTGCATATGATTCCAGGAGTTTTAGTTGTATTTAAGGTTGAGAGTAACTTTAGTTGTGTAGAGGGATAGGAGAAACTATGTCTGCTCCATTTTTCCAGAAGTGATAGCCTCTTCTGCCTCTTTTAATTTAGAGAAGAATCTTGCTGCACTGAAAACAAAGAAGTTCTCAAAACTGAATGGGGTTCTGACAAATGGACCTGGGAATCAGTGGGAAGGAGATTCAATGGGACAAATTGGGACACTTAGAGCACCTCCCCCCAAATGATGACTGCAATTGATGGAAACAGTTAAAACATGTGTGTGTTTCTTTAGTCTATAATTATATTTGTTATATAAAGAGCCACATATAAAAATAAATTAGCAAAACGTATTTGGCATTATTGGAGGTGACAGTTATACTGAGAACTTTCTTTGAAAATTGATAGTTTAAAAGAAAGAAATAAGTATTAAACTGCCTCTCTGATACAACTGTATTTCAAGGTAACCAAAAGTGTCCATTTCTCAAGCAAAAGCTCTTTATATAAAATGAATTATTGAATTTAATCATGGCCATTTTACAAATCCTAATGGAGCAATTAGTTCAGATAATCCTTATCAAAGGGTGATAAAATCATTACTTGAAAGTTTGTCAGAAAATAAAATTCACATTGTGCCAAGTTATCACTTCACATATCATTACTAGTCCTGAGGGCTGCAGTGTAACTTCAGTGGAGAGGTGTGTCTGTCATCAGCTTAATGCAGAGCTTAATCTCACCACAATCCTTAGTGACTTGATGTTACTATCTGTGTCTCCTGAGTGACGCAAATGAAGTAGGTAGCACCTTCTATGAAGACTCTTCATAAAATATATAACCTCATCCAGCTGAGCTTTCAGAGTTAACGTTCAGTCAACAACATACTATAGTATAAAAGACAGAAAAACAAGTTAAAGCACATCAGCATAAAATTTAAAAAAAATTCCTGAATGTGGGTCATTTTGTAGCACACCTGGGCAGTCTTCCCCACCAGTAAATAGTTTGGGTAGGAGGAAGGTAGTGCTATTTATTTGAACCTGAATATAACTCGGTGACTTTCGGTGCCTATTAAATACTCAATTTGACTGTATATCCTCTAGGGTACAAGAACACGTGACATTCAATATTTTCTAATTATAACTCTTTATGCAGAATAAATTTGCCTATGTAGAAAGGCAAACTTGTAAAAGAGCCACACCGTCATTTCAGAGCCTAAAAAAACATACACTAGGTTCCCAGTACTTTTCCAGGGGATCCTTTAGTACCTTTTTTCCTATCCCAGAGAGGATGGTTTTGATAGACAAATGATCAGAAGATGCAGATTGTAAAGAATTTCAATGATGTCATTTGCTTTTTCAGAGGTAGTTGAGTTTGATGGGGAAGAACACAGAGGCTGGGTCCAGACTCCCTTCTTTGGAATCCCAGCTCTGCCAGATGTTAGCTGTAACCTTTGGCAATTTACTAAATCTCTCTGTGCTCTAGTTCTTCCTCTGTAAAATGAAGATAATAGTAGTACATACATACACAGGATAGTTTGAGGATTAAGCAAATTAATGTACATAAAGCAGTTAGAAAAAACCTGTCACCTACTCTGACAGTTTTAATTTGAGTTCCTGTTGCTATGATGGTAAATCCCACAACCGAGTCAAGTCAGATGAGATCTAAAATGTACCCTGTACCCTCTCTTGCAAGCCCTTCTTCTACCCAAAATGGCCTAACTCTGCATATCCTTTAAGGCTTAGTTCAAATAATATTTCTACTGCCTTCAGCTGGAAAGTGATCTTATTTATGTCCACTTATCTCTTTTATGCTATTCATGCAGATTGTTTTGCATTGTAGCTATTATTTCAGCCAGTATGACTTTAGCTCCTTTTTATGGTCGTAAGTCTAACATTTAGTGACCATTTACTATGTACCAGGAATAATTTGATTGATTTACATGTTTTAACTCACATAATTCTTCCAACAATCCCTAGAAGCTCTTATACTTCTTACTCAAGGCTTTGTAGATAGGGAAGCTGTGGTGCAGGGAGGTTCCTAACATGCTGAAAGTCACTGCTCAGAAGGGGCAGAGTTGGAACTTGAACCCAGGAAGCCTGTTCTGGCACTTGTGCTAGAGCACAGCACTACACTGGGATTCTCAATACTGAGAGATTTCTGGGAAGAGCGGGGTGATAGACTGCAGACTGAGCCCTCCCCTCCTCCCCTCTGCCCCGTTCAAGCACACAATTACTGTAGGACACTGATGAAGCTATGAAGCCCTTCAATGTCTTAATGTCCCCTCTCCTATGCTACGGATATTATCTTACCCAATATCTCCCATAGACACCCCACACTAAGAGGCACTCTGCCCTTATCAGTATCATGATAATTCCTGTCCACCACCCACCATATTAACCTCGGTTCAACCTACGCTGTGTTGGTAACCACCTTGCCCAGGAAGTCCTGTTTGAACATATCAGTGGCATAAGTGGGCAGCCTGTGTGACCTTAAGGTTCTTTATTACTTTGGTCTGAAATGTGAGGCTGAACTCATTTGTCCAAGTGCTAAATTCAAAGTCATAGAGCAGTACAGACCCTGAAGGCTTAGACGCTGGGGGCCCCATCCAGTAAAGCTGCTCGGTTTTCTTGTTGCATCAATTGTGGCTCATACTTCCTGCTGTTTCCAAGTGATGGAGTCAGCCTTTGACATTATGTTTGTCTGGTTTGCCAAGTAACTTCTTCAGTTGCTTTTCGTTTGTTGGAAAGTTCAACAGTCAAAACTCAGATGACAGGTAAAATGAATTCTTCTCATGGATTTTTTAAGGTCTACTTAGATGGATACTTTCAGATGTTGTTACAATCCAAGGACACTGACTTTTCTTGTTGGGAAAGTAAATCAATTGTATTGGAAACATTTTCCAGGTCTTTAATAAATGATGCGCTATTTTCACTTAACTGTACACAGTAGAAAAATGGATAAAAGCTTGTTAATTCACCAACAAACTGTAATTCCTGTGACTGTCTCTGAGTATTTCTGTACAAAGCTGTTTAAAATGATATCAAGGCTTGGATACTTGTTTATTGATACATTTTGAGAGTTGTCTGGATAATGAAATCACACTTTTGTAGATCATTTTTTAGGTGAATGGTGTTTGCCAGGGACAGCATGATTTCCATCAAACTGGTTGCTGATTCAGTGGCCTTTAGACTATTATCTGGTACTAAGTGTGTCTACTAAACCTAACTTTTCTCTGACTGGTGTCCCTCTTGATGGATTGGTTTAGTTAAGTGACTTTTTTTTCATGAGCCTGTATTTAAGATGTTGACGCTGTAATCCATTATCTCTGATACCTTGGGTAACTCTGTGAATTGTGCTGCTCCCTCCATGTGCGCTCCTCCACACACACACACACAATCGGGATCCTGGCTGACTCTGATGATCACTCTCTCCCTCGCTCATGAAGCTCCAGCCCCACTGGTCAAGAATGACCCATAACACCTTCACTTGCTGTTTCCTCTCTCTTGGAACCTTCTTTCCCTTCTTATTCTGTAAGTGTTTTCTCCAAGCACCTCCCATGGACATCACATACATAAAGAGGTGTTTAGCCATGGTCAGCATCATGGCCCTCCTGCGTCTCCCCTTCCCCCCTCACCCCAGCCAGTTCAACCTTTGCAGACCACCAGATCATCTTACCTAGGAAGTCCTGTTCAAGCATGTCTCTGCCTTTTAACTATTTCACCCCTTTATCTTGCTTTATTTTCCTTCTTACCACTTCTGCCATCTGGCATTGGAGCTATTTGTTTTTCAGTTTCCTACATTACAAAGCAGCATCACTGGGGCCACTGCTTTGTCACTCATGGCCACTGTTGAATCCCAGGGCCTTTGATGGTGCCTGGCACATGCTAGTTCAATGCACATCTGTTGAATCAATTAATCAATTGGACAATCAATCAACAAATCAGTTTTACAGGCAGTTTGTGCAGTGGTTGGGGTCCAGGACCTGGAGAGAGACGAGATTGACATGCCAGGTGGAACCCTTATTACCCATGTGGCCTTGGGAGTGCCATTCAGCCCCCAGGACTCATCTGTTTAATGGGGAGAATAATAGTCTTGTCTCATCAAAATGTTGTGACCCTGAAATTAATTAACATGGAGAAAGAGTTTAGAAAATTGCCAGGCTCTTAGGAAATTAAGCTCACAATAAATATTGGCTATTATAATTATTTCCATAGTGCTTTATAATTTTCAGAGTATTTTTCATTTATTATATTGATAAATCCTTGTTACAATTCTGTGAGGTAGAAAGGCATTTCAAAGATGACCGAGCTGAGGACGGGAAGTTGAGCCTTAGGTCACCGTTATGCATTAAGCTTGGGCAGCACAGGGCTGACACCCCAGGTCTCCTAAACCCCAATCTAGTGGTATTTCTGGTAAAAAAAAAAATTCTCAAAATGGTAATTTTGTCTCCAGTTAATTTCCACACCACCTTACCCCTCTGGGTTCATTGTCATTTTCTCTTTGGCTGCCTTTAAGGTCCTGAATTAGTTAACCATTTTGGATTTTAATATCCACATTAAAAATCTTCTTAATAGATAGTGTCCCTACTGGTTTTAATGAGAATGAGGATGAGAAGGATGAGGGTGATATGATGGCAGTCTTTAGATAACATTTGATCATGTGCCTGTTACTATTCTCGGTGCTTTACAACTTAGCTATTCCTCAAAACAACCCTTAAAGAGAGGGTGTAATATTAATCATTTTACAGATGAGCAAACTGAAGCATCCCAAATCCAGAAGACGTAGCCTTGGCCATCACCTCTCAATAGAAAAATGCTGTGATGTCCTGCAGAGCCAGCCCTCTCAGGAGTGAGCAAAACATGCACTAGATCCCCTGATCCTCTCTTTCTTCCAAAGAACCCTCACCTGTGCTCTTTATGGAGAGACTTGTTTCAGCTATTGCTATTCTGATAACCTCACCTGTGCAAGATGTCAGTGGATGAAAGATGCTTCTTTCATCTTTTCAGGAAGTTCTTTTTCATTTATCAGAAAGGCAGGTGAGGGAGAGGTTTTGACTAGGAGAGTTTTTGGCTCTATCCAAAGAGGAACATTTATCCTGTCTCTGTCTTCAAGCTGCCTTTCACGTAAAAGAACACGTCAAGATAAATCAAAAGGGGATATGACTTCAGATTGGACTTTACTACAGAAAAGACTTGATTCAAGTGTCCCAAAGAAATGAACATGCATCACAGGTATGAGCTCTGGATCATATTTCAATCTTCCCACCAATTCTGTGACAAAGTAGGATAAAAATAAAGTGTTCTGAATAAACGGTACGAAACATGTAATCCCGAATAATGATTACTCCAGAGATGTGCCACCTTCTGTGAAAATGTAAAGTTTGATCTTTTCTTCAAATTTCAAATGCACAAATTCTTTGAACTTAAAGAAATGAAACTTGAAATGTTCAAGAGGTTTTAACTGAATGCATAACCTTGAACTACAAGTTAACGTGTATTGATTTATTCTGCACTTTCTTTTTCAGATGTGTTTAGGCTTTTGGTTTCCTTTGAGGCACCCCCGAGACAAAGCAATCTGTTCTCTTCTAATGGTCTCAGTTCTGCTTCCCCTCTGGTGAATATTCCAGTCCATGTGGATGCCAAGCTCAAGGAATGTACCCCTGAAGTGCTCTCCACCATAGTGTCCTGGGTTTGATTGCATCTTCCCTGGAAGATATACAGAGTCTCAGAGCATTCATGGAGGATGCATCCCATGTTATGAGAGTAATGTGGTTGGAGCAGGTGGATGGAAACAACAGTGGGTTTCTATGGCATCACACATGATGGGAAAGGGCAATCAAAGCGTTCCCCATACCATTTTAAGCTAGGAGTGTATGATTTTTTAAAAAAAATCAGGTCTTTAGTATTAAGCCTGCTGATGTGGGTTTATGTTCATCTCTCAGGTCCACACAGATACTCTATTTGGCTTCCTTGTCAATATTTAGGCCAGTATGTAGAACACACCATTGATTCCATGCTCCTCTGCCCTTGCATCTCCCCACACAGAGAGAATGCTTCCAAGCCATGCACTTTCATGTTCATGTATTTCTTGGCATATGGAACCAATTTAATTTTTTTCTATAGGATTGTGACTTTTAAATAAAATATCTCTCTCCCTCCCCCATTTATTCCCACTTATAAACCTCTTCTCACCAGGCCTTTGTGCTTCCTATGTGGTCTAATTACCTCTTTGTGAAGCCCTAAGATCACTGTGCTCATTTCCTAACCCTGTATGGATATTTGGGGTCCTCAATAGCAACTATTTTTCCTTTAGGTATAAAATAAGGGAATTTTGCGTTCAGGAGCAGAATGCATTTTTGCTTATTTATTTGTTTATCTGTGAATAACTTTTAGAAGAAATAAAAATACTGCAATGAAATAAATGCCTGTTATAGGTATTGAACTCAAAGTAGAGGAGGTCATACCTGACGTATATAGAATTTTATAATTAAAAAAATAATTGAACTTTGGGTTAACAAAAGTTTCTGCATCTGTAAAGTGGGGACTATACTGTATTTCCCTCATGTATTTCTCATGAAGAATAAAAGAGGTAATTCATGTAAGACTCTTAGAATTGTTCTGAATGTGGCACATAGTAAATACATAAATATTAGTTACTATTTTTAATAAAATGTGAAGAGGCATTTAGAAAGCAATTGCAGACATATTTTAGAGATATTGCAGGTTCTGTCCAGACCATCCCAATAAAATGAATATCACAATAAAGTGTTTCAAATTAATTTTTTTCATTTCCCAGTGCACATAAAAGTTATGTTTACACTATCCTGTAGCCTATTAAGTGCGCCATGCTGTTATGTCAAAAAAAAAAAACTATGTAAGTACCTTAAATAAAAAATTCTTTATTGCTAAAAATTGTTAACCATTGTCTGAGCTTTCAGTGAGTCATAACCTTTTCACTGGTGGACGGTCTTGCCTTGATGTTGGTGCCTGCTGACTGATCAGGGTGGTGTTTGATGAAGGTTGTGGTGTCTGTGGCCGTTTCTTAAAAGAAGACAACAATGAAGTTTGCCACATTGATTGACTCTTGTTTTCACCACTGATTTTTCTGTAGCATGCAATGCTGTTTTGATAGTTTTTCACCCGCAGTAGAATTTCTTTCAAAATTAGAATCAGTCCTCTCAAACCCTGCTGCTGCTTTATCAATTACATTTTTGTCATATTCTAAATCCTTTTTTTGTCATTTTAACAATCTTCACAGCATCTTCACCAAGAGTAGATTCCATCTCAAGGAACCACTTTCTTTGCTCATCAGTAAGAGTCAACTTCTCATTTGTTCAAGTTTTATCCTGAGTTTGCAGCAATTCAGTCATATCTTCAGGCCCCACTTCTAATTCTAGGTTTCTTGCTGTTTCCACCACATCTGCAGTTACTTCCTCCACTGAAGTCTTGAATCCCTCAAAGTCATCCATGAGGGTTGGAATCAACTTCTTCCAAACTCCAGTTACTGTTGGTATTTTGACCTGTTTTCATGAATCATAAATGTTGTTCTTGGCATCTAGAATGGTGAATCCTTTCCAGAAGGTTTTCAACTGATTTTGCCAAGATCCATCAGAGGAATCACTATCTATGGCAGCTGTAGGCTTACAACATGTATTTCTTAAATAATAAGACTTGAAAGTCATAATTACTCCTTGATCCATGGGCTTAAAAATGAATGTTATGTTAGCTACCATGAAAATAACATTAATCTCTGTATATCTCTAACAGAGCTCTTGGGTGACCAGGTGCATTGTCAATGAGTAGTAATACTTTGAAAGGAGTCTTTTTTTCTGAGCAGTAGGTCTCAAGAGTGAGCTTAAGATATTCAGTAAACCATGTTGAAAACAGTTGTGCTATCATCCAGGCTTTGTTGTTCCATTTATAGAGCACAGACAGAGTAGATTGAGCATAATTCAGAATGGTGAGTGAGCATTGGCTTCAACTTATCATTAGCTGCATTAGCCCCTAACAAGAGAGGCTGTCTTGAAGCTTGAAGCCAGCTATTGACTTTTCCTCTCTAGCTATGAGAGTCCTAGATGGCATCTTCTTCCAACATAAGGTTATTTTGTTTACATTGAAAATCTGTTGCTTATTGTAGCCACTTTCATTAATGATATTAGTCAAGATCTTCTGGATAACTTGTTACAGCTTCTACATCAGCACTTGCTGCTTCTGCTTGCACTTTTATGTTACAGAGACAGCTTTTTTCCTTAAACTTTATAAAATAACCTCTGCTGGTTTCAAACTTTTCTTCTGCTGCTTCTTCATCTTTCAGCTTTCATAGAATTGAAGAGCGCTAGGGCTTTGCTCTGGATTAGACTTTGGCTTAACAGAATGTTTTGGCTGATTTGATCTTCTATCCAGATCACTACAACTTTCTCCATATCAGCAATAAAGCAGTTTTGCTTTCTTATCATTAGTGTGATCACTGCAGTAACACTTTTAATTTCCCTCAAGAACTTTCCCTTTGCATTCACAGCTTGGCTAACTCTTTGGTGCAATAAGCCTACCTTTCAGCCTGTCTCAGCTTTTAACCTGCACTCCTCACTAAGATTAATCATTTCTAGATTTTGATCTAAAGTGAGAGATGCGTGACTCTTCCTTTCACTTGAACACTTAGAGGCCATTGTGGGGTTATTAATTGGCCTAATTTAAATCTTGTTGTGTCTCAGGGAACAGGGAAGCCTGAGGTGAGGGAGAGTGATGGGAAAACAACCAACGGATGGAGCAGTCAGAACACTTATCAATTAAGTATGCTGTCTTAAATGGGTGTGGATTTTGGAGTCCCCAAATAATTATAAATAACATCAAAGACAACTGATCACAGATCACCATAAAAATAGAATAATAATGAAAAGTTTGAAATATTGCAAGAATTATCAAAATATGATACAGAGACACAAAGTGAGCAAATGCTGTTGGAAAAATAGGCTCTGATAGACTTGCTCTGCACAGGGTTGTCACAACTTCAATTTGTAAAGAATGCAGTATCTGTGCAACTCAATAAAGCAAAGCACAATAAAATAAGGTATACCCATATATACTTTATAATTCAGGAAGAATTCCTTGCTTCTGAAGATGGAAAAGTTTAGGTAAATACTGGGATATTTATATTTATATTTAGTAGATTTGTTAAATGTGAATAAATATGATTAATAGATCTCTCTTAGTAAAATTTATATTTTCATAGATATCATCAACTTAGGGACAAATTGAGTAGCTCCATTTTAAATAGAGTAGTTTCATCAATATAAATATCACAATATCATCCACTTTCCAAAAGTTTTCCCCTCAGAATTTCCCACAAAATAATCTGAGATGCAACCTCCAGAGGTTGTGGTGGGGTCATTGAAAATCCCTGCAACCAGTAGTCAAGTTGGAGTGGTGGGAAATCTGGGAGAGAGATCTTCATGACTTAACCAGGTTTCCATCCAGGAGGTTTGTCCAAGGGGAAGGATTCCAAACCCTAAATCGAGATATAGGGGTGAAGCTCCAGTTCAGAGGAGAAACAGCAAAATTCTGACAAGGCAGCGGACAGCCTTAGCCACTAAATTCTGGGCCTGGAAGAAGCAGGAGTACCAGGAAACCTGCAGGGTTGGCACATTGCACAATCTTATGGGATGCATCGTCTCAGCCCAGATGCTGAGGAGAGTCTGCAGCTTGGGGGAACACGGATGCCCAGACCTTGTCTCTTGGGGCATTGTGGGCTGAGTCTTGTCTATGGCACAGAGAATCCCTGGTCTGATGGAATGGCTCAAACCTACCAGGTTTGCTCACAGAGAGCTTGTATCTGAAACTGTCATGAATGAAGTGTGTGTGTTTATGTGGTATGTGTGTGGGGTGTATCTATAGATCCAGAAGGGGAAGACCTAGAGTGAAGCTGATTTTGGACCCAAAGTCAAAATAAAACTGAAATGAACATAATCAACAATAGCAATGACTGTCGTGGATTGGGGACTCAAACTCCAGGCACAATGCTGGAATTTTAATATAGATCATGCATCCAGAAACTTCAGTGGTATTTCTCACTAACCCCAAAGAACATTTGAAGAAGTAGAAACTCAAAGCAGTAGAGCTACAAGGCCAAGATGATGCAGGAAGGGTGTTTTTGTCCAGAGTCAATAAGTACATTCTCTGTTGGTGCGGGCACCCTGACATACCAGGGAATGTTGACTTTGTCCCTGCTATTCCTGCAGGGCTGACTCCTGATTTTGTCCTAGCCGAGGTCCAACTTGGCTGCATAACTTGTTCATGGTATCACGATCTTAAGTCATCAAAGGGGAAAATGAGTACAGTGAAAAAAGAGCAACATCCATTTTCTAAAATATTCTTAATAGAAATAGAGATAATAAAAGTTATAATACTGATAAGATTATCTATTCCTACATTTGACAAATACTTAGTTATACAAGTTACACTTATCTATCTCACTGTTAGAAGGTTAACATTAATCATTACTGTATTTCATCCTCAAATTAAATTTATAAGAGAACTAATGCCATTCCTTGAATTTTTTTCAAAGTGCATCTCAGAAAGGTTAAATAAATTTTCTTCAATGTTACATAGGAGGGCTACACTTAAAATCCATTGTTTTCTGATTTTTTCCCACTATTCTACTTTACAATTGGAATAACGTTGTGAAACAAAAGGGAACAAAGAAACTTATCTGGAAAGATAGCAGCTTCTTTCAAAGTTCTATTTCTTCTTCTCTATTTTTATTTTTAAAATTTATTTTGTTCAAGTATAGTTTATTTACAATCAAAGTTCTATTTCTCTTTCATCCATTGAGTGACAGCTTTGGAGGAAGAAATGACTGCAATAAATAAGTTTTGACCATACTTTCTAGAACCAGGCATATTGTAATTATATTAATACTCTAATATAGTAGGAATTGGGGTGGTGGGTGTCTTTTGGCATAGAATGGATAGCATCTTGAAGTCCTAGATGGAAATTAATACGGTATGCTTTGTGTTCAATATTTAAAAGACAGATACAATAGCATTTCCCGTCTTAAAAAGAAGCAGATAATTAGAAATGTTTGCTTGGAATGTAGTACTTTCTCTCTTCTTTTGTCCTGGCCCAGCTACAGCTGTGCCCATCATCACATGCTCTATCTGTCACCATCTATCACAGGAGTTATATGGGTGGCATGCTTCATGCAGCTCCCTCTTGCATTCTGAAATAGGTGTGCAACCTCTCTAGGGTTCTGGGAGTGAATGTTACAGGAGCTCTGTGGTGCCTCCACAGTAAGTTTCTATATTCTGATTTTTCATTTTTAACAGGCTATGATTATACTCATTTCTCTGTTGCAGAATTCCCTATCTAGCTAGACTATTTGTAGATAAATTCCCAGGAACCAATGCCAGGATGGATTCCCCTCTAAATATGGAGGCCAGGGCTGCTTCCTTACATCTAGGGCAGTGAAATGATTTGGCGCTGGTCATCAGAGATGATAAGGATGGAAGAAGGGCTGGCAACTGCAAAAGAAGGAAAAAACTCTCCTTTCTTGTTCACTCCAAGGGAATCAATGGAAGAAGAAAAAATAACGTTTAATTATGAAGTTACATTTTCCCATGTGAGTTGGTGCTTTGGTTCAAAAGTTCTCCCTTTTGCTTTGGTGTCTACTTTCCTGGGGGAAAATTCAGAATTCACAAAACAGTAAAAGACCTGGGACTCTCTTGGTAGATTAATGTACAAGTTTAATGTATAAGATTTCAGTGCTCTGCCTCAAATAGTTTCCAGTTAGATACACACATATAACAGATGAAGAATCAACAACTAGGCAATTGGAATTATTTGAATTTTTAAAAGCTTGAGGTTGGATATGATCTTTCAGATGTTTGTAATTATTGAATAGTTTCAATCAATGGCAGAAATATTTATGACAAACTTGCTGTTATCTTTGTCTAAATATACTTTTTAAAAAATTTATTTTACTTTCCGAAGGAAACAGGTAAGTAGGGATTGCCAATACATAACATTTTTTAGACATGATCCCTCCAGAGAAATCCGATTCTTCGGTGCTAAAGGGAATCGAGGGAATTTGATGTGGATGATTGTCCTATTTCTCCAATCCTACACTGTAAGTTTCTTGTGCATAAAATGCTTGTCAAATGCATCTCTGTGTTCTCCTGGTGCCTTGCACTCTGTAGGTCTTTACCAATTAGAATAGAATTATGGATGTTTCCTACCTCATTGATGTCCAAACAAATGCTGAGGTGACACAAGTGATCTATGATGTAACTAAATAAGTGGCACCATATGAGAATTAAAAGAAGAAGAAATAGTCTCATTTTTAAACCATTTTTTTTATAACACAGGGAGAATTGACAGTGTTCATTATTTCTGTCCTGTGTCAAAGATATTTTTTGAAATTTTATTTCATTTATTTTTTTATACAGCAGGTTCTTATTAGTTATCCATTTTATACATATTAGTGTATATATGTCAATCCCAATCTCCCAATTCATCACACCAAAGCTATTCTTAAATATCCTTTGAGTAACACTCATGAAATAGATGACCTCACATAGTGTCAGTTTCCAGCTTACTTGAGCATTTATACCACAGATCCAGCCATATAGAGTGACTGACACAGAATGCTCTTTTCCTGCTCAGAATTCACTGAGGAGGGAGTGTGGTCAAGGTGATGGAGTAGGAAGGTTCTGAGCCAACCTTCTCCCATGGGCAAATAAAAATTGCAACTAATTGCAAAGCAGCTATCTACGAGAATGACCTGAAGATAAGCAGAAAAGATTTTCCACACTTAAAGATATAAAGGAAGAACAACAATGAGATGAGTAGGAGGGGCAGAGATGCAATAAAGACCCATACCCCTGGGTGGGTAACCCACAAACAGGAGGAAATCACAATTTCAGAGGTTCTCCCGAAGGAGTGAGTGTCTAATCCCCACATCGGGCTTCCTAGGCTGGAGATTCTGCACCAAGAGCACCTGGCTTTGAAGGGCAGTGGGGCTTGCATATGGGAGAGCTGGGGGGTTGTAGGAAACAAAGACTTTGGTCTTGAAAGGCTCACACAGAACCTCACATGCTTCAAGACCCAGCACAGAGGCAGTACTTTGAAAGAAAATTGGGTCAGACCCACTTGCTGACATTGGAGAGCCTCCTGGAGAGTCAGGAGGCAACTGGGACACCCCTGCACCCTGCCCAGGAACATAAATGCTAGGGCAGCCAAATTTGGGAGCTCATTCTACCAGAAGGACACTGGTGTCAGCAAGCACCATTTTGGAATCCTCCCTTTGGTCTATTAGTGGTGAGGGTTTACCTGCCAATCATCCAGTTAGTACCAGTCCTGGGACACACCAGGCAGAGTAGCCAGCCACATGGAGACTCAGTCACACCCACAGTGTGCTGGCACCAGCCCTTGGACTACCTGAGCCCTGCAAGCAACCACCCTGGGAGCTGGTTCCAACCACCAGCAGGGTGGTGCCAGCCCTGGGATGCTCCAGGTAGCACAGCCAGACATACAAGAATGCATCCCAGCCCACCATTGGGCCAGTAGCATCTTCACAAGGGAGAACCTAACAGCCAATCAGGCCAGGGACTAGCCCCACCTACCAGAGTGCCCATAGTAGTCAGCCTGGCCACTACAGAAGGTCCCATGAAGCCCACATAAGAGGCACCCCTAAAGCATATAGCTCTGGTGAGCAGAGGGGAGTGTGCTGCTGGGACACATAGGACATGTCCTACATAAGGCCACTTCTCTAAAGTCAAGAAACATAACCACCCTACCTAATACAAATAAAATAAAACAAAACAGATAATTAGGTAAAATGAGGTGATAGAGGAATATGTTTCAAATGAAGAAACAAGGTAAAAAGAAGAACTAAGTGAAGTGGAGACAAGCAATCTACCAAATAAAGAATTCAGGGTAATGACCATAAAGGTGCTCAATGAACTTGGAACAAGAATGGATGAACACAGTGAGAAGTTTACCAAAGAGAAAATATAAGGGACCAAACAGAGCTAAAGAATAAAATAACTGAAAAAAAAAATAGGATGCCACTCTCACCACTTTATTCAACATAGTACTGGAAGTCCTAGCCACAGCAATCAGGCAAGAAAAATAAATAAAAGGAATTCAAATTGGAAAGGAAGAAGTAAAACTGTCACTGTTTGCAGATAAACACTATATATAAAAAAATCCTAAAGATGCCACCAAAACCTATTAGAAGTAATAAGTGAACTCAGTAAAGTTGCAGGACACAAAATTAATATACAGAAATCTGTTGCTTTTCTATACATGAACAATGGACTATCAGAAAGAGAAACTGAGAAAAAATCCTATTTACTATTGCATAAAAATAAAACATTGAGGAATAAATTTAACCAAGGAGGTGAACAATCCGTACTCTGAAAACTATAAGACATTGATGAAAGAAATTGAAGACAACACAAAGATATGGAATGATATACCATGCCCACTATGTTGACACATTTTTAAAGCAAGTTAATTGACAATTCTTTTCTGTGTAATAATTTATCTACTTCAACTCATTTTTAATTCCCCTAACCTAGTTGGTGTCCCAGAAAATCCCTGGTACAGGGATTCATTCTGTTACAAAAGTTACTTTGCAAGTCTTTTCCTGGTTCTTAGATTGTTTTGAAAATTAGTCATGCTAGAAAGCTTGATGATGTAAGAGGGAAAAAATGGTGGAGGAAGATTCCAGAGGAAGGTCAAGGTGATGAGATGAAGAATGCATGCACGTAGAAAACTCTAAACAATAGGAGAAATTTGACCTTTATGAGATGAAAGAGAAGGTGTTGATGGAAATGATGAAGTGTGTGTGTGTGTGTGTGTGTGTGTGTGTGTCCGTGTGTGTGTGTGTCTGTGTGTCCCTGTTGTGTGTGTTGGAGGGAGGTGAGAAGAAATTAATGCCAGATGCAGAATCGCACAAATTACAAAAAATCATCTCATCTGGGTGGACCAATTGCCAAAGAACTCCGTCTCATATCAGACAGATTATCCAAAATGTGGATTGTAGTTTCCAAATGTGGACTGGATTGTAGTTTCTGCTCTGGCCCTCACCCAGTTGCTTTTGTGCAGTTCACATACTGCACATCTGTATGCAGGAGTCCCTTGATACTCTATTTTATTTTTAAAATTAAAAATGTGGATCTGCATCTCAGATAAAGAGGTTGATAGACGGTTGGAGGGAAATTTTATATATTTAATATAGCTAGTGAGTCAAATAGGGGAGTGGTACCTTATTAGGGAGATGCAAATGAAATGGTGGCTACTCTTGAGTTTGGAAGAAAAGGGTCTCTTGTGGCAGCATTTGTGTCTGTCTCTGCCATGTTAGACACCTGAGCCATGGGGCAAACAGTGGATGATTAAATGATGAATGTGAAGACATGTGGGGGAAGGACAAATGGAAAACAGTTAAGTGTTGGCCAGAGTGTGGTTCATGCAATGGACTATGAGGGGAAGATAAGTCAGTGAGGACTGTAGAGATTGCAAACACAGTGGGGTCACTGGCTGGCAGATGTGATGAACCCGGAGAGTAGAAGCTGTGGAAACATGGAGGCGAGCAAGCTGGAAGTTCAGAGCTTGTGGTGGGAGCACAACAACACTGGGCCTTGGGACTCCAGGTGTTGGTTACTTGTGGGTGATGACAAATCATGGGCCCCTGGGTGACCACTGTGAGTTGGAGGGTCACTGGAGCAGAGAGTGTTGGGGAACCAAGATCACATTAGTTGGATCAATCTAGTTTGCATAGATACCAGTCTTCCAACATGATTTCCAGAGATGAAGTAGAGGAAGGCTGAAGGGGGTTTGTGGGGGGAGAGGGGAGGCCAGGGAGTATGTATCCATGTGTCTTTGTGTCATGTATCTCCACAGAGGAGAAAAGTGAACTAGGAAAAGCACCCCTCCTCAGTGGCCTTATTGGCTTAGCTGGAGAGGTCAGCTCTTCCTCCTTCTCCCCCTCCTCTCCCCTCCCATCCCCCTTTTCCTCCCCTTCTTCCTCTTCTCCTTCTTCTGTCCACAGCTGCTTTAATCATAATAGCCACAAACTGGAAACAACCCAAATAGCCAAATAAATAGGTGAATAGGTAAACAAATTGTGGAATATCCTTAAATGAAATCCACAATCATGATAAAGAGGAATCAACTGTTGATATATATATACTTCAATGTGGATAATTCTCAAAATAATTATGCTGATTGAAAAAAGCCAGACATAAAAGAATATACTGCATGAAGTTACAGAAAATGCAAACTAATCTATAGTGACAGAGGATAGCAGATCACAGATTGCTGGGGTGGAGGGGCAAGGTAGCCTAGAAGGGAGGAATTACAGGAATTACACAAAAAATCTTTGGGAGGGTGATGGATATATTCATTATCTTGGTTGTGGTAATGGCTTCACAGGCATATACATATGTCAAAACTTATTAAATTATACAATTTAGACATGTGCAGTTTATGATAAATCAATTATACATCAAAAAGTTGTTAAAAATAATACTCCCTGCCTCCATAATATTAATAAACCCTTTTGAAACCTTATTTTCCAGCCTTGGTTTTCTTCTTTCAACAGTAAATATTTCTCTCCATTCTCTTCTTGCTTGCATGATTTCTGATGAGAAGTCTGCTATAATACTTACCCTTGATCCTCTATAAGTGAGATTTTTTTTTTCCTTTTGGCTTCTTTCAAGACTTTGTCTTGGTTTTTGTTTTCTGTAGTTTGAATATGATATGCCTCAGTGTAAATTTTTTTCAGTATTTATCCTGCTTGATGTGCTCTGAACTTCCTGGATGTGTGGTTGGATGTCTGTCATTAATTTTGGAAAATTCTTAACAATGATTCCTTCAAATATTTAGCAACAACCTTCCTCAGGGAAAAGACAGCTTCCAGTGAGGTTTAGGAGGAGGAGAGTGTACATTTGACAGGACTGGGGTTCCAGTGTCAGCCCCCCAGAACCTAAAGCCCTCAGACAGGTTTATTCCTGAAGGAATCCCTCTCCCTCTGCCTTCTCAGCAGCATCAAGAGTGTAGCTAACATTTTCTTTTTCAATGCTGCTGCTTCCTTTCCTTTGCCTCAGAATATTCTACCAGATTTCCAGAGCAAAACCTCCTGCTCTCAAGGTTTCTGACTATTTCTAAGCACAATAAAATTGTTTCAAAGACAACTGTGGCTAAAGTAATGTCTCTGCCCTGAGCCTGGAAATTTTGTATAGCTGACTGTCTTATTGGGAACAAAAACACTGGGAATAGCTGGGTGGGTGCCTGAGCAGGCTGGATTGGGCATGGGTAAATGGTTGGGTTCTTTGCTTCTGTTGTGGTATAAAAATAAAATCTGCACTGTATATTTTTAGTAATTTAAAACACAATAAAAGTGATCAGAGTCCTTTAAAAAATCTCCAATGGCGTAACCAGGTTAGAGATTTGCATAAATAGGTTACAGCAACACAGAAACTGCATTTTCTGTCTCAAAAAGGGGGAAATAAAATGAAGATATAACTAAGGAAAATAATATATACAATTCTGTAGTGTTTCATATGTAAAATATGAGTGTATAAGTGTAAGGAGAGGTAATAGTTCTCTAGAAAATATTATCACCCTGCGAAAGGGAAAGAATTATGGTTAAACTGCTATTAATCCTCTGATGAAATATTTAGAATGGCAAAATGTCTTTGAGAGATATGCACATTTTGTTTTATTTTTTTCTAAATCTAACTTCTGAATATGTCCACTTCCATTCAGACTAACTCAAAGGATAATACAATGCAGTTTGAAGGGCAGTGAAGAACAAAGTATTGGAGTGACAAAGAAAATGATCCCACCATGTTCTATAGATAGCACAAAAGAGTACCATTCACTGCTGCTTTTTCAACTCATCACAACTTGTACAACCCAACTCTGTTAGCTAATATCTTCAAGAGGAAAAAAAAAACCCTTATAAAATGCATTTCTAACAGTATTTTCTAATCATAAAATAGATTCCAGAGAAAATTCAGAAGGTGTTTAAAAAACTGAAAATGCATCATTTACAACAAGAGGAGTATAAATAAACAAAGGCCTCTAGATTCAAGAAACACAACTGCATCTTGTGGATGAAATTTTTTGGGGTGAGGAGAAGATTGTTCCAGAGGATGTTACATTGAGTTCATTCACAGCCTAGCACGCAAGGAACATTATCTTTCTAAGAATTTAGGAACTACTGCTCTAAATCTATATATTTTTCCCTTTCATTTCCCTTATCATTTTTTTAATTAAAATTTTTAAATTGAAGTCTAGTTAATTTACAATGTTGTTTCAACTGTACAGCAAAGTGATTCAGTTATATATATACGTGTATGTATATACATATTCATTTTCAGATTTTTTTCCATTATAGGTTATTACATGATATTGAGTATAGTTCCCTGTACTATACACTATGTCCTTATTGTTTATCTGTTGAATATATGGTAGTGTGCATATATTAATGCCAAACTCCTGATTTATCCCCACCCCCAGCTATCTCCTCTGGTAACAATAAGTTTGTTTTCTGTGTCTGTGAGTCTGTTTTCCAGCAGTATAAGAACAACTGACAGTGTGAATACACCCTACATCATGACACAGTACTCACACATATGTGTGTATCCATGAGATGAATGCTCATAATTTCATTTTTTTCTAGTCTTTTCTCTTCTCTTCCATTCTTTCATTTTAAAAATGATGATCTTGACCCCACTTCATTGATTTCACAATCCATGAATATGCGGCCACTGTAGGTGGAATACTGAACTGCTTATGATATGTTCTTAATGCTGATTTTGTTTTCCATGTCCCACCTTTTCCTTCCCCCTTTTGAAGGTCTTTTTCCCCTGCCATGATTCAGAAGCGTTTCTCTACCTTTATCTTTGGAACTCTATTGTCTCTGACCACCAGTGAGGACAGGTCCATGGGCCACGTGTGGACAAAACCCCCTTGCATCTCTGAAGGGCTACCTTCTGGGGTGGGGTGGGAGAAAGGAGCCTCTGAAAACTTTTCACTTCATCTGAACACAACTGGGCCCAGAACCCAGGATTCACAGCTCGAGGGGTTGAATCTACTACATAAGACTCTCCAAAAGTGCCATGTTGCAGCTAATGGTCCTGCCTCACACTTTATGGAGAGAAGAAATGATGGGAAGAAGCTTATTTTCCTGCCATCAAGTCCTCCGATTCCACACACCTGCATCTACCGTCTGGATGCTCCGTCCTGGACAATGGCAAAGTGCCCTTTCTCTACCCAAAGGCTACTGCTGCTCTACTACTTAGGGTACTAATCCTGCCCGTGTTGGTGACTATTTTGCAGCTGCAACTAATCTCTTTTCCCCTTGATTACTGAATTCTCTCTTCCCTTAGGCCACAGACATGCCAACACTCCACACTGAAACTAAACGGCACACCTACTCCTGAGTGTGGGTCCTCACCAGGTGATGCCTCATTTCTTTGCTTCTCTGCACAGCACAGCTTGAAAGGGTTGCACGTAGTTGCTGTACCCACTTAACCTCATCTCTTCACAGTCAGTCTTCTGGGCACTGGTTCCTGCAATCCCAGGGAATCTGCTCTTGATGGGTTACTATGACATCATAGTACACTGCTGACGTCACTCCATTGGTCCCCATTCTGTTCACTTAGCAGCATTTGACATCTCTGACCACCTTCTTTATGAAAATCTCTCCTCAGAATATTCTGATTTTCCTCCCTTCTCACTGGATGCTGCTGCTTAATCTTTGCTTGTTCAGCCCTTTCCTGCTCTTTTTTTCCCTGTAGTCCTTATACTTTCTGTCATTTACTAATTTAGTTAGTTTATTGTCAGTTTCCACCACTAAAGTGTATGTTCTGATAGGACAAGGGTTTTTTTTTTCTGTTTTGTTCCTTGATAATCTCCAACACTTAGGACAATGTGTGATCTATAATTGTCATTCAATGCTTTGTTGAATGAATCTCGTAGTGTCTTGGATGTATACGTTTTAAAATTTTATAAGTGCTATTGTGCTATAGACGTTCTTCTGTCTTTTCTTTTTTTAATACATAACCCTAAGCATTTAAGATCACCAGTGTTGCCTTATGTAGATAGAATATATCTGTTTTAATATTTCAAGGTATTCTCTTCATGTAAACATCATATTTTATTTGTCTATTTTCTTAGGAATTAATATTTAAGTTGCTCCGAACTTGTTATACCACAAATATTGAAGCCAAGATTAGTCCCATGAATGTTGCCTTGTGGACATGTGAATTTCTCTGGGAGAGGTATACTCAGGAGAAGAGCTTGTGAATCATAGGTTATATGTCTTCATTATCTCTACATAATAAGTACTGCCATATTGCTTCCCAAAAATGATGTACAAATTTGCATTCTTACCTAAGGTATGTGGATGCTTATTTTCCCATATATTCCACCACATTTATAATTACCTTTCTTGTTTTTGTCAAGCTGATTGGTGTAGAATATCCTTTTAAAAAGTTTACATTCATACCACTTTATATGGACACTGAAATATGAATTTCAGTAATTTTCACTTTATGAAATATTATTCTTCTTTTGATTTTTCCTCCAACCATTTAAATACATAAATCATCCTTAGCTTGTGTACTGCAGAAAAACAAGCAGACTGCTTGTTTTTGCTACCAAGCCATGAGCTACGTGGTTGGCAGAATGATATCTTACTGTTGCTTTTCTTTGAAAATATCTACCTACTAATGAATTTAACCATCTTTTTCTGAACTTGTTAGCTTTTTAGATTTCCCTTTTATTATTAACTTATCTTCTGTCTTTGATGAATTGCATTTTTATTAGTTTTCCTGTATTTCTTTACATTTTTAAGACTCTGATAGATTCTTAAATATTAGTCTTGTCAAGTTTTTACATTTCAATTAATCTTCTCTCAGTCTATCATCTGTCAGGTGGCCTCCTATTTGTCTCTCTTTGTTGAACAGATATTTGGTAGAGTATCTGTTATTTGGAAGTTTGGTAGAGTAAGTTCCAGTAAGTTTTTGATCTTCATGGTTTGTGAAGGTTTAATATTACCAAAGAGGAAATTCCTTACTTCTATATCACAAAGATATTTTTCTATATTTTCATCTCTTAGTTTTATGTTATCTTTCACTTTCAAGTCCTTAATTCTGCATCCATATTGTAGTTAATGAAAGATACAGACCCAGCTTAAATTTCATGTGAGGTGAACAGTCTTCCCCAAGAAAGCTATTTAATATTTTTTCTTTATTATTGATTTGTTGGTACCACTCTTATATCAAGTTGTATCTGTTTTATGAGCATTTATTTCTGAGCTTGCTTTTCTGTTGTGAGTCTATATTTTAAGTGGTATCGTAGTATCATGTTATTTTATTATTATTAACATTAGCATTATTATTATTACATTACATTCTACCTTAAATTCTTGTATGACAATTCTTTTATTTTCTCAAGACTAATTTATTGATGGAACTTTATTCTTTCCTATAAAGTTTTAGACAACTTCTTTTCAAAAAAGCACTTGAAAAAAATCTAACTGAGTTTTTAATTTGATTTCATTAAATTATAAATGTATATGGGAATTTGTGGTTAAATAATATACTTTTCTTTCTTCGTACTCTAACGTTTTAAGAATTTTCTTCAGAGAGTAGTTGTGCTTTCTCTGTGGGCTTAGGTCCTAGGCATGTATTTTTCTCTTGCCAGTGTAAAGGAATGGTCTAGATTATTTTAAAATCTGTGCTAGAAAATTTGTTGTAGTCTTTTTACTTTTAGTAGTATATCTGATATGTTTTCTGTACTTGCCCATAAAAATCTATAAATAATGGACATTCTACTTAATTTTTTTTAAAAAACATACATGCTTTGTCTCTTTTGCTGGTCTGCAAGTGTTATCCAGAACTTCTAGTGCCATGCATAACAGCAGTGAAATCAGGCATCTTGTCTTTTTTCCTGCATTTAAAGAGATTTCTGGGTTTTGGTCTCACATGTAAGGTCAACACTCTTGTCCTACAAATAAAATAAGATAAAATAAAATAAAAACATAAAAAGCTGAACAAACTGAACATCAAGAATTCATCTTAGATCCTTAGAGAACTGAGGACACAGGGCAGATGACTGCCCACAACACTGAAGAGATGGGCAGGTGGAAACAGAGAATTATAACTCAGCAGCACAAAAGCCCAGGAGTACAATGTAAATTGTGATTAACAAATTTCTGGAGGCACCATATGGAAGAGTTTAAAAACTAAAAACCCACAGGCCCAGTGTGAGGGGAGTCCCCACAATTGGTGAGTTTTACCCCCAAGGAACCTGACCAGGTTTTCCAAGTAAAGGGCAGAGAAAACTCCATTTATGCTTTTGGCTAGGGGAGGGAAAATTTGCCATTTAGAAGTATGCCCAGAGAATTCTGATTTTCTTAACAAGGCCTGGCCTCAGAGAAACTATTTTACCAGAACCTAACCAGCCCGGTGAAGGGAACTATCCAACTCCAGCCTTTTCTAGATTTCCTGTCTCATCTAAGAAAGAACAAATAAACAAAAACCCAGAGCTGAGAAGCACAGGCTCACTAAAAGACTGATACACAGTTATATAAATAAATAGTTTCCCTGCTTGCCCTTTTTAGCCAGGCCAAAAAAAAAAAGTTTCTGGGGAAAAAGTTAACATATAAAGTAGTTTTATATAAAATATCAATTGTCTTCTATATTTTGATAAGCATCAGTACCAGTTCTTTCATTTGAAAAACAATTTGTGGCATTGGAGGAAAAGGATTCTGTGATTGTTGAAGTGAATTTTGTTATAAATGCAAAGAAAAGATACAATATAGAAAAAATACTTTCTAAAAAACCCCACCATATCACCATATAAATAGAGATACTATGTGATACAATGAAAAGAGCTGTGCATCTCAGACACTGTTAAAGAAAAAAAATATCTAAAGGAAACCTGAGGACAGCCAGAGAGACAAAAATAAGGGCACAAGGGAAAATATTAGCCTCTGACACCTACATGTAGAGCAAGCAGTAAACACTGCATATCCCCACCATGTAAAAGAAAACCTCACACAAAAGGATTTTAAAACTTATTTTCTCTTACCCAGGACTTCATATCCAGATTTCAGCAGTTACCAGACACACTAAAAGACAAAAAACATAGTTGTAAGAGACAGAGTAAGCAAGAAAACCAGACTAAGATATGGCAGAAATTTTGGAATTATCTGGGAATATAAAGCAACTATTATTATAAGCTAAGGGCTATAACAGAAAAAGTGGGCAATATGTAAGAACAGATGGGTAATGTAGGCAGAGTGATGTAAACACTAAGAAATAATCAAAAGGAACCTATAGCAATCAAAAACACTGTCACAGAAATGAAGAATGTGCATTTTTTTGATTGGGTTGTTTATATTGATGACATAAAGCCACATGAGCTGTTTCTAAATTTTGGAGACTAATCCCTTGTCAGTCACATAATTTGCAAATATTTTCTCCCATTCTGTGGGTTGTCTTTTCATTTGGTTTATGGTTTCCTTCACTATGCAAAAGCTTTTGAGTTTAATTAGGTCCCATTTGTTTATTTTTGTTTTCATTTCCATTACTCTGGGAGACAGATTGAGAAAGATATTGCTGCGATTTATGTCAGAGAGTGTTCTGCCTGTGTTTTCCTCAAAGAGTTTTATAGTATCCAGTCTCACATTTAGGTCTTCAATACATTTTTTGTTTTAACATCTTTATTGGAGTATAATTGCTTTACAATGGTGTGTTAATTTCTGCTGTATAACAAAGTGAATCAGCTATACATATACATACAACCCCTTAGCTCCTCCCTCTTGTGTCTCTGTCCCACCCTCCCTATCCAACCTCTCTACGTGGACACAAAGATGATGACTTCATCCCAGCTTACAATTCCCCCTCTGCGTGTCCTCAACTCCATTCTCTATGTCTGCATCTTTATTCCTGTCCTGCCCCTAGGGTTTTCAGAAACCTTTTTTTCTTTTTTAAGATTCAGTATATATGTGTTAGCATGTGCTATTTGTTTTTCTCTTTCTGACTCAATTCACTCTGTATGACAGTCTCTAGGTCCATCCACCTCGCTACAAATAACTCAATTTCATTTCTTTTTATGGCTGAGTAATATTCCATTGTATATACGTGCCACATCTTCTTTATCCATTCATCTGTAGATGGACACTTAGGTTCCTTCCATGTTCTGGTTATTGTAAATAGAGCTGCAATGAAAATTGTGGTACATGACTCTTTTTGAATTATGGTTTTTCTCAGGGTATATGCTCAGTAGTGGGATTGCTGGGTCCTATGGTAGTTCTATTTGTAGTTTTTTAAAGAACCTCCATACTGTTCTCCATAGTGGCTGTATCAATTTACATTCCCACCAACAGTGAAAGAGGGTTCCCTTTTCTCCACACCCTCCCTGGCATTTATTGTCTGTAGAATTTTTTGATGATGGTCATTCTGACAGGTGTGAGGTGATACCTCATTGTAGTTTGATTTGCATTTCTCTAATGATTAATGATGTTGAACACCCTTTTATGTGTTTGTTGGCACTCTATCTTCTTTGGAGAAATGTCTGTTTAGGCCTTCTGACCATTTTTGGATTGGGTGGGGTTTTTTTTGATAATGAGCTATATGAGCTGCTTGTAAATTTTGGAGATTAATCCTTTGTCAGTTGCTTCATTTGCAAATATTTTCTCCCATTCTGAGGGTTGTCTTTTGGTCTCGTTTATGGTTTCCTTTGCTGTGCAAAAGCTTTGAAGTTGGAAGATTTTTAATCACAATTTCAATTTCAGTGCTTGTGATTAATCTCTTTGCATTTTCTATTTGTTCCTGGTTCAGTATCAGAAGATTGTGCTTTTCTAAGAATTTGTCCATTTCTTCCAGGTTATCCATCTTATTGGCACATAGTTGCTTGTTGTAACCTCTCATGGTCCTTTGTATTTCTGCAGTGTCAGTTGTTACTTCTCCTTTTTCATTTATAATTCTATTGATTTGAGTTCTCTCCTTTTTTTTCTGGATGAGTATCGTTAATGGATTATCAATTTTGTTTATCTTCTCAAAGAGCCAGCTTTTAGTTTTATTGATCTTTGCTATTGTTTCCTTCATTTCTTTTTCACTTATTTCTGATCTGATCTTTATGATTTCTTGCTTTCTGATAACTTTGGGGTTGCTTCTTTCTTCTTCTTTCTCTAATCCCTTTGGGTGTAAGGTTAGGTTGTTTTTTGAGATATTACTTGTTTTTTGAGGTAGGATTGTACTGCTATAAACTTCCCTCTTAGAACTGCTTTTGCTGAACCCCATAGGTTTGGGGTCGTGATTTCATTGTCATTTGTTTCTACATATTTTTTATTTCCTCTTTAATTTCTTCAGTGATCTCTTGGTTATTTAATAGTGTATTCTTTAGCCTCCATATGTTTGTATTTTTTACAGATTTTTTCCTGTAATTGATATCTAGTCTTATAGTGTTGTTGTCGGAAAAGATACTTGATACAATTTCAATTTTTCTAAATTTTCCAGGGCTTGATTTGTGACCCAAGATATGATCTATCTTGGAGAATGTTCCATGAGCACTTGAGAAAAAAGTGTATCCTGCTGCTTTTGGATGGAATGTCTTATAAATACCAGTTAAGTCCGTCTTGTTTAATTTATCATTTAAAGCTTGTGTTTCCTTATTTATTTTCATTTTGGATGATCTCTCCATTGGTGAAAGTGGGGTGGTAACATCCCCTACATTTATTGTGTTACTATCAATTCCCCTTTTATGTCTGTTAGCATTTGCTTTATGTATTGATGTGCTCTTATGTTGGGTGCATAAATATTTACAATTGTTATATCTTCTTCTTGGATTGATATCTTGATCATTATGTAGTGTCCTTCTTTGTCTCTTGTAGCAGTCTTTATTTTAAAGTCTATTTTCTCTGATATGAGAATTGCTACTCCAGCTTTCTGTTGATTTCCATTTGAATGGAATATCTTTTTCCATCCCTTCACTTCAGCCTGTATGTGTCCCTAGGTCTTAAGTGGGTCTCTTGTGGAAGCGTATGTAAGAGTCTTGTTTTTGTATCCATTCAGCTAGTCTATGTCTTTTGGTTGGAGCATTTAATCCATTTACATTTAAGGTAGTTATCGATATGTATGTTCTTATTACCATTTTCTTAATTGTTTTTAGTTAGTTATTGTAAGTCTTTTCTTTCTCTTGTGTTTCCTGCCTAGAGAAGTTCCTTTAGCATTTGTTGTAGAGCTGGTTTGGTGGTGCCGAATTCTGTCATCTTTTGCTTATCTGTAAAGATTTTAATTTCTCCATCAAATCTGAATGAGATCCTTGTTGTGTAGAGTAATCCTGGTTGTAGCCTTTTCCCTTTCATCACTTTAAATATGTCTTGACACACCCTTCTGGCTTGCAGAGTTTCTGCTGAAAGGTCAGCTGTTAACCTTATGGGGATTCCCTTGTATGTTAATTGTTGCTTTTCCCTTGTTGCTTTTAATATTTTTTCTTTGTACTTAATTTTTAATAGTTTAATTAATATATGTCTTGACATGTTTCTCCTTGGATTTATCCTGTATGGGACTCTCTGTGCTTCCTGGACTAGACTGACTGTTTCCTTACCCATATTAGGGAACTTTTCAACTATAACCCCTTCAAATGTTTTCTCAGTCCCTTTTTTTTTCTCTTCTTCTTCTGGGACTCCTATAATTCGAATGTTGTTTCATTCAATGTTGTCCCAGAGGTCTCTGAGATTGTTCTCAATTCTTTTCATCCTTTTTTTTCTTTTTTTCTGCTCTGTGGTAGCTATTTCCACTCTTTTGTCTTCCAGGTCACTTATGCGTTCTTCTGCCTCACTTATTCTGCTACTGATTCCTTCTAGAGAATTTTTAATTTCATTTATTGTGTTGTTCATTATTATTTGTTTGCTCTTTAGTTTTTCTGGGTCCTTGTTAATCATTTCTTGATTTTCTCTATTCTATTTCCAAGATTTTGGATCATCTTTACTAACATTACTCTGAATTCATTTTTAGGTAGACTGCCTATTTCCTCTTCCTATGTTTCATCTGGTGGGTTTTTGCTTTGTTCCTTCATCTGCTGTGTATTTCTCTGTCTTCTTATTTGGCTTAAGTTACTGTGTTTAGGGTCTCCATTTTGCAGGCTGCAGGTTCATATTTCCCATTGTTTTTGGTGTCTGCTCCTAGTGGGTAAGGTTGGTTCAGTGAGTTGTGTAGGCTTCCTGGTGGAGAGGACTGGTGCCTATTTTCTGTGGATGAGGTTATATCTTGTCTTTCTGGTGGGCAGGACCACCTCTGGTGGTGTGTTTTGGGGTGTCTGTGAACTTATTATGATTTTAGGCAGCCTCTCTGCTAATGGGTGGGTTTGTGTTCCTGTCTTGCTAGTTTTTTGGCATAGGGTGTCCAGCACTGTAGCTTGCCAGTCAGTGAATGGAGCTCAGTATTAACGTTGGGATGGACATCTCTAGGAGAGCTTTCACCATTGATAGTACATGCGGCTGGGAGTTGTCTGGTGGACCAATTTCCTGAACTCAGCTCTCCCACCCCAGAGGCTCAGGTCTGACACCCGGCCAGAGCAACCAGACCCTGTCAGCCACACGGCTCAGAAGAAAGGGGGGGAAAAAAGAAAGACAGAAAGAATAATAATATAAAATAAAGTTATTAAAATAAAAAAATATTAAAAATAAAAAATATAAGAGAAAAAAAAAAGAAAGAGAGAAAGAAAGAAGAGAGCAACCAAACCAAAAAACATATCCTCCAATTATAACAAGTGTTAAAAACTATACTAAAAGAAAACAAAAAACACAAAACAAAAAATGGACAGTCAGAGCCCTAGGACAAATTGCAAAAGCAAAGCTATATAGATAAAACCATACAAAGAAACGTACACATACACACTCATAAGAAGAGAAAAAGGAAAAAAAGAGAAAAAATGTATAAATATATAAAAAAATTAAAAAGGAAGAGAGCAACCAAATCAATAAAGAAATCTACCAATGATAATAAGTTCTAAATACTAAACTAAGATAAACATCAAACCAGAAAGTAATTAGGTGCAGATAGCAAACCCCAAGTCTACAGTTGTTCCCAAAATCCATTGCCTCAATTTTGGGATGATTAATTGTTTATTCAGGTATTCCACAGGTGCAGGGTACATCAAGTTGATTTTGGAGATTTAATCTGATGCTCCTGAGGCTGCTGGGAGAAATTTCCATTTCTCTTCTATGTTCGCACAGCTCCTGGTGTTCAGCTTTGGATTTGGCCCTGCCTTTGTCTGTAAGTCAGCTGAAGGCATATTTAGGGAAGTCTGAGGTCTTCTGCCACTGTTCAGTAGGTGTTCTGTAGGAGCTATTCCAGTTTTAGATGTTGTTTTGATGTATTTGTGGGGAGGAAGGTGATCCCCACGTCTTACTCCTCCATCATCTTGAAGGCACCCCTCTTCAATCCATTTTGAGTTTATTTTTGTGTATGGTGTTAAAGAATGTTCTAATTTCTTTTTTTTTTACATGTAGCTGTCCAGTTTTCCCAGCACCATTTACTGAAGAGACTGTCTTTCTTCCATTGTATAATCTTGCCTCCCTTGTCATAGACTGATTGTCCGTAGGTGTGAAGGTTTATCTCTGGGCTTTCTATCCTGTTCCATTGATCTATGTTCTTGTGTCAGAACCATACTCTTTTGATTACTGTAGCTTTGTAGTATAGTCTGAAGTCAGGGAACCCTAGTCCTCCAGCTCCATTTTTCTTTCTCAAGATTGCTTTGGCTATTGGAGGTCTTTTGTGTTTACATACAAATTTTTGTATTTTTTTGTTCTAATTTTGTGAAAAATGCCATTGGTAGTTTGATAAGGATTGCACTGAATCTGTAGATTGCCTTGTGTAGTATAGTCATTTTGTCAGTAATGATTCTTCCAGTGCAAGGACATGGTATATCTTTCTATCTGTTTGTGTCATCTTTGATTTCTCTAAGGCAAGAAAGAGACCAGCAACTTAAAACATCTTTGTACATATATACACTGCTACATCTAAACCAGATGGGAACAGCAAAGCCCCAGACTACAATAGATACACACACACAAAATAAAAAGCAACCAAAACACAATACTAAAGATAGTCATCAAACCACAAGAGAAGAGAATAGGAGAGGAAGGGGGAAAAAAAGACCTATAAAAACAAACCCCAAACAATTAAGAAAATGGCAATAGGAACATATATATGGATAATTACCTTAAATGTAAATAGATTAAATGATCCAACCAAAAGACAGAGACTGGCTGAATGGATGCATAAACAAACCTGTATATATACTGTGTATAAGAGACAAACTTCAGACCTAGGGACACATACAAACTGAAAGTGAGAGGATGGAAAAAGTATTCCATGCAAATGGAAGTCAAAAGAAAGCTGGATAGCAATACTCATATCATACAAAATAGACTTTAAAATAAAGCCTGTGATAAGAGACAAAAACGGACAGTACATAACAATCAAGGGATCAATCCAGGAAGAAGATACAGAATTTGTAAATATATATGCACCCAACATAGGGGTCCCTCAATATATAAGGCAAATACTAACAGCCATAAAGGGAGAAATCGACATTAACACAATAACAGTGGGGGACTTTAACACCCCATTTTAATCAATGGACAGATCATCCAGACAGAACATCAATAAGGAAACACAGGTTTTAAATGACACATTAGATCAGACTCACTTAATTCATATTTATAGAGCATTCCATCCAAAAGCAGAAGAATACACTTTTTTCTCAAGTGCACATGGATCATTGTCCAGGATAGGTCACATCTTGGGCCACAAATCAAGCCTCAGTAAATTTAAGAAAATCAAAATCATATCAAACATCTTTTCCAACCACAACTCTGAGATTAGAAATAAACTACCAAAAAAAAAAAAACCTATAAAAAACACAAATACGTGGAGGCTAAACAATATGCTACTGAACTGCCAATGGATCACTGAAGAAATCAAAGAGGAAATAAAAAATTCCTAGAGACAAAGGAAAACAAAAGCACAATGATCCAAAACCTATGGGATGCAGCAAAAGCAATTCTAAGTGTGAAGTTTATAGCAATACAGTCTCACCTCAGGAAACAAGAAAAATCTCAAATAAACAACCTAACTTTACACCTAAAGCAACTAGAGAAAGAAGAACAAACAAAACTTAAAGTGAGTTGAAGAAAAAAAATCATAAAGATCAGAGTCGAAATAAATAAAATAGAGATGAAGAAAACAATAGCAAAGATCAATGAAACTAAAAGCTTGTTCCTTGAAAAGATAAATAAAAGATAAAACTACAGCCAGACTCATGAAGAAAAAAAGGGTGAGGGCTCAATAAAATTAGAAATGAAAAAGGGGAAGTTACAACTGACACCACAGAAATACAAAGGGTCATAACAATCTTCTCGTTAGAAATTATGCAAGCAATAAGAGAGTGGAGTGAAATATTTAAAGTGTTGAAATAAAAGAACCACCAAACTAGAATTCTGTATCCAGGAAAATTATTCTTCAGAGTGAAGGATGAATAGAGGTTTTCTCAGACGAACAAAAATTAAGGAAATTTGTCCCCAATAGACTTTGTTTGAATAAAATGCTAAACTAAATTCTTCAGAAGGAAGGAAAACTGTGTAGGTCAGATATACAAAAAGAAAGGAAGAGTATTAGAAAAGAAATAAATGAAAATAAAACAAATCTTTTATTTTTCTTATTAATTCATCTAACAGATAACTGTTCAATATAATAGCAAAAATATATTCTGTGATTATAGCTTATGGATAAGTGAAATAAATTACCATAATGTTGAAAGAAAGAGGAGGGAGGAATTGGGAATACATTATTATCAGGTATATGAACTGCCTAGGAAGTAGGATGGTGCAATTTGAAAGGGGATTTGGATTAGTTATAAATGTATATAGCAAACTCAGGGACAACTACTAAAAAGTTAAAAAAAAACAAGTAGTTGTATGCTAAGATAGGAGGAAAAAGTGGAAGCAGAAAAAATTTTGAATTAAAATTAGAGAAGATAGAAAAATAATGAAGCACACACCCACACAAAACAAAGACCAAAGGCAAATAATTTTAAAAAGTAACAAATACAGGAGCTATTAATCAAACCATATAAATAATTAAGTTAAATATCAGTAGTCTAAATACACCAATTAAAAGACAAGGACTGTCAAAGTAAATTTAAAAAACAAGTTCCCACTGTATATTTTCTGCAAGAATCTCACTTGAATATAAAGACTTAGATATATGAAATGGGTTGGAGAATAATATACCATAATAACACTCAGTGAAAGATATATCAGTTTCAGACGAAGCAGAATTAAGAGCAAGGAAAATTATCAGGGGATATAGAAAGACATAACACAATGATAAAGGAGTTTTAACTACTATTACAGTTGGGAAACTCAACATCTCTGCATTAGTAATAGATCTGCTGGGCAGATCAATAGTGACATAGATGAATTGAACAACACCAGCAATCAACAAGATTTAATTCACATCTATGGAATATTTCATCCAATAACAACAGAATACATTCTTCTCAAGCTCACATGAAACATTCACCAAATTAGACAAAATTCTGGGCAATAAAACATACTTTAACATATTAAAAAGAATAGAAACTATTCAATGTCTGCTTTCAGACCACAAAGGAATTAAACTAGTAATCAATAACAGAAAGATAGCTGGAAAATCCCCCACTACTTCTAAATAACACAAGGGTTAAAGAAAAAAAATCTCAAGGTAAATGTAAAAATCTTTTTGAATTAATAAAAATAAAAATATAACTTACCAACATTTATCATATGCAGTAAAAGTAGTGCCTAGAGGGAAATTTATAGCATTCAGTGCATATGATAGAAAAGAAGAAAGATTTAAAATCAAAATGTAGATTTCCAACTTATGAAACTAGAAAAAGAAGAATAAATTATTTACAAAGTAAGAAGAAGCAAAGGAACAATAAAATTTAGGGCAGAACTTATTGAACTTAAGTAAGAAATCAGTAGAGAAAATCAAAGAAACAAAAAGCTGGTTCTTTGAAATGATCAATAAATTGATAAAACTCTAGCCATGTTAACTAAGAAAAAAAGAAAGAAGACATAAACAATGCATTGAATTCTAAACCTCCACTAACTCTCTTCTGGAGAGCAAAGGCATTGAGTGGGAAGCAGGGAGAAAACTGTTCTTTGGATAAAGACACTTGCAAAACCCCTAACCAGTTATTATCAGTCTGCTCCACTGAGGATATTATTCTTTATCTGATAAGCAGAATAACACTTACCTCATACTCCTTAAGTAAAACACATAGATGTCAGAAGGTGGGTGATAAGCTGGCATTTAAAAAAATATATTTTACTATAGCAAAATTGACATTTTTGTTTTGGTGTACACTTCTACGCATTTTAACACATGCATAAATTTATAGAATCACACCAGAATTAGAATACAGAATAGTTCCATTATCCAAAAATTTCCCTTAGGAATTTTATAGTCACATTTACCTCCAACTCCTAACCGCTGGCAACCTCTGTTCTGTTCTATGTGCCTATAGTCTTGCATTTTTCAGAATAGCCAAGAAATGGAATCAAACAATACATAGCCTTGTAAGACTTCTGTCATGCAACAGAATGCCTCTGGGATTCATTCAAGGTTTTGTGTGTATCAATAGTTGGTTCATTTTTATTACATTGTATGGATGTATCCCAGATATTCTATCTATTTACATAATGAAGGCATTTGAGTAGTTTCTAGTTTTTAACTTTTACAAATAAAGCCACTATAAACATTTGTGTACAGGTTTTACTGTAAGCATAATTTCTGAATGGTATTCTGTCCCATTGATTCATTTTTTTATCTCTTTTCCAACAACCACCATTTATTGTAGCTTTACAGTAAATCTTTTTTTTTTTTTTTTTGCGGTACGCGGGCCTCTCACTGTTGTGGCCCCTCCCGTTGCGGAGCACAGGCTCCGGACGCTCAGGCTCAGCGGCCATGGCTCACAGGCCTAGCCGCTCCGCAGCATGTGGGATCTTCCTGGACCGGGGCACGAACCCGTGTCCCCTGCATCGGCAGGTGGACTCTCAACCACTGCGCCACCAGGGAAGCCCTACAGTAAAATTTTACAGTAAATCAGAGAGTTTGATTCTCCCAACTTTATGCTGATTTTTTCAAATCTATCATTTATCTATCTATTTTTAATTAATTTACACATTTTGGTTATTGTACTTTGCAGTTCCATTCTTTTCATTTGGTTCTTCTTTATAACTTCTGTTTTGTTGCTGAAACATTCTGTATTTCCATTTGTTTCAACAGTTTTCACAACTGACTGTTAGATAATTCCAGTGTCTTAGTTTTAGTCTTGGGGTCTGTTGTCCTATCCCATGTGAGCTGAGATTTTCCTAACTCTTTGTATGTCAAATAATTTTGGTTTGTATTCTGGACATTTGGATGACTAGCTACTATGTAAAACATATTTTAATTTTTATATTGAGAGTTTTTCATTATTTTATGTTGCAAAAATATTAGGAAATTTGTTATATTTAAATTTTTAAAGTTAATCATCCTTGAATAAAGACTCTGTGTATGATCATGAAAAGAGAGGGCACATTCTCTTGGGATTTCTTTGTTGTCAACACTGTTTCTTTTTGATGTCTCTTCTTTGGTAGCTGAAATAATAATTGAGTTAGATTTATGTAATTTGTTTAGTCTTCTCCCAGTTTGATGAACTAAGGATATAGCTAGAAACAATTGTTCTCCTAGCAGGAAACTTAAACTTATGTATAGTCAGCCCTCTGTATCTGCAGGTTTTGCATCCATGGATTCAACCAATTGTGGATCAAAAATATTTGAAAAATAAACTTCAGAAAGTTCCAAAAAGCAAAATTTGAATTTGCTGCTCACTGGCCACTATCTACATAGCATTTACATTGTAATAGATATTATAAGTAATCTAGAGATGATTTAAAGAATACCAGAGGATGTGCATTGGTTATATGCAAGTATTGTGACATTTTATATAAATGACTTGAGCATCCGTGGATTTTGTTATCTGCAGGTGTCCTGGAACTAATCTCCCAGGGATACTGAGGGACTACTGCTGTTTATTCTTTGTATTTGTTATAGGTATGGTGGAAACTAGATTTCTGTTCCCAGTTCTATATTTAGACTGACTTTCATGTGTTGCTTCCAGTGTGGCTAGCCAAGGTCGTTTTTCTTACAAGATGCCTAACCTGATGGTGAGAAGTCCTTTGATCTGACTTCCTTTTGGTGCAGCTATGGAAGGGGATGTGGCATGACTCCCAGCATGACTGCTTTCAGATGATGTCAATCCTGAACAGTTTAGAGAGTTCTGTATACCTTGTACTTAGATGTACTATGCCTTGATTTTGCTATCACAACTCGGTAGAGAGGTGGGATCTTGCCACCAGCAAGAGGACTGGACAAGCAGGAGTTAATTGGCTGGGCCAAGATGCAATTTCACTCCAGAGGATGCCTTATATGTATTCTTATTGCCTTTTCCTGTAACTGTATCCACGACACTACTCATTTGGTTAGAATTGAAGTAGTCTAGGTACAGACAGTATTTACCATCAGGTTGTTTGACCCTTTGTATCCCAAAAACCCTGCATCCTCACAACCAAACCCACACAACCACCGCTGCAGCTTCAGGCACACGCTGGCCCCAGACCTGTGTGGATGCAGTGTGAGTGTGTATGCCATCAGCTGAGATGGATGCACGGGAACCCCTGCTCCCTGGCTCTGCTTGTTTCCTGATGATTTGGCTTCTCTCTCATTCCTGTGTCTGAACATTTACTTTGGAGCTCCTTCTGTTTCCTCGGACTTTGTCTTTCTCCCTGATACCGACATGTGGGATGATAACCTGGCTAAGAGGATGGGGCATTGCCTGCCCAGCCCACCAAACCCACAACACTGATACCTGCTGACCTACCTCTGCCTCACAGCCATGTGGAGGTGGCTGGACCTTCGGCTCTGATGGCCTTGCTTGTCAGGAAGTCAGCCCTGCTCCTGACCACTTTTCTGCTTCCTCCTTGCAGGACTGGCAATCATTTTGTCATCTGTGTTCACTCCTCCATTCTCCAGGGCTGACCCCGTCCCAGAAGGCACACCCATTTCTGGGTTTCTGATTACTGTCTTCTCCTGAGAACCATTTCCATTAACCCCTTTGCAGCTGGCTGGTCTTAAGTTCAAACTGAGCCTTTACTCAGTATAATAGCACTTTCCCAATTCTTGGCTAAATGTGGGTCCATTTTACTGGCTTTTTCAAGCTAACGTAGCAATGCATGGCCCCGTGGTGTTTAAGATTCAGCCTGCCTCTTTCTACATCCATTATTGCCCTGAAAATGAGAGTTCAGGGCACGTCATTTTATAAATGGCATAGATTTCCTTTTTAGATGCATTTTCTTCCCCTCCTTCCCAGTGGAGATCATTTGTCAGATTTTGCTCACTCACTCACAGAACTTTGTGAGTTTTCTTTTTCCTGCAATTTATCCTTGTCCGCTTGGCATTTCACTACCTCTGAGATCTGCAAAATAGGGCATTTCATGGTATATTCCATTCTCGTACCATTTATAAAGGTGTGAAAGCTAGACCTAGCAGCACTGTGGGAGAAACCAAACTGTTCACTTTTATTTATCATATTCTTCCAAGAAAAACATATTAAAAATGTGAAAATGCATGCTATGCTAGAAGAGGGGGTGGTAAGGAGAGGATGGTGGGAGCTATGGTTATAAAGATGAAGGATCCATAGTTCCTGCCTCTGGAAGAGAAGGTACCCACACTGACTCTGGTGTCTGCTGTAACCAGGACTATGAACATGACCAGCAGGTGGCTCAGTACAGAGGCAGCCACGCCAGTTATTATCCATCTGATTGCGAGTGAGCCAACACGGGCTACCATATCAATAGGGCCCTTCCCTACCTGACATGTTGTGTCTCCAGGACTTTTAGTTGGGAGACCACCGAAAATCGGTGCAAAAGGAATTCTTATCCAAGAGGTTTCAGAGGATGTTGGTTGCTGCTCTACATAGACAACATATGCTTTGGAGATACAGGATATATAATCAGCGAATATGTGGAAGGGAAGAAGAATCAAATAGTGGTTCTGAAATGGAGCAGGACCCTGTAGTCCCCCCCGGCACACCAGAGTCCTCTGCCTGACTTTTGTCTGTAGAGAAACCTTAGCCAAAGAATAAGTTTAATCAGAGAAGTGAGAAAATGCAGAAACAAAGGAAAACAGTCAAATGAGACCAAATAATAATAGTTTAGTCATTAAGCAAAGTCAAGAACACTTAGTTCCTTCTCAAGGGCTATAGATAATATTCTGAGCCACATCCTGTGAGCTGTCTTGTAGATACTGAAACCCCCAGCAGGTGAAAGAAGTTAACTACATGATGACCAGACTGTAGCCATGATATAAGCTGCCACAAGTCTGAGAACTGGCCTCAGGAAATGGGAACAAACCTAGCCCCCTCCCTCTGTCTATAAAAGTTCTTGGCCACTGACTGCCCAGGGATGGGAGGAGTCAGCCTTTGAACATGAGTCTGCCCCACCAACCTGCCCTCTTTATTGGCTTTTGAGGGGTGAGCAGCCCAACCCCACTTTTGTTAACAGTTCAAGCAGGTCTTCACTGCTCACCATGGTAGACACTGGTCACATGTGCTATTGAACACTCAAAATGTGGCTGGTCTGAACTGAGATGTGCTCTAAGTGTAAAATGCATACCAGATATAGAAGACTTAGTATAAACATTTAAAGTATGTCATTAATTTTTTTGTATTGATCACCTGTTGAAGCAATTATCTTTTGGATATATTGGGTTAAATAAAAGTGATTTATATCATCTGTTTCTTTTTACTTTTTTAACATGGCTACTAGAATGTAAAAATGACACGTGTGGCTTATATTTCCATTGAGCAGTGCTGGACTAGAGCACGAGAGGATTTTAGGGAGAGAGGAATTACGGTTAGTACATCAAGGACATTAAACGCCTGACTAATTAATTCACATAGTATTTGCCAGGTGGTGAGATTGCATTGATTTTTGAGTAGAGGAATAAATAGAATACCAAGGGAAGATTAATCTAGTGGCAGGGGCATATGTCAATTTCCAGTTCCTTATTCATGATAAAACATTGCTCCCAACCTTAATGATAATTTATTTTATAGCTTTCCAGTTGAAATTTTGCCAAAGGAAAAAAATGACTTGTGTCACCATGCTTATTTACTCATTTTCAGATAGATTCCAGGTAGATTAATGCACCATGTTTCCCCTTATAGAAACCTTTTTAACTTCCTCCGAATTACTTATGTTGGCATAATTGCATAGTGGGCTCTTTTTAATAACTCTTACATGATTGTAGAGAAGGAAAGCGATGCTTATTCTTTTGCCACTCACACGGACAGTCCTTCTCACCCTACACGGTAAGCATGCAAGAGACATTTGAAGGAAAAACAGTCACATTCTCTGGCACAGTGAGGGATAAATTGGGAGATTGGGATTGACATATACACACTACTATACATAAAATAGATAACTAATAAGAACCTACTGTATAGCACAGGGAACTCCACTCAATACTCTGTAATGGCTTATATGTGAAAATAATCTAAAAAAAAAGTGGATATATGTATATGTATGACTGATTCACTTTGCTGTACACCTGAAACTAACACAACATTGTAAATCAACTCTACTCCAATAAAAATTAAACAAAAAAACAGTGGTGATATTTTAACCTCCAAATTCAGATGAGAGCTTCAATAATTAAAAAAATTTATTCTAGACACATTAAACATCTATTCTAACCTTAGGATATTGGTATTATTATTATTCTCATTGACAGATGAGAAAATGGAGGATTGAAGAGGTAAAGTAACTCATCCAAGTTCACATAACTAATAAATGTAGAAGGTTGTGTTTCAAACCTTAAAAAAAAGTATCACGAATGTTTCCAAAATTTATACCTATGTCTCCAAGCTGATTTTTTTTTTTTTTTTCGGTACGCGGGCCTCTCACTGCTGTGGCCTCTCCCGTTGCGGAGCACAGGCTCCGGACGCGCAGGCTCAGCAGTCATGGCTCACGGGGCCAGCCGCTCCGCGGCATATGTGGGATCTTCCCGGACCGGGGCACGAACCCGTGTCCCCTGCGTCGGCAGGCGGACTCTCAACCACTGCACCACCAGGGAAGCCCTGATTTTTTTGATATGGGTATTTTTTGAGATGAGGTGCCGTATTCTTAAAAAAATGTTTTATCTAAGTTTTAATATTGAAGTGACAAATTAAAGTGTGAATACTGGTGGGCTTAATCTGATATTCTTCTTTTCAATTTAAATAAAAGATTGTGGTATTTTAATCACTTGCCCTCTGTCCTTGCTGCTGTTGTTGTTGTTAATTTTCCTATGGGACCATGGGGTTCTGTGCCTACCTGTGATCAATTCAACATGAGCAAAACCTAACTCTCATGCCATCCTCCCCAGTCTTTCTTACAGATGACATCTAGAACAACCTTGACATGTTGCAGAATAATCTTAATGTGATTTTATCAAAGTGTTGTTAAAATTGCAGCATTTTAAATCCTTACTCTGGGAAAATCACATTTTGGAACCTGATATGTCTACCCATCTAATCTACTTTTATTTCCCGCAGTCATGTTGTATAATGTTGTTTGCATAAGCTCTGCACATTTCCTATTGAATTATATTTGTAAGTATTTTAAATTTTTGGAAACATTTTGAAAAGAACATTTAGTATTTGCAAAATGCATCTTGCTGTAATGAATAACAGTTACTTTAATATTTGTTTAGTATATGACCTCATTAATGAACTCATTATTTCTAAGAGCCCTCAGTTTGTTCTTTTGGTGTGATTAAATCTATAAGTAACGGTTATTGTTTACCCTGCTTAATAGTTATGCCTCTTATTTATATTTTGACTTCTAAAGAGCTGATATCCAAAACAGTATTAGCCAACAGTGGTGGTAGAAATAATTTTAGTGCTGTCTAACGCTTGCAGGTGATGCCTCTATTAATTATGATTTCTGTCTTTTCTACATGAGCTGTATTTATTCTATTAAGTTTGTATGAATTTATTATCGATTTAGTAAATACTTGCAAGTAATGGACATAATTTTATGAGGTCCCTTTCAGAATTAAAGCAACCAAGTGCTTTTTTTCTCCTTTTAATTATCAGTCTGATGATACATATTAGTTTCCTGCTAATATTAAAACATTCTAGAATTATTATATCACGGTCTTCATACATTTCCATTTTTAAATAAAGCTAAAATAAATTTTTTCAAATTACAGGCATGATGCCAGCATGTGTATTTGAAGATACAGTGTTCTTTGAACTGCTTTGACTAGGTTTGATGCCAGCTGGATTTATAAAAGAGAATGGAGGACATTCAACTTTTATTTTTTAATTCCCTTTCATGATTTGGAATGGGAATCATCTATTCTTTGTAAGCTTGAAAGGGCTTGTCTTTAACTTCACTATAGACTTACTACCTTTTCATGTATTTGCGTTCAATTTTTTTTTGTTGTTGTTGTTAATGACTTTTGTATTATAGTGTTTATTTAAGGGAACGAAATTTGATTTATTTGTTAACTAGAATGTTCTAAATTTAAAAAGTCATTAATTTCATATTTTCTCTAATTTGTTTTTTATGGTACTGTCTTGCTCTATTTTATTGAAATAATATTTTCTATAGTTTTATTGAGGTAGAAGAGATATAGAGTAATCTGCATATATTTAATATATACTATTTGATGAGTCTGGACAAATGAATCCACCCATGATATCATCCCCACAATCAACATAATAAACACATTCAACACAACCAAAAGATCCTTGTGTCCCTCTGCTTTTTTTTTTTTTTTTCTGCTAAGAACACAACATGCATCTACCCTCTTAACACATTTTGAAGTACACAATATTAACTACAGGCACATTGCTGTACAGCAAACCTCTAGGGTTTATTCCTATGGTTATCTAGTGTAACTATAACTCCGTTCCCACTGAGCAACCACTCTCACTTCTCCCTCTTTCCCTAGCAGCCATCATTCTGGGATCTGTTTCTATAAGTTTGACTATGTTAGATATCTCGTATAAGGGGAATTACACAGTATTCATCCTTTTGTGACTGACTTATTGCACTGAGCATAATGTCCTCCAGGTGCATCCACGTTGTCACAAATAGTAGGATTTCTTTATAGTAAAGGGAACAATAGAGTAAAATGTAGCTTACAGAAAGGGAGAAAGTATTTGCAAATCATCTGTCTCATAAGGGGTTAATTTCTAAAATATATAAGGAACGCATACAACTCAACTCAAATACAAAATAGGCTGATTTAAAGATGGGCAAAAAGGACTTGAATAGACATATCAATGGCCAACAGATTTACCAAATGTCACTCGACATCACTAATGATCAGAGAAATGCAAATTCAAACAACATTGAGATACCACCTCACCTGTTAGGTTGGCTATTATTAAAAAAAAAAAGGAAAAAGATAATAAGTGTTGGTGACGATGTGAAGAAATTGAAACCCTGTGCACCATTGGTAGAAATGAAAATTGGTGCAGCCACTATAGAAAACCGTATGGAGACTTTGGGGTCTAGGACATGGACATCTTTGGGGGTGGGGAACATTATTCTGTCTACCACACAATTTTTGTTGTTGTTGTTGTTGGCTGCATTGGGTCTTCATTGCTGTGCGCGGGCTTTCTCTAGTTGCCGCGAGTGAGGGCTACTCTTCATTGCGGTGCATGGGCTTCTCGTTGTGGTGGCTTCTCTTGTTGCAGATCATGGGCTCTAGGTGCGTGGGCTTCAGTAGATGTGGCACGTGGGCTCAGTAGTTGTGATGGACGGGCTTAGTTTCTCCGCAGCATGTGGGATCTTCCCGGACCACAGCTCGAACCCTTGTCGCCTGCACTGGCAGGCAGGTTCTTAACCACTGAGCCACCAGGGAAGTCCTCAAAACATTAAAAATAGAACTACCATGAACTCCAACAATCCCACTACTCTGTCTATATCCCAAAGAATTGAAATCAGCATGTGGAAGATAACTCTGCCCTCCCATGGCCACTGCAGCACTATTTACAGTAGCCAAGACATGTAGACGATCAAAGTGTCCATAGGCAGATGAATGGTTAAAAGACTGGTGTGTACATACAATGGAACATTATACATTAGTTTGTTTCTGTTGTTTTTATTATATTTTTCTTGATATTCAATGCCTTGTTTGGATTAGGGTGTTTAGGTCTTTCCTCAGCTTGAGAATATGTTCCTTTATTCAATCTTTTTTTTTTTTGCGGTATGTGGGCCTCTCACTGTTGTGGCCTCTCCCGTCTCGGAGCACAGGCTCTGGACGCGCAGGCTCAGCGGCCATGGCTCATGGGCCTAGCTGCTCTGCGGCATGTGGGATCTTCGTGGACCAGGGCACGAACCCGTGTCCCCTGCATCGGCAGGCGGACTCTCAACCACTGTGCCACCAGGGAAGCCCTATTCAATCTTTATTAGTGTTTCTCTTCATTTATGTCATGCACTTTTCAGAGGCACTATGAGGAGATTACAGCTCTCACCTCAGGGCTCCTTTTCATCGTTTCTCCTCTAATTATTACACATATCGCCTTTTGTCTTTATTCAGTAAGAGACTCCCAGACTTGACTTTGTCTGCATCACCAATTATAATTTGTACCACTTTTTACAAGAATCTTAAATTATGGTGTGACAACATTTACTTATTTTTTCCTTAAGTCACTCTCCTCTTTTTAAAAATCTCTTGTCTCTTGTCCTAACATCTCATTCATCTATTTTTCACTTTCAAGGATCCATATTTTTTTAATATTCCTTCAGAGAACAAGTAGATACTTTCTATCAATTAATTCTTAAAATAATTCTTTTCAAAAGTTAAAAAAAAAATGTATTTCCTGGTCTATTGATTGCAAAACTCACTTTTTCCTGTGTCCACACCCTCTGCAATGTTACCTTGTAGTACCTACCATTAAACTGTGGGATCTACTCTCCACCCTTTGAATCTGGATGGGGCTTGTAGCTTGCTTTGGTGAGTAGAAGTAAAAGCAAAAGTGGTCTGTGTTGTCCTGAGTCTATGCCTCAAGGGGCCTTGGACTTCTCTCTCAGAGCTCTGCCTCTTCCAGGGAAAAGGCCCATTGGAGCTGGCTAAGTGATTAGCCATATATGACAAGTTGCCTCCATCATCCCAAAGGACAGCTAGCCAACTCCTAGATGTGTGAATGCACCTGCTAATCTTAGAAACAGAGCCTAGCCTCTCTCACTCACCAACAGGACCCATGAACTGAATAAATGCTTTTGTTTTAAGCCATGACATTTGGGATAGTTCCTTTTGCTGCCCCTTGAGGTGTTAGTTAACTGATAATAATGATATGTTTATCTCCCTTTCTTGATTCATAGTTTTTTATAGATACCATAATGAAATACTTTGGGGTAAGAATTCTTAAAAAGGTGTTTCTTTCTTCATGTCCCATGTCCCATTGGTCCCACAGTCATAAGAATGGATTCTTCTTGGACCTCGTCTTTATTTACCTGCCCTCTTCTGCTCCTGCCATTGGCCACAGGAGTCAGGTGGGCTGTCATGGCATTTGGAGGATATGCCTTTCAATGTTTTTCAATGAGAAAAGACTTCCCATGCTCAAGACATTCTATCCTAGAATATTTCCCATACTCACCTGCTTTCTGTTGGTACATCTGCACCTCAACTTCATATAGCCATTTCTACCTATTGATGATCTCTGGAGAACAAAGTGGGCTCATATAAAATAATAACTTTAAACCTGTCTTCTGCTCCCACCTCTGGTCTTTCCCACTGGGGATTCCACTGGGATTTCCTTTCAAAATCCACCAGGAAAATTTAACCCCGTGGTCCCATCTGTGCCACCTGGGAGGAAATATATTGATGTTTAGCATTCCCTTTCCTCAGTTCAGCCCTTGGCGAGCTTCTTCCTCTTTCTGATATTCTTTCTTCATTTCAACTGTTTTGTGTTAGGGGGAAGAGGGAAATTGGGTATAGTCATAGCCAGATCACCATCTTCTGCAGAAACAACTTCTATTTGGAGTTTGGTAAGTGAGCTTCTTGAGTAATGAGATCACTTGTGGTCACAATCTCTGTTTCTGGGAGAGAAATGGACACAGGGTGAGGTTGCTAGTCTCCCCTGCCCCGTGGAGCCCATGGTGAGGCATAAGCTTAAGACTGGACTCTGCACTGGAGCCAACCATATCAGAATCCCTTCCTGGGACCATGATCTGTAGCCTGCAGTCTGCAGTCTGCAGTCTCAGCCTGGGCTGGCATTTTTTGTTGTTTGCATAGAAAATACATAAAATGTAACCATCAAATTTTTCACCATTTGATGTGGGATCCTCTCAAAATCTATTCAATTAAAAAAGAAAACGATTCTGAAGAAGGAGAGAAGAATAATCAGATGCACAGAAAGAAGCAGAGGTAACAGTAAGAAGGAGGAAGCTGTTTGTGTTCTTTGTGGCCTTTCAGCTGCCTGTGTGCTGAGATACACATTATTATAAAAAATCCATCCGTTTTGCATTTCCAGGCCTGTGTTGGGTTAACAAAGAGTCCAAATATACGTTCCAAATATATGTTCATCTCTACTTAGTTAATATCAGGCTTCCCTGTGCTCAGTCTGGCAGTTATAATGCCTGCTCTCTCTGCTCTGGAACTTTCTGAGGACTGAAGGATCCAGAAAATATTAATGCAGTGAAACACCATAACTCACTGTGAAATATCACTCGAAGGCTTAAAACATTGTGATCATTCATAAAATAATTACATCCATGAAAAGTCAATACCTCCCTGAAGACTTTCACGGCTCCAAGATTTATATGTTTTCCATATTACACGAGCAAAGTCAACCCACCCACAGAGCAGAGTAAGTCCAGAGGGGCCCAGGGGAGAAATAAGGTTTCAAGCATACTCTGCATTTCTATTAGCCTTTCAGCTCACCATCTCTACAAGGTGGATATACAATAAAGTGAAACATCTACATTATTAGAACGGTGTTTCCTAACTTGCAGGTTGAAGTATACCTTCAGATTCTTTGAGATGTGGGTGGGAACACTTCTGATTCCTGGACTGAAAAGTTTTCTCTGAGCAAAATAGGCTGAAGTCTGCATTTCATGCCTTTATTTTATTCCACTATCCCAGCATCTGCTTACTACAAGTGAAGTGGTCTGTGTAATTGTTTTATTTAATTCTTTTCTTTTGGCCGCACCATGTGACATGCATGATCTTAGTACCCTGACCAGAGATTGAAACTCGGCCACCTGCAGTGGGAGCATGGAGTCTTAACTACTGGACTGCCAGGGAAGTCCCTGTTTTATTTAATTCTTAAGCCACGTTTTTTCCTTTCTTCTCCATCTATCTTCCCCAGATCCTTTGGGACTGCAGAGTCCTTGCCATTGAATTCGATAAATATTATAATCGTTAAGTTAAAACCTCTTTAAGCCACCATATCCCAATTTGGACATTGGAAATGATCATATTTGCCTTACTGGACTGTTAAAAGGATCGAATGAGCTTTATGGAAATAGGATTGTCAAATTCTGCAAGTCAGCTTCTCTCTCCCTTCACTTGTGGGAAGCTTTTCTGACCACTGGGGGGTGTCAATTCCAGGCCAAGTTTCTCTGCTGGCTGTGTGGAACCCAGTTACCACAGCCCAGCTGAGCACCTGCAATGTTCCCTGAAGCAGCCCATGTTGGACACCATACTTTCAGATTCAGTTAAAGGGCGATGGATGATGGGTAGGTTCTTTATGAAATGAGCTAGAGGTCAGATTAGTGAGCAACATTTTATTTTCGTTAAACTAGTGGAAGGTTGGTCTGGCTGTTCTGAATTGGGTTTTGACCTTTTGTCTTGGGGACTTGGGGAACCTACATCTGAGGTTAGTGTCTTGCGTAAATGGAGGCTTTGCTTAATGCCTAATTGTGGAGAGGAGTCAACTTGTGTTTGGGGCTTCCTAAAATCTTATTTAGCTACATGTGCACTGTGACATTAGGATTTCTTTCCAGGAATAACTTACTTTCTTGTCCTTTTCTCTCAACTATGAGCTCAACTAGTCACAAAAGCTTACATGGTATTTTATTGAAGACTCCTTTCAAGGTGGATACAACTTAGAAAGTTTATCATTAAACTGGAGAACTGCATTCACCATCTGAAGAATCTCAACCCCTTTCAGCAAAAGCTCTATGAATTCTCCAGATCCTGCTCAACTCTCCAGGAAGGAAGCTGCAATGAAAGGAAATCAAGCCTCTTGTGGATGGACGGCAGGTGGAAGGGTGGTTCTCTCTGTGGCCTGGTTTCATCGTGGCCACTGCTATCATCCGGCTCAGCGAGAGAGTACTGGGCATGGGGTGTGCCTTGTTTATAAGTTACAGTCAGTGGCTTGGCAAAGGGTCCCAGGGGTCAGCCACTAAAAACACCAATTTGAACACTGCATGATTACAATCATTATTGATGTTTTCACTTAATGTTTATATAACATTGGCTAAGCCTTTCGCCCTTTACAAAGCATAAAGCTTGACAGTGCCATTTATTATCCTCTCTAAGTAAAGAACAATTTTCTAAATAGAAATGCAACTTCATTTTAACCTAAAGGCCAATCTCATCACTGAGGCAGAATTATAACTAAGGCCATCTTAAAAGAGAAAATAATCAACTGTTAATTATTTATAGTGCCTAATGATGCATGAAATTTGTCACATTTCCAAGTGCATTTTTAGCTAAATATGCACAGTTGATAAAAGCCCTGGGATCTAAATCAGTAATTAATTTCAAACCAAAATGTGTTTGAAATTTAGCACTCTACACTTGCGTTTTTCAAAACCTAAAGATTTAGAAGAATCTATGCCTTGCATTCACCATTTTATTTATAGCTGAGAGTTTCAATAAAATGCACCTGTTTATATTCGAAAGGAAATAGCATATTCTTGCAAAAGCTTTAGAATTTCAAAATAAATTTAAGTCAATATCGTTTGAAAGCAGCCGAGTTAGATTTGGGAACATTATGTTCAACTCTCAGTAACAAGATTAGAATAAATGCTAGTAAAATATGGAAAAGAATGAGGTCACTAAGTTGAAATATTGTACTCTGCAAGTTAGGAGAAAAGTAGATATTTGAAAACACAATTAACCTTTGAAAAGGAAAACACACCACATTCACATTAGGGAATGGGTAAACTTAACTAATGAAAATTTATAGCCCTGTAATGTTGGCAAAGAAAAAATCTCTCTCATTTAAAATGTCAGAATAGTCTCAGATCTCCTGTTAAGCAATTTGTTAAACTTTCCATGGTAATAAATATTAGATTCGATCATTGAGAAAAGCTCAAGTAGAATGAGAATACTGAAGGGCACTTGCAAAAGTGTCTGTTTTTAAGTTTCAAACATCTGTTTGTTGATTAAATTATTTATTCATCCTTATTCACTCCTTCAGTACACAGAATGTCTCGTAGGTGCCAAGGCATTGAAGTAGACTCTCCTGATACTAAAAATAGTGTCCTCAAGGTCCTCACAGTGTTGAAGGTAAGACTCCCGTAAGCAAATAGAAGTGACGTGCTGTCAGTCGAGTGACATTGACTACTAGCTGCTCCCTGTATCGGTTACACGTTCTTCAGTTAAGATAACAAATGCTTTTACTCAAAATCGACCCCAACTTCTCCCAGACTCAGTTGCTGTGGGTGTGACCACAGAAAAGGTTTTGCCAGATAAAAGGTAGGGAAAACGTGTAAGAATTCTTGGAAATTCCCATAAAGGTATAGGGCGATGTCCTTCCTGCTCAGAGGAATGCAGTCATGATGGCTGAGCACCCACAGCCATCTTGGGCTATGAAGTCACCTTGGAAACCATGCCATGTCCTGGGCTGATGGAGCAGAAAGACAGAAGGACTCTGAGCCACTGATTATTGTGGAACCTCCAAAACAACCCTGGGCAGATCATCTCTGAACTTTGTTTTGTGAAATACAGAAACATACTTCTACCTTATTTTGAGGTATCATGTTGCAGAAAACTGAACCCAGCGCTGATGTGATGGTATATTCAATTATAATAAACTGAACTCTTATAACGTACCCTCATCATGATTTTAGTACACAGGAAAGATAATAGCAAAGAAAGCAGTCTTTGCTTGCTTTATATGCCATGGAGAAATAGAACGAATAAATAAGGATAAAAACGTTAAAAATATATAATAGTGAGATACATTCTCTGAAGAAATTATAGTGGTGTCTACAAACTCGGGGCACTAATCCAGAGGAAGACATGAGAAAAGCTTTCATTGTGGAGTCATGACTGAGCAGAATTTTAATTAAGGACTATTTTGGAGGCTGCTGTTGGGGAGAGGAATAATCCAGGCAGAGAGGGCAGCGTAGATGAAGGCAGAGGGACGCAGGAGAGTAGTGCATTTTCTGGGGTATGTAAACGCTTTATGTTTGGGGTAGAGGGTAGCTGGGGCTGTGCTGTGAGTTTGGGGAAAGAGGCTGGAGTGAGAAGAAGAAGATACAAGGGATACATCCCACGAGGTCCTGTTACTTTTCTTTTGATTCCAGAACTCTTATAGTTACAGGAAGGTCATGGAGATGCTTGGAAAATTTGGCATCAGAGTGAGATTTAAAGAGCTATTATTTAGATTCACAGAATGAAATGTGCTTTGGAACAATCCTTTTGAAGGATTTTGTTTTGTTTTGTTTTGCGTAAAACCCTGAGAAGTTTTTCAATTGTTCCATAATGATAACAACAGACACTTGTGTGGTGCTTATCTGTGCCAGGCACTTACAAGTACTTTGTACTTAGTAGTTAATCTCATTCTAAAAACACTGCTGTAGGCTATCGGCTAGGTGCTGTTATTAACCCCGTTTCACAGATGAGGAAACTGAGCTCAGAAAGGAAAAGGAAGAGCTAGGACTCGAGTCTGAAACAGATTCCTGTCCCCCTTTAGAGTTAGGTGATAGTCAAGCAAGAAGACTTACATGTGGGTAGCACCTGAGATTTTGGAAGATGAATTTGCAGCAACATGGATGGACCTAGAGATGATCATACTAAGTGAAGTATATATCACTTATACATGGAATCTAAAAAAAAATGATACAAATGAACTTATTTACAGGACAGAAACAGACTCATAGACATAAAAAACAAACTTATGGTTACTGAAGCGGAAAGGGAGGGTGGGAGGAGAGATAAATTAGGAGTTTGGGCTTAACAGAATCGCATTACTGTGTATAAAATAAACAACGAGGACCTACTGTATAGCACAGGGAACTATATTCAACATCTTGTATTAACCTATAATGGGCAAGAATCTGAAAAAGAATATATATATATATATATATATATATACACATATATAAAACTGAATCACTTTGCTGTACACCTGAAACTAACACACCATTGTAAATCAACTATACTTCAATAAAATAAATGTATTTATTTTTTCATGGAAAGGCATTTTATTTTAAATATAGCAGTGTGTGCATGTCAATCCCAAACTCCCTAAATATCCCTCACCCCCACCCTTCCTCCCTAGTAACCACAAGTTCATTCTCTAGGTCTGTGAGTCTGTTTCTGTTTTGTAAATAAGTTCCTTTGTAACATTTTTTTTTTTGGTTCTGCATGTAAGCGATATCATATGATATTTGTCTTTCTCTGTGTGACTTACTTCACTTAGTATGATAATTTTAAAAATGATTTTGGAAGACGAGGGTCATGTCTAATTTTTACTACCATCCTGTGACTTTGTTCTTCCCATCTCCATTCTACAAAGAAGCTGTGCTTCAGAGGGTAGAACTGGGGACCGTGTTGGGACCCCAGCCCCAGGCAGGTCTACCGGTCAGATCAGCCATCCACAGTTACCCCTCTATTAAGAATTATTCTCTTCCCAGAATGGACAAAGCTTTGTATTAAGGTAGCATAAGTCCCCGTTTGGTCTCCAAATGGGAGCCAAAAGGCAGCCTTACCAAGGGCAGGCAGCAACTGGCCATTTCCAGAGACCAACCTTGGGCAGCTTCCCAGGAGAGAGCCCGAAGTGGAAGGCTGCTGGGATTTGGGGCTCATCCTGCCTTTGCTGGGATAAACAGGAAGGTGTTCAGTAAGGTCCTTTTGAAGTTCTTTTCTTGGGGTCAACTCTCTATTTTCCTGGTAATCCTTTGGAAATTCTGCCTGAGTTGGGAGGACTATGGAGATTTGACCATCTCGTTATGTCAGGAGGCATCTGTGCTTGCAAAATAACTATTATCTATCTTCCACTTGAAAGTAACTTATTTTAAAGTGCAAGTAGAGATTTCAAGTTGCGTTATTAAAACCACTCTGGAAACGGAAATTTATTAATCATTTATCAGTTAGAGGCAAATCACTTAATATTATTTAAATGAAAATGTTTAAACATAGTTGTCTTTTCCCCCTTGATTGTTAAGCTGGTGCTGAAGCAATTCCAAAGTTTATGACAAGTTTTCCCACTAAGCCGGAGTCTGTATGAGCCTCTGGGGACCAACAGCTTCTCATCAAAACGGTGAACTCTGGCAGGGAATTTGTAATTAAGTATCCACAGGGGCCAGGCAGCTCCTTCTACGGAAAGAAGAGTCAGGGTCAACAGTAGTGGGGAGTGGGGGTGGCTGGAGCTAATTGGAACTGCGGGATCTCAGAGCAGAACATCAGGGGTCATATGATGTGTCACCTGTATGTCACCTTCCTGGCCTCCTGAAAGAGAGAGTGGATGGGACTCTGGAACTGCCTTGGAGCCCTAATCTCTGGTGGCTGTTGGAGGACTTATCTGTTCCTTCAGCACACGTTACTGACCGCCAACGATATGTCAGGGGCTGTTCTGGGCACTGAGAACACAAGACCCATGAACGCTAGTCTCCGTCATCAAGGAAATGAACGCATAATCTCAGAGTAGACAAGTAGCAGGAGGGAAGGAACACATGGCATGTGATAGACTGTGACTTACGGCAGGAAAGGGGGTGGGCATTTCCCAGCCTGGGTTCCCCAGAGAAGGCGGCCAAGAGTAAGGAGAAGGTGCTGCCCTTTATTTAAGGAGGTCAGTCCCGCGGAGGTGAGAGTGAAGCAAGAAGGATGTGGCAGAGCATAGAAGACCCCTCCAGGGGAGAACGCTGGCAGAGCCTGTCCACCACTGCCCTCTCCCATGAGTTACATCCTAGGAGAGTTTTACCCCTTGTGTTTGCGAGCTTGCACACGTGCCTGCAGAGCTGGGTGCTCAGGGGTCGCCGGTGGTCTGAGCAGGAGCCAGGTGAGCTGCTGTCACGATCCTCCAGGGACTTCCTGGTGCATGCGCAGAGGCCCGAGGGAGTGCTTCGCGGCTGGGTGTACCCCGCGTTGCTCTCCAGTCTGCGGGTGGCTTCCGGGACAGCTGGTGCCGGTAATGCCACTCAGGCCTCCATTTTTGCCAAGAGTCCTCACTTCTTTCCTGAAAGGAGAGGTGGCAGGCAATCAGTTGTTTTGTTCTTGGTTGGCCACCGTAGCTGCAATGATCCTGCAATGACCTATTTCCTGTTACTACTGGGCAAGGAAGCTCCGAAAGATATTCCCACCGTTCAGTCCGTTCAGTAACTTCCCCAACCCTTCCTGTCATTGATCTTTGACCTGTGCTCCTTTCTTGTCTCTCACCAACTAGCCATGATTTTAATCGCTGCCCAGGACTCTGCATTTACAGAGCTTAGCCCGATTCATGTGAACCTCTCTGGACACTGTCTCTGGGAGGATTGCCCTTAGATTTAGGGCCTCCACTGAGCATGGTTTTAATGTGTCAGAGTCCATCTTCCACTGACACCAACGTATTATGTCAAGACATCTGTGAGTAGGTCAGGCGGGCGTTGAAAATCTCCCCAGATAAGTGTCTGTTGAAGCAGAGGTGTCAGTGCAAAAGAAGGCAATACCCTGGGCCTCTGGACTACCTGTTAATGAAATGTACTCATTATTCCTGGACTTGCGTGGACCTTATTCCAAATACAACATTTTCATGAAACAGTGCATTGCTACATCCACTTTCCCGTACGGCTCAGTGTCTTTGAAGAGACTTAGATATTGGTGGGCAGCTATTATCACACAGTCCCTGGAAGGTCAGGTTCCACTGCACTGTCTTCATCCTTTACTCAATGCCATGTTAAGACAGATCCAGAATGTCCTCTTCTTTCGTTATAGGTTTATATAGTGTCCCAGTTTCAAGGAGCCATTCCAGTGGTACAATAAGATCAGTGCCAGGGGTCTTGGTTGGAACTTTGAATTCCACATCCTGAGTGATATATCACATGCCGTTATATTCTTCTGATCCAGATTTATGTTCTGATTTCTCCACACAAGTACATGAGCCTCAAAATTCACTTCCACATATGCTTCTCTAGGGGTGAAATGTCTTTGTCATTTAAGCTACTTCCTCCAGCAGTGGGTTATGCTGAGACTTGACTGTGGTTTCCATCCTAGGGTGACATGGGGTGATGTATTAATTATCTATCATTGCATAACAAATGACCTCCCAAACTTAGTGGCTTAAAGCAATACATGCCTATTATCTTATTGAGTGTTTTTGTGAATCAGGAATCAAGTCATGCTTAGTGAGTGACTCTGGTTCAGAGTTTCTCAAAAGATGTGATTTAGGTGCTGGCTAGGGCTGTGGTCTCTTGTGAGGGCTTGTGTGGGGAGGATCCTATTTCAAGCTCACTTGTGTGTTTGTCAGCAGGATTCAGCTCACACCTGTTGTTGGCCAGAGTGTCTTATTTCCCTGCTTGATGTTTGCTGGTGGCCTCTCTCAGGTACTTGCCTTGTGCTCCCCTCCGTGGGGCACCTCATGACATGGCAGCTGCCCTTCCTCAGAGTGAGAGAGGCCAGTCCAAGGTGACCCAACCTCACAAGGAACATCCATCACTTTTGCCATATTCTCTTTCTGGAAGCTAGACACTGGTTCCAGCACACACCCAAGGACAGGTTATCAAACGAATGAGAATACTGGGACGTGAGGATTAGAGACAACAGAAAGATGTGATTCTTTCATCCCATCCTGAGCATGAGAATCTTCAAGCATTCATGGTTCTAACAAGTCAGCAGTGAGAAGAGACTCAATTACTTTGAGAGTCAAGGTTCATTAGCTCACTTCCCTGTTTTAATGGGTCTAATTGTATTCTAGTACAAAGTCCAATATTCTGGGTTTGCCCCAGACAGTTTCCTGTTTAAATGCATTTGCTTGTTTAAGTCACAAAACAAATGACACAGAGGATGGAAGCCATATTATGAATTCAATGGATCCCGGGCACTTTTGCCTTGTTAGACCACTATTGTATACACACATATATGCACACACACACACACACACACACACACACACACACACACACACAGACAAATGCACTATCTATCTATCTATCTATTGTATATGCGTTTGTTATAATTGTTTTATGGCGGGAGTTGTTTACTATATGATACATTCCCATCCCTTCTTTGCATTCTAAGTCACTGTATGGCTCAGACCCACTGCCCCTCTCAACTTCACTATTTCAAAAGTCCATGCATTAGTGTCCCTAACCCCAGTCTGTATTACTTCAATCTTGATAAACTGTGAGGTCCCTGAGGCAGAGATCATGTCTGTTTTATTTATTTCTGTAAATCCAGCCCTTACCACAGCAAGTGCACAATGTATGTTTGCTGGAAGAATCCCTGAGTGAATAGATTCTTTCTATGCTATACTCTGCTTACAGGTTTATTGCATAAAAACCACTTCTGATAGTGTCACTTCCCCTCTGAAAATAATCAAAATGGTTCCTCATTACCCATAGAATTTAGCCCTAATGCCTTATTAGGACCTGCAGTACTATCCTCACTCTGACCTCTATTATTTTGCCCAATTCTCCTGCAACAAGGCTCTGTGAACCTCATCTCTCACTGACCCATCTTGGAGGTAATGGATGGATATCTTTAAGGTTTCGGGAGGGATGTTGTAATTACAGTAGTTAACACCTCTTTGGGTTTTTATAATTTATTGCATAAGGTGTTGAGGATATGGGAAATTTGCCCAGTAAGTCAACATAGGTAGCAATAGGAGGAAACAGAATATAAACCCAAGCAGTGTGATTCCAGTCCCCAGCCTAAGATACTACATCAAAAGCTCTTGTTCTTGACAATTTTCATAAAGCTCAAAATTCAGAGCCTGGTCACCAAACTTATATGTTCTTAATGTTTATTCAAGCCACTAAAATACGGACTTTGATCATCATCGTTTTATTGCTGGAGATACTCTTCATTGTCGGTACTCCTGAGCATGAATCCCCATGTGTACATTCAAAGCTGCCCATGATCTGGTTGCTTTTGAGCTTGTCCATCTCCACTTCCTCTGTTTCCCCTCAAATGCTCTCCTGCTTGAGGCAAACCAAGCGAATGTGCTGTAGCTGCTCCAGCCCTCTGCCTTCCCTATCACATCCTCCACGCGGTACAACTTGGCCAGCTCCCCAGGGCCCACCTTCAGTGCTATATCCCCTAGAAAACTTCCTCAGCACTCCCTTCCCCACCTCCCCTTAGAAGTAGTCTGTGAAATGTTATCCATTTAGTTAATTTTTTCACATTCTCTGTTTTATTTATTCAAATACATCAATAAATATTTCATATTAGGATGAAAGCTATGTGAAGTCAAGGACGATATAGTCAGAGACCCTAAGAACTCCAACCTGCAGGACAGAAGGCACATCAAATTGAAGGGGTTAGGACCCTCCCTGGGTCCCTGCAGGTCCTGCTATTGCTTTGCTCTCTGTTCGCAGGAAAGCTTCCCACCTGAGTGTCTATACTTCCTCAATTCATATTGCTTCTTCTACCTATTAAAATTTCTTCCATTTATCCCAAACTATTTTTGTCCAAAACACAGTGGATTTTACTTTCTTAAGCCAAAGACCACTTCTCTTTGCAAATTGTATTTAACCTGTTACCAGCATTTGAAGCAACTGCCTACACTTTCCATCCTGAAGTGCAGTCTGGTTTCAGCTTGGGTAATGCCACGTTCTCTTTGGGCTTTCTTCCTGCCAATTTAGGTGTTCCTTTTTTTGGTGTCCTTTGCTTGTTGCTTCTCCTGGAGTCCCAGGGATCAGTTCAAAATCATATTCTCTGCTATATCCACACTCTTTTCTAAGTTGATTTCATCCAATCCAGTGACACTAAACAATGAAGATGAGAACTATATTATTCTAAACACACAAGACCACATTCCATCAGTAAAATCTAGGAAACTTTTCTAAGACCTGAGCCATGGTCTCTGCTTCCTCCTGAGAAGTGTAACCTGAATGACTCATAAAGCCACGCTCTCTATAATTCAGGAGATAAAGTTCCTGTTTGATGGCAGACCTAGATAGATCTAACTGGAGAAATAAATGGCGTGTGATACTTGTCTCTGTTAGCTATACCAACAGAGCATGACATATTTGTCCTCCTGGGTTTCCCCAGGGTCCCTTGTCCACAGAACAGTCTGTGAGTTCCTCCTGACAACAGCCCAACTCCCTGAAGCTCCACGCTTGGAGCTAAAAAAATCTGCTTCAGACAAATGACTGGGCTTTCTAGATCATGCAAATTAAATAAAATGCTCTTCGCATTCGTAGCATTTTCACAACTTCTAAAAGTTGTGTGATTGCCTGTGCAGAGCTGATTGTACTTATCCTCTTCAGGAATATAACTGTCAGTTCACCCAGCATTTGGGCTTATTAAGCAGATTATCATTTTGCAATTTTAAAGCTAACTATTAGCATGTGTTTAGGAGAGATTGTTACGTTTTACAATATTAAGCAAGAGAAATGAATTCATAATTGCAAATTAAACTATTATTTAAGGAATTTGTTATTTTAATAAAGCTCTATTGCTACATAAGGATGAGGATTTTTTTGAGGAATTAAGTAAAACAAAGAATATTTTACAGATTTTTAATTGCCAGTTTAATCAATTATTATTTTAATTAATTTATTTATTTTTGGTTGCACTGCGTGGCATAGGGAATCTTAGTTCCCCAACCAGAGATCTAACCCACACCCCCTGCAGTGGAAGCGTGGAGTCTTAACTGCTGGACCGCCAGAGAAGTCCTTAATCAATTATTTTAAACATATTCCATCTCAGAATTCCCCAAAGACTTCATGTTTATCCTATTCCCATGGATTAGAGAGAAAGCCTTTAAGGCAAAGTCAGGGAACAGTATTCCAAGGTCCAGAAAAGAAAGTAAAAGAATGCCAGATGCCCTTCATTTCAACAGGAAATATTCATCTGGCATTTGTGGGTATAGAGTATGTAAATCCAGGTGCCACCTGTCACCTGTGAGTAGAGCTGTTGTGGCCGGGGCAGAGGGTGATGTAGGCACTTTCCTCAATCAGTAACCCACGGTAGTCCCTCTTGCAATGAATACTCGAGTGTTGTGGTGTAAACCGAGAGCTTGCTAGTTATTGTTTCTGTAGAAGGATTTTAGCTGTGATGAGGAAGCAGTATGGAAAAGATGTGGGATTTGTAATTAGATGAGTTGTTTGGATCTTAGCTCCATGTTAACATTTTAATCTTTCCCCCAATTTTAAATTTCTCTGAACCAGAATTTTCTCTAGTATGAAATAGGGATGTAGCACCATGAGTGGGTCCCTGGTGCCGTATGAGGTGCAGGAATAGAGCCTGAGAGGAAAGAACAGCTTGCCCTGTACCACAGTAGTTAGAGAAAGCCTGCCTAATCAAGAATGAGCAGAGTGAAGTGGAGAGAGGGTTGGACAAGGTCGTGAAAGCACTGAAGGACACCCGCTCATTTACACTGCCTTGAGCATGTTTTAATCTCTGAAAAAGCGGGTAGATTACTGTTTCTCAAACCCTTTCATTCAAATACCTAAAGCCATAGAGGAATGAATGGATGACAGAAGACGTCCTACTAAATTAACCAATGCAAGTTCAGGCTTCTTTGAAATGTTCTGATTAACTAATGTCAATTTGGCATTCTAATTCATAGTATATACATTATTTAAAATATAAAATTATTTTAAAGTTATTTGCAAACAAAATGACTTGACTTCCTGCCCTGCAAACTTTGGGGAAAATTGATATTTCACAGAGATTTTTCTTATTACTTTTCAGATGCCCCCGCCCTCCTGCCCCACCGGCACACAACCATGTGTCCATGGGGTTTATATTTTTAAGTTTAAGAAACACTATTTGAGATGATTTCTAAGTTCCTTCTCAGCTCTAAATTCTGCTCACATCATGAATGGAGAAAACGTTAAAATGAAACCTACTGGAAGATTAATACATTTGTGGAAAGGTGTAATTGAAAGGATCACTTAAGCAGGAAAAAAAGGTGGATAGGGAATAATTAACATCAACAGATTACATCCTTCCTATGGTCCATCTGAGGAATATTCCTGCAAGTCTGATTACAATTAATACGTCCTGATGAAGTAACACATGACTGCATTTTTGTTTTGTTTTGTTTTGTTGCCAATAAACCCCAGGAAGATAGGTAATCTTTTTCTTTTAAAGCATTTTATAAATTTATTTTAAAAAATAACAATTGAAATGACATCAATGATCAATCACCTGTGCTCCCCCTACAGCTGAGGGGAAAAAATCTTATGTACAGTTGAGTCCCAAAGGAAAATTAAGACATTATTATCAGGCACCAATTAGCCAGAATAGTGCTGTTGGTCCAGTGGTATAGACACTGACATGTTCAATGTACCAGTGCAATTAAAATATATACATTTACAATTATCCTGAAAAAAAAAAACACTCAAGAAGTGAAATAACTATGCATTAAAACAGTTATTCACTCATCCATTCACCCATTTCGCATCTATGAAGCCATCACTACAGTCACAAGGACAAATGAATGAAAGAGCTTCTAGTAACAAAAAAATCCAAACCTCACCCCCACTTTGTGGGTTATTATGTGTTAAAATGACCACAATAAAAGGGCCATGAGCTACCTGAAATGGCAATGACAAAATGACAACTGAAGCATTTCATTTCAAATAAAACCAAACTCAAACTCGTGAAAAAAAAAAAATCCGCAACAATATGAGGTTGGTATTACTATGTACAAACTTACAGACACAAACAAATAGTATCTTAGAACGGTTGTTGGCCTAAGTACTAGAAATTAGGTCTGAGGAATTTCTTTCTGAACTCTGCATCTTGAAGATTCCTAAACAAACCAAAAGATAGAAACTCTTCATTGCTTTCAGTAATCTATCATCTGAAGAACTTGGGGCTTACTGAATAAAGTTAACACCTGAAACTCACATAAAGAGCCAGAAGTTTCTAGTGAGTCTACAGGTCAACCCCTCCTAACATCTGCAAGCCAGGACAGATGACTAGATTGAAGGTACCAGGGAGATACTTCACTGCCTGCTTTCTCTGCATAGCTCTGTACCTCTATTTTGTACCATTACAATGATTTCCCTTCGTGATGTTTTCTTTAGAGGGTTTGAGTGAAATCAAAGAAAGAGCTAATCTCTACTCTTGGTATTTAAATCAAACCCAAATGTTCTTCAAAAGAATTACATTTTCCTTCTTTGTTTCCAAGAAAACAGCAACTCTTCTGAAATATCATCTTAGTTCTCCCAGGGTTCCACATCTAGAAAAGAAACAGATGACTGAGGCACAACCCACTCTGGGAGTTGTGGCCCTGTTCCTGACCCTGCAGGAATCTCTATTTCCAGTCCGCAGTTTATCCCCAGAACATGGATGCAATGTGAAAACCTTTCCGCACAAGGTCTATGGAGAAAAGGGGAAACAAACAGAAACTAGCACCAAAGAATCAGCTGCCTTGGGAAGAATGAGAATGTTCACTGTCCAGGGCCAGCACAAAGCACAGGAGTGAAGCCAACATCCACCTCAAGCTCTAGGAGGCAACATGGAATGTGTCCAGGATAGCTTGATTGAACGGTGCTTTCCAGAAATTGTCAAGGACCAAATCTCAACTACAAACGTCCCAGCACTTCAGCACAGAAGTTCTATAATTTTGTTCTCTACTTAAGAGAGGCAGTGTCAAGGTCCAGTACACTCTAAATTGTCTTAAAAGTAACCACAGCAAGAACTACAGTCCATATGACCTGTCAACAGACAAGCAGACCACAATTTGTCAAAGCTAAGAGACTCAGCAATTTATATTTTTAGTGCTTGAATCCTTTATCAGTCTATCCCCAGAGTTAGCTTTTCCTTGGCTGGAGTCCAAAAATACCAACCTATCATCTGGGTAGAAGAGATTCTTATTATTACCACAGATTAGATGAATGTATCTCAGAGAATTTATTGTTTCCATATCATGAGATGGAGCTTCCTTGCCTAGAAACCATCTCTGAATACAAAGTGTCCATTAGTCAGCCTGAGATCCCCCATCAGAGGGATGGGTGCTGTTTGGAACCCATGGAAAGGAGTGGGCTGCAGCTTCCCTGACTGCAGTTTAGGTTGAGAAAGTCGTTCTCCTCTGCTGAGATGGCTGGCTGGCATCACAAGTCAACATTAAGTGCTAGGTGTGGTACTGCTGGGCTGGTATGGGTCCCCTGCATCATCCCAATCCATGAAATGTCAATATCACCATCAGTCTGAAATAAGTCCTGACTGAAAGGGTGAGACAAAGGCTTGCAACTTCAATTTGCCAGACATCCTTGCAATTATAATATTGAGCTACTTATTAAAAACTAAGTGTCCTGTAGAAAAGGGCAGGATGTAATTGTCAGTGTCCCATTGGAAGAGTTGATCAGTTTCCTTGGAACAGTGGGAAGTAGTGTGAGGAATATGACCTTGATCAGCTCCATCACATGGCCTGGGGTTAGGACACTCGGATTATCTGTGTCATAGCCCCTCCATCTGCTTGATTTGGATCTTGAATATGGGGACTCTCTTTTTCCTTTAGAGAGAAAAATCATCCACCTTCACCACGCTTCCGTGCCATGGTGTGACGGTGCCGAGACTCATGCAGGTATTTCCTTCTTTCCCTTGGAATTTTCCCTTCTGCCTCTAATTTAGCCCGGGCTTGCCACCTCTTAAGTATATGGTGGTACTGTTTGGCATTCACATAGAGAGGCTCTTCTTCAAGCATCTCTGCCCCAGGGAGAGGGATGCTCTGGATAGCAGGCACAGAGCCAGCACCAGGTACCATCATGACCATCACTCCTGAATTGACCACATTGCCTGCCACTGGTAGTGTCACAGTGACAGTGCCTTGCCCACCGCTGGTTGTGTTGGTATTGGCTCCGGCCTGAACAATCTGTGTTCCTGCCAAACTGGCTACAGGGATGGTGATCGTGCCTTGCTGGAGCATGGTGCCATGTGCATTAACTGGCTGACGGATGATGGTCTGTCCTTTGGCAGTGTGTGCCATTTGCTGCCCCTGGACAGCAATCTGCTGTTGCGTCTGCGTCTGGCCAGCGGTGACAGCTGTCTGGGGCTGCTGGATGATGATCTGCTGGGTCTGGCCCTGCTGGCCCTGCACCTGCATAGACTGCTCACCCTGGATCTGGATCCGTCCTGGTGGGACCAACTGTATCTGCTGCAAACCCTGTGCCCCAGATACAGGTACTTGCATGATGGTTTGACCTTGTCCACCAGGAACAGCCTGGACTATGATGGGTTGGCCAGTTGATGTGATTAACTGGCCTCCACTGACCTGTACCATTAATGGCTGTCCCTGGACCTGCTGCTGAATCTGTCCAGCCTGTACAACAATCTGCTCTGTTGAGCTGTTGCTGTTTGCTGTATACTGGTCCCTCCAAGTTAGAGTCTTGACCACAGTGAGTTTCACTCTGGAGATCCTAGAAGATTTCAAGATGCACTCCTTGGAAACATGGGGGAGGTACAGCTGTATATAAGCAAAACGTAGATAAATCTTTCCCCAGACTTCTCTCCAGGGCTTCATGAATTCTGAATGCAGGGGCCTTCATGTCAGGCAAACCCAACACCCCCCCGTCTGGGGCCTGAGAAGCTGTGCCTAAGGGTCGGGGGAATGGGGACGCATCGCATTCCCAACTGGCTCTGGCACCCTTCGAGGGTCTGGACCCCAAGATGCCTGCTCCCCAGGGTGCCTTGCCCGCATGGGGTGGCTCCCTGCAGGCCTTGGCTAGGAGTGCCCCCAGGGTGCTCGCAGGCTCCAACCGGGGCTGTCAGCTGCACGGCTCGGCTAGGCTCAGCTCAACTCCAAGATAGATAATCTTGAAAGAAATGTAAAAATTACCTTACAGCAAATTCCAACATAAAGAGAAAAAAAAATGACATAGAGGTAAATATTTTGAAATTAATCCTGTCTTATTTATGAATAAGTCAAAACTAGTAATTGGATGAGACTGATACATTTGTCAAGGGCCTTTCTGTGTTCTATACCAATTTTCTATTTCCTTAACAATGAATTAGGGAATGGACCAGGCTCTGTGCTATCTGCAAAAGAAAGAAATGAAAGTGGTGCAGTCCTTGGATATTTTTCTGTTTTGGAAGATAAACCAGGAGACGCTAGGTAAGAGGGCCAGGCTGTGGTGGAGAATGCATAACATGTGACAGAAGCCCTCATTTAGTCTAGATTATTTCACTTAGGGGAGGGGTTGGTTGTTCAGAAAAGAAAGACTATGAGTTGAAATTTGAAAAACAATTTTAGAAGGTAAACACATAGTGAACTATTGTTATGGATAAAAAGCTTTCCAATAACAGGGAAAAGAATGTACAAATATAAGAAATGTTTTTCAAAAATAATAGAAAGCGTGTTGTTCTTGGTAAAGTTTAACTGAATATGATTGGTATAAAGTGCTTGTAAAAAAAAAACAATGAAGGGGCTTCCCTGGTGACAAAATGGTTAAGAATCCTCCTGTGCAGGGGACACGAGTTCGAGCCCTGGTCAGGGAAGATCCCACATGTCGTGGAGCAACTAAGCCCGTGCGCCACAACTATGGAGTCTGCATTCTAGAGCCCGTGCTTTGCAACAAGAGGAGCCACCACAATGAGAAGCCCGTGCACAGCAAACAAGAGTAGCCCCCGCTTGCCACAACTAGAGAAAAGCCCACGTGCAGCAAAGAAGACCCAACGCAGCCAAAAATAAAATAAATATAATAAATCAATTTATAAAAGAAAAATAAACAATGAAAATGGAGCCAGAAAGATAAGCAGGAATGGGCTAAATCACATAGACTCTTATAGATCAACTAATTATTTAATTTTATCCTTAAGTCAATAATGGAGAGTAATTGAATGATTTAGAAAATGGAAGTAGTATGGTGTTATTTATCTCTAGAAAGATCACTTTGGGAAAGAGGAGAGGGGATTAGAGGTTTAGAGAAGACATTTTCAGTGTCTACACAAGATACACCAATGCTCAGAATTAAACAGGTATGAGAGTACAAAAACGTGGACCAACTTCAGAGTTCTTTCAACTTGAATCAACAAAACTTTATGATTAGATCAAGTAAGGGGTGAGGTCAAAGAAAATTAAGCCCCATGTGCCAACAGTGTGTCTGACTCGCTCACTTTTTTTTTTTTTTTTTTGCAGTACGCGGGCCTCTCACTGCCGTGGCGTCTCCCGTTGCGGAGCGCAGGCTCCGGATGTGCAGGCTCAGCGGCCATGGCTCACGGGCGCAGCCGCTCCGCGGCATGTGGAATCTTCCCGGACCAGGGCACGAACCCGTGTCCCCTGCATCGGCAGGCGGACTCCCAACCACTGCTCCACCAGGGAAGCCCTCGCTCACTTTTATAGCTTCATAATTTCAGACAGTTTTTGACTCATTTAGGCACTTAGTATGTGTTAATTAAATTAAAGAATAAGTAAATAAATGGTTTGTGTAATTTTGATATTTACTGAAGGCATATGGGGGAGAAAAGATGCCGCGTGGACATGTGAGGTGAAGAGTATGAGTCATCCCGAAGAAACTGTTCAAGAGGCAGGTTAGAAATAATGACCCGGAGGATTCCAATGTCACAGTGCAGTGATCTGCATTAGACACACCCTACAGCAGATAAATACAATAAAGTCTGAACAAATATTTAAAAAAACCAACTATTTGTAAGTACTTGAAAGTGAACCAAGAAGAATACTGAGATGATTTGACCATTGAAAGAAGGAAATGGCATGTTCCCCTGAAGAGACTTTTCAGTGAGGACAGAGTTGAGAAACTAGAGGTCAAGCAGAAAGTGATGGTCATTACAGCGTGCAATGCAAAAGGAAGGAGATTAGGACTATCAGAGGAGCTGAAAATTGAAGGTTGGCATCCCAGAAAGGAGATAATGAAAGGAGTGTCTACAAATCTACTTATAAACTCTTAAAGCATCGGCTAACCACAAACGTTGGAGGGGATCTCCAAGGACATAGCTAGAGTTGAAAGGTTGAAATATTGAAACAAATATGGCAGCTGCTGCCCATCATGAGGGAGACAGAGTTTGGAGTTTGGGTTCTAACAAATTAGAAGAGCTTAGTAAATACTGAAGGTTCACCACTAAAACAGGCCTATTCTGACCAAAGTATGATTTATTGCAAAGTATGAATCTTGCAAACAAACTGTTGAGCAAAGGGAGCCTGAGAGAAAAGATGACATACTGTATGGTTCCAATTATATGAAGTATAAAATCGGACAAAGGTCATATGTGTTAGAGCCCTTGTGGGAGATGGCGGTCACTGGCTGAACGAGACATGAGGGGACTTCTGGGGTGCTGGCCCTGCTCTGTTTTGCCATCGAGCGCTGGCTACACAGGTATGTTCAGTTTCTGGATATCATCTGGCTCCACACGAGTGGAATGAGCGCTGTTCTTTTGTGCACGTTAGATTTCAAATTATTTGAGAAAGAGAAACCTAAGAAGTACAGACTGAGAGCTGAGTCGCCAAGGAGCTAACAGGAACCATTTACTGTGGACAGGTGGCCAAATGGATGTACGTGTTAACCATGAATCTTTGCATATAATTATGTTGTAGACCTACATGATCAACGATAAAGACATTTAAATTGTGTAAACCTATGAGCAATTCTAGAAATAATTTCTCTACAAGTCACAGCAAGTAAATCCTTGAGGAAGAGCTGGAGGAAGGAGGCTTTTTGCTGTACTAGTGGCTCTGCCTTTGCTGCCTGGTTTACTCATCAGAAGGTGGTGTCACCCTGTCCATTATGTAGATGAGGAAACGGGGCTTAAAGAGATGAGGCATTTTGGCAAGCATCCTGGAGGCTGATGAGTGGTGAGACCAACATGTGATCTTGACTGTGAGGTCAAATCCTGTTCTTGATTCATCTTCCCGAGGCAAAATGTATTTCTTGGTTATGTTGTTTTCTTTTTTTTTTTTTTTTTTTAACACTTAGGAATAAAAACTAAATGGGTATGTTTCTATATGAGGACATTTAAAGTGTGGAATATTGAAGTAAACTTACATTCTTAAAGATAGGGCATTTTATAGCCATTCCTTTTCATTTTTAATGAACTTGAGATCTGTAATATTCTAATAATTCAGAGGGTACTTTGCATATACTTATTGTTCACATATTTTCATGCAGAAAATAGAGTTTCTTGATGGAATTATCTGGATGGAATATTCTCTTTTCATATGATTATATTCCATCTAAATAATATCTACCCTAATATAAAGTGCCTTAACTGTCAAACCTTACCATGCTTTCTATTTTATGTCAGTAGTTCTCGACTTCAGCTGCGTAGCCAAATAACCTGAGGATTTTTAAAAATACTGTTTCTTAGACCCAGCATTAGATATTTCTGATGTAATTTCAAGGAAAGGAGCGGACAGCCAGGTCTGAGGCCCACTAGTTTATACACTAAAAGGGAGGACTCTAAGCATCTCCCTGTTGTCAGCTGATATACAAACACTTCATTAGGTTTACTCTCTAGAGAATCCCTGAGGTGGGTATTTTGTCCTCAGGTCCCACATACTTTTTTTTCACTGTACAAAAATCTCCATCATTTGTACTTCCCCTTAGGGTTAGGGTTATTTACCCCCTCCAGTCATCACACAGCTGGTGTTTTCGTGTCTCTACATCACTGTGAAGTGTGGCTGTGGACCATCATCCATTTATGTCGTATGTGCAGAAAAACACAGGGCCTCTTTTTGTTTTTTGAACATCTTTATTGGAGTATACTTGCTTTACAATGGAGTGTTAGTTTCTGCTTTATAACAAAGTGAATCAGCTATACATATACATATATCCTCATATCTCTTCCCTCTTGCATCTCCCTCCCTCCCACCCTCCCTATCCCACCCCTCTAGGTGGTCACAAAGCACCGAGCTGATCTCCTTGTGCTATGTGGCTGCTTCCCACTAGCTATCTATTTTACGTTTGGTAGTGTATATATGTCCATGCCACTCTCTCACTTCGTCCCAGCTTACCCTTCCCCCTCCCCGTGTCCCCAAGTCCATTCTCAAGTAGGTCTGCGTCTTTATTCCCATCATTGCAGTTCTATCTACAATAGCCAGGACACAGAAGCAACCTAAGTGTCCATCGACAGATGAATGGATAAAGAAGATGTGGCACATATATACAATGGGATATTACTCAGCCATAAAAAGAAAGAGAAAAACACAGCGCTTCTTTTGCCCACCCCTGTACACACCAAATCCCTTTTTCTCTCTCTCTATGGGAGGTCAGTCCTCCACTTGGGTTTGTCTCTTCCCATCCATGTCTTCCTGGACATCAGTCTCTTCTCCCTGCATAGGGCTTGTCGCCTCTGCTTAAGAATAAAGCAGGGCTTCCCTGGTGGCTCAGTGGTTGAGAGTCCGCCTGCCGATGCAGGGGACACGGGTTCGTGCCCCGGTCCGGGAAGATCCCACATGCTGTAGAGCAGCTGGGCCCGTGAGCCATGGCCGCTGAGCCTGTGCGTCTGGAGCCTGTGCTCCACAATGGGAGAGGCCACAATTGTGAGAGGCCCGCGTACCAAAAAAAAAAAAAAAAAAAAAAAACAGAATAAAGCAGACATTGAGCTGTCAGTGCAAATGCCGGGTCCCCCAGTGCGCTAATCTTGGCTTAGTCACATCAGACAGAATTAATTTTAAAGGGATTCTAAACTTTATTCAGATCTCTCTATGAATTCCATCTCTACAAGGGAAGTCACAGCCACTGCAACATCTCCCTGAATTCTTTTCCTCTCCTCGCCAATTACTCTATTCTCAGTGTTTGCTCCAAATCTCTCCTTTGACAAACCCCAAATTTTGTTCTTGAATGGTTCTTCTTCCCCTGGCCCAGCATGGCCTCCACCTACCAGGGCACCCCAGGCCCTGGCACCTGCACCCTACCTTGGCTCCCACCACAGGAGATCTCCCCTTTAACTTGTGGGGGGGTGTGGCTGTGAGAAGGAGGGGCTCTTGTTCTTCGTCTTACTGCTTTGCTGTGCAATGGAGGTTTGAAGAATTAATTTCTCCTCCTCCTTCTATAAGAGAATCTTCCCTCAAACCTTCTACAAGTCTGACTGCTAAGCACCTTTACTCTTCACTGTCAGCAGAAGCTCTGGCCCCCATTATCCTGACCCCTTCCGGATGTCCCTGCACATTTTTTGCAGTTACCGTCCTCTCCAGGCACAAACCTGGTCCTGCCTGTCATGCACCTGGTTGATACATCTGCCTGCAGCCTCCTCATTAGATACCGTGGATCTCATTTCCCCTCCTGGCTTCTGGGACACTGGCTCTCCCAGTCTTTTTCTTTTCCTGCCCCTCTTTCTCCTCTTGCTTCCTAAATGCAAAAATCCCCAAAGAGCTGGTCTTCTCTCACACGTGTTGCTCCCTTTTCTGCAAAATCAAATATTATCATTTTTGAGAATGGCACTCTTATTTTTTGTCTCTGCCTTATTCTCCTTCCCATTTTAGCCTCCTTGTTCCACCGACTAACAGACACCTGCTTGTGGATGTGCCTCCAACATTGCTAGATCACCGTGACTGCTGTGATGCCCTCACATCCCTGCTCTGTCCTTTCCTCTCTTTCTCATTTTCTCCTGATGGCACCATGTCTAGCACACAAGTTGAACACTTCCAGATCCTCCCCTGTTTTCTCCAAACCAGTCACAGAGCCTTCTGAGGATTCAATTTTGGGATATTCTTCCTGTTTGATTCTTTTTTTGCACATTACCCTCATGTGTCATCTCATTACCTCTTGTCAGATTCAAGAAGTAAATCTCATGCTCGTAACCCTCATAATCCCACTCTTCATTGCCACTGTAATATTTCTTTATAAAACTTCTAATCGTGTTGCACCTCAGCTCTAAACATTTGTAGCAGGTCAGGCCCACTGGGAAGCAAGCTCTGAGGTGTAGTCTAGGGTGCAGGATGTTTATTAGGGGTGGCCTTTAGGATCTGTGCCTGTGCAGGTGGGGAAGCAGGAGAGAATGCAGGGAGAGGCTGAGATGTGAGCAGGTCCAATGCCTTGGTGGACCCCTAGGAGCTCTGGGTCTAGAATGGCCCTTGAGAGCTACCTCCCAGTGCACTGAGTGGCCAGACCTTTTAATCCCCACCCTGGTCAGTCACCAATGCCGGGCAAGGCATCTCCCTGTTTAACCAAGTAGGACCCTATGGGGCCTTCCCTGGGCAGACATCACTTCACCCATGTCCTCCTCCTGCCTCTTCTTTGTAGAAAAACTTTAGCCTCCGAGGCCTTATTCTCTGAGTTCCAAAGAGTAAATTTAATCAGAGAAGTGAGAAAATGCAGAAGCTAAGGAAAATAGTCAAGCAAAACAAAATAATGATAGTTTAGTTCCTTCTCAAAGGCTATAGATAATATTCTGAGCCATGCCCTTTGAGTTGTTTTGCAAATACTGAAATCCCCACAAGTTGGGAGAAGTTAACTGCATGCTGCCCACAAGCACGTAGACCCCAGACTGGTTGGAACCAGAAGGTTGATGATGTTGACTCCTGGTTACCTCACCACCAACCAATCAGAAGAATGTCCACGAGCTGATCACAAACACTGCAACCCCCTCCCTCTCATTGTCTTTAAAAACCTTTCCCTGAAACCCAGTGGGGAGTTCGGGTCCTTTCAGCGCTAAATGCCTGGACTCCTTGCTTGGCACCTGCAGTAAACACTGCACTTTCCTTCACCACAGCCCAGTGTCAGTAGATTGGCTTTACTGCACATGGGCAAGCAGACCCAAGTTTGCTTTGGTAACACCTGCAGTTGAGGCAATCCCTGGAAGGGCTGATGGCTGGAGAATCTCTGTTGACAGCCCTCCTTGGCAAGTCTCCGGCTGAAGGGGATCCTGGGCAGCTCATCACACTGAATACTAGAGTCCTCAATGGCTCCCTATTACTTCCAGGCCCTAATTTAAGCTCCTCAGCCTGGAGTTCATGGGCATCCAGCCTGCTTCTAGTGCCCTCCCATTTCCCTCCTTCAAGCCTCTGCCTTCAAGGCCATTGCTGCTATCACACTGAGGAACTCAGTATCGTGTCCATGAGACATGCACTTTTTCATCTCAGTGACTTACACATTTTGCTAAAACTCCCTATTCAACATTTTCTTTATCATAGAAATCTTATCTTCCAAGTTCAGTTCACATGACCCTTTATCTGAATTCTTCCCTGATGTTCACAGCTTGAAATGATCTTTCTTTACTCTTTTTTCCAGTTAAAATGTGTATGATCTTAGTAAAATACTACTAATAATACTATTACTACTACTACTAATAATATTTAGGATCATTGCATTTCCTGCCATCACTGCCATTACAATTTAACAGGGGCCATCTGTTTCCCAATCCCTACACCCAGTGCTGGTCACTTTCTAGTTTTTATAACAGTTATCAATGTTCTATTTCCCCTTGAGTGTACCCTGACATAACGTTACATCCTCAGTCGGATCCAGCCCAATGCTTGGCTTAAAGAAGCCAGTCAACAGTAGTTTTCTGAGTGACTGAATGTAAAAATAAATGTGATTCAAGAATGTATCACAATATTGACCTCTTTACTGTACTGTTACTGGCCTGGAAAAAAATAATCTTTGTTGACTGAGAAGCACAAGAAGGAGTAAATGAATTCTGCATCTCAAGCCTGTAATTTCATCACTGTAAGAGCATCATAACATTTTATCACAGCCTATAAAGACAACCATAGTCTCAGAAATACAATTAAGTGCCTAATGAATCCCACCTTTGTCAACAGGAAGTAAATGTGGTCCGATGAGCAGATGAGTTTTCTTTGCTGTGCCCTAGGACAATGACAGAGAGTTGGGGTGAGTATAGATGGAGAAACAGGAGTAATTTAATTGTGCAGTACAGAATCATCCCAGCTTAATTTGTTGAAATGCTTTTTCAACATTTTTTTAAAACATCTTTATTGGAGTATAATTGCTTTACACTATTATGTTAGTTTCTGCTGTATAACAAGGTGAATGAGCTATAGGTATAAATATATCCCCATATCCCCTCTCTCTTGCGTCTCCCTCCCACCCTCCCGATCCCACTCCTCTAGGGAGTCACAAAGCACCGAGCTGATCTCCCTGTGCTATGCAGCTGCTTCCCACTAGCTAGTTTACATTTGGTAGTGTATATATATCCATGTCACTCTCTCACTTCGTCCCAGCTTACCCTTCCCTCTCCCCGTGTCCTCAATCCATTCTCTACTTCTGGATTTCCTTCCTGTGCTGCTCCAAGGTTCGTCAGAACCATTTTTTTTTTTTTTTAGATTCCATATATATGTGTGTTAGCATATGGTATTTGTTTTACTCTTTCTGACTTACTTCACTCTGTATGACAGACCTTAGGTCCATCCACCTCGCTACAAATAACTCAATTTCATTTCTTTTTATGGCTGAGTAATATTCCATTGTATATACGTGTCACATCTTCTTTATCCATTCATCTGTTGATGGACACTTAGGTTGCTTCCATGTCCTGGCTATTGTAAATAGTGCTGCAATGAACATTGTGGTACATGACTCTCTCTGAATTATGGTTATATCAGTGTATATGTCCAGTAGAGGGATTGCTGGGTCATATGGTAGTTCTATTTTTAGTTTTTTAAGGAAACTCCATACTGTTCTCCATAGTGGCTGTATCAATTTACATTACCACCAACAGTGCAAGAGAGCTCCCTTTTCTCCACACCCTCTCCAGCATTTATTGTTTATAAATTTTTTGATGATAGCCATTTTGACCGGTGATACCTCATTGTAGTTTTGATTTGCATTTCTCTAATGTTTAGTGTTGTTGAGCATCCTTTCATGTGTTTGTTAGCAATCTGTAGGTCTTCTTTGGAGAAATGTCTATGTAGGTCTTCTGTCCATTTTTGGATTGGGTTTATTTATTTATTTTTTTGATAATCAGCTGCATGAGCTGCTTGTATATTTGGGAAATAAATCCTGTGTCAGATTCTTTGTTTGCAAATATTTTCTCCCATTCTGATGGTTGTCTTGTCATCCTGTTTATGGTTTCCTTTGCTGTGCAAAAGCTTTTAGGGTTCATTAGGTCCCATTTGTTTATTTTTGGTTTTATTTCTATTTCTCTAGGAGGTGGGAAAAAAGGATCTTGCTGTGATTTATGTCATAGAGTGTTCTGCTTATGTTTTCTTCTAAGAGTTTTCTAGTGCCTGGTCTTATATTTAAGTCTCGAGTCCATTTTGAGTTTTTTGTTTTTTTTTTCTGTATGGTGTTAAGGAGTGTTCTAATTTCATTCTTTTACATGTAGCTGTTCAGTTTTCCCAACACCACTTATTGAAGAGGCTGTCTTTTGTCCACTGCATATTCTTGCCTCCTTTATGAAAGATAAGGTGACCATATGTGCATGGGTTTATCTCTGGGCTTTCTATCCTGTTCCATTGATCTATATTTCTGTTTTTGTGCCAGTGCCATACTGTCTTGATTACTGTAGCTTTGTAGTATACTCTGAATCAGGGAGACTGATTCCTACAGCTCCATTTTTCTTTCTCAAGATTGCTTTGTCTATTCGGGGTCTTTTATGTTTCCATACAAATTGTGTAAAAAAAATTTTCTAGTTCTGTGAAAAATGCCTTTGGTAATTTGATAGGGATTGCATTGAATCTGTAGATTGTTTTGGGTAGTATAGTCATTTTCACAATGTTGATTCTTCCAATCCAAGAACATCTCTCCATCTGTTTGTATCATTTTTAATTTCTTTCAACAGTGTCTTATAGTTTTCTGCACACAGGTCTTTTGTCTTCCTAGGTAGGTTTATTCCTAGGTATTTTATTCTTTTTGTTGCAATGGTAAATGTGAGTGTTTCCTTAATTTCTCTTTCAGATTTTTCATCATTAATGTATAGAAATGCAAGAGATTTCTGTGCATTAATTTTGCATCCTTCTACTTTAACAAATTCATTGATTAGCTCTAGTAGTTTTCTTGTAGCATCTTTAGGATTCTCTACGTATAGTATCATGTCATCTGCAAACAGTGACAGCTTTACTTCTTCTTTTCCAATTTGGATTCTTTTTATTTCTTTTTCTCCTCTGATTGCTGTGGCTAAAACTTCCAAATCTATGTTGAATAATAGTGGTGAGAGTGGGCAACCTTATCTTGTTTCTGATCTTAGTGGAAATGTTTTCAGTTTTTCACCATTGAGAATGATGTTGTCTGTGGGTTTGTCATATATGGCCTTTATTATGTTGAGGTAAGTTCCCTTTATGCCTACTTTCTGGAAGGTTTTTATCATAAATGGGTTTTGAATTTTGTCGAATGCTTTTGCTGCATCTATTGAGATTATCATATGGTTTTACCCTTCAAGTTGTTAATATGGTGTATCACAGTGATTGATTTGTGTATATTGCAGAATCCTTGCCTTACTGGGATAAATTCCACTTGATCATGGTATGATCCTTTTAATGTGCTGCTGGATTCTGTTTGCTAGTATTTTGTTGAGGATTTTTGCATCTATGTTCATCAGTGATATTGGCCTGTAGTTTTCCTTTTTTGTAACAACTTGTCTGGTTTTGGTATCAAGGTGATGGTGGCCTTGTATAATGAATTTGGGAGTGTTCCTCCCTCTGCTATATTTTGCAAGAGTTTGAGAAGGATAGGTGTTAGCTCTTCTCTAAATGTTTGAAATAATTCGCCTGTGAATCCATCTGGTCCTGGGCTTTTGATTGTTGGATGATTTTTAATCACAGTTTCAATTTCAGTGCTTGTGATTGGTCTGTTTATATTTTCTATTTCTTCCTGGTTCATTCTCAGATGGTTGTGCTTTTCTAAACATTTGTGCTTTTCTTCCAGGTTGTCCAATTTATTGGCATAGAGTCGCTTGTAGTAATCTCTCATGATCCTTTGTATTTCTGCAGTATCAGTTGTGACTTCCCCTTTCTCATTTCTAATTCTGTTGATTTGAGTCTTCTCCCTTTTTTTCTTGATGAGTTTGGCTAATGGTTTATCAATTTTGTTTATCTTCTCAAAGAACCAGCTTTTAGTTGTATTGATCTTTGCTATTGTTTCCTTCCATTTTCATTTATTTCTGATCTGATCTTTATGATTCCTTCTGATAACTTTGGGGTTTTCTTGTTCTTCTTTCTCTAATTGCTTTAGATATAAGGTTAGGTGGTTGATTTGAGAGTTTTCTTGTTTCTTGAGCTAGGATTGTATTGCTACAGACTTCCCTCTTAGAACTGCTTTTGCTGCATTCCATAGGTTTTGGGGTGTCATGTTTTCATTGTCATTTTTCCAGGTATTTTTTGTTTTCCTCTGATTTCTTCAGTGATCTCTTGGTTATTTAGTAGTGTATTGTTTAGCCTCCATGTGTTTGTATTTTTTACAGTTTTTTTTCCCTGTAATTGATATCTAATCTCAGAGCATTGTGGTCGAAAAAGATACCTGTTACAAATTAAATATTCTTAAAATTACCAGGGCTTGATTTGTTACCCAAGATATAATCTATCCTGGAGAATGTTGTATGAGCACTTGAGACGAAAGTGTATTCTATTGTTTTGGGATGGAATGTCCTATAAATATCAATTAAATCCATCTTGTTTAATGTGTCCTTTAAAGCTTGTGTTTCCTTATTTCTTTTCATTTTGGATGTTCTGCCTTTTGGTGAAAGTGGGGTGTTAAACTCCCCTACTATTATTGTGTTACTGTCAAATTCCTCTTTTATGGCTGTTAGCATTTGCCTTACGTCTTGAGGTGCTCCTGTGTTGGGTGCATAAATATTTACAATTGTTATACCTTCTTCTTGGATTGATCCCTTGATCATTATGTAGTGTCCTTCTTTGTCTCTTGTAATACTCTTTATTTTAAAGTCTATTTTTTCTGATATGAGAATTCCTACTCCAGCTTACTTTTGATATCCATTTGCATGGAATATCTTTTTCCATCCCCTCACTTTCGGTCTGTATGAGTCTCTAGGTCTGATGTGGGTCTCTTGTAGACAGCATATATATAGGTCTTGTTTTTGTATCCATTCAGCCAGTCTATGTCTTTTGGTTGGAGCATTTAATCCATTTTCATTTAAGGTAATTTATCGATATGTATGTTCCTATTACCATTTTCTTAATTGTTTTAGGTTTGTTTTTCAGGTCTTTTCCTTTTCTTGTGTTTTCGGCCTAGAGAAGTTCCTTTAACATTTGTTGTAAAATTGGTTTTGTGGTGCTGAATTCTCTTAGCTTTTGCTTGTCTGTAAAGGTTTTAATTTCTCCACAGAATCTGAATGAGATCCTTGCTGGGTAGAGTAATCTTGGTTTTAGGATTTTCCCTTTCATCACTTTAAGTATGTCCTGCCACTCTAGTCTGGCTTGCAGAGTTTCTGCTGAAAGATCAGCTGTTAACCATATGGGGATTCCCTTGTATATTATTTGTTGCTTTTCCCTTGCTGCTTTTAATATTTTTTCTTTGTATTTAATTTTTGATAGTTTGATTAATATGTGTCTTGGTGTGTTTCTCCTTGGATTTATCCTGTATGGGACTCTCTGTACTTCCTGGACTTGACTGACTATTTCCTTTCCCATATTATGGAAGTTTTCAACTATAATCTCTTCAAATATTTTCTCAGTCCCTTTCTTTTTCTCTTCTTCTTCTGGGACCCCAATAATTTGAATGTTGGTGCATTTAGTATTTTCCCAGACGTCTCTGAGACTGTCCTCAATTCTTTTCATTCTTTTTACTTTATTCTGCTGTGCAGTAGTTATTTCCATTCTTTTTTCTTCCATGTCACTTATTCTTTCTTTTGGCTCTGTTATTCTGCTATTGATTCCTTCTGGAGAATTTTTGATTTCATTTATGGTATTGTTCATCATTGTTTCTTTGCTCCTTAGTTGTTCTAGGTCCTTGTTAAACGTTTCTTGTATTTTCTCTTTTCTATTTCCAAGATTTTGGATCTTCTTTTCTATCATTATTCTGAATTCTTTTTCAGGTAGACTGCCTATTTCCTCTTCATTTGTTTGGTCTGATGGGTGTTTACTTTGCTCCTTTATCTTCTGTGTAGTTCTCTGTCTTCTCATTTTGCTTAACTTACTATGTTTGGGGTGTCCTTTTTGCAGGCTGCTGGTTCATAGTTCCTGTTGTTTTTGGTGTCTGCCCCCAATGGGTAAGGTTGTTTCAGTGGGTTGTATAGGCTTCCTGGTGGAGGGGACTGATGCCTGTGTTTCAGTGGATGAGGCTGGATCTTTTCTTTCTGGTGGGCAGGACTGCATCTAGTAGTATTTGGCGTGTCTGTGAACTTAGTATTTTTTAAGGTAGCCTCTCTGCTAATGGTTGGCGTTGTGTATCTGTCTTGCTAGTTGTTTGGCATGTGGTGTCCAGCAGTGGAGCTTGCTGGTTGTTGAGTGGAGCTGGTTCTTAGCCTTGAGATGGGGATCTCTGGGAGAGCTCTCACCAATTGATATAATGTGAGGCTGGGAAGTCTCTGGTGGTCCAATGTCTTGAACTCAGCTCTCCCACCTCAGAGGCTCAGGCCTGATACCCAGCTTGAGCACCAAGACCCTGTCAGCCACACATCTCAGAAGAAAAGGGACAAAAAAGGAAAGAAAGAAAAAATAAATAAAATAAAATAAAGTTATTGAAATAAAAAATAAAAAAATATTAAAATAAAAACTAAAAAGTAATAAAAACAAGAGGAGAGCAACCAAACCAATAAGCAAATCCACCAGTGATAAAGAGCCTTAAAATCTGTACTAAGATAAGCATAAAAATAAGAAACTAGTCAGTTGCATACAACAAACCTCAGGTCTACATTTGCTCCCAGAATCCACTGACTCAATTTTGGTATGATTCATTGTCTATTCGGGTATTCCACAGATGCAGGGTACATCAGGTTGATGTGAGGATTTAACCCCCTTCTCCTGAGCCTACACGGAGAAATTTCCCTTTCTCTTCTTTGTTCGCACAGTTCCTGGGGTTCAACTTTGGATTTGGCCCCACTTCTGCATGTAGGTCACCCTCTGGCATCTGTTCTTTGCCCAGACAGGAAGGGGTTAAAGGAGAGGCCTAATAGTGGGCTCTGGCTCACTTAGGCCTGGGGGAAGGAGTGGTATAGAATGCTGGGTAAACCTGCATCGGCAGGTGCCAGGCGTGTTGTTGCAACAGCCTGAGGCATGCCTTGTGTTCTCCCATGGAAGTTGTCCCCGGATCACAGGACCCTGGCAGTGGTGGGCTGCACAGGCTCCTGGGAGGGGAGGTGCGGAGAGTGACCTATGCTTGCACACAGGCTTCTTGGTGGTGACAACAGTAGCGTTGGTGTTTCATGCCCGTCTCTGGTGTCCATGCTGATAGCCGCGGCTCACGCCCGTCTCTGGAGCTCATTTAGGCGGTGCTCTGAATCCCCTCTCCTCGAGCACCCTGAAACAATGGTCTCTTGCCTCTTAGGCAGGTCCAGACATTTTACCAGACTCCCTTCCGGCTAGCTGTGATGCACTAGCCCCCTTCAGGCTGTGTTCATGCAGCCAACCCCAGTCCTCTTCCTGGGATCTGACCTCTAAAGCCCCAGCTTCAGCTCTCAGCCCCCACCCACCCTGGAGGGAGAGCAGTCAAGCCTCTCAGGCTAGTGAGTGTTTGTCGGCACTGATCCTCTGTGCGGGAATCTCTCCACTTTCCCCTCTGCACCCCTGTTGCTGTGCTTTCCTCTGTGGCTCTGAGGCTTCCCCTGCCCCCCGTCTCTGCCAGTGAAGGGCCTTCCTAGTGTGTGGAAACATTTCCTCCTTCACGCCTCCCTCCCACTGGTGCAGGTCCCGTCCCTATCCTTTTGTCTCTGTTTATTTTTTTTTCTTTTGCCCTACCCAGGTACGTGGGGAGTGTCTTGCCTTTTGGGAAGTCTGAGGTCTTCTGCCAGCGTTCAGTAGGTGTTCTGTAGGAGTTGTTCCACGTGTAGATGTATTTCTGATGTATTTGTGGGGAGAAAAGTGATCTCCACGTCTTACTCCTCTGCCATCTTGAAGGTCCTTTTTCAACTTTTAATATTTAAGATCCTCTGATCTTGCTTGGAGGATCTTTTCAACTTTCTTAAAAAAAGAACAAAAACAAGTAAGAGCTTAATTTCTTGAGCACAAGAAACACATTTTATTTGATGAAGCCTATTTTGTTTTACTCTTCTTTGCTTTTGAGACAGCAAAGTCTCCTTCTTTTTTCTCCAAGAAAGAAAACTTAGACAATGCAGGGTAAGATGTTAAGATTGTTTAGTAATGAGGAAGCATTGGAGGGGGATTTTGGGAGAAAATGAGCTTTAAGAGGGATGTGTTCAGAGTTAAGATTGGTAAGTTTATTTTGTACTGTGCAGTGAAAAACAGTATGCATCAATTATGCGTGGATAATATTATTGCAGCAATAACCTTATCCACGTTTATACCATTGTAAAATGCAATAAATAGCTTATTTTTATGTGGGGGAAGATTCACTGTTTCTCAAGGTGCCTAAAGTACAAAAAGATATTTAAAGTCTTGTTTGACCTTATGGAATCTTCCTTCATGTTCACAAGGAAAAGATAGCCTTGCCATGACAGGCCCTATTTCCCTATTCTTCCTTTATAAAGGTCCTTTCTGTAATTCTGACTTGATCAAATAAGGTGCTGCCCATTTTTTCCATACAGCAAAAAATCCTGCAAATAATAGATCAAGGGAACAGCATGAGTCCACCTTTGTCACTTAATGAATCATTCAGGGAAAAAGAAATACCCTAAATTTAATTTAATCAGTTTCCCAGAGCATAATTTTTTATTGCCCTTTAATTTAAAGCAACTATTATAAAAAATCTCTTTTAAAAATCACTTCATGTGTTTTCAAGCAGTCAAAATATCAGCAGTTTACAACATCCCTGCTCTTTAACAGTGTGAATGTTTAAAATAGCTACAATTAATGTTATCATTAGGAAAGAAAAAGGGAAGTGAAGACTTGCACAGGCCAAATCCACCCCAATCTAGATTCTATTAAGCTGTGTGTGATTAGCATAGGGTGTTGGCACTCTCAGAGGTCCCTAATTACAGCCAATCCTGTATCAGCAACCTCTTGCTACTTGTTGGGATACCCTTGTGGATATCACAATCCATGAATTAGTGAGTGATTAAGGACAATGCCTATTTATCCCCTGCATTGTAAAATAGGGTTTACGATGGCAGTCTTGTTTTATTATTCAGAATTACAGGAGCGGTAACTTTAAATGGGATCCACTGCAATACTTAGTAGGTAGAAGACTTTATGTAATGCTGGCATTTTTCTTTTTAAGATGGGGATGCTAACTTTTACACTCTGTATATTATATTAAGTAAAAAATAGTATTAAAACATAAATAAATGACTTTACCACTAAATTTTGTAGATTTGTCTTGAGACGGGGTAAGATGAAGCAACATGAGTAAGACATACACACACATGTATATGCGTATATACATATATTTACATTATAGCCACAAAAGTCACATTAATATGAAGTATATACGCTCTACCCTCTTCCTGGTGCCTTTTAAAGACAACCTTGTCCCTTACGCTGCACTAGCCACAAGGACCAGGTTCCTTCCTCTTTTTCTCCTGTCTTTTGCAGTCCATCTCCTGTTAGCTAAACATATACTTTAACTTTAATGAGAATAGTACTATATACATTCTATCCTACAGTGATAGTTATGTCTCTCATGCTTTATCTTTAGATTGATCCCCAATATGGAAAACCAATTCACAGTTTTGCATTACTATGACTCAAGTTGATGGAATTAAAAATGTGGTATCTGGAGCCACAAAAAGTGAAATAATAGTCGTTGAAAACTGGGGAGAGGGAGGGCAGTGTTGAAAGCAGGCTATATACTAATCACTTATAATATAATTAATACATGTTTTATAAAATTGCTAAACAAGTTGAGGGTTCAAACACAAAAAGAAGACAAATCAACAGTGGTTCTCAGTGCCTGGTGTTGGGAAGTGGTCCAGGGTAAGGGAGGGGTTGATGCTTTTCTTGATAAGCCTTTGATGTGACGTTGCATTTTACGAGTTGCCTGTATTTTTTTCCTATAAAATAACCAAACAGCAGGTTAGATGAGAGGATGAAGACGCGACTTCATAGAGGATTGTGTCAACATCTCTGACACATTTCAAACTCCTTTTCTCCTCCATGACTCATGTAATTTCAGTGTTGGCCCTGCACTTTAGTGACACATCCCTAACAGGGTCAGGAGAGAGGGCCAGAGATGTATTTCTTTAGTCCTTGCTATGTTAAACTGACGGCAATAGCTCAATTAAACATGGAAGCCACTTAAAAAGCACAGAAATCCATTACTCCTCATCCAAATGCAATTTTGTCTAATCATGTTTTCTCTAACCAAATTGCAAAAATGCTCACCCTATCTTCAGTGCCACAAGTGGCCGTAAGTGTGGGGAAGTGTTGTCAGAGTGAAGCAGATAGGGATCTCGATGTAGCAGAGTTAATCTACTTTAATTTTGCAAATTTTATGAAATCATATGGGCAAGTGAACAAGTTTCTAGGATCTGCCCCAAGGGGGCCTCAGGAGCCATGGAAATGAGACCCCCTGGAGTTTTAGTTTCATTTGCTTCATGGTGACTTTGCCTCTGGATACTAAATAAAAGAATTTGTGGTCAGAGTGGGAAATGAAATAAAAAGAGTCTTCTTTGATTCAGACAAATTTCTACAATGAGGAAAAAAGAAAAAAAAACACATTTTGAAGAATGTGTCTGGCTTTGCCCCCAAAATAAATAATGATCACTCAGAAACCTAATGTCTTCTCTCTGTAATATGTCCAGATAAATTACCATGTGCCGTTCGATCTCGGATACTGGCTTTCCTATATATGTTGCAATTCTTTAAACATTATTTCCTGATATTCGGACTTAAGGTCACCAGATGTGGATTTTCGTACATTAGGCACAAAAAGTCATTTCAACTCATGTGGGCCTTGTCAGCCAACATTTTATCGTAAGTGATATCTCCATCATTGTTAAGCAGATTGTGCAATTACATAAAAACCTTACTTCAGTGACTTTGGAAATGTGCTGTAGAAAAGAGAAGATATCTCCTGGGGATGTCACCCAAGTGGTGCTCGTGGTGGTAATAGGGGTTCCCTGGCCCAAGGGAGCTCTGAGCCTGTAGGGATCCAGCCAACTGCCCCCAGAGCTCTTCATGGTTACCTGTTCTCTGGACTGGATTTTCAGACATAAAACATCAGAAGAAGACCCAATCTTCCAAAAAATTACACCTATATTCTTTTATTTAGTCTATCATTATCCAACTCTGCTTAAGAAATTTTCTATAGGTGTGGCATTGTTGCAGACAATATGGCAGTCCTCTGTAATACATAAATTGTTTAAGCTGGAATAGGATTTTCCCTCTAAATGGCTGTGTGGATTTTAACATGTCACTTTACGTCCTGGGCCTTACATTCTTAATCTCAAAAATTAATGGACTAGGAATGAATTGTTTTTAAGGCCTCAAGTCCAGTTCTGATACTCTAGCCTGACCTTTAGCCCATCTTTCATGCTTTAATCATGGTCTCAAACATAAAGCCTCAGCATCTTCCTTCTGCTAGGAGTCTAAGAAGACAGAAGGAAAGAGAATGGCTTTTATTTCACATCCTGAGTAATTATTTGCTTCTTTGAGCATATTTCCTCATTTACACAACACTGTTAATGACATGGAATCCACGAGCATGTTAGGGGTGCTCAGTGAAGTTATGGTATGACGTGCCTCACATCTTGAACCTTGGTTTAATTATTAGCTGTCATCATCATTGTCACATCAGTCAGCTTAAGAATGACACCCTTTTGTTTCTCATACAAATACAGCTGGGAGAGCAGCAGATCCTAATGCGTCAGCAGCCGAAGACAAAGGGTTTGTCTGAGCAGCTGGGCAGCCATAAGTGCACCGTCTCTATGCCTGTCTCTCAAGTCATCCTTGAGAATGCAAATAAAGATAAATGAAAACCACTTTCTTCCTAGGCCCACGGAGCTAACTCGTCTGTGGAAATGAACTTCCATTCTCTCTGACAATTAGTTTCACTCTAAAATACGATAATTCTTTGAAGTTGCACCAAGAGAGGAAATATGGCATGCTCCACGTTCAGCAAAGGGAAGATATGGGGCTGCCGGAGACATTAATCTCATTTGCTCTGCACCTGATTTTTCACCGTTAGAATATGCAGCAAAGCTCTGTTCTAAATCTCAAGCCATTTAGCTCAGCAAAGTAGGTTAGTTAGAGCCAATGCAAAGTTCTAGCTTATAACTTTCTTTCAGTAAATGTGATATTCAGATACTTAGTCTGAGGCCTGGGCTAAAATCTGAGATGGTCTGCTTTTGCAATTTTAACAATATTAGATGCGAATCAAAGCAAGCGAAAGAGGTACTTGTGGCCTGGACTCTCACTCCAAAAACACTTGAATCTTAAATAACTTTTATATCGCCTGTGGTGAAAAGGGGTCATGAAATTACGTTGGATGAAAGGTGGGAGGATTGTTATCTATGTCTACTTAGCTCTGCAAAAATTGTCTTTTGTCTTTTTCCAAGGACAGAGACTTAACTGAGTTATTGTTTTATTAAATACTGCAGCTCCATAGTAGACCCAACTGGAACTTGAGTGAATCCATGGCCACTATGTTAACTATTAGATATTAGAATATCTAGCTGATTACAACTGATTACTCTTTCCTCACTGTTGTTGAATAGTGTCTCCCTCAAACACATGACCTCTTGAATATCAGAATGTAACCTTATTTGAAAATAAAGTCTTTGCAGATGTCATTAGTTAAGATGAGGTCATCCTGGAGTAGAGAGGGCTTTAACTTCAGTGACTGGTGTCCTGATAAGGCCACATGAAGACACAGAGATGCACACACAGAGGAAAAGTGGCCATATGCAGACGGAGGCAAAGATAGGAGTGATGCAGGTCCAATCAGAGGACCACCAGAGATGGCTAGCATCCATCAGAAGCCACAAAGATGCAAGGAAGGATAATCCCCTAGAGTCTTTGGAGGGAACATGATTTTGGATTTCTGGACTCCAGAATTTGGAGAGAATAAATTTCTACTGTTTTAAGCCACCCCATTTGTGGTACTTTGTTGTGGCAGCCCTAGAAATCTAACATGAGCATTATGTCCTGGACTCACAGTAGAACCTCTGGGTCAGTGCAGTTGTCACCTCTCCAGATCACTGACTTTAGATCTAATAGTCTGCCTTGTTTTAGACATGAGCTCCCCAAGAAGAATAAACATGATTTAGACATCTTTCTACCCACAATATCTGGCAATGTATTCATCTTTGCATCCCAGGTATCAATATGTGTTCACACCCTCCCTCTCCTCTGGTCACTGCTGCAATGACTAACTCTGTGCAGATTCTCTCTTTTAACGTCTTTATTGGAGTAGAATTGCTCTACAATGGTGTGTTAGTTTCTTCTTTGTAACAAAGTGAATCAGCTATACATATACATATATCCCCATATTCCCTTCCTCTTGCGTCTCCCTCCAACCCTCTCTATCCCCCCCCCACTTTAGGTGGACACAAAGCCCTGAGCTGATCTCCCTGTGCTATGTGGCTGCTTCCCACTAGCTATCTACTTTACATTTGGTGGTGTATATATGTCCATGCCACTCTCTCACTTCGTCCCAGCTTACACTTCCCCCTCCCCATGTCCTCAAGTGCATTCTCTACGTCTGCGTCTTTATTCCTCTCCTGCCCTATGGTTCTTCAGAACCTTTTCATTTTTTTTAGATTCCATATTTTGATTAGCTTTGCTTAAATGCACACAATGGCCCCTCTGCTCAGGCTTGCACCCCACACCCCCTACTTCCTGCCTGGGAGCTTCTCTGACTCCGGAGTAGGCTGCCCTGGGAATGTGTCAGCTGTCCCTGGTGCAGGAGAGTCAGAACCTGCAGGGCACGTTTGGCTAAAGGGAGATGGCATCTTGGATAAATGCTTTCCCTACTGTGCCTGGGAGCACAGCTCTCCAGTGTATCCCATAAAGCTCTTCTGTAAGTTCTGAGGACTGAGGGTTCTGATTCTCCTCTGTGGGGGAACCTGGGCTGACAGTTGGTACTAGAATTAGCCCTAGCAATTAGAACTTTATAGCCCTAGTAAGTAGGAGTTTATAGCTGGATCATTCCCTAGTCAGAAGGCAAAACGTCCCCAACCGTGGAGGAAAGTAGGGTGGTGGTGGTAACCTTTAGCATGGAAAAGCCTTGCCATCGCTGGGCCTCTCACAGGAGTGCTGGGAGAAAATTCAAGCAGCGAGTGAAAAGTTAGGTTATATGTTAGTTGTGGCATGTGAACAGAATGGGGTGGATAATAATAATTTTAAGGATTTTGAAATTGGTTGGTTAACTCTTTGGAAGTTTTAGGTAATATGTGGACCCAGATCAACCAACTAACAACTTGAGTGAACTTTGAAAGCTGGAAGTCCTCTACAGCCATGTTCACAGGAGACCTTCATCTCCTCCAGCTCCAGGGAAGACCATGCTGAAAACCAAGCCCAGGATTTAACTGAAACAATTTCAGAGCTATGAGAGAGATTGACTTCCGAGACTTAGCATACCTCCTGTGACAAAATCAGGCCCTGATAGTTAAAAATCGGAATATGAGAACTGGAAAGGAGATATTTGGGAACACAAGGCTGAGAATCTTTTTTTTTTTTAATTGAAGTATAGTTGATTTACAATATTGTGTTAGTTTCAGGGGTACAGTGCAGTGATTTGGTTATAAATATACATATATATATTCTTTTTTCTAATTCTTTTCCATTATAGTTTATTATAAGGTATAAAATGTAGTTCAATGTGTTATAAATTCTTGCTGCTTATCTATTGTATATACAGTAGTGTGCATCTGTTAATCCCATACTCCCAATTTATCCCTTTGGTAACTATATGTTTGTTTTCCATGTCTGTGAGTCTGTTTCTATTTTATTTATTTATTTTAAAATTTTTATTGAAATATAGTTGATTTACTATATGTTTACTATATTTAACTATATTTACTATATTAAATATTTACTATATTTACAATGTTGTGTCAATTTCAGGTATACAGCAAAGTATATATATATTCCGTTACGTATACATATATATATATACTCTTTTTAGAGTCTTTTCCGTTATAGGTTATTACAAGATATTGAGTATAGTTCTCTGTGCTATACAGTAGATCTTATTTGGTTATCTATTTTACATATAATACTAGGTGTATTTTAATCCCTAACTCCTAATTTATTCCTCCCTCCTTTCCCCTTTGTTTTATATGTTTGTGAGTCTATTTCTGTTTTGTAAGAAAGTTCATTTGTGTTATTTTTTTAGGTTCCACATATAAGGTATATCATATATTTGTCTTTCTCTGTCTGACTTACTTCACTTAGTATGATAATCTCTAGTTGTATCCATGTTTCTGAAAATGGCAGCATTTCCTTCCTTTTTATGGCTGAGTAGTATTCCATTGTGTATATATATGTATATATATGTGATATATACACATATATATGTGATATATATATCACATCATCTTTATCCATTCATCTGCTGATGGACACTCAGGTTGCTTCCAGGTCTTAGCTATTGTAAATAGTAAGGCTGGGAACCCTGAAGCCAGATCTCTTGAATCTTCTGTGAGTCAGAAGCCACCCGTCTCTTCCCAGAGAATAGCAGCCTCCTCTTACTTGGAGACATCAAATGGATAATGTGCCTGTAAGATGAAACTGGTCCTCTTTAAGATGTATCCTACCACCCTCACTGCATCCAGGCCTATGACCAACATCAGGTCTCAGACCAAATGGGGGAATGCAATCCCATCCCTGGGAGGGAAGAACTCACACATGAAAACCACTGCAGGAAGCATCCAACATATGTCAGCAAAAACTGTGAAAACATGTAAGGAGGAACATATTGGGGTGGGCAGATAGAATGCTAAAACTGGGGAGAGGAGAGACTTTACATGGGAACCCTCATCCATGACTCAGAAATACACAGTCTTCTCTGGAACCCATGGAGCTGATCCTAATATGGATCCATAGAGTCAATAACTTTCATGGAGCTAATGGAACGTAGAAAGCCCACTGTAAGTGAATGGAAGATTCCTTAGATTCATTGGCATAGCATTGAGGAGGGGGTCCGGGGGTAATGGAGGCAGCAATGTTAGCATCTGCTCATTGCGTGAAGCCAGATGTCCTACAGGATGATGCCTATGTTGGAGGAACCCAGAAGCTCAGTGGGAACTGTCGTCTTCAGGCGTAGATTGACAGTAGGATATGATGACATAGGGCTTCCAAAACGGAATGGCAGAAACCAAATCGTTGCACTTAACTGTCATCAGCATTGTGGAAATAACGACCACAGTGAACACAGTCAAGGGGTCCGTACTGGAGGCTAATAGGTCGATGAGCAGAAAGGACCAAATAAGATGTTGTTTCCCTTATATTGTAAACAAAAGTGGAGTGCTGCTGAACAGAGACAGAGACAGAGAGAGACGGGGAGAGTTGGTGATTGGAAATTGTAGTCCTCACTTCATTTTCATATTGAAGTCAATTAATGGACACAAAGCCCATTGATTAAAGGGAGGATGGACACCCTTGAGAAAGGACTCTGCACACCTTCACAGGCAAAAGTCATAAACATCCTCTAATACTTATCAAAGAGATTTGAGGCCATGTAACTTTGCAAAAGTAAACAAGGTCACATAGAGAACTAAAACTGATACTAGATACCCAAAATGCCAGCATGGTCCTTAAATTAGAATGGGATCTAAAGGGCACCAGTGTTAACTTGACTTCTGGTCCAGGCCAAGGTCACAGTGACTCAAAGTGTCCATAGACCTCGTTATAATCACATTCTTCTGGAGTATAATGGGGGTAGATACACTTAATAGATGGCATTAACCTTCACATCAGTTCTTTTAATTTTTTTTCTCATGCACTTCTTATTTTTTTTTAAACATCTTTATTAGAGTATAATTGCTTTATAACAAAGTGAATCACCTATACATATACATATATCCCCATATCTACTCCCTCTTGCATCTCCCTCCCGCTCTCCATATCCCACCCCTCTATGTGGTCACAAAACACCTCACATCGGTTCTTTGACCTGCAGAGTAAAAGTTCTGAGGCTAGGAAGGGCCAAAGAGGATCTGTTGAAATACTCTCACTCCCTTACATAGGAAGAAATATCATATCCATGGAGAAATTTTAGGAAACGAGAATGTGAAAAAGTCTGGGAAGGTCGGTACAAAATTGCAGACATTTGTGTTTCATGTTAATAGCCTTCAGAGAGCATTTACCATGATGAGACACTCAACACTTTCATAAATAGGATGACTTCTCTTATGGGCCCATGAACAAGGAAGCTGCAGAGGAAGCATTGGAAGCTTAGCATGGACCTGACATCACAGGCTCTGTCTTATTCTCATTAAGCTTGATCTACTCCCTGCTGAAGCAGGGACCAGCGCTGTATCTCTGATTTGGCATCATCTCTTCAGATGACTAGGCACTGGAGCTCTTTTCACTCTTTCACCTTAGAGACACCAGTGATTTTCCTAACTAGAATTGACACCTAGAGATATGAGTCTGTCTACCCGGCCCAGAACTTAACTTTCTCCAGAACCACCATGCAGAATACTAAATTTGAAGGCATGGTATCTTGGTCTATGCTATGTATTGCAACCATGGAATCTAGCTATTGTACAATATACCTTATCACTCAAAGGCTGCAGATCCAATATAATGGTGGACTAGACTGGCAAAGTCTTAATCAAGGCATCAGCTTGGTAGAAATCTTACAATGGGTAGGGGTTGTGGTATATCCCTCTAAGTTGTGATATATCTGTTCATCCAGTGACCACTATGGCATGTCGCTGTCTGGTATTATGACAAATGATGTTGTGTCTCGATAAGTATAATATATATGATGAGTATCATGAGGGGTGGAAATAGGATTGGTCCCCACAATTTAGCCTCTGTCCTAGTCTCTAAGGGGAAATTCTTCCACTAGGGTATCCAGTGAGGGTTCCACTGAATTAGATGCTACTGCTTGGCCAGTTTGAGCTCCTGAGGCCAGTGGACCAGCAGACAAAGTTAGAAGTTATCACAGTGATGGGTATAAATTACCCTGTTTACCTTTAGACTGGGATTGGTACTACACAATGATGGTGAAGAGGAATATGTGTGGTATTTGTTGAGGGTTCCCGTGGCGTTGGGGAAACTGTTTCTTTTATTTTTCCAAAAAACCCCAACAACAACAGACAAGAGCTCAGAACTATGGAGTAGGTCTAGCAAGCAACCTAGAACAGCTGAAGAGCTGGCCAAGGGTGAGGAAATTGTGGCAAGAGAGGAAAATAATGGATATACATTTCGTCACTGGAACCATCTGTAGTGATAGTGAGAAATATAACTTATTCTTCTCCTAATACTCTTGAGTTAGGCCTTTACAGAGCTAGTGTATAACTACCACCTTGATCCATCAGCAAGAACCCACCTTGGAGTTGGCTTGCAAATATCTTTGAAGATAGTTCAGAGGAAGAGCTGAACGGTGATGCAATCTCTACAAAATCCTCAGCAGATACCCCCAGTCACTCTGGAGCTGGGATAACTGCTGGGAATTCTCCCAATTTGGACAAGGAGGGTGGGTCATGGGGTGGAGATGGACAGACACATATTTGGGATGTCCCTCAGGATGGGCTGTGATATTGGGCAAATAACTCCTTTCAGCTGAAGGCAATTTCCAGAGAGGGACTAAACTGAGAGCTGTCAGCCTTCAACTCTCTTAGCAACTGGAAAAATGGGTGTCTCAGTGGAGACAGGTGGCTGCAGGCAGCACACCACCACACTCACTGCACGTGAGGACACAGGGGACTAAGGGAATCGCTGGATCCCAAAGAAGAAGAGACAGAGCCAGCCCCATCTCTCAGTGTGCACAGTGTAGAAATGCCTGGATGAAGTAGCCTGGAGGAGAAGAGTATATGCCTTAGCGGGGAGCTTTCTGAGAAACAAATTCTAACACAGCTGCTTATACATGTGTGACCTTAGACAAGTCCTTCAACCATCTGTGCTATAATAAATTTTTATTTTATTTTATTTTTAATTAATTTTTATTGGACTATAGTTTCTTTACAATATTGTGTTAGTTTCTGCTGTACAGCAAAATGAATCAGCTATACATATACATATAACCTCTCTTTTTTGGATTTCCTTCACATTTAGGTCACCATAGTGCATTAAGTAGAGTTTCCTGTGCTATACGGTATGTTCTCATTAGTTGTCTATTTTACACATAGTATCAATAGTGTGTATGCGTCAATCCCAATCTCCAAATTCCCCCTGACTTCCCCCTTGGTATCCATACATTTGTTCTCTATGTCTGTGTCTCTATTTCTGCTTTGCAAATAAGATCATCTTTACCATTTTTCTAGATTCCACATATATGTGTTAATATACAATATTTTTTCTCTCTTTCTGACTTGGGCTATAATATTTTTGGTTGTTTGTTTTAATCTGTAGAATGGGGGTTATGGTTATGCCAAACTCATAGGGTTATTTTGAGGATAAGAATAGTTACTCTTTGTAAAGTGCTTGTCATATAGTAAGTACTACAGAAGGATTTGTTATTTAATAAGATGGCCCTAGTCATCTTAGGCATTCCTATCCAATTCCTATTCCTAAGGCATTTCCTATCAACCATTAGAATATAAGCACAAGTAGAAGTATTCACATATGCAGATATTATATGGGTATCACAGGTTAGGAAATATTAGATTACAGAGGAAAGGGAATTTTTTTTAGAGGGAGGTTGCTGAGCAGATTGTTAAACAGTTTTCCTATTTGGTTGTGGAATAAGGATTCGAGCACAAATATAACAGCAGCTGTTTGCTGAGCAAACCCAGTGTCAGAACACTGTTCATTTCTCTCTCAGCCTCCAACTCACTGCTTCTTTTCCTCTAATTCCCTACTGTGCATATTGGCCCAGTTGGTTAAAAGATCTATTCTGCTCTCTCATGTATAAAGCCTGTGATGTATCGGCAGCTTCAGTGCCCAAAGGCTTTCTCATTATTGAATTCCCAGTGGCTCTTTCTCTGCATTGTAATTGGATAGTGGTCTTTGGAGCAAGTGTCCAGGGCACACAGTGTCACAAAGCTAGGTGCTGTCTAGATAAATGAGATGTTGTCCATTAAAACAGAGAAGCATGGACACGTATATTCCCGAAGATGAGGGGAAACAATTGATAATTGAGATGGGGAACGTCTGGCTTATTTGTGTGCTGATTAAGAAAGGATTTAGATCCTTCCTGCTAAGCCAGATTGACCTGTGACACTTAATTAGTGAATGCAATCCATGCATTCTTCCCAGTGGGTAATTAAGGCTCCATGTCAGATCTCCCCAAGTCCCCAAATGTTCAACCTTCATACACACACACACACAAACACACACACACACACACACACACACACAGAGGTACTTGTTACTCTATTTATTAATTCTTCATTATTCAACACTGATACTTATTCCAACACTGAATGGATTATTAGTTTTTAGTAATTAATGGTGCAATGTCAAATGGTAAAAGCCAATTATTTTTCAGAGCAATATGTTTCAATGAAATATTCTGAAAAACATTAATGTCAGGAACTAACACTTACACATGATAATGGCTGAATTCTGTTAAAAATGATGCATTGAACCCAGTATTGCTATTCCCAGTATAGGGATTAAAGTGATGATAGTTTATATTAATTGGTTCACTGAACACACATTTAAAGGTGTTTAGGAGGATCTGACATTCTTGGGGTGGAGAGCAGGCTCTCCACAAGGAAGAGCAATGCTTAGCAGAGCAATTGCAGTGCTGCAGGAACATTGCTGTCCTGGACACAAGGATGGAGCAGACAGGAGAGGAAGCCTGCTTGAGTCCATACATGTCATTATAGGTGCATAGACAGGTGCATTCATTGCAGTCTTCAAGATGATCATTTTTATCCTTAGGATATTCATTGTAGTGATGACTAAAATAGAAAACAAAGGTGACAACAGATGTTAAACATAAAAATTCAGCCAAATAAAGCCTTGCTAGAAAACATAAAGAAGGATTCCCTTGTAAAAGAGCAGGCTACAATATAATTTTGAAGACTAAATTCATATTTCCACCATCATAGTTAGCACCTATCTTATGCCATGTACCTATGTGAAATAGTATAAATGATATAATATATAATTAGCTTTGTTAATTTCATTTGTCTCAAGTAAAGTATGGTCATAGGAATGAACAAGAATCCCTTAAATTCCAAAAATGTACCCACCATAACACTTACGTATATAGAATATGAAAGTTTTGAGGTTCTATCAAATTACATAATGATAAAACATTTGTAACATCAAATCACATCAACTTTTTCTTATTGTGGTAAAAAACACACATAAAATTGACCATCATAATCATTTTTTTTAAGTGTATGGTTCAGTAGTGTTAAGCAATATATTTACATTGTTGTAAAAGAGATCTCCAGAATTTTTTCATTTCACAGAATTAAAAGTTCCTATTTATTAAACAACAACTCTCCATTCCCCCCACCCCTTTCTACTGTCCCTGGTACTTGCCTTTCTACTTTCTATATCTATGAATTTTTCTACTTTAAATACTTCATATAAGTGGAATCATGGAGTATTTGTCCTTTTGTCATTGGCTTATTTTCTTTTTCATAATATGCTCAAGTTTCATCCATGTTAATGACAAGGATTTCCTCCCTTTTTAAAGCTGCATAGTATTCCATTAAATGTGTATACCACATTTTGTTTATTCATTGCATCAAAACATTTTTAAAGCAATGTAATGTGCTTTAATGTTATTTTTTTCTATTTTTCGAAGTAATACTTGTTCATTGTAGGATATTTGAAACATATAAATAGGAATAAATAGCTACTTTTAAATGCTAGAATTCTACCATCCAACGGTGATCACTCTAATATTATTTTACATATTTCTTTCATGTTACTGAGGTATAGATTTCAATGCTGTTGTTTTTAGGTGAGCTTATGACAATTTTTTTTGTGTGTGTGGTACGCAGGCCCCTCACTGCTGTGGCCTCTCCCGTTGCGGAACACAGGCTCCAGATGCGCAGGCTGAGTGGCCATGGCCCATGGGCCCAGCCACTCCACGGCATGTGGGATCTTCGCCGACCGGGGCACGAACCCGTGTCCCGTGCATCGGCAGGCGGACTCTCAACAACTGCGCCACCAGGGAAGCCCACTTATGACAATTTAACAAACAAATGAAGTGATGCTACTAAAATTTATTTAACCATTAAGCTAAGATATCAAATAGGAGGCATTAGCTCTGATAGTCCAGAGAGAGAGAGAGGGAGAGACAGAGAGAGAGAAAGAGACAGAACGTAAGCTTATTTTAAGTGATGGCAGTGGGGAGGTAAAGAAGTGAGGGATGTTTAAAAGATACAGTCCTTTTGTTTATCCAAGTCTCATAGTTCTTCTCCAGTAGTTCACATACATTTCTCATGGTTTTCAGGTTTGAACTGTTTCATTAAAATTTTAAATAGGGCCTATTTTGAAATATAATTAAACCAGTAATTACCACTGTGAAGAAGTTTTATAGACTTTTGTATATTTATCTTTTTAGAGTTTAGCCAATGCATTTTAAACTTAAAATAATGGGTTGTCTAGGGGTATAATCTTCCTAATAAATAAATCACCATTTATATTTGGCTTTCCTACAAATTCCAAAACAATATTAAATAATATGGAAAGTAAGTGTTCTTGTTTATGTTTTGATATCACTTAACATTCCTCTGATATTTCATGAGAAATTGTTACCCTTTAGGCTCCATGTTCAAGTGGCAACACTATTTAGAGGGCTGATTTAACGTTTCTTCACTTGCAAATTAACATAGTATGAAGGCATACAAAGATACAAAATCTGAAACTAAGAACAAGATCATACCAAATTTTAGCTTTCTGACAAACTGTTCACTTTTCCGAAAACACTGTATTTATTAAGACCTTGTTCAAGACCTCACCTCGTTTTGTCTACCATCCTGAACAATTCTGTCATAAACTTTGCCCAATTCCAATGTTTCTCACTTTGAAAGATTAGCATTTAAAACTGCTCAAGCACAGAGTCTGAAACTGTCTAATTATCCTCTCCTAATAACTCCAGAAAAACTGCCTTAATTGGCCAAATTAGTGGTTAAGTAATTTTCTGTGTTTTTTATCAAATAGTAAAATACATGTAACAATGTGGAGAAAATATTAACATCTTTAAGGTTGATATTAGGCATCTTTTAAGAAGGTATTTTAGGAAGAGAACTTAGGAAAATTATTTTGACCAGGCACTTAAAAGATGGTGAAATCCTGAGGACATACCAAGACAAAAAGTGATAATGTGTAAACTGACATGCAAGAGGAAAGGAGAGAAAACCATTATGACTGGTAAGGTGGTGAGAAGAATAAGGAAAAAAAAAATGAAAAAAGGAAAAGGGTGGAAAATGAGAAAGGTAAAGAGGAAATGTCTGGGTGGGTTGGAAATAAAATCTTCGTGAGAAATGGTGTTTGAGGGACATCTTAAGAATAGTATTGTGTACACTTCCATTAAACGTTTGCCAGGCTGCACATAACCTCACATCCATTTTTCTTCTGAAATATTTACTCCAATCTATTTAGTTCACCACTAATTAGTGTGATAGAGCTTCCTGAACTACATTATTTGGCAAAATTGGTGCAGCTGAAAGAACAACAGAACTGCAGGCATTCGCAGGATTAAGTGGTTTCAGACCTTCCTAGGCTGTGAAGCTGGTGTGGTGGGAAAAAGGAGAATTCTAGACACCCACAGTCTCCTCTCTCTTCTTCTTTCTCTCCTCCATCTCTTTTTTTGTGTTATTTTATTTTTTTAAAGATTAACTCATGCATTTTGATGAGGACACACCCTCTTCACTCTCCTTCACCTTGAGAGATTTCAGTGTACTTGTTTTGAGAATTACGACCCTTTTCATCCACAGAGCTTGCTTGGAAGGACTGAGAACCAAGGTCACCTTTGTCAACATGGCATTCATATTTACTCTTAGAAATGATTGTCCAGGAAGGTCAGGCTATAAATCAATAAATAAATATACAATTTGCTTTAGAAAATTCTTGAAAACCAATTTATGTGCAGAAACAGTTTGCCTCTGAGTAAATGACACTTCTATTAGAACAACACTTCGCTCCCCTGGCCAAACTGTTCGCTTTCAAACAAAAGTTATTATGGCTCCTTTCATGACCCCTTCCTTGACATGTCCACTAATCCTAAACTGTTCTGTCATGAACTTCACCCAATTCCAACTGAGCCTGTTCATGTGTGGACCAATCATTGCTGGTCTCTGCAAATGGACAGTTCACTTCTTCCTTATGGCTTCACTGCCACATGTGGACACAGCCATGACCTAGAAGCTAACTCTAATCTAAGGAGAAACAAAAAACAGTTGTGCTCTCTTCTCCTGTAACACTGGTCTTCAATGTAGTAACAGGAGAGTATGTGATGCATGGCCTTAATCACTGAAATGTGAGTTGCCTCTTTTCTTTGATAAGTAAACAAATAATACTAAAATATTATGAAGCTAGTGAAAGTTGGAGGACACTTTACAGTTGAAAGGTAAAAACACTTTAACTCTCTTTTGTTTTTAGAGACTTGGGGCGGCTAAACAGAAAATACCTGCATTTCTATGATTTGAAATGAAAAAAAGGAAACAGATAATTTCAGACTGTAAAATAATCACTTATTTATTTTTATTTATCAACTTCCTATTTACTCATTGAACCTGTTTTTCAAGACTTTTAATTTTTTTCTTTACCTAAAGAAGAACATCTTTGGCAAAGAAAAGTTAGAAGTACCTTGGCTGAAATGGCCTCCTTGAATAATGGCATTATATAATTGACTATTATCAATATTTATCTCTGTAGACACAAGTGAGAAAAAAGGATATGCTACATTATCAGGTTATTTATTTATTTATTTGAATAGTTTTATTTTTTGCCAAAACTATTAACAAATACTTTTAGGAATTATTAAAAATGGACATTTACTAAGATTCTGAGGGCTATGAAAGCATTGTTCAACATCTGTATTCAATAGGAGAGAAAACAGAAGGTGAGAGAGGTGAGGAGACTTGGTGAAGGCCACTCAGGGTTTTCACGGTAATCAGAACAGACCATTTTCGCTAGATTAATTAGTCTCCTGTCTCAGGTTTCCACAAGTATATATAAGGCTTATTTTATATTTCCAGTCAAGTATCTCACAGCTCTTAATTCCTATTAAATAATATAAATAATGAATATTAGCACAGCTTAAAAAAAGCCTGTGGGAATAAGTACAAAGCACTCTTAATTGGTATATTTATCAATTTACTCTTTATTGAACACCTGTGCCAGACAGCACACTAGGAACACAAGGTGGAGAAGCATCTATGTTCTTGTCTTAAGAAAGCTTACAGTCTAAGAAATATGGATGGAATATGGGGACGAAGCAATGAATAAGGTACAAATAGTGATTAGGGCTTGGAAGGAGACAGAGGTCACAGTGTGTGCTGGGGGCTCCTCTGGGTGGGAAGGGGGAGGTGGGTGTGGCCGGGGCTGGGATTCCTGGGGGAGGAAAGCACAAATGTCCGCGGAGACACTCTGTTCCAGCAACTTCTGGGCTACAGCGAGTTTCTCTCCTGTGGGTCTCCCCAGCAATGCTGAAACACAGCATTTAAAAACACAGTCTTTTGCTACTAGCAGTAAGCAGGTAGGGATTACGAATTTCCTAGACAATTTTTTGAGAGGTCATATTACTCTTGAGTACCGTTATCTAAAACACTTTCCACAGGAAACTACAGGAATCCAGAATGATGAAAACACTAAGACATCGCCCTCAAAATAGAAACACCAACATTGAACCCCAGCCCTCTAGAAGATACGCGTTATGCTCTGTTATTCTGCTTATAAGTTCCGTTTCTCCCCTGGATCAGACTGTAAGGGCAGAAAGTCCATGTGTCTCCTGCATTTCTCCCAGCTCTCCAGCACTGTGATGGGCACGACCCAGATGGACGAGCACTAACTATCGATCAATAATAAATAACAACAATAACACAAAATCTTAACTCATCTCCTGTTACTGCTGCTTGTCAACACTTTGAGTAGGATTTTGATACGTTTCATAGTTTATATATAGTCACAAAGTGAAGGGATTGAGAGATGACAGTTGTTTTTGTAAACTTGGATGGTTTCAGCTTTGAGGCATCGTATAGGCACATCAGAGCTGGACAGGAAACCCAGGTAGACAAGTTAAGGGCATGCTAGACTATAGAACTTGTCTCTATGTAATGACAGAAAAATCTAAATCAGACAGCTCCAAGTGGCACAGTAGCTGTGCATTGGATCTGAGTGCCATGTGTTCCACAGGGGGTTCCCTGCATGGGGTATGGCAACTGTGCTCACCAGGAATGGTAAATGCTACAGAGTAAGGGCTCTCCTTGGTCCCCAGCTGACCAGGAGAAAAAGGCAATGCTACTCACAAGTATCAGATTGTTAGATTGTTGAGCCCCACCAAGCTAATGGAGAGTTAGTGCAAGAAGGTTCTGGAGAAAAGGGAGGTCCGATTTTGGAGTTGTTGGAACATCTTCTGGACAGAACAGGTGTGGTGAGAGAGATTTGTGTTCTTGTGGGATAACCCCAAATAGACTAGGAATTTAAAAATACTGCAGGGTAAATTTCACACTCTCCTTGGTGGTATCTGTGAAGGATGCTAAAATCTTTGGTTAATATTGACCCAATAATCTCATAGGTCAAGTGTTCCAGTGACAGATGCCAATGCTTGCAACTGGAAAGGGCAGAATGTGTGTGTGTGTTCTCAATAAAGGAAGAGAGAGATGGATTTTAGCAGTGGCCTGGTAAAATGTTTAACTTTTAACTGGTTTTCCAAGGGGAAAAGTTCTGCTTTGCTGATTTCACAGATGATTTCAAGCACCCAAATGACATCACTGAATGTGGAGCTGGGAGACAATAAGAACAATTGACTCGTGGGAGCCGGTACAAGCAGGTTCCGACACATCATCACTATTTGTGTACACACAAGAGCTTATGTGTGAAAAGGTCATGTGGCTTTGGCTTTACAAATAGATCACACTTTAAAAAATATTTTAAGTAGCTGCTTGAGCCTCCATTTTCTTAATTTATTGGAATATCCATTTTGCTCTCGTGGGGCACTTGGATTATTTTAAGAATCCCAAGGATTATTTGGTCCAAAGGATCCAATCACACATCTGGACTCCATCTGCCAGGGAGACCTGGGACATTGGATCAACAATTCTGATCCAGAGGTTCCCAGTTTTTAGCCCCATTTGTGTCCATGGCTGCCACATAGCTTCCAGACCAGAGAGCTTGTGCATCTTCAACCCTGGCTGGGTATCTCTTTACAGGAGGGGGATCCCAGAGTTATCCTTGATTATATTCACATGCTCAGCTATTTTTCCTAAACATGTTCTTACTTCATGGGATTCATGTGATGGGTGGAGTGAGGCCACACTCCCTCCTCCTCTTCCACTGATTTACAAGAGGAGGTACCTGTGTAGAGAAACTGAAACTTGGCCATGTTTCATCCAAGAGCCATACACGGAGGGATTTACAGGTTCAGACATGCTAAGCAGAATCAGCCAGGTAGAGTACCGATTTGGGGTAATATAGAAAGAAAAAAAATGAGAAGCTGTTATCACAATATTTAATATAATTAAAATAAAACCCAATATTATAAAAATATAATGATCAGGCTCACTATTTAGTGGAGGGAGAAAAATGATTATAATCTCTCCTCAAGGTTTTGATGCCTGGCTCAGGGGTGGAAGTTTTGAACCCTAGATCAGCTTTCACACACAGTTCTTTTATATTCTTTTTTTTAAAACCATTTTTTAGTTGAAGTATAGTTAACTTCCAATGTTATTTTAGTTTCAGGCGTACAGCAAAGTGATTCAGTTATATATATATATATATATATGTTTATATATATTCTTTTTCAGGTTCTTTTCCATTATAGGTTATTACAAGACATTGAATATTGTTCCCTGTGCTTTTATGTTCTTTTCTTTGCTTCTATAAAATTATTATTTTCCTGATTCACTATTAAAAGTGGGTAGGAATGCAGCTTGGATCTGGTGGGTCTGTCAGAGGGTATGGGATATTTACTTTACATCTCAGTGGGATTTGCCTCAGTCCTTTGTCAGAAATTGAGTAGATGGTCATCAGATTCACAATGGGGTATGTAAACTTTTCAATGTGGGATAGTGGCGAGTGGATTTCTCACACCCTCTTCTGAAATATTTCACTCTGGAAAGCATTTATTTTCTTCTGTTCTGGCTCTTGGATGGAGCTTTGTATTTTGCTTGATTTTGTTTTAGGGCTAACAATCTGTGATTGACTCTTTTGCTCTAATGAAAGAAGAAAATAATTAAGAACTAGGAAATTTTTACGGTTGGCAGTAACACTATTGATGACAAGCTTCAGTCCTCTTAAGAAACCCTATGATCTTCCTCTCAACATTAAAACAATGTGATACTTTGGTACAGGCTCTTTGGTCTCTCCAGAAGGGTGGATTTATTGCTGAGAAATATTGTTTGCACTAGTCACTGGAACTATAGGAAAGGTTTCACTGGCGTTTTCAAAGACATTATTTCAAAGACTTGTGTGAGCCCTATTCCTCCATGTTGCTGTCCATCGCTCTGTCCAGCAGGTCGTGCAGTGTCCGTGGGCAGGACTGGCTGGGAGAGGCTCACTAGCATTGTGGTCGTAAGCAGATTTAAGGGAGTCAGACGATTTTCAGTGCTGGTTCTGCCTCTTATTCACTGTGTTACTTTGGGCAAATTACTTCATCCTTCTTTGCTCAGTTCCCTCAGCTATAAAATGGGGATAATGACAGTCTCTACCTTACAGGTTATTTTGGAGATGAGCTGGGCAACTCCATGTAAAGTACTCAAAACATTGCTTGGCTGCTACTTAGTACTCAGAAAGTTACCATTCTTTTATTACTATTGTTACAGTTTTCAATAATGGAGATAAATGCCATTACAGCTGGCCTTCTGTCAGGACCTGTAACATGCCTATGCTAAGAAAAGCCCATTTTTGTGCTTACAGATAATCTTAATCTAATGAAAAACATGTCTTCTCCTGAGCATGGATCACATTTTTAACTTTGGGAGAAAGACCAAAGGGTTTCTTAAGGATGTGTCACACTGCAGCTTGCTTTCTCTTGCAGCATCCTTTTCTTACAGCCTTAGTTCTCCTGTAGCATGAGTTTCCTGTAAAGAGTCCTCCTCTACCTTCACCAGTTGCATGGCTTCTGCTCCTCCATGCTTCTACCTGTAGCATCATTTATCTTTGGTGTGAGTTCATTACTAGCATGAGTTCACCTGTAACACATCTCCTGCAGCAGGGGTTCCCCTGCAAGTCGGCTTCTCTTGGGTGTGTTTTTCCATAATTGTGGATTTTTCTCTTGCGTGGTTTTCAACAATTCACAAATAATATAGTGGTCAGGCAAGTCTCCCTCACACATGCCAGAATTCTGATTTGTACCCTGCACATCTGTTTTTTTATCTGCCTATAATACTGCATTATTTTTTGGATGCCTATATGACAGTAATTACTCCATCAGATGGATGTAATTCACTTAATCAATATACAACATGGTCATTCATTAAAATAATATTTCCCCTGACTTGTATGGAATCCTAGAGAATATATTACAGTGGAAGCCTGCTTATCCAATTTGGTAATATAATAGTAGCTGTTCATTTAATAGAAAAAATAAGTTAAAATATGGAATAAAATGTTATTATTATATTAGACACTTTAATTTAAAAATTTGAGTGGACATTCATTGTGAATGTTTCCTGAAGGGACAAGATCAGTGATTTTCTTTTATTACAAGATTTGTTTGGGGGGATAGCAAATTCAAGAGTGATATTTATTTTTACCTCTTGTTGTTAATGAGATTTGTTCTGGCTCTCAGCATGTGCTTTATTAGCATACCCATGAAGCATCATCGATAACTTCCAGTTTGGAACTCTTTTAAGTGCACTGAGGGCCTCAATATACTTGGGTAGTAATCAGCCTGCACAGGACCTCTAAATCTGTGTGACTCCCTGCCCCCTACATCTTCCACATTTTTAAATTCAATTTGGCAGCAATATTTTAGCAACTAACATTGATTTGTTTAGTTTTTCCAAAACATTCAACTTGGTTTTCATTGAAACAACTTTTTGCTTACATCTATGTTTTGTAAGTTTCCATAATATTTCATGAAATTAAATAATTACAATAATGATCCTACTGCCAAAACATATTTGGGAAGAAAAGTAACTGACTATTTGTACCAGCAAATTCAAGTAGGCAAAGCAGAAAAGCGAGCTGTGCTGAGAACCAGCAGAAATCAGCCTGAGGTTGGCATCAGCCGGTGTGTTTCCTGTGGGGAATGAACAGAGGATCTGGGAACCATTGAGATCAGTGTTCATTAGGAGATCTTGTGCTATTAACCCTGTGAAGGTTTTACATTCACGTTCTTAAGTGTAACTTTGCTCTGCACATCGGGACACTGAACAACTGCTCTGTTGCTTTGTTCTTCTCTTCCTTACATAAATAGCACAATTCATTAGTTTACATTGGAAAGAGCTATCTCATATTTATCCAAAACCAAAAGTATGATTGAATGAGTATTTCAAAATTTATTATTATTTTTTCATGGCAAAGCAGTTTCTTAAAAAGTTAGGCACTGAAGTCTAGGCAAACAGATTGCTGTCTATAAAATCCAGTTTTCTTTTATTTGTATTTATAATTCTTCATCGCACCATTCTTTTTAATTCTGGGTTCGTGGTGTGTTTCACAATGAAGGTTTCACTTGTCACAGCTTCATGATCTCTGTTTACATTGAAGTGCTATTTATTTTTTGCTTTCACAAAATTATTTGGAGCTGTAGAAACTTAATTACTGTTTTCATCATTCATTTTGCAACTAATCACTTTTTGTGAAATAAACGTCTAACGCAACACAATAGAAATAACAATAACATGAATTTGACAACTATAAGTAAGTTAAGATGACATGAAATTAAACTAGCTAAAATGTAATGCAATTAAAGTACCTGTGGTCAGAGATAGATCAACCGCCATATTTAGTATCCAAAGCATATGCATACGTAATGACTTGTTATTGCAAATCATACTACTCTTACCTTTCTGATGTATGAGGTGTGTGTGTTTGTTTGTGTGTGTATTTGTGTGTATGATGGGGATATTATACTCTTTACTCTTTCAAGTGAAAATACCAACCAGACTGGGAATCACCCAGCCAACCATGGGGCATCAGGTCTGCGGGTCACCTTTGGGGGACCTCTTGTTGGTCCTGGTCAGGAATCCAGTCTACCTCCCTCCGTGACAAACCGTTTCCTGCCAGCGACCCTTGGCAGGTCTGGCCCAACCTATCAGAGGAGGGAAGGGTCCTTTTCTCCCTGGAGCTCCTGGTTCCTCTGTAACCTCATCCATCTGTTCCTGAGTTCAGCTTTTCTATGCAGCACAGGGAAAGGGCACCCAGGGTCCAGCACCACTTCTCCCTGTGCTTACAAACCCAGCAGGAGTATTCAGGAGCCTTGCTCTAATAACAAAAAGCTGCTTCTTTTATTTTGCTTTTTCCTTTGGACATGTTTGGTCTTAGCTATCACTGCCTTGCAGTTGTGTAGTTAGAGATGCTGTTTTCAGATGCATACACATATACACACACCACACACAAAGCTTCTGTAACTTGGGACCACGTGATGAGGTTGTAAGCTTTATTTGAGTTTTGAAGATGTGCCATTCATCTGCTCTGACAGAATTAAAGGAGGAGCAGACTGGAGACTTGATGGAGATCTCTTGTCACTGAACAAAGGTGAAGATCAAGCAAGGCTCATGAAGACCATGGACTTTTACCTGTGCATATGATCATGGAAAGGAGCTGGAGCACATGCCTGTAATTCAAATAATTCCTGACTTATCTCATAGTTAAATGGATGGGAAGATGGTTAAAAATGTCATCTTTAAAGGACATTTGACACTAATAATATTAACATGATGTAACCAAAATACAAGTATCCAAGTTGAAAGAGAACTAGCTATTATTTCCTTTTCAGCCTTTGCATTCCTAATATACTTTAGGGTGGCTCAAATATCCATACATTTACATCTAGAGATTAACAACAAGAATTTCATTATCATAATACATCTTCTTTGACACCAGAAATGTGCAGTGGTCAGAGGGTCATTTCATTTTCTTTGTGAAATGAAAACACTTAGAAATGACATGGAAAATACCCACAGGATACTGCCTTAGGAAAGCAATAAAGACTAACATCACATCTCCCAGGTTTGTGGAGGCACCTTATTAACTAGACATAGCACATTATTGGTGCCCTGTGTATTTCAACACTAATCTTTGACCCTGTGAGCCAGGCTTGGCCCCACCCCCTCCTTTCTTTAATTTCCCACTAGATTGCGTGGCCATCAGCTTCTGATGCTTTGAGATAATCCCAGAAGGCTAAGCTCTCTCTCCTCCTCCTTCTTCTTGTTCCCCAGTGTCCATGGACCTGCAGGCCTGAGACAGTCTCCTGAATCTCAGCAGGATGCTGGGACTGGGGTGGAGTCAAATTCCCAGTTCATCAGGAAATTTGAACTGGGAGATAGTGGAGCCCAGGAGTATCTTTAGCAGTGAAGAGAGGGAATGGCAATGAAGGACATTGTCAACAGTGAGGGGGTGCAGCCCTAACTGGGAACTGTCCACCATAGCTAGACCACTGTGGCCCTCCGAGCATGCTAGCAAGACAGGCGCGTGCTGGGGATTGCTGTTATTTTGAACTTTGGCACCATTGTATTTCTTGTTCTTCCTTCTCTACGTTTTCCACTTCCTCTTTCATTCTTCACCTGTTCAGAGGTAAAGGGAATGGTATTGATGTGACACCACTGTGCGCATTTACCCCCATTTGATTTCATGGGCTGTGGAACAGTCGGATAGAAAGGTTTTTTATTTTGTTTTTTTTTTTTAATCCTAGAATACACTGTTTGTATGTAATTTTTTTTAAGATAGATGAATCTGATGCAAATTTAATATATGCTAACAAAATATGTTTATGGCTTCCAGTTTCCTTTCATTGGCTAACAACACTTCAGTGCTCTGTTAAAATGTCAGATTCATTTAAATAGGACAGTAAAGATTTTAGATTAGAGGAGTGAGCTTAAACTAGTCAAGAAGGAGAAGCTTATAGCTCTAACTGCTATCATTTTCTGATCTGGGATTTCCTAACTTGAGCCGTTAACTGGCTGTTGGGCTTTTGAGGAGATTTTTAACATAATTTTCTGTTTTACTTTTTTCCAGCAATACCTCTTCACTACACTATACCATGGCTTTCTCTTGCAGTGTCCTCTGATCTTCTGTAGGTAAAAACTAATGTTTAAATTCAGTATAGTAATTATGGGTTGGGTTTAGGAATGCAGTAGCAGGCTTGACTTTTAATGATTACAACTGTAGAACAAACAGATGAAGGCAAAATCTAAACCACCCACAACATGGATACATTTTTGGTTTCTGGATATGTAGATGATCTAATGTTAAACTAAGAAAAGTAACCTCTTTGAGCCTGGTCTTTTGTTCAGAGATAATGAGTTAGGATGGAGAAACCTAAGGACACATCTGATTTCAGGAGAGGCCATTGAGTAAGCCTATCCTTGCCCCAAACTCTGTCATTTTGGACTTTATTTTTCTCATTATTGTGGAGAATGACGAATTCTTTTGAAAAACTTCAGGACTCTCCATAAATGTAATTAGACTGTATCTCATATGTATTGGTCGATGAATTAATCATTTAATTAATCATATTTTGAAAAAAAATATATTTGGGTTATGTCAACTTGGAAGAAAAACCTACCATGTAAGAGCTGTGAGTTGAGTTTATTCAGGGTCTTACTGAGAACTATAGCCTGGGAGATGCCCTCTCAGGTAGCTCTGAGGGGCTGCTGTGAAGAAGTGGCGGAGGACCCAGGATGTATACCTGCAGTCAAGACCTCGGTGAAAGGTTACTGCTAGTCAGGAAGATCAGGTATCTCAGTTAATGATTTTAGCGCTTTTCTAAGTATGAGAAGTTGCAAGGGTTTGAGGTGATAAAAATTTCTCCTGAAAATCCCTAAGTGTCTGAGGCCCTGCTCTGTCAGTCTTCCCAGAGCACAGAGTGCCTCATTCCTGATTTACATCTTGGATTCTATTCTAAGATGTGCTGTAGGTCAGTGACTGCAGTGGCTGATGACTCAGTTCTTGTTGATGGTGGGCAATATTCTTTGCTTTACAGGGTATACATGCATACACAATGGGGAAACAAAAGGGTAGTGGGAGAATGGAAAAGCTTTGGAAATATAATTGTTCAACATGATTGATCCCAGGATGTGGCCTCCCTCACTTCTCTGTAAGTTACAGACAATAAATACATGTGGGCAACTCTACAAAGCACTGCTTGGAAGGCTGCCCAAAGTGTCTGCAGGCAGCTGCCACCAATCAGCTTTTGCCTTGAATCATTCCAGTAGCAGGAGCAGGGAACAAAGGTCAGACTGGTCAGTCTGCCTTAAGAGGGGAGAGGGAGAAATTCTGGGATGTATTTATATTTAACCATCTTATTCCCAAGAAAACTAACCACTGGATCTTCTACCTTGAGTCCTTCAAATCATTTTGAAATTATTGAGTAGATCCATGTTCTAATACAGATGAAAATCATCCATTTTTACCTTGACTTTTTTTTTTTTTATGTCCTGCCTTCTGATTTTCTTTTCCAATGACTCACTTGGAAGACAAATACACCAGTATTTTGTAGTGTATGTCAGTTTATCCTGGACACCCAGTCTTCCTGATACACAATAACACTTACATACCTCTTGGGGTTATAAGGCTTACCCAAAGGTTGTTTTCATCCCTAATATGAATCCAATGTCTGCACAAGTCCTCCAAAGATTGCATTTCCAATACAGGAGGAAAGGTGATTCAAAGGACTATAACATGCACTTAGAAGTGACTATATATTACTTTCTTCTTTCTCACAAACTACTTTCATGGATTACCTTCATGGTGCAATACTGTTTCTGGCACAACATATCTTGCATAATAACATTCTTACAGTAGGTGATTCAAATGGCTTTTGAATAAGCAGTATTGCGTTTCCCTCAATGCCTGGGCTCCCAAAGGAGACTTATTCAGCGCTAAGTTTAGGATAAATAAAGAATACTGTTAGGAAGAGTCTTTTTTAGGCTTATGTTTATGTTAATTTATTTAAATATATACATTAGGACGGTGTGGATCTGAAGATTTAAGGGTCTTTGAACTTCCATATGTAGACTATCCCTTTTATTTAAGATCCAGCTTTTGCCGATACAATTTTTCTTTGTTGGCTTTTCCTGTTTCTGAGAACTTATTTAACACTTCATAACAATTATCACCTCCCTTGAATCACCCAATTTATTTTAGGCAAGTTAGGTGTGAGCAAACAGAGCAAGGTAACTATTAGACTCAGAGTTCAAATTTTGATTGTATAGAGGAGTTTTAGGAAAAACTCAGGAGATTCCACACTCAGAAAATGGGGACACACATACACACACACACTTAGGCACTCAAAAAAAAAAGGGTTATTATGGGATCATATGAAATCATGAGTGTTTTGAAAATAGTAAGGCATTTTAGAATTTAAAGAATATTTCATTCAGTAAAAAATAAATTATAAAAAAGTGCTTGCTGCCTTAGTACATATATATTTGATGTTTAATTTTAAAAAAAATCTGTGCATTCATTTGTTTATTTACTAATCAAATTATATACATTAAGTGGTTAGCAATTTCAGTGATGCCTCCGTATCCTTTATGGGCAGTGATGAGAGTGTGCCTTGAGGCCCACACACTATATCATGAATTAAGTGTACCGACTGCTGTATAAAATACGGTCCATCCCACCACACTGAGAAATACACGATGGCCCTGAAGTCAGGTCTGACTGAGGGATGCAGCAAAGTGCTCCCCCTCTTTCTCCCTGCTGCTCTGTTTCTCTCTGCGAGGAGCCTCACCTCACAACTGTCTGCTAGGACAGGCCAACATGTTCAGACTTTGTGCCCACCTGCCCGGGAGAGTGCCCCCTGCCCCTGCCCTCTCCCAGATAATGGTGCTTACACCCACCTTCTCAGAAGGCCCTGGAACTGGGCTCAGACCTGGCTTAGCAAGGAATCCTGAGGTTGCCAGTTTGCACATGTAGTCTAGAAGATGAGCATGGGGTCTGAGTGGGCACATGCCCTTGGTCCGGAGGATTCTTTTCTGTGGGGTGGGGAGTCATGTGAGGGAGAGCCAGATCTGGGCACTCTAAATCAAAGAGTCCAGAAAGGGGGCTCTTTTGCCTGGGTCTAACGTTGCTGGCTTAAAGGGACTTGACGAGTATATGAAAAGTAGGCATAAGTGGCCGCATGACTGGACACTACAGCCCACTGTGGGAGACGCACAAGCAAACATACTTACAACACACTGTGGTGGATGCTATTATGCACAGGACAGGCTTTGGAAAAAATGTTCTGACTCAGCGGATTCTTGAACACTGGGCGAGTTTAGCTGGGGAGGGAGGATGGGATCAACACTTCTAACACGTGCAAAGGTGAGCAGGCAGGAGAAATGCATTAATTAGGGTTTATCTGGAAACCCTAAATCACAGTGGTTTTCTGTAATTTAAGTTCACAGCGGGCAGTTTCTGAGCATTGGTGAGTAAGTCCATGATACTGGAGCTGGTGTTTTTGCCCTTAATTTTTGTCTTTTCCTTTTCAGCTACTGCAATCCAGTTATCATCCCAACAGCATTCAGACGCAGAAGCAGAAAGTGAGAGCAAACATAATATCCTTCCGTGGGAGGCAATTTCGTTTCAATCCAGAAGAGACACATCTAACCTTCCAAAGCCGTTGGAGACCAAAGAACTCCCCTGAGCTCAGGTTAGACAAACAAGGGCACAAACCCACCATAGGCTCCTCCAGGTTAAGGGGAGTGGGCTTACCATGGCTATTCTCATTGTCTGGGTAGGGCTTCTCCTCCCTGGGATGGAGACGTCTCTGTCCCCAGCATGAACAAAACAGGCTTTCTCCACTGGAAGGAAAGAATAGGCAAGATATTCCAGGGAAGAAAGAAAAAGCTTTACCTCCACCTCAAAAAGGAGTTGGCATATTGGGGAAGTTCTAATGAAAGAAGGATATGAGGAGAGATTAACCAAGAGAAGAGGCTGCACAGGTAGGGAGAGTGTAGACAGGCCATGCTGCAGAACTAGGAAATTCCCTCTACTCAGCCACTAAAAAGAACAAGATAATGCCATTTGCAGCAACACTGATGGACCTACAGCTGATCATACTAAATGAAGCAAGTCAGAAAGAGAAAGACAAATGCCATATCATATCACTTATATGTGGAATCTAAAATATGATACAAATGAACTTATCTATGAAACAGAAACAGAGTCACAGACATAGAGAACAGACTTGTGGTTGCCAAAGGGGAAAGGTGCAGGGGTGGGGGGAGATAAATTAGGAGTTTGGGATTAACAGATACACACTACTATATATAAAATAGACAACCAAGAAGGACCTACTGTATAGCATAGGGCACTATATTCAATACACTGTAACAAGCCATAATGGAAAAGAATATGAAAAAGAATATATATATGTTTTATATATATATATATACAAACACACACACACACACACACACACACATGCATGCATGCATAACTGAATCACTTTGCTGTACACCAGAAACTACCACAACATTGTAAATCAACTACTTCCATAAAAAGAAAAAAGAATTAAAAAAAGAGAAAGAACTGGGAAATTTCCATTACTCAAAGAGTTCCCATCCACTTTTAAAAACAAATAATGATTTATATATAGCAATTGTACTTTTCATACATGTTAATTAAAATTATAATGAACTGCTATGAATTAATGAAGGTTTAAGATCACCTGTAAATGCACATCACATACTGATCACAAATGCATCTACATATGTTTAGAAAGTAGTTGGGCAGTCATGGGAGACACTCATTATGTATTCAGTTGACACGCTTCCTGAGCTTCTCCAGTGCACAATGAGGTGTTTTACTTAAGAAAATGACGAGATCAGTTTTGCGTTTTACTTACTTAGCTTTGTGGCTGGAAGAAGTGATTAAACAAGTTAGAAAACTATTGTCTGAATCCAAGTAAGAGATGATAAGAGCTGGGACTAAAGCCATGAAGAGACTTGTTAAAAAGGAAGAGCCAAAAGAGATCAGAGACTGATTTCTCTCAGGTCTTACAAGTTTAGTGCCTGATATCTGGAACAGAGCAGCCTCTCAATGCATGTTCACTGATGGCAAAATAATTGAAAGAGCAGGAGTTGCAGAACTGGAGGGTGAGTGGGATGGGGGAAGTTGTGGGGTCAGTTTTATATGGGCTGAGATGAAGGTCATGGCAGGATGTCTAAGTGGAAGTGCTTTCAAGCAGTGGACACCGAGATCAAGAATTTAAGAGACAGTCTGTGTTGGGTAGATTTAGGAGACATCAGCATGCAGAAGGTGGCTAAGGTCAGAGCTATTGGGAAAATCAAGTGACAAGGAAAGAGGCTGAAAGGAGAACAGTGACAAAAGGAAAGCCAGAAAAATCTTGTTAGGAAATCCAGGGGAGCAGGAAGGGAAAGTGTTTTATCCATTTTGCCAACCTGGGCAGAGCCAATTAGCAAGGTGAAGATTAAAGTATTTCCTTTGCATTCCAGTGACTAGGAAGATGTTAATGACAGTGGCAAAAACAAACCCAGAGGGGGACTTTGGCAAGGAGCCAGACTGGGAAAGCTCACCCCTCCCACCATCAACAGTAAAGAAAGATTTAAGTATTGTAGAGGAGCACCAAAGTTTGGATATAGGCAAAGGGCAGTGTACATGTGTTTATAGTTTAGGTAAGAACACAAGAAACTAAATGTCACCACCAAAGGTCAAGTCCATCAGGAATATGCAAGGGACAATGGGCATGGGATGGAGAGTGGAAGCGAAAGTGGAAAGAAGGGACAGAGTTTTCATTTACAGGAGAGGCAGGAAGACAGAATCTCAATGTTACCCAAATACACAAAACACACTATTCCATCAGAAACTTCAACCCTTACCATATATGCAAGAACATGTTATTGTTTGCTGTTTATTTTAGTAGAATTGAGGGTACAGTCAAGTACCTATAAATTACATGCTGCTATTTCCTTTCTAATGAATCATGTGACATATTCTGTACTAAAAACATAAATCATCAAAGACATATGCACATATGTAACTTCACAATGTTCATTTCCTTTGGCTCTCTCAGGAATGCTCACTAGAGCATGAACACAGGCAAGATTTGACTCAACAATAGGTAGCCCATTTTCCAAATTCTTCTTGGTAGTCTTTGTAAACTCTACAGTTGCTGAGAATTCATTACATTCTTTAGAAAATATTACTGTGTCTGTTTTTAATTAAAATTGTTTCATCGGGTGCACAGCATGGATGTAAAAGTAATAGGGTCAGTTTTCATCCTGGACTTACTGAAACGTGTGGTTGGTTTTTGTCCTTAGTAGTTTACTGGGGCTTACTGCATTTGGCTTATTATTTGTTTGTATTTCACGTTTTCATTGAAAGTTGCTATCAGCTACACTAGGAAGATAAGATAATTTTCTTCCTGAGTTATTTAAGTCATAACTTTTTGATGCAAAAGCCTTCAAAGGATTGATAATGATTATTGTATACTATAAGAAACATTACAGTATTCTGGAAGCATTGGGGCACTGTTTTTTAGTTATTTCATTTAACCAAGAGAAAGACTCCTTTAACACCAGTGAGAAAAATTATCAGTGAACATGGGTTTAACCAATCAAGATCCTTCAAGTACATCATCTGTTGGCTGAAAGTCCAATTAATATATGTAGTCAGGCCCCTTGAAACTCTGGGGACCCAGAAAAGTCTAGTAACTAATCTTCTGCTTTGCCATCAGTATTCATTGGCTGTTCCATTCGATTGGTGTCAAGTATATGCGGTCAGGTATTAATCTTTTCTTTATATTTTTCTTTCCTTCATCTCCTGTTTCCACGACAGAGAACTGGATTGCCAACTCCTTCAATCTCAAAATCTCCCTTGAGGGCCACAGGGCTCAATATTTGTGCAAGTTTTCAGTGTTTCTAGGGAGCAGTCTTGGCATTATTCCGTGGTCAGCTCTCTTCCTGCCAAGTGTCTATTTCAGACCTTCTCCTCTGTCGATAGATGGTCTAGTCTCCAATCTGACAGGGAAAATATATAACCCCACTGATATAACCCCACTGCCTGCTGCTCACCTGACCTGCACCGACTTGCCCTCTCTTCCTTCCTGCTGTTCCCCAGTCTCAGGAAGGGGGTGCCCGCCCCTGCTCCAGGCTCCTGGCACCACTTGCTTTCCCTCCTTTTCCCTCTGAGGATTATTCCAAATGTTGGTCCTTCTCTCTTCCGTGTGCTCATCCTCTCACTCTCTTCCAACTGCTACCAGTCAACAGTCAACATTTGCAGGTTCCTCTCTGAACAAGGAAAGTGCACATAGGCAGTGCCTGGTTCAATGCAGCTTTCGTCACAGTAGGAAATCCCAGGACTAGGTTGTGCTCTTCCTGATATTCGCGTCTTTTCTTTCTGCAATTGCTGCTCCGGAGCATATGATGGTGTGGACCCCAAACTCTACTGAGCATGGGATGTACTTAAGGATGCTGCTCACTTTTCTGAGTCCATCCTTAGTTACTTGGATGCATCTGGTCTTCAGCAGAAGCCAGGGATTTAAAAATGTAGCCACTCGAGCTCACTCTGAAGCGGGGTGTCTAGCAATCACATTTTGAGAAATGCTGTTTCAGTGTATACATTTCCTGGCTCAACTTAGACTTTCTCAAGCATATTTCAATCTTTGTAGCTGCTTCTGTTCTTGCTGGGTGTTGGATCCGTCTCTGCAACATAAGCTATGCTGGAAGGATGATTCTTTATCAGGGTGGATGCTCTATTAACATCTTATTTCCACAGATGCCTTTCCTCAGCTACTGAGAGAGCTCCTTTTCTCTGAGCTACTGAGATGGAGGCAATTATATTGACTTATTTTTAGATAATGACATTTTCAAGGTTGTGAGGTGCCTGAAAGACGGTCCCCATTCCATAGGAGAAACTTGTCTATAGATGAATTCTTATACACAGGTGCTGCCCTTTCTGCAGCTCATGAAGCTAACTTCTGCCCCTGGAGACAAAGGACAACTTCACCAGGGGACCAATGCCTAACACTCACATTGCACATGAAGATCATGGGCATTTTAGAAGAAAACTAACAACACTCTGTTTTAGGAATTTATTTTGGTGTCTTAAAAGTCTGGCAAGTCCTATTCATTTATGCAATGTGTTTAATATAAACCATGTTCAGATGGCTATACTACATTGGGAAAAAAAAATTGTCCTTTGAAAAGCCCAATAGTTCAAGAAGGGGGCCAGAAAACCCAAGAGATTTCAGGGATTTCATGGATCTTACCCATGATAATGTGCTGTCTCTTGGTGACAAAATCATTTAAAAATGAAATCTGATCAAAGATTCCTAAGTGAAGTCCATTTTTATGCAGTGCCTTTGAGGGCAACCACTCTTGAAAGCAGCCAATTGTTTTTCAATTGAGTTCATTGAAACTAACTCATTGAAACTAGTTTATTGAAACTAACATCCCTAACATCCCTGAACTTCACATTTCTGCTGTGTGTTAAATTTACGTGTCTCGTGGTATCTAGAAATCAGATTACCTACAGTGAGGGTGGGGATGTGAGGGAAGGAGGCAAAGTCATGGTGAAGCCGATGACCCTGAAACTCATATCCACACAAACCTCAGATTGCAAATTAATGCCTGAACTCACCAGGCATGTGGTTACTGCACTCCCCTCAGAAAGACCTGACACAGTCCATGTTCCCATCATGGGTAGAAAGAAGCCTGGCTTCTGAGTGATCTGGCTTCCTCAGTTTAGAAGCTGCAGAATTCTGAAAAGTAAGAACCTCTTGGAGCTGCCATTTTCTCATCTGGAAAGCAGAGTTAAAAAGATGCACCTTGTGCATATACCCGGAGAAAGATACACGCACCCCAATGTTCATTGCAGCACTATTCACTATAGCCAAAACATGGAAATAATGTAAATGTCCATCAACAGATGACTGGATAAAGAAGATCTGGTACATATATACAATGGGATTCTACACAGCCATAAAAAAGAACAAAATAATGCCATCTGCAGCAACATCAATGCAACTAGAGATTATCATATTAAGTGAAGTAAGTCAGAAGGAGAAAGACAAATAACATATGATATCACTTATATGTGGAATCTACAATATGGCACAAATGAACCTATCTACAAAACACCAACAGACTCATGTATATAGAGAACAGACTTGTGGTTGCCAAGGGGAAGAGGGGGAGGGAGAGGGAAAGACTGGGAGTTTGGGGTTGGTGGATGCAGACTATTACATTTAGAATGGATAAACAACAAGGTCCTACTCTATAGCACAGGGATCTATAATAAATCTCCTGGGATGAACCATAATGGAAAAGAATATTTAAAAAAGAATGTCTCTATGTGTAAAACTGAGTCACTGCTGTACAGCAGAGATTGGCACAGCATTGTAAACCAACTCTACTTGAATAAAAAAAAGATGCACCTTGCAATATTATTGTGGCTGGATAAAAGCATTTACTCTTAACTTTTTTGGAAGGTCAAGCTAATATCAAACAAGCCAATTTATTTATTTTTTTCCTCTCCAAGATTTGATTGTTCTGTAAGTTTGGAGAAAGCAACTTTTCTTTTCCCTGTGTCTGTAGATGAAACATTTTTCACATCTAGTCTCAGAGACAGGAGAGGCTACAGGCTCCTTGTAGGTCTTGGGGAAGTTTACATTTAGATGCTTATTTCAGAACATATCTAATCCACATGTTTAAGCCACCCTCCAGCAGCAGGCCAAATTGTGCAGCTGTGAGCTGTCAAAATAACATAACCTGCACTTAAAAGAGTTGCCCTTCTGGAATTATCAGCATTCATGGAACTGCATAAGAAGCTGGGTTTATTCATTCTAATCTCTAATAAGAGTAATGATTAATCTACATATGAGCCAGCTTTTATTGAGAGATGAGATTTACCCTGAGTCAACACCTACGTTCCTTAGATATATTATCTCCTTTAAGCTTCACATCAGCTCTATGGGGCAGATACTTATATTTTATTCCCGTTTTATTGGTGAGAAGCTAGAAGCACAAGGAATCTAAGTAACTCAACCTGGAACAATGTCTGTGTCTATTGGTGTGGAGGGGAAATGAGATTAATGGATTGAGGATTCAGAGAATTCCAGTGTGTGGCCAGGACAGGTTATTAAAGGCAAGACCATTTATCCTGTAGGAGAGAATGGGGTGGCCAGCCTGAATGTACACTTAGAGGAATAAATTCCATGTATTTCAAAGTTTGATTCAATTCGCTGAACGATCATCACATAACTTCTCTGCACCATTTCCTGGTTGAAGTTCAAGAGACACAAAGAGAGAAAACATCCAACCCTTTCCAAAAGAAAGAGCAATCAGAGTCACAAATAAATTGTCATTGTTTATCAGGGGAAGCACCAGGCATTACAACCAAGAGAGAGTGAGTGATTTACTCTCTGGTGGCAGAATACAATTGGAGAAAGATATCAGAGCGCTGGGTTGGTGGAAGAATAAATATTGATGGGTGATAAAGGAGAGGGTGTAAAAAAGGAATGCCAGCAGTGAATCCAGCTGCCAACACAGACATGGGGGAGAGATGCTCAAAGGCTCTCAGTGTTCTGATGGTCCTGGAACATAAGCTGTAAGGGAAGGAGGACGGAAGGCAGTATTAGATGAGGCTTGGGAGCTGGGTGGGTTTAGTAGGGTCTTGGGATTTTTTCTGTAGTCACAGTGTGTGCATATGGAAGGCACTCAAAAGTGCTCATTAAATGAGAAATGTGTGACAAGCTGCATGCATGTAGGGGCAAAGCATGGTTACTCCACTGGCCCTCAGACTCTCCTCCCTGGATCTTTCTGGGGAGGTCCTGGAAACCTCTTTTCGTAGTCTGGAAACTCCAGAATTAATCCATATCCATTGTTTTGTCTCAGTTCTTGCTTTAAAAGAAAGCACTGGGGGCATTTCAGAGACCTGAGGCTTTGAGACTTAGGATGGAAAAGAATTTGTGAGTCAGGATGCTATGACGGGGTCCCTAACATGGCCTCACTGTGTCATATGACCTGAGCTGAAATCTTTGTTAGAATTTCCAAGCAGAAGGGCGGTGGGTATCTCCAGGTGTTTATTACAGTTCTGAGCAAGAGAAAGATTAGCAAAGCTTTAATGGGAAAATTCAAATCTATATTGCAGACTCAAAGTGGAGATTCATAAGACGGTCCTAATTAAATTTGGTTAGCCAGTCTCAAGGGGCTCCCTCTATCTTGTATAGCTAACCTTTGAAAAATTGGAGTAAAAATCAGTGAAAATCTACTTACTGGAATTCAATGAACATAATTAAATTAAGCTTCTATTCTTTAGAATTCAGCTTAGAGTGTCTGGTGAAAAAGGGAAAAAAAGGGTTTTTTAAGAAAAAGCGTTTTAAAGTCCAAAGAATGACAAATGATTTCAAACCTGTAGGATGATATTTCTAAAGCACAAAATGGTTCACTCTCAAAAATTATTAATAGAGTGTCAGGAGAGAACAAAGGATTTTTAAGAAAGGCCATAATTTTTACATAATATATATTTTTTTGTATTTTGCCAAGAAATGCCATTTGGGAAAATTGAAAATTAAAGTATCGAAACATTTGTAATTAAATAATAAAAATTTCTATCAGCTTTTCACTTCATGTTTTTGTTCTTATTTTAAGGAGTTGTAAAAGGATAAAGCAAAAGAGAAATGTCTTTCATCTCAGAGAAATCTGTACTCTCCACACATGACTTCCATGCTTTTCTTTTTTATTTGGCATTTTCTCATCACCAGTAATTACCTTGTTGTCTCCCTTGGTATTCTGAGTTCTCCTTTTTTTTTCTTTTTCCTGAAATGAAGTCTTGACTTATGGAGATGTTTTTCCATTTGTTTCTTAGGTGTTTCTATACTGAGATATCCTCTATCTTTCTCAGCCCCTTTCAGTTCTGTGGAGTCTTGGAGAAGTTAAGATACTGAAGAATTAGAAAGAACTTGCAATGTCAAGGGTTTCCCTCTCTCTCTCTATTTAAATTGCAATATAGTTGATTTACAGTGTTGCATTAGTTTCTAGTGTACAGTAAATTGATTCAGTTACATATATATATATATATATATATAGTTGTTCAGACTCTTCCATTATAGGTTATTACGAGATATTGAGTATAGTTCCCTGTGCTATACAGTCCTTGTTGTTTGTCTATTTTATATATAGTGGTGTGTATATGTTAATCCCAAACTCCTAATTTATCTCCCCCCTTTCCCCTTTGGTAACCATATGTTTGTTTTCTATGTCTGTGAGTCTATTTCTGTTTCTACATCTGTGAGTCTATTTCTGTTTTATAAATAAATTCATTTGTATCATGATTTTTAGATTCCACATATAAGTGATATAATATGATATTTATCTTTCTCTGTCTGACTTACTTCACTTAGTAAGATAATCTCTAGGTCCATCTGTGTTGCTGCAAAAGGGATTATTTCATTCATTCGTTTTTATGGCTGAGTAATATTCCATTGTACTTATGTACCACATCTTCTTTATCCATTCATCTGTCGATGGACATTTAGCGATTGCTTCCACATCTTAGCTATTGTAAATAGTGCTGCAATGAACACTAGGGTGCATGCATCTGTTTGAATTATGGTTTTCTCCAGATATATGCCCAAGATTGGGATTGCAGGGTCATATGGTAGCTCTACTGTTAGTTTTTTAAGGAACCTCCATACTGTTTTCCATAGTAGCTGCACCAGTTTACATTACCACCAACAGTGTAGGAGGATTCCCTTTTCTCCAAGGACAGTTTCTCTTAAGATACAGAATCGTTGCTTCTGATTAAAAAAGAAACAATGAAAATAAGACTAAAAAAACCCAAAACTTTAGAAGAAGTTCCAGTCTCCCCAGTAGGATTGTCATGGATGAGTCTACTTTGGATCCTCTGCTGTGGGACCTGAGGCTGTTGGGACGCAGAGAGCATCCTCTGACCCGCTCACTTGTGAGGTGCTGTGTTCTGATGCTGGAAGCAGTCCAGTCGGTCAGCGACAGAGGGTTCTTGGGCTTTACAGGAGAACACCTGGGTATATCTCATGCTCAGTCTGCCCTGATGGGCTCTGCTGGGATTACCCTTTCCTCCATGCCTTCCCAGCACCCTGTATCCCCTCTTCCTCCGCACCCTCCCCCACAGTGCCTCCTTGTGGAGAAGGGACCCCTCACAGGTGACCCAGACTCTCCAGTACCCAGTCCCCTCATGCTCTGCTTTGAGGACTCAGCTGGCCCTGGAATACAAGAGTACAGAATGCTCCAGACATGACACTTTTAAGCTCCCAGAGTCCTCTTCCTCCTCTTGGTTACTCCTTCCTGGGGTTCCTCCTCTTTAAACAGGTCCTGTGCCCTTCACTCGCTGGGGCTCCCCCCCAGGGCAGGCACAGGAGGGTCACACAAATGCCCATAGTCTTTGGTGCGAGTTTATTTTCAGCTGCATAGCCAGTCAATTCACATGGCTTAAGACTTAAAGACATTGACAGCTCATACCTAACAAAAGGTAGGTTGATGAAAGCAGTGGCTAGATGACATCGTGAAGAACTAAGACCTTTCCCATGCGTCTGTCTGTTTTGTCTTTCTTTCTTTGTCTTCATATTTATCCCCTTGTGACAGCAACATGGCAGGGGCAGCTCTGGGCATCACCTTATCTCACAACAACATCAGAAAATTCTCCTTACAAAAGAATTCCAAATGATATGGGAAAATAAACCTTTCTCCCCTTCTAGGCTGGTCTTAGGCTCACTTTCCAAGAATAGAGAATGGAAAGGAAAAATATCTACTAACGTCACAGAGGAGAAACCTGGCAAATGCTGCCTTAACCAAATAACCAATATTAACATCACCTGGGATATCATGGGTCCATTGTCTACCTCTTGATGGAATGTTATGACAAGGGCACTTCACTTGTGGTTTTCTTTTCAAAAACCTGTGATCCCAGTCTTTCATGAGGAAAACATAAGACAAACCCAATTTGATGGACAATCTATACAATACCCAATCAATACTCCTCAAAACTGTCATGGTCATGAAATAAAGACGATGGAACTGTTAAAAACCAAAGGAGACCAGAGGAGACATGACAACTAAATGTAATGTGGTACCCTGGGTTGGATCCTGGAGCAGAAAAAGGATGTTAGTGGAAACACTGGTGACCTCTAAATAAAGTCTGTAGTTTAGTTAATAGTAATGCATAATATTAGTTTTTTAAGTCTTAACAAGTAGGTCTTGGAGTGTGAGATACAAACATTAGGGGGTACAAACTGGGTGGCAGGTAACTCTGTACTAACTGTGTAACTTTTCTATAAACCCAAAACCTATAATGGAAAATCAAAATAAAATTTCCCACAGATGCAAAAAAGAAAAGAAAAGAAAACAACAGAAAATTCTCCCTACAAATCTCTGGAAAATGGAGGTAGCTCTTCTAGAAGCCACCCAGCAGACTTGGTAGCTGTGGAGGGTACCTGGTTACTTGAACAGAATAAAGGAAGACAGGGATGCTGTGCTGTCTTCAGGGTAGGCAACCAACAGGGTGAAGCCATAACCTGCTGTCTCAAAAGAAAGAACACTTCATTTGCAGGATTTTCTTGCTAATTACTATGCAGAAATAGTCGTATGCATCAGTGGGAAAACACAAAATTCCTGAATCTAAACAGTCCATCAAGCTGTTTTTTTTCCCCTGCCTGTTTTTCTGGATGGCCCCTGGGTTTCCAGATGAGTCCTTTGTGAGTCATTGAACTTTGTGCAAATAGGAGCTCATGGGTCCAGGCTGTGCTGGGACCCCAAACGCATCTGCTCTCACTCAGTCTCCTGGGGACTTTTCCTTTCCTACCACCACCACCCGTTGGTCTCTGGGTCCTACCTTATTTCTTGTGGATTTACAGGTGTCTTTGGATTCTCACAGGGAATGGGGAGGATCGTCTGCCTGGAGTCAGGAAGGGACCTCATACAATTTCAGAGCACAACCAGGCTTCAGTCCTACCATATGGTCACCAGAAGAAACACTGGCAACAGTGGAAGACGTGAACTTCCCAGACCCTGGTGGGAAGGGCAGCTCATGCAGCCAGGCTGCAGCCAACCATGTGGTCTAAGTGGACCCCAATCCCAGTCCTTTCTTTTCTCAGTGCCCTTTGTGGACATGTCCCTCCTGCATGAAGGGTTCAGGCCTCTCTCCTGAGTTCACTGTCCTCTTTGTTCTCATCAATGTTCTCCATCTGTCCTCCTACAAGGAGCCCAGGAGATCTTCAGTCTGGGCATGGCAGTGAGAAGCCTAACTCCCCCTCTCATTTGTCTGCATCCAGAGTCCTCTTTTGGTCTTTAAATCTTGTAGGAAATATTGTCAGGGAGACTCATTTTTTTCTCCTTGTGAGATCATCATCCTCTATGGCCTTGGCTACGAGCACATAAAGCTTGAGTGAGTGGGGTTAGGGGTGTGGATGAAAGGCCTACACTAGGTCATATGTATCCATTTCCCAGGCTGTTGTAACAAAGTTAGAGCAGAGTTTTCTTGTCTCACAGCTCTGGGGTAGGGAAGAGCAAGGTCAAAATGTCAGTGGGGCTGTATGCCCTCAGATGTGTAGGGAAGACTCTTTCCTCTCCTCTTCCACTTGTGGTCGCTGGCAATCCTTAGCGTGCCTATGTTTGCAGCTGCAACACTTCTATCCCTGCCTCCTAGTCATTGTCACATGGTGTTCTCTCCTCCTGTATCTCAGTGTCTTCACATGGCCATCTTTGCATAGGGACTCTAGTCATATTGGGTTAGAAGTCCACCTTAACCAACTGATTCCAGTATGACTTCATCCTAACTGATTAGATGGCAATGACCCTCCTTCCAAATAAGGCCACATCCCCTGATGATCAAGAGCGCAGGCTAGATGTGTGTTTCTGGAATCACCGCCAGGGTGGTGCTTCCCCCTGGGGTCCTGGGCCTCATCTCTAGTTGGTCTTTTTCAGGGTTTGATCTGCATGCATTTTCTCTTACTGCTCTGTACTTTATTTTTGTTTTCTTTGGCTCCCAGACCCCACATTTATTTTCCCTGCCACACTCCTTTCTACAAACCATTTCTGTGAAATGTATTTTATCAGGAACTGTAGCCCATTACTTTTTTTATAAGAGAAAAATTAAGGTCTCACTCTCTCTCCTTCTTTAAAGTCTGGTGCCGTTTATTATTTATGGACACATATATCTTTTGGAGAAGGGACATAGCTCATAAATGTGGGGAACATGGATTTTTTTTTTCATCACAGCAAAAAAAGAGAGTTGTGTAATTTAAAGATTATAAATAAATGATAGCTTTCTGATATAGTAGCGGGTAGAAAAGAGAAGGCTCTGTGTGTGTATGTGTAGCATGTGTTTTAATTACAAAAAACAAGCTATTTATTAACTACAGGACTTCTGGAGAATGTAACAATCATTTGCTTCCCATTTACCAATGTACCAAGAATCCATGGGTTATGTGGACAGTGAGCTAGTTGGAGCTTCAGAGCTTAAAGCCATCCTTTCTGTAGGGGTTGTGGGGTGTGGACATGTGGGGAGGCTGGGCTTTAAGGCCAGAGAGGCTTGGATTTAAATGCACACCTGATCACTTCCTCGGTCGAGATCCTTAGACTTCATACTCCTCGCCGGTGGATCCAGGAGGGCTGTTAGGTGAGGTGATGTTAAAATTCCTTCTTGTCTAGCCCAGAGCCTGGCACATCAAAGATAAGCCTTAATGTCTAGGTTTATTTTATTTCCACATAATATCTCTCTAGATCAAAATGAAGCAACCTGGTTAAAGGATGAACTATGGGGGCATTTTTATGACTTTTTATTCATGAAATACACCCACTAAACTGATATACTAGATATTATAATGCATGTTCTAGAATTTGTTCACTTCTTTCAGTTATTTGATAACAATTAGTATTTGATTTATACAAATCGTGTTCATTTTTGTCCAGATTCATATTTTGTTCATTCTTAAGCAAGTTGGACAACATGCCATTTCCATGATATATGCCTTTCCTTTGGGACAATGTGCATTTTTCCTTACAGGGACTGACTGGCATCTCTTAGGAGCATCTATAGTAGCTCCATGTATTGAATTACTTTTACCCAAAATTCACTTTCCTTAGCCCCACATGACCTATGGTCATAGAAATACTAACAAGACAGAAGTAGATGCTCCATGTTTTCTACTTTAGTGCCCTTTGGAAGGGGGAAGATTTGAGTGACATGTGCTCTGGTTTCTACCTGTGGTGGGCAGATTCCAAGATGGCCCCAGGATTCCCACCCCTGGTGACTCCACCTCATAAAACACCCTCCCCTGAGGGCAAACAAACCTGGGAATAGGATGAAATGTCACTCCTGGGGACTTTGAGTTAATATGTGGGTGAATCTGACATAATCAGCGAGTTCTTCGAAGGACAGACTGGAAGTGTGAGGATCTATAGAAGAGCCATGCAACTGAGCTTTGCGGGTATTGAGAGGTGTGAGTCTCTAGGAGCTGGGCATCAGCCAGCAAGAAAACAGGGGTCTGAAGTGGGTCAACACCAGAATGAACTGGGAAGAGGGCTCTGAACCCAGGCCTGGTCGACCTCTTGATTTCAGCTCTGAGCAGAGGACCCTGATAAGTCAAGCCTGGATTCCTGACCCACGGAGACAGGGAGACCATAACTGTGTGCAGTTTCCATCTGCTATGTTTGTGGTCATTTTTTACTCATCAAAGGAAAATGAATATATCTACCTACATGAATAGGAGTCAGATGAGATCGCAAATAATCTCATAAGAACAAATCCAAGAACATCTTCTCCTTCCTAATTTTTTATAGTGTTTGGGTCCTAAGACCTGCTTTGCCTCCCACTTTCCACAGCGAGGCTTAAGCAGATTAATTAACCTTTTCTGAGTCCTATAACTGCAGAATAAAATTCTCACTTCCATATAGTCTCCTCGTAGGATTCTTTTAAAGATTAAATGAGATCACGCATGCAGGTACATAAGACAGTCAAGAGCAGGCTGTTGTTAGTTTGGTTTGGTTCATCTCTCCATGACTCAGTTTTCTAAAAGGATATGTTTAAACCACTACTCACAGTATGGTCTACAGAAAACACTCATGCTCAAAAGACTTGTTACCTAACTTTTTAAATATAGGTATTGAGTGTGAAAAAAGAAATTTTTACATATTTAGATACAAGGAAGTCATTAGGGCCTATGCATGAGTTAACTTGAATTTTATGCAACTACAATAGCCTGTTTGTGGCTTATCAAACATACATTGTGCATTTGCTTTAATTATTAAAGAAAAGGGCACACTGACCAGAAGTAAAGAATGTCCATGTTAAAAATGAAGATTAAATGCTTCTTCCTGGAATGCCAATGCTTGTCCTCCTTCAATGATAAGACTCCGTTCCCAGGTGTCAAGGCCATGCTGACTCATTCTGTATGTGCTGATCTATGTGGGTTTTTTTTTTTTTAAACCTTGGAGAAATGTATCCCTCACATGTTTAATGTTCTTTGTTCTAATAAGATATAAAACTGTGCTGAAAACCATGCCTCTCCGGAGTACCTTCTCAGAGTAATCTGGGAAGTAATCTGGGCTTCTGAGCTAGTCCTTAGTTTGGCTCAGATAAAATTATTTTCTTATTTTAAACTGTTTATTGATTATTTTTTGGAGCTAATTTTAATACTATTTTATTTAAATCTATATATCTAATTACTATATTTCAACTTATGGTCAACGTAAAGATTATTGAGATCTTTTACATTCCTTTTTCTAACATCTTTATTGGAGTATAATTGCTTTACAATGTTGTGTTAGTTTCTGCTGTATAACAAAGTGAATCAGCTCTATGTATACTTATATTCCCATATGCTCTTCCTCTTGTGTCTCCCTCCCACCCTCCCTATCCCACCCCTCTAAATGGTCACAAAGCACGGAGCTGATCTCTCTGTGCTATATTGATTATTTTTGTTGACAAGTGTCTTTAGAAATGTAATGACTTTTCAGTATCCTCCATCCAAGTGAATGGATATTCTATTTATGAAGGGATCAGCTCACAATTTATTACCACAATTTTTAGGAGTCTAGGCAAGGGTTAGCTGTATTCTCAGCTCAGGGTCTCACTGGGCTGTAGCCAAGGTGTCAGCCATGCTGGGCTCTCACCTGCAGTTCCAGGACCTCTTCCAAGTTCATGCAGGCTGTGAACAGAATTCGGTTCCTTGCAATTGGAAGACTGAGGCTGGAAAGGGAACATAAACAAGTAAATAAAATAAAAAGAAAAACAGGTCCCCAGAGTGAGTCTGAGAACCAGTAATTTGAAGGTCTGTATGATTTCTCACAATTCTAAAATTACATGAATCTAAGATTCTTTTTATTTATCTGATAATTCATATTTTTTTAATATTTCTCTCCAGCTCCCCTTCCTCCCACACCCTAAGAAGAGATCTGGAAATGGTGTACTTTACATATTTTGTTTCATCTCATCCATGGATGGACTTATTTTAGGTTCTCAGAGCCTGGAACATAGGCACTCAGGTTTGTGGATTTGCCCAACCTAAAAATGCAAGACGTTAGATGAAAACACTTATGTCCAAATTAGATACTTGAAGTTCAACATACAGGTGATTACAATCAATTCATGGAAAAGTCTATCAGTGCAGTGCATTTGACAAAAGAAATCATTTGATGCTTCAGACCTTATTAGCTCTAATGAATAACCCTGGCAGGAAAAAAGCCTGCATTGATAGTTCTCACATTTGAGACTGATTTCTCAAAAGGGGATTTGTACCTCTTAAGAGATGTTCAGAAATGAGCCAGATGCCATTGTTTGAAATGGATAATTGGTCATTAGCTGATGATCTTACTTGCCTTTATCTTGCAGACAATGAAGGTCTGCGACATTGTAGAAGGTCAAATTGCCAAGAGCAAGTGAAAAGTGTAGCTGGGTCCAGGACAGATGCCAGGTTGGAAATGTTCTCTAACCTACACTGTGTATCTGAGTTGTTGCAGGAAAAACTCTTACCTCTCGTTGGATTCCTTTAGCTGCCTCTATGCCTTGTGTACTTTATCAGTATGACCATGAGCCTGATAACCACAGCACCACTTGGAGAACAAAATCAGGTCACTCAAAGGTTAAACTAGGGCTTCCCTGGTGGCGCAGTGGTTGGGGGTCCGCCTGCTGATGCAAGGGACACGGGTTCGTGCCCCGGTCCGGGGAGATCCCACATGCCGCAGAGCGGCTGGGCCCCGTGTGCCATGGCCGCTGGGCCTGTGCATCTGGAGCCTGTGCTCCACAGTGAGAGAGGCCCACGTACCACAAAAAAAAAAAAAAAAAAAAAAAAAGGTTAAACTAAACATTAATGCAACTATGAAATGAGCATAATGCTTTACATTTATTTTCAGAGTCTCCTTAAAAATAAGAATATAATATGTATATCTTCCTGTTACCTAGCCAAGTTCTCTGGCAGGCGAAAAACCAGTTGAAAACCAGAAAGAAAATGAAGCCCTTCGATACATGTTTCTATAACCATCCTTAGCAAACATGGAAACAATGTGTTACCGTTATGGTTGTTCACCTTTTTGAAATTTTTAAAAAATATTTTATCAAACTATTCTATTAATTTCCCCCAACTCTTATTGAGATTTTAAAAACCACAGGGAGGTTGACAGAACAGGACAAAGAGGGGCAGAAGTTGCCCATGAGTTGAAGTCACTCAGTCCTTATCTGGGACTGGAGGAGGACTGTGGACAAATGATCCCCAGGCTTAAGGAAGAAATTGATCATAACCTCCAGGGAGGACTAGAGGAAGCAGGTAGTTATGATGACGGAAACAACAACAAAAATAGAGAAACCCAGTTCTTGTATTTTCCCCTATTTTTTACTTACTAATGCTGGAGAGAGAAAGAAAATCCAAGGGAAATGTGAAAGCAGCACCAAAGTCACAAAAGTAGCAGAATCACCATCTTAAGGAAACAGAAACTTGCACCAAGGGGACACCCCCGGACTCCATTCTCTCCAGGAGAAAACATACAGTCGATGCTGATATTGGCTCGGGCAACTGATGCTTCACCGTTACGACTGCCTTCCCTGAGCTCGTGTCTCCCTGTAAGTTACTACTGGAGTAAAATCCAACAGGGATTAGAGATACTATAGCTGATCTTTAACCAGTGAATGTGGGCAGATAAAAATCTTTTAAAAATTCAAATTAGAAACAAAAGAAAAATGAAATTGACCTATCAGTTATGGTCTGGCTATGGGCTGGTCATTGCAGCTTTTCATTGGTATTATTAATTAGGCCTAATGTCAAAGAGTAGGTATTAGATGCATGTCTGAGTGGGAGATTCTGCTATTTGTCTGTTTCAAAGGCAATACAGAAAAGCCCAAGAGCCTAGGAATAATTGCTATATTAATTCAGCTTATCGAAAGCCACTAGAAACTTGCTTTTCTAACAATCCAAAAGACTTTGGCACTTCAGTTGGTGTTAATTGGTCTGAACTGACCCAATGCATCTGGCTGTCCACAAACTATTGTGCTATTCTTCAAATGGATCTATTTTACTATATGGACCATTCTGTAAGTGATACTCCAAAACTGGGGCAATCTGTGTTTCTGAATGATATGATTTTGAGTACAGTTGTTTGACAAAATAGCAATAAATCCAGCTGTCTTGGGAATGTTAAAAATGAGCACCCTCTTTTAAAATAAGCAAAATCACACAAGGAAGACAAGATCTTTAGACCATTGACATTCTGCGTGATTAGGATGGAGGACGTCAAATGTAAGCTGAAATCTAGAGGTAGAATTCTAAGGCATATGTTTATTTACCAAGCTGAGCACTCTGTTGGCATAAGCAATGATATGAATGCAAGAATGGTCCCTTTATGGCCTTAAAAGTTATACTCTGTTATTAACAACTGCAAAAGATATTGAGAAAAGAAAGATTAAGTGAGAACGAGAGAGTAAACTTGGAGAACCCTAAACGTGCCTCAGGGATTTCACACAAACAAGGAGTATCAGGAGCGCCTTTCCAGATAATGATTTTTTTTTACAATAGAAAATGTTTGGTTTATGAATGTGGCTGTTATTCTGAGAGCAGATGTTACTGTTTATCTTTGCTCTACTCTCACAAGGTTTTGGAATCCTCTCTTGCAAAACACTGTTCTCTTTAAATGGGTTTTAATTGTATCCAGTAATGAGCATTGTAACCCCACCTCTTCGTATAATGCTTTTTTTTTTTAGTTTTGGAATTTTATTTATTTTTTTATACAGCAGGTTCTTACTAGATATGCATTTTATACATATTAGTGTATACATGTCAATCCCAATCTCCCAATTCATCTCACCACCACCACCACCACCACTTTCCTCCCTTGGTGTCTATATGTTCGTTCTCTACATCTCTGTCTCTATTTCTGCCCTGTAAACCAGTTCATCTGTACCATTTTTCTAGGTTCCACATATATGCGTTAATATATGATATTTGTTTTTCTATTTCTGACATACTTCACTCTGTATGACAGTCTCTAGATCCATCCACGTCTCCACAAATGACCCAGTTTCATTCCTTTTTATGCCTGAGTAATATTCCATTGTATATATGTACCACATCTTCTTTATCCATTCATCTGTCGATGGGCATTTGGGTTGCTTCCATGACCTGGCTATTGTAAATAGTGCTGCAATGGACATTGGGGTGAATGTGTCTTTGTGAATTACAGTTTTCTCTGGGTATATGCCAGTAGTGGGATTGCTGGGTCATATGGTAATTCTATTTTTAATTTTTAAGGGACCTCCATACTGTTCTCCATAGTGGCTGTATCAATTTACATTCCCACCAACAGTGCAAGAGGGTTCGCTTTTCTCCACACCCTCTCCATAATGTGTTGTTTGTAGATTTTCTGATGATGCCCATTCTAACTGGTGTGAGGTGATACCTCACTGTAGTTTTGATTTGCCTTGCTCTAATAATTAGTGATGTTGAGCAGCTTGTCATGTGATTCTTGGCCATCTGCATGTCTTCTTTGGCAAAATGTCTATTTAGGTCTTCTGCCCATTCTTTGATTGGGTTGTTTGTTTTTTTAATATTGAGCTGCATGAGCTGTTTATATATTTTGGAAATTAATCCTTTGTCCGTTGATTCATTTGCAAATATTTTCTCCCATTCTCAGGGTTGTCTTTTCATCTTATTTGTAGTTTCCTTTGCTTTGCAAAAGCTTTTAAGTTTTATTAGGTCCCATTTGTATATTTTTCTCTTTATTTCCATTACTCTAGGATGTAGATCAAAAAAGATCTTGCTGTAATTAATGTCAAAGAGTGTTCTTCCTATGTTTTCCTTTAAGACATTTAGAGTGTCCAGTCTTACATTTAGGTCTCTAATCCATTTTGACTTTATTTTTGTGTATGGTGTTAGGGAGTGTTCTAATTTCATTCTTTTACATGTAGCTGTCCAGTTTTCCCAGCACCACTTTTTGAAGACACTGTCTTTTCTCCATTGTATATACTTGTCTCCTTTGTCATAGATCAGTTGACCATAGGTGCGTAGGTTTATCTCTGGGTTGTCTATCCTGTTCCACCAATCTATATTTCTGTTTTTGTGCCAGTACCATATTGTCTTGATTACTGTAGCTTTGTAGTATAGTCCGAAGTCAGGGAGTCTGATTCCTCCAGCTCCGTTTTTTTCCCTCAAGGCTGCTTTGGCTATTCAGCATCTTTTCTGTCTCCATAAAAATTTTAGGATTTTTTTGTGGTAGTTCTATAAAACATGCCATTGGTAATTGATAGGGATTGCATTGAAGCTGTAGATTGCTTTGGGAAATAGAGTCATTTTCACAATATTTATTCTTCTGATCCAAGAACATGGTATATTTCTCTATCTGTTTGTATCATTTTTAATTTATTTCATCAGTGTCTTATAGTTTTCTGCAGACAGGTCTTTTGTCTCCCTCAGCAGGTTTATTCCTAGGTATTTTATTCTTTTTGTTGCAATGGTAAATGGGAGTGTTTCCTTAAATTCTCTTTCAGATTTTTCATCATTAGTGTATAGGAATGCAACAGATTTCTGTGCATTAATTTTGTATCCTGCAACTTTACCAAATTCATTGATTAGCACTAGAAGTTTTCTGGTGGTATCTTTAGGATTCTCTATGTAAAGTATCATGTCATCTGCAAACAGTCACAGTTTTACTTCTGTTTTTCCAATTTGTACTCCTTTTATTTCTTTTCCTTCTCTGATAGCCATGGCTAGGACTTCCAAAACTATGCTGAATAATCGTGGTGAGATTGGCCACCTGTTTTGTTCCTGATCTTAGAGTAAATGCTTTCAGTTTTTCACCATTGAGAATGATGTTTCTTGTGGGTTTGTCATATATGGCCTTTACTATGTTGAGGTGGATTCCCTCTATGCCCACTTTCTGGGGAATTTTTTATCATAAATCGGTGTTGAATTTTATCAAAAGCTTTTTCTGCCTCTATTGAGATGATTATATGGTTTTTGTTCTTTGATTTCTTAATATGGTGTATCACATTGATTGATTTGCATATATTGAAGAATCCTTGCATCCCTGGGATAAATCCCACTTGATCATGGTGTATGATCCTTTTAATATGTTGTTGGATTCTGTTTGCTAGCATTTTGTTGAGGATTTTTGCATCTATATTCATCAGTGATATTGGTCTGTAATTTTCTTTTTTTGTAGTATCTTTGTCTGGTTTTTGTATCAGGGTGATGGTGGCCTCATAGAATGAGTTTGGGAGTATTCCTTCCTCTGCAATTTTTTGGAAGAGTTTGAGAAGAATGGGTGTTAGCTGTTTTCTAAATGTTTGATAGAATTCACCTATGAAGCCATCTGATCCTGGACTTTTGTTTGTTGGAAGATTTTTAATCACAGTTTCAATTTCATTACTTGTGATTGGTCTGTTCATATTTTCTTTTTCTTCCTGGTTCAGGCTTGGAAGGTTATACCTTTCTAAGAAATTGTCAGTTTCTTCCAGGTTGTCCAATTTATTGGCATAGAGTTGCCTATAGGAGTCTCTTAGGATGCTTTGTATTTCTGTGGTGTGTGTTGCAACTTCTCCTTTTTCATTTCTAATTTTATTGATTTGAGTCCTCCCCCTCTTTTTCTTGATGAGTCTGGCTAATGGTTTATCAATTCTGTTTATCTTCTCAAAGAATGAACTTTTAGTTTTATTGGTCTTTGTTATTGTTTTCTTTGTTTCTATTTCATTTATTTCTTCTCTGATCTTTATGATTTCTTTCCTTCTACTAAGTTTGGGTTTTGTTTGTTCTTCTTTCTCTAGTTCCTTTAGGTGTAAGGTTATCTTGTTTATTTGAGATTTTTCTTGTTTCTTGAGGTAGGCTTGTATTGCTATAAGCTTCCCTCTTAAAACTGCTTTCGCTGCATCCCATAGGTTTTGGATCATCATGTTTTTGTTGTAATTTGTCTCTAGGTATTTTTTTATTTCCTCTTTGATTTCTTCAGTGATCTCTTGGTTATTTAGTAACATACTGTTTAGTCCCCTGTGTTTGTGTTTTTTACGTTTTATTTTTCCCTGTAATTGATTTCTAATCTCATAACGTTGTGGTCAGAAAAGATGCTTGGTATGATTTCAATTTTCTTAAATTTACTGAGGCTTGATTTGTGACCCAAGGTATGATATGTCCTGTAGAATGTTCCATCTGCACTTGAGAAGAAAGTGTAAGCTGCTGTTTTTGGATGGAATACCCTATATTTATCAATTAAATCTATCTGGTCAATTGTGTCATTTAAAACTTTTGTTTTCTTATCAGTTTTCTGTTTGGATGATGTGTCCATTGGTGTACTTGAGGTGTTAAAGTCCCCCACTATTATTATATTACTGTCAATTTCTTCTTTTATAGCTGTTAGCAGTTGTCTTATGTATTGACCTATGTTGGTTGCATATATATTTATAATTGTTATGTCTTCTTGAATTGATCCCTTGATCATTATGTAGTGCCCTTTCTTGTCTCTTGTAATAGTTTTTATTTTAAAGTCTATTTTGTCTGATATGAGAATTACTACTCCAGCTTTCTTTTGATTTCCTTTTGCATGGAATATTTTTTCCATCCCCTCACTTTCAGTCTGTATGTGTCCTTAGGTCTGAATTGGGTCTCTTGTAGACAGCATATGTAAGGGTCTTGTTTTTGTATCCATTCAGTGTGCCTGTGCCTTTTGGCTGGAGCATTTAATCGGTTCATGCTTAAGGTAATTATCAATATGTATGTTCCTATTACCATTTTCTTAATTCTTCTGTGTTTGTTTCTGTATGTCCTTTTCTTCTCTTGTGTTTCCTGCCTAGATACATTCCTTTCACTTTTGTTGTAGAGATGGTTTGGTGGTGCTGAATTCTCTTAGCTTTTGCTTGTCTGTACAGCTTTTGATTTCTCTGTACAATCTGAATGAGATCCTTGCCAGGCAGAGTAATCTTGGTGTAGGTTCTTTCCTTTCATCACTTTAAATATATCATGCCACTCTCTTCTGGCTTGTATAGTTTCTGCCGAGAAATCAGCTGTTAACCTTATGGCAGTTCCCTTGTATGTTATTTTTCACTTTTCCTTTTTTGCTTTCAATAATTTTTCTTTGTCTTTAATTTTTGTCAATTTGATTACTATGTGCCTTGGCATGTTTCTCCATGGGTTTATCCTTCCTGGGACTCTCTGTGCTATCTGGACTTGGGTGGCTATTTCTTTCCCATGTTATGGAAGTTTTTGACTATAATCTCTTCAAATATTTTCTTGGGTCCTTTCTCTCTCTCTTCTCCTCTGGGACCCCTATAATGCGAATGTTGTTCCATTTAATGTTGTCCCAGAGGTCTTTTAGGCTGTCTTCATTTCTTTTCATTCTTTTTTCTTTATTCTGTTCCACAGCAGTGAATTCCACCATTCTGTTTGTCAAGTCACTTATCTGTTCTTCTGCCTCAGTTATTCTGCTATTGATTTCTCCTATTTTATTTTACATTTCATTTATTGTATTGGTCATCTCTGTGTGTTTGTTCTTTAATTCTTCTAGGTGTTTGTTCTTTAATTACTCTAGGTCTTTGTTAAATATTTCTTGCATCTTCTCAATCTTTGCCTCCATTCTTTTTCCAAGATCCTGGATCATCTACACTATCATTATTCTGAATTCTTTTTCTGGAAGGTTTCCTATCTCCACTTCATTTAGTTGTTTTTCTGGGGTTTTATCTTGCTCCTTCATCTGGTACGTAGCCCTGTGCCTTTTCATCTTGTCTATCTTTCTGTGAATGTGGTTTTACCTCCACAGGCTGCAGGATTGTAGTTCTTTTTGTTTCTGCTGTCTGCCCTCTGGTGGATGAGGCTATCTAAGAGGCTTGTGCAAGTTTCCTTATGGGAGGGACTGGTGGTGGGTAGAGCTGGGTGTTGTTATGGTGGTCAGAGCTCAGTAAAACTTTAATCTGCTTGTCTTCTTATGGGTGGCTCTGGGGTTCCTCCCTGTTGGTTGTTTGGCCTGAAGCAACCCAACACTGGAGTCTACCTCGCTCTTTGGTGGGGCTAATGGCGGACTTCAGGAAGGCTCACGCCAAGGAGTACTTCCAAGAATTTCTGCTGCCAGTGTCCTTGTCATCATGATGAACCACAGTTTTCCCCTGCCTCTGCAGGGGGTCCTCCAACACTATCAGGTAGGTCTGGTTCAGTCTCCTACGGGGTCACTGATCCTTCCCCTGGGTCCCATTGCACACACTACTTGGTGTGTGCCCTCCAAGAGTGGAGTCTCTGTTTCCCCCAGTCCTGTCAAAGTCCTGCAATCAAATCTCACTAGCCCTCAAAGTCTGGTTCTCTAGGAATTCCTCCTCCCATTACCAGAGCCCCAGGTTGTGAAGACTGACATGGGGCTCAGAACCTTCACTCCAGTGGGTGGGCTTCTCTGGTATAAGTGTTCTCCAGTTTGTGAGTCACCCACCCAGCAGTTATGGGATTTGATTTTACTGTGATTGCACCCCTCCTACCATCTCATTGTAGCTTCTCCTTTGTCTTTGGATGTGGGGTATTTTTTTGATGAGTTCCATGTCTTCATGTTGATGATTGTTCAACAGTTAGTTGTGATTCCAGTGCTCTCACAAGAGGGAGTCCCCAATCCATATAACGCTTAATCAAACAATTTGCCCATGAAGAGAGTCAGCTCCTCTGGCAGATTTTAAGGACAGGGCCACACAGCCCATCTCAAGCCAGAAAGAGGAGAAGGGCAGGGGGAGGGAAGGCAGGGAGGGATCACCTCTTCATGCTCATCAGCAAGTATGTGTACTAACATGGCACATTTCCTCAATAAGTCAAACGCCTACAGCATGGCATGGTGGCATGTCACAGCAAGCAGGCCACAGAATTCCCCTACCTGCCTGGGAGGTCATGGTGCCAAAATCAGAGTCAAGTTGGTGAGGAAGTTGAAAGGCAAATAGTAAGGTGAAAACCCACCCAGCATTATAGGAAATAGGTCAGTGGGAAAGCCTGTAAACTTTAGCGTATATCAATTTTGTAGCAGTTTGCATACGAGAACTTTCTCATGGGTGGTCAGAGCTTTAGGTGGAATCTCAAAGTTCTCCAAAATACTAAAAAAGATAAAAGACGGAATAAAAGAAAAATTAGCCACTGCATTGGGTAGAGAAGAGAATTAATTAGAGACTGTGAGAGCCAAGAGCAAGGGCCAACCGAGGGCCTTGTAGAGGAGTGGTGTCAGACAGGCTCCCGAGGACCTGGACACTGATGAGGAGACTGGGGGCTGGTGGCCTTCAGACTCAGGCCAGGTCCTCAGGGATTATGGAAACCAAGTGTAACTGAGGACTGACTGTGTGCCAACTGTGATTCTAAAGGCTTTCCATCCACTGATTCATTTCACCCACAGATGCCCCTCTGACTTGGGTTTCCTTAGAGACGGGATGCTGATACAGAGACAGGTCACCTCAGGAGAATAGTCACTTCAATAGTCTTGGAAAAAATGGATATCCACATGAACATGAATGAAATAGGGCCTGTACCTTATAACATTCACAAAACTTAACTCAAAATGGATTAAGGACTTAAATGTAAGACCTAAACCATAAAATTTCTAGAAGAAATCACAGGGAAAAACCTCCTTGACAGGAGAGCTGGGCTGTGAAACTCCACCCTCCTCACAGGCACTGGGCTAGATTCACATCTCCACTTGCTACCTCCAGCCTTCCTCCTCACCGAGATTCTAGTTTTGTGGGCTCCTCACTCTGCTGACAGTGGGACTGCCATTCGATCCTCCTGTCAAACATGATTTGTCATTTTGACTGGTCCCCATGCACCCTGCCTCTCTGCCTCCCAGCCCCTCCCTCTCCTGTCTCCCTGGTTTTCTTCTCCTTTCAAATCCCTTCTCACTTTGGGCTTCTCCCAGGGCCCCGCTGTGACACAGCAGTTCCCTTCTCTTTGCACTGAACAATTACCTTCCATTCTCATGGACCAGCTCAGCAAGCTGGAGTTACAAGCTTCTTCCATGATTGCTGAGCTACCCATCTTCCCACAGGACTGAGGGTCTGGGTCTCTCCCTCTTGGTGACAGAGAAGGGAGCTGCTATAATATAAAGTGTCTTCACAAGTGTGCCCTGAAAGTCTCTTTCTTCTTCCACAGATGGTGGCCCCTGAGACATGTGCCTGCTCTCAGCCCCAGGCCTGACTACATAGAATTTAACATTGTTATCACTGGAAGAAGCATTAGGGATTCATTATCTGTAGTTAAGGGAAATGCTTTCTCTGGAGAGATTGTGTGTCCTGCCCATGGTACACAGGTGATCCATAGCAGAGTTTCAGCCAGAATTCAGACGTCTTCAGCTCCTGGGCTGGGACTTTTGTCACTTCACCAACCTCATCCTCACATCCAGCTGTGTGTGTCTAAAGAACCCCACTTGGTCCATATCCAGGGTCCCTGGAAAGACAGGGACCAGGATAGGGCGTGGGTGGTGGGGGGGAGGGCAGGAGGGTCGTGCTGGGAGGATCTGTGCTATGAAAAACAAGACAGGCCAGGTGAAGAAGAAGTGGAGAAGAGCCAGGATAGCTAGAGGCATAAGTAAGTAAGACGGATTCATCTGGGATTGAAATACACACATACTAGGCTTGAGTAGAGCCCTGTCCTGCATCCATGGGCAGTTGTGGAGACTTTACAATCTGTATTGGTCACATATGGTCCTGTCTCAGGAACAGTTCTGGCTTGAAGGGATCAAGAGTTGGAATGCAGTGATTCACTGGAGGAGAGGAACTGCCTCTTAGAGGCAGTTGGCTCCAAGTCACAGTGGGGAGGAGGGAGGATCAGGTAGCAAAGAGCTAAAGAGGGCACCTGATATGTCTCCAAGACCCAGGACTGGAGTCAGAGGTGATGGCCTTGAGCCTAAGGGAAGGAATCTGTAATTGCTCCAGGCCAATCTGATCAGCCTGCGCTCACCATACAAACACCTCAAGAAAAGTGAAGTCAAGTCCATCCAGTGCCAAGGCCTTCTCTTGTGTGGAATGTTCTGTCTTGAACATAACCCACTCCTGCAGGTGGCTCGACACACCATCATCATTATTCCTGCCATGCCTGCCTCTTCTCCTTCAGGAGCACAGTGTCAGGATGTGGTGGCAGAAATCTTTCCACTCCCACCATGTCCCACCCAAAAGCAACTTAAAATCACCCCCTCACCTCTCCCAGCTGTGGTTCCAGGGTTTTTTCTCTTCCCAATTAATGGTACAGTCACTAATACCTACAATCGCAAATAGCTGCCATAACCTCATCAGAGTTCTCTTTCTTCCTTTTCTCTTTTTTCAGGTAATAAACAATCATGGAAAATCACAGATGCTAAAATCAAGCGTTGGCCAGGGCAGAGCGAAAAAGCTTTTATTCCATCTCTTCAAGCGTACTCTTAATTGTACTGCTGAATACTTCAGCATCATCTCCTTGGTGATAGGGAGCGAACAAAGCTGTTCCGTGATCTTTAAATCTGTTTTTCAAGACCCGTGAACCAGAACCGTGTAATCACCCACCCTGCATAATCATAACTGTAACTGGTGTAGGGAAAGCACAAAATTACAGGATATCTAGGCTACCTGAATGTGGGTTTGAGGGGCCAGCAAATAAGTAGAATCTCACAGATAGATGCTTCTTGTAAAATCTTATGTCTGAAAAATGAAACTCCTTTTGATATCCTAAAACTTTATTGATTGTTTGTGGCTTTGAAAACTTGTATATGTGAACAAATATTTTTTACATGTTATTTGAATTTCATGGCAAGGGATGAGGTGGTTATGAACCTACTATCATTGTTATTTTCTAGATGAAAAAGAGTTTCTGGGAGATTAAATGTCTGCCTGTTTGAGGTGGATGCTGGGATTGGAATGATACCTAAGGTGTCAGACTTTTATCTGTATGCTTTTCCACCAAACTGGAGAATCAAAAGGAAAAGGAAAAGAATATTTCTTGACTCTTGAAGTAAGTCAGAGAAAAAGAAATATCGTATGATATCCCTTATATGTGAAAAAAAAAAAAAGATACAAATAAACTTATTTACAAAACAGAAGCAGACTCACAGACCTAGAAAAGGAATTTATGGTTACCGGGGGGAAGGGTTGGGGAGGAGGGATAGATTGGGAGTTCGGGATTGACATGTACGCGCTGCTATATTTAAAATCGATAACCAACAAGGAGCTACTGTATAGCACAGGAAACTCTGCTCAATACTCTGTAATAACCTAATGAGAAAAGAATATGAAAAAGAAGAGATGCATGTATATGTATAACTGAATCACTTTGCTGTACACCTGAAACTAACACAACATTGTTAATCAACTCTACTCCAAGATAAAATAAAAAGTAAAAAAAAAAGTGACTATTCCTTCACTTTCGTCTTCATTGAGAACCTCTGACTTTACCCCTCTGCCCTCCCCACCCCTGGGGTTTTGGTAAGTTTCAGGAATCTAGGAAGGCTCGGGCAGGTGCACATTGTGAGGTGGCTGGCGAGAGCTCTCTCTCTGCATTGGGTGGGTCCATCTAATTTAAAGACCATGGGCACACCATGAGCTACGGACTGGAGAAAACCAGGATCTGGGGAGAAGTCTGCCACCCGACTCAGAAACCTCTTCACTTATAGTCCAACTTTCACATAAGAATTAAGTCATGGTTCTCAAAGGGTTCACTGTGGCTGTTTTTATTTTAAGAATCCTGAAATAAAAGAATTAGACCAAATGAGATGAATGGCTTTGGAAAATAAATTGTCTGCAAGAGTATATATGGCTCTTTAATTGAGAAAATAGCTTCATTGTTTTTCATGTCCCCAGAAAATATTCTTAAGCACAACATCAAGAGTTTTTGAAATGTCTCTTCTATTGTTTGAAGATCTTTTGTACTCAGTTTCAACATCAGAAACCAACATTCCTAGACTCAATTAATTTACACCTGTACAGAAAGCACTTTCCCTGGTAAATTGTGTGCTTTTTTTTTCTTCAGCTTTTATTGAATGCCTCTGTAAGAAACATATGTTTGATGGATTGAAAACATGTAGTAGTTGATAAAATCGCCTTCAGATTCCAAAATCCATTGTATGGGAACTCAAGGGATGTAATTTTAATGAATCTGTATACAGAAAAAGATCATCTCTTAAACAATGCATTGCCTTCTCTCTAGTCAAACATAATAAGTATAAAACACAAGTAACTTAGGGATGAAGTCATTATTTTTTGTTGATTGACAGCTGTACTGATGTCAGACACTTGTACATATGACGTGCAGGGCCCTTAATAATGTACATGTCCTCGCCTGAACGTACTGCTAGTATTTCCAACTCAGAATACCTAAAAGAGGACTTTGGCATCCTTTTTGTTAATAACATGCAGTATTATTCAGAGTCACAAGACACCCTAGAACTGATGAAAACAGGAAACGTAATCCACGTAATTGTCTGTAGAGCAGGGAAAGGAGTGGAGGATCCAAATGGCTCACAATGAGGTGTTCCAGGATGCCTGGAAGGTTCTAGGAATGCATGATGTGGGGAGGGATGGGGTGTTCCCACAGCCCAGGGGGTTCCAGCACTGGGACCTAGCCGCCCTGCATTAGCCACGTCATGGAAGGGAGGTGAACGCACTGCTGAGAGGTGTGCCAGGTGCTTTTAGGACTCAACGGCATCTAAATTTCACAGTACCCTTATAGGATGCCATCATTAAACTCATTTTACAAATGCAGAAAGTGTTCATAAAAGTAACTCTTTTGCTCCAAAACTTACCCATCTATGGAAAACAAAAACAAAAACAAAACCCCTTGTAGAATCAAATCAAGGTCTTTCTGATCCTAGTATCATGCTCTCTACCACATCTGTAATCTCATATTAAATAAGGAACTATAGTATTGTGGTTTAAGGTAATTGCAGAAAAATGGCTGTATTTTATGTGGATATTGCTCCAAGTAATATAGAAGGCTGTCTCTAAGGGTCCCAGAAAATTTGAGTCATATTAACTTTTGCCTAATTTAGGACCTATATCTTAATAATTGCAAATGATGCAGAATTAGGCTGGCAGAAATTTTTTCTGGAGTGACTTCCATCTGAAAAATATTTTTCCTCTAATGAGGACAAAAGTAGCTTGAGGGAAAAGAGCTATAACTGTATTTCTTTGCTAATTTTTCTGACATCAACTTAGACTCTTCAAAATATTGATTTTAAAATTCGAATGTCATGGTATCATTGGAAACAAATACTAGAGGGGTTGACATTATTTGGGGGTATGAAATTATTAATACATCTATAACATTGTTTCAAGTGTATTAATAATTAGGATGGCAATAAAACGTTATAGGTGGTAGTAATGTCTGATGATGGTAGTAAAATGATAAATCCATTTCCTATGGGATTAAATTTTTTTTCCCAAAGATTGTTTATGACATTAATTTATTGTCTGCATCTTTCTCTGCACAGCTATGTATGCAATGAGCAGAATGTGATTTTGCAGCCAGAAATACTGAGTTTGAATTTTGGCTCTGCCATGTACTACCTGAACATGATCCAGCAGCTGTCAGTGCTGTAAAATAGGAGGGTCATTGCAAAAGCGTTAGGTAACAGACCCAATGCACCTGTAAGTGCCTGGCATGTAGGAAACCTGCCACAATTAGAAACAGAGGCAGACTGAGATGTTGGGGCCTATTTTTTTTTTTTTTTTTTGCGGTACACGAGCCTCTCACTGTTGTGGCCTCTCCCGTTGCAGAGCACAGGCTCCGGACGCGCAGGCTCAGCAGCCATGGCTCACGGGCCCAACCGCTCCGCGGCATGTGGGATCTTCCCGGACCGGGGCAGGAACCCGTGTCCCCTGCATCGGCAGGTGGACTCTCAACCACTGTGCCACCAGGGAAGCCCAGGGCCTATTTTTAAAAAGAAACTCCTGAGTCAATTTACAAAGCAAACAATTTCATGCATGTATTCTATGTTTAGAGTTTTGATTTCATTGGACTTTCATGCTAATTACTTAGTACATGAACATTTCTTTTTTTAGATTTTATGCTCATTTTTACTGGACTATAATTTTCCATCGCCTTTTCTTGCTTTTTGATTATTAGTAAAACATTCTTGTTTTAGAAATTAAAATTTGACAAAAATGAAAGTCATGCAGTATCATTGTTACAGGATGAACTGTGTTTCCTTAAGATTCACATGTTAACGTTTTAACACCTGTGTGTCAGTGTTTGGAGATAGGACCATTAAGGAGGTAATTCAAGTTAAATGAGAACATGAGGGTTGGGCCCTGATCCAATAGGACAGGTGCTCTTATAAGAAGAGGAAGAACATATATAGAGAAAAGTGTGAGGACACAGCAGAAGGTGGACGTCTGCAAGCCAAGGAGAAACACCTCACCAGAAATCAATCCTGCTGACACCTTGATCTTGTATTTCCAGCCTCCAGAACTGGGAGAGAATATATTTCAGTTGTTTGAGCCCCCAGTCTGGTGTTTTGTTACAGCAGCCTTAGCAGACTAATATAATCATATTCAATCATTTTAATGAAGGTCCTTTAATGAAGACACAGGAATAGATTGCATGATGTTAAAATGGTTGTTTTGTTTGGTTACATTTTTGGAATTGTTGAAAGAGAGCATAGCAGCCCCTGGCCCTCAGGAGCTACGCTGACCCCATTAGCTCGGGCTCAGGGTGCTATGAGCTGGCCTGCCCTGCACTCAAAGCTGGGTCCTCATGTTTTCCTGTTCAGTATAAACATTTCACAGAACATCAACATCAAACGAGGCCATTCCATGACCATTATTCATCAGGACAAAAAGGAGACAGTGTAATTGTGTTAAACATAGATAAAACATAAACATGGTCTAAGCCAAAGAAAAAATGACTATACGCCCCTATCCTGGCTACTGGGGGTGAAGGTTGCTTCTATACAAATCAGGACTTTAGCTTTAGTCTGATTGCCCTTCCTCATAGATCAGATTCATTAAGATATCCATTCATAGAACAAACCCGGCTTCTGGCCAGCACCCAATCCAGAGCAAAATCACCCAGGCGAACAAATCTATAATAACTGTATTAACGGTTTTCTGACTCTCTTACTGCTCCTGAGGTGTGTGCTGCTTCTCCCTGCGAAGAGTAACACCTCCAGATTGTTCAACGGCAGGTTGCTCTTTTGGTCTTGAGCTGAGGAACCTTGACATACTTGGTGGATTTAAACCCAACTCTGAGTGTTGTCTCTCTTCATCGTTTTTCATGACAATCTGACTATATTTCCATTGGGCGCTGGATGTTTTAAAAACTGGAACATAAAGTATTTTAAATTGTGTTATGAAAAAACAAATTAATTACTTTTCATGCCACATATTTTCCTCCTCAAAAGTGGAAAGAAGATGTTGCTTCTATGATACCATGGCATATGATTTTAAGAAAATGTTCACCTTCTAGGATAGCCATTATCAAAAAACAAAAGATAATACATGTTGGCCCATATGTACAGAAATCAGAACCCTCGTGCACTGTGAGTAGGGAAGTTGCAAATTAAGAGAGAAAAATAAAGGCAGAAAGGGAGACTGAAAAGCCAATGAGAGAAAGAAGGTGGAGAATCCAGGAAAGAATGATGTGAAGGTGACTAGCTAATAGTTTCATGTGGCAAAATGCACTTGCCTGTTTGCTTCTGATTTCTTCCTGAAACTCTGCAAAATCAGGGGAAGGGGATAAAAAGGGCAAGCACATATTGCAAAGAAGATAGAAAAGGACCATGGTTTGGTGAGAGATTTTTAACACATAGGAAGTAGAGGCAGCAGGTTGTTTATGCACAGGAATGAGATGTGGGGCAGAAAACACAGGGATAATTGAGTCCATAGAAGGAGGAGTACCCTCCCCACACTCTCCCAGGGTCCTCTTCCGTCATCCCCCCACCCACCAATCACACACCAATTATCTATTCACCTGGGGGAAAGAAAAGTAGAGAGAAAAAACAAACCAAGGGATCATCTCTTAAGTACCTGAGTAAAATCTCTGGAAATATCTATTTCCCTTGCAATCCCAAATGAATTCTTCGTCCTCCTGGCAGTGGTAACCTGGCTTAGTGATGGTCAGCTCCCTATTATAGGCGTAGGCTGAGAAATTGTTCACAAAACCAACATCACTCACAATCAGGGAAAAGCAAAAAAACAAACAAACAAACAAACACACAATAATATACGACTTCACACTTTTTATGATGGCCATTATCAAAAAAATAAAAAATAAAGATAATAAGCATTGGCCCGTATGTAGAGAAATTGGAACCCTGGTGCACTGTGGGTAGAAATTTAAGATGGTGCAGCCGCTATGGAAAGTAGTTAGGAGTTCCTCAAAAATTAAAAGTAGATCTACTATATACGATCCAACAATCCCATTTCTGGGTATTTATCTGAAAGAAATGAAATCACTGTTTACAAGAGTTATTTGCACTCTGTTCTTTGCAACGTTGTTCACAATAGCCAAGACATGGAAACAACCTAAATAAAAACAAGAAAACACCACCACATTCAATAACCTGGATGAACTTTGAAGACAGTATGCCAAGTACAATAAGTCAGTCACAGAAGAAGGAATACCGCGTGGCTCCACTTAACCTGAGGGATCTAAACTAGTCAAGCACATGGAGGCAGAGAGTAGAGTGGTGGTTGTCAGGGTCTGGGGGAGGACGAAGTGGGCAGTTGCTACTCCATGGTTACAAAGTTTCAGTCCTGCAAGATACCTAAGTTGTAGACATCTGCTGTGCCTCTATAGTTAACAATAACTATAAGCATGGTACCCTTAAAACTCTTTTAAAGGGTAGATCTCATGTTACATGTTCTTAACACACAAACACACACAGAATTGTACAATTTAAGAAGATGTATTGTACAAAATACAAAATCAAGGAACACAATATAAACGATTTATAGCCTGGATGAGAGGGGAGCAGCTCAGTTTTCAACAGCTTTCCTCAGCTACCTGCACCCGAGAATATTCCTGTGATGCAATGCCAGCCTTCACTTATCTGACTCTCATTTTTTACCTCTGCAGAGAAGAGATCATAATAGTATATGTTATAACATTGTATGGTTAAATGCAAAAGTATGGAAAGATCGGGGGGCATTGTCTGGTGCATAATAAATGTCAACATTATTACCATCATCATTATCCCAGCTTTTATTCCTCACAATGTTTCAATGAGAAATGCATTATTCTCCCTATTCTGGAGAATGCAAGATCACACATCGAGAAAATATCGAGTTAAAACTCTAAATCGGGATTTCCCTGGTGGCGCAGTGGTTAAGAATCCTCCTGCCAACGTAAGGGACACGGCTTCGAGCCCTGGTCCGGGAAGATCCCACATGCTGCGGAGCAACTAAGCCCCTGCATCACAACTACGGAAGCCTGTGCACCTAGAGCCCGTGCTCCGCGAAGCCACCGCAGTGAGAAACCCGCGCACCGCAACGAAGAGTTGCCCTCACTCGCCGCAACTAGAGAAAGCCCGTGCACAGCAACGAAGACCTAACGCAGCCAAAAATAAATAACAAATAAATAAAATTATGAAAACAAAAGACTCTAAACCTAAGCTCTTTTTCATGAAATAAACTTGTCTCAAACTCTCTAATAATAAAGTCATTAACATTTAAGTAATAGTCAATGTTTTTTATTACTGCATCTCTTTCTTGGTCTCCAACCAACTAGAATGCTCCCAGGCCTTGTCAGTGTGTGAGTATAAAGGAGGTTTTTATCCCCAAGTCTCCTATCTTATTAACACCTGCTGATTTATAGCAGTGCCTTGGTCCTCAAACCAGAGTTTCCTCCAGACTCCTGCTCTCTTGGACCTTGTCTGTCCTACCTGCAGGTGAGGAGGTACTACTGCCTGCACCTACTCTTCTGAGTCTGCTGTTTAAGGCCATACCCAGGTAAATCTCCATGGGGTCCTCAAAGGATACATCTTTGACTTGGAGCCGAACTTTGCACCTCTCATCGTGTAAATCAATTCCCTCTCCATTGTGAAAGCAACTAAAACATTTAAAATAAATCTCAACATCCAGAGCTCAGGAGTGTTACTGAGAGGGGATAGGGAGCCCCCTTCTCATCTCCAGGCTAAGGCCTGTCTTCCCATTCTTAGCTTCCTTTCACAAGATCTGAGTCTTCCCAGAAAGGCTGGTAGAGTGAATGCCTGTATTTTCAGATGAACCTTCCCCTTCTGGACACACAGACTCGAGGTCACATGTTTCTTCTTCTTAGAACAGTCCTTCCATGAAGAAAGTTTTAAAACACACTCCCTAGGAGTGGGAGCTAAGATCTGAAGGTAACCCCATCTCCTTTCACCTTGTTTTTAGGATCATCACCTCCTCCCTATGAAGCTGCTAAGGAACCCAAGGGCCAGATGGGTGAAGGTGGGAAGCATGCATGAATGAAATGTGTGTCCACATTTACCAGTGTCACAATTCTGCAGTAAATAATTATATATATATATAGGCAGGATAAGCTGTGGGAGAATGTGTAAATTTATAATGTAAAACATAACAAGAACTATATCAACTTATACCCTAAAATTGTTTTCCTTGGAGAATTTATCCAAAGGATATCATTCAAAATTGGACAATATAGAGCACACACATATATTTTACAACATTGCTTCTGAAATGGAAATAAAGGCATAAAATATATGCAGAAAGATAGGGGATTAAGTGAATGAATTGTGGTAGATAACTATGATAAAATATTATGGAATGCTTCAAGTATTGTGAAACTGTAGGCACTATAATGACCATACATAAATATGAAGATGTTTCTGATATAATATCAAATGAAAAAGTTATGTCATAACTTTTATTATGTTCAAGTGCATGTACCCTTGGAAAAAAGCAACAGCTGATATATTTGGTGGCTATATTTCTTTCACATTATTTCCTTTATTATTGTTAAAATATTATTCATACCACTAATAAAAGTCAGAAAATACTTTTTGGTTAAGAATAGTGGAATATTTCCTTTCTTAATATATACAAACTTAGAAAGTGCTGGAGAATATCATTAATAAAATCAATTATCAAAACAAAAATATGGAAAAACCCAGATGACATTTAATTTATTTTACTTCCCTAGAAAATCTTTCAAAGGAATATTCATTTTATTACTGAAGTCCACAAACATAGGGTGCCATTTGTACTCATATTCTTTTTTTTTTTTTTTTTTGCTGTACGCGGGCCTCTCCCTGCTGTGGCCTCTCGGGTTGTGGAGCACAGGCTCTGGACGCGCAGGCTCAGTGGCCATGGCTCACGGGCCCAGCTGCTCCGCGGCATGTGGGATCCTCCTGGACCAGGGCACGAACCTACGCCCCCTGCATCGGCAGGTGGACTCTCAACCACTGCGCCACCAGGGAAGCCCTGTACTCATATTCTTGATTTGGTTTTCCCAATTATATTTCTTTTAAATGACTATTCCACTTAAAACTAAGCAAATGGGTGCAATTTAAAAATTTTAAGTGGTTTTAGGCCAATTCAATTGATCTTATATTTTTAAAACTTTCTCCAATCATATTGAGATATATTTGACATATAACATGATGTAATTTGAAGGTGTATAACATGATAATTTGACTTGATACCCATATAGATTGTGAAATGATACTACAATAAGGTTAGTGAACACATTCATTATCTCACTTTTTTTTTGTAGTGAGAATTTTTGAGATCTACTCCCTTAGCAAACATCATGTATGTAATATAGCACTGTTAGCTACAGTCACCATGCTATACATTAGATTCCCAGAACTTGTTCATCTTATAACTGGAAGTTTGCACCTTTTGAACCACTTCTCCCCATTTTCTACTCCCACACCCCCACCAGCCTCTGACAATGACCATTCTACTCTGTGGTTTTATGGATTTGACTTTTTTAGATTTCACATATATGGAATTTCATACACTGTTTGTCTTTGTCTGACTTATTTTACTTAGCATAATGTCCTCAAAGTCCATCTAGGTCATTGAAAATGGCAGGATTTCCTTCTTTTTCATGGCTGAATAATATTCTATTTTATTTATGTCACATTTTCTTTATTCATTCATCAGTGTGCATTTAAGTTGTTTCCATGTCTTGATTATTGTGAATAGTGCTGCCATAAACATGGGGGTACAGATATCTCTTTGAGTTAATGATTTCATTTCCTTTGAATATGTACCCAGAAGCAGGATTGCTGAATCGTATGGTAATTCTACTTTTACTTTTTTTGAGGAACCTCTGTACTGTTTTCCGTAATGGCTTTACCAAATTACATTCCCACCAACAGTATATAATGCATAGTTCCCTTTTCTCCACTTCCTCGTCAACACTTGTTATCTTTTGTCTTTTTGGTAACAGCCATTTAAATAAGTGTGAGGTGATATCTTACTGTGACTTAGATTTGCATTTCCCTGATGATTAGGGATGTTGGGCATCTTTTCACGTACCTGTTGGTCATTTGTATCTCTTCTTTGGGAAAGTGTCATTCCAGATCCTCTGCCCACTTTTTAATTTTATGTATATATATATATATTTGCTATTGAGTTGTATGAGTTTCTTGTATTGGGTTGGCCAATAAAGTTTGTTTGGCTTTTTCTGTTTGATGTTATGGAAAAACCCGGACAAACTTTTTGCCCAACTCATATATTCTGGATATTAATCCCTTCTTCATGTGTGGTTTGCAAATACTTTCCCCCATTCCATAGGTTGCCTTTTATTCTTGTTGACTGTTTCTTTTGCTGTGAAGAAGCCCTTTAGTTTAGGGTTGTCCCACTGGTTGATTTTTGTATTTGTTGTCTGTGTGTTGTATCCCCCAAAAAACTATTTCCAAGACCAATGTCAAGGAGCTTTTCCCCTGTGTTTTCTTCTAAAAATGTTTAAGTTTTAGGTCTTACATTTAAGCCTTTAATGCATTTTGAGTTAAGGTTTGTGAGTGTTATGAGATACAGGTCCATTTTCATTCTTTCCCATGAGAATGATCATTTTTTTCTATGACTATTGAAGATATTCTTTTCCTATTGAGTATTCTCGGCTTGTATGCTTTGATTCCTTTATCTTTATCTTTTGTGATCTACTGTAGGGTTTTGCTTTGTGGTTACCATGAAGCTTATGTAAAACATCTTATAGATATAACTGTCTATTTTAAGATAATGACAACTTCAATCACATACAAAAATTTTACCCTTTTACTCTTCCTCCCATTTTGTGTTTTTGATGCCACAATTTATATCTTTTTAAAAATTTGTATTTCTTTTTTTGTTGAAGTGTAGTTGATTTACAATACTGTGTTAGTTTCAAGTGTACAGCAAAGTGATTTAGTTATATTTTTCAGATTATATCCCATTTTAGGTTATTACAAGATATAGACTATAATTCCCTGTGCTATATAGTAAATCCTTATTGCTTATCTACTTTATGTATAGTAGGTTCTCTCTGTTAATCCCAAACTCCTAATTTGTCCCTCCCTCCATCCTTCTCCCCTTTGGTAACCATAAGTTTGTTTTTATGTCTGTGAATCTACTTCCGCTTTGTATATAGTTTCATCTGTATTATTTTTAGATTCCACATATAAGTGATACCATATAGTATCTACTTTGTCCGACTTAATTCACGAAGTATAATATTCTCTAGGTCCATCCATGTTGCTTCAAATGGGAATGTTTCATTATTTTTTTATGACTGAGTAATATTTCATTGCATGTTATACCACAATTGTCTGTTGATGGGCACTTGGGTTGTTTACAGTTTACCTATTTTTATATTGTGTATCCATTAACCAATTATTGTAGCTATACTTATTTTAATCCTTTGTTCTTTATCCATTATTCTAGAGTTAAGAGATTAATATACCACCATATTACAGTATTAGAGTATTCTGAATTTGACTATATACCTACCTTTACCAATGTGTTGTATGTTTTCATCTGTTGTCATGTTGCTCTTTAGTGTACTTTTATTTTAGCCTGAAGGACTTTCAGTATTTCTTGCAACGCAGGCCTAGTGTTGATGAACTACCTCTTCTTTTGTTTTCTGGAGAAAATCTAACTTTCCTTTTATTTCTGATGGACAATTTTGCCAAATAAAGTATTCTTGGTTTTTTCTTTCAGCACTTTGAATAAATCATTTCATTTTCTCTGGAAAGTTTCTGCTGAGAAATTTGCTGATAGCCTTATGAGGGTTCCCTTGCATGTAAGAATTTTTTGGTTTTTTCCTCTTCTTATTTTTGAAGTTCTCTCTTTGTCTTTGATTTCAAACAGTTTTGTTATTTTTTATTGGAGTATAATTGCTTTACAATGGTGTGTTAGTTTCTGCTTTATAACAAAGTGAATCAGTTATACATATACATATGTTGCCATATCTCTTCCCTCTTGCATCTCCCTCCCTCCCACCCTCCCTATCCCACCCATCCAGGTGGTCACAAAGCACCGAGCTGATCTCCCTGTGCTATGCGGCTGCTTCCCACTAGCTATCTATTTTACGTTTGGTAGTGTATATATGTCCATACCACTCTCTAACTTTGTCACAGCTTACCCTTCTCCCTCCCCATATCCTCAAGTCCATTCTCTAGTAGGTCTGTGTCTTTATTCCCGTCTTACCCCTACATTCTTCATGATCTTTTTTTTTTCTTAGATTCCATATATATGTGTTAGCATACAGTATTTGATTTTTTCTTTCTGACTTACTTCACTCTGTATGACAGACTCTAGGTCCATCCACCTCACTACAAATAACTCAATTTCGTTTCTTTTTATGGCTGAGTAATATTCCATTGTATATATGTGCCACATCTTCTTTATCCATTCATCTGTTGATGGACACTTAGGTTGCTTCCATGTCCTGGCTACTGTAAATAGAGCTGCAATGAACATTTTGGTACATGACTTTTTTTGAATTATGGTTTTCTCAGGGTATATGCCCAGTAGTGGGATTGCTGGGTCATATGGTAATTCTATTTTAGGTTCCTTTTTAAGATTTCTGTATCTCTGTTTAACTTAATTTTGTCTATCCATTATTTTCCTGATTTCAGTGAATTATCTTTCTAAATTTTCTTACAGCTTCCTTTAAACAGCTATTTTGAATTCTTTATTGGGCACATCTCTTTGGGGTTAGTTTTTGAAAAATTATTGTGATCCTTTGGCAGTTTCATGTTTTCTTGGTTCTTAATGCACCTGGAAGACTTAGGTTGCTATTTTCACATTTGAGGAAGGAATCACCCCTTCCAGTCTTTTTGATTGGCTTCAAGAACAAAATATCTTTCATCAGGCCTGCTAGGGGTTCTGAGGTTTTCTCAGATTTTTCTATGCATACACTGTTCCACACCTCTTGTTATCTCTTGGAAAGGGATTTCATAAGATTGTATGTCTTTTCCCCATCCTGCCAAGCCACACCAGGTGCCGACGGCCTTCTTTGTTTTCTCTAGGGCAGTGCCAAATGTTCAAGTTTGTATCGTTTCTCTCAATCCTGCAGTGTCACTACCTGTCTGCAAAGGCTCACTTTCATTGCCTTTGAGGACAGACACAGTGAGATGTGTGTGTCAGTGAGGTACGTGGAATATTGGAGGCGCCTGTGGGCTAGTATTGGGGAACCCCAGTGTCTCATGGGCAGGCATCCTGATGAATTCCACAGCACAGTTAAGATCTGCATTGGAGAGCCCTGAATGCTGTTCTTTCAGCTGCTCCCCACTTCCCAGCCATGCAGTTCACTTTGGCCTTCTGGATGGGACAAGAAAGATGTGGGTCTCTTTGGCAGCATCCGTACACCTGGAAAAGCTGGGTTCTCACTCCATGCTCTCACTGTCCCCAGGAGAGAAATTCCAGTCTGAGCAGTCTCCTGTTACCAAACCATGGCACCTTAGGGGAGGGGCCACATGGGAGCATTGAAACTGTTCCTGTATTGTGTCTAATGCAGTCTATCTTGATTGCTTTTTCTCCAGTAGTGTGCTGGAATTTCTCCACTGGATTCCCGGATTTTCATAAAGGCACTATTTTCTGTGAGTGATTGTTAAAAGTGTTGCTCTTTGGAAGACAGTAGGAAACTCTTTGACTGTTTTGAAGACATCATTCTCCCAGTTCAATTTAAGTTAAAATAACAAACCTTTATTTAGCACTTGCAGTGTGCAAAATATACACTTTTTGGTTTGTCAAATTTGAACTCTAATTCAAAGCTGAGCAAAGGAGTGCTCTCTTAGAAGGACATTTGCATTCCACAGAGAGAAAAGGGTTGGCAAAATGTGTCCTGAGAAATATATAAATAGAGCAAGTTATCTAAGATATCTGAGGCTTAAACAAATGTCATTAACACTTTCCACATTTATTTATGGTGATGATGGTGATATTATTAATGCAAAAGCAGACATCGTCTATGTTAAATGCAGAGCAAGTAAATTCAAGATCAAGTAAAGACTGATATGTAGATTAATCTATATTGCAACTACATTTGAAAAATAACTGTACTCACAGGAAAGGAGAGATCTGTATAGAGCCTGGAAAGAAAGGGTGTCAAGGAGATAGCCTTGGGCAGTCTTCCTTAGAAATTCGGAGATGTGGGGACCTTATTCATCTATGTTTGCCAATTCAGCACAGCATGTTTATCACTTTTAAGCAGATGCATATATTGCATTTGATAATATGAGCCTTTATTATTGTACAGCTTATACCTTATCCTTTTATAGCTGGCTCCCAAACCACCCCCCTGATTACAAGTTGTCTCCCAAGTAGGGGAAGTTCATGTTGAATAATAGATCTGAGCATCCCAGGACCCCTGGTAGCCTCATTTCTCATAGTAAATCAATAAACACCATCCTCATTTTTGCAATCTGTGTCTTATGAGTTTGGTTACTATTAGTCTGCCTTGTTTTGGGAACCTGAGGTCCTTGGTCAGTGGAAGTTGAAGCTCAGCTCTGATGCTCTCTGATCCCGGCATCATAGGGGGTCCATGAATGTATGTTAAGTGAACACACTGAAATAATGTCATAGTTGGGGACTTGGCTTCAGTCACTAGTTAACATCCCTAAGTGGCATCTTTATTTTATCATGCTAACTGCAGGACAAGCAAACTGATGAAGGATCTCAGAACAGATTATGAGTTTCTGCTCTTGGTGTTGGATATAAAGATAACAGCAGGTTTGTTTAGAATATTTTTGACAGGAAAATGCCCTTTCAGAAGTAGTTAAGGAAGAGCCAAAATGCTAAAGTTTCAGGGAACCAGTTAGACATTTAATATTGATTAGGCCCCGGGGGTGGGAGCTTATTTAGAACCAAATATTGGGAAGAGAGTTACATCATGCTCCTTGGGACAGTGCTCCTGGACCACTAATAACTAAGCTGTGTGATCCTTTAATTGAAGCAATGAAAGCTGAATATTCTCTGTGCACAAAAAACCAAAATGATACCAGTGACTGTTAAACCATAAACATAACAAGCATCGTCTACAAGACTGAATAGTGTCTTTCATACATATGTATTTACATTTTTCTAATATCCAGAAATGTACTTACAATGCATAAAATGGTTATCTAGAAATAAAAAGATGCGTGATGCACTTCTAAATTTATAACAGGCATTTTGTTATCATTTATTTTCTCAATAAATGAATGAAAAGCACATCTACTATCACTTAGGCATCTTTAGTATATTTTGTGGTTGAAATGGGTCATTATACATAAAGAGATTGGGGACTGTATTTCTGGAGTGTTCAAGGAGAGATGAATAGGGCTTTATACCTCTGCTCTTTCTTGAATATTTGCTAGTTTCCCGTTTCTTTAACTCTCACTAGATATACTATTTTTATTCTTGTTCTCACCCTCTCTTTCTCATTTTTGTGTGTACATCATTATGTAGGTATATGTATCAGTCAGGACAAGCTAGGTTATGCTGTGATAACAAACAACCTCAAAATATCAGTGGTTCAAAACAACAAGCCTTTATTTATTCTTCATACTTCTTGTCCTTGTCTTGTCAGCCAAAGGTATTCTGCTCATTTGGTCTCTCAGATGCTCTGGCTTATGGATCAGGCACCTTCTTGGACATGGTCCGTCACCACATTTGAGGGAAAGAGCCCTCAAGCCAGAAATGTGCTCAGACTTATTAGCTAGAACTTGTGGCATGAACCTGTAGGACCTCCAGGAGTTTCTGAAGTGAAATTCTACTAGAGGATCAGAAGGTAGAGAGCCAGGAACTCTTGGTGGCCTCCTGCATTAATGACTAATACAGCATTCTGAATCATGGCTTTCATCCAAATATACTCTTAAGGGAAAAAAAAAATGTGCACTGGAGAGCATTAGACCAAAGTGGTCCTTGCTGTTAGGACAAGGGACCACATCAGTGGAGTGTGAGTGAGATCACGACAAACAGCCAGATGGCCCAGATCAGGTGTTCTAGTAGGCTTGGTAAGCAGATCCTTTTATTAGTTAATATACTGTTCTAATTAGAGCTTGATCAGGGGCATCAGTGATATCTAGTCAACTTCTCCAGGATGTGGAAGAGCAGCCACTGATTTTAAGAGAAAAAGTCATCAGTTCCTGAATTCATATCCACCTTTGATAGGAGAAATGTGCACAGTGTGGCCAATGATTTATTATAAAAGCAAGGTTCCCAAATTCTCAGTTTTTCCCTTTTCAAGTAAACTATAAAAAAAAATAATCAGAACATTTCCCAAACTGAATTCACTGTATGTCAACATAGACTTGATTTCACAGAAAAAGATGGACCTAAACTCCTTTATCAGACCATGTGATTTTCTAGTTTGGGAAACATTTTGTCTTTGTTTATAATATGCAGTGAACAGTGCAGCCGACAGCAGAATGTGGGGTGTCATGAACACCAAATTGAGGCATTTATTCCTCATTTTTTAAGAAAATAATTTTTGCAATGTCTGTGATAAAATTTAAAGAAGGGGAGAACAGTAAAAATTACTGCAATAATCCCTGTCAACAAAGATATTGACGACTTCCCCAGCAAGAAGGGATCTCTCCTTTCTCCTAAGACCTGAACACATGAAGCACCCCCCACCGAGCCTCCTCAAATGCTAAGTACCTTAAGGTGTCCACCAAATATTTATTTAAGGAAGATAATTGAGGAAGATCATGGTGATGGTCTAATAAAAAGGGGATTTTGAGATGCAAATGGGAGACATTCAGATGGATAATATCCAGGAATAGAAGGTAGATGCCATGTAGGTGGTATTATTGGTATTATTAGTTATCTTTTTTTAAACTAATTTTTATTGGAATATAGTTGCTTTACAATGTTGTGTTAGTTTCTACTGTACAGCAAAATGAATCAGCCATACATACACATTTATCCTCTCGCTTTTTGGTACTATTAGTTTTCTATGGCTGCTGTAACAAATTGCTGTATACTTTGTGGCTTAAAGCAACATCAATTTATTATCTTACAACTCCAGACATCACGCTAAAATGGTTCTGACTGAGCTAAAATCAAGGTGTCTGCAGAGCTGCATTCCTCTGAAGTCTCCAGGGGAGAATGTGATTTCTTCCTTTTTCCAGTTTCTAGAGATTTCCGCATTCTTTGGCTGGTGACAGCACCCTCCACACTCAGCCAGAAGTATAGTACCTTCAAATCTCTTTTTCACTGCGACCTTCCTCTGTCCCTCTAATAACGACCTTATTGATTACATTTGTCTCACCTGGATAATCCAGGGTAATTTCCCCATCTTGAGAACCTTAATTTAATCACACCTGCAAAGTCCCTTTGACCATGAAAGGTAGTATATTCCCAGGATCCAGGACTATTCACACATGTCCAGGGACACCTTTCCAGTTGGTGGGTGGGGAGGTGGGGGGTGGGTGGGCATTTTTCTACCTACTACAGTGATGAGAAAAAGAGTAAGTAAATAATAGTCAGGCAAAGGTACGGACAAAATTACTCCTCACTTCTCATTTCACCTTGTTTTCCTGCCATTTTAGTCAAAGCTTCCTTAATTTATTTGGAACTTTGTCATTTTTTTTGTTTGTTCCGTGCTAAACACAGAAAAGTAATGCAAAGTAGACCCAGACCCCTTCAGTGGCTAAAGAAAAAACATTATGCTAACCTGAGATGAAACTCGACAAGTGATGCATTACTCAGAAAACCACTGGGCACTGAAATTGCATATTATGCAAATATATTCTATTCCTGACCATTGTTGAAGAAGTTTTTATAGGTAATTGCAGAAGGCTACAGCAGTGGCTTTCCTACTAGGGTTTAATGTTGCCAGTGGATGGTCATGAATAGTGATATTTTACCTAAGAATAAAATCACTCACTTCCACTTGAAACACTCATTAGCAAACTTTTTAAATGGTTGCATTGTCTGAAGCCTGATTAGTCCTGTTGGACTTTGATTAATGTTGCTCATTACTTAGATTAAGCTTCAGCTTTGTGAAGACTACTCCATTGCCTTATAATGCGAAACAACTTACATTGAAATTGAGTCATGTAGACAAATGATAGTATTTTAGCCAATTGACTAGTGGTGCTTTCAGAACCCTCACGAGAATTCTAGGCACATTGGAAAATGCCACATCTTTAATAGTTTATAATTATCACTGGGCGATGAAATGGTTTCACATCTGCTGAGAAGACCTTGTCACAGGTTTCTTCCTGCATGAGATGCAGCCCTGATAAGACATACAATAGGCATATCATGCTGCCTGCAAACTCTATATTTGGTCTTACTAACAGTGAACCTACAAGTTTAAATCTAGTTTCCCCAGTAATCTCAATACTGTGATTCTAACTAGAAATATTATCTATTTGTTTATCAGGAGAGGTAAATCAGGTAGAACCACAGCATGCTATGCACTCTTAATTGGACTATTAATATGATGGATGAAGACTATCATTTAAAATTTTATGGGGTAGAGCCACAAGACATACGAAGCCCCCTCTGTGTTGTGTAAGCAAATGAATGGAGACAACTAAAACCCCATAAAATCTCATACGCAAGGCTGTAATTGATGAAAATCTAATTATGTCTTTTTGAGGCGAGGGATCAAAACTACATAAGTACTAATTTATTCATAAAAATAATACACAGTCTAGTTTGCATTCCAAGGAAAAGAGATAGAAATAGAGACATATATTTAAAAAGTAGAAAACATAAGAAATAATCTAAATGTAAAGTTTCTCAATTTTTCTCAATTTTTCCTTATGTTTGGTTTATTATGTAAATCATTTTGATCTAAAACTAGAAGCCTGTGAATGATATGATTTCAGACCAATTTGTTGTCATGTATTGGTTGGGTTAATTATCAACAGTTGTGTAAAATATTTGTGAAAGTTTCAAATTTCAAATCATGCAGTCTTTAAACAAGAATAAAAGTTTTTGATTTGGAGGTTAAAAAAAGAAATGCCTGCTTTTCCTTTCTTCTTTTGCCTGAAAAGATTAATCACACCACAATCCCCAGTAGTCATACATACTGATATCTACTGTGCATTTGGAAAAATGAAATTTCTTGCTTTGCAAAGAAGATAGTATACTTTTTGTCACATAATTGTCATTAAACAAACAATAATCCCCCACCTGTTCCTAAGACTATTGGGAAACTGTAAATGTATGATTAAAAAAAAGAACAAATCAGTACACAAATGTCTATTCAATCATAACATTTTTATTAAAAAGAAACAGATGCAAACATGTGCTAAAAGTTCACATATAAACCAGGGAGTTATTAATACAATTGTTTGGTGTCATGTAGACATTCAAACCATCCTAAGAATTTTACGGTTGTGTAAAAAAAAAAAAATGCTTTTCCATGATTCAATTAAATAATTGCAGAGTTCTGTTAAGCAGTAGGATAATATGATCTGGATGGGTTTGGGCTGGTCTGGGAGGGAGGAAAGGTATAAATGGACACGTGAAAGACCAGAAAGGACAGAATTCAGAGGACAGGCCTGATGGCTCAGATGCTGCCAGGACTCTTCTCAGTCCTGTTTTCCTGAGGCCAAGCTCTGTGGAGGGGAGAGAGGAGGTTGGAAACCTGGAATCAGGGCATTTAGAATCTAGATCTCTATGATCTGGGAGGGGATGGAACTGGGTGGGATGGCTCTGGGTTGTTGCATTTTAAGCAGAACGCAAGTTGATGGAAAATGTCTGGCAATAGTCTGGTTGTGATAAATGAATAGTATCGGGAGTAAAAAAGACTGTGATCTGGGAGAGCAGCTAAAGGTCTATTACCAGGCTTCTGGAATGAAAATAAATAGACCTCATGAGAGAGATTTTGAGGAAACAATTAATGAATTAAAAGATTTACTGAAGGTAGATGATTTGGGAATTAATGGTATGATACACATATGGATGCCAGACTTCAAGCTGGAGCAGATCTCATTGACCACAGAGGGAATGTTGGTCTCAGAGGAAAGGCAAGGTGATGAAATTGACAAGTGTTAAATGTGAGTGTGAAAAAAAAAGTGAGTGTGAACTGATGGAAGGATTTTCCAAAGGAAACGTGCCTCTGTTTATTAGTGACATGAACCTGATACTTATCCCCAAAGACAGCTCTATTATCATATTTTCACAATTGTTAATCATATGCGATTAAATGTGCTACAGGAAACATATAGTCAAACCAGTGTAATAAATCTATTTGTTACCAAACTGGTCGACCTGACCCACACCAGCGTCCTAGCCTTGTCTGAGACCCCTTGTCTTGACCAGAGAGGTTCTTTTTCCCATCAGATTTGAGAAGCAAAACCGATGCTGAGACTGGAACAGCACAAGCTTTACTCAATGGCCAAAGAATGGAAAAGCAGGAACCTAGTTCGCAAATCAACTTCTTAACCTGATTCGGGTGGAGATACCAAATACTGTAATAGGAGGGTCCAGGTAAAAGGGAGGGATTTGAAAAGAATGGGAGGAATATTCATGAGTTATTCAAGAACAGGGGTGTGGTTTCCACCTGGAACACTCCTTTTCAGTCCTTGTTTGGTTTCTTCTGGTTGTTGTCATGGCAATTGTCAACTGTCATGATGCTGGTGGGTGTGTCATTTAGCTAATACATTACAATGAGCATATAATGAGGCTTAAGTCAAATCATCCCCCATATTGGGTATAGCTGGTTTAACCTGTTCTTGTTTTCTTCTGTTGCAGCTTCCTCCTGAAACTTAGGTAAGAGTAATTGGTTTCTATTCCAGGGAGAGGTAGGGGTATGATTCTCTGGCTACAACCTTGGTAACAAAATAAAGTGTTCAGGTAAATAAGAATTTTGAGGTATCACTTTTTTTATGATCTATTTATATTTTTTAGGAAATGCAAATTGGAATTATCGAAAGCATTTGAAGAATTTTGAGAATACATTTGAAGGCAAAATTACATAAAAAATGGCTACTGATTGTCAAACCTCCAGGAGTCTATGAGCACTTTTCTTATGTCATGTTCACTTGTAGGACAGTAACCTGGAACATTCTGAGCTGACAGGATTTATGTGAAAGGATGATTATGTTTTAAGGTTACAGAATAACAGAACATACTTTTATCTGAATTGCACGGTATTTTAAACAACCCTATATCCTATTTTGTGTACTTTTGATGCCCCATAACTTCTTGAACCACATAACAAATAAAATACAAGCCAAGAGCAATATTAATTCCATCATAAATTCATGGAGCTGGAACCAACAAAGTGAGAGCAAAGTTAATGCCATGTGGAATTGAGATATTTTTTTTAGTGTTCTGAAGAATGCTAAAAGCTTTCTGCATACATGACATCTAAACAATTGATGTTTTAAAAACTGGTTTTACACATTCATCAAAAAAGTGTTAACCTGTAAAAGTGTCAGAATTGAGTGGAGTATTTCTGCTCTATCATATACCTTGTATGCAAAACTTCACTATTAATAAAACTTTCCTTATTATGTGTCAAGATCTCTGATCAGTGCTTTACTTGCATTATATATTATTCAATTCACAATATCATTTACGATTTGCCTACTTTGCTCAAGTTATACAGTTTCTATGTGCAAGAATTGTGCTTAAAATATAATCTTTGGGAGGGACCTTCAAGATGGAATAAGATGTGGAGATCACCTTCCTGCCCACAAATACATCAAAAATACATCTACATATGGAACAACTTCTACAGAACCCCTACTGAACACTGGCAGAAGACCTCAGACTTCCCAAAAGACCAGAAACTCCCCATGTACCAGGGTAGGGCAAAAGAAAAAAGAAAAAAACAGAGACAAAAGGATAGGGACAGGACCCGCACCAGTGGGAGGGAGCTGTGAAGGAGGAAAGGTTTCCATGCACTAGAAGCCCCTTTGCGGGCAGAGACTGTAGGTGGCGGAGGTGAGCAGCTTTGGAGCCACAGAGGAGAGCACAGCAACAGGGGTGCAGAGGGCAAAGTGGAGAGACTCTCACAGAGAAGATAGGTGCTGACCAGCACTCACCAGCATGAGAAACTTGTCTGCTCACCCACCAGGGCAGGTGAGGGCTGGGAGCTGAGGCTCCAGCTTCAGAGGTCAGATCCCAGGGAGAGGACTGGGGTTGGCTGCATGAGCAGAGCCTGAAGGGGGCTAGTGGACCACAGCTAGCTGGGAGGTTGTCCGGGGAAAACTCTGGACCTGCCTAAGAGATAAGAGACCATTGTTTTGGGGTGTGCGAGGAGAGGGGATTCAGAGCACTGCCTAAACGAGCTCCAGAGAAGGGTGTGAGCTGCTGCTATCAGCCCAGACACCAGAGACTAGCATGAAGGGCTAACGCTGATGCTGCTGCCACCAAGAATCCTGTGTGCTAGCACAATTCACAATCCACACCTCCCCTCCCAGGAGCCTGTGCAGCCCGCCACTGCCAGGGTCCCGTGATCCAGGGACAACTTCTCAGGGAGAACACACAACATGCCTCAGGCTGTTGCAATGTCATGCTGGCCTCTGCCACCACAGGTTTGCCCCCATTCAATACCACTCCGCCTCCCGGCCTGAATGAGCCAAAGCTCCCTAATCAGCTGTGACTTTAAGCCTGTCCTGTCCAAGTGAAGAACAGATGCTCTAAGGTGACATAAACACAGAGGAGGGCCCATATCCAAAGCTGAACCCCAGGAGCTGTGTGAAAAAAGAAGAGAAAGGGGAATCTCTCCTAGCAGTCTCAGGAGCAGTGGATTAAATCTCCACAATCAAGCTGATGTACTCTGCATCTGTGGAATACATGAATAGACAACGATCCATCCCAAAATTGAGGTGGTAGACTTTGGGAGCAAATGTAGAGCAAAATGTAGACTTGAGGTTGGCATTCTGCATCTAATTTGTTTCTGGTTTTATGTTTATCTTAGTTTAGTATTTAGAGCTTATTATCATTGGTAGATTTGTTTATTGATTTGGTTGCTCTCTTCATTTTTGCTTTTTTTTTAGTATATTTCATGGCGATTGTTATCACTGGTATATATGTTTTTTGGTTCAGTTGTTCTTTCTTTCTTTTTAAAATTACTCTTTATTATTTAATTTTAAAAATATTTATCTTTTTATTTTAATAATTGTATTTTATTATTATTATTTTTCTTTCATTCTTCATTTTTTTCCTCCATTTCCTTTTGAGCTGAGTGCCAGACAGGGTCTTGGTGCTCTGGTCGTTTGTCAGGCCTGAGGCTCTGAGGTGGGAGAGCCAAGTTCAGTACATTGCTCAAACAGACACCTCCCAGCCCCATGTAATATCAAACAATGAAAGCTCTCCCAGAGATCTCCATGTCAATGCTAACAACCAGCTCCACTCATGACCAGCAAGCTACAGTACTGGACACCCTATGCCAAACAACAAGCAAGACAGGAACACAGCCTTATCCATTAGCAGAGAGGCTGCCTAAAATCATAATAAGGCCACAGAAACCCCCAAATATACCACCAGACGTGGACCTGCCCACCAGAAAGACAAAATGCAGCCTCATCCATGAGAACACAGACACTAGTCCCTTGCACCAGGAAACCTACACAAACCACAGAAACAAGCTGAGCCACTGAGGACAGACACCAAAGACTACGGGAACTACAGGCCTGCAGCCTGCAAAAAGGAGACCACAAACATACTAGGTTAAGCAAAATGAGAAGACAGAGAAACAACACACAGCAGATGAAGAAGCAAGGCAAAAACCCATCAGAACTAACAAATGAAGAGGAAATAGGCAGTCTACTTGAAAAAGAATTCAGAATAATGATAGTAAAGATGATCCAAAATCTTGGAAATAAAATGGAGAAAATATAAGAAATATTTAAGGACAGCGACGAAGTAAAGAACAAAGAAACAGTGATGAACAACAAAATAAATGAAATTAAAAGTTCTCTACAAGGGACCAATAGCAGAATAACTGAGGCAGAAGAACAGATAACTGACCTAGAAGATAAAATAGTGAAAATAACTACTACAGAGAAAAATACAGAAAAAAAAGAATGAAAAGAATTGAGGACAGTCACAGAGATATCTGGGACAGCATTAAACACACAAACATTCGAATTATACGGGTCCTAAAAAAAGAAGAGAAAAAGAAAGGGACCGAGAGAATATTTGAAGAGATTAAGGTTGAAAACTTCCCTAATATGGGAAAGCAAATAGTTAATCAAGTCTAGGAAGTGCAGAGAGTCCCATACAGGATAAATCCAAGGAGAAATGCAAAAATACACATATTAATCAAACTATAAAAAGTTAAATACAAAGAAAAAATATTAAAAGCATCAAGGGGAAAACAACAAATAATACAAAAGGGAATACCCATAGGTTAACAGCTGACCTTTCAGCAGAAACTCTGCAAGCCAGAAGGGAGTGTCAGGACATAATTAAAGTGATGAAGAAGACAAACCTATAACCAAGATTACTCTACACAGTTAGTATCTCATTAAGATTTGATGGAGAAATTAAAAGCTTTCCAGACAAGCAAAAGCTAAGAGAATTCAGCACCACCAAACCAGCTTCACAACAAATGCTAAAGGAACTTGTCTAGGCAGGAAACACAAGAGAAGAAAAGACCTACAAAACAAACCCAAAACAATTAAGAAAATGGTAATAGGACAAACATATCGATAATTACCTTAAATGTAAATGGATTAAATGCTCCAAACAAAAGACATAGACTGGCTGAATGGATACAAAAACAAAACCACTATATATGCTCTTTACAATAGACTCACTTCAGACGTAAGGAAACATACATACTGAAAGTGAGGGGATGGAAAAAGATATTCTATGCCAATGAAAATCAAAAGAAAGCTGGAGTAGTAATTCTCATATCAAACAAAATAGACTTTAAAATAAAGACTATTACAAGAGGCAAAGAAGGACACTACATAATGATCAAAGGATCAATCCAAGAGGAAGATATAACAATTGTAAATATTTATGCACCCAACATAGGAGCACCTCTATACATAAGGCAAATACTAACAGCCATAAAAGGTGAAATAGACAGTAACACAATCATAGTAGGGGACTTTAAAACCCCACTTTCACAAATGGACAGATGATCCAAAATGAAAATAAATAAGGAAACACAAACTTTAAATGATACATTAAAAAAAATGGACTTATTCGATATTTATAGGCTATTCCATCCAAAAACAACAGAATACACATTCTTCTCAAGTGTTCATGGAACATTCTCCAGGATAGATCATATCTTGGGTCATAAATCAAGCATTGGTAAAGCTAAGAAAATTGAAATTGTATCAAGTATCTTCTTTGACCACGGCGCCATGAGACTAGATGTCAATTACAGGAAAAAAATCTATAAAAAATACAAATGGAGGCTATACAATATACTACTTAATAACCAAGAGAACACTGAAGAAATCAAAGAGGAAATAAAAAAATACCTAGAAACAAATGACAATGAAAACATGACAACCCAAAACCTATGGGTTGCAGCAAAAACAGTTCTAAGAGGGAAGTTTATAGCAATAAAATCCTACCTCAAGAAACAAGGAGATTCTGGAGAAGATGATGGAAGAGTAAGACACAGAGATCACCTTCCTCTCCACAGATACATCAGAAATACATCTACACGTGGAACAACTCCTAAAGAACCCCTACTGAATGCTGGCAGAAGACCATAGACCTCCCAAAAGGCAAGAAACTCCACACGTGCCTGGGTAGGGCCAAAGAAAAAGAAAAAACAGAGACAAAAGAATAGAGATGGGACCTGCACCAATGGGAGGGAGCTGTGAAGGAGGAAAGGTCTCCACATACTAGAAGCCCCTTCACAGGCAGAGACTGTGGGTGGCAGAGGGGGTAGCTTCAGAGCCACGGAGGAGAACATAGTAACAGGGGTGCGGAGGGCAAAGCGGAGAGATACCCGTACAGAGGATCAGTGCCAACCAGCACTCACCAGCCCGAGAGGCTTGTCTGCTCACCCGCCGGGGCAGGCAGGGGCTGGGAGCTGAGGCTCAGGCTTCGGAGGTCAGATCCCAGGGAGAGGACTGGGGTTGGTGGTGTGAACACAGCCTGAAGGGGTAAGTGCGCAACAGCTAGCTGGGAGGGAATCTGGGAAAAAGCCTGGAGCTGACGAAGAGGTAAGAGACTTTCTCTTCCCTCTTTTTTCCTGGTGTGTAAGGAGAGGGGATTAAGAGCGCCACTTAAAGGAGCTCCAGAGATGGGCAGGAGCTATGGCTATGAGCACGGACATCAGAGACGGGCATGAGACGCTAAGGCCGTTGCTGCCACCACCAAGAAGCCTGTGTGTGAGCACAGGTCACTATCCACACCTCCCCTCCTGGGAGCCTGTGTGGCCCACCACTGCCAAGCTGCCGTGATCCAGGGACACCTTCCCTGGGAGAAGACAAGGTGTGCCTCAGGCTGGTGCAATGTCACGCCGGCCTCTGCCGCCACAGGCTCGCCCCACATACATGCGCCTTCCTCCCCCTGTCCTGAGTGAGCCAGAGCCCCCGAATCAGCGGCTCCTTTAACCCCATCCTGTCTGAGCGAAGAACAGATGCCCTCCAGTGACTGACACACAGGGGCGGGGCCAAATCCAAAGCTGAACCCAGGGAGCTGTGCGAAGAAAGAAGAGAAAGGGAAACCCTCCCAGGAGCCTCAGAACAGTGGATTAAAGGTCCACAATCAACTTGATGTACACTGCATCTGTGGAATACCTGAATAGAAAATGAATCATACCAAATTGAGGAGGTGGACTTTGAGAGCAAAGATATATTATTTTTACCCCTTTTCCTCTTTTTGTGAGTGTGTATGTGTACGCTTCTGTGCAAGATTTTATCTGTATAGCTTTGCTTTCACCATTTGTCCTAGGGTTCTGACTGTCAGTTGTTTTTCTTTGTACTTAAAAAAATATTTTTTCTTAATAATTATCTTTTATTTTAATAACTTTATTTTATTTTATCTTAATTTACTTTATTTTATCCTCTTTCTTTCTTTCTTTCCACTTTTTCCCCCCTTTTATTCTGAGCCATGTGTAGGACAGGCTCTCAATGCTCCAGCCAGGTTTCAGGGCTGTGCCACTGAGGTGGGAGAGCCAACTTCAAGAAACTGGTCCACAAGAGACCTCCCAGCTCCACGTAATATCAAATGGTGAAAATCTCCCAGTGATCTCCCTCTCAACACCAAGACCCAGCTTCACTTAACGACCATCAAGCTACAGTGCTGGACACCCTATGCCAAACAACTAGCAAGACAGGAACACAGCCCCATCCATTAGCATAGAGACTGCCTAAAATCATAATAAGGATACAGACACCCCCAAACCCACCACCAGACATGGATCTGCCCACCAGAAAGACAAGATCAAGCCTCATGCACCAGAACACAGGCATTAGTACCCTCCACTAGGAAAGCTACACAACCCACTGAACCAACCTTAGCCATGGGGCACAGACACAAAAAACAGTGGGAACAAAGAACCTCCAGCCTGCAAAAAGGAGACCCCAAACACAGTAGGATAAGCAAAATGAGAAGACAGAAAAACACACAGCAGATGAAGGTGCAAGGTTAAAACCCAGCAGACCTAACAAATGAAGAGGAAATAGGCAGTCTACCTGAAAAAGAATTCAGAATAATGATAGTAAAGATGATCCAAAATCTTGGAAATAGAATAGAGGAAATGCAAGAAACATTTAACAAGGACCTAGAAGAACTAAAGAGGAAACAGACAATGATGAACAACACAATAAATGAAATTAAAAATACTCTAGAAGGGATCAATAGCAGAATAACTGAGGCAGAAGAACGGAAAAGTGACCTGGAAGATAAAATAGTGGAAATAACTACTGCAGAGTAGAATAAAGAAAAAAGAATGAAAAGAACTGAGGACACTCTCAGAGACCTCTGGGGTAACATTAAGCACACCAACATTCGAATTATAGGGGCCCCAGAAGAAGAAGAGAAAAAGAAAGGGACAAGAAAATATTTGAAGAGATTATAGTTGAAAAGTTCCGTAATATGGGAAAGGAAACAGTTAATCAAGTCCATGACAGACAGAGAGTCCTATACAGGATAAATCCAAGGAGAAACACGCAAGACACATATGAATCAAACTATCAAAAATTAAATACAAAGAAAACATACTAAAAGCAGCAAGGGAAAAACAACAAATAACACACAATGGAATCCCCATAAGGTTAACAGCTGATCTTTAAGCAGAAACTCCACAAGCCAGAAGAGAGTGGCAGGTCATATTTAAAGTGATGAAGGAGAAAAAACTACACCAAATTTACTCTACCCAGCAAGGATCTCATTCAGATTTGATGGAGGAATTAAAACCTTTACAGAAAAGCAAAAGCTGAGAGAGTTCAGCACCAGCAAACCAGCTTTACAACAAATGCTAAAGGAAATTCTCTAGGCAAGAAACACAAAAGAAGGAAAAGAACTAAAATAATAAACCCAGAACATTTAAGAAAATGGGAATAGGAACATACATATTGATATTTATCTTAAATGTAAATGGATTAAGTGCTCCCACCAAAAGACACAGACTGGCTGAATGGATAAACAAGACCCATATATATGCTGTCTACAAGAGACCCACTTCAGACCTAGGGACACATACAGACTGAAAGTGAGGGGACGGAAAAAGATATTCCATGCAAAAGGAAATCAAAAGAAAGCTGGAGTAGTAATTCTCATATCAGACAAAATAGACTTTAAAATAAAGACTATTACAAGAGACAAAGAAGGACCCTACATAATGATCAAGGGATCGATCCAAGAAGAAGATATAACAATTGTAAATACTTATGCACCCAACATAGGAGCATCTCTATACATAAGGCAAATACCTAAAGCCATAAAAGGGGAAACTGACAGTAACACAATCATAGTAGGGGATTTTAACACCCCACTTTCAGCAATGGACAGATTATCCAAAATTACAATAAATAAGGAAACACAAGCTTTAAATGATACATTAAACAAGATGGACTTAATTGATATTTATAGGACATTCCATCCAAAAACAAAAGAATACACATTTTTCTCAAGTGCTCATGGAACATTCTCCAGGATAGATCATATCTTGGGTCACAACTCTAGACTTGATAAATTTAAGAAAATTGAAATCATTTCAAGTGTCTTTTCTGACCACAATAATATGAGACTAGATATCAATTACAGGAAAAGTTCTGTAAAAAATACAAACACATAGAGGCTAAACAATACACAATTTAATAACGAAGTGATCACTGAAAAATGCAAAGAGGAAATCAAAACATACCTAGAAACAAATGTCAATGGAGACATGATGACCCAAAACCTATGGGATGCAACTAAAGCAGTTCTAAGAGGGAAGTTTAGAGCAATACAATCCTACCTTAAGAAACAGGAAACATCTCAAATAAACAACCTAACCTTGCACCTAAAGCAATTAGAGAAAGAGGAACAAAAAAAAACCCCAAAGTTAGCAGCAGGAAAGAAATCATAAAGATCAGATCAGAAATAAATGAAAAAGAAATGAAGGAAATGATAGCAAAGATCAATAAAACTAAAAGCTGGTTCTTTGAGAAGATAAACAAAATTGGTAAACCATTAACCAGACTCATCAAGAAAAAAAGGGAGAAGACTCAAATCAATAGAATTAGAAATGAAAAAGGAGAAATAACAACTGACACTGCAGAAATACAAAAGATCATGAGCGATTACTACAAGCAACTATATGCCAATAAAATGGACAACCTGGAAGAAATGGACAAATTCTTAGAAATGCACAACCTTCTGAGACTGAACCAGGAAGAAATAGAAAATATAAAGAGACCAATCACAAGCACTGAAATTGAAACTGTGATTAAAAATCTTCCAGCAAACAAAAGCCCAGGACCAGATGGCTTCACAGGCGAATTCTATCAAACATTTAGAGAAGAGCTAACACCTATCTTTGTCAAACTCTTCCAAAATACAGCAGAGGGTGGAACACTCCCAAACTCATTCTACAAGGCCACAATCACCCTGATACCAAAACCAGAAAAAGATGTCGCAAAGAAAGAAAACTACAGGCTAATATCACTGATGAACATAGATGCAAACATTCAACATAATACTAAAAAACAGAATCCAACAGCACGTTAAAAGGATCATACACTGTGATCAAGTAGGGTTTATTCCAGGAATGCAAGGATTCTGCAATATACGCAAATCAATCAACGTGATACACCATATTAACAAATAGAAGGAGAAAAATCATATGATCATCTCAATAGATGCAGAGAAATCTTTCAACAAATTTCAACCCCCATTTATGATAAAAACCCTCGGGAAAGTAGGCATAGATGGAACTATACTCAACATAATAAAGGCCATATATGACAACCCCACAGCCAACATCATCCTCAATGGTGAAAAACTGGAACCATTTCCTCTAAGATCAGGAAAAACACGAGGTGGCCCACACTAACCACTCTTATACAACATAGTTTTGGAAGTTCTAGCCACAGCAATCAGACAAGAAAAAGAAATAAAAGGAATCAAAATCGGAAAAGAAGAAGTAAAGCTGTCACTGTTTGCAGATGACATGATACTATGCATAGAGAATCCTAAAGATGCTACCAGAAAACTACTAGAGCTAATCAATGAATTTGGTAAAGTAGCAGGATACAAAATTAATGCATGGAAATCTCTGGCATTCTTATACACTAATGATGAAAAATCTGAAAGTGAAATTAAGAAAACACTCCCATTTACCACTGCAACAAAAGGAATAAAATATCTAGGAATAAACCTACCTAAGGAGACAAAAACCCTACATTCAGAAAATTATAGGACACTGATGAAAGAAATTAAAGATGATACAAATAAATGGAGAGATATACCATGTTCTTGGATTGGAAGAATCAACATTGTGAAAATGACTTTACTACCCAAAGCAATCTAAAGATTCAATGCAATCCCTATCAGACTATAACTGGCATTTTTCACAGAACTAGAACAAAAAATTTCACAATTTGTATGGAAAAACAAAAGACCCCCAATAGCAAAAGGAATCTTGAGAACGAAAAATGGAGTTGGAGGAATCAGGCTCTCAGACTCCAGACTATACTAAAAGCTACAGTAATCTAGACAGTATGATACTGGCACAAAAACAGAAATATAGATCAATGGGAGAGGATAGAAAGCCCAAAGATAAACCCACCACATATGGTTGCCTGATCTTTGATAAAGGAGGCAAGAATATACAGCGGTGAAAAGACAGCCTCTTCAATAAGTGGTGCTTGGAAAACTGGCCAGGTGCATGGAAATGTATGAAATTAGAAAACTCCCTAACACCAAACAGAAAAAAAAATAAACAAAACTCAAAATGGATTAAAGAACTAAATGTAAGGCCAGACACTATCAAACTCTTAGAGGAAAACATAGGCAGAACACTGTATGACATAAATCACAGCAAGATCCTTTATTTATTTATTGCGGTACATGAGCCTCTCACTGTTGTGGCCTCCCCCATTGTGGAGGACAGGCTCCGGACGTGCAGGCTCAGTGGCCATGGCTCACGGGCCTAGCCACTCTGCAGCATGTGGGATCTTACAGGACCAGGGCACGAACCCATGTCCTGTGCATTGGCAGGTGAACCCTTAACCACTGCACCACAAGGGAAGCCCAGCAAGATCCGTTTTGACCCACTTGCTAGAGAAATGGAAATAAAAACAAAAATAAACAAATGGGACCTAATGAAACTTAAAAGCTTTTGCACAGCAAAGGAAACCATAAACAAGGCCAAAAGACAACCCTCAGAATGGGAGAAAATATTTGCAAATGAAGCAACTTACAAAGGATTAATCTCCAAAATTTACAAGCAGCTCATGCAGCTGAATAACAAAAAAACAAACAACCCAATACAAAAATGCACAGAAGACATAATAGACATTTCTCCAAAGAAGATATACAGATTGCCAACACACACATGAAAGAATGCTCAACATCATTAATCATTAGAGAATTGCAAGTTAAAACTACAGTGAGATATCATCTCACACTGGTCAGAATGGCCATCATCAAAAAATCTAGGAACAATAAATGTTGGAGAGGGTGTGGAGTAAAGGGAACACTCTTGCGCTGTTTGTGGGAATGTGAATTGGTTCAGCCACGATGGAGAACAGTATGGAGGTTCCTTAGAAAACTACAAATTGAACTACCATATGACCCAGCCATCCCACTACTGGGCATATACCCTGAGAAAACCATAATTCAAAAAGAGTCATGTACCAAAATGTTCATTGCAACTCTATTTACAATAGCCAGGACATGGAAGCAACCTAAATGCCCATCAACAGATGAGTGGATAAGGAAGATTTGGCACATATATACAATGGAATATTACTCAGCCATAAAAAGAAATGAAATTGAGTTATTTGTAGTGAGGTGGATGGGCCTAGAGTCTGTCCTACAGAGTGAAGTAAGTCAGAAAGAGGAAAACAAATACTGTATGCTAACAAATATATATATGTAATCTAAGAAAAAAAAAAAGGTCATGAAGAATCTAGGGGTAAGACAGGAATGAAGACACAAACCTACTAGAGCATGGACTTGAGGATATGGGGAGGTGGCAGGGTAATCTGTGACAAAGTTAGAGCATGGCATCACATATATACACTACCAAATATAAAATAGATAGCTAGTGGGAAGCAGCCACCTAGCACAGGGAGATCTACTCAGTGCTTTTGACCACCTGGAGGGGTGGGATAGGGAGGGTGGGAGGGAGGGAGACGCAAGAGGGAAGTGATATGGGAACATATGTATAGGTATAACTGAGTCAATTTGTTATAAAGCAGAAACTAACACACCATTGTAAAGCAATTATACTCCAATAAAGATGTTAAAAAAAAAGAAACACCTCAAATAAACAACCTAAAGTTACACCTAAAGCAATTAGAGAAAGAAGAACAACAAATCCCAAAGTTAGCATGAGGAAAGAAATCATAAAGATTAGATCAGAAATAAATGAAAAAACATGAAGGAAACAATAGCAAAGATAAATAAAATTAAAAGTTGGTTCTTTGAGAAGGTAAAGAAAATTGATAAACCCTTAGCCACTCTCATCAAGAAAAAAAGGGAGAAGATTCAAATCATTAGAAATAGAATTGAAAAAGGAGAATTAACAACTGACACTGCAGAAATACAAGGGATCATGAGAGATGACTACGAGAAACTATTAGCCAATAAAATGGACAGACTGGAAGAAATGCCGACATTCTTAGAAATGCACAACCTCCTGAGACTGAACCAGGAAGAAATAGAAAATAGGAAGAGAAAAATCACAAGCACTGAAATTGAAACTGTGATTAAAAATCTTCCAACAAACAAAAGCCCAGGACCAGATGTCTTCACACGTTAATTCTATCATACATTCAGAGAAGAGCTAACACCTTTTCTTCTCAAACTCTTCCAAAATATAACTGAGGGAGGAACACTCCCAAACTCATTCTACGAGGCCGCCATCACCCTGATACCAAAACCAGAAAAAAATGTCACAAAGAAAGAAAGCTACAGAATCCAACAGCACATTAAAAGGATCATACACCATGATCAAGTGGGGTTTATCCCAGGAAGGCAAGGAATCTTCAATATACCTAAATCAATCAATGTGATACACCATATTAACAAATTGAAATACAATAACCATATGATGATCTCAACAGATGCAGAGAAATCTTTCAACAAAACTCAACACCCATTTATGATAAAATCCCTGCAGAAAGTAAGCATAGAGGGAACCTTCCTCAAAATAATAAAAGCCTTATATGACAGTCTCACAGCCAACATTGTCCTCAATGGTGAAAAATTGAAATCATTTCCTCTAAGGTCAGGAACAAGACAAGGTTGCCCTCTCTCACCACTATTATTCAACATAGTTTTGGAAGTTTTAGCCACAGCAATCAGAAAAGAAAAAAGAATAAAAAGAATCCAAATCAGAAAAGAAGAATTACAGCTGTCATTGTTTGCAGATGACATGATACTATACATAGAGAATCCTAAAGATGCTACCAGAAAAGTACTTGAGCTAATCAATAAATTTGATAAAGTAGCAAGATACAAAATTAATGCACAGAAATCTTTGGCATTCCTATACACCAATGATGAAATATCTGAAAGTGAAATTAAGGAAACACTCCCATTTACCATTGCAAAAAATAGAATAAAATACCTAGGAATCAATTTACCTAAGGAGACAAATGATCTTTATGCAGAAAACCAGAAGACACTGATGAAATAAATTAAAGACAATACATACAGATGGAGAGATATACCATGTTCTTGTATTGGAAGAATCAACATTGAGCAAATATCTATACTACCCAAAACAATCTACAGATACAATGCAATCTCTATCAAACTACCACTGGCATTTTTCCCAAAACTAGAACAAAATATTTTACAATTTGTATGGAAACACAAAAGACTCCGAATAGCCAAGGCAATCTTGAGAAAGAAAAATGGAGCTGGAAGAATCAGGCTCCCTGACTTCTGACTATACTACAAATCTACTGTAATCAAGACAGTATGGTATGAGCACAAAAACAGAAATATAGATCAATGCAACAAGATAGAAAGTCCAGAGATAAACCCACGCACGTATGGTTAACTTATCTTTGATAAAGGAGGCAAGACTATACAGAGGAGAAAAGACAACCTCTTCAATAAGTGGTGCTGGGAAAACTGGACATGTACATATAAAAGTATGAAATTAGAACACTCCCTAACACCATACACAAAAATAAACTCAAAATAGAATAAAGACTTAAATTTAAGGGCAGACACTATTAAACTCTTAGAGGAAAACGTAGGCAGAACACTTTATGACATAAATCACAGCAAGATCCTTTTTAACCCACCTCCTAGAGAAATGGAAATAAAAACAAAAATAAACAAATGGGACCTAATGAAACTTAAAAGCTTTTGCACAGCAAAGGAAACCATAAAAAGACAACGCTCAGAATGGGAGAAAATATTTGCAAATGAAGCAACTGACAAAGGATTAATCTCTAAAATTTACAAGCAGCTCAAGAAACTCAATATCAAAAAACGAACAACCCAATCTAAAAATGGGAAGAAGACCTAAATAGACATTTCTCTATAGAAGATATACTGATTGCCAACAAACACATGAAAGAATGCTCAACATCATTAATCATTAGAGAATTGCAAATCAAAACTACAATGAGATATCATCTCACACTGGTTAGAATGGCCATCATCAAAAATCTAGAAACAATAAATGCTGGAGAGGGTGTGGAGCAAAGGGAACCCCCTAGCACTGTTGATTGGAATATAAATTGATATAGTCGCTATGAAGAACAGTATGGATGTTCCTTAAAATACTAAAAGTAGAGCTACCATATGACCCAGCCATCCCACAACTGGGCAGATACCCTGAGAAAACCATAATTCAAAAAGAGTCATGTACCAAAATGTTCATTGCACCTCTATTTACAATAGCCAGCATATGGAAGCAACCTAAGTGTCCATCAACAGATGAATGGATAAAGTAGATGTGGCACATATACACAATGGAATATTACTCAGCCATAAAATGAAACAAAATTGAGTTATTTGTAGTGAGGTGGATGGACCTAGAGTCTGTCATACAGAGTGAAGTAAGTCAGAAAGAGAAAATCAAATACCATATGCTAACACATATATATGGAATCTAAAAAAAAAAAAATGGTTATGAAGAACCTAGGGGCAAGACAGGAATAGACACAGACCTACTAGATAATGGACTTGAGGATACGGGGAAGGGGAAGGGTAAACTGAGACAAAGTGAGAGAGTGGCATGAACATATACACACTACCAAACATAAAATAGGTAGTTAGAGGGAAGCAACTGCATAGCACAGGGAGATAAGCTCTGTGCTTTGTGACCACCTAGAGGGGTTGGATAGGGAGGGTGTGAGGGAGGGAGACGCAAGAGGGAAGAGATATGAGGACATATGTATCTGTATAACTGATTCACTTTGTTATAAAGCAGAAGCTAACACACCATTGTAAAGCAATTATACCCCAATAAAGATGTTAAAAAATTAAAAAATTCAATACTTTATGTATGTCAGAAAAAAATATATATATACATTTATCGAGTCAAAAACTCTTCCGTGGTGGAGCGATAATAGAAAAACACACTGAACAGAAGAATCCAAGTCTTTTCTGTGATAGAGCTCACATTCTTGTAGGAGGGACAATACACCAATAAAGAAAATGTCATGTTAATAAATAATAAGGGTGAAGGAAACATTTAAGAGTGGAGGCTACAAAGAAGATGCTATACTAATAGAGTTGTTAAGGAGGACCTCTTAGAAGAGGAGGTATTTCAGGTGAGACTGAATGCGGTGAAGGATTGTATGATGGAAGCAAAGGAGGAAAAACAGTTTAGGCAAAGGGAATAAGCGTGGCAGTCTCTGAAATGAGAAGGGCTTTGTGACAATGAAAGTGAATTTCTAGAAAATGTTGGAGATGCAGGAGGGACATTTAAAGGCTGTGTAGTCTATAGTAAAAATTTTATTTATTTTTTAAATTTTATTTTATTTTTTCGGTACGCGAGCCTCTCACTGTTGTGGCCTCTCCCGTTGCGGAGCACAGGCTCCGGACGTGCAGGCTCAGCAGCTATGGTTCATGGGCCCAGCCGCTCCGCGGCATGTGGGATCTTCCTGGACCGGGGCACGAACCCGTGCCCCCTGCATCGGCAGGTGGACTCCCAACTGCTGTGCCACCAGGGAAGCCCTATAGTAAAAATTTTATACTCCATTTATAAGGTGGTAAAAAATTGGGTTCTTAAAGAAAAATATTACTTGTGCCATGAATGGAAGGCAGAGTATGGGTAGGTGGGAAAGATATTCCTGCCAAAAAACCAGAATATAATATTATGTAAACATGGATGGAGTATTTGAGCACTGACTATCATGTCCACACAACAGGTGTGTCGTGGGATGTAGTAGAACAGGAGTGAGTTTGTGTCAAATTGTGGATTTCTACTCAATAATATCAACATTTTTCTATAGATAATGAGAAACTCTATATGTTTTTTGAAAGTAAGGTAACTGGTCAGCAGTTGTGAGGAAAAGGTCAATGCAGTTGTAGCATTTAGAACAGGGCTTTTCAAGGAGATATCCTGAGGTAATTCTAGCCCCACTAAAACTAATTGAAAAAGGAACTCAACAAAATAAGTTTGGGAAGCATAGTTTTGAATGACCCTGGGAGTTCAAAATGAACTTTAAAAAGTTATTCAGTTAACAGAGTTTAACCCAGAGCTTTCCAGTGATATTTTAGCATAGAACATCCACCACCTTCTATTGGTGGGGAACTTTTTTCTACACAAAAGAAGAGAGTTATTGCGATACTGCCAAAGAGCATTAAATAGAACTTGAAGTTGAATGGCAAAGTTAAAGGAATCAGATAAAAGAAAGTTATGAAACAATGCCTCACTGTTAGATCAATTGGTGAACAAGACTCACAATAAATGAGAACAATGTTAATTAAGCAACAGATATTAATCAGATATTCATTTTCTATTTTGGCTGGTGGATATTGATTTGAATGGCTAACAATAGAGGAAATCCTTAAAAGGGAAATAATCTTGTGTGATTAATATCTACAAATAATTCACTGCCCATAGATGTTAAATTACATTACAAAAATTGAAATTTGTGCAAGCTGTGAAAGAATATGAACAATGCACAGGACATTAGTTTAATATTCATCCTCAAATGCTAGTTGTTTATCAAACAGCTTTTAGGTTGCAGGATAACCTTTCAGAATTTGAAGGTGAATCAAACTCCAGTCAGAACAATGGAAGTGGTACATTCCAGGAGCATAACACATTTCTTATTGTTTTATGGTACACAAATTGTATGCAATTAAATACAATGATATTATGGAATCTTACCATGAGAAAAGATTGATTTCAATTACATATGTAACTGAAATTCAACTTTAAGAAAGTTATAGAACCTAACTTCCCAGCCTTGATGCTCATTCATTTGTTCCCACCGCAATGCTTCTTCCACTGTAAGACAAGTCCCTGGTTCCCATCACCATTTTTTTTATTCATTAATTTATTTCTCTTTGCAGTTCTTTCCTTTTCTGACAACTTGCAATGAGCCATCCTTTCAATCTTCCCCCCAGAACTCCCCTGGCTCCTTGTCTTTGCTTCCCAGTCTCCATAGACTGAGCCTGGACCAGCACAGATTTCTGCTTCATGGGACACAGAACCGCTGAGCCCTCCCAAGGAAGATCTTCCCAGCAGCCACCTTGACCACATACTGGTAATCTGGAGCTAACTGTGATGCTCACTGGTCTGATCTTTTCAGTTCTTGCCTTTTACTTGCAGGTGAATTCTACACAAATGAATACAAGGTCTTCATATCATGAGCCTTCTTTACCTCTCCTCTGGTCACTCATACTACTCTACCATCTATTTGAACTATTTGAAGTTCCCTGAATGAGCCATGCTTATATGCAAGTAGGCCTTCAGATGTGAATCTCTCAACCCAGAAGAGCTCTCCTCTTCCTCAATATGTTAAATGTTCTTCCTTCTTCAAGATTTCATTTCACTGACCCCCTCCTCCAAAAATCTTCTGTGAGGTACCAGGGGTTCAATCTCCTTACTTTTTTAACACCCTATATTACCCTTCCTGCTATTGCTTACTTTGTTTTGGCCCTGAGATTGCCCCCATCTCTCTCCTCTTGGGACTATGAGTTCCTGGCGGGCTCAGTCTGTATTGAATTCACGAGTGCATTCCAGATACCAGCACAGAGCATAGGACACAATGGGTGAATGAAGTACCTCTATATTTCATGTGCATAGATATTTCAAATGTTTGATAGTCAATTATTCACATCCCTTGGAAAGAGAAATGTATATAATGTGTGTGTGTGCACGTATGTAGATATATATATAGCGACAGAGAGATTGTTTGACTATGAGGAATTGGCTCATACTATTAAGGAGTCTGAGAAATCCCAGGATCCGCTGTCTGCAAATTGGAGACCCAGGAAAGCCGGTGGTGTAATTCCAATCTGAATCTGAAGGCCTGGGAACCAGGGGAACCAGGGGAGCCAGTGGTGTTAAGTCCCAGTGAAAGAGCAGGAAAAGATGAGATGGCCCAGTTCAGCAGAAAGGCAGGAAGGGGACGAATCTTTCCTTTCTCCACCTCTTGTTCTATCCAGGCCCTTAACAGATTGGGTAATACCTACCCACATTGGGGAGGGCGATTTACTTTACCAAGCCCACAGATTGAAATGTTAATTTCATAAAGAAACACCCTCACAGACACACCCAGAAATAGTGTTTAATCTGGGAAGCCTGTGGCCCAGTCAAGTTGACACCAAAGATTAACCATCACGGGAATTAAACTAATTTCATGCAGCTGCAGTCCACTGACCATTGCCAACACTTAAAAGAGATCCTCTTTATTTGCCCCACAGATGGGACCCCAATTTTACAATGGTGAGTAGACAGTTGCTACCTGGCTTTTAATCCTGCTCTTCTATAGACACAGACTTTCAACATAACAACTTGATAAATTTGGGGTCAATCTGTTGTGGTCTCTTAGATTTTTAAATTTTATCTCCAGTACAAGGGGGTTTGTGAGGCTTAAGGAAAGGGAGGGTGTTTCCTGACCAGTCACTTGCCCACATGCAGTCTTAGTGTAGAGCTCCTCGTTGGGAACCACATTTCCATAGTAAAGATACCACCTTCAGGTCCAAAGACCCTCCTTTAAATTCACCTGCAGAGGATATAAAGGTCTGAGCAGCTGTCTAAAATACTAAGGATGTGAGCAAACAGGAAAAATATTGTTCACTATAACAGACTTCCATTCAATCTGTGTGGTGGTTTATAACTCAGCCTTTCAAAGACCTTACTTTTTCCAACTTCCTAGTCTAACCCCAGAAATTGATAAGGAGATAGAACAGCATGTAGGAGTCAAGTTAAACTTACATGGTTCCAAATCCCAATTTGCTGCATCTTAAGAATCAAATTCCTTGTGTCTAAAATGGAGGTTAATAACTACCCAAGAGTGTTAATGTGAGATGTGAAAGAGAAAATGCATTTACAAAGCACAGCATTTGGGAAGCATTTATAAGTGATAAAAATATAAGTGATTCTTAGTAGTATTTCTCACTATGAAAAGTATAGAAATTCCTCAGGAGGAGACCCACAGATATGGTTCAAAAGAAACATCAAAAGTAAAAGATTTGAAGGCACAGAAAACAAACTTATGGTTACCAAAGGGGACAGCAGGGCAGGTGGGGGGGAGCAGAGATAAATTAGGAGTTTGGGATTAACATATACACACTACTGTATGTAAAATATGTAAACAACAAAGACCTACTGTATAGTACAGGGAACTATACTCAATATCTTGCAATAATCTAAAACAGAAAAGAATCTGAAAAAAGAATATATATATATATATATATATATAAAACTGAATCACTCTGCTGTACACTTAAAACTAACACAACATTGTAACTTAACTATACTTCAATAAAAATGCAATTAAAAATCAATAGCATAGTTGAGAAAAAAATCAAAAAGAAAAAGTAAATGATTTGATCTGAAAAATTAATTGATAGTATCAGGTGGAAATTGTTCCAGAATGCAGCAAATATTTGGTGTCCACATAGTCAAATTTTAAAAAAAATGAAAATTTACCTTCAGAAGGAAAAAGTATCTGATATTCTATTAAAATACCATGAATTCATTTTTGACCATCGTTCTTTGGTACCGACCGACATGCCTGGCATGGAGCTTGCTGTAATGGGAGTGGTGATGGCCAAGCCTAATGTGGTCCCTTCCCCCAGTGAATGAGAAGGACAAAGTGCAAAGAGCAAAGGCATTGCAGACTTACATCTCAGATCATTGCTTTGAAGAGTAAATTCAAAGTGCCACGCAGTGGGCTGAAGAGAGGAGGAAGGTCCTAATCCAGCTAAGGGGGTGGGGTATGGCAGGAAAATGTCTTTGGTGAAGTTCCATTTACTATTAGTTCCAATGTTTTCAAGAAATGGAAAATCCAACATATAGTATCAAAAGCAGTAAGCAGGACAACATGATCCAATTTGTTCTTTAAATAATTACTCCACCTATAATGCGTTAGGGAGATTTGGGGAGTAAAATATGGATGGAGGGAGACAATATTTTTATTTTTTTAAAAAAACACAATTGTGTACAAACTGTGCATCAGGCTTTGGGTTAGATACATGAAAAGATGTGCAAGGTCTTTGCCTTTATGGAACTTACAAAGTAGGAATGACATATATGAAAATGTAAGAAAAGGACTATAGATTGTGATAAGCACAAGAAATTAACCAAATGGGATGCTACGATAGGAATAAGATTTGGAGTAGTCAAGAAGAGCACCTGACATTTAATCTGAGAGCTGAAGGATGGTGGACATAGCTAAGCACAAGGTGATGGGGGGACAGACACATGAGAAAGAGACTAAGATGTATTTGACCTAAAGATGATCATACTAAGTGAAGTAAGTCAGACAGAGAAGGACAAATACCATGTGATATCACTTATATGTGGAATCTAAAAAAAAATGACACAAATGGACTTACCTACAAAACAGAAACAGACTTGCAGACTTAGAGAACAGACTTGTGGTTGATAAGGGGGAGGGGTGGATGGGGAGGGATGGACTGGGAGTATGGGACTAGCAGATGCAAACTAGTATATTATATATATGTATAACTGAATCACTTTGCTGTACACCAGAAACTAACACAACGTTTTAAATCAATTATACTTCAATAAAATAAAATATAAAACAAAGATATATCTCAAAGGTATCAGTCAAATTGATAATGGATTTATAAAGAGGTAAGGGGGAGAAAGTTGCCAATAATGATTCTTAGATTTTTTTTTGTGTGTAGGCAATAGAGTAAATCGTGTGACACTAGTAGTTGGAGAACAAAAGACATGCCCAGATAAAAATGTAATTTTGTGGTCATTAGAATTAGATGCCACAGTGCTCCAAAAGGAGAAGAAAATGTGGCTCCAGGGGACCCATGCATCTCTTCTTTCATTCATCTCTTTCCTGCCAAGCAATTATTGTTTAATTGGAAATCTATTCCCCTTTAGATGACCTCCCCTAAATCAAATCTAACCAACAATCAACGAGCATTTTCAGAGTGCCTGCTGTGTGTAGGACATTTTGTTTTTAAAGCAAAGTATTAACATTTGGAATATTAAGACAATTACATATTTATAGAAAGTGTGGAATCTTTCACTATCAGAACTAGCAAATAAAGTTGCTGTCATGTATTAATGGCCTTCAGCAAACCTTCTTTACAGGTTATTTAGAATTCTGTATCTGCATTTCAGAGTTTCTTGTTTACACCAGTAGGACAGATTACTGATAAGCTCTCCTTTTTTTGGTTTGCTTGTTTATTTTGCTGTCTCATAAAGTCTAAAGTATAATTGCAAATTTTTACATCATAAAAGATGTAAAGAGAGTGATTTTGACGGCAGTAGCAATAAAATTTCTTTCTTTTTTTTTTTTCGCAAAAAGGAAATTTAATGGAAAATAGGGTTTATTATTCCTTATTTATACCAAAATGTACTTTGGCCACATCACACCCCAGAATGATCCCTGATGGCAGAAAATGCTAGAAGACTAGATTCCTGCTTATTCATGCATTCATTCTTTTTGCAATGGAGACCTTGGACCTGGTTTGGTCAAAGACATGTAAACCTATGTTCTGAAGTGTTAAAAAGCCATGCTACTGCTTGCCAAGGACATTTTCTGAAGAATGTTTGGAGGAATGAATGGAATTTCAAGTCTGGTGTTCAGTGTATCATCATCAGTCTCTAAATTTACTTCTTAGCTATGCTGAAATGTAAAAGCTCAGCTAAAATTTTACTGCTTTGTCTATTTAATATGGCAATTTGAATAATACCAGAAGAAAATGGAAGCAAAATTACATGTTTTTCTAAATTCAGAACTAGTCCAATGGGCTATTTTTATATGTATTGTTAGATCAGAGCTCAGATAAAATTTAGTATTCAAATATAATCCTCTCAACACAAAAAGCAGCCATCTGAATGAGATAATTGCATATCTAAGGCTGGCAAAAATGATTTGGATTAGAATAATAGAAAAAGGTGGAGAGCAGAAATTCTTTTTTTATCTTTTTTAAATTTTTATTTATTTTTTAACATATTTACTGGAGTATAATTGCTGTACAATTTTGTGTTAGTTTCTGCTGTATAACAAGGTGAATCAGCTATACGTATACATATATCCCCATATTCCCTCCCTCTTGCGTCTCTCTCCCACACTTCCTATCCCACAGCTCTAGGTGGTCACAAAGAACCGAGCTAATCTCCCTGTGCTATGTGGCTGCTTCCCACTAGCTATCTATTTCATGTTTGGTAGTGTATATATGTCAATGTAACTCTCTCACTTCATCCCAGCTTATGCTTCCACCTCCCTATGTCCTCAAGTCCATTCTCTAGATCTGCATCTTTATTCCTGTCCTTCCCCTAGGCGCTTCATGACCATTTTTCTTTTGATTCCATATATATGTGTTAGCATACGGTATTTGTTTTTCTTTTTCTGACTTACTTCACTCTGTATGACAGACCCTAGGTCCAGCCACCTCACTACAAATAACTCAATTTCATTTCTTTCTATGACTGAGTAATATTCCATTGTATATATATGCCACATTCTCTTTATTCATTCATCTGTCGGTGGGCACTTAGGTTGCTTCCATGTCCTGGCTATTGTAAATAGTGTTGCAATGAACACTGAGGTACATGACTCTTTTTCAATTATGGTTTTCTCAGTGTATATGCCAAGTAGTGGGATTGCTGGGTCATAAGGTAGTTCTATTTTTAGTTTTTTAATGAACCTCCATACTGTTCTCTATAGTGACTATACCAATTTACATTCCCACTAACTGTGCAAAGAGGGTTCCCTTTCCTCCACACCCTCTCCAACATTTATTGTTTGTAGACTTTTTGATGATGGTCATTCTGACCTGTGTGAGGTGGTGATACCTCATTGTAATTTTGATTTTCTTTTCTCTAATGATTAGTGATGTTGAACATCCTTTCATGTGTTTGTTGGCAATCTCTATATCTTCTTTGGAAAAATGTCTATTTAGTTTTCTGGCCATTTTTGGATTGGGTTGTTTGTTTTTCTGAAATTGAGCTGCATGAGCTGCTTGTGTATTTTGGAGATTAATCCTTTGTCAGTTGTTTCATTTACAAATATTTTCTCTCATTCTGAGCATTGTCTTTTTGTCTTGTTTATGGTTTCCTTAGCTGTGCAAAAGCTTTTAAGTTTCATTCAGTTCCATTTGTATATTTTTGTTTTTATTTCCATTTCTCTAGGAGGCGGGTCTAAAAGGATCTTGCTGTGATTTATGTCATAGAGTGTTCTGCCTCTGTTTTCCTCTAAGAGTTTTCTAGTGTCTGGCCTTACATTTAGGTCCTTAATCCATTTTGAGTCTATTTTTGTGTATGGTGTTAGGAGTGTTCTAATTTCATTTTTATATATATAGCTGTCCAGTTTTCCTAGCACCATTTATTGAAGAGGCTGTCTTTTCTCCATGTGCATGGGTTTATCTCTGGGCTTTCTATGCTGTTCCATTGATCTATATTTCTCTTTTTGTGCAAACACCATACTGTCTTGATTACTGTAGCTTTGTGGTGTAGTCTGAAGTCAGGGAGCCTGATTCCTCCAGCTCCGTTTTTCTTTTTCAAGTTTGTTTTGGCTATTCGGGGTCTTTTGTATTTCCATACAAATGGTGGAACATTTTGTTCAAGTTCTGTGAAAAATCCCATTGGTAGTTTGATAGGGAATGCATTGAATCTATAGATTGCTTTGGGTAGTACAATCATTTTCACCATATTGATTCTTCCAACTTAAGAACATGGCATACACCTCCAACTGTTTGTATCATCTTTAATTTCTTTCATCAGTGTCTTATAGTTTTCTGCATACAGATCTTTTGTATTCTTAGGTAGGTTTATTCATAGGTGTTTTATTCTTTTTCTCACAGTGGTAAATGGGAGTGTTTCCTTAATTTCTCTTTCAGACTTTTCATCATTAGTGTATAGTGGCACAATAGATTTCTGTGCATTTATTCTGTATCCTGCTACTCTACCAAATTCATTGATTAACTCTAGTAGTTTTCTGGTAGCACCTTTAGGGTTCTGTATGTATAGTATCATGTCACCTGCAAACAGTGACAGTATTATTTCTTCTTTTCCAATTTGGATTCCGTTTTTTTTTTTCTTTTTCTTCTCTTATTGCTGTGATTAAAACTTTAAAAACTGTGTTGAATAATAGGGGCAAGAGTGGACAACCTTATATTGTTCCTGATCTTAGAGGAAATGGTTTCAGTTTTTCACCATTGAGAACGATGTTGGCTGTGAGTTTGCCATACATGGACTTTATTATGTTGAGGTAGCTTCCCTCTATGACTACTTTCTGGAGAGTTTTTATCATAAATGGGTGTTGAATTTTGTTCAAAGCTTTTTCTCTCTCTATTGAGATTATCATATGCTTTTTATCCTTTGTTTTTTAATATGGTGTATCACGTTGAATGATTTATGTATATTGAAGAATGCTTGCATTCCTGGGATAAACCCAACTTGATCATGGTGTATGATACTTTTAATGTGCTGTGGGATTCTATTTGCTAGTATTTTGTTGAGGATTGTTGCATCTATGTTCATCAGAGTTATTGGCCTGTAGTTTTCTTTTTGGGACATCTTTGTCTGGTTTTGGTATCAGGGTGATGGTGGCCTTGTAGAAGGAGTTTGGGAGTGCTCCTCTCTCTATATATTTTGGAAGAGTTTGAGAAGGATAGGTGTTAACTCTTCGCTAAAGGTTTGATATAATTCACCTGTGAAGCCATCTGGTCCTGGACTTTTGTTTGTTGGAAGATTTTTAATCACAGTTTCAATTTCAGTGCTTGTGATTGGCCTGTTCATATTTTCTATTTCTTCCTGGTTCAGTCTCAGAACGTTGTGCTTTTCTAAGAATTTGTCCATTTCTTCCAGGTTGTCCACTTTACTGGCATACCGTTGCTTGTAGTAATCTCTCATGATCCTTTGTATTTCTGCAGTGTCAGGTGTTACTTCTCTTTTTTCATTTCTAATTCTGTTGTTTTGAATCTTCTCCCTTTTTTTCTTGATGAGTCTGGTCAACAGTTTGTCAGTTTTGTTTATCTTCTCCAAGAACCAGCCTTTAGTTTTATTGAGCTTTGCTATTGTTTCCTTCATTTCTTTTTCATTTATTTCTGATCTGATCTTTATGATGTCCTTCCTTCTGCTGACTTTAGTTGTTTTTTTTTTTGTTGTTGTTGTTCTTTCTCTATTTGCTTTAGGTGTAAGGTTATGTTGTTTATTTGACGTTTATCTTGTTTCTTGAGGTAAGATTGTGTTCCTAAAAAATTCCATCCTAGAGCTGCTTTTGCTGCCTCCCATAGGTTTTGGGTTGTTGTATTTTCATTGTCTTTTGTTATAGGTAATTTTTGATCTCCTCTTTGATTTCTTCAGTGATCTCTTGGCTATTTAGTAGTGTATTGTTTAGCCTCCATGTGTTTGTATTTTTTACAGATTTTTTTCCTGTAATTGATATGTAGTCTCATAGTGTTGTTGTTGGAAAAGATACTTGATATGATTTCAATTTTCTTAAATTTATCAAGGTTTGATTTGTGACTCAAGATGTGGTCTATCCTGGAGAATGTTCCATGAGCATTTGAGAAGAAAGTGTATAGTGTTGTTCTTGGATGGAATGTCCTATAAATATTAATTAAGTCCATCTTGTTTAATGTGTCATTTAAAGCTTGTGTTTCCTTATTTATTTGCATTTTGAATGTTCTGTCCAATGGTGAAAGTGGTGTGTTAAAGTCCCCTACTATTATTGTGTTACTGGCAATTTCCCCTTTTATGGCTGTTAGCATTTGCCTTATATTGAAGTGTTCCTATGTTGGATGCATAAATATTTACAACTGTTATATCTTTTTCTTGGATTGATCTCTTGATCATTATGTAGTGTCCTTCTTTTTCTCTTGTAATAGTTTTTATTTTAAAGTCTATTTTTTCTGATATGAGAATTGCTACTCCAGCTTTCTTTTGATTTCCATGCATGGAATATAATTTTCTATCCTCTCACTTTCAATCTGTTTGTGCCCCTAGGTCTGAAATGGGTCTCTTGTAAACAGCATATGTATGGTTCTTGTTTTTGTATCCATTCAGCCAGTCTGTGTCTTTTGTTGGAGCATTTAATCCATTTACTTTTACAGAGCAAGGTAATTATCGATATGTATTTTCCTATTATCACTTTCTTAATTGTTTTGGGTTTGTTTTTGTAGGTCTTTGCCTTGTCTTGTGTTTCCTGCCTAAAAACTTCATTTAGCATTTGTTGTAAAGCTGGTTTGGTGGTGTTGAATTCTCTCAGCTTTTGCTTGTCTGTAAAGCTTTTAATTTCTCTGTTGAATCTGAATGAGATCCTTGCGGGTTGGAATAATCTTGGTTGTAGGATTTTCCCCTTTCATCACTTTAAATATGTCATACCACTCCCTTCTGGTTTGTAGAGTTTCTGTTGAAAGGTCAACTGTTAACCTTATGGGGACTCCCTTGTATGTTATTTGTTGCTTTTCCCTTGCTGCTTTCAATTTTTTTTTCTTTGTATTTAATTTTTGATAGTTTGATTAATATGTGTCTTGGCATGTTTCTCTTTGGATTTATCCTGTATGGGACCCTTTGTTCTTCCTGGATTTATTGGCTGTTTCCTTTCCCATATTAAGGAAGTTTTCAAGTATAATCTCTTCAAATATTTTCTCAGTCCTTTTCTTTTTCTCTTCTTCTTTTGGGACCCCTATAATTCGAATGTTGGAGCATTTAATATTTTCCCAGAAGTCTCTGAGACTGTCCTCAATTCTTTTCATTCTTTTTTCTTTATATTACTATATTTCCACTATTTTATCTTCCAGGTCACTTTTCTGTTCGTCTGCCTCAGTTTTTCTGCTGTTGATTCCTTCTAGAGAATTTTTTATTTAATTTATTGTGTTGTTCATCATTGTTTGTTTGCTCTTTAGATCTTCTTGGTCCTTGTTAAACATTTCTTGTATTTTCTCCATTCTATTTCCAAGCTTTTGGATCATCTTTACTATCATTACTCTGACTTCTTTTTTAGGTAGGCTGCCTATTTCCTCTTCATTTGTTTGATCTGGTGGGTTTTTACGTTGTTCTTTCATGTGCTGTGTATTTCTCTGTCTTCTCATTTTGCTTAACTTACTGTGTTTGGGGTCTCCTTTTCGCAGGCTGCAGGTTTGTAGTTCCCATTGTTTTTGGTGTTTGCCCCAGTGGGTAAGGTTGGTTCAGTGGGTTGTATAGGCTTCCTGGTGGAGGGAACTGGTGCCTGTGCTTGGTGGATATGGCTGGATCTTTTCTTTATTTTGGGCAGGAACACATCCAGTGATGTGTTTTGGGGTGTCTGTGAGCTTATTATGATTTTAGGCAGCCTCCCTGCTAATGGGTGTGGTTGTGTTCCTGTCTTGCTAGTTGTTTGGCAGGTGGTGTCCAGCACTGGAACTTGTTGGTCATTGAGTGGAGCTGGGTCTTAGCTTTGAGACAGAGATCTCTGGGAGAGCCCTTGATAATTGATATTACATAGGACCAGGAGGTCTCTTGTGGTCTATTTTCCTGAACTCAGATTTCCCACCACAGAGGCTCAGGCCTGACACGTGACTGAAGCACCAAGACCCTGTCAGCCACATGGCTCCTGTTGTTAGATGATCCTCATTCCATCTGGAAAAGGCATAAATCTGGCAGTCTCACTTCAGGTCTAACCCATCTGCCATTTTGCCCTTTGTGCTTAGTCTGCTTATAGCACTTGCACATTTCACTTGCTAATAGCAGGCACCATGCAGAGGTCTTGCCCCCAGCACTTCAGACCAGAGTTCCTCATGAAATGGCTCAGCCTATACCTCATCTCAGGACATGCACTGAATTTCTTCACAGGACACTCAACTCAGGATCTGGAAATTATTTTTTAAAGCAACTTCCATTAAATTTTATCCTAGAAATATAAGTTCAATTTGTGAACAATAATAAGAGTTATGAACAAGTACTTGACAGAAAGGTAATTCTTCCATCAGCCTTAAAATAAATTAGCACTTTCTTTTGCTCAATCCTTTTATTCTCATTTTTTCAGAAACACTTTCTTGTCATAATCACCCCCTAAAATTCAGATAATGAAAATCATCATCACTTCTTCTTACTTAAAAAATAAATAGTATAGCATAGTTGAGATTTTTTATTTTGTCAATTTCTTGTAAATAGATGAAGGAGGAATTTCCAAACTACAAGTACTAACAAAATTTAGAGACAAGAACATATTTGTTCTTGAAATATGAACACATCCATTAAAGTTTGTTATACTTAACGTCAAGTTAAATTATCAAACTAAACTGGACAAAACAGTGTCCTCTGAAAATAATACTGGCAGTTTCAAATTGTATATCAAATGAGAATAAGAAGAATCTCTTTATAACACTCCCTACAGATGTGTTTTTTAATGACATTTTTGTGGTACTGGAAAATATGATAAAATTTCTCAGTGTAGACAGATTAAAAACATACAAATTGGTGTAATAATTTATAATTGACAAAGAAACTAGATAAGCATTATGCATATCCCTGTAAAAGCAGCAATAGAAATGGCATTTCCTGGTTTTCCTTTTTGGGTTCCTGAGACTCAGAAAAAACAAATGACTTACCCGAAGTCTCATAGTTAGTGACCAGCTTGAGATTATCTCATGTCTCCATACCACAAAAATGTTTTGCTTGTTTTTTTTTAAAAATGTTAACTCTTCCATTTGAATATTAATTAAAAATCTCAGCATACAATATTTTTTAAATGTCCATGGGTTCTTGTGAAGGATAAAAATGTTTCAGTTGTATTAATTTAAATGGAAAATGAATTCTCACAATCTCATATTATCTTATCCATCTCTACAGCCACAGAGTTACTAAAGTTCAATTAAAAGCAATTAATTGAAAATATTCCCTTGAGCAGGAAGAAATGCATCACCATAAGTATGATTATGTATAGTCATTGTCTATTGAAAAATCATTAATACATAGGAACAATAAATATGTAAAAAGAATGGAGTGCCAATTACAGATTACAGATGATACTATTTTGTTTGTTTTATTTTGCAGGATTTTTGTTTGTTTGTTTGTTTGTTTTTGCAGTACACGGGCCTCTCACTGTTGTGGCCTCTCCTGTTGTGGAGCACAGGCTCCAGACATGCAGGCTCAGCAGCCATGGCTCACGGGCCCAGCCGCTCCACAGTATGTGGGATCTTCCTGGACCAGGGCACGAACCCATGTCCCCTGAATCGGCAGGTGGACTCTCAACCACTGCGCCACCAGGGAAGCTCCAGATGATACTTTTTATTCACTTTACCCTGATACAGTTGAGGTGATGAGTCATGATATTAACATTCCCAGAGTGTTCCCAAATAATGGGCTTTAAAACACTGACTCTTCTGTTAGTGACATTTGAAACAGCCTAATTCAGTTTTTACTTTGCTGTGAGGCAGGCACAGTGTAAATTATTTTATGGAAAAGAGAAAACAAATGTGATTTTTAGTTCTAACAACAATCTTTTCAAATAAGTATTATCATCCTGTTATACAGATGAGGAGACTGAGATTTACAGATTCTAAGACATTTGCCCCATATCACTTGAATAGACATGATGGAGCTAAAATTCAAATTCAGGGTTATTTCAATCCAGAAATCATGCTTTTTCTATTAAGTTAACAGATGAGTCATTCAAATGAGTCAAATGTCAGCAGTTTCATATGGTCCAACCTGACATGTGGGTCATTGAGTGTTTTTAATACTGGCATTTTTAAAGATTAAAAATGGTAAACAAACCGAAAACATTATATCATATTTTAATCTTTTAAAGTTTAGTGTACATATGTGTGTATTTATTTATCTACATTTACATATACTTAGTAATTACTAAAGCTACTTAAATATTTTAAACTATAAGCTATTTAAAGATTTAAAAATTCAGGAAGATACACTTCTATGTTTAAAGATAAAAAAAGTCCACTTAGAGAATGTCTTTTATAAAACCACAACCTATGATACAATATGTATAGTAAGAAAAAATAAATGGAGTATATGGGTTTGAATTATGAATTCATCCTTCATTAACCATGTGAACTTTGGCAAATCTATGCTAACTTTGCTGTACTCAGTTTCCTTATCTGTAAAATAAGGGAACAATTACTACAAAATAAAGTCTACTTCATAGGCTATAGTGGGAATTAATTATGATTATGTGTCTTAGTTTTCTCTCACAATTACCTCTCAGTATTAGAAAGTCTTATCTGTACAAAAGATTTTTCCATGTTTTAGGAAAAAATAATTTTATTAGGAAGGTAGAATTTAATAAGTTTTGAAAAATTGCATGTTAATTAATCAGTTTGTTTTTTTAGTCAAGATAGCTTTTGCTTTGCTTTAGTAGCAAGCACAAATTCTTGATATTATTTTCTTTCATGAAAGATAGTCATGGGGGGTTGGCAAGAGCTGGGGGAGTGAGTCTTTATCACACACAATCACTCAGGATATGGAAGCAGGGAAACAGCCAGAACAGCAGGGTCTTACAGCAATTAGTGCCTCAGTCTAGAAGTGACATAAATCATTTCTACTCACCTACCCACAGGCAGGTAGGAAAAGTAGGTTTCCATATGCCCAGAAGGAAGAGAAGAGCTCATATTGGTGACCTTAGCGATATCTGTGCAGGTGCTATAGACTCAGCTGGTTTCTACTAGCCCTGCCTTCAAATATCCTTTGCTTTCAGAAACAGATTCATTTTTCAGGAAAAAAATTAACATAGGTAGATTTTGATGACTCATCAATGTAACTTACTTTTCCTTTTTCTTCTAATACATACCTGAAATGCTGTACTTCTTGGTAACAAAGATTTTGTAGCCCAAAAAGAAAGATATTCTCTGATAAAATTGCTTTGGCACTGTGTGGAACTTTTTCTCTGCTTGCAAAATCAATCTTGAATATTTTAAGATAACTTATAAAGGAAACAAAAGCAAACAAAACCCTTCTCCTTATACTTCTTTGTCCTACATGAGTGTCAATGTAGAAATTGCTCTTCTGTGGATACAGTTACAGAAATAGTTACATTGATTGTCTTGTCATAGTTACTTAAAATCTTGCATCTTTCGGAATTTTCCTGTGCTATTGTACAGCTGCTTCTGGGTCTCCAAGTCTTTGCTAACATGTTTTCCTCAGGTTCCAGTGCCTTCACAGCTGATGAGATGTGGGAACTTTCATCCTTAAAGACCACATTCACTTTCAGGACAACTCTCCCTGCACGTCCCCTCCCACCCCAACTTTCAGCCCTTCTTCTCCGAGAGTCCTTAGTATGTAAAACCACCTACTCAATTCTAAAGAGAAATAGAGGGGCTCTGAATAGCAGGTTCCCACTTGGAAAGTTCCCTGGGAACAGAGACTGTGTCCTCTTCAAATTTCCTGTGTTCATTTTGTCAATAGCAGTATTCTCCATGTTTTGTGCTCATTTTTACTGAACTGGAATGTCACATCAGATTGCTGTATATTTCTCTATATTGGAAAGCAAGTTATCTACCTGTTTCTGTACTTCTTATGTGTTAGAATCTAACCATTAAATTTTCTTTTTATTTACTTCCTATTTTCCTTTCCACAGATGTTAAACAACAAGGTACATTTTATGGCCATGATATTATGTTCCATAACTAAGTTTAACCTCACTAGATGTTTATAGCTTAAGACAATAATTTCACCTGGTATTCTCTAAATGGGCAAGTTGGCTAATGACTAATCTTGGCTGATGCATGTTTTACTTAATATTCTGCATATTTACATTTTAAGACTGGCTATTTCTAAGTCAAAATAAAGTAGATTTCAAATCATTACATTATTGAAGGTGAGTGTTTATCTGTCTCAGGAAACTTCTTTCCTAGTTGTTAATACATTCAATTATGTTCTTTCTATTAATTCCCACATATTTGAGGACAATTAATTTAATTGATTTTAATTGTATAAAGTAATTATTATGTATGATGTTAGCTGTAAGATTTGTGGATGCTGTTTATTGAACAGAGGAAGATCTCCTCTATTCTGAGTTTGCTGAAGTTCTTGTGTGTATTGGATTTTGCCAAATTCTTCTTCTGCATCAATTGATATGATTATGTGTATATATATATATATATATAGGGATATAGATAGGGATATAGATATCAATTTTTTTTGATACACTGGATTGCCATGATTCGTTTTCAAAAGGTAAACTAGCCTTGCATTCCTGGGATAGATGATAGACATCACTTGGTGTCAAATTATTTTATGCATTGCTGGATTCAACATGGATATATTTTGTTGTGGATTTTTACACCTAAATTCATGAAAGATACTGGTTTGTAGTTTTCTTCTCATCCCTCTCTCTATCTCTCATGCCCCCTCTCTCTCTCCTGTCTTTGTCTTGTTTTAGTATCAGAGTAATATTAACTTTGTGAAATGCACTAAGAATTTCCTCTTCCTCTGTTTTCTGAAAGAGATTGTGTAATATTGATATGAATTCTTCTTCACAGGTTTGGTAGAACTCTCCAGTGAAACCCTGTGGGTCTGTAGAAATCTCTTTTGAGTGTTTTTAAGTTATAAATTCAAATAACTCAGTGGTTATAGAATTATTCAAATTGTTTCATCTTGGTTGAATTTTGATAGTTTCTGTTTTTTGAGAAATAAGTCCATTTCTTAAGTTGTCAACTTTATGACCATGTAGGAGTTTACAATGTTCCCTTATCATCCTTTTAATGGTTGCAACATTTGCAGTGATATCCTGTCTCATTCCTGAAATTTCTACTTTGTGTCTTCTCTCAATTCATCTTTATTGATCTTTTTAATCTATTTTACTGATGTTTTGAAGAAAGGACTTTTCGTTTCATTGAGTTTATTGTTTTAAATTCCATTTGTTTCTGTTTTTATCTTTATAATTTTCCTCCTGTGTTTGCTTTGTATTTATTTTGTTTTTCTAATTTCTTGTGGTAAGAACTTAGATTATTGATTTGTAAACATTCTTTGGTCTGCATTTCCTTCTCTGCACTACTTTAGCCACATTTTGCATATTTTCATAAGTTTTATTTTCATTCCATCTATATAATTTTTTTTGAGAAACTTCCTCTTTGATTTATGGATTATGAAGAAGGGTCTTTCTTAATGTCCAATTGTTTGGAGACTTTTCCTGTTACATTTCTGTTATTGATTTCCAGTGTGATTTAAGTATGGTCAGAGAACATCCTCTATATGATTTAAATTATTTTAACATTTTAAATTAAAAAAAATTTCACCAAAACATTGTGGTGAATGTTCCATGGACCAAATATTTTGTGATGGGCTCCTGGTAAACCCATTTTACATATGCCATGAAGGAAGATATCACGTTTGTTATACTGGACACACCAACCTACCTTCCGTAGCAAGTTACTCTCTGTCTTCTAAGAGTCTTTACTCTGTGAACATACCTGAACAGGTAATCCAGAACACAACCTGTAAAAATGTTTCTGCTCCAGAAATGTACAGAAACTGAGAGGCCCACAGAGAATTGTCTTCCTGCAGAATCATTTAGTGACCTCTTACTCCAAATTCTATTTTAAATTCATATAAAATTCCAACAAATTAAAATTATTTTACCCATCACTGTCATCTGTATAATACTGAGCTCTGTTCCTATTCATTCAAGTTTACCACTCTGCCTCTAAGGAAAAGTTTGTAACTTTCCTAACCAAACCGTTAAAGAGTTCTTGTTAAATACTTACATATTATTTTTTGTTGCTAGTGTTATGTGATTTCTCCCACTTCAATACTTTTAATTGGTTATTGCTGATATACATAAAATTAAGTAATTTGATTATTTAGTATGCCATTCAACACTAACCATTACTCTCAACTCTTATTTCCTCTAGATTCTTGTTTTAATAATTTCAGTTAATTGTCAATGATTTCTAGGTTGCCATCATAATAATCAGATGAAATAACATTGTATCTTCATTGCTAAAATATAGATTATTTGTACTGGTCCATTGTTTATAACTTTTAGATCAAAATCAGTTAGTGCCATAGTGGGAATCTGTCTTTTTCTGACTTTGGTGGGAATGGATTTGGAATTTCAACCCAAGTATGATGTTGGCTATAGATTTCAGATCAATAACCTCTCTATGGAGAACTGGAGGACCGGTGGGTGGATCACTGAAAGTGTGAGTTCATTGCCCTTATCAGCCGAGGCAGGACTACATCCTGAAAGCGGAGTTCCCCCTCAGTTTCTGCGTCTTTAAGCTGGACTCCTCTCTTACAGGAAGAAATGAGAAAGAAGTGAGAGTGAGGAAGGGGTTCTCTCTAACTCTGGGTCCGCTGACTTCTGCTTGCAGTGGTTTCCAGCCCTGCTCAGCACTCCTTATTGTGAGACACGGGGTCTTGCTTGCCTGGGAGCCAAGCCAATGATCGGACAGAGAGGTGCATGCAGTGTAAAGGTCCAGCGTGGATATTCTTCAGAGAAATTTTGCCTCCAATCCAGCCAGTCTCTGCAAGGAACTTAGGTCCAAAATTTACCTGTGATTAAACAGAGTCAATACTTTGGTTTTGAATTGCTGACCTTCTGTTTGGAATCCATGGTAGCCATTTCAAGCCTTGGAGTCAGTGAATGACTGTCTTGTATCTAACGGGCTGTCTCGCTGGCCTCCTCCAATTCCAGTATCCCAAGCAGTGGGCAGACCCAGGCAGGGCAGTTCTGTGTTGAGAAGGGACCATGTCTCCAGCAGCATACTTGCAATGAAGAATCTCAGACATAAACGGGGATATGGGTGCTTTACAGCCCACACAGACCTGGCACTTACTATGCTGTTAGTGACTGCCACGGGGAGACGTTTCTCATGGCATCAGTTGTGGTGGGAGTGGAGTTGGGTACACTGACTTCCTGTTATGATCACTCTTTCATTCTCATGATGTGGAAATAACTCTCGCTGAAGGGAGATGCAATCTGTTAGCACAGGCTAGGCATCATGTTAGTCAAAAGGCAGCAAGGCTTCCTTACGCTTCTGCAGAGACTAGGCTTTCAAATCCTTCCAGAAAGAGGACATCAACGCCAATATATATCCTTTAACCCATTTACGGAAACTGTTGGAATTCTTCACCTTCCCACTGATGATGTGGCAGCCTGAGAGATTTTCCTTTTAAGACATGAGAAATCTGTCTTGTTGAAAGAAAGCCCTTTGCTAGGTCCTAAGGATCACAGGTGACCCTCGGTACAAGATCTGACTCTGATCTGGGCCCTGATGCAGCTACTTGGATAAATCTGAAAAAACATTTCTCCAGCGCTGGGTAGCCTGCCACAGGCATTCAGCCTGTCCCATGAATGTCAGGGTGAGCTCACTAGGCCTCCCCTCCAAATATGCTGGAAGCTCCCTCTCTCTTTTTTCCCTTCAGCGACTCTTCATGGGTCTTCTGCTTAAGGGAGCTTATATTGGCTTTTACCTGGAATAAGGAATAGGCCTTCTGGTGCTGAGCATATATACCTAGATTCAGCTCTGAGAATAGTTGCTTGAAAAAAAAATCACCACCAATAATACAGATCACCTCAAAGCTATTGCTTTCTATAGAATTGCCTGTTTTAATTTAGTTCTTTAAGCTCATATAAATAATTAAAACCAATAGAAAGGGATAACTTATTTCTTCCATATTTCTATCTATAACTTTATTCTCATTGTCATATATTGTTTTAAATATCTAGTTGCATTTTTATTTATTTTTTTATTGTTCTTTGAGAAAAGAGTTGAAAGTCCACTCAAATAGTTTGAAGTGAAAATAGTCAACCAGTCAGAATACATTCTTGAATAAAATCACATTGTTACATGGGAAAATTCATGCTTCTTTCAACAATTTGATTCTAAGAATTTCAGTCAAAGCGGTGAGAATATTGAATCCATACTAGAAGATACAGATGTATTGCCATGAATATGTGTGCGTGTGTTGTGTGTGTCTGTTTATTTCTTCTTTTTTTTTTGGAGTTAAGATCATTTCTGGTGTCCTAATACAGGTTGTTCTGGTTTTAAAGCCCAGGGTAAGGTTAAATGATTGCTTCAAGGATTCTCACTCTTAGTTAGCTAAGACCGTAGATCTGATAATTGTCAAATAAACACAAAAGCAAATCGATGTCAGATGTGAGGGAGGTCTGTGGTCCTGCTCTGCAGAGCTCTGTCTTCAGAAAGATTTTATCACTGGCACAGTTGAAACCAGTAGAATGAAGGTACAGATGCAACAAATGACAGAATGGGAAAGATAGGCATGTTTTAGTGAACAGTGTGACAAGGTGAATCCAGCTTTAACAGAAAGCTCAGATAACTTTGAAAGTGTCTTTCAAGTCAGAGACTCTTTGAACCCAAATTTATGAAGATGCAACTTTTATTTCCATTTAACTTTAAAGTGATTCTCACCCTCTCTTTGCATAATTTTCTTTCAAGTGAATATGATTGTTATGAACACAGATTGGCCTCATTGTCTAAGTCATTGACATATGGATCATTGTGCATTTTAAGATCAATATGTTCTAAGATCAATATGTTCTAAGATCAATATGTTTAAGATCAATATGTTCTAAAGTTCAAATTCTTCACTTACTGATGCGCACAAGTGTTTTAATACAAAAATAACCTTAGTAGTCTGCTCGTCATCGTGATCCCAAGTGGTAAACTAAAAGCCTATCATTTCAAGCCATCTGCAGCACCGCGTAAATATCACTTTCACAACATGATCTACAGCCGTCAGAGATCCTTTTTGTAAAACCATTCAGTGGCCTTTTATTGTTTCCACTCCCCCCAAAAAATGCATAAAATGAAGAACTCTGCTCCAATTACCTCTACCACCAAATGCTATGAATGTTGGAACATACAAAGAAAAGTTGACTGTTTATTATTTTGGCAGCCTTCCATCTACCACTTGCTAAATAAAGGTTAACAAATTAATGAATCAGGCTGAGAACATGGAGACCATTAATTTCAGCATTTTTAGAGATAGCGCCATATTCTATTAAGAAGAGAATAATTTGCACTTGAGGCTTTTTGATGACATTTACATGAAGACTCACCAACTGTTGTTTCCCAAAGTAAGAGGAGATTTCTCTATCTGGATAGCCAGATTCTATGGACATAGTCAGACACCTCAACTCTTTAACACTCTGGAAAACCCAAAAATCTTGATCGCCATAGAAATGGGCTTTGTGAGAAGCGTTGAAAGCTTCAGTTTCAGTTGGCTTCCAGCAGTAGTCCTATTGTTTTGAGGAATAACCTTAACCTTTGTGAAACTCATTTTCTAAATTTGTAAAATGAGGCTATTTGACACACATAATTCTAAGTTGCTGTTCAGTATTTAAATTTTGTGGTTCCAAATGGAATTAAATCAAAATGTAAGTAAACATGACTTTGATTTTCACTAGAGATGATGAAAAACTGAGATATGAATGTGGTAAGGCTACTTTGGTTTACAAGTTTAATGAAATCCTACTATTGGTTGTAGAATGTCATTAAATTCAAGTCCTGCTGGGCTCATCCTTCAGAAGTTCTGAAAAAGAGAGTGAGGGATAAAGATGGGTCAAGGGCAAAGAAATACACAATGGGAAAAGGACAAGATGTCCCAGAAGTAGTAGATCACTCAAATGTTGGCAGAGATTGGAAACGTAGTAGAGCTGATTGCAAAAGTGATGAAAAAGAAGCAGTAAACCAGCAAGTGTGGTGGCACAGTCACAGGAATGGTATGTATAACCACTTTCTGGATTGCAGTGTGAATTCCTAAGTGGTCTTCTTCCATGGTCTATCAACTTTAGCACAGCTCTACACTGCTGCCATTTATTTTTCTGAAACCCACAGTCACGTGATGAATCATGACTTTCCTAGTCTTCGTCTTCAATAATGTAGATCTTTGACTGACTCCCGTTAGTCCAGTGGATACATTATTACATCTGTAGCCCACTCTGCACCTCTGTCCACTCTGCCCTGCTCTGTGCTCTGCCATATACTCTCCAGCTACCATGATGGAAGCTGCTAGCCCATCATTGTCTCCCTGCTATGCCTCACAGGCTGTTCTTTCTGATGAGAATACTGGTGTTCCTTTTCCATATTAATCAACATTTACTTATTCTTCAAGGCCTCATTCAAATACTGCTTCTCCCATGAAATGTTTAATGTCTATCCCAGTTTATTTTCTTGCTTCTTCCTCTGTGTTCCCAGTGTACATCTTTACATTCCGTTTTTTTAAGCACGTATCATGCCATAAGCATTTGTGTACTAGACCATGATAACTGCCTATGATATCTCTTGCACTGTTTTATCAGATTTTGAGTTATTACATTTTGAAAAACAGAAAGAGATACATAATTTAAAGGTTGTTATGTACACAAGTATGCGTTTATATATGCCTGTGTGTATGCATGCATACACAAATTTGTAAATAAAAATTTCTTGAATGTTGTCATGGATGGTACAGAAGAGACCAATGCGTGTTGTGTTCTGTTTACTCTGTTAAAAATATACATAAAGTATTCCTGTACTTAGGAACACAAGGAACATCAGTGCTATTTAGGAAACATAGTCTAATAAATTTCTAATCTATCTTCTACTCTATATTCTAAATTTTATCTTTTGATTGAATTGGAAATAGGAAAGCCATAATTTTGGACCACGTAAGCTTAGCCTCCCATGGAAGAGCCTTTCTGAGCTATACTTGAATGAAATGCCTTTAGGTTTCATCTTGAATCGCTCAAAAAGCAGTCCAGCAAAATTATCTTTGGTGTGGTTTCTAAAAAAAATATCATTAATGACATTATCTTAGTACGCTTCATGTGAATTCCAATGTGAGACATTCCAGCCTTTAGTGGCAGAAAATTTTGTGCTTCCGATGAACTAACGTGTGACCTTTTTGCTGAAATGAAAACTATGCCAATTGTCAGATTTTCCTTTTTCCTTTGGTTGAAAGAAAAATGAAAGTGAATTTATTGTAAATCCTATGAACTCTTAGAAATGCAGTATTTTCTTCTTTTTTTCCCTCTGTCATGAACCTGCATGGATCTGATATTTAAGACCTTCTGTGTAACTTTTCAAAATAATTTTTAAAATATGTATTTATAATGATTTTCAAGGAAAAGTCAGATGTCTTACTTCTGAAAACTGTTATACTTTAGTGATATGAATTCCCCATCAGAGATACTTTATTCAACTTCCTTAACCACTTTAAATTATAAGGGTATTAGTACATGTAAGGTATTTCAACCAGAAATGTAGCCTGGTGAAAAATGGCTGTCTTGGGAGCCTGGAAGCAGACACAGAGAAATCCAGAAGGAAGCAGAGATGTCTCAGCCTTGGGAACTGACTCCAGTCCGGGAACTGAGGATGAAGAAGAACAATGTAGTGGGCAAAGTGGTTCATTGGGCACAGGCTTTATAACAAAGCCTGGAGGGAAGGCAGAGGAGGGAGCAGGTGAGGAGGGGGGGCTGGGCTTACAGAACTCCCTGGAAATGCAGAGCCAGCCCAGAGTGCACTCAGCCAAGTGCACATTTATTTTATTTTTTTTATTTTACTTTTTATTTATTTTATTTTAAATTAATTTTTATTGGAGTATAGTTGCCTTACAATGTTGTGTTAGTTTCTGCTGTACAGCAAAGTGAATCAGCTATGTGTACACATATATTCCCCCCTTTTTGGATTTCTTTCTCATTTAAGTCACTACAGAGCAGAGTAGAGTTCCCTGTGCTATACAGTAGGTTCTCATTAGTTATCTATTCTATACATAGTAGTGTATGTATGTCAATCCCAATCTCCCAGTTCACCCCACCACCACCCTTTCCCCCTTGGTGTCCATATGTTTGTTCTCTATGTCTGTGTCTCTATTTCTGTTTTGCAAATAGAATCATCTATACTATTTTTCTAGATTCCACATATATGTGTTAATATGTGATATTCGTTTTTCCTCTTTCTGACTTAACTTCACTCTGTATGACAGACTCTGGGTCCATACACATCTCTACAAATGACCCAATTTCATTCCTTTTTATGGCTGCATAATATTCCATTGTATATATGTACCACATCTTCTTTATCCACTCCTCTGCTGATGGACATTTAGGTTGCTTCCATCAAGTTCACTTTATTTTAAACAGATGCCTAATCCAGGCCTGAAGATGGAAACTCACTACTAAGTAACTTTTTTTTGTTTTTTGTTTTTGATTTCAATGACAAACATTTATTTCTCATAGTTCTGGAGGCTGAGAAGTTCAAGATCGTCATGAACGTGCTAGACAGTCTTTCATTTCCTTTTGATCTCTTTTTATATGTAACCTTGCCCAAACATGCCTGCCCCACCACCTTATTTAAAGCAGCACCTTCACTCTCTGTGCCCTGATCCTACCTTACAATCCTACTTTGCACGGTGTTGCATAATATGCTATATTATATTCTACTTACTGTCTGCTTCCTAGAATGAAAGCTTCAAGAGGGTGAGGACTTTATTTTTTGCTATCGTCTCCTCAGAGGCAAGGAAAGAGCCTGACATGAAATAATCACTCTATAGCTATTTGTTGTGTGGATTAATAATGGAAAGGGACCTAGATTATCTTACTGATCTCAAAGGACATTAATGATGCTCAATTCATAGAGGGGAGAGATTATAAAAATAAATAATATGGTAGATGGCCGGCTAAGACTCATTTCCTAAGAAAGCCAGATATTAATCCCACACAAACACAGAGACCTGACATCTCAATGATTTTTCCTGGAGTCTCGTGGTCTGAGGGAAGCCAAAGTGTGGGACCAATGTTTACCTTGCTTTTCCCACTAGTTTATACAAAGTGAATCTTAAGAAATGCTGTGTCATACAAAATAGACTGACAGCTTGACTGGGAAAACTCTTTCCTGTAGACACGTGGGGGTCTTGTGCTCACGCTGGGCCATGATAAGGGCTGTGGGATTCATAATGTGCTATTTAAAGCCCAGCCCTGCCCTGGCATTCCCAGCAGCCAGTTGGTTTTTGATGATTTCCCCCTGCATACTCTACAAGCCCATCTAGCTTGACTGCTTGAACAGAGATGCACAAAACCCCACTGAGCATTCTGCCCTGAGCTCCACAGAAGCCACAATTCCTGACCCGATCTTGGTGGCTCCATCCAGACAGAGCCAGTGTGCCCGTGTAAGGACCCTGGGGTGTCTGTTGCAACATGGAAGCCTGCTTTCATTCTCTCTGCCTTGACATCAAGGCTATCATGATGATGCTGTAAGGAGGCCGGTGAGCCCTTTTGAGCTTCTGAACATGTGATGCTCTCAGGTCTGAGTGCTGCAGATGGCTTTGGTTTGCTGGTGGGAGGTGGCTGGAGGCCTGCTATGAGGAGTTGGGGAAAAGAGACAGAGTAAAATGAGACTCAGTGGAGTTTTACAAGTCACGTTAATGCTCACACATCTTTGCACCATCATTCTGCTGATATTCTTTCCCAAAGAAATGGTATAAAGGAAGGAAAAGAATAGAATGTGAAAGAAGATGCTCACACTAGGAATTTGTCTCTTAGCTGTGACTGAAACCAGGAGAGCTGAGAACTGGGACTAGCTGATAAGTACTCCCCTTTCTCAAAGTGAGGTCCCAGGCCTCCTTAGGCAGGACTGGAAAAGGCATGGAAGAAGCTTGACCCTCAGCTCAAAACCTGCCTGGAGGGCTGTTGGGATTTAACAGAGGATTTATCAGGAGAAGGGCTGTGGGTTCCAGCCTCCCAGGTGAGGAAGGGGAGGTGTGGCTTGGCAAACACCTACAGGTATCTGAAAAGAAAAGTCTCCAGAGAGAGAAGAAAAGAAAGAGAGAAATAGAAGCAGCCCGTGGCGGCTGACATGGGCTGAATATGAGAGGTAGCTGTCCTCCTACCAGCAGTGTTTTCAGGCCCATAGGGGACTAGGGTTGTCAGACAAAATATAGCTCATCCACATAGGTCTGAATTTCCCACCCAATATTTGGGACATATTTAGGCTAAAAATGATCTGTTTATCTGAAATCCATATTTAACTGGGTGTCTTCTATTTTAGTGATAGAGAATTTTTGCTGTGGTCAGTTCAAGAGAGCTTCCTGCAAGGGTCAAGGATATGTCAGTAGCCCAGAGGCTGGGGGCCAAAGAGCAGCTCAAGCTCTAAGGTTGGGGCAATGGATCATTCACTGAAGGACAGGCACATCCAGAGTATAAAACTGCAGCTGAAAATATGAATTAGGGAATCTCAGGGATGCTGGCTAGGGTCTGTGTGCTAAAGGACTAAAGGACCTCAAGAGGATGCCCAGGGCAAAGGCCAGCTTCTCCTGCAAAGTCAGGCCTGTGCTGGCCCTTCTCCTCCCTCCCTGACTCTGCCATGGAGGGTTCGGAACATTCTGGTTTGGGGGGGAAGGAGAGTTAGAGCAAAAGTTGGGGGGAGAGAGAAAAAGCCAATCGTGTCCCCTCTCCCCACCACACCAGGTTCAAGGTCGAACCTGAACCCAGGAGGGCAGGTGGGGAGTGATGACACCAGGTGTGATTTGTTCAAGCAGAGAAGGAAGCTCCCCATAAAGGATGAAGGAAAAAGCACATCCTACAATGAGCATACACGCAAGGCTCTTCCCACAATAGGGTAAACAAGCTGGGCAGAGTGGAGTTGGTGGATGAATTACGGTGCAGACATTTCAGAGAATATCATGACATCATAAGAAGTTCCTATATTTTTTCATTCAAGAGGTATTTATTGAGCTAATTATTAGATAAGTGAAAATCAAAACTACAATGAGGTAACATCTCACACTGGTTAGAATGGACATCACCAGAAAATCTACAAACAACAAATGCTGGAGAGGGTGTGGAGGAAAGGGAACCCTCTTGCACTGTTTGTGGGAATGTAAATTGATACAGCCACTAAGGAGAACAGTATGGAGGTTCCTTAAAAAACCAAAAATAGACCTACCATATGACCCAGAAATCCCACTACTGGGCATCTACCCAGAGATAACCATAATTCAAAAAGATAGATGCACTCCAATGTTCATTGCAGCACTATTTACAATAGCCAGGTCATGGAAGCAACCTAAATGCTCATCAAAAGACGAATGGATAAAGAAGATGTGGTACATATATACAATGGAATATTACTCAGGCATTAAAAAGAATTAAACTGGGTCATTTGTGGAGATGTGGATGGATGTAGAGTCTGTCATACTGAGTGAAGTAAGTCAGAAAGAGAAAAACAAATATCGTATATTAACGCATATATGTGGAACCTAGAAAAATGGTACATTTGAACCTGTTTGCAGGGCCGAAATAAGAGACAGAGATGTAGAGAACAAACGTATGGACACCAAGTGGGAAAGTGGCAGGGAGTTTGGTTGTGTGATAAATTGGGAGATTGGGATTGACATATATATACTAATATGTATAAAATGGATAACTATTAAGAACCTGCTGTAAAAGACATAAAATAAATTTCAAGAATTCAATAAAAAATATTGTTACATCTCAATCAATTACCTACTTTAAAGATTTCCTCCTTTTATTGTTTAGGATCACAATATATATTGCTCTATGATAACCTGTTTTTATTTAATAAATGAATATGTAATATAAAAAAATAAAAATAAGATTACAAGATTTATATGACAAATCTCTAAAACATTAATGGAGGGAATCAAAGAAAAACTAAATAAATGGAGAGACTCACCATGAATTTGGATTGAACACTCAATATAATTTCAGATGTTAATTCTTTCCAAATTGAACTATAGATTTAATGCAATACCAATTAAAAATCCCAGCAAGATATCTTTTTTTGATATATACAAGCTGATTCTAAAATTTATATAAAAGATAAGGAAACTAAAATGGCTAAAATATTTTTGAAAAAGAATCATAAATTTGAAGCAGCCACAAACTACTTGGTTTTAAGCTTTTTGTAAAACCAGAGTATTCAAATTAGTGTGATATTAACAAAGTTATACTCACGTGGGCTAGTGAAAAAGAATAGAGTCTGACCACAAGTATGGCCAGTTGGTATTTAATAAAGTTTTAAAGGCAATTCAGTGGATAAAGGGTAGTCTTTTCAACACATGGTTTTGAAATATCCATGTTTAAAACTATAAAGTTTTTGAATAAAATGAAGGGTATGAGTTCTTAAGCACTGCAGGAAAAGCCTGGTCTATAAAAGAACGCATTGATCAGTTGGACTCCATCAAAATTAGAAATGTTTTCTCTGAAAGGTATTGTTAAGAGAATGAAAAGACAAGCTACAGATTGGGAGAAAATACTTGCAAATGACATATCTGGTGAAGGACTTGTATCCAGAATTCATATCTAGAATCCATTGTTGTCCTTATAATGATTCTCTTCTTAATAGTTACCCTCTACAAACTAAAACTAAATGAGGGTTAAAAAGGGCAGAGGGCTTTCCTGGTGGCACAGTGGTTGAGAGTCCGCATGCCAATGCAAGGGACACAGGTTTGTGCCCCAGTCTGGGAGGATCCCACATGCCGCGGAGCGGCTGGGCCCGTGAGCCATGGCCACTGAGCCTGAGCGTCCGGAGCCTGTGCTCCGCAACGGGAGAGGCCACAGTAGTGAGAGACCTGCCTACCACAAAAAAACAAAAAACAAACAAACAAAAAAGGACAGATTACAGTATATATTGTTTTTTTTTTTTCGGTACTCGGGCCTCTCACTGTTGTGGTCTCTCCCGTTGCAGAGCACAGGCTCTGGACGCGCAGGCTCAGCAGCCATGGCTCACAGGCCCAGCCACTCCATAGCATGTGGGATCTTCCCGGACCAGGGCACAAACCCATGTCCCCTGCATCGGCAGGCAGACGCTCAACCCCTGCACCACCAGGGAACCCCTATATTGGTTTTTTTAAATTTTTTTTCAACACCTTTATTAGAGTATAATTACTTTGCAATGGTGTGTCAGTTTCTGCTTTATAACAAAGTGAATCAGTTATGCATAAACATATGTGCCCATATTTCTTCCCTCTTGCATCTCCCTCCCTCCCACCCTCCCAATTCCACCCCTCTAGATGGTCACAAAGCACCAAGCTGATCTCCCTGTGCTACATGGCTGCTTCCCACTAGCTAGCTATTTTACATTTGGTAGTGTACATATGTCCATGCCACTCTCTCACTTTGTCCCAGCTTACCATTCCCCCTCCCCGTATCCTCAAGCCCATTCTATAGTAGGTCTGCATCTTTATTCCCATCTTGCCCCTAGGTTCTTCTGACCATTTTCTTTCTTTCTTTCTTTCTTTTTTGATCCCATATATATGTTTTAGCATACGGTATTCGTTTTTCTCTTTCTGACTTACTTCACTCTGTACGACAGTCTCTACATCCATCCACCTCACTACAAATAACTCAGTTTTGTTCCTTTTTATGGCTGAGTAATATTCCACGGTATATATATGTCACATCTTCTTAATCCATTCATCTGTTGATGGAGACTTAGGTTGTTTCCATGTCCTGGCTATTGTAAATAGAGCTGCAATGAACATTATGGTACATGACTCTTTTTGAATTATGGTTTTCTATGGGTATATTCCCAGTAGTGGGATTGCTCGGTCATATGGTAGTTCTATTTTTCGTTTTTTAAGGAACATCCATACTGTTCTCCATAGTGGCTGTATCAATTTATATTCCCACCAACAGGGCAAGAGGGTTCCTTTTTCTCCACACCCTCTCAAGCATTTATTATTTGTAGAGTTTTTTGATGATGGCCATTCTGACCAGTGTGAGATGATATCTCATTGTAGTTTTGATTTTCATTGCTCTAATGATTAATGATGTTGAGCATTCTTTCATGTGTTTGTTGGCAATCTGTATATCTTCTTTGGAGAAATGTCTATTTAGGTCTTTGGCCCATTTTTGGATTGGGCTGTTTGTTTTTTTGCTATGAAGCTGCATGTGTTGCTTGTATGATTTGGAGATTAATCCTTTGTAAGTTGCTTCATTTGAAAATATTTTCTCCCATTCTGAGGGTTGTCTTTTCGTCTTGTTTACGGTTTCCTTTGCTGTGAAAAAGCTTTTAAGTTTCATTAGGTCTCATTTGTTTATTTTTCTTTTTATTTCCATTTCTCTACGAGGTGGGTCAAAAGGATCTTCCACTGGTTTATGTCATAGCATGTTCTGCCTATGATTTCCTCTAAGAGTTTGATGGTGTCTGGCCTTACATTTAGGTGTTTAATCCATTTTGAGTTTATTTTTGTGGATGGTGTTAGGGAGTGTCCTAATTTCATTCTTTTACATGTACCTGTCCAGTTTTCCAAGCACCACTTATTAGAGACTATTTTTCTCCACTGTATATTCTTGCCTTCTTTATCAAAGATAAGGTGACCATATGTGCGTGGGTTTATCTCTGGGCTTTCTATCCTGTTCCATTGATCTATATTTCTGTTTTTGTACCAGTATCATACTGTCTTGATTACTGTAGCTTTGTAGTATTGTCAGAAGTCAGGGAGCCTGATTCCTCCAGCTTTGTTTTTCTTTCTCAAGATTGCTTTGGCTATTCAGGGTCTTTTGTGGTCCCATACAAATTGTGAAATTTTTTGTTCTAGTTCTGTGATAAATGCCATTGTAGTTTGACAGGGATTGCATTGAATCTGTATATCATTTTGGGTAGTAGAGTAATTTTCACAATGTTGATTCTTCCAATAAAAGAACATGGTATGTTTCTCCATCTATTTGTATCATCTTTAGTTTCTTTCATCAGTGTCCTATAATTTTCTGAATGTAGGTCTTTTGTCTCCTTAGGTAGGTTTATTCCTAGATATTTTATTCTTTTTGTTGCAATAGTAAATGGGAGTGTTTTCTTAATTTCACTTTCAGATTTTTCATCATTAGTGTAGAGGAATGCAAGAGAGTTCTATGCATTAATTTTGTATCCTGCTACTTTACCAAGTGCAGTTGATTATCTCTAGTAGTTTTCTGGTAGCATCTTTAGGATTCTCTATGTTTAGTATCATGTTATCTGCAAATAGTGATAGCTTTACTCCTTCTTTTCCGATTTGGATTCCTTTTATTTCCTTTTCTCATCTGATTGCCGTGGCTAACACTTCCAAAACTATATTGAATAATACTGGTGAGAGTGGGCAACCTTGTCTTGTTCCTGATCTTAGTGGAAATGGTTTCAGTTTTTCACCATTGAGGATGTTGTTGGCTGTGGGTTTGTCATATATGGCCTTTATTATGTTGAGGAAAGTTCCCTCTATGCCTACTTTCTGGAGGGTTTTTTATCATAAATGGGTGTTGAATTTTGTCAAAAGCTTTCTCTGCATCTATTGAGATGATCATATGGTTTTTCTCCTTCAATTTGTTAATATGGTGTATCACAGTGATTGATTTGCGTATGTTGAAGAATTCTCGCCTTCCTGGGATAAACCTCACTTGATCATAATGTATGATTCTTTTAACGTGCTTTTGGATTCTGTTTGCTAGTATTTTGTTGAGGATGTTTGCATCTTTGTTCATCAGTGATATTGGCCTGTAGATTTCTTTCTTTGTGACATCATTTTCTGGTTTTGGTATCAGAGTGATGGTGGCCACGTAGAATGAGTTTGGGAGTGTTCCTCCCTCTGCTATATTTTGGGTGAGTTTGAGAAGGATAAGTGTTAGCTCTTCTCTAAATGTTTTATAGAATTCACCTGTGAAGCCATCTGGTCCTGTGCTTTTGCTTGTTGGAAGATTTTAATCACAGTTTCAATTTCAGTGCTTGTGATTGGTCTCTTCATATTTTCTATTTCTTCCTGATTCAGTCTTGGAAGGTTGTGCATTTCTAAGTATTTGTTCGTTCTTTCCAGGTTGTCCATTTTATTGGTATATAGTTGCTTGTAGTAATCTCTCATTATCTTTTGTGTTTCTGCATTGTCAGTTTTTACTTCTCCTTTTTCATTTCTAATTCCATGGATTTGAGTTTTCTCCCTTTTTTTCTTGGTAAGTCTGGCTAATGGTTTATCAATTTTGTTTATCTTCTCAAAGAACCAGCCTTTATTTATTGTTCTTTGCTATCATTTCCTTCATTTCTTTTTCATTTATTTCTGATCTGATCTTTATGATTTCTTTCCTTCTGCTAACTTTGGGGCTTTTCTGTTCTTCTTTCTCTAAGTGCTTTAGGTGTAACTTTAGGTTGTTTATTTGAGATGTTTCTTGTTTCTTAAGGTAGGCTTGTATAACTATAAAGTTCTCTCTTAGATCTGCTTTTGCTGCCTCCCATAGGTTTCGGGTTATTGTGTTTTCATTATCATTTGTTTCTTAGTACTTTTTGACTTCCTCTTTGATTTCTTCTGTGATCTCTTGGATATTAAGTAGTGTCTTGTTTAGCCTCCATGTGTTTGTATTTTTTACAGATTTTCCCCTGAAATTGATATCTAGTCTCATAGCATTGTTGTTGGAAAAGATACTTGATATGATTTCAATTTTCTTAAATTTACCAAGGCTTGATTTGTGACCCAAGATATGATCTATTCTGGAGAATATTCCATGAGCCCTTGAGAAGAATGTGTATGCTGTTGTTTTTGGAGGGAATGTGCTATAAATATCAATTAAGTCCATCTTGTTTAATATATCATTTAAAGCTGTTGTGTTTCCTTATTTATTTTCATTTTGGATGATCTGTCCATTGGTGAAAGTGGGGTGTTAAAGTCCCCTACTATGATTGTGCTACTGTCAATTTCCCCTTTTATGACCTTTAGTAATTTCCTTATGTATTGAGGTGCTCCTATGTTGGGTTCATAAATATTTACAATTGTTATATCTTCTTCTTGGATCGATCCCTTGGTCATTATGTAGTGTCCTTCTTTGTTCTTGTAATAGTCTTTGTTTTAAAGTCTATTTTGTCTGATATGAGAATTTCTACTTCAGCTTTCTTTTGATTTCCATTTGCATGGAATATCTTTTTCCATCCCCTCACTTTCAGTCTGTATGTGTCTATAGGTCTGAAGTGGGTCTCTTGTAGACAGCATATATATGGGTCTTGTTTTTGTATACATTCAGCCAGTCTATGTCTTTTAGTTGGAGTATTTAGTTCATTTACATTTAAGGTAATTATCGATATATATGTTCCTATTGCCATTTTCTTAATTATTTTGGGTTTATTATTGTAGGTATTTTCCTTCTCTTGTTTTTCCTGCCTAGAGAAGTTCCTTTAGCTTTTGTTGTAAAGCTGGTGTGTTGGTACTGAATTCTCTTAGCTTTTGCTTGTCTGTAAAACTTTTCAATTCTCTGTCAAATCTGAATGAGATCCTTGCTGGGTAGAGTAATCTTGGCTGTAGATTTTTCTCTTTCATCACTTTCAACATGTCCAGCCTCTTCCTTCTGGCTTGCAGAGTTTCTGCTGAAAGTTAAGCTGTTAACCTTATGGGGATTCCCTTATGTGTTACTCATTGTTTTTCCCTTGCTGCTTTTAATATTTGTTCTTCGTATTTAATTTTTGATAGTTTGACTAATATGTGTCTTTGTGTGTTTCTACTTGTAGTTTTCCTGTATGGGACTCTCTGTATTTCCTGGACTTGACTAACTATTTCCTTTCCCATATTAAGGAAGTTTTCAAGTGTAATGTCTTCAAATATTTTTTCAGTCCTTTTCTTTTTCTCTTCTTCCTCTGGGACCCCTATAATTCGAATGTTGGTGCATTTAATGCTGTCCCAGAGATCTCTGAGACTGTCCTCAATTCTTTCCATTCTTCCTTCTGTATTCTGCTTTGCAGTAATTATTTCCACTATTTTATCTTCCAGGTCACTTATCCGTTCTTCTGCCTCACTTTTTCTGCTATTGACCTCTTCTAGAGAATTTTAAATTTCATTTATTGTGTTGTTCATCTCTGTTTGTTTGCTCTTTAGTTCTTCTAGGTCTTTGTTAAATGTTTCTTGTATTTCCTCCATTCTATTTCCAAGATTTTGGATCATCTTTCCTATCATTATTCTGAATTCTTTTTCACATAGACTGCCTATTTCCTCTTCATTTTCTCGTTCTGGTGGTTTTTCGCCTTGCTCCTTCATCTGCTGGGTGTTTCTCTGTCTTCTCATTTTGCTTAACTTACTGTGTTTGTAGTCTCCTTTTTGCATGCTGCAGGTTCTTAGTTCCCGTTGTTTTTGGTGTCTGTCTCCAGTGGCTAAGGTTGTTTCAGTGGGTTGTGTAGGCTTCCTGGTGGAGGGGACTAGTACCTGTGTTCTGGTGGATGAGGCTGGATCTTATCTTTCTGTTGGGCAGGTCCATGTCTGATGGTGTGTTTTGGGGTGTCTTTTGCCTTATTATGATTTTAGGCAGACTCTGTGCTATGAATGGGTTTGTGTTCCTGTCTTGCTAGTTGTTTGGCATAGGGTGTCCAGCACTGTAGCTTGCTGGTCATTAAATGGAGCTGGGTCTTGGCATTGAGGTGGATATCTCTGGGAGATTTTTGCCTTTTGATATTATGTGGAACTCAGAGGTCTCTTGTGGACCAGTTTCCTGAACTTGGCTCTCCCACTTCAGCGGCACAGCCCTGACACCTGGATGGAGCACCAAGGGCCTGTCCTCCACTTGGCTCTGAATAAAAGGGAGAAAAAAGAAGAAGATAAAATAAAATTAAATTAAGTAAAATAAAAGAAAATTAAATTATTAAAATAAAAAATGATTATTAAGAAAAAATGTTTTTTTAAGTAAAAAAAACAAAGAAACAATAAAAACAGACAGACAGAACCCTAAGACAAATGGTAAAAGCAAAGCTAAACAGACAAAGTCACACACAGAAGCATACACATACACACTCACAAAAAGAGAAAAAGGGGAAATATATATATATATATACTTGCTCCCAAAGTCCACCTCCTCAATTTGGGATGATTTGTTGTCTATTCATGTATTCCACAGATGCAGCGTACATCAAATTGATTGTGGAGATTTAATCCACTGCTCCTGAGGCTGCTGGGAGAAATGTCCCTTTCTCTTCTTTGTTCACACAGCTCCCTGGGTTCAGCTTTGGATTTGGACCTGCCTCTGTGTGTAGGTTGCCGGAGGGCATCTATTCTTCGCTCAGACAGGGTGGGGTTAAAGAAGCAGCTGATTCGGGGGCTCTGGCTCACTCATTCTGGGGGAAAGGAGGGGTACGGGGCGAACCTGGGGTGGCAGAGGCCGGCGGGACGTTGCACCAGCCTGAGGCATGCTGTGTGTTCTCCTGGGGAAGTTGTCCCTGGATCCCGGGCCCCTGGCAGTGGCGGGCTGAACAGGATCCCCGGAAGGGAGGTGTGGATAGTGACCTGTGCTCACACTCAGGCTTCTTGGTGGCGGCAGCAGTGGCCTTATCGTCTCATGCCGGTGTCTGTGGTCTGCGCTGTTAGCTGCGTCTCACGCCCGTCTCTGGAGCTCCTTTAAGCAGCACTCTTAATCCCCTCTCCTGACACACCAGGAAACAAGGAGGGAAGAAAAAGTCTCTTGCCTCTTCGGCAGGTCCAGACTTTTTCCCAGACTCCCTCCCGGCTAGCCATGGCGCACTAGCCACTTCAGGCTGTGTTCACGCCGCCAACCCCAGTCCTTTCCCTGCGCTCCGACCGAAGCCCGAGCCTCAGCTCCCAGCCCCGCCTGCCCCTGCGGGTCAGCAGACAAGCCTCTCGGGCTGGTGAGTGCCGGTCGGCACCGATCCTCTGTGCGGGTATCTCTCCGCTTTGCCCTCCGCACCCCCGCTACTGTGCTCTCCTCCACGGCTCCGAAGCTTTCCCCCTCCACCACCCGCAGTCTCTGCCCGCAAAGGGGCTTCTAGTGTATGGAAACCTTTCCTCCTTCACGGCTCCCTCCCACTGGTGCAGGTACCATCCCTATTCTTTGTTTCTGTTTTTTCTTTTTTCTTTTGCCCTACCCAGGCACGTGTGGAGTTTCTTGCCTTTTGGGAGGTCTGAGGTTTTCTGCCATCATTCAGCAGGTGTTCTGTAGGAGTTGTTCCACATGTAGATGTATTTCTGATGTATCTGTGGGGAGGAAGGTGATCTTCATGTCTTACTCTTCTGCCATCTTGAAGCCCCCCCTTATATATTGTTGTATGATCTGATACACAAATACAGCAAGAAAAATTGGGGGGAGGGAAAAGAATATAGAGATTTAAAAATTTAGCTGTTTTCAGTAATCTTAATTGATGATGGTATTGTTGTTATTCTGAGACTTTTGTAATAATTATGAGATGTTCTTATTCTAATTCTGTGTTTTTAAGAACCAGGATTCTTGATTTAGAATAAAGGAGATACAAATGCAATATATATATATATATAGATATATATATAGATATATATAGATATATATATATATACCCTCTGCATATGCTAAGCAGAAAAAGGCAGCATTGCTGTCTGGTTGTGGGACTCCCCCATTTACCTTTTCTTCCTTTGGATTCCAGGTCACGTGGACTTCATCCTTCTCCTTCAAAAGCATGCAGTGTCCCTGTTGGGATTGTAAAATGTATTATCTTGAATAAAATGAACCAAAACTAGTGAGGACCCAAAACCAAAAGAAACACCTAATGATCAATCCAGAATCAATTTGAGAGACTTGGAAAGGAAAATATGAGAGGACAATGTATTTTCTTCTTAACATTTGACATGTACCCTAATCATTCTAAAATTCTCTTAATTGTTCATTTTTATGAATCATCCTCAAATCCACAGAAACTTGTCTTGAAGTTGTTTTTTATTGTGTTAAATATAATGAATGACTTAAAAGGGACAACCAGATGACTAACAATATTCCTATTCCTATTATTTAATGATTATTGCTGGGGAAATGTGTAGGAAATCTTCCCTTATAATGGTGAAAACTGTGCTTGGCAAAGCAGAATTCCTGGGACTCCAGTGGGAGAAAAATCTTAAATTGGATGTGAATGAATAGATAGATGGATGTTCAAAACAACAGGGTAGATTGTGAGAGGATAAATGACTCAAGGATACAGCCATGGTAGTGTTTAAAATCATCTAAAAATCTGCTTTATAGAAAAATCAGCTGTCTTTGTGATGGCAAGAACAGTTCCAGGTTTATGCCAGCCTACTTTATTTCAATGTTGATATTCCCTTTTTCTAATGCATGAGCTGATGTAAGGTAAATGTTACTGTTTTACAGAAGATGAATGACCGAGAAAAAAAGAAACACATCCAAGAGAAAGACATCTACTCCCTAATCCTAATTATTCTTGACATCTAAAATTTTAATTTATTTGATAGTGTTTTGCTCCATAATATATGAATTATAGGAAAAGGTTTTATATTCATTTATCCTGATTTGCTGTGAAAAGTTCTTTGTTCTTTTGTTCTAAATTAATTTTCAGTTTGCCCTATTCACTCTCAAAAATTCCCTGTTTTGGACAGTAAATGATGCCTTTACCTGAATTATGAACTCCTCCTGTTCTAATCTTGCAGGGATTTTTGTCCAGGACCCTTTAACACTGCTGTGTTTAGACTTCAAGAGCACAATCCATCCCACTTCTTCGATAGCATCTTTCCTAATGATCAGGAGACGGCAACTGCTCCTGACTCAGTGAGTCAGTCTCATTGACTCATAGTAATTAAGAGCATGGACTTTTAAGGGGAAATGTCAGGGCTGAAGACCTACTTTGTCATTCATCTGCTGTATAACCTTGGACAAATTATTAACATCCATTTATCTCATTTTCCTTATCTGTAAAAGGGTGTAATAACAGTACCTGCCTTATGGGCTCACTCTGAAGATTTAATGAGTTAGTGTATGCAAATCACTTTAAAATAATGGGTGCATATTAAGCAGAATATTAAATGGTATTACCTTAAGTGAAATCCTCTTACCTAGCTTCATCTTGTGGAAACAAACTTTCAGAGTCTTTCCTTTTTCTTCACATCATCATGAAGAAATAATTACTAACTTACTTGCTACATAAATGAGAGAGGTTTTCCTCTCTCACATATGTAACACTTTACTTTCTCTAACTCAGAGTCAAATTTTTTTGTTTGTTTACTTTTCTATGCATTATTATTTATATCTAATATACTTCTATGTTTTTCTAGACTTTCCAATAATAATTGAATATCTTCTGGATGTTAATATTACAGGTAAAAATCCTGTGTGTCTTAAAAGAGCATGACAAAATGTGATAGAATTCATGGAAAAGAAACAACTTCATATTCCTAAGTTTATTAAAAAGTTTAATGTGTATAATACCATATTTGAATTTCAAAAAAATATTCTGTGTTTATGAAGTAACAGAATGACTAGTATATGGAGTGTACATGTACAGATTGAAACTACATAGAAAGAAGTTATCTTTAATAGCTGAAAGCATCAAAGGTGTACTGATCTTATCAGTAACAAATTTCCCAGCATGAGATATATTCAAATATATAATGATCAAGGGTAATCTTTGGGCCTGTGTGTGGAGAGGAAGAATGGACTGGATGGGTAGTTGGGTCAATCAAAAATCTTTGTCCCTCTTTCTGTGAGATTTTCAAATTTCTAATACAAATAAATATATTTTTATTTAATTAATTAATTTATTTATTTTTGGATGTGTTGGGTCTTCATTGTGGTGCTCAGCCTTCAGTAGTTGTGGCTCATGGGCTCTAGAGTGTAGGCTCAGTAGTTGTGGCACACAGGCTTAGTTGCTCCATGGCATGTGGGATCTTCCCAGACCAGGTATGGAACCCATGTTCCTTGCATTGGCAGGCAGATCCTTAACCACTGAGCCACCAGGGAAGTCCCATAAATGCATTTTTGGAAAATTTACTTATTAAGGAATTTGTGGCTAAGCATTTTGCAGAGTGAAAAATATAATTTCAACTGAAACAGTTATGTATGTTTCAAATCAATTTTTAAAATTTGGCTTTTGGCTTTCAGCTTCCTTAGACTGAAGTTTGAACTGTACATATGTTACTTTTAATATTAACAGTCAACTCATGTCCTGTCCTTCTGCCTTGCTCTCCCAAGGAGGAATCTGTAATCAGAATCACACTGAAGGGCACAGTTCTGCTTTGATTTGTATGTGATCATTGTTTTTTCTATATACATAACTTGAAAGGAATGTTAATTATTGATGAGCTAAAGAGCAGACTACGTGGTTATTTTGTGTTGGAGTGGTCCAAAGACCAAGTGTAAGGCAGAGGTGATTAATCCTCATCCATTCATGAGTCACATGGGGTAACCTGCTTGTCTGAAAGACGTTAATGATCAGGGCTGCTTGCCTCTGTGTAGGAAGCTCCACCACGACAGTCTGAATGAAGCCTGTCTGCTCCTGGGATAACTTTTCAAGTTGGCTACTCTCCTCTGTAGGGGTAATTGGGCCCAAGTTAGGTGAAATTAAAGTCTGGCTCTCTGTGGAAATAGACCACCGTTGTTGCAGACATTGTCAAGACTGATGTGTACCTCCTTGACTCTTCCACCCTCTGCATGATCCATGCCTTGTAAGCAGTGGAAAATACAATCAAAAATGATAAACTCAAAAGGCAGAGTCTTAAAAGAAACCTTTTCCTTTACTTCACTAGTCACAATTTATGAGAGATGCCAGGAGACTTTTCTAAAAAGACAAGGAAATAAGATAGGCTATGGATTTGTTCCTGACAGCTGGGGGCTGTCTCATTGAGCCAGGAAAGCAGGAGAAAAGAGGTAATTGAAAGAACCAGGCTGATCCATGTGAGAGAAGGGACTTTGGGGAAGAGAGAGCAGTAGCCTTGGGTTGAGCGGCCTGACTGCCACAAGTGATTGATGGGATGGAAGAGCACTGAAGGGCCCTCCAAAATATGCATAGTCAGTTGTGTTAAAGTGACGTGAAAACCTAAGTATAACAAGTCACCATTCTTGAAGACAGTTTAGCAATTACAACCACCAGTTAGTAACCCATGTATGTCTAGTTCAGATCTCTTTTCTGAGGCTCAGTCCCATATAGCAGATTTCAATTACAAATCTCTACCTGGAGGCTCCATGAGCACCTCAAATTTCCCATGGCCAAATCTGTACTCCACATCATTTTCCCCAGCATGCCCACTCCATCCCAGAATTTTCATCCTTTTTCATCATTGGTGAATCAATCGAACCCCTTCAATCAAGCAGGAATCCTATGCATTATTTTTTAGACCTTTTTTATTATATAAAGTTTTCTTTTCTGTAACTGAAACCAAGTTTCCCTACTGAGTTTATGATTAACCTCTCTATCCAAAACAATTTCCCCCCTTCTTGTCCTGCCCTGTTCCCCTCAGGACTAAGGAGTAACCAAGAAAATGGGGGATGGAAACCCCGCAGGACACTTGGGGAACTCTCTTGAGTATATGAGCCCCTCTATCCTGTGGGATTTTCCCAGACCAGGTATGGAATTCGTGTCCCCTGCATTGGCAGGCAGATTCTTAACCACTCTTGAAGTAAAAGACTTTGCTTTAGTCCCTTATGCCTCCCCGAGTCTCAGAAAGGCTGGCTCAAGGGTCAATGATTAGAAGAATGTCAACATGTAGAAGGAATAGCAGTTGGGCCAATGGAAGTGGTAACAACATAAACAATAGATGAGCCATATAGCTGAGTCACAGAACTTTAGTTCCTCCCTGAAGGACATAGATAACAGTGTCTGATACACAGTCTTCAGTTGTTTTTACAGAAACCGGACTCCCATCAGATGAAAACTGCTGAGTCCAAGCATGTAGACCACAGACCAGTTGGAGCCAGGAGGATGATGATGCTTGAAACTTCACCTTGATGCCAGCCAATCCGAGAAAGGAGCATGAGCTGATCACACACCCTGAAGCCCTCTCCCTCACATTGTTTTTAAAATCCCTTCCCTGAAAGCCATTGGGGAGTTTGTATCTTTGAGCATGAGCTACCCATTCTCCCTGCTTGGCACCTGCAATGCCTGCTATACTTTCCTTCAAAACCCAGTGGCAGCAGATTGGCTTTACCACACATCAAGAGAGTAGACCCGAGTCCAGGTTCAATAACATAACCAAGAAACTATTAGGTGCTCTCAAGGTTCTTTCTGTCTGCCTCCTCCCTCTCTATCCTCACTTCTGCTTTGTGGATTCAGGTCTGAAAAATTGTCCAGCTGGACTGTGGCAATTCACCTCTGCCTCCACTCTCAAAAGATATCCTCCTAAATGTGAAGGTAATTGCATGATCCCAATTCTTTGCATTCTACAGTGATGCTGCTTGCTCAGAGGGAAGCAGTCAACATTTTAAAGAATGACATCCATTCTCTTTCTGATTATACCTCTCCCTATTTCTCCGACCTTACCTCCTGCTAGACACCTATCGTGCATTTTCTGCAGCTTCTGTATTGGAGCAAATAGGGTGTTTCTAAACATGCCATGTTCTTTCAGCCTCTAAACTTCTATGGGATTTCCTTTCCTTTACCTTTACTGTGCACTTCTCATCTTCAGTGTCTATAAGCTCTTCCCTAATTTTGCAGTTTGTAGCGATCTCCCTCTTCACAACCTCCCAGCACTTCTGTGATTGTAACCACACTTTTTTTAAAACATAAATTTATTGATTGATTGATTTTATTTTTGTCTGTGTTGGGTCTTTGCTGTTGCACCACCTTTCTCTAGTTGCGGTGAGCGTGGGCTACTCTTTGTTATGGTGCATGGGCTTCTCACTGTGGTGGCTTCTCTTGTTGCAAAGCACGGGCTCTAGGCACGTGGGCTTCAGTAGTTGCAGCACGCAGGGTCAGTAGCTGTGGCACACGGGCTTAGTTGCTCTGTGGCATGTGGGATCTTCCTGGACCAGGGCTCAAACCCATGTCCCCTGAATTGGCAGGCGGATTCCTAACCACTGTGCTACCAGGGAAACCCTGTAACCACATTTTAATAAGGCATTGCCTACTTGTCTAGTTTTCTATTCGTCTGTACACTTTTTTTTTTTTTTTTTTGCAGTACGCGGGCCTCTCACTGTTGTGGCCTCTCCCGTTGCGGAGCACAGGCTCCAGACGCACAGGCTCAGTGGCCGTGGCTCACGGGCCCAGCCGTTCTGTGGCATGTAGGATCTTCCCGGACCGGGGCACGAACTCGTGCCCCCTGCATCAGCAGGCGGACTCCCAACCACTGCGCCACCAAGGAAGCCCTCATCTGTACACTTTTGAAAGGAGGGACTATGTCTTATTCATCTGTTAATTCCTAGTTCCTGGCATAGAACTTAATATGTAACAAAACTTCAATAAATAACTAGGCAATTAAGTTGGTGGATCAGTTATTATTATTTAAGTGGTAAAGGTTATATGTTGTTGGCTTCGTTTTTGAGTGTAGGATAGAATCTGTAACCACACTGAGGGTCACCTCCCTTACATGCTCTCTAGGTGGGAGAGAAGAGTATGAAAGCACAGGATGCTATGGCTTGCCTCCTTGGCTGGTGCAAACCCAGCAAGGACCCCTGGGAACAGAGACTGCGCAGCTTTGCTTTTGCACCTCAGAGGAGATGGGGAGGAGAAACGGTGCTGCTAGTTCTAATTAACTGATTAATGGCAAGATGCCCAACATGTCTTACTCCATAGAATGGTGGGCATGTTGCTTTTAGAAATATTCCCTGAAGGATTATCATTTGGAAAATAGATGCCATTTCTTAGGCTACCTACAATCAGAAGATCTGGACAGGGGAAACTTTCAGCGTATGAGAAGGAGACTCTCAGATGAGGAGATGATATTGTCAGAACACTTCCAGAAGGAGGAAAGAGATGATCCCACTACAGTTTGGATTGGAAGTGTTCCCCTGCTAGAGTTGCTTATTAGTTAAGATAAGTCTACCAAAAAGAAACAACTCAAAAATACTGAATATATATTTTTAAAAACATATCTTTTATGTGTTTGAAACTGGATGATAAAACTATAATCTATTTTTTAAGCATAAATGCCTTCTAGGGACTTCCCTGGTGGTCCAGTGGTTAAGACTCTGTGCTTCCAATGCAGGGAGTGTGGGTTCCATGCCTGGTTGGGGAACTAAGATCTCACATGCCTTCTATATTTTTACAATAGACCAAGGTATTTGTAAAAGTGCAGAAACTAGATGCTTTATCTCAGTTTTCAATTAAATATGACATCACCAAACATTAGAATGAAGCACCGGTAGAGTGGCATAAAACACAAGGAGGAAACTTGACATGGCTTTGTTTGCTCTCTCTGACTCTTACTAACCCTTTAATCATAGGGCAGTTATTTAACTTCTCAGATCTTTCCTCATCAGGATAGATTGAGGATTAAACTGATGAGTGGATATGTAAATCATATAATCCAGTTCCTGGATTACAGCAGGAAGTCAATAAATGGGATTTCTTGCTTTTGTTATTTTTATTTTCCCCCCATTCATTTAAATACATTCTGAGCGACTTTCTAAGAGCCACAGGCTGGGATAGATTAGGGGGTTTAAAGACAACTCAGCTGCTCACTGTCATGCAAGGACTCACAGCCTGAGGTATGAAGGGAATGGTTGTGGAGATGAAAACTCTCCAGGATAGAATGAAGGTATATGGGGGTGTGCAAGGTCACCCACACTGACTTTTTTTTTTAACATCTTCATTGGAGTATAATTGCTTTACAAGGGTGTGTTATTTTCTGCTTTATAACAAAGTGAATCAGTTATACATATACATATGTTCCCATATCTCTTCCCTCTTGTGTCTTCCTCCCTCCCACCCTCACTATCCCACCTCTTTAGGTGGTCACAAAGCACCAAGCTGATCTCCCTGTGCCATGTGGCTTCTTCTCACTAGATATCCACCCTACGTTTGGTAGTGCATATATGTCCATGCCACTCTCTCACTTTGTCACATATATATGGAATCTAAGAAAATAAAAAAATGTCATGAAGAGCCTAGGGGTAGGACGGGAATAAAGACACAGACTTACTAAAGCATTGACTTGAGGATATGGGGAGGGGGGAGGATAAGCTGTGACCTTCTTTTAAAAGTAAGAAGTATTTAATCTTTGGAGAAGAAAGGAAGGGTGCCATGACAGAAGAATGGGTTGAAATAAGGTCTCAGTCATAGTGCACTTGAAGACTATAAGCTTTCAGAATGAGAGAATCCTGAAACCAAAGATACATGGGGAGGGAGAGACAGGTGCAGGGAACTCATGGAGGAGAGTGGACCCACGAACTCAGGACATTTTATTGGAGAATCTGTTTCGATAAAAATCTTGTTTATTTATTCATACAATTTAAAATTTATATAGCTTGTTTAGCAATTAATTTAAAATTATTCATGCACAAAATGGTAATTTATTATGTGATTTGTAGAAATAAAACAAAAAAACATTTTCAAAAAATAGTGAAATGAATATTCAATATGCTTTTAAATCTATTATACTTACTAATTGTACATGATCCTTTATTTCTCTTATCATCATTATTATTATTACATCCTAACACAGCATGATTGAACATACCTCATTATATTTTAATATCTTTCTTTAACACTCTGTGAGGCAGTAAATTAAAGGTTTGGTTCTAAGTTTTCTTTTTTCCACTGATTAAAATTAGTGGCTGTCATCAGAAGAAGAAACTTCACAAAGTTATGCAGCTATAAATGAAAGGCATGCATGATGGAATCGCTATCAAGTTTAAATTTTAAGGTGCACATTATATTTGTTTTGGCAAACTGTTGCATATCTTTCTCTTTACTGGTTCCTAACTCCAGAAAGAAAATCTGGTACTTCCAAAGACATTTTAAATCTCATTCATCAACTATGCAAGCTTTTAATAAAATTTAGTAGTGCATTATTATGATGTTGATGTTACTTCATTGCAAACTAATCAAAATGGTTTATTTTTTAAAAAATGTTAATAAAATTATTTTATTATATTTTTAATTAGGAGCATTTTCAACAAGTTAGAAAATTATGTTTCCAATTTACTTAGTGTGAAAATATCAGAAATTTTGTGGTTTCACATGTCATTTTTGGCAACAAAATCACATACAATGAAAACATTTCCAAATAACTATTTTCAAAATGCAGTTTGTTTCTCACATTTTTCATAACTTGAAGATACATATTAAAATGATTATTTTAATTTAAAAATAGCCACTAGATATCATGTGACTGATTGGCTTCATATCAAAGCTGAAATAGTGAGCTTACTCAGGAAAAAAAACAGGGTTCAATGAAAGGGAAATTAACTCATCTTTATATCCAAAAATTCTCCCAAGGACTTTGTCATGAAGAAAGCTTTGAGCCTTTGCAGGGTTAAAATAAAACATCTGCATGACCTTCTCCCATTGCATTGCAATGTAAAATTAAAATGGCGATACCTTAAGAAGCATTGATTTTATTAAAGTAATATTTTGCATTATGTTGTGCTCTCCTGGTGGCTTCTAGCTGCCCACATAAATACTGTTCCTGGTGTGACACAGTCTAACCTGCTGCTCACTTAAATTTGTGCTGTTCTCTTAGGGTAAAGATTGAGATTAATATCCAAGCCCCTATAGGAGTTTGTTAATTGCATTTATGTGACTGAGCTCTAATCAATGAATCTGCCTGGAAACAGCCCGTTTTACTTCCAGTAACCTCTTAGTCTCAGTACTCTTCTTACTTCTGTGCAAAGCACAGCAAAATTGGAAACTGCACACTAATAATAGGGGTGTCAAAAAATGATGGACTCCTGGTACCCTGAATCCCCAAGTGGAAGAACAACCACGGACCAGGAATATCTTCCTTGGCAGTTAAGTGAGTTAGAGACTTATTTTGTGTTTTACCATTTGTGTTAGAACCCTTTCAAATGATGTCCACATTCCAACCCTCGAAACCTGTGAATATGTTAGGTTATATGACAATGGAGAATAAAGGTTTAGGTGACCTTGAGATAAAGAGATTATCCTGAATTATCCAATTGGGCCCAGTGTAATCACAAGAGTTTTACAGTGAAAGAGTAGAGTATGTCAGAGTGATTCATTGTAAGATTATCCAATTAGCCATTGTGGACTTTGAAGAGGGAAAGAGGCCACAAGCCAAAAAATGTTGGCAGCCTCTCAAAGCCAGCAAAAACAAGAAAACCGACTTTCCCATGGAGCCTTGAGAAGGAACACAACCCTGCTGAAACGTTGATTTTAGCTCACTGAGACGCATTTTGTTCTTCTGATCTCTAGAACAGTAAACTAAAAAGTTTGTCCTGTTTTAAATGGCCAAGTCTGTGATAATTTGTTAGGACAGCAATAGGAATCTAATATAACCACTCACATTGCACCTACCTTCACCTCCTTTGTACACCATTGGATCTGGGGGTTCATTTGATACCATAGCTAAATTGCAAAATAATACTTTGTGGTGTGTTTGAAACATTGTCTTAGCAAACGGGCACTGGGCATTGAGGTTAACTGTTATCCTAATTTGGAACCCCAAGACTCATGGTGTGAAGTGAAGGCATATTTGGTTCAATGTTACCTAAAATAACATGACAGGTTAACCATACACCTGATAGTCTTATGGCTTTCAGTGAAGCGGTTGGAAAGATCCAGATGGTTAGTGTGTTTTGACTATTATTGGTTTCCTTCAGTAGGGAATATAAGAAAAAAATGTTTAGACTAAAATGGATGGCTTCCCAAGTCAAGATGGAAGGAGATAGAAAGTTCAGAGGTCAAGAAGCTATAGGTCGGAAAGCCTGACTCCTTCTGGAAACCTAAGTGGTAAGGTGTCATCCAAGAAGGGTGTTAATGACAGAAGAAAAAGTGGGTTGAAAAACCTGAACTCAAACTGGTGGCAAGCACTGAAGTAGGGGTATGCTATTCCTTCAGGTCTATTTGACATGGCCTTGATGTAGATGTCAGTAAGCTGGGAGAGAGATGGAGAGAGAGAGAGAGAGAGAGAGCCTGAGACAAGACCTCAGGAATATGTGTTCACCCTGTGAGAAGGGATGGGAAGACAAAGGAGAAGAGGAAGTCTAGATCTCAAATTGTAATTCAACAACAGAAAGATAAAACCCCCTATTTAAAAACAGAAAAAGGATTTGAATAGACTTTCCTCCAAAGAAGATATACAAATGGTCAACAAGCACATGAAAAGATGCTCAACACCATTAGTATCAGGGAAATGCGAACCAAACCGCGGTGAGATACCACATCACAGCCACTAAGTTGTCCATACTAAAAACAAACGAGCAAATGAAAAACCTAGAAAACAACATGTGTTGGTGAGAATATGGAGAAATTGAAACCCATGTATATTGCTAGTGAGAATGTAAAATAGTTCAGCCACTGTGGAAAACAGTTTGGCCCTCCCTCAAAAATTAAACATGGAATAACCATGTGACCCAGGAATTCTGCACTTACATATATAACCAAAAGAATTGAAAAGGTGTTAAAACAAATACTTGTTCATGAATATTTACAGCAGCACTATTTACAATAGCCAAAATGTAGAAACAACTCAGATATCCATCGAGGGATTAATGGATATACAAATTGTTGTGTGTCCATTACATGGAATATTATTCAGCCATAAAAGGTACTGACACAGCATAAATGAACCTTGAAAACACTGCTGAGTAAAAAAGGCCAACACAAAAGGTCACATGTTGTATGACTTCATTTATATGAAATATACAGAATAGATAAATTTGCTGAAACAGAAAGTAGATTGATGATTTACAGGTATTTCAGAGAGGAAGGAATGGGGAGTAGTGGATTCAGGATTTTATTCTGTGGTGATAAAAATGGTTTGAAATAAGATACATGTGGTGGTTGCACAGCATTATGAAAGTATTTAGTGCCACTCATATATGAATATGTGAATTCACCTCATTAAAATAAAGTTGTATATATATTATATGTATGTGCTAGTGTGTATGTTATATATTTTTTTAAGTATAAAATATATCTGGTTCTTGGGAAAAATAAACAAAATAATCAAAGCAGTAGCTAAAATAATTTTAATAAGTGAAAGTGGTTATTAACCAAATAAATGCAAAAATAAGAAATAAATGAGAAATACATTTCAAAACAAAGACACTGAAAAAAATTTATGCAAAGAAGTTAGAAGACATAAATTACATAACAGATTTTCCTAAATGACATGTAGGAAAATGTGAAAACACAGATGTTATCACAGCTAACAAAATATGATTTGCCTACTGGAACCCAGTAGAGATAGAAAACTTAAATATCAGAGATGAATAAACCCAAAAGTTGAGAGATAAACATGAGGGACTTCTCTGGTGGTCCAATGGTTAAGAATATGTCTTGCAATGCAGGGAATGCCAGTTCGATCCCTGGTCAGAGAACTAAAATCTTATATGCCATGGGGCAGCTAAGCCTGTGGACTGCAACTACTGAGCCTGCGTGCCACAACTACAGAGCCCACACACTCTGGAGCCGGCATGCCACAACTAGAGAGAAACCTGTGCACCGCAACAAAGAGCCCATGCACTGCAATGAAAGATCCCGTGTGCTGCAACTAAGACCAGATGCAGCCAATAAATATTTTTTTAAAAAAGAGATAAACATGAGTAAAAATATTAAGTTAGTTATGGAAAAAGAAATGCAAGAAGTCACCAGAGAAAAGTCTTAAATTGCAGAATCTGCTTCTGCCGCCTTGTCTTCTATTCTTCTTCCTTTTATTTTCATGTAAAATTATTTCATTGAAATCTTAATTTATTCTTATAATAGGGGCCATTTGTATCTGTAATAAAGCTTGTTTGTCAGAGGCAGACTTCTTGGAATTTATGTTTTTGGGTTTTCCCATGGTTGCAACAGATCTAGAATAAAAAAAACTAAAATGCACTTCAATTCAATCAATGTAGTTGTTAAAAATTACACTGATATATTCAGGATCCATAGGATCATGGCTACCATACTTAAGTGCAAACATCCTTTTATGGGACAGCCAATTTAAATCATTCTGAGTTGTTGACTTTATGTTGATGGGAAGAGGATGAAATATGATGGAAGTTTCAAAAAGTTTACAATGAACAATTTGGAGGAAATAGTATCATGATATCAGAACACTTTCTTAAGGTTTTATAAAGCAAACCAGCTCTGTTCATTCTACCTCGGGGCCCAATGTTCCCTGGCACTGGGGATTCAGTCACTGATAGAGCTGGCACTGCCCATCCTTACAACACAGATCTTCTGTATTAAGGTGAAGAGAGTGAATTCAAAACAACTAAATACACACTGGCTAAGAATACAAAGGAAACATGAAATAGCTGGTCAAATCTCCCTAATGAATGTAATGAGATAGCATCAAGCATACTGATCATGGCAGTCCAGGAGGCAAGACCAGCTATATAATTTTAAAAATAAAACTGTGGGACCCTCATGCAAAAATAGTTAGGATTTTAAAAATTTTATTGGAGTATAATTTATTTACAGTGTTGTGTTTAATTTCTGCTGTACAACAAAGTGACAAAATTATACATATTCTTTTTCGTATTCTTTTCCATTATGGTTTATCACAGAATATTGAACATAGTTTCCTGCGCTATACAGTAGGACCTTGTTGTTTAAGGAATTTTAAGATGGTAACAACAGGGTATTCAACCAAAGGTAAGCATTTCTGAGGCCAGAGTCCTGCATGATTGCAGAGAACCATGCCAATGAAACCAACAGGTTGTATCCTAGGGAACAGTCATGTTTTAAGCTATCTTTTTATTTGATCATTCACCTATTCACTTATTCATCTAAAGCTAGTATATGAGTGAAGTAAATGGCTAAGGTTCTGCTCTTGTGGAACTTACATTGTGTATAAAATCAGATAAAACAAATATGTCATATGTCAGGAAACTGTATTTATTTTGGAAACTGTATTCAAGAAAGTTCTCTCTGATACTTAGATCTGGTAGAGACATAAATGAAAGGAAGGGTCAAGCCAGATGTCTGTCTGTAGGAAGAGGAGTCCTGGTAGAGGGAAAAGCGGGTTCAGCATTTCTGGGCTGTGTCCTTTTTCAGATGTCTCAACAATGGCAAGGAGTCATGTGACCAACTGAGAACACAGCAGTGGGTGAGAGCAAAGGAGTAATAGCAGAGCGGTACGTCTTAGAGGCCATATAGGGTTTGGATTTTAATTTTTTTAATTTTTTTTTCTTTTAAATGAAAATTGTATATATATATATATATATATATATATATATAGACTTTACATCATGATGTCTTGATATACATATACAAAGTGAAATAATTACTACAGTCAAGCTAATTAACATATCCATTTCCTCACATATTTACCCTTTCTTTTTTGTAGAGAGAGCACCTGAGATCTATACCCTTAGCAAATTTCTAGCATAAAACACAATACTATTATCCATAGTCACCATGCTATACCTTAGATTTCTGGAAGATATACATCCTACATAACTGCAACTTTTTACCTTTGACAAACATCTCCCCATTCTGCTGCCTCCCCAAACCAGTCCCTGGTAACTAACATTCTAGCTATGAATTTGACCTTTGGCCTTCCATAAATAAATGAGATCATACAGTGTTTTTCTTTCTTTCTATCTCACTGAGCATAATTTCCACCAGGTTCATCCATGTGTTGCAGATATCAGGATCTCCTTTTCACTAAGGCTGATAAAATGCTATCATATACATAATTCTCTTTTTTATGTTTCTTTTTTTATTGGAGTATAGTTGATTTACAATAAATGTAACATACAGGATAAAATATTATCATATATATAATTTTCTTTTTTCCTTTCTATATCTTTCTCTTTTTTATTGGAGTACACTTGATTTACAGTATTCTGTTAGTTTCAGGTGTACAACAGTTTTTAAGATTTGTTTTTTATTGTGGTAAGTCACAGAATATAACACACACTATTTTAACCATATTTAACTGTACAGTTCAGTGGCACTAAGTGCACTCATGTTGTTGTGCAACTCTCACTATCACCCCTCTCCTGAAGTTTACACCCTCCTAAACTGGAACCCTGTCCCCTTGAAACGCTAACTCTCCATTCCCCCTCACCATCCCCCCACACCCTGGCCCCCTGGCATCTACCAAAGTACTTTCTGACTATGAGTTTGACTATTCTACGTAGCTTGTGTAAGTGGAATCAATCAGTATTTGTCTGCACCTAAAGTATATTGGAATGCATTTTTAAGGTTAACTGAATATATGTCCTGCAAACAGAGTGTACCTTCTTTTTTTTCCCCCTGTGCTATACAGCAGGCCCTCCCCAGCCATCCACTTCATACATAGTAGTGTATATATGTCAGTCCCAATCTCCCAATCCATCCCACTCTCCCCTGGCTGCGTGGGCCCAGGCGGGCTGAGCGCTGCCCCCTCCAAAACCTCCTCTGGCTGTGCTGGCTCCTGCAGACACACCCATGGAAGCCTGTGCCTCAGACGGCCTGCACGGGCACCTGTGATCTGGGCCAGCTTCAGAAGCAGATGCTGGTGAGAGGAACACATGCAGAGGTGGGGCTGAAACCTACCTAGAACTCTTGGAGGTCTTCCTGGGGGTGGTGGGGGTTGGATGTGGCTCACTGTGGGGGCAAGGACACTGATAGCAGAGGCTCAGGGTAATTTTTATGTTTTAATTAATTTATTTATTTATTTTCAATCTATTTATTTATTTTGCTGTTGTGTTTTGTTTTGTGGCTGTTGTTTCATTTTAATTTTTCCTAATATATTTTTTATTTTCCTAATTTTATTTTATATTTTATCCTTTGTTATTGTTCCGCTCTTTTTTGTTTGTTGTCTGTTTTGGGGGGGTTTGTTTTGTTTTGTTGTTTTGGTTTTAGTTTTGGTTTCTTTGTTTTGTTTTGCCATGCCACACAGCTTGTGGGGTCTTGGTTCCCAGGCTGGTGGTCAGGCCTGAGCCCCAGTAGTGGTAGTGCCAAGCCCAAGCCAATAGACGAACAGAGAACTTCAGGTCCCAGGGAATATTAATCAGTGTGAGCTTTCCTGGAGGTCCTCGTCTTGGCACCAAGACCCAGCTTCACCCGACTGCCTGCAAACTCTAGTGCTGGACGCCTCAGGCCAAACAACAAGCGAGACAGGAATACAGCCCCACCCATCAACAAAAATGAGATGACAGAGAAATATGTTACAGATGAAGGAGCAAGGTAAAAACCTATAAGACCAAATAAATGAAGAGGAAATAGGCAATCCTCCTGAAAAAGAATTCAGAGTAATGTTAGTAACGATGGTCCAAAATCTTGGAAATAGAATGGAGGCACGGATCAAGAAAATAAAAGAAATGTTTAGCAAAGACCTAGAAGAACTAAAGAAAAACAGTGATGAACAACACAATAACTGAAATGAAACATAAACTAGAAGGAAACAATAGCAGAATAATTGAGGCAGAAGAACGAATAGGTAAGCTGGAAGATAGAATGGTGGAAATAACGAGGAGCAGAATAAAGAAAAAAAAGATGAAAAGTAATGAGGACAGTCTCAGAGACTTCTGGGACAACACCAAATGCACCAACATTCGAATTATAGGCATCCCAGAAGAAGAAGAGAAGGAGAAAGTGTCTGAGAAAATATTTGAAGAGATTATAGGAAAAAATTTCCCTAACATGGGAAAAGAAATAGCCACCCAAGTCCAGGAAGCACTGAAAGTCCCATACAGGATAAAACCAAGGAGAAACATGCCGAGATACATATTAATCAAACTAACCAAAATTAAATTCAAAGAAAAAATATTAAAAGCAGCAAGGGAAAAGCAACAAAAAACATACAAGGGACTCCCCATATAGTTATCAGCTGATTTTTAAGCAGAAGCTCTGCAGACCAGAGGGAGTGGCAGAACATATTTGAAGTGATGAAAGGGAAAAACCTTCAATCAAAATTACTCTACCCAGCAAGGATCTTATTCAGATTTGATAGAGAAATCAAAACTTTACAGACAAGCGAAAGCTAATTCAGCACCACCCAAACAGCTTTACAACAAATGTTAAAGGAACTTCTCTAGGTGGGAAACACAAGAGAAAAAAAGACCTACAAAAACAAACCCAAAATTATTAAGAAAATGGTAACAGGAACACACATATCGATAATTACCTTAAATGTAAATGGATTAAATGCTCCAACCAAACGATGCAGACTGGTTGAATGGATACAAAACAAGACCCATATATATGCTGTCTACAAGAGACCCACTTCAGACCTAGGGACACATACAGACTGAAAGTGAGGGAATGGAAAAATATATTCCATACAAATGGAAATCAAAAGAAAGCTGGAGTAGCAATACATATCAGACAAAATAGAGTTTAAAATAAAGACTATTACAAGAGACAAGGAAGGACACTACATATGGTCAAGGGATCAATCCAAGAAGAAGATATAACAAATATAAATAACTATGCACCCAAAGTAGGAGCACCTCAATACATAAGGCAAATGCTAACAGCCATAAAAGGGGAAATCGACAGTAACACAATAATAGTGGAGGACTTTAACACCTCACTTACACCAATGGACAGATCATCCAGACAGAAAATTAATAAGAAAACACAAGCTTTAAATGACACATTAGACCAGATAGACTTAATTGATATTTATAGGACATTCCATCTGAAAGCAGCAGAATACTTTCTTCTCAAGTGCACATGGAACATTATCCTATCCAGATAACATTTTGGGTCACAAATCAAGCCTCAGTAAGTTTAAGAAAATTGAAATCATATGAAGCATCTTTTCCAACCACAACACTATGAGATTAGAAATTAATTACAGGTAAAAAATGTAAAAATCACAAACACATGGAGACTAAACAATATGCTACTGACTCTGTTTTTGCAGATTATATTCCATTAACATTATCCCATTCATCTGTCGATGGACACACAGGCTGTGTCCATATCTTGGCTATTGTGAAAATGCAATAAAACTCAACAGGATTTTCTGATTATTTGCATGTGGCATATAAAAATAAGTCAGGAAGTCTGAGTTATTTCAGACTGATAGGATGGTGTTGCCTTTTACAGAAATGGATCGTATGGTCTTCCAAAGAGTAGGTCATAGGAAAAAGAAAAGCATGAATCTTGTTTTGGATAAGTTGGTTTTGAGATGTCTCTTAAACCTACAAATGGAATTATTATAGATAGATTTAGAAATATGAATTTTAAGTTGGGGAAAGCCTTTGTGACAGCTGAGGACCTGTGGGAGAGTTGAGGGCACAGATTGAAGAGGTAACAAGGCACTGGCTACAACTGAGAAGAGCAGGATGGAGGAGGACTCAATCCTGCAAAATACAAATTCTTGGGCATCCATTGATGAAGTCAGTCAGCAAGGAAATTGAGAAGAAATGTCTAGTAAAATATGAAAATTAAAACAGTGGTATCCCAGTTGTCAATTAAAGAAAATATTTCAGTAGGAAAAATTGACCAACTGTGTCAAATGCTGCTGGCTGGTCAGATGAGATGAGGACTAAGATATCTTCATTTTGTTTTGCAACATGAAGCTCACAGGTGAACTTGACTGATGATTCAGATTTAGGTAGTGAGGTAAAAGCAGATGACATTTCACCATGGAGAACAAAGAAAGGCCAACTGGAATGAGCAGAAAATAAAGTGTAGAGATTTATAATGTGTAATCTCACGGAACAAAGTTGAGAAAATTAACAATGGAAAGTGTGCACTTCACTGAAAGAATTATTAAGATGACATAGTTATGAATGAGCATACATTTGGATCATTTTGGATGATTTAAGTGTATTACCTCACATACCTGCCCAGGAAGAAGTTAGGCCATCATAACACATGACCACATTTTAATATAAGCATTTGTTTGCAAGAATCATATCTTCATGATTATTTACATAATCAATCATGTCCACTGAATTTGGAATATTTCAGGAAAAAAGAATTAAGAAACTGGAATTATGTTGAGAGAAATAAGATATAGTGGGGAGACATGCATGAAAAAAAGAGACCTTAAAATGCAATCTTGGGAGTCACCTGCCTTTATCTTTAGGGGAGAAATCCACTGGGATAGAGGAGAGAGGGCTGGGAGCATGGCAGTAGTCTATACCTTCCTGATACATCAGATGTGGGTTGAGCAGGGTTATAGTCTTAATTCCATAGCACATGAGAAGTTTAAACAGAGATTATCTAGGTGCTGAGATTATTCTGTCTTTGGAACTAATCACAGTATAGAAAAATAAAAATGAGTGAACAGGGTGACTGTTGGAACCAGAAAAATTGCTAGTTTTACAGCAATGGGTGGAAACATTTCAATGTGGAATACTTTTCCATTGCATCCCTGATGGTTCTTTTAGTTAAATATTTTATACAGCAGCTAGGCACAATCTATTAGCAACTGGCAACATGGAATTACCAGCAAATTATCACTAGTCTACTGCTGTTCAGGGCAGCTACTAGAATCCAGTCCAAACAAGTAACAGGAAATGAACAACCCAGAACAAAATCTTTAATGATTTCAGAGGATCACTTCAGGTTTCCAGATTACTGGTCCCTATAGCAAGAGTAAACTGCCTGTTTCTACTTGAGCTCTGATACTTCGATTTCGCTTTTAGGAAACAATAACAAAAAATCTCCACATTCAGCTCATGGTTCTTGGGGTGAGGGCAGGAGGATAACTGAATGAGGGGAAACAAATTCTATTTGATTATCCGAGGTTTTAAAACTTGAAATTTAAATAATGTTGCTCATGCTCTATAAATTTCTAACCCTTCACAGAAAAATTTTCAGTGCAACATTTTTGTTTAGGCATCAAAGTGAGATCAACCTGTGATGCTGAGTCTACCGGGATTTGGTTTGATATTGCTACAGAAATTGATCTTGGACCCACTGAGTTGATCTTGGTCCCCACACTTTCTCTGCTCACACTGTCTTCCATGTCCCAAATCCCTCCCACCCCTTTGTGTTGTGCCATCTGGAACTCCTATGTTACAGAAAATACATTGTTCTATATGACTAATTCTTCATGGCAACCCTCCCAGGGAACCATTCAGCTTGGGGAAGGAGGAGGGGTTAGAGTTACAATCATATGTGCTCCGAACCCACTCCACGTGGTGTCTCCCCCATCCTCCCGCACTTCCTGCACACCCAACCTTGACACTGCCCGCTCTGTTGATCCTGTGACTGTCCTCAGGGTAGATAAATGGTTGATACCCATCACTAAATCTTACAACTCTCCACAGTTGACTTCACGTGTATACCAGATCATTTATTTTGATCACTGATGCATCCTTATTGCCTAGAATAGTACCTGGCCCATGGGAGGCAGCATAAAAATACTTGCTAGTAAATGGATGGGCAAATAAATCAATGAGTATGTTTTCTTAAAGGGTAAAACAAGATATTGTGTCAGGACTTGTGCATACACAACAGATAATCATTTTAAAAGAACAGCTCAAGGGAACAACTCTCTCTGATATGGCAAGGATCATGGCAATTCTACTCTCATGGAAGTGTGCTGATTCGTGTTAATGCAGAAAATAAATTAGAAGAGCTGCTCCAGTGAACAGAACTAGGAACAAGAGATGGAAAATGTAGGGAGACAATTTGCAATTTGACATAAGGAAGAGCATTCTAACAATGAACAATCTTTTTTGATATAGAGAGAAATGACTTGGGCTGAGAATCAAATATATTAAATTTCATCATAATTTGAAACCAGGTCTTCAGTATGCAGAGACTTTTCTCCCAACATTTTTACTTCCAGGAAATTGTCCCTCAAGCTGCAGAGACCTTAAAAACTGTGAGGAGTGGAGCTGGCTAATGATTTGCAAACACACCAGGCCAGGTCCACACTCTATACAGCAGATGTCAGGCTATTTCAGATGTGCCTTCAAGATATTCCTCCCTCCAACACTCCCACTTTGAATCACATCCTGTCCTATCTCTAATCTTAATAGGACTTACTTGATTAAAAACCTTTTTTTTTTTTAAAAAAAGGCTAAGTTCAAATAACGTTTATGAGGTCTGAGGAAGGTTTTGTGAAGAGTTAGGAACTCCTAAAATGACTAGAATGAGCTCTGGGCGGAGACACAGTGGGGAAGCTTAAGTTTTCAGAAGGAGTTTTGAGAGAATTTGGAAGCTGAAAGTGGTAAAGGAAGAATTCTATTAAAGATGGAGAAGAGAGTAATTTCTCCTTTATGAATTTTCCTGGGTCCTACTCAGCAAAAGAGTGCTGGGGCCACGCACATCAAGACATGTCATAAGTTGGAAGAGATATTCAGTTCATCTAAACTATACTCTGTATTTTATAAATGAGCATATTCAGCCATCAAAGGCTTAAATACATACCTTAAATTTACCTAACATTTATGTGAATCCCAAGTCACCTGATATATTTGCTCAATTATTGCACACTGGTTTTTTATATAAAGCTATTGACTCAGTTTCCAGTTATGTTCTAGATATTTGAGTTAATTAGTCTGCATTGGATAAATTTCATCAAAATATTCTAAGTAGCAACATGATTTTTTCCAGTCTCATTGAGATATAATTGACATACAACATCATATTAATTTTAGGTGTACAACATAATAATTTGATATATGCATATATTACAAAATGATTACCACAAGTTTAGTTAACGTCTGTCACCTCATATAGTTGTTTTTCTTGCAATGAGAACTTTTAAGATTTACTCTCTTAGCAAGTTTCAAATATACGATAGAGAACTGTTAATTATAGTCACCATTCTGTACATTACATTCCCAGAACTTATTTATCACATCACTGGAAGTTTGTACTTTTGACCACCTCCACCCATTTTGCCCACCCTCCACTCCCTGCTTCTGGCAACCACCAATCTGTTCTCTGTGTCTATGAATTTGGTATCTTTAAATTTCATGTATAAGTGAGAGCATACAGTATTTATCTTTCTCTGTCTGACTTATTTCACTTAGCCTAATGCTCACAAAGTCCATTCATGTTGTTCCAAATGTCAGGATTTCCTTCTCTTTATGGCTGAATAATGTTCCACTGTGTATATATACCACATTTACTTTATTCTTCCATAGATGACCACTTAGGTTTTTCCATGTCTTGGCTATTGTATATGATGCTGCCATGAACATGGGGGTGCAAATATCTTTCAAAAGAGTGATTTTGTTTCCTTTGTATATATGCTCAGAAGTAGGATTACTTCTACACTATTTTCCACAGTGGCTGCACCAATTTACACTCTCACCAGCAGTTCACAAACATTCCCTTTTCCCCACATCCTCATCAACATTTGTTAGCTCTTGTCTTTTTCATGATAGCCATTCCAACAGGTAAAGTAGTGATCTTATTAGAGTTTCAGACATAAATATTTTGGATGCCCAATCTATCCTTTTTTTTTTAACATCTTTATTGGAGTATAATTGCTTTACAGTGGTGTGTTAGTTTCTGCTTTATAACAAAGTGAATCAGCTATACATATACATATATCCCCATATCTCTTCCCAGTTATTCTCATAACTCATAGATCTTGAATATATTGAAGAAAAAGAAACACTTCATGTAAAGGTAGGAAAATTTTAAATATTAATGACCGTACATGGCTGCCCTTACCCCTGGAGTAACGTGGACAAAATGAAATCTGTCATAAATGTATAATTGTCATGGCTCATGACTACTTTCTGAGGGCCCTTTCCTTGGCATTGATTGAACATCGCCAAGTGTGCAGAACATTTTGCTTGATGATTTGAGTGTTTTATCCCTTGATTCCCATGTCAAGCCTATAAGGTAATTGTTACCCTTATATTCTGAATGAGGTGCCAAATGCTCAGAAAGAACAGAGTCACCTACAGATAGGTGTATCTGGCGTTACCCACTGCTCTCTACTGTGACATTTCGGTGGTAATTTGTACTCTTCATGGGTGAGTCGTGAGATGATCCCGCATCCCTGTGTGCCTGCCACGGTCCTCCCCTGGGTCTGAGTGGTGCAGCCTCAGAAGTTTTCCACTTGTTTGCTCCTAATTGTAGACCAGCAAAGACCAGACATGTTCAGAAAAGTCTTTGGGGATCTTTACATCCTGCCTTGCTTGCAGTCACTCAGTTCTCTTCCTGTGCAGAAAGCAGAGAGGTGCTGTGGACCAAGCATTTTTACTTTAAATGTTCAAAGGGAGAGTCACGAAAAAGAAAATGAAAGGAGTGAGAATTCTGGAATTCTGAGAAGAGATGATGCCTGTGGTTGGGGGTAATTTATCACTCATCTTTCCTTCTTCTTCTTCTTCTTTTTCTTTTCTTTTTTTGTTCTAATTATTCCTGACTTATCATAAAGGACACAAAGCTGTATGGAGCTCTCATGCCCTCCCAGGTTCACCACGCTCCCAGTATCTACATGTGGTCACCAACACAGAAGCTCTCTGAACCCATCCTTTGGGGTTTTTATAGAGGTTCCATTATGTAGGCATGATTGATTAAATCATTGATCATTGGTGATTCAATGGTCAATGATCTGAGACAATGATGAAGGTCTGGACTCAGTCTCCAGAGCCTCTCCCCAGAGTTTGCGAGTTGAAAGTTCCAACCTCTAACCATGCCGTGGTCTTTCTGAAAACCCCCATCCTGACACTATCTAGGGACCCCATCCACCAGCCATCTTGTAACATACAAAGGAAACACTCAGGAGATTCCAAGGATTTGGAGCCTCTTGTGCCAGAAACCGGGACACTCCCCTAAATTCCCTCTCCTTTGTCCTCTCTCACCCTCCCTACTCTTCCCTTTACTCTCCCTTCTCTGGCACTTCCCTTTTCTTACTGATCTCCTACTCTAGGTCCCTTGTTGGAGGAGGGCATCAAAAAGATGTGATGGCCAGTTGACCCTCCAACTAGACCAGAGCAATTGGATACTCCCCACCCCTCCCCTGTCCTTGGAAGGTGAGACATGCTTGCCTTTCCCAGGGTAGAAGAACCCTGAGGACACAGCCTTGAAATAGTAAAGTGTTGATACAGCTTGGATGGTATGTGTGACTGAACCCAGGTAAGGCCTCTGTATAAACCTTTAATATTCTGGCGGGCAGGTGCCGAGATCTACTCATCTTGAGGTGCCCAAGACAAGCCTCATTAAGTTCCCTGCTTATTGAACCTGCCACCTGCCCATCAGGAGAGTCTGCCTCTTTCTTTGGTCCCTCCCTGTCCCCTGAGTATGGGGACCATTTTCAGATCTCACCAGGGGAGCTCCCAAGGAGATTGCGAAGCAACACCCCTGCCTCTCCTTTTCATCTCTCTGCCTGTCCCATCCCCATTTTCACCGGCTCTGAATTACCTGTCTTTTATATTCCCTGTAGCCACCGCACCCCACCCCAGCAGGCGCCTTTAGGAAAGCTGGATCCAGCACCAGACCCTGCCTCCTGGCATACATCTTTAGCATTCAGTTTCCTGCTTCAAGCTCAGCTCTGCATATTAAGTACGGCTTGAACTTTTCCCCTTTTTTCAAAAATGTTTCTTCCAAATGCTCATGAGCACTTCTAACCACTTTCAGTATGTTTTGATTTGCCAGCTGTTTCTTCCTGGCACTCATCTAAGGCTCCAGCCATCTGCTCGCCAAGTTGAAAAAGGGAACATAGAAACATGTTTTTCCTGCAGCAACACACACGCTCTGACCTCTCTTTCTAACCTTGCTCTCAAATCCGGTCACTATGGGATGCACAGTGTGTCTCTATGTAGCCTCTGCAAAATGGCAACACAGAATAGCAGGTGGTTCCCACGTGAAAAAAAAAAATGACAAAGAAGCAACCCTGTATAGCAAAGATAGGGGAAGCAGGAAAGAACTGAACAATTACTAAGTACATGGAAAGTACTGGGAGTGAGAAATTTGCCTAGCAACTCCCAGAACTGGTATTAATTCCCTGTCTCTGGGGTTCTGATTTGGGGTGTGGGGAAGGATTAGAGGAGAAGATTTCTAAAGTCATTTCAGGACTCAGATAGCTATAAAGGAAAGTCCATGCGTCTTGAAGGCCTAGACTTAAATTTTTCTGTGACTTGATCTTTCTCTCTCTCTCTCTCTCTTTTTCTTTTGCGGTATGCTGGCCTCTCACTGTTGTGGCCTCTCCTGTTGTGGAGCACAGGCTCCGGACGCACAGGTTCAGCGGCCACGGCTCACGAGCCCAGCCGCTCCGCGGCATGTGGGATCCTCCCGGACCGAGGCACGAACCCGCGTCCCCCACATCGGCAGGTGGACTCCCAACCACTGCACCACCAGGGAAGCCCTCTCTTTTTTTTTAATGGATCAAATTTGGTTTTATTGATTGATATTTTTTTAAATTGAAGTATAGTTGATTTACAATATTGTGCTAGTTTCAGGTGTACAGCAAAGTGATTCAGTTATACACACATACACACACATATAAATATGTATATAATTGTATTGGTTTTATTTCCCAATTCTTTTCCATTATAGTTTGTTATAAGACATTAAATATAGTTTCTGACTTAATCTTTCTTATTATCATTTTTTTCACCTACAAAAGAGAGACAACAATGTTCATGTCAAACTTGATATGTGAATTCAGGGAGAAAATACTTATGTAATACTTGGCTGATGATATGAGACTCTGTTAAGTCCATGGGCTCCAGAAAGGCCAATTTCTCAAATCAGAAAGAAGGTTCAGAGAAGATTTTTAAGGTTATGAAACATTCAAGTGTACTTAACCCAGCTCTCCAGGGCCTACCCTCAGTTTTCCTGGAATGCAGGGTCTCTTTGGGAATCACAGACATTCAGAGACATACCTGTCTAATGGGCTGAACCTTCAGGCCTTCAGCTCAGATGAGTGGTTCTACTGCAGACTGAAACCTGGCGACGGCAGCAAATCTTCACCTTCGTTGCTACGATTCTAGTTTGGACTCGGGACAGCCAACATTCTTATTCTGGGCCCTGTGCTCTGGAAGGCCCAGCTCTGCCTGCCTCTAGCTGGAAACTCCATAGATCACCCTCTGGGGACCTGAGACCCTGGCCTTTCCTGCAATAATAGGCCCTCACTCTCTTTCAGGGTTCCTGCAGTGGGCAAATGTGATGGTGTGAGTGCTCTTTTATAAAAAAATTTATTTTATATTGGAGTATAGTTGACTAACAATGTTGTGTTAGTTTCAGGTGTACAACAAAGTGATTCAATTATACATATACATATATTTATTCTTTTTCAGATTCTTTTCCCACTTAGGTTATTAAAGAATACTGAACATAGTTTCCTGTGCTACACAGTAGGTACTTGTAGGTTATCGACTTTAAATATACCAGTATGTATATGTCAATCCCAAATTCCCAATTTATCCCTCTCCCCTTTCTCCTTTAGTGACCATAATTATTTTTTTCTAAGTCTGTGAGTCTGTTTGTGTTTTGTAACTAAGTTCCTTTGTATCATTTTTTTAAGATTCTGCATATAAGTGATATTATATGATATTTGTCTTTCACTGTCTGATTTTCTTCACTTAGTATAATAATCTCCAGGTCCATCCATGTTGTTTCAAATGGCATTATTTCATTCTTTTATATGGCTGAGTAATATTCCATTGTATATATGTACCACATCTTCTTTATCCATTCCTCGATAGACATTTAGGTTGCTTCCATGTCTTGGCTATTGTAAACAGCTTTGCAATGAACACTGGGGTGCCTGTACCCTTTCTAACCATGGTTAGATCCTAGAAGGTGTGGGGTGTATTTGGAGCTTGGGCACAAAGGCTAGTGTGTCTAAACACATGAATGCAACCCCCTACATGGAACAGCAAAGAGCTAAGGTGAGAAAGAAGGGCATGGGCTGGGTACCTCCACTTGATATTATTTAAAAACTCATAGATGATGTTGGGGACGGGGACCATGATCCAGGCCACTGTGATCCCCAGATATACCATGTTCCTAACTAAAACCAATTTTCCTTGTTTCCTGTCAGTCCATTCTCTTTATAGAAACCAGAATGATCTCTTAAAAGGAAAATCAAATCAATTCAATGTTGCCTTAGAATCCTCAATGATTCCTCTGCAGTGAGAAGGCAAGCCCCACTCCTCACCAGTGTGCAGGGCCCATGACCACACCTTCCCACCTGCCTCACCTCCCTTGCCTTCCCTCCCACTTTCCCTGACTCCCTGCTTCACCCCTAGCCCCTCTGCTTTTGCCGCATCTCCTTACATACGTTATGGGGTATCTGACTCCAATTCCTCAGGTCATCTTCTCAGATAAATCTTCTGTTCTCCTCCCAAGCCTTCACCAGTCCCTCTTCTTACCTGTATTCATGTATTGGAAAACTTTTAAAACATTGTATCATCTATGTCTGTGTTTGCATGTTTATCTCTGTTGCCCGTATCATAGCTGAGTGGCGCTCTGAGTGCCTTGTGAGCCGCCTTGCCCGCATCTTCTCCAACTGTGTCCAGCTGATAGTGGGTGTCACTTGAATCACTGGCTTGAGGATCTCATGGACACCAGACATGCAAAAGAATAAATGAGGGCTTCAGGGCAGAGCTCAGGTGCAGCTCAGATGTAAGAAGGCATGGAGCGATAGTTCTGCTCTTCTCTTGAGGCTGTTCTTGCCCCTCTACCAATGTGCACCCACTCCCAGAGCATTTCAGTGAAATCTGGGGAGGAGCAGCAGGCTGTGGTATAAAGACAAAAGCCATATCAGCAGGTGTTGGGAAAGGCAGTCATGCCCAGCTTGTCACCCCTTGTGTGGTTCCATAAGAGTGGCCTTGGGCCAGGGATGTTTCCTTGTAAAGAGGTAAAGGAGCCACACATACTGAGCTGGGGATGTTGCTGTGTTTGGGAACATGATTTCCTGGTCTGGCTTGATGTATGAGCTTTGCTTTGCTCTGCTTGAGCACGTGCACCAGTGGCCCAGGCCAACCCTGCTGCTAGGTCCAGTCCCCCAGGGAGGGCAGCACAAAGGGGGTGCGTGCGCTCACACTGCTCGGGTTGTGCAGAGTGCAGACCCAGTGGGGATCTGCCCCTGGGGACCCAGTGGACTGCAGGGTCTGAATCTCCTGCACTCTCTCTCCTCTCATTATAAAGATACACCGCTTGAGGCTGGGGTGTGTGTTGTCTAGTCTTGGTGACCTCCAAACCTGCACTGGTCTCTTTCCAGGGAGGAACCTATCTGCCTTTTAATCTTAGCTGCAGTCATGTTGGATTCTTCCCTGAGGCACAGCCTGACCACTCTGTGAACAGAGACACCCTAGCAACTCAGAAGCACGACAGTGAGGCCCATTCTGGAAGAGCAGGTCAGGAGGGAGAGCAGGAGCCCCTCAGAAGAAAACTGCAGTAAAGAACCCACAGGCAGCCTGTGGTGCCTCCCTGGGGAAGCTGACCCTGGGACGGGCAGAGATGGGTGAGCTGTGAAGACAAGTCAGGCCCAAGGATCAGAGCAATGTGGGCCTTGCACCATTTTATGTGGTGCAAATCTTTTTCCAGTTTTTGTTTGTTTGTTTAAGACTTTATTTTAGAGCAGTTTTAGGTTCACAACAAAATTCAGAGAAAGGAGTAGATATTTACCATATACCGCTTGCCCCTACCCATGTAGGGTTTCCCCATTATTAACATTATTTACCAGAATAGTGCATTTTTTACCAAGGATGAACCTCCATTGACACATCACAGTGGCCCTTGGTGGTATATATTCTACAGATGTGGACGAACGTATAATGACATATCCATCATTATAACATCATACAGAATATTTTCACTGTCCTAAAAGTCCTTTGTGCTATTTCTATTCATGTCCTCACCCCACCCCACCTCATCCCACTCCCAGCAACCACTGATCCTTTTACAGTCTTCGTAGTTTTGCCTTTTCTGGCATGTCATATAGTTGGAATTATAAACTGTATAGCCTTTTCAGATTGGCTTCTTTCACTTGGTACAATAATATGCACTTAAGGTTCCTCTATGTTTTTTCATGGCTTGATAGCTCCTTCCTTTTTAGCGCTGAATAATATTCTGTTGTCTGGATGTACCACAGTTTATTCATCCATTTACCAGTTGAAGGCCATCTTGGATGCTTCCACTTTTTGACAATTAAGAATAAAACTCCTATTAAGAAGTACAAATTATTGTGTATAAAATAAGCTATAGGATATATTGTACAACATGGGGAATATAGACAATATTTTATAATAACTATTTATGGAGTATACCCTTTAAAAATTGTGAATCTCTATGTTGAACACTTGTAACATATAATATTACAGTATGTCAACTATATCTCAATTTAAAAAAAGAAAAAAATGTACATTATAAAAAAAGAATAAAGCTGCTATAAACATCCATGTGCAGGGTTCTGTGTGGACATAATTTTTCAACTCCTTTGGGTAAATACCAAAGAACTTGATTGTTAGATCATATGGTAAGAGCATGTCAAGTTTTGTAGGAAACTACCCTCCAAAGTGTATCATTTTACACTCACACTGGTTTGCATTACAACCCAGCAATGAAGGAGAGTTCCTGCTGCTTCCACATCCTCACTGGAGCTTGGTATTGTCAGCATTCCAGATTTTCGCCACTCCAGTAGGTGTATAATTGTATCTCACTGTGGTTTTAATCTGCATTTCCCTGATGACATATCATGTGGAACATCTTTTCATAGGCTTATTTGCCATCTGTATACTTTCTTTGGTGAGGTGTCTGTTAAGGTCTTCAGTCCTCTTTGAATCTGTATTTTTTGTTTTCTTATTGTTGCATTTTAAGAGTTCTTTATGTATTTTTGATAATGGCCCTTTATTTGTTTTGTCAACATTTTCTCCCAGTCTGTGCTTGTCTTCTAATTCTCTTGATACTGCCTTTCACAGAGTAGAAGGTTTGAGTTTTAATACAGTCCAGCTTATTAACTATTTATTTCATGGCTCATATCTTTGACATTGTCTCTAAAAAGGCATCACCATAACCAATGTTGTCTAAATGTTCTCCTGTGTTATCTTCTAAGAGTTTTATAGCCTTTCACTTAAAATTTAGGTCTATGATCCATTTTGAGTTAATTTTTATTTATTTCCCTGTACTTATTCAGTTGTTCCAGCACCATTTGCTGAAGAGATGATTTTTGCTCCATTTTGTTGTCTTTGCTCCTTGACAAAGATCAGTTGACCATATTTATGTGGATCTATTTCTGGGCTCTCTTCCTTTTCATTGATCTATTTGTCTATTCTTTCACCAATGTCACGCTGTCCTGATTAGTGTAACTTTACACTAAGTCCTGAGGTCAGATAGTGTCAGACCTCCAACTTTGTTCTTCTTCAATATTATGTTGACTTTTCTGGGTTTCTTTTTTTAACTTAAAAGAGTATTTATTTAAAAATATATCTAAAATTGTCCATGCATATTGCAATAGATTTCTGTAAATATTCACATCCAGTTCTTTACAGTATGGTAATCCATAAGGAGCTGAACTAGGATGGAGATTTTTCATTTAACAATTTTTATATTCTTTACCTTTATTATGTTTTAAACTACTTTATTGAGGTATGATTGATATACAAAAGAAAAAATACTGGACTGTCCCTGTTGCCCCTGAAAGCACATACAAGTAAAATTTAGGCCCTAAATTATATTCCCATAGCCCATTTAAATAGTCCTGGAAATTTTTAGCAATATCTGGAAGTGAGATTCAGGGGGAAATTTGTATGTAATGGTAGTCAGAGGTGAAGCGTGATATTTGGAATATTAATATAAATTGTTCGCATTTACAATCCTATGCAAATGAATCCTGGGATATACTGACCACTTCTGTCAATATTTGTGTTTGTTTAAAACATGGTCTGCTTGGGATGAGACTCACCAGTGGCTACTTACAATAAATGGACTTAGTCCAGCTCCCACATTACTCCTATTGCATGGAGGGAAGATCCAACATCCTTAATAAATACTGAATGCTTCATTTCTATACTATATTAGAAATGTCTCAAAGTCTGTTCAGACACTGAGGTGTTCCCCAAAAGCTGGACATAATTCTGAGTTCTCCAGGGGTCATAAGGAGAGGCTTAGCCAAGTCCTAGAAAGAGCATGGCCAGCTTACGGACCAAAAGTCCTCAAGGGACCAGTAGGCCATCCATATATGTGGTTACTAGGGTTGCTGACATAGGAGATTAGGTCTTTGTATATCTTATGCACACAGACCTCAAATTTATTGCTATCTCAAACTCATGACTGCTAGAGCGTGCACACTCCAGCTCCGTTGTCTGAGCCGCTTTGCCCCTCCTTCCAATATCAACAAGCCAGCCTTGTCATCCAAATATTTCAGAAAATGAACTCTGCAGCTCTAACTTCTCCTCCAGAGGATTAGATGGAAGGATACAATTGAATATCAAAATGAAACAACAGTGTGAAAAGTGGGTAGAGTTTCATTTAGTGCAGGCTTTGCTGGCGCTTACATTGTTACTCAGTCTGATTTGCAAGGAAGAAACAGCATGAAAATTCTTCTTCAGGGGACGCAGGGTGGTCAGACCCCTCCAACCTTATCTTAATGAAGGGATATATTTGGATTGGTCTGCAGGATACCTAAAACATCCCTACCTCCACCTACAATATTAGAATACCAGCATTAGCATACACAGTCAAGGAGCATATGGTCGTATGGGCTCAAGGACACAGGAAGATCCATGTGCTCCTTACAGAGGACCTGTATCTCTGTTCAAGGTTTCCCCTTGACAAACAAGCCTGCAACCTAGTGGAACTCAGTAAACACTTGTTTCCTTTTCTTGTAATTCTTATCTTCTTTGAATAACAAAAAGGAAGCTGAGTTCATGCATGCAAAAATACAAGATAAATATCTTCCCAGATCTTCTTTATGCCTATTATGGACTGATTTATTTATTTCATTGCAATATAATTACCTTTATTTCAGCTGAACCATGAATTACAAGAGTTGGAATATTTGCTTTGTCATCAGTAATTCATTTTCATTCCTGGGTATTTAAAGTTTGAGCTAAAATAGAATAGTTACACACACTGAAGCCATGCTTTATAAGAAGACTGATTCCTCATATTCTTAAATTCACCCAGAGAAATCATGCACTACTTAATTCCTGCAGCACTTGAATGCTATTTAGGAGGAAAAGAGGAAAATAAGTCAGAGAACATTACCCTTGATTTCAAAGACATCTGGAAGGCTCTGAGTGTGCTGCTTTGTTTAAGCCAGCAAGTGACAAAAGCTGCTAACAGTGTGATGTTGATGAAAAGACAGGTCCTAGCCTCAGATTCTGCAAACCTGAAGGTTTCCCATATTCCTTTTCCAGAAGGAATATTTCCTCCTGGCTAAGGAAGCATTCCCAAGTGAATCCATCTTCTCCAAAAGTTAGTCTGGGGCTGATAATGTGGTTTGTTTCCAGATAAAAAGATTTCTTATCTATTTTAATAACTTTAGATAAGTATTCCCCATCACTCTTCACATATTTTCTTCTTATCAAACCAGATCTCCATAACCTCTGCAGAAATTTTATTCTAACAATAAGTTCTACAATGACACACTTTTGCTTGTGGTATTAATAATGTGACAGCAAAAGAGGGGATCAAATTAATACCTGTAATGAATCAGTTTACTGTAGGTGATTAATAAAGGGACTGAAACTCAGATATCCAAAACATGACATTTGAAATACCATCATTTTAACCTTTGGGAAAAAGTAGCTGCCATGACTTAATATGTTTATTATTAGAATAATAAGTGAATTATCTAAGTAAGCTTCATGCCTCATTAATTCTCCTGATAAATGCTATATATTGTGATATGTACTGCTAATCAACATTGATACATCTAAGAAGCTTAAAGCTGAAGGGACCTGGGAGTGAACTGAATCGTGCAAGGGCTTTCCAGGATAGCTCTTTCCTATTTTAGAATTTTTAACCCTCACATTTTAAAAGTTGAACACTCCCTGTCTGAACTCCAAGTCTGCTGTGAGGTGGGGTAGGGGATGCGGGCTGTGCTCCGCCCCAGTGCGGAGGAGTATTTTACTACTGACAATATGTATAACGACAGGTGCGCGGTGACCATCAAAACAGATTAACTTTTGGTTGGTTTTATTATTGTTGCTGGATTCCCACAGTCAAGGCACTGCTTATAGCCTGAATCAGGATGGCCCGTTCCCCCCAACATCACCACCACCACACTGAAGATGCCACCACTGTGCTCAAATCCCAAACTCCAAAGTGACTCCAGGGTTTGGGAAAAGGGTAGTGATCAAAACACTTTCTCCTTTATTTAAAACCATAATCTGGGAGTTCCCTGGTAGCCTAGTGTTTAGGATTCCGGGCTTTCACTGCTGTGGCCCAGGTTCAATCCCTGGTGGGGGAACTGAGATCCTACAAGCTGTGCAGCAAGGCCAAAAATAAACAAACAAACAAACAAAAAATCGATTTTTCAGCCTCAACCAGATTTTCTGATTCCTGGACAGGGAAGAAATCTGTCTTAAATTTGAGACAACCAATGATAGATTTAACAGAGCAGTATCTCATTTAACTGGTAAATGAATTTTCTCTCTCCCTGCTTATAAGTTTAAACACAAAAACAATGTGTTCTTCTAACCATTAAAAAAAGAAAAAGTGGCTATGAGCAGAGTTGTATTCACCACACGACATGATCACTTTCATTTTAAAATTTTGTGAGGATGTGTTTACTCTCATCTGGGCAATATGGAAGCCACTGGCAGAAAATGAATTTAAATGAGAAAATGCATTTTTTAAAGCTCTACATGAACTATAAAATGTTCCATAAAGTGCTAGGGTTAAAAAGTGAGCCTCTAAGCCGTAAGTTTTCCCACAACTCTAGCAAACCTAGGTATTGTGAAGGGACTTTGTTCTGACTGTTCTGTGAGTTGGGAAATCCTGTGGGGTTTAGACATGAACAGAGGGAGAACATGCTGAGCCCGTGTGATTTTATTCTTCTCTTTCAATCTCTCTTACTCACTGTTTTCCCTTTTTCTTTTAATCTTCCTTTTAATATATTAATTCATGTACTTATTTTTCTGGCAGACATGCTGTAAAATCACCTACTATGCTGCTGGCACTGTGGCTCAAGGGACATGCCAGGATTGGATCAGATAACCTTTGGTGACATCTGGACAAACACTAAGGAGAACATTTTGGTTTAAAAAGCTGAGTTTCACTGAGTTCCTCATTAGTTAAGATCTCTACACTCATAAAGAGTCCTTCACGCTATTGCCTTGCCGTCCACAACACTCCAGGCTTTTGAACTCAGCGCTTCAACACCAGTTATCAAAATTTCCATCCTCAGTATAATGATATTCTCCAACTAAATTCATTCTTACTTAAGATGTGAAGGAGATTAATTTACAATGCTATCTTTATGTTAATTGCAGAGAATAATGTGGGATTTATCTTTGAACACTTAAAGTTAAGTATATTTTTCCCTTTAGTTTATTTACATAAAAATATTTCAATGTTATTCTTTTTTATTATTATTGAAGTGTAGTTGACTTACAATATTATATTAGTTTCAGGTATGCAAGATAGTGATTCAATATTTTTATAGCTTATATTCCATATAAAATTATAAAATATTGGCTATATTCCCTGTGTGGTACATTACATCCTTGTAACTTATTTTAAACATAGTAGTTTGTATCTCTTAATCCCCTTCACTTATCTTTCTCCTCCCACCCATCCCTCTCTCCACTGGTAACCACTAATTTGTTCTCTGTATCTGTGAGTCTGTTTCTATTCTGTTATATTTGTTTGTTTGTTTTACTTTTTAGACTTCACATGTAACTGATATCATACAGTATTTGTCTTTTTCTGAGTTATTTCACTAAGTGTAATACCCTCAAGTTCTATCCATGTTGTTGCAAATGGCAAATTTTTATACTTTTTATGATTGAGTAATATTTCCTTGATTATCTTCTTTATCCATTCATCTGTTGATGGACTATAATGACATTCTTATTAATAAGATTAAATAGTGTTTAACATATATTTAACCAAGGAAAAAACTGTGGAAGACAGATTTAGCATCCCAAGTAAAATTACACCAGATAAAATAAAATCAACATCTAGAGGTAATTAAGTACAGATCAGAAAGTTCAGTAAAGCAAATCAAGGAAGAAGGAGCTTGGATGAAAAGTCTATACTTTAGATCTGATGTGCCGGAACATGGGGTGGCTTGGAAGAGCTACCAAAAAAGATAAAGAGGTGAGATGAAAATGCTCAGGATCACAGTTTACAGTGGCAACTGACAAAGATGACAGAAGACAAAAAGAGAAGAAGTGAAAAGCATAAAATATCTGTATTTAGAAATTAGGATGTTAAAAAATTCTATGTTTAAATAATTATACAAAAATTATTATACAATATTTTGGATACTTATCAAAAGTTAAGTGAATAACTGGATAAATTGTAATGTTTCTTTACTTTGCAGTTCCCTGTACTTAAAAAAATATTATACAGAACATAAGCCTTGCAGCCAAAGCAAAATAGACAAGATTCAATGAAAAAGCATAAAAACATGATTTAAGTGGAAAGACAGACGTTGAGTTTATGATGATAGAGGTATATTATGTGGATAACTTTTTCAAAATAGCTTCATCTCATTGAATGCAGCCCCATTTCTTCAGTTCTGGTGTCCACATCTTTCTCCGATGGACCAGAGACCTGCTGAAGGGCCCTGTAAGTCCAACTGACCTTGGCATTCTTTATTTCTGTGCCAATAGCTCTCTACATGGGTGAGTGGAGCCTGTTCAGGGCTGAGATCATGGATACAGGACTATCTGAGCTCTGTGGTTTCACTGGCATTGAGAGATCGATTGGCAAGGTGCAAAGAATTAAGGTGTGATAGACCCAAGCAAGTGATTTTCATTGTTATTGTGGAAAATCTGATTTTACTCAGATATAGTTGTGCTGTTTTCCCATTAAACATGAAGCATTGGCCTTTCCTGGTGGTGAAAGATGTAGAAGGGCTGACAGTCTTCATGGACTAGTTTTGATAGGAGAGTTTCTTTTTTATTATTATTTTTTCCCATAGTTCTGACAAAGATGACTGTTACCAATGGCAACAATGGCAGTAGCTTAGCTACTCCTGTGGTGGGATCTTCAAAAATGATGAAACCATGGATGGTGTTATATTCTTAAAACTGTCAATGAGCCAGCTGCCGCTGTGACTGCTCATGGTTTGTTCAAGAAGATTCCTCCCAAAATGTGTTGCTATTTGACCTGAGAGTCAGCATTTTAACAAGACTGCCCTCAGTAACCAAAAGTATAATGTCATATTTACTGCCTTGGACACTCATATGGGTAGAGAATCTGACTACTGAGTGGGAAGCCATTTAGTGTTGAATTCAGAGCAAGCACATAACGTAGCTCAGTGAGAACATTCACCTCTGTAGTAATATGACCATGGTAGCCAGCCACACCCTGTCCTTTCCAGCACCCAGTCTTGGACTGAAGTTGATTCCTCCTAAGAAGGGATTAAATTCTATATCTTAATACATATGCCTTGCTTGAAAATCAGAATGCTGGCCTGGTCGATGGGGCCTGGACTCTGTAGGCTAAGCTAGACAAGTCACAGATGCATGACATTGGTGAAGTTACCCACACGGCCAAGAATCAGTTAGAGATACCTACAAGGTTCTGATGACAAGAGATTGCTAAACAACATTGTCTATCACTGGCCTTAGCTGTCATTATCTTATGCAACAAAAAATCTGAAAATATTTAGGTCTGGTTGTTTTTGGATGACACTCGTCTTTCCCTTACAATCTCCTATGGCATCATGTCTGCTCTGACTAACAGTAATGGCTCTCTTCCTCCCAAGCTTAGGCAGACCCTCCCGACCTACCTGGCCATCAGTCTGGTGAGCTCATTCAGCTTCGTAAAGATAGGTCAGCCAGGGCCAAAATGATTGACAGGTTTGAGCCCATAAACATGCCTGATGCACTCAGAGCTAAGTAACCTTCAATACTGATGCCTCACCTCCAACAGAATGTCCTATATAGATAAACACAGGAGCACAGGGAAGAAGATTACAGTTACCAATGACAGAGGTCATTCAAGCAAGGAAAATATGGGAACATGAGAAGCCTGAGGTGAACACATCTGAGGAGAATCTGAGAGTCAAGCTATTTTCCAAGACAAACTTGAACTCTAAGTGTTCAACCTGAATGTCATAATGGAAGATGTATAAAATAATGGAAACATGGTCTCTAATCTCAAAAGGTCAACCACTGAGGAGGGAACACAGACTAAACAAGAGACATGTGTGAATAAATATGGTGTGATTGACTATTCTACCCTACAAGAAGGATAAGAGTTAGACTTTTTTAGAGAAGGGAGATGATTTACAATGAGAGAGTCAGGGGTTGACCTGGCTTAGAAAGAGGAAAGGAACCGAGATTTCAGTAAAGAATGAGAATGAGGTTACCCTCATTGCAGGATAATCATTTTAATAATGGGAAAACAAACCATAAACTTGTTTTCTACCTCTGTGACTCTATCTCTGTTTTGTAAATAGTTCATTTGTACCAGTTTTTCAGATTCCACATATAGGCTATATCATGTGATATTTGTCTTTCTCTGTCTGACTTACTTCGCTCAGTATGGCAATCTCTAAGGGGAAAGGGGAGTATGAATTGGGAGATTGGGATTGACGTATACACACTACTATGTATAAAATAGATAACTAATAAAAATCTACTGTATAGCACAGGGAACTCTACTAAACACTCTGTAATAAGCTATATGGGAAAAAATCTAAAAAAGAGTGGATATATGCATATGTATAACTGATTCACTTTGCCATGCAGCAGAAACTAACACAACATTGTAAATCAACTCTACTCCAATAAAAAGTAATTAAAAAGAGAAAAAAATAATGGGAAAGGAAGGAATTTCACAGTGACTCAGGAGGCTGAAAATGTTTGAATCTTCTTGTCTTCCTCCTATTCCATGATTCTTTGAACTAAGGTGTCACGTAGTATTAGATATTTATATTTTTCATAAATTTTAACCAGCGTTATATTATATGGCATTTTGGATACTGGTGTTAAATATATATGTTTATAATAATTATTTCCTTGATACAATCAGATCTAGTGTGGAAAATTAAACACTTGACAATTTCCACACTAATAGCTTAAGTACTAATGAATCTTTGTAGGGGAAATTCATGTCATTGCCATATATGCAATAATGGTTTTGAGCTCTATCAATTTAGGAACTTTGGTAAGGTAAGAGTCTCCTTTATAAATATAGGATTAGAAGGGTAAGTGTTGAAAAGTTATACAATGCATTGTACATAAATTTTCAATGGTTCAAGACGTTTCATTTTGACATTAGCTTTTCAGAAGAGAGATTAAACGGAAATCTTCTTATTTCTCTATCTGTGAAAGGTTAAACCCATTTACCAAATGCACATCCTTTCACTTGGATGATACCTATAAGAACAAAGGAAGTGACATTCCACTCGGTCATTAGTGACTTGTTACCAATGTTTTCAATATAATTTTAATCCTCTTCATGTGCTAGTGATGACTTCAGATGAGGCCTAAAAATCACGACATTTTCGGGCTGTTGCTTAACCCGCAGTATATTCAATAGTCCACTCAGAGTGATCTATTGAAATTAATTTTCAGCCCTTTGACCAGTCATCTTACTCATGAATAAATTGACTTTTGAACACCAGCACTTACTATCTGAATTTTAAAGGGCTAAGAAATATGATTTCATTTATATGTGGAATATAAAAAAAATAAATAAATGAATGCACAAACCAAACCAAACAAAAACAAATATATATAGAGAACAGAGTAGTGGTTTCCAGAGGGGAGGGCAAAATGATAAAAGGGGGTCAACTGTCTGGTGATGGATAGAAACCAAATATTTGGTGGTGAGCATGCTGTAGTGAATACAGAAGTTAAAATAAAATGTACACATGAAAGTTAATGTCATAAATGAATGTTACCTAAACAAATAAATAGAACAAAAAAGACAGACCAGGTGTTTAGCCCAGCTAGTTGATGCCATCTTTGAGATGCCAAAGTGTAGTAACAAAATCCTTGTGCTCTTAGCTTCCAGGATCACTGGTGTTTGGCAGAATCATTCCCTTGCAGCACAAGGCTGAGGTCCGGTTTTCTTGCTGGTTGTCAACCAGGGACTTCTCTCCACTTCCTGAGGCTACAGGCAAGTACCTGCACCTGGCTCCCTGCTCTTACTATACACCTGTTAGCTTCCCTCAAAGGACAGGAGGGGAAATTCTTTCAAAAGGCTCACCTGATTGGGTGCAGCCCAAACAGAATAATCTCCCTTTTGATTAACTCAGAGCCAACTGACTAGAATCCCAGCCATGGGAATGATAGCGTATCATATTCACTTGCTCTTCCCACAAGGGGAGGTGATTATATATGGTATGTAGACCAGGGTGTAGGAATTATGGAGTCAGCTTAGAATTCTGCCCACACAGGCTGATTAGTCTTGTTTTTCTCCTTTTTATTTTTATATTGAAGTACAGTTAACATATAATATATTAGCTTTAGGTGTATTACATCATGATTTGACATCTATATACCTTAAGAGCTGATCACTGTATAAGTCTAGAAGCCATCTCTCACTGTACTAAGTTATTGCAATATTATTGACAATATTAAATATGCAGTATATTATATCCCCAGGACTAATTTATTTTATAACTGGAAGTTTGTACTTCTTAATTCCCTTCACCTAATTCACCCAACCACCACCCCCATCCCCTCTGGCAAGCACCAGTTTTTTCTATGTATTTATGATTCTACTTCTGTTTTATTCTCTTTGTTCATTTATTTTGTTTTTTTTCAGATTCCACATATAAGTGAAATCATATAGCATTTGTCTCTCTCCATCTGGCTTATTTCACTTAGCATAATACCCTTGAGACCCATTCATGTTGTCTCACTAGCAAGATTTCAATATTTTTATGGCTGAGTAATATTTAATTGTGTGTGTGTATATATATGTATGTATATGAGATTATATATATATATATGTAATATAATTTTCTTTATCTGTTCATCTATCTATGGTCACTTAGGTTGCTTCCATATCTTGACTATAATTAATAATGGTACAATACAAAAGGAGCTGCACATATTTTTTTCAAATTAGTGTTTCTGTTTTTTTTTAACTTTTATTATATATTTGCGTATAGTTGATTAACAATGTTGTGTTAGTTTCAGGTGTACAACAAAGTGACTCAGTTATATGTATACATGCATCTATTCCTTTTCAAATTCTTTTCCCAATAAGGTTGTTACAGAATGTTGAGCAGAGTTCCCTGTGCTATATGGTAGGTCCTTGCTGGTTACCATTTTAAATATAGCAAATACCCAGAAGTAGAATTGTTAGATCATATGGTAGAACTACGTTAAATTTTTAAAAAATAATTAATTAATTAATTTGGCTATGCCAGGTCTTAGTTGCAGCACACAGGATCTTTAGTTGTGACATGCAGGATCTTTTAGTTGCAACATGATAACTCTTAGTTGCAGCATATGGGATCTAGTTCCCTAACCAGGGGTTGAACCCGGGCCCCCTGCATTGGGAGCATGAAATCTTAGCTACTGGACCATCAGGGAAGTCCTATCTTTAATTTTTTGAGGAACTTCCGTACTGTTTTCCAGGTGGCTGCACCAATTTATAATTCCACCAACAGTACACAAAGGTGCCCTTTTCTCCACATCCTCACTGACACTTGTTATTCCTTGACTTTCTGATAATAGCCATTCTGACAGGTGTGAGGTAGTTTTGGTTTGCGTTTCCCTGATGGTTAGTGATATTGAGCATCTTTCCATGTGTCTGTTGGCCATCTGTGTATCTTCTTTGGAAAAAACATCTAAGTCCTTTGACTATTTTTAAACTCAGGTTGTTTATTTTTTTTTCTTGTTGAGTTGTGTGAGTTCTTTATGTATTTTAGAATTAACCTCTTATCAGATATATCATTTGTAAATATCTTCTCCCATTCAGTAGGTTGCCTTTCCATTTTGGTAATGGTTTCCTTTGCTGTACAAAAGATTTTTAGTTTGTTGTAGTCCTGTTTATTTTTGCTTTTGTTTCCCTTGCCTGAGGGAAAGGGAAAACATATTGTTAAGACCAATGTCAAAGAGCACACTATGTTTTCTCCTGAGAATTTTATGGTTTCATTTTCTTACATTTAAGTCTTTAATCCATTTTGAGTTTATTTTTGTGTATGGTATGCTTTCATTCTTTTGCACATAGCTATTCAGTTTCCTCAACAGTATTTATTGAAGAGACTCTCTTTTCTCCACTTTTCTCCACTTTATATTCTGGCTCCTTTGTGTTAGATTAATTGACCATATAAGCATGGGTTTATTTCTGGGGTCTCTATTCTGTTCCATTGATCTGTGTGTCTGTTTCTGTACCAGGATCATACTGTTTTGATTACTATAGTTTTGTAGTATAGTTTGAAATCAGAGAACATGATACCACCAGCATTCCTCCTCTTTCTCAAGGTTGCTTTGGCTACTCAGAGTTTTTGTGGTTCTATACAAATTTTAGAATTGTTTGTTCAAATTTTTTGAAAAATGCCATCAGTTTTTTGAAAGGGATTGCATTGAGTCTGTAGATTGCTTTGAGTATATGGACATTTTCACAATATTTACTCTTCCAATCCATGAGCATGATATAACTTACTATTTGTTCGTGTTGTCTTAAATTTCTTTCATCAATGTCTTAGAGTTTTCAGAGTACAGGTCTTTTACTTTCTTGATTAAATGTATTATTTGGTAAATTAATCCTTTTAAGGCAATTGTAAATTGAATTGTTTTTCTTAAATTATCTTTCTGAGAGTTTGTTATTAACATATAGATATGCAACAGATTTCTGTATATTATAATAAATTTGTATTCTGTTATTTACTGAATTCATTTATTAGTTATAATAACTGTTTGGTGGAGTCATTAGGGTTTTCTATATATAGTTTCATGTCATCTGCACTTTGTGGCAGTTTTACTTCTTCTTTACGAATTTGAATACCTTTTATCTCTTTTTCTTGTCTGATTTCTTGTCAGATAGAACTTTCAATACAATTTTGAATAAAAGTGGCAAAAAATATGCATCCTCATCTTGTTCTTGATCTTAGAGAAAAAGCTTTCAACTTTATACCATTGAGTATGTTGTTAGCTGAGGATTTGATGTATTTGGTCTTTGTTATGTTGAGGCTTTATTATGTTTATTTTGTTTCCTCTGTACCCCCTTTGTTGAGAGTTTTTATCATAAATGGAGGTTACATTTTGTTAAATGCTTTTTCTGCATCTATTGAGATAAACATATGATTTTATTCTTCATTTTGTTAATGTGGTATATCACATTGATTTATTTGCAAATATTGAACAATCCATGCATTCCTGGAAAAAATCCCATTTGATCATGGTATATAATCTCTTTAGTGAATTGTTGAATTTAGTTTGCTAATATTTTGTTGAGGATTTTTGCATCTATATTCATGAGGGATATTAGACTGTAATTTTTTTTTTCAGCATCTTTCTACGATTTTGTAATAAGGGCAATACTAGCATAGTAGAAAGAGTTTTGAGGTCTTGTTTCCTCTTCAATTTTTTGAAATAGTTTCAGGATAGGTATTAACTCTTTTTAAAATGTTTATTAGAATTCACCTGTGAAGCTGTCTGGTTCTGTACTTCTGTTTGTCAGGAGGTTTTTGATTACTGATTCAATTTCATTACTAATGTTTATTCTGTTCAGACTATCTATTTCTTCCTGATTCAATCTTGGAAGATTGTACATTCTAGGAATATATCCTTTTTTTTTTTGATTGTTCAATTCATTGCCATATAATTATTCATAGCTGTCTCTTATGATCCTTTGTGTTTCTGTCATCTCAGTTGCAACTTCTCTTTCATTTCTGATTTCATTTATTTGAGGCCTTTGTTTTTTTTTTCTTGAACAGTATGGCTAAAGCTATATCAATTTTGTTTATCTTTTCAAGCAAGCAGCTGTTAGTTTCATTGATTTTTTCTATAGCTATTTTAGTTTTTATTTTATTTATTTCCATCTTATCTTTATTATTTCTTTCCTTCTACTGACATTGGGCTTTGTTTGTTGTTTTTTTTAATTCCTTTAGGTGTAAGGTTAGATTGTTTATTTGAAAAATTTTGTTTGCTTGTTTCCTGAGGTAGGCTTGTATTGCTATACACTTCCTTCTTAGAACTGGCTTTGCTGCTTCAAATAGATTTTGGAATGTTGTATTTCCATTTTCATTTGTCTCCAGTTATTTTTTGATTTCCTCTTTGATTTCTTCAGTGACTCATTGGTTGCTTAGTATCATGTTGTTTAGCCTTTCTGTGTTTGTGTTTTTCCAGTTTGCTTTTCGTAATTGATTTCCAGCTTCATATAATCATGCTCAGAAAAGATGTTTGATATTATTTCAATCTTCTTAAATTTATTGAGACTTGCTTTGTGGCCTAGCATGTGATCCATCCTGGAGAATGTTCCATGTGCACTTGAATGTGTATTCTGCTGCTTTTAGGTGGAATGTTCTATATATATCAATTAAGTCAACCTGTTCTTATGTGTCGTTTAAGGCCAATGTTCCTTGTTGATTTTGTTTGTGAATGATCTATACATTGATGTAAGTGGGATGTTAAATTTCCCTACTATTATTGTATTACTCTCAATTTCTTCCTTTATGTCTGTTAATATTTGATCTATGTATTAGAAGCTCCTATGTGGGTGCATAGATATTTACAATATGATAACCTCTTGTTGGATTGTTACTTTTATCAGTATGTAATATCCTTTTTGTCTCTTGTTACAGTCTTTGTTGTAAAGTCTGTTTTGTTGGAATTAAGTATTGCTGTCCCAGCTTTCTTTTTGTTTCCATTTGCATGGAATAACGTTTTTCCATCTCTTCACTTTCAGTCTATGTGTGTCTTTAGTTCAGAAGAGACTCTTGTAAGAAGCATATTTAGGTCTTTTATTAATCCGTTCACCCACTTTATGTCTTTTGATTGAAGCACTTAATTCATTTACATTTAAAGTTATTATTGTTAGGTATGTACTTATTTCCATATTTTAAAATAAATTTATTAATTTATCTATCTATCTATCTATCTTTGGCTGACTTGGGTCTTTATTGCTGCATGCCAGCTTCCTCTAGTTGTGGCCTTTGTTGTGGTTCATGGACTTCTCATTGTGGTGGCTTCTCTTGTTGTGGAGCACGTGCTCTATGTGGGCAGACTTCAGTAGTTATGGTTTGCAGTCTCTAGAGTGCAGGCTAAGTAGTTGTGGCACATGGACTTAGTTACTCTGTGACATGTAGGATCTTCCTGGACCAGGGCTCGAACTCATGTCCCCTGCATTGACAGGTGTATTCTTAGTCACTATGTCACCAGGGAAGCCCTTTACGTCCATTTTGTTAATTGTTTTCTGTCGGTTTTTGTAATTCTTCTCTGTTCTATTTTTCTCTTCCCTTGTAATATGATGGCTTTAGTGTTATTTTAACTTTATGATTGATTAAGTTGGAGTGCATTCTAAAATTTCTACATTTTTATGCCCACTTCCCTGTTTATGGGTTTTTGTTGTTGTTGTTGTTTTTTTTGCAGTATGCGGGCCTTTCACTGTTGTGGGCTCTCCTGTTGTGGAGCACAGGCTCCGGACGCACAGGCTCAGCTGCCATGGCTCACGGGCCCAACCGCTCCGCGGCATGTGGGATCTTCCCAGCCTGGGGCACAAACCCATGTCCCACGCATCGGCAGGTGGACTCTCAACCACTGCACCACCGGGAAAGCCCTGTTTTATGTTTTTGACGTAATATTTTACATCTTTTAATTTTGTGTATTCCTTAACTAAGTTCAGTGAGAGCTTTATAACTATTACTTTGAAATTTTTATCTGTTAAATTGTTTCTCTCCATTTCATTTAGTTTGAGTTTTTGTCTTGTTCTGTCTTGTTTGGAAGATACTTGTCTCTTAATTTTGCCTGACTCTCTGTGTTTGTTTCTATGTATTAGGTATATCAGTTAGATCTTCCAGTCTTAAAAGAGTGGCCTTATGTAGAAGATGTCCTTTGGGGCCCAGTGGTGCAATCGTTCTTGTTTACCAAAACTTTAGAGGTATCCCCTGTTTGGGCTGCATGCGCCCTCCTATTGTGATCGGGCAGCATCTGCTGCATGTGTGCTGGTGGGTGGGCTGATCCCCAGCCTGGCTAGCTGCTTGGCTCAGCTGAAACTGCTGTAGACTCCATGGTAGGAGGTCTGGACCCTGGTGTGAATATCCATGAGGCTTGGTTGTGACTGCTGTGGGTACACTGGAGGGCAATGCTGGCTCCAGCAAAACTGGCTGTGAGGCTCAACCATAACTTTTGTGGGTTTGCTGTTGTGTGAGGCTGGCCTCACAGAAGGTGAACTGCTTAGGAAGGGTGGTGGTGGTGTTAGCCGGCACAACACCACCCTGGCTGGTGCAGGATGAGAGTTGCTTTAAAGAGGCCAGTCTTTGGGTGGGCAGATTGTGTGGGGCTGGTCCTCAAGGGATTGACAGAGTGGTGTGCACAGTTTTAGGCTGAAGGAGAGTGACAGAAATGTTGTCCACTAGACTGAGCTAGCTACATGGAAGGAGAGTTTTAAAAAATGCACCTGGGGACATCCCTGGTGGTGCAGTGGTTAAGAATCCACCTGCCAATGACAGGGACACGAGTTTGATCTCTGGTTCAGGAAAATCCCACATGCTGCACAGTGACTGAGTCCATGCACCAAAACTACTGAGCCTGCACTCTAGAGCCTGTGTGCTGCAACTACTGAGCCTGTGTGCTGCAACTACTGAAGCTCATGCACCTAGAGCCCATGCTCCACAACAAAGGAAGCCACTGCAATGAGAAGCCCGTGCACCACAACAAAGAGTAGCCCCCACTCGCCGCAACTAGAGAAGGCCGGCACACAGCAACAAAGACCCAATGCAGCCAAAAATAAATAAATAAATAAATTTATAAAAAATGCACCTGCTAGCACTTCTGTCCCTGGAGAAATTTCCACCAGATTCCTGCCCCTATGTCACCACCCTAAAATTAGTCAATGAATCTCCTTCTCCTATGACCCAGCTGCTTTTCAAGCTGCTGCCTCTGTTCTGGGATTTGGTGCAAGTAAATTTGTTTGTGAGCCCTTCAACAGAGGAGCCTCAGTTCCCCATAGCCCTCTAGTTTTCCCAGATGTAAATTCTGATGGTTTTCAAAGCCAGAAGTCATGGGGGCTTGTCTTCCCAACTGGGGAGCCTGATGTGGGGCTTGGACTCCTTGTTTCTTTGGGGAAGGCTCCATAATGGTAATATCCCCCCTACTTGTGAATCGCTGCACTGATTCTGACTGGACCGTATCTCTTCTCCTCTTCTCCATCCCCATGTGGCCTTTTCTTTATATCCTTAGTTGTAGAAAACCTGTTCTGCTGGTCTTCAGGTCATTCTCAGAGATAGTTGTTCTATATGTAGTTGTAGTTTTGGTGTGTCCCTGGGAGTGAGTGAGCTCAGGGTCTTCCCACTTTCCATAGGCTGATTATTCAAAAGGCCTTAATTTCTGAGTAGATTTTAACAGTGTAAAAGAGTGGATAATCTTAAGCTGAACTGGGACAACTCTGTGCTTTTTTCTGGTATGCCTGGAAGTCTGGTACTGACCTTTGTCCAAGATAAGAATGAGATGTGCTAGCTGGTGAATTATAATGTGCTGCATAGAATTTGAAACTTCCCTGGAGGAGCTCAAGGTTAGTGTCTCTACATTTTTCAGAAATGTGTTGATTGGGGGTTTATACCTGTGTACACCAGGTCATTCAGTCTGACTTTGCTATAAGACCAGTGGGATATATAGACCTCACTGGAAACTTTTGCCTGGGGTTTCCTGAAGGCACATTTCCTCATGGATATTTTGACTCATATTCTGAAGGTGAAGCTTCTTTTTGGTGACCAACCACTCCAGATATCTGGACTCAAGAATTTCCTAGAATGTGGAACTTTAGGTGCTAATACTAGGGAAGTCCCAGGAATAGTATATGAGTTGGTTACTCCAAGTTACATTCTGTGCATCTGAGGAAGGACCCTGGGGAGTGAGCAGGATGCTTGTAATACTCTTAGGTACACGATGCCTGCCTGATTTTTCTCTGTGTTCTTTATCTTTACTTCAGCTTTACATGAATTCACCCTATGAAGACTTGTGAGCCCTTTCAGCGATCCTACTCTATGAAACAGGTGAAGCATTAGAAGTTTTTAAAAACAAATGCTCTGACTGGTAGGCAGTAAGTAAGAATTTTGTTTTTAGAACTTTTTTCACATGTCCCTGGGAAGGCTATTAAGAAAGATTATTCAACCTTTTTCAAGAGAAGAGTCATATTTTTACCCTAGGCCTAACTTTTCAGCTGTACACTTATAGTCTTATGACTATAATAATAGGATATCGGTTTTACTGTCATGTAGTGTTTTTGTATTGCTTCATAAAAATTTTTCATACATTTTAATCATTTTATTTTACAACAACCCTGTGAGGTAAATGGGGGAGTTATCTCCATTTTGCAATGAAGAAATGGATTTACAGTGACATGGGTGGTAATAGAATCCAAGATTCAGTTTGTTTGGTGGTCTTCTCATAAATCTACTGAGCCTTATGTGTAAGAGTATGGTTTGGTGTTATTGTCATATATATCACTATGTGCTTTCAAGTCCTTATCTAAATGGATCTTGATACAAAGTCTGTACCTTGGGCTGAGAGAAAGGGAAGGGAGTAAATTAATATTCTTAGCTCTCCCACTATGTGTCAGGTCTATTTTTTTTTTTTGTAAATTGTGCAGAGCATCTTACTTCAATGTCAGAAATTTGATATGAAGATGGAAATATCACCCAAATATTATTGACACATTCGCTGGGGTTAGAGGAGATAGTAACGTTTTTGAGCTCCCACAGCTGGTAAAGCCACTTATTTTGTTCCCAAATACATATTCTTTGTAGTTTTCCAAGACTGTGACATTGTGCAGTTTGATAGGACTTTGACACCTGATTGATTAAAAATCCAATGATATTCAGCATCTAGTTGGAAACATTTTAGGAAGCAGTTTTTTCTTATGAAATTTCACTTCACTGGGCAGTGGGGCTTTACTTGTTCAATAGAACTTCTACCTACAAATTAAGAAAATAATTCAAGAATTATAAAATCAATCAGAATTATAAAAGCAAAATGTCTTCATGAAATGTTTGTGTTATACAGCTTATTTTTTGTACTGAATTCTGCTTTAGCATAAAAGAACAACCCAAACTAAAGGTCACAGTAAAAAAAAACAGCTGGATTTATAGTGTAAATATTGTGAATAAATTGTTCATAGTATTACACAGTAATCTTTATGTACTCAATCAGATGAAAATTTCTTTTCAATCTTCGTATATATATCTGTTTATATACACTTAACTATACATAATTATATCTATCTATTTATCTATCCATCTATATATCTGCCTATATTTTAACTTCTGATCACTGTGAATTAAGACACTAAATTTATTTTTTCCATATTTATTGTTAGAAAGACTACAGGCAAACCTGATGTTCAGACACATCAAATGTGTAAGTGAAGATGACAAACAAGTGTGCTTAGTTTTTATTCATGGCTCTATTTAATATCCGCATTCTTGTTTTACTATTTTCATTTGATTAACACTTCAATAAAGCTGAGTGACTGTATTTTATTATCCATGTTGGAGTAGAGATTTTGACACTCCTTCCAGTTCTTCTTTCTGGTCTGGGACTCATGCTCCTCTACCTTCTGCATTCTTAACTCCTAATGGATAGAGTCCACCACCTTCAGATAGCCACCTTTTGTCAACCAGAGCTATTGATTCCCAAACAGTCAGGATGTCAGTCCACCTGAAATCCCGCACCTGCAGGAAACCTCCTGGGTTTCTTCCTCTTCTCCCCTTGTTTCTTCAATGCCTTCTGGGGATACATCCTTAATAACTAGCATGCATACATGCCCTTAACTCATGCTGTGCCTCTGGAGACCCTAAATGAAGGCATTGTTTACAATATCACATATGAATTATATATATATATATATATAGTCTTTATGTCAAATATAACTTTTAAAGCTCACTTTTAATAATTGGAAATACTTACAATTATTGGTAGGAATTGGGAGGAAAGTGATGTACTGGGAAGGGTATAAAAAGGATGGAGGGATGGTCAATTCTCTGACTATAGCTTCTTAGATTGTTGACATTTGGAGCTCCATTAATGTTTCATATTTTACCTCCCCTCCACCACACACCATATTCAACAAGGATGGGGAAAAATCTCCAACCTGAAAGAGAAACAAATGTACTTACTGCTTTTAAAATGAATAAAATTGCCACACTGGTTGGAGAAACAAAAGCTAACTCAAGTAATATTTGCACACTGTACTTTGACTCTACACCCTCAAGCTAAAACAAAACAAACAAACAGAAAAATGATAATAACTATTGGCTATTTTTTTCTTTTTTTTCTTGCAGATATATAGGTTAGCTATTCTGAAGTGACCTTTTGTACGTTCTAGGGCTGAACTAATAATATCCCATTGTGGATAATGGGAACTAGGTTTCTCACTGTCAGATATAAATTATAAATATAAAATGAATTCTGTGGTACTGCATTGAAATCAAAGGCACCAATATAAAATCATAGTTTTATATAGATGGATAAATAGATAAGATATATTTATATGTTGAAATATATATATACAGATATAATTATATATAGATATAGTTACATAGATCAATTGTTGTATATGAATATAACTACATCTCAGTTTCACTATAGATAGATATAGAGATGAATATATATTGGGTATAACTATCTATGGCTACATAAACTATGTATCTAAATATATTATCTATATCTCTATCAAAATATGCTATCTATAATATGTATCTATGTATCTATGTATCTATCTATGTATCATCTATTAGCTCTGTTCTCTCAGAAGGGCTAGGAGAATTATACCATAGTAGTAATTAGGAAACCTAGTGTCCATATTCACTAAAAGGAACCAAGGTTCCTTGGAGGAAGGGTTAATGCTACGGCTGGGGCAGAGAAAGGACAAGATGAACCTGCAACATCTCTATGTCAGAAAGTAAGGGAACTTCCCTGGTGGCGCAGTGGTTGAGAGTCCGCCTGACGATGCAGGGGACACGGGTTCGTGCCCCGGTCCGGGAAGATCCTACATGCTGCGGAGCAGCTGGGCCCGTGAGCTGTGGCCGCTGGGCCTGCGCATCCGGAGCCTGTGCTCCACAACGGGAGAGGCCACAACAGTAAGAGGCCCGTGTACCGCAAAAAAAAAAAAAAAAATTGCTATTGGGTTTCCCTGGTGGCGCAGTGGTTGAGAGTCCGCCTGCCGATGCAGGGGATGCTGGTTCGTGCCCCGGTCCGGGAAGATCCCACATGCCGCGGAGCGGCTGGGCCCGTGAGTTATGGCCGCTGAGCCTGCGCGTCCGGAGCCTGTGCTCCGCAAAAGGGAGAGGCCACGGCAGTGAGAGGCCCGCGTACCGCAAAAAAAAAAAAAAAAAAAAAGAAAGTAAGGGAGATGCTTAGGGACAACACACACACACACACACACACACACACACACATGCACGCATACATACCAGAGCTGGATTTAGGGACTCCTATCAGATAATCCTGAGACAATTTGCATGCCAAAATAAGTATTAATTTATTATTACCTATGAAATAAAATAAGAATCCATGTGTTTATACTTATACAAGAAAATGCTGGGGAACTTTTTCTTACATTGGAATGTCAACTAATATTTACAGAAAGAATGATAGAATTAGGAAACTACAATGTGGTAACCATCACAGTAATAATTGTTTTAGGTAAGGCACATCAGTAGATGCTAAAACTAGTGGGAGAAAGTTTGAAGAGTAACAGAATATTTACATGTTATCAAAGTATCTATAAACAGATACTTTATTATAAAAGGAAAAATAGAATTTTAAGTGGAGTGGTATGGCAGACATGAATTTAATCAAGTAGTTGACATAATATGTATTGAGACAAATTGATATTTTGTGACTTCTGCTATGAGCCAATGAGAAGATCACCATAACACTTCTGGGATATTTCTGACAAAAGTGAATAAAATCTATTCAATGATGAGGAAACATAAGACAAATTCAAATTGATGGGCATTTTAGAAAAATAAATTTCCTGTACTTATCAAAAACTCAGTCATTAAAGGTAAAGTGAAATTTAACAAAAGTTCAAATTAAATGAGTTCTGCATAATATGAGAGGAACATAATAACTGAATGCAACTCACAATCTGTGTTTCTATAAAGAAAATTATTGAAATAGTCATTAAAATTTCAATAATGTTTATAAATTAACTAATAGTGTTGTATCAGTGTTAGTTTTCTTATTTTTATAACTGCATTGTGATTATGTGAGGGAATATCCTTGTTAATTGAGGAACACTATCTCTGCAACTTATTTTGAAAGGATATGCAGATGCATAATAGGTATATCTACCTTCCCACGGGAAGAGACAAGTCTAAGGCAAATGTAGGAAAATGTTAACATTTGAAGAATCTGTGTGAAGAGTATACTGGAATTCTTTATACTAGTCTTCTAATTTCTATGTATGAAATTATGTAAAATGAAAAAAGTTGCATAACCTATTATATATCATTTATTTCCCCAAATTTTCCAGTTTATTTGGCTTTTAACATTGTTATGATTATTATTTATCTATGGAGGTTTTCTCTATACATTTGGCTTGGCTATTATGCTTTTCGAGTAATTTCCAGATTGCTTAGAAATTCTTCTTCCACCTAAGGTCAGGTAAGTAATTACCTACTTTTATATATACCATTCTTATTAAAATCAAGACATCTTGATGGTAAGATTCACAATTATTTTGTGCACCACTAAGAAATAAAACTAAGACATGCCATTCATTGTAATGTGTATCATTATTTTAATGATATTAAAATGTTGAAATACACAGATGTTAGAACCAACAAAATACAGCATTTCCTTAATTATTTTGGAAACATTCAACTCTGAAATTCATCTAAAATGTATTTTGGCATTTGTTATTACAGATTAATCTGAGGCTCCTTTATCATCCAATTATATATTTTTCTAATATCTTCTACTGCTTTTCCACTTACTGAATCTGCCTTTGTCTTTTCATAGAGAAATGTAAACTATTAATCTTGTTATTGAGACTCAAATATTAATCTTACTTTTGCCAATTTGTATAATGATCTATGTTTTTTTTTTTTTTTTTTTTTTTTGTGGTATGCAGGCCTCTCACTGTTGTGGCCTCTCCCGTTGAGGAACACAGGCTCCGGACATGCAGGCTTAGCGGCCATGGCTCACGGGCCCAGCCGCTCCACGGCATGTGGGATCTTCCCAGATCGGGGCACAAACCCGTGTCCCCTGCATCGGCAGGCGGACTCTCAACCACTGCGCCACCAGGGAAGCCCCACAATGAATATTTGATGTGGAATTCTGATTATTGTATACCCATCTCTCTAGGAAGCCCAGGACAAGTCTCGCTTGCTGTTACAGTCCTAATGTGGTGCCACATTCTTCCTCAGAATTTGTTAGAATGATCAGAGACACACTTGATTCTGATCAGCTTTCCACCCAACTACTAAGCTAGTGCCATTGGATGGAATACTGAGCCCCTCTGGAAAATTCTTCTTTTTACTACTTCCATTATCCATACTTTCAAGCAATTTCCTGAAGAAGAGGCACGACTCTTCTAAACTACTGAGCCAATAAGAGAAATCTGGTGTATTAGTATTGCAGCTCTACCTCATCATTATAGTAAGCCAAGGAGGGAAGGGACCAGGTAATTTCTGAGGATGTGACTTTGTCTGCAGAGAAGTTCCTTGTTTTTGAAGCAGTATTCCTCACTCATGGGTTTCTACACCTACATAAAATATTAAGAAATAAAACTGTCATTAATAACAGCAATAGAAAATGACAACAACATGAAATATGCTAATAATAAAGACTGAGTCATCATCACAACCTCTCATACGAGATAGATTCATGTGGCTCACATACCAGTTTCAATGTTCTTAATGAGTTAGGGGACATGGTCATCTGCTGAGGAAGCAAAGGCAAGTGTTGGGTATGGGGAGAGTAACAGAGTTTTGTAAAGGCTGTAAAAAGACAAAATGAGTGGATAAATGAACTGCAGAATAATATGAAGCTTGCAGTATTCAATTAAGAACACAGCTGACATTCAATTAAGAACATATAATGACACAAACCATATCTTTAAGGTAAAGTTTCTTCAGTACCCTTCAGCCCTGGTTTAGTCACATAAAAGGCAGACTTGTTTCCTTCCATATCAGAAATCCTTTTGACAATATGTGACTATATCCTTGAATACTTCAAAATGGAAAGGAATTAACTTCATTGTTACAAAAACGATTTCATGGTTAAATTGTTCTTATTTTAGAATCTCAAATATTGAGGCAAACTATTCTTTTTTTGACGTCTTTATTGGAGTTTAAAAATTTATTTTATTGAAGTATAGTTGACTTACAATGTTGTGTTAGTTTCTGGTGTACAGCAAAGTGATTCAGATATATATACATATATATATTCTTTTTCATATTCTTTTCCATTATATTTTATTACAGGATATTGAATATAGTTCCCTGTGCTATACAGTAGGACCTTGTTGTTTATCCATCATATATATATATATATATATATATATATATATATATATGTGTGTGTGTGTGTATGTATAGTTTGCATCTGCTTACCCCAAACTCCCCATCCATCCCTCCCCAACCTCCCTCCCCCTTGGAAACCACAAGTCTGTTCTCTACGTCTGTGAGTCTGTTTTTGTTTCATAGATACTGTATGATATCAGTTATATGTGGAATCTAAAATATGGCACAAATGACTTATCTATGAATCTATTCATTTTGTAAATTTTTATCTGTTGCTTCTAGATCTGCTCCCTTGGACATTCTCATTATTTCTTGATTACTTTTATATCAGCCTCTTCTGATAAGCAGATCCTGTTTACTTGTGACCCCATCCCACCTCTGGGATGGCAGAGTCAGCAGTATTATAGGACCTACACTTGTCCTTGAAGGAACAGTGGGCTCTGCTTGTGGCTCTTCCTCCTTCGAAAAAAATTTAAGTATAGAGTTTATTGAGATAAGTATCTAAACATATTTATCATTGTTTCTCATCTTTCCCAGTCAGCTTCTTTAATGTTTATTATATTCTTCCTCGATACAAAATTCTCAAGCTAAATTTTAAAAAAATAATTTTCACACAGACAGAGGAAAAAATGATGTTTCTAATAAAGTTTAGGAATAAACAAAAAGGAGTAGGAATGATAGCTCTAGGTAGGCTTAGTGCCTGAAGTTATTTCTTTAGTTCCCAGATGTATATTTTTAAATTAACTGAATCATAAAATGAGCTGATGTCTTGAGAGGCAAAGGAAAAATACTTTTTATTGGCTAACATCTGAAAGAGATTTCTTATAGTTTATATGCTTGCAATAATGAACCAAGCCTAGGAAATAGTGAGAAGGTAACCTACAGAGGAGGCACAATGCATAAACAATACATAGTGTAAGCTCAATGTCCATGTAGAAATTGTTTACAGTAATCCTGCTACAAACCCAACAAAAAAGAAGCAGTTTAAATTTACATTACATTTAAGTTAATGTTGTTATACAGGGTAATTTAACAAAGAGTTATAGCCTCAAGGTATAGTGTTAGTCTATACTATTTAGTTATAATTTACTTACAAGAAAGATAAAGACTCCAGTGTATTTGCAAGATCAAGAGGATATATAGCACTAAGAGATACACATCTGGAGAGCCATAAAAGTAAGCTATTTGTACCTGAAGTTGAGATGTAGAACACAGGCTGTGTTTATGGACATTTTTACCTTTCGAATTGGGCTGAACATACCAGAATTAATTGTACAGAGCTGAAGGGAACAGGGCATTGAAGTATTCCGTGCAGAGAAAAACTGGAGATCAGTGGCATTAAACCTAGATAGTAGGAGCGTCTACTCTTTGTCTCCATATAATATTTTAAAGTAAACTTCACCTATTCCAATCAATTCACTGTCTGAAGAGGAGATTTGGGAGTATTATTCTCTTTTTTCTTCACTGAGTGAAATAGAAACTCAATTCCTTCAACCCAGCTTTCCTGGTCCATCATGAATGGATGCTGACAAACTTTCAAGCCATCATTCCAGCCTTTTGCCCGCTATTCGCCTCCACCAAGTTGAGAGTACAGCCCAACTTAACCACTCAGCACCCAGCTCGTCATTCCTCCTGGACGGACCGCAGTTGGGTAAAACCCAGAAAACCGTGACACCCAACGTGAGATGGAAAATCTCCATGTTTCACAATGTTTTTGTTATTATTATTAAAGTTATTTGGACTGAACAAATCAAACGTCAAACATTTCAGAAGATTTAGGATAAGCTTTGATATGCCCTGTGCTTGGCATAGTTTTAGACCTAAATTTAAACATGTAAGGAATTTTCTCTCTCTCTCCCTCCCTACATACCCACTCACGCCCCCACACACACTTAAACGGAATTATCTAAATATTCATTATTAGACAGTTAGCCCTTTAAATTCCATATGTAAAATAAAATACTAGACAGTCATTAAAGATGAAGTGCAGCAACACTTTAATTTTTTTTTTTTTCTGGAATAAGTTCACTTAAATAATAAAAGTGTTTCTCTCTGGTTACAGTTTTTAAGGCACTTTATTTTAGAGAGATCAAATGTCCTCCCTTCTTTTCTATATTGTAATAAGAAAGCTATGATTCATAATTAATATTAAAGTATGTGATGCTTTATATTGTTTACAACATAGAATATACATACATAGAAATTAATTAAATATAAAAATAATTATGGTCAAGGGTTTGTTAATTTCCCTTGTCTTTTTTCGAGTTTTGTTATTTTATTGGTCCAGAACTCTTTCCCCCATTTTTCTGGATATACTTTTCTTACGAGGAACACACCTTATCTGATTCAAGCTTTCCATCTCCAGGCACCAAGGCGGGATCATGAATCAAGCCTAAACAATTCTGGCTCCACGGGTTGCTGTTAAGTCTGGGATTCCAGCAGCCCTCACTCTTGCCATGAGGAAATAAGCTTTCTTATAGAATTAGGTCAATTAGAAATATTCAGAGCCCCAAAATGAAGAAAGGGAAAGACGTGTCCCAAGCAACATTTTGAGCTATTGTATTAGCTGTGCCTAAAACCAGTCCACATCCCAGTAAGGTAAGTCAACTTGGGGCCTTTCACTTAAGTTGACCTGAGTTGAATTTGCATCATTTGCAACTGGAAGTCATTGCCCATCTCTTGTATTTAAGTATTTCAGTATTACATTGTTTTAGATCCATTGGAGATTAAATCTTTGATCCATATGCCATCACTGTATAATAATAAATGAAAATAAATATGCTCTTAATTCTATTTCATTATTTTATATTTTGTTCTTTAAGCTAGCTTATGTGTAGTTTACTCCCTCATGTCCAATTTTGCTAAAGTTTCTCTGGTGTTCATTTTTTATCTTCTTTTTATAAAAACACTGATTTGAAAGGTTCATTCATCTCTCAAGCTGTTGAAATATTTCAAGTAATTTTTTTTTAGAAAGGACACGTGGGTGTTACACTTTCTTAGTCCTTGCTTGTTTAAATTCCTTTGTTCCCACACATAAATGATAGTCTGTCTGAGGATAGAATATTTGCTTCACAATATAAAAGCCTTTGAAGCTGTGGATATTAGGATTTTTGGAAGTCTGAAGGCAAACATTTTTCTTTTGTAAAAACCTATTTTTTCAGGGCTCTTGTAATTATTTCTTAATTACTTAATAGTTCTATATCTATTAATGGAATTTAATTTGTAATAAAGAATTACCTTAAAAGAAATTTCCAAACTTATCTGACTTCAATAGTGAATTCTATTGTCTTTAAATAGAAATAATAGTAATACTGCATTAGCTCTTCCACAGAATATGAGATAAGGAATCATACCTTCATACTTTTCTTTTAGAGTCATAAATAACATTGATATAAAAAAAAAAAAAACTGACAAGTACTGTATCTGATTCTGGCCATAATAAAGTATCTATCACCAGACAAGCCATTCTGCCTTTGAAAACTATGCACCTGGAGAGAATATGAAAGCAGTCTTTTCAGAGATTAGATAATGTGACCTCTGAGAAATGGGAAACAGGCAAGATATCAAAGTGGCATTCTGGCTAGAAGTACATTCCAAACTGAAGCCCTGGAAGGAAGGGCCTAACAGTGAAACAATCCTGCAGAGCTGAGGGGTAGAGAAGAGACCTCTGCGAGGCTGAGCCACCGGCTTCTGTGCAGCCTTCACGGAGACAGGGCTACACAGAATTCACAGAGTTGTCGCGAAGTCAGTGACTGCATGCTTAGTTGTCCATGAAAAGGGATATTTTGTGACCTGGAAGAGAACAGTCACTAGGTAACTGTAAGGTGAACAGAAATTCCAAAGGTGGAAACTGCAGAGAAACAGAGGTGTGGGGCTTGGACCCTCAGAACGCCTTGTATCAGAATAATACCAAGTCAAACTCGTGTGCTTTTCCTGCCAAGGCCTAAAAACAAGCATCAAAATGGTCAGTGGAGATTAACTGCCTTCCAAGAAAAAAAAAAATCAACAGCTTTTAAAGGCATAAAACACAAATAAATCTCAGTTCTTTAAAACACTGTACCCAAAGTTGGGGCTAATATATTACATACCAGGAAAAGAGCATATAAACAGACGCAGAAATGATAGCAATATTGAAATAGGCAATTATTTTATTTTATATTTATTTATTTATACAGCAGGTTCTTATTAGTTATCCATTTTATACATATTAGTGTATATATGTCAATCCCAATCTCCCAGTTCATCACACCACCACCCACTCCCGCTTTCCGCCCTTGGTGTCCATACATTTGTTCTCTATTTTAAAACATGTATTATATTCCTACTTACGGAAGTAAAGAAAATGACAAATATAATTAGTGAAGAGAGTATAATATCAGTAGGAAAATATTAGAACAAAATTGAAATCCTTGAACTGGAAAGTAGAATATGTGGAAAAAAATCATTCAGTGAGCTTAACAGCATATTGGAAACTGCAGATAAAAAGATTTAAGGGGATGAAGACAGGTAAAATATAGTGAAGAAAATGAACAAAAACTGGACCACCTGAGGGCAATACCATTATCAAACATACGTGCAATTTGAGATTCAGAAGAAGAGGAAAAAGAGAAACTGGGGTAGAAAAAACCTGAATATGTAATAGGTGATATTTATTCCAAATTAGAGGAAAAAAAAGACACACACACACACACACACACACATACACAGACACATACAAGAGGCTCAATAAATCCCAATCTAGGAAAGGTCTCCAAAAACCAGACCAGGGCTCACTAGAGTAAAAGAAGACAATAACACAGAGGGAATAGTAATTTAAAATCCACTGATTCTCATTGAAAAGAATGCAGGTCAAAAAAAAATGGAGTGAAGTAAGGAAAAAAAATCTATTCAACTAGGATTTTTCTGTATAGAGAGAATATATTTTAAAAAATGAAAATTAAATAAAATGATTTTTTGATATACAAGAACTGAAAAGATATTTACCATGCAGATAGATGTTCAGCATAGAAAATTTTAAGGGGAGCTTTTTAGGTTGAAGGAAAATGATAAAAGATGAAAATTTGGATCTAAATAAAGGAATGAAGAGCGCTGAATATGTGCACATATTGATACAGAACAGTTTAATGTTCATATATCTTACATTCTCTACAGGAAAATAAATTGTTTAAAGGCAAATTAATAACCATGTATTACAGAGTTTATAATACATGTAGATATAATACGTGTAATGACAATGACACAAAAGCCTAGTGGGGGTGGTTTTTACATTATATGTGAAATGTTATAATACTAATTCATGAAAAACTGGCATAAATTTAGAACAATTAATACATATGCAAATACATTAAAAAGGAAGAGGTATAGCTAAAGTCCATTAGCTTTTAAAATAGAATACTATAAATAACAACTCATTCAAAGAAACCAGGAAATAATAAAAATATATATATATTAGACAAATTGAAAACAAGAAAGATGGTACATTTAAACCCATATAAACATACATGATTACATTATATGTAAAGAACAACTCAAAATAAATTGGAGATAATGTCAGACTGGATAAAAACAACAAGAAGACATACTTTTACTTTAAAGACAAAGATGGTTTAATATTTAAAGATGGAAAAAAAAGATAAGCCACCCTAATCCTAAGAAAGCTGTAGTGACTATGTTACTATCAGTAGGTTTTGCGACAAGGAGTCTTACCATGGTTATGGTTTTCATCCTTCTTTAACACATAGAACATATTTATAACTTGATTTATGTCCTTGTTTGTTAGTGTCGTTATATCTGTAGTTTCAAAATCTATTGATTGAATCATATCACCCTCATTCTTTGCATGCCTGTTAATTTTTGTTTGGAATCCAGAACTTGTAATAACTTCAAAATAACTTCTAGTGATGGAAAATAAATAATCTGAAATAAAATATAAACTGGGTCTTTATTCCCATCTTACCCCTAGGTTCTTCATGATCTTTTTTTTTTCTTAGATTCCATATATATGTGTTAGCATACAGTATTTGTTTTTCTCTTTCTGACTTACTTCACTCTGTATGACAGACTCTAGGTCCATCCATCTCACTACAAATAACGCAATTTCGTTTCTTTTTATGGCTGAGTAATATTCCATTGTATATATGTGCCACATCTTCTTTATCCATTCATCTGTTGATGGACACTTAGTTTGCTTCCATCTCCTGGCTATTGTAAATAGAGCTGCAATGAACATTTTGGTACATGACTCTTTTTGAATTATAGTTTTCTCAGGGTATATGCCCAGTAGTGGGATTGCTGGGTCGTATGGTAGTTCTATTTTTAGTTTTTTAAGGAACCTCCATACTGTTCTCCATAGTGGCTGTATCAATTTACATTCCCACCAACAGTGCAAGAGCATTCCCTTTTCTCCACACCCTCTCTAGCACAGACCTACTAGAGAATGGACTTGAGGATATGGGGAGGGGGAAGGGTAAGCTGTGACAAAGTGAGAGAGTGACATGGACATATATACACTACCAAATGTAAAGTGGATAGCTAGTGGGAGGCAGCCACATAGCACAGGGAGATCAGCTCGGTGGTTTGTAACCACATGGAGGGGTGGGATAGGGAAGGTGGGAGGGATGGAGACTCAAGAGGGAAGAGATATGGGAACATGTGTATATTTATAACTGATTCACTTTGTTGTAAAGCAGAAACTAGTGCACCATTGTAAAGCAATTATACTCCAATAAAGATGTTTATATATATATATATATATATATATATATATATATATATATATATATATACATATATACTGGGTAAGATTAACAGTTTAGACATTGCAGTTAAAAAACTATAGCAAAATAAAGCACAGCAAGAAATATAATTGGAAAAAAATGACCAGAGTATCATTTGCCTGTGGAAAAATAATAAGCAATCCAAAATTTGGGAAGATGCAATCCAAGAAGACAAAGGGTCTATGCAAAAATTATTTGATTAAATGAGGGCTACGGTTTTCCAAATTGATGAACAGTGTTTGGACTTGTTTCCTACATACATAAACATATGATAAACACATACAGATATGTGTAGATATATTTGTATGATAGCAATAGCCTAAAGGATATCAGGGGAAGAGCGATGAAAGTGCGCTCTGGTGTAATTCTCACATTCTGCTGAAGTGGTGTCATATCAATTCTTATATATATATACATATACATTTTGCGGTATGCAGGCCTCTCACTGTTGTGGGCTCTCCTGTTGTGGAACACAGGCTCTGGACGCGTAGCCTCAGCGGCCATGGCTTATGGGCCCAGCCGCTCCGTGGCATGTAGGATCTTCCCAGATCGGGGCACGAACCCGTGTCCCCTGCATCAGCAGGCAGACTCTCAACCACTGCACCACCAGGGAAGTCCTCAGCTTATATTTGAGTATTATAAGTTAAAGATGCATGTTGTAAATCATAGAGCAATCTCTTGCTCCCTCTCCCTCTCTCTCCCTCTGTCTGTTTCTGTCTCTCTCTCTCTGTCTATCTATATATCATACACACACACACACACACACACACACATGCACGCACACACTGCTGAACCAAAAGTTCCCAAATTGGGACATACAAATGGTAATAACAAACAACAGCAAAAAAATATATTTAATCGCATTTCTCATGAGGAAAAGGCCAACAAAATTATCAATGTGGTATCTCAGCACAGTCACCTATACGATGATAATTTTTAAAATATTTGTCAAAATGTGGATCAACAGGAACTCTCATAAACTGCTGGTGTGAAAACTGTATGAATTAGTAATATTTGTAATACCACCTTAAAATTGTTAAGTATCATCCATTAAATATGAAAATGGTGACCCTGAATTTCTCCTCCTAGGTTTTTACTTAAGAACAAGGCACACTCCTGTTCACAGGAATATTCACAGCAGTGTAATTATATATACATTATTAACCAAAATGGAAATAGTAAAAATATACATCAACAAGAGCATGAAAAAATAAACTATAGATACAATGAAACACTAGAGAATAGTAAATATTCACAGGCTACAGCTGCAGAGAACAGTATCAATGGCTTTCAAATGAAATTTTGACCACAAAGAAGAGGCAAAAATAACATTAGCTCTGAGTCCATTTACACAAAAAGTTTTTAAAAAGGAATAATTTATATGTATATGTTTGCATGGTAATATGATTAAAAATGCAAAAGTGTATTTACTATGAATATTAGAATGATGATACACTTCAGGTCAGTGAAAAGATAGTGTTTGAGAGAAATCATGAGGGTTATTTCTTAGGGGTTCTGGAAATGTTCTATTTCTTTATCTGGGCAGTATTCACATTTTGATAAATCACTGAGTTATACAGGATGGTTTTTACACTTAAAAGGAAAAATGTGTTAGGTTGAAGGAGAGAGCTTAATAAACGTCCTGTGACAGAAAAAAATATCCAACTACTTCAGATATAATTTATTGTAAATTATTTTTAAGGAATTATCTCACCCACAGTATAAATAATAGTATACTAGTTCATGAAAACACGGAGAAATACATAGAAACTACATTAGGAAAATCCCAAAGGTTTGAATAGAAAAGTACGCATGGTTAATAAGAGTTTTCAAGATAGTAAAAATGCCAATTTACTACAGAATAGTTTTAATTTTATAAAATATAATTCAACATTTTAATGTTACGTTTTTCTTAAGTTTGAAAAAAAGGCTGTACTATTTATCTAAATAATACCTACATGGAACTAGCAAAGAAAATGATAAAAATAATGAAGTATTTCCACATTTTGGAATATTTGACAGCTATTAAAATAATTCTATGAAAAATAATAAAAATGTCTTTAAAGAGAAGGATTATTTACAATTATATTTCCTATATTGAATATATACTAATAGGTTTATGTATGTATATCATACTTATGAATGTATATGAAATATTATTAATCTTTATTTTTGTGTTGTAGGATTTTGGGTTTTTATATGTATTTTTTGCAATAAATATAGCTTATTATGTAGTCAGAAAAGTAATAAATATAGTACCTAACACTATATTTGTCATAAATAATGTACTAATGTGTTAATATGACTATGTGTTAATATCCCTAATATGTGAAATTCTTAATTTGGCAAGAAACATATAAAGAATATAGTTTGAAATTTAGTAATGGATAAGAATCAACAATCTATATGTGAGAAATAGAAAAACATTTCAATGTATAATAAAATGTACATTCAAAAAATAATCAGTAAAATCTTTGAATTGTCAATTTGAATTTTAATTAAAAATAGTAAATTATAACAGGTAGAATGACACAAGCATTCATATATTGGTGGTGAAACCTTAAATATACATTACTTTTTAAAAAATTGACAATATATATCAAGACCCTAAATACATTTTTTTCATATTGACCTGAAAATCCCACTTTCAGGGATTTATTCTAATAATTCAAAATGCTAATAGAATTTATATGCAGACATATTTTGCCATAATACTTTTAACAGCAAAACTAATTTCTGCTTAAATCCACTGAGTATGTTATTTCTGCTTAAATATACCCTCCAAAATTACCAGAAAATGCATTTTAATGAGTCTTCTTCATGTAATAATATAAAAAATGTTACTTTAGACAAGTGAAGATTTTAAAAACTCCCAAACATGTAACACCACACACACAGGAAATAAAAATAAAAATTTTGTTATTTCTGATCTGGGATACAAATAAATATATTCTTCCTCAATCGTCCTATTAAGAATTTCCATTAAACTTAAATAAAATACTTTCTTCCTCAATCGTCCTCAATCGTCCTCAATCGTCCTATTAAGAATTTCCATTAAACTGAAATAAAATACTTTGATACACAGATACAATTTAATATTTAAAAATATGACAGATGTCCTGCAAATATTTCTCTTTAAAATGCATAATATTTAGTCATTTTGCATGAGTACTAAGGGGTAGCCTACCTAATGAGAAACAGAAAACCTTTGGCTTGTTTTCTCAATATTTAATTTGGATGCAATAATTGCAAGTAGACACTAACCTTATTAGGCATAACTGTGCCTTAGTAGACAAGTCCTTTATCAAAAAATGGGCAGAAGAACTAAGTAGATGTTTCTCCAAAGAAGAAGTACAGATGGCCGAACAGCACGTGAAAAAATGCTCATCATCATTAATTATTAGAGAAATGCAAGTCAAAACTACAATAAGGTATCACCTCACACCAGTCAGAATGGCATCATTAAAATGTCTACAAATAATAAATGCTGGAGAAGATGTGGAGAAAAGGGAACCCTCCTGCACTGTTGGTGAGAGTGTAAATTGGTGCAGGCACTATGGAGAACAGTATGAAGGTTTCTTAAAAAACTAAAAATAGAGTTACTGTATAATCCTGCAATCCCACTCCTGGGCAAATATCTGGAGAATACTCTAATTCAAAAAGATACATGCACCCCAATGTTCATAGCAGCACTATTTACAATAGCCTAGACATGGAAGCAACCTAAATGTCCATTGAACATGGATAAGGAATGGATAAAGAACATGTGGTACATATATACAATGGAATACTTCTCAGCCATAAAAAATAATGAAATAATGCCACTTGCAGCAACATGGATGGACCTGGAGATTATCATAGACACACAGACATAGGAAACAAATTTATGGTTACCAAAGGGGATAGTGGGGGTGGATGAGGAGGTAAATTAGGAGTTTGGGATTAATACATACACACTGCTGTATCTAAAATAAACAACAAGGACCTACTGTATAGCACAGGGAACTATATTCAATATCTAGTAATAACCTATAATGGAAAATAATCTGAAAAAGAATATATATATGTATAACTGAATTATTTTGCTGCACACCTGAAACTAATATGACATTGTAAATTAACTATACTTCAATTTTTAAAAGTTTAAAAAAGCTATATGGAGGAGCTATACATTTATATAACAATGTCCTGAGGTTTATAAGACCAGAAATAAGTTGACTAAACACCATTTCCTAGGACCTCTGACCTTTCTGCTGCTGAGCCTATGTGATGAACATTAAGGACATTTATTTGTACAGTGAGGATCCCCTTTTGCTTGAATCGGGATGCATTTGCAATGGTGTTACTAGAAGGGAGATGAAATTTGTAGCTATATTTTTTTCATGAAACAACTAACTGGCAAAATGACCCACCAATGAACTTAAAATCACATTAAATTTAGAATATTGACATCTTCAAATAATTCATATTTGAAAATTAAGTATTTTATATTGCTGTTTTGGTCACTGACTCCTGAACTTTATATAATTTTGCCCTCATTAGACTTAGTTCGATGCAAGATACCAAACAAAACTAACTATGCCTTAGGAGATCCTTTTAATTTTAACAGATTTCAATGCATGTTCTTAGGAAATACACACTATAATAATATAATTTAAGATATTTAGCCATATGAAGTGCCAGAGTCATCAAAGAAAGACTGCAGCTTCTGGAAAAACAACTGAGACGCATTGCTGATGTACTCTTAAAATTGAAAATCTTGAGTGCTTTTGAAATTTAACATCTATTTCTCAAGGTTTGGAAATATTTTTTGCTGCATAAATATTTAACTCTTCCAAGAACAACAAAAAAAATCAAGTTTAGTTATTTTGCTTGGCTAACTGTATTCATTGCAAAGAAACACTCGTGTTGCCTTAGAATAAAATTGCGTTTATCCATAAGTTTAGTTTTACCATTGTATCTATGGGAAAATTAAAAAAAAAGAAAAACGTTAAAAGTGTCCCATGCCATCCCCCACAGAAGTTCTGTTTTGTTCCCCAGGTACAAAGGTCTAGCTTATTCCATGGTAGGGCAGACTGAAAGAGACTTCATTGTTTTTAAGTTAGATTTCTTAAGATACAGTTTGCATACATCAACCTTTGCACAGTTTCCTGCTTCATATGACTTCCACATTTTTAATGAACTGTGCTATGAATGTTGGCAAATGCATATAGTGATATAAGTACCACAGCAATCAGGGTACGCATTTCAAATCTTTACCCTAAAATGTTCCCTTTCTTTCCTTTGCAAAAAGTCCCTCTCCCCAGTCCCCTCCCCCCGACCCCGTCACTGGTGGCTACTTACCTGTTTTCTGACCCTATTGTATATTTTTCCAAACTAAAATATAAATGGAGCTATTAATTATGCACCTTTTTAAGTCTAGCTTCTTTTCCTTTACCAGAATACATTAAGACCTATACTTATCGCTGCATATTTCAGTAGTTGGTTATTTTTACTGCTAAATAGTATTATTGTACTATCTGTAAGTTTATCTAATAGTCTGTTGTGCATTTCTCTCAATGTGTGAAAATTATGAGGAAATGTACCATACATGTCTGTGTACTGGGTTTTGTGTAGATATGAGGGTTACTTAGGGGTGCATTATTAAAACAATTTCCAAATATTTGCCTATTTTCCAGATACTTTTCTGTTACTGATTTCAAGTTCAATTTTATTGTGGTCAAAAATATGCTAGATATGGACACAAAGATTCACGGTTTTTAAAGTTTTCAATTTTAAGCTGTGATCTGTATTGGGAACGTTCCGCTGAACGAATGCGTGTGAGTCTGCTGTTGTTGAGTGGAGTATGGGGTTACAGGGTTAGTGTTTCCTTTATTCTTAGTAACTCTATGGAAGTTCTCTGCTGATGACCGAGGAGAGTGTTGACAGCTCCAACCTGAATTGTGGACGCGCCTGTGATCTCTTCAGTTCTGTAGTTTTGCTTCGTGTGTTTGAAGCTCTGCTACTATGTGATACACAGGACAATTAGCTTCCTGAGGAGTGAGCCCCCTTCTCTTGGTTGTATTACCCCTGGCACTTTCTTTGTTATGAAGTCCAGCCACTCCAGCTTTCCTTGGTTAGTGTTAAAATAAGGTATATTTATTTTGGTATATCTTTTAAAATTTGTAACATTATATCTATAAATTTAAAGAAAATGTAACTATATATAGGTTGGTCTTGCTTTATAACTCAATATAAAAAATTCTGTCATTTAATTGATGTGTTTATACATTTACATTTATTTATTGATACTGTTGAATTTAAATCTACTGTTTTGCTAATTTGTTTTTGTTTTGTTTTTATCTATTTTGTTTCTTTTTTCATTTTCTGTTTGCTTTTAGATTAATTGAATATTTGATTTTGTGATCCATTTTTCCCCTTGATGGCTAATTAGCTACACCATTTTTTCTTATATTTTTGGTGTAGTCATACAGTTTACAACATAAAATTTTAATGTATAACCAACCACATTCAAGTTATTATACTGCTTCATGTATAATGTAAGAACTTTATAATAGTGTACTTCTAATTGCTCCCTCCCAAACTGTACTGGCATTGTCATACATTTTATTCTCTTGTTTCCTTTTATATAGTTTTTATGAGAATCTGTCAATTTACTTTTCTTAATTTTTAAAATTGTTTCAGGTGTACAAAATAGTGATTTAATATTTGCATACATTAGGAAATGATCACCATGACAAGTCTAGTAACCATCTGTCCTTATACACAGTTATTACAATATCATTGACCATATACCTTACACTGTATATTACATCCCCATGGCTTATTTTCTCTCTGGAAGTTTGTACCTTTCAACCTCTTCATCCAAATACCCACCCACTCCCCTCTGACAACCGCCAGTCTGTTTGTTCTACCTATCTATGAATCTGTTTCTATTTCTTTTGCTTTTTGTTTTTTTTTTTTAGATTCCACAAGTGAGATCATACAGTTTTTTTCTTTTTCTGTCTGGCTTATCTTACTTAGCATAATACCCTTGATATCCATCCATGTTGTCACAAGTGACAAGATTTAATTTTCTGTGACTGAGTAATATTACATTGTGTGTGTGTGTGTGTGTGTGTGTGTGTACACTGTATCTTTTTTATCCTTCTATTTATTGATGGACACTTAGGTTCCTTCCATATCTTGGCTATTGTAAAAAAAGGCTGCAATGAACACTGGTGTGCATATACTTTTTTGAATTAGTATTTTTGTTTTCTTTAGGTAAATACCCAGAAGCAAAATTGCTAGAACATATGGCAGTTCTATTTTTAATGTTTTGAGAAACCTCCACACTGTTTTCCATAGTGGTTGCACCAATATACATCCTCACCGACAGTTCATGAGGGTTCCCTTTTCACAACATCCTCACTAATGCTTACTATTTGTTGTCTTTTTGATGATAGCCATTCTGACAGGTGTGAGGGGATATCTCCTGGTGGTTTTGATTTGTATTTCCCTGATGATTAGTGATGTCAAGGATCTTTTCATCTGCCTGTTGGCCATCTGTATTTCTTCCTTAAAAAAAAAATGCCCTTCTGCCTGTGTTTTAATCAGGTTGTTTGCTTTTTGATGCTGAGTTGTATGAGTTCTTTATTTGCTTTGGTTATTATCCTTTATTAAATATATCATTTGCAAATAACTTCTCCCATTTTGTAGGCAGCCTTTCATTTTGTTGATAGTTTCCTTCACTGTGCAAAGTCCTTTTAGTTTGTCCCTTTTATTTATTTTTAATTTTGTTTCCCTTGCTTGAGGAGGCAGATATCCCGAAAAAATTTGTGCAGAAACACAAAAGACCCAAATAGCAAAGCAATCTCAAGAAAGAAGAACAAACTTGGAGGTATCTCAGTTCCTGATTTTAGACTATACTACAAAGCTACTGTAATCAAAACAGTATGGCACTGGTACAAAAACAGACACATAGATCAATGGAACAGGATAGAGAGCCTAGAAGTAAACCCAAGCTTATATGGTCAATTCCAAAAAAAAAAACAAAAAAACACTGCTAAGACTGATGTTAAATAGAATACTGCCTCCAGTTTCTTCTAGGAGTTTTATGTTTTCAGGTCTTACATTTAAGTCTTTAATTCATTTGAGCTTATTTTTTTTGTGGAGTGAGACTGTGGTCCAATTTGATTCTTATGCATGTAGCTGTTCAGTGTTCCCCACACCATTCATTGAAGAGCCTGTCTTTTCCCCACTCTATATTCTTGACTAATTTGTCATAGATTAATTAACCATTAATTAACCATGAAGCACTGTAGGCTTCATTTTTTTAAAAAACAATACCTTGTGCCTAGGGTGAGGTGAGGGTCCATAGGATTTTTCGTGTCTGTGCTCTAGCCTCAGCTTTTATATTTCCCTTCAGTACGTCTGTACCCAAGAATGAGTCTATCTCTACTCTGTTGCTCCCAGAAGTAGACTGATGCTGCTTTTTATTTTATTTTTAATTAATAGGCTTTGTTTTTCAGGGTGGCTTTAGATTTACAGAAAAATTGAGCAGAAAGCACAGTTTCCATATACCCCCAATCCCACTCACCCCCACACAGTTTTCTCATTTTTTACATCTTGCATTTTTCTGTTACATTTATTAAAATTGACAGGTACATATTATTAACTAATGTTCTTAGTTTACGTTAGGCTTCAATCTTTGTGTTGCATTTTCTGCGAGTTTTGATAAAATGTATAACAACCTGTATCTGTCATCACAGTATCAGAACAGTTGTCCTGATCTACAACCTTCTGACCTTCCACTTATTCATCTCTTTCTCCTTTTCCCCATATCCTGGGAAACCACTGATACTTTTACTGTCTCCTTAGTTTTTGCTTCTTCTAGAATGTCATATACTTGGAATCATACAGTACTTAGTTTCTTATATTGACTTCTTTTTCTTAGCAACATGTTTTTAAGTTTCATCCATTTCTTCATGAATTGGTAGCTCATTTCGTTTTATTACCGATAATATTCCCTTATATGGCTATACCACTGGTTTTCATTCATTTGCCTGTTGAGAAACATTGATTGTTCACATAAACTTTGTTTTTTAACTCTCAGTCTCTTCCACACAGAGCCTCCAGCAATTCATGGATCACAGTTGAGGTGTTCCTACAGGTACTAACAGCTGACTTCTGATCATGAGCTTGTGTTCCTGATAATCTGTGGTTCTCTATTTACCTGTCTTTCCAACACTCAGGGCAGCCCTATAACTTCAATTCTCTGATGGATCTAAAGAGAGTTGATAGTTTTCAGGTTGTTGAGATTTTTTTCTTGCTGTGAGGAATAATGACCTTCAAACTCTGCATGCCAAACTGGAAGGCATAATCTCTTGCTGCTTTTTGATCATTGCTTGACAGTGGAAGGCAGGGGCATGGTAGATTGTCCTGGACCATCCACAGTGTTTGTTGGTCCTTATGTTCCTGCTCCTTGAGGGTGAGATTCATCATTACTTCCCCTCTGCCTAGTCCCTAGTATTCTTGGTGGGTCTTTAATGGGAGATTTTCCTACTTCTCCCTTCCTGGCAAGAGACTTTGGATGGTGTTGACTTAGGTGCTGGGTCACAGAGTATTTCCTGTTTTTTTCCTTAGGTCTAAAGTGATTTTTCTCTGCCATCCACATCAACAGTGGGCCTTTACCTGGGTCCTAGGCATGACAAAGTTGCCTACTTCTCCTCTAGAGGCTGAATTTGATTGCTTTATGTGAAAGAAGGGAGCAGGAGGGAGGGGTGTAGCCTTCTTCCTTTCTTGCAAGAGTAGCTGCTCCTTGCACATCTGCCCCACACACGGAGACACTGTCTGGTTCTCAGCTCTGTCCCTTATCTCTCTTGGGAGCATCCAGTGGAAGTCCATGGAAAAGAGACTGCAAGTGAATATTAACTTCCGTGTGTCTCAGCTTCCAGAGTCTCTTTTCTGCCTTGCTAGCAAACAGTCATTGAAATTTTAGCTGATTTCTTTTCACCCATATGTATATCAGCCACTCCTTATTTCTGTGCTTTGGCTAAGGTTTCCTGTAACCTCAGCTCTCAGGTAGCTTCAGAGTATGTTACAGTTCTGTAGGTTATCCAGCCTTCTTTTTTTGCTAGTATTTTGGTGACTCTTTTCCAGCCCCCTAGGCAGAAGAATAAGATGCTAAATTTTAGAATCTAGGTTGAGTTAATCATGGTAGCTCCACCATGATTAAAAAAAAATGTGTTCAATAATTTCTCTGAGACTTACTTATTCCAACAGTGTAATGAAGGTGATCGTGTGTTATATATTTTCATCTGCATGTCAAATTTTTGAAAACTTATAGAAATGTCTAAAGTATGTTACGAGGCTAAAAAACTGAGAGAAACACATGGTAAAGGTTAATAAGATGGGGACTATCATAAGGTCTTAAATAACTGTTCTAGACAGAAGAGCAAATAAAATACATCCTCACAAGAACAAACCATTTTTTGAGGAAAGGAACACAGAGATTTGAAGGAAAGTTACTCCCTTGAGTCCTCCTAAAAGAGACAAACTGTTATGTAGTAGACAACAACCAAAACAGCATCCCCAGCATAAATACACATTATATGTGGATGCATGATTCTTGTGTGTGCCTCTGTGGAAGTCAAGGGCAAAATGCCAAACTCCAAATCAGTAAAAGTAGCACCTCAAGGAACAAAAAACTCTCACAAGAACAAACAACCCCTCCAAAAAAAATATCATGTAGTTATTTCTCTGCTTTGATTTTTTTAATAAGATAAAGAATATAGACAGGAGTGAAGGTAGAGAGGACTCTATGTTTGCTCGAGCAATTCTCTGTGGATACAAGTTTCAAACTGAGACAGTAGTTACTTTCAAGAAGGAGCATATATTCCATATACAGATATATCATATATATCAAGAAGCAAGACCATCATGCAGAGTGTTCTAGCATGGAAATCAAAAACACTATACATTTTCATATGCTTTTGTGAAATAAAACATTCTAAAGAGTCCTGAAGCCTGAATATGCAGTCATCTCAATTTTGCATTATTAGAGAATGGTGATGAAACATATATGAACAGTCATGTCTCTCCTGTGACTGAGGAGGATGAGGACTGAAGGCATGAAGGAATAATAGTGTAAACTGCACAAGGGTGTTGTGAAAACCACAGGCCATAGTGTATTTAGAGATTCTTATTAACTCTTCAAATTTATATATTTTAAATGATCTTCCAATATGATAGACACTATGTATTAGACTGTTCTTTATAGGTTCAATAATCTAACTCTTTATTTCCCTTCTCTGTCACTGTAAAGGAACTGGAAGCTTCTATGACAGGATAAAGGAACCAAATACATGCCTGACAGAACCTACTTCCCTATATAAGGGAGGAAAACAGAGCTTTACCTGCTGTACAAAGACTGGAATGAACCCTTCAGTGGAAATAAAGTGGCCGGGAAATCTAACATACCTGAAATGTTGTATTTTTTCTGATGCTAAATTAAGTTATGATTAGCAAAGGTAAAATAATTAAATTATCAATTCATACAAGTTGATAATTTTTGTTTTGAAGTCTTTATTGTTGATGAAAAATTACAACCTCATATGTTATCTTGGGTGATGTTTGGTAAGACATAATGTCTTTGTGCTTAAGGCATAGATGGTAATCACCTCAGTGACTGATCTAATGTCTTTCTGTTGGAAGGGAAAAGCACCATAGAGGAATGAAATTAAAATCATGTTCAATAAGGAACATTTCCTTTTTCTTATTATTCCTCTTCTCTGAGTGAATTGTTAGGCAATTAAGCTCCTAGCATGGACCTAATAACAAAAACATTATTCTTTAAAGCAGCAAAGCTCACTTCACATATTACAATCTATTCTACTTTTGCTTAGAGGAAAACTGTTTCTTGATACCATTCAGTCATGTATTTCATGAAGAAAAAGTTCATCTGGAAGAAAGAAGGAGAAATTTTTGTATTTCTGATATCGTGTACAATTTGAAATGGAAGCTCTCTATAATTTCAGAAAAGGTGAGCATCCAGTGGCAACAAATCAGTATCTGACATGAAATTGTGTTGGTATATAAGTGTAAGAGATATCCATTTCTATCAGGCAGTGCTCTGACAAAAGATTTCATCCAGCTGACAGCAGTCTAGAAATTCAGTTCCTATATTTTCCTATACTAACTGCATCAAAGACTACAGATAGGCTTGGAAAATTCTCCCACCATTTGGCACATTATTGCAATCCCTGTAAAATAGGAAAATCAATCATAGTTGACCTCACTGTAACAGTTGTGGAGAGTAATAACTGAAGTGCAGAAGAAATCCCTATTATTGATTGTGCTGATAATATTAATAGAATATCACCACATTTTTACAAAATGTGGGTTGTAACAATTCTCATGACTCAGATCAAAAATAAAAAAAAGAAAAGCATTTTCTCACCAGGAGGAAAAAGAAAGGTATACTATGATGGTTTTGAGGGTTTGGGAACAGGCTGCCAAGGAGAACCCTGGTATGAACACTGGGACGTGAGGTTAGGGACCCACATTTAAGGACAATATGTCCACATACAATTATGTTTTTCATTGCTTTCTGCTCGTTCCCATCTTGTGAACTTTCCCTCTCAATTAATCTTTCTTCCACGACAGAAACACCCTTCAATGTTTCCTTTAGGACAGTTATGTGTGTCACAGATTGCCTCCCATTTTGTTATCTGAAATTTTCTTCTTCCATCCTCATTAGGGAAATATATTTGAGATAAGTTTGAATTCCAGATTGGCAGGTTTTTATTTTTTTTTTCTACCACCATTATCTTATTTATTTATTTTTTTAATGGGGATGTCAATTTTCTTTCTATCCCTTTGGAGGTCATTAGTTTGTGTTCTCTCTCTCTCTCTCATCTGTACTTTCCACCAGTTGTGCTTGGGGCTGCTGGGCTGGCCTTCTAGAATCTGTAATTCAGTACTTTCTGTTAGATTCAGAAAGTTCTCAGCCATTGATTTTTCAAATACTGCAACTGCCCTAGTTTTACAGCTCTCTTCTTTTGGGATTGTAAGCCCATATATTTTGTTCCTTCTGCCTAAAGCTTCCATATTTCTTACCACCCACAATGTTTTTAATATAGTTACTTAAGATTTTATTTCTATATTTTCATTTTAAGTCATTGGAGAATTTTCTTCCAAATTTCTCAATATTGTTTTAAATTTTCTTATTGTGGCAAGCACAGTTTATCTTTCTCCTATTACTTCTTTTGTGGGTACTGCCTGTTGCTGTCTGGTGTCACTTTCCTGCCTTCCTTTCTCCCAGGATATGTTTGAACAAGTAGTCATTTTTTTTTTTTTTACATCTTTATTGGAGTATTATTGCTTTACAATGGTGTGTTAGTTTCTGCTTTATAACAAACTGAATCAGTTATACATATACATATGTTCCCATATCTCTTCCCTCTTCTCTCTCCCTCCCTATCCCACCACTCTAAGTGGTCATATAGCACTGAGCTGATCTCCCTGTGCTATGCGGCTGCTTCCCACTAGCTAGCTATTTTACGTTTGGTAGTGTATATATGTCCATGCCACTCTCTCACTTTGTCACAGCTTACCCTTCCCCCTCCTCATATCCTCAAGTCCATTCTCTAGTAGGTCTGTGTCTTTATTCCCATCTTACCCCTAGGCTCATAACATTTTTTTTCTTAGATTCCATATATATGTGTTAGCATACGGTATTTGTTTTTCTCTTTCTGACTTACTTCACTCTGTATGACAGACTCTAGGTCCATCCATCTCACTACAAATAACGCAATTTCGTTTCTTTTTATGGCTGAGTAATATTCCATTGTATATATGTGCCACATCTTCTTTATCCATTCATTGGATGATGGACACTTAGGTTGCTTCCATGTCCTGGCTATAGTAAATAGAGCTGCAATGAACATTTTGGTACATGACTCTTTTTGAATTATCAACAAGGATTTTACTGCTTTCCATGTGTCTGTCTCTACTTTTATTTATTGTATTATTTTATAATGTTAGGTCATTCAACAGTGACAAAACTATTTTGTCACTATTAACTTCATCTTTTCATATAAGTTCTATGTTTAATTATATACAATATTCACAAAAGATTGTACATGGAAAATTCTCTTAACAGTCTGTTGGTTTTCTGAAAACCATTCTCTAATTGATCCATTAAGGACACATAAAATAAATATTCCCTGAGTTCTCATATATTCATAACTCTGTTTTCTTTATACTTGAAAGTCAGTTTCATTGGATATTAAATTCTTTCATTGAATATCTTTCATTGGATATTCTTTCATTGGATATTAAATTCTTTTACATCATTCTTTCTTTGAATATCTTAAACATGGAAATCTATTGTCTCCAGATAATAAAGTATTATTACAAAGAGCCCGATGGATATGGATTACTTTCAGTTATAAGAAATTTTATCTTTTTGCCCATATCCAAAGGTGATTTTTAAAATTTAAGTTTCAGTAGTTTTATTAGACATGTCTTGATTTTATCTGCTTTGGATTGATTTTACCAATACAGAATATATACTTTTATTTTTGTAGCGTTCTATGCAGCTTGATTTTGGATTTTTATCTATGATTAGACTGAAATTCCTTTATAGGGAATGAGATAAGCCTGGCTAACTTTACCAGCCTCACTGCTGGAGGGCTCATTTTTCATTTTTTCCAACTTTATTGAGGAATAATTGACAAATATACTTGTGTATATTTAAAGTGTACAACTTGATGATTTGGTATCCATACACATTATAGAATGATTACCAAGAACAAGTTAATTAACATATCCATCACTTCACATAGTTAGCTTTGTGTATGGGGGGGTGGTGAGAATGCTTAGCATCTATTCTCAACAACTTTCAAGTATACAATACCGTATTATTTACTGTAATCACTGTGCTGTACATTAGATCCTGAGAAATTATTACTCATAACTAAAGGTTTTTACCCTTTGACCTATCTCATCTCATTTCTTTATCCCCAGTCCCTGACAAACACCATTCTATTCTGTTTCCATGAAATTAGCATTTTAAAATTATTTTTAATTTTTTGTCCATGCTGCCTGGCATGTGGGATCTTAGTTCCCCAACCAGGATCAAACCCATGCCCCAGGCAGTGGAAGTGCAGAGTCTTAACCACTGGACTGCCAGGGAAGTCCCCAAAATTAGCTTTTTTTTTTTTTTTAGATTTCACATATAAGTGATATATGATATTTGTGTTTCTCTCTCTGACTTATCTCATTTTGCATAATGCCCTCAAGTTCTATCCATGTTGTTGCATATGGCAGGATTTCCTTATTTTGAATGGCTGAATAATATTCCATTTTATATGTTTACCATATTTTCTTTATTTATTCATCCATTAAAGACATTTAGGTTGTTTCCATACCATGGCTGCAATGAACAAGGGAGTGCAGATATCTCTTTGAGAAAATTGATTTCATTTTTTTTGGATATATACACAGGAGTGAGATTTCTTTCATGACCTTAAAATATTCAAGAAAACAATCTCTCAGTAAGAACATGTCTTCAATACTTTCAGATATATGTCTCTTCGTATTCCCCACCACCAATAACCAAATCTCTCTCCTTCAATCCCAGAGTTATTGGTCTGAAGAATTTCTATTCTCTGGTGAACAATTTCTTCTCAGTGTAAAACTTTACATGTCTCTGAGTAATTTCTGAGATTCTGAAGGCCCAGTTTGCCTTATCATACTCATTCTTTGCTTCCATTCCCTGCTAGACATAGTAATAAAGAAAACTTCAAGGTTTAACTCAGTTTCAACTGTTATCACAGATCTATCAACTGAGTATTCAATTAAAGTGTGGGACTTGTTTTTGAAGGTAAAGAGAACTTTGTAGTTATTCTTGATGGATTGGCCTCTTCATATATTAATCTGATATCTTTAGAATAATATTATCACTTAGTTTCATTGAAGATATTATCTGGAGTTTTTTTCCTTTTTGCTATCCTACTTCATTTATCAGTTTAGGGGGAAGGATTGGATAGATCAAGTCTTGTTTCAACATCATCATATTCCCTCTAAAATTGAGCACCATGATTAGTACCTGTGCATGATAATGTCAATACTAAGTAGTTCTATTGGTCTGTTTATATTTTCTATTGCTTATATTGGTTATATTATTAATGCTATCTTGTCTCCAGATGTGTTTGGTTATTTTTGGTTGTATACTGGGCATTGTCTTTAAAAAACTGTTTATAGAAATAGTATGAGGCCTAGGATTTTTTTTTTTTTTTTACTTCCTGTTGCACAACACAGTGATTCTATAGTCCTATACATTTCAAACTAATCACCACAGCAACTCAGTCATGATTGATTACCATATATTTCCCACACTGTATATTTCATTTCCATGGTTCATTTATTTTGCAATTGCAAGCTTGTACCCCTTTATCTCCCTCACCTATTTCTCTCCTCTCCTCACTCCCCACCCCTCTGGCAACCACCTATTTCTCCTCTGTATCTATGTATTTTGTTGTGTTTGTTCATTTGTTTTGTTTTTTAGATTCCACATATAAGTGAAATCATACAGCATTTGTCTTTCTCTTTATGACCTATTTGATTTAGCATAATATCCTCTAGGTTTATCCGTGTTGTCACAAATGGCAAGATTTCAATTTTTTAATGGGTAAGTAATATTCCATTATATATGTATACCATATATTTATATATATACACCAGATCTTCTTTATCCATTCTTCTATCAGTGGGCACTCAGGTTGCTTCCATATTTTGGCTACTGTAAATCATGTTGCAATGAACATAGGGGTGTATATATCATTACTAATTTGAGCTTTTCTTTTCTTTGGGAAAATCCCAAGGGATTGAATTCCTGGATTATATGGTAGTTTTATTTTTAACTTTTTGATATTCTGCATAGTGTTTTCCATAATAGCTGCACCAATTTGCATTCCTACCAAAAGTACACAAGTGTTCCCTTTTTTCCACATCCCGGCTGACACTTGTCATTTGTTGTCCTCTTTATAGTGGCTATTGTACCATATGTGAGGTGGTATCTCATTGTGGTTTTGATTTGCATTTCCCTGATGATTAGTGATGTTGAGCATTTTTCATATGTCAGTTAGCCATCTGTATGTCTTCCTTATAAAAATGTCTATTCAGATCCTCTGCCCATTTTTTAATTAGGTTATTTGATTTTTGACATTATATGAGATATTTCTATATTTTTGTATATTAACCCCTTATCAGATATACTGTTTGCAAATATCTTCTCTCACAGTAGCTGGTCTTTTGTTTTGCTGATAATTTCCATCATTTTAGTTTAATCTAGTCCCTTTTTCTTTTTTTTGTGGTACACGGGCCTCTCACTGTTGTGGCCTCTCCCATTGAGGAATACAGTCTCCGGACATGCAGGTTCAGTGGCCATGGCTCACGGGCCCAGCCGCTCCATGGCATGTGGGATCTTCTTGGATTGGGACATGAACCCATGCCCCCTGCATCGGCAGGCTGACTCTCAACCACTGTGCCACCAGGGAAGCCCAATCTAGTCTCTTTTGTTTATTTTTGCTTTTGTCTCTCTTACCTGAGGAGACATATCCAATAAAATATTACTAAGACCAGTGTCAAAGAGTGTATTGACTGTGTTTTCTTATAGGGACTGTGTGGCTTAAGGTCTTACTTTGAGTCTTTAATCTATTTTGAATTTATTTTTGTGCATGGTGTGAGTGAGTAGTACAGTTTGATTCTTTTGCATGTAGCTGTCCAGTTTTCTCAACACCACTTATTGAAGAGATTGTCTTTTCCCTATTGTGTATTCTTGTCTCCTTTGTCCTAAATTGATTGTCCATTAAATGGGGGTTCATTTCTGGGCTCTTTATTCTGTTTCATTTGTCTATGTGCCTGTTTTTGTGCCAGTGCCATACTGTTTTGATTGTTTTGTAGCTTTGTGGTATAGTTTGAAATCAGGGAGTATGATACCTCCAGCTTTATTTTTCTTTCTCATAATTGATTTGAGTATTTAGGAACTTTTGTGTTTCCATACAAGTTTTAGAATTGTATATTCTAGTTCTGTGAAAAATACCATTGACATTTTGACAGGGATTTCTTTGAATTTGTAGATTGCCTTGGGTAGTATAGTCATTTTAACAATATTAACTCTTTTAATCCAAGAACACACTGTGTCTTTCCATTTGTTTATGTTTTCTTCAATTTTTTTCAACAGCATCTTATAGCTTTTTGAGTACAGGTCTTGTACCTCCTTGGTTAGACTTATTCCTATGCACTCTATTCTTGTAAATGGGATTGTCTTCTTAATTTCTCTTTCTGTTAATTTGTTGTTAGTGTATAGAGTTGCAACAGATTTCTGTTTATTAGATTGGTATCCTGCACCTTTACCAAATCCATTGATGAGCTCTAATAGTTTTTGTAGTTTCTTTAATATTTTCTATGTATGTATCATGTCATCTGCTAACAGTGACAGTTTTACTTCTTCTTTCCAACTTGTATTCTTTTATTTATTTTTCTTACTTGATTAGTGTAGCTTATACTTTCAATATTAAGTTGAGTAAAAGTGTTGAGATGGACATCCTTGTCTTGCTTCTGATCTTAGAGGAAATGCTTTCAGCTTTTCACCATTGAGTATAAGGTTAGCTGTGGGGTTATCATATATGACCTTTAGCATGTTGAGAAATGTTCCTATATAACCATCTTGTTGAGAGTTTTTATCATAAATTATTGTTGAATTTTGTCAAAGGTTTTTTCCACATCTAATGAGATGAACATATGATTTTTGTTTTTCACTTTGTTAATGTTATCACATTGATTGATTTGTGGATATTGAACCATCCTTGCATCCCTGGGATAAACCTCACTTGGTCATAGGTGTATGGCCCTTTTACTGTATTGTTGAGTTTGGTTTACTATCATTTTGTTGAAGATTTTTGCATCTATGTTCATCAGTGATACTGGCCTATAATTTTCTTTTTTTTGTGATATCTTTGTCTGGTTTTGGTGTCAGGGTGATGCTGCCCTTAGAGAATGAGTTTGGAAGCCTTCCTTTCTCTGCAAATATTTGGAATAGTTTCAGAAGGATAGGTGTTACTTATTCTCTAATGTTTGGAATAATTCCCCAGTAAAGTCCTCCAGTCCTGAACTTTTGTTTGCAGGGACTTCTTTTTTTTTTTTATTACAGATTCTATTTTATTTTGAGCGATTGGTCCATTAAAATTATCTGTTTCTTCTTGACTCAATTTTGGTAGGCTGTACGTTTCTAGAAAATTTTCCAATATGTTGGACAACCTAGAAGAAAGTGGGATGTTAAAGTCCCATACTATTAACATGTTACTGTCAATATCTCTCTTTATCTCTGTCAATATTTGCTTTATGTATTTAGGTGCTCTTATGTTAGGTACATATATATTTATGAATTTTATATCTTCTTTTTGGATTGATTCTTTGATCATTATACAATGTCCTTCTTTTTCTCTTCTTACAGTCTTTGTAGACTGTATAGGCGGTGTCTTTTCAAAATTATTTATAGAAATTATGAGGCCTTGGATTTTATTATTTTCTTAAAGAGAGAGTATTGTGTATTCCTGGTAACTTGTTACTAGCAATCTTAGGCCAACTCAATTAATTTTATTTTGAGGATCAAAATAATTCAGAATTTGGTTATAGTCCCTTTGACAATATATTCCCCAGAGGTTTCCATCTCTCCCCTATATTCTCAGATATCAAGCCAAGTGTAAAGGTGCTCTAGTTAGGAAACTGACTGACCTGCTTTAGCCACTCATTCTCTTCACTCAGTAACTCTTCCCTATCCAGATAATGATCTCTATAATAATTCATTATCCATGCATATTTTTACTCTTTAAATATTTTGATCAATTTCCTCAGCAGAGGAGTTGCTACGGTTTCTCTAGTCTGCTGTTATCAACAAGGCAAATATCTCCAATTGTGCCCCTAATTACTTTTTGAATATGTCACTTTGAATTTTGAATATGCCATTCATCTTTAATAATAAAAGCAAAGAGATAATATATTTGTTTATCATGGAAGTTGTGTTTTCTTTTTAGTCTGGATCATATAGGCAAACATGAGATTCCCAAAGAAACATAGAATATCAATTTCAATCTTCTCTGAGTCTCAGCTTTTATCACTCTCCTCCCCCAAAGCATTGTTCTCTACTAAGGCATGGGCAGGGAGTGGGTTTGTGGATATCAAATATCTCAGACAATAGCTTATTTCACAAAGACTAACGTTTCTTTTTCTTTTTTTTTTGCGGTATGCGGGCCTCTCACTATTGTGGCCTCTCCTGTTGTGGAGCACAGGCTCTGGACGTGCAGGCTCAGCGGTCATGGCTCACAGGCTTAGCTGCTCTGTGGCATGTGGGATCTTCCCGGACTGGGGCACGAACCCATGTCCCCTGCATTGGCAGGCAGACTCTCAACCACTGCGCCACCAGGGAAGCCCAAAGAGTAACGTATTTAAGAAATAGGTAATAATGAGTCACAAGGGAAAGAAGCCATGAATGTGAAAGAGCAATAAATTTAAAGAGTCTCCCTCAGAAGATAATATTGCAAGATATCAATAGGTTCATTTTCCCTAACAAAATGCAATTCTTTCATTAATTATCTCTAGACGGTAGAATTATTATAATTTAGCTTCTTTATGCTCTGAATTTTCTACATAACACTCATTTTATTTTATAATAAAAATTGATTTTTTATAAATTATCTTATGATTTAAAAATATTTCTTGTCAGAAAAGAGCAATGATAAAATATTTTCCTTTCTTTGATATGTAATTTGAAATTACTCTGCTTGTAAATTTCTTAGGCCTTTCTAATTTTAATATAAGAGAAATATTAATTAAAGATATATAGTATAATTTTTCATTTGAAATAAGGTTTTTTTCAGGAAGCACTTTCAAATGGACTCTCCCTCTGGTTAAACATTGTTTCTAACACTGAACTGTTAAACATATTTCATAACTATTTGGCCTGCTAGTCCTTCACTTTAAAGATCAAAAGCTTTATATTACTAATGCCATAGTACTTACAAGATATTCACATCTGCTACTGCTATTAATTGATTGATCACCTGTCATGATTAACTCAATATTGACCTAAATAACCATTAGCATTTAAGAAACTCTGTCAATAAAGAATTGATGAGATCAAATGTTTTCAGAATCTTAGGGGTCAAGATTCATTTGTCGTATGACTTAATAATTTTTGTTGCACACTCCAGCATCATCATTGTCAATTGCACTGCATTTTGTTTATTTGTTTATCTTTGCTCCCAGAAGATTGAATCTGATCATTTCTTATGTACTTTTGGGAACTTTGAGTTCATGTAAATGTTCCAGAGAAGAAAATCTCCTTGATTTTCTCAGTAAACAAGTTACTTTCTTTTCTATTGTTTTTGTATACATTCCAACACTTTCTATGCCTAGATAAAAGTATTTCTGTGTTGATTCATTTTTGTGTGTGTGAAAATGGATATCATCTTCAGTGGTTGCTGTTTTGACTTAGTTAACCCTAGCTGATTTCCTTCCATGTATTCCAGGATTTTTCATGTTTGGAGAAGCATCTAGAGGTTGGATCCCTCTTTGTCACATAATAAGGAGTCAGACACAGTGTGTCAGAGGCTACCAGAGCATGGGATGACTATTATTGAAAAACAGTCAGACCTGCAGTCTCTAATTCATCCCAAGCTAGGAAACTTGTTGAAAATTCTCATGGAGACCTTTCTAAGAAATTACTGACTAAATATCTTGGAAAATAAACAAACAAACAGCAACAAAAACAACAAAACATTGCCGTATTTTATTTTTCTTTTTCTGCCTTGTGAGTGTATTTATATGAAAAGTCATTCAGCAATTATTTTTAATGAAATAATTTTCCTTTGTGACCCATATATTTCCAGAGAGCTCATTGCCTATGAATTTAAAGGATTTCTGCAAGATATGGAGGATTGTGTGATTTTAGAAGCTGTAAACTTGACCTCACCTTTTACACCTAGCCATTCTAGAAAAAGGATACCACTGATCACCTAGAATGTATAGAAATGATTATCTCATCATGACAGTATTGAAGATTACAAGCTAGTCATTGTGCAAAATGTCTCATGTTTTTCATTTCAAATGTTTTCTCATGATTTGACTCACCATTGGAATTGGACAAGAATATCACATATAGGACACTATGATCTTTTCATGTATTCTATCTGGTAACACATAAATTTGATTTGTCTCATAATTTGTAATATTAAGTTATTTGAAGGCTGAAAATTATGCTTGAAATACTAAAGAAATTAAAAGAAAGATGTAGGCAGTATTTGGGGCCACATTTCCTCTAGAAGTTTCTGACAATTATAGTATTGCCTGTTGGCTTCTTCTTCCAGTAGAGGTGCTAAAAAGCTGCAAAGATGAGCAAAAATGTGAATCCGGTCTTGGGGCTAATGTGGCAAAAAGTGATCTCTACAAAGAAGGAGAGGTGCCCTGGCATCCTAATCCAACACTGAATTGCATCAACAAGGCAGCTTCTAGGTAAATCAATCCCTGATTTGATTAATCTTGTTTTATAGAAGACATGCTTATGTATGTAAAAACCTGAAAAACAATTTCTATATAAATTATTAGAAGATACCGCTAGTTGTCAAGGTTATTGAATAAAAGGTCAAAATACATGAGTTAATTCTGTATTGTAAAAATACAGTAGTATTATACTAGCAAAAGCAGTATAATATTTTAAAAATAACTTTTTCTGTGAAGACTCAAAATTATAAAGAAGTCAATTCTCCCCAGACTGATTTAAATTGATTAAAATTGACAAAGAAATTCTAACTTTATAGGGAAATAAAATGTCAAAGAGTAGCCAAGACATTCTATCATCTTTGAATACTGGTTTTCATTTCTCTTGTGTAAATAGCTGGAAGTGTGATTGCTAGGTTATATAATAAGTGTGCTTCATTTTCTAAGAAATGGCCTAACTTTGTTTCAAAGCAGCTGCACTATTTTGCAATCTCATTTGCAGTGTCTAAAACTTGCTCCACATCTATGCCAAAGCTCAATATATTCAGTGTTTTTTTTTTAATCCATTCTAATATATGAGTAGTGGTATCCCATTGTGGTTTCAATATGCATTTCTCTAATACCAGGAAAGTACTTGCAAAAGCACTTCATAGAAACTTGAATCTGACATAAACTTGCTTAATGCACTAAGAAATGACTGAGGGAAGATGCCTGGTAGTAACCATCACCTGAATTTAATTGTAAATGTCAGATTTTAAAAGAAGTAGATTTGGAATGTAAGAATAGTATTTAAATATTTTATGATTTAATGAAACAAAAAAAGTTAAAATTGGAAGAAAAAAGTGATAGAAAGGTAAATGTTGTATTAATTTATGGTAGAGCCTCTAAATAATATTATTTGTTATATTGTAAGCTTCAAGTAATATTATTAAAGTAATTAAACAAATAGTAGAAACTAAAATAAGCAAAAATAGAGTTCAGTACATTATCAAAAGTAGTAAAGGCTCCCATTTGCACAAAAATGTGAAGCTTCATATGCACCAAAAGGAATAATGAATAAAATTTAAGAAAAGCAAATCACATAAAGAAAAAGTACAATAAATATTATAAAATACACAGTATACTTTGGATAAACACATTATCAATTTCATAAAGCAGAAACAGCTAACTAAAATATAGAAGACATAAACAATAAAAATCTGTAAGTTAGATCTTATGTATACATATATATGTATATGTATGTATATATGATTTTCATATCCTAATAATGGTGAATGCACCTTTTTTTTTAAAGAAAACTTTTCAACATTTCCATAGAACACAAGAATTTTTGGTAGTTAATTTTCATGCAGAAAACCTCATTAAATTCTATGGGATAGAAAATACGAATATCCCATGCAATACAACCATGGAGTAATAACAAAAATCAACAAAAATGTCACATATATTTGAAAATTTTATAACTCTATTAATCAATGTTTGATTCTAAATATATAAAAGTTCACATCATCATATTTTCTTAAAACAGCAATAATAATGCACTTACAAATCAAAATCTATGCATTAAAATGAAGGAGCTCCAGAAGAAGTTATAACCTTAGATACTTATAAGAATACAAATGAAATAATGAAAATTAAAAAAAAATAAATGCCCAATTCAAAAAGCATGGGAACCAAAAGAAAAAAGTAAATTAAAGAAAGAAAGACATTATAAAGGCAACATCTATAACTAATGCAGAAAAGAGGAAAATCAGAGAACTGCAAAATAAATCATAATGCTGATCCTTCAACTTTAAACAACATGGATAAACTATTACATATATAATAAAGAAAAAATGAGAAAACATAAATATGCAAAGCTAGCATACATGGGAATAATGATTTAAACAGAAAAATATTTATATATGAGATTAATTTGAGTAACTCTTTGGAAATCAATTTGGAAACCCAGGTGATATGGATAATTTCTGAGGAAATTATACTATGTTACAACTGAAAAAAAAAAAGAAAAACTCATCCAAACTTATCCAAGAGCCTCCACAAACAATCAGCAAGCACAGGGTTTTTACACAAGTGTTCTATAAATCCTTCTAAGGCAGAGTTTCTAATAATTCACAAATTGTTCCAGAGAAGAAGAAAAATTCAATTTCTTGCCATGAAGAGAGGATACCATTGACATTCCAACCTGATAACCATAGCAAAAATAAAGGTTTCATATCAGTATAAAAATGTAAAATCCCTAAGTAAAATATTTGCAAACAGAATTCAACTGCATGGTAAACAGATAACACACCAATATGAAGAAGGATTTATTTCAGAAATGTAAAATTGGCTCACTGTTAGGACACCATTGTTATGATTCAACATACTAATTCATCTTAGAAAAAAATGGTAGGGTTTTCCCCAAAGTTGTTAAAAATGCTGTCAAAACTTTAAACATTCATTCATATTCAAAATACTCAATAAAATTGATTGATATATCTTTAACAGATAAAATACATATATATACCTAGCACAAACACCAGCAATTTATTTAATGTGAAAACGCTAGAGACTTTTTCACTTAGATATGAAAAAAAGAAAAGCAACTATGTCGAGTATGATTTAACATTTTGGAAAATGTAGCTACTATATTCAAATATGAGAAAAACAATTAGAGTTATAAAAATTAGAATCAAATGTTTAAAATATTCTATTGAGTAATGATACAATAATACGACTGGAAAAATACCTAGCAAACCAATACTAAACTACTCACAAGTTACTAATTTGTGGATTTTTCTTAAATCTAGCCTCAAAGCTGCAAGCAAATATGAGAAATAAAGTTGTAGCTTTCCAAATTCTCTGAGATGGAAGGGAGAAATGGAAATTGAGAAAGACAATCCACAATATCTAGAATATCAAGAATAAAAACTTCATATTAAATGCAGACATGTAAGCACACAAAAATGCAGACAGCCACATTTTCCATAGAATCTTTTAAATTAAACTATTTAAATAATTAGAGTTTTCAAAAATAATTGAATAAACTTTCTACAATAATGAAAAAACACTCACAAATTTTTAAAAAATCAGCAAAAAAAGCGATAGCCTTCATATGTTCAAAATAAAAACTTAATTCATTGAAATAAAGCAAGAGGAAATAATTTTTTTCTTTTTTTCGGGGGTACGCGGGCCTTTCACTGTTGCGGCCTCTCCTGTTGTGGAGCACAGGCTCCGGAGGCACACACCCAGCAGCCATGGCTAACAGGCCCAGCCACGGTATGTGGGGTCCTCCCGGAGCAGGGCACGAACCCACGTCCCCTGCATCGGCAGGCGGACTCTCAACCACTGCACCACCAGGGAAGCCCTGGAAATAAGTTTTATTATGGAAATGAAAAAAGTAAAATAACAGGAGGCATGAAACATGACAAGATATGTGCAAACATTCCCGAAAGAAAAAAAAAAAAAAAACTTGAATGATAGCACATACTTCATGGATTAGATGACTCAGTCTCATAAGGACATGACGTTTTGAAAGAAAAGAAAAATGTTAATTTCAGTGATCTAAATTTCCACCTTAAGGAGCTAGAAAATGAAGTTGAAATTAAACCAGAAGATCCTATCGTAGAAGCCCTAGAAAGGAGCACAGCCATACCAACACCTTGATTTTAACACAGTGAGACCTGTTTTGAATTTCTGGCCTATGTAATTTTAAGATAAGTTTCAGAGCTGCTAAATGGCAATTTGTTATGTATCAATTGAAAACTGATACAAACATCTATGACATCTACTTATTGTACTATCATACTTGAATATCACATGTTGAACACATATCACTAAGATTAGGGACAATGTAAGGATGTCTACTCTCATCATTTTATTAAATATTTTATGAAATGACTACAAAATGCAATTAGACAAGGAATATAAATATCTACATTGAAAAGGAGAAATATAAAACTGTCTTCATTCAGACAGAAAAAAAGATGGAAAACAGCAACTGTATTTCTAATACGAGTTTCCAATTGTTGGAAAAATAAAATTTGAAAGAATATCATTTAGAAAATGACAGGGCAAGATACTGGCTCATATTGACAGTATATACACATGTTAAAGGACTTCTATTCAGAATATATAAAGACCTGTTACAATTTAGTAAAAAGAAAAAGAACCCCAATATGAGTTTTAATTATTTATTTAATTGTTGTATTTGGGATTCACATTTTTAATGAACAAATACTATATAAAATGAGATATATAAATTCAAATAAAATATAAAAATGGGAATTGTAAGTTAAAAGGAGAATGAGACACCATCACAGATCGGCTAAAATAAAGACTGGAGTCCATGGCCAGAAATGATGGAGTAACTGGAACTCCTCTACATTGTTGATTATAGTATAAAATTACACAACTACTTTAAAAAGCAACTTGGCCATGGCTTATACAATTAAACATAAAGATACCTAATGACCCAGCTATTCTACTTGTCACTTATCACAGATAAATGAAAGCACATGATTCCACAGTGGAATACTCCTCAGCATTAAAACAGGTAACAGCATGGATGAACTTCAATGACATTACAGTGACAAAAAGGAACCAGACACGAAACGATGACTGTTTCTCCTTGTTCAAGTGTTAGAATGTACAGCTGGAACTCACTCAAAATCATGTTGTGTATGGCTGTGTCTCCTCTCTACTCCATCCCTATGTTGTAGCTCATCACAACGTTTATGGTGCCTCTCCAGACTGTGTTTCTTGTCACTGACAAATTCCTTTTTGCAACGTAAGGCAGCATTCACAGTTATTGAGGATTAGGGTGTCTGCATCTCTGTGACATCATTTGTTTGATTGTATTTGTACAAAATTCAAGAACAAGCAAAACCTAACCTGCAGTGACAGCCTATGGTTGTGTCTGCTGCTGGGAGTAGGGAGATTAACCACATAGAGGCATGAGGCAATTTTCTGGTGTGAAGGAAATGTTCTACATCTGGTTTTGATGATCGTTGCCAGGTGATTACATTTGTCAAAGCAGATCAAAATGGACTGTGCACTTAAATTTTTCACAATGATAGCTCAATAAATTTGATTTAAGATAAAGTCATAAGGGCTTCCCTTGTGGCACAGTGGTTAAGAATCTACCTGCCAATGCAGGGGACACAGGTTTGAGCCCTGGTCCAGGAATGTGCCACATGCCACGGAACAACTAAGCCTGTGCTCCACAACTACTGAGCCTCTGCTCTAGAGCCTGCAAGCCACAACTGCTGAAGCCTGTACACCTAGAGCCCGTGCTCTGCAACAAGAGAGGCCACGACAGTGAGAACCTTGCTCACCACAACAAAGAGTAGCCCCTGCTCACTGCAACTAGAGAAAGCCTGCACCCAGCAACGAAGACCCAGTGCAGCCAAAAATTAATTAATCAATTAATTTAAAAAAATAAAGTCATAAGTAAAAATCAGTAGCATTTATATATGCAAACAACAAATTGATTATATAAAGGGAGAGAAAATACTGTTTCATTGTGGTAACAAAAATTAAAAATACCTAGGAAAGCAGCATAATAAGAAATGTGAAAAATATCTATAAGGAACATTTTTAAATATCCCTGAGAGACACAAAAGTAGGCTAGAGCCAAATGAAAAAACATCTCATTCTTCGACAGGATGATTCAACTTTATAAAGATGCCTGTTCTCTTTTTGTGAAACTATATATTTTATATATTGATAATTATATTTAAAAAAGCTATAAAACTTCTTTTCTAGAGCTAGATAAATTTATTTTAGAGATGATATGGCTAAGCAAACCCACAAAAGTATGCAGGGTAATTCAGAAAAGGAAAAGAAAACAAAACAAATCTGTAGAAAATTTTTGAAGTTTACATAGTAAGTTTGTCTTAAATTTTATAAATATCATAATTCTGAAACTATTTTTGCATGTATTGTAGGATACAGCAAAGGAGTAAACTTATTGCTAGTTTTTGTAACCAATTATGAGAGAAGGGAAAAACAAATATAGGGTGGGGAAATCTGAGGACAAATCCAATTGTGTTAGATTTGAATTCAAGGTGTTAGAATGAATGCATGGCTTTTAAATATATCTCTTAACGTTGTCTACTAAAAGTGCTCGAAAACAATGGTAGCCAATTAGTGATGAGAACAACTAGAGATTAGATTGTAATTCTCTTTCTATTTAAAAGGAACTGAGACTCCGTGGAGAAATGTCTAACTACAGGTTCCAGGTAGAAAAATAATAGTGTGAGTGCAGGACATTTTGTTGTTTCAGAAAGCAAGAATAAAAAATGTTTTTCTTCACAGAATAATGCAAGCCAATAAATGTAGAATAATTTAATGAATCAGAAAAACAATGATTTTTACACATGCTATTTAATAATTGAATCAGGCAATTGTGATTATTGAATAAACCTCTGGAAAAAATGAAGAGAATTTATGAAGTCAAATATGACCAATACCAGTAATAAAAAAAGAATATCAAAATTTAATTCAGAGATTTAAAAGGAAACAAAAGAATATTATCAACAAATTTATGCAAATAAAATTTATTTTTTATTTCATTTTGAAGTATAGTTGACTTACAATAATATATTATCAGTAGTTTCAGCTGTACAGCATAGTGATTCAGTATTTTTACAGATTATACTCTATTAAAAATTTTAATAAGATAATGGTTATAAATCCCTGTGCTATACAATATATCCTTGTTGCTAATCTACTTTATCATAGTAGTTTGTGTCTCTTAATCCCATACCCCTAACGACCCTCCTCCCTTTCTTCTCCCCTGTGGTAACCACTAGTTTGTTTTCTGTATCTATGATTCTGTTTCTGTTTTGCTATATTCATTTGTTTATATTATTTTTTGGATTCCACATATAAGTTATATCATACAGCATTTGTCTTACACTGTCTGACTTATTTTACTGAGCTTAATATTCTCTAGGTCCATCCACCTTGCTGCAAATGCCAGGATTTTATTCTTGTTTATGGCTGCATAATATTTCATTATATATATCTACCACATCTTTATCCATTTGTCTGTTGTTGGACACTTGGTTTGCTTCCATAGCTTTGCTATTATAAATTGCACTGCTATGAACATTGGGGTGTGTGTATCTTTTCAAATTGGAGTGTTTATTTTTTCTGACTAAATACACAGGAGTGAAATTGCTGGATCATATGGTAGTTCTATTTTTAGTTTTTTGAGGAATCTCCATACAATATTCCATAGTTGTTGCACCAATTTACATTCTCACCAAGAGTTTACAAAGTGTTTCCTTTTCCCCACATCCTCACCAACATTTGTAATTTGTAGACTCTGATGATTGTTATTCCATCAGGTATGAGGTGATTTCTCATTATTGTTTTGATTTGCATTTCTCTAATGGTTAGTGATGTAGCACATCCTTTCATGTGTCTGTTAGCCATCTGTATGTCTTCTTTAGCAAAATGTATATTTAGGCCTTCTCATTTTTTGACTGGGCTGTTGTTGTTGTTGTTTTTTGATATTGAGTTGTATGAGCTGTTTATACATTTTGGATACTAACACCTTGTCAGTCATATCATTTTCATATATTTTCTCCCATTCAGTAGGTTGTCTTTTTGTTTTGTGGATGATTTCCATTTCTGTGCAAAAACTGTTAAGTTTATTTAAGTCCTGTTCATTATTTTTGCTTTTATTTATTTTGCCTTACGAGACAGATGCAAAAATGAATTGATCTGGTTTATGTCAAAGAGTATTCTGTGTATATTATTTTCTAGTAATTTTATGGTTTCCGGTCTTAGATTTAGTTCCTTAATCTGCTTTGAGCTTATTTTTCTGTATGGTGTGAGGGAATGCTCTAATCTTATTCTTACATGGAGCTGTCCAGTTTTCCCAGCACCACTCATTGAAGAGACTGTCTTTTCTCCATTGTTTCAATAAATTCTTGCCTCCTTTGTCATAAGTTAATTGACCATGGGTGCATAGGTTTATTTCTGGGCTCTCTATTCTGTTACTTTGATCTATGTGTCTGTTTTTGTGCCAGTACCATGCTGTTTTGATTCCTGCAGTTTTTACTATAGTTTTACATCTGGGATAATAACTCTATCTTTATTGTTTTTTCTCAAGATTGTTTTGGCAATTTGGGGTCTTATGACCCCATGTGGTTCCATATGACTTTAGGATTATTTGTTATAGTTCTAGGAAAAAGATCATGAACATTTTGATAGGTAGTGCATTATATCTATAGATTGCTTTGTGTAGTATAGCCAATTTAACAATAATAATTCTTCCAATCCAAGAGCATGAGATATCTTTCCATTTATTTGTATCATCTTCAATACCCTTTATAATTTTTTTATAGTTTTCAAAGTATAAGTCTCTCACCACATTGGTTAAATTTATTCCTAGGGGTTTTTTCCCAAAATTTTGATGACATTTTAAATAGAATTTTTTTTTTAACTGTGTCTTTCTGGTAGTTCATTATTAGTTTCTAGAAAAGCAACAGATTTCTGTATATTAATTTTGTATATAGCAACTTGCTGAATTCATTTGTTAGTTCTAATTGGTTTTGGGTGGAGATTTAAGTGTATTTTATCTATAAAGTATTATGTGATCTGCAAATATTGACAGTTTTACCTCTACCTTTTTAATTTGGATGCCTTTTATTTCTTTTTCTTGTCTGATTTCTGTGGCTAAGACTTCCAATACTTTGTTGAATAGAAGCAGTGAGAGTGGGCATCCATATTTTATTCCTGATTTTAGAGGAAAGGTTTTCAGCTTTTCACCATTGCATACGGTGTTTGTTGTGGATTTTTCATAAATTGCCTTTGTAACTTTGAGACATGTTCCCTCTATATCCACTTTGATAAGAGTTTTTATTATAAATATATGTTGAATTTTGTCAAATGTGTTTTCTGCAACTATTCAGATAATCTTGCAATTTTTACCCTTCTTTTTGTTTAGTGTGGTGTATCACAGTGATCAATTTGAGAATGTTGAACTAAATTGCATGCCTGGAATAAATCCAATTTAATTATAGTGTGTGATCCTTTTTATATATTGCTGGGTTTTGTTTGCTAATCTGTTGTTGAGAATATTTGCATATATTCATCAAAGTTATTGGACTGTAATTTTCTTTCTTTATGATGTCTTTTGGTGTTTTTGTGATCAGTGTAATGATGGAGTTATAGAATAAATTTGGGAATGTTTTGTCCTCTTCAATTTTTTTGGAATAATTTGAGAAGGATAGGTATTAGTTCTTCTTTGTTTGTTTGGCAGAATTACCCTGTGAGGGGAAATTGTCTGGTCCTAGACTTTTCTTTGCTGGGAGTTCATTTTTTATTATTATTATGAACTGAAGTTTCTTTTTTATTTTTTTTGAATTTTCTTATTAATGATTAGTCTGTTCAAATTGTCTGTTTTTTCTTGATTCAGTCTTGTCTGTTTGTTTCTAAAAATGTGTCCATTTTTTCTAGGATGACAATTTGTTAGCATATAACTGTTGATAGTGTTCTCTTATGACTTTATGTATCTCTGTGGTATTGGTTGTTATTTCTTCTCCTTCATTTCTTATTTTATTTGTGTTCTCTCTCTTTTCTTTAGTAAGACTGGCTAAAAGTTTTTCCATTTTTTTAGCTTTTAAAAAACTCTTAGTTTCATTGAACTTTTCTTTTTTTTGTGGTACGTGGGCCTCTCACTGTTGTGGCCTCTCTTGTTGTGGAGCACAGGCTCTGGACACACAGGCTCAGCGGCCATGGCTCACGGGCCTAGCTGCTTCACAGCATGTGGGATCTTCCTGGACTGGGGCATGAACCCATGTCCCCTGAATCGGCAGGCAGACTCACAACCACTGTGCCACCAGGGAAGCCCAATCTTTTCTATTTTTTTGTGTCTACATTATTTACTTTGATTTTATTATTACCTTCCTTCCTCTGACTTTGGGGCTTTGTTTGTTCTTCTTTACATAATTCTTTTAGATGGTAGGTTAGATTGTTTATTTGAGATTTTTTTGGTATCTTGAAGGACTGTATCAGTATAAACTTCCCTCTTAGAACTGCTTTTACTGCATCTCATAGGTTTGGAGTGTTGTGTTTCCATTTTCATTTGTCTCAAGGTATTTTCTGATTTCCTCTTTGATTTCTTCATTGACCCATTGGTTTTTTAGTAGCATGTTGTTTAGTCTCCACGTATTTGTTCTTTTCACATTTTTCTTTTTGTAATTGATTTCTTTTTTAAAAATAGATTTTATTTATTTAGTTAGTTGTGTATTTATTTATTTATTTATTTATTGGCTGCATTGGGTCTTCCATTGCGGTGTGTGGCTTTTCTCTAGTTCCTGAGGGCTTCTCATTGTGGTGGCTTCTCTTGTTGCAGAGCACAGGCTCTAAGCGCATAGGCTTCAGTAGTTGTGGCACACGGGCTTCAGTAGTTGTGGCTCATGGGCTCTAGAGCGCAGGCTCAGTAGTTTTGGTGCATGGGCTTAGTTGCTCCACAGCAGGTGGGATCTTCTCAGACCAGGGCTTGAAACCATGTCCCGTGCATTGACAGGTGGATTCTTAACCACTGTGCCACCAAGGAACCCCTTCTAATTGATTTCTAGTTTCATACTGTTGTGGTCAGAAAAAATGCTTGATATAATTTCTATCCTCTTAAATTTGTTGAGACTTGTGTGACCTAGCATGTGATCTATACTGGAAAATATTCCATATGCACTTGAAAAGAATGTGTATTCTGCTGTTTTTGGATGTAATGTCCTGTAGATATCTGTTAAGTCCAACTGGTCTATTGTATCATTTAAGACTTCTGTTGCCTTATTAATTTTCTGTCTGGATGATCTGTCTATTGATGTAAGTGGTGTGTTAAAGTCCCCTACTATTAATGTGTTATTATCAATTTCTTCTTTTATGTCCATTTGTATTTGCTTCATATTGTTAGGTGCTCCTGTAGTGAGTGCATATATATTAATGAGTACAATAATCTCTCCTTGTATTGATCCCTTTATCATTGTATAATATTTTCTTAGTTTTTTGTTATAGCCTTTGTTTTAAAGTCTATTTTGTTTGATATGAGTATCACTGTCTCTGCTTTCTTGTCATTTCCATTTTCATAAAATATCCCTTTTCATCCCCTCACTTTCAATCTGTGTGTATCTTTAGCCCTGAAGTGAATCTCTGGTAGACAGAATATTGAAGGGTCTTTTTTTTTTTTTATCCAATTGGCCACCGTATGTCTTTTGCCTAGTTAGTCCATTCACATATAAAGTAATTTTTTTTTTTTTTTTGCAGTACACAGGCCTCCCACTGTTGTGGCCTCTCCCATTGTGGAGCACAGGCTCCGGACATGCAGGCTCAGTGGCCATGGTTCACAGGTCCAGCCACTCTGCGGCATGTGGGATCTTCCTGGACCGGGGCACGAACCGGTGTCCCCCACATCGGCAGGCCGACTCTCAACCACTGTGCCACCAGGGAAGCCCTAAAGTAATTATTGATAGGTATGTACTTATTGCCATTTTATTACTTGTTTTCCAGTTGTTTATGAAGTTTTTCTCTGTTCATTTCTTCTTATTTTTGTTTCTTTCCTCATGCTTTGATGATTTTCTTTAGTACTATGCTTGTGCTCCTTTCTATCTATTGCAGATTTTGGTTTCATGGTTACCATGGGGTTCATATATGTTGATGTCTAACTATTTCTATGTGTTTTAAACTGGAGTCATTTAAGTTCAAACACATTCTAAAAGATCTACATATTTTTCTCCCCTTCCCCACATTTTGTGTTTTTGAAGTCATATTTCACATCTTCATACTTATCCCTTATCTATTTATTGTAGTTACTTTTACAATTATTTTATTTTTAATCTCTTATTGGTTTCTTTAAGCAGTTGATCCTCAGTCCTTACTATATTTATGCAAATAAAATTTAGATAAAATACATCTTTTTAAAAAGAAATTACTGAAACAAAAGAAAGAGAAAAACTGAATAGCTCATATTTATTAAATATATTGAATCTTAATAAAAAAATCTTTCCCAAATTAAATTCCAAGTCTACATTACTTCAGTGATAAATCAAGTATACTAACTATATAATGAAGAATAGCAGTAATATTTTACCAATTCTTCCAGAGAATAGAAAAAATGAAAGTACTTCCAATAAATATAAAGAGTCTATATAGTCCAGCATGACTTCCTGTGATACACAAACTTGACAAAGACATTATAAGAAACATGTATTAGAGACTAATCTCATTTATAAATATAGATGCAAAAATCTTTCAAAATTAACAAAATAAGTCTGGTAATATATGAAAAGAATGACATATTAGCGGCAAATTCATTTTATTAAGGGGAAAAAAGTTCAGTTTTACATTTGTTCATTTTATTAATATAGTTTAACATGTTACAATAAGGATACAATGTTAAAAATATTTCAGTGGCTATGGAAATAATCCTTAATTAAAGTAATTTTACCTTCAGACCAAAAGTCCAACATAGCACTCGTGAGATACTTTACAGGATAAAGAAATATGGAGGCATTTCTGGGAATCTTAAAATGTGAATCTAATCATTCACACTGTACAGCCCAGAAAGTTACCCCATGTATAAAACTGATAGAAATGCAAGCCTGTATGCACAAAATGTATATGTTCAGCAACGATTGAAGCAGGCTTATATCTACCAGCTCTAAATTTGAAACGGTCCTAAGTTCCATTACTATTCAAATGCAGAAATCATTACTGAGCTAAAATTTAAAAGAACCAAATAAGAAATAGAATAATTATCTCCCCTTTAGGTGAACCAAGACCAATAGAATACAGGGTAGGTAATTTTATTCTTATTTTTTATATGCCACTGGATATTTTGAAGCTTATTCTTCCTTGCAACATTTCCATTGCAACCTGCACTAATTATGAAGCAGTAGCCAGTGAAATAATATACCACCTAACATTGTTGTGTCTCTTTTCTTTCCTTGCTTCCTTTGTGCCATGAACTTTCATCTTTCTTATAAAGTGTTGGCATCTTAATCCTTACCAAAGATTCTGCAACTATAAGACCTAAGCTAAGACAGTGTAGTTTCAAATTTGCAAGATTCTGCCAAGTAATTTTCTATGTGGTTGGATCATTTTCACTTCCATAGTAGTATAGTTGAGTACTGTGTACTCCACATCCCTGACAATTCTTATTATTGTCAGCCTTTTTGATTTTAGCCACCTTGTAGTCCTATTATGGTAGCTAATTGTAGTTTTTATTTGCATTTCCAGGATAACTAATGATGCTGAACTCCTTGTCATATAGTTTTAATATAGTTGTTAGTCATTTGAAAAAGCTCATTATGAAGAGCTTATTCAAGAGTTTTGTCCATTTTTTTATGGCTTTTCTTTCTGTTATTGCGTTTTGTTAGTCTTTGATCAATTTAAGTTATGAGCCCTTTCTGAGATACATATGTTGCAGCCGTCTTTTCTCACTCTATGGCTTTCCTTTTCATAGGAAATGTTCCCAACTTTATTAAAATCTAGCTTATCTTTTCTTTATGGTGACTAGTGCTTGTGTCTTGTTTAAGAAAATTTTTGCTCAACTCAAGGTCATGAAGGTGTCCTTCTCTGTTTTTTCTAAAAGCCTCAGTTTTACCATTCTAGATCCAGAATCTACTAGGAATTTGTGTGTGGTGTGACAACACAGTCAGATTCACTTTTTTCCCTGTATATTTCTCCAATGTAACCACTGTTTATTAAAAATATCATTTTTTACCACTGCCCTTAAAATGCCATCATTGTCAGAAGCTCGAGAATACCAACAGAACTAAGTCAAAGGAAGACACATCTAGGCATTTCATAATAAAACTACTGAAAATCAAAGATAAATAGAAAGCCTTCACATAATCCAGAGGAAAAATAGTACAAACCTATGGGGGGGGGAAACAATACAAATGACCAGTGACTTCTCCTCAGATATAATGGAGACCAGAAGACAGGAAAGCAACATTTTAAAATGCTGAAAGACAAAAAGAATTGCCAACCCAGAACTCTATAGCCAGTGAAAATATCTTTTAACAATGAAGGTTGAATAGACATATAACTGCATTTCTACCAATTGACCTGAACCACAGGAGATTCTGAGGAAGGTTATTAGGCTGACGTGAAATGATATCAATAATTACTCATATCATTGGAAAGGAAGGGAGAACATCAGAAATGGTAAATATGTGGGAAAGTGTAAAAGACTTTCCCTCTTAAATTCTTCAAAATATATATAACTTTACATATATATATATATAGTGACCATTGCATAAATAAAGAGGGTCATGATAAATGGACCTATACAAGTACAAGGTTTTTACATTTTATAGGAAGTGGTACAACATTAAATCTAACTAAACTAAAAAGTTAAGAATGTATACTCTATGCCCTGAAGTGACCACTGCAAAGTAATATATATAAGATTGTAGTTAAAAAGCCAGAACTAAGTTAAATGAAATTTTTAATAAACAGTGGTTACATTGGAGAAATATACAGGGAAAAACATGAATCTGACTGTGTTGTCACACCACACACCACACACCTAGGAATGCATGTTATAAAATGTGTGTAAGACTTTTGTAGGAAAATTATACTGGGAAAAATTAAAGACCTGTATATAATGAGAAATATGATAGGTTCCACAGATTATAAAGTTAAGTGTATTAAAGACATGAATTATCTGAAAAAACTGTATTATAGATTTAACCCAATTACAATCAAAATCCTCAATAGAGTATTTCATTGGAATTGACAAGCTCATTCTAAAATTTATATGGAAATGAGGAAATAAAGAGGAGCTTAGACACACTTGAAAAAGACTAAGGCTAAAGTCTTGCTCAACTAGCTATTACAACTAAACATAGAGCTAATATAAATAGCACAGAATTACTTAAATGCAGAGAGATAGACTAATGAGACAACACAAATTCCAGAATCAGCCCCCTACCCTGACTTGGTGTATGACAGAGGTGCCCCTACAGGGCAGTAGGTGAAGAATTGTTGGTTCGGTATGTGTTGGTTGGGCAGTTAGCTTCCCAGGTGTTAAAAAAAAAGACATTTTACTACTTCAGCTTCAGGTAGATTGTAGACTTAACTATTTAGGTCAAAATTATAATTATTGTAGAAGATAATATATTCTAAGATCATTAAAACTTCAGAGTATATAAAGTTTCCTTAATAAGAAACATTTTAGAATCAAGAAAATTACCATTTAAAACCACAATGAGATATAATTAGAAATAATCTGATAGCCCAATCTTTAAAAGTCTGGATACACCAAATAATCAGATTGGAGCAATAGAAACTTCCATATGCTGAAAAAGAAAATGTTAATTGTCACTTGTCACTTGGAATATAGTTGGGCAACTTATATGAAAGTTGAATACAAACGCTTTACGACACAGAAATTTCACTCTTGGATAGATGTCTTAAGAGAATCCATTCATGTGTGCTTCAGATTTGTATACAGAATGTCATGATAGCCAAAGAGAAGAAAACAAATGAAAACAAATGTCCCTGAAAAGCAGAATTGATAAATACACCATGGTGTATTCATAGAATAGAGTACTGTGTGGAAATGACCACGAAGAGACTACAACTATATACACAAATATGGATGACCCTTGCAGTCATAATTTTGCTTAAAAAAACCAAGGAATGTAATTCAATTTACTGTAGGAGGCAAGAACAGAAAAATGCACACATAGTTCAAAAAAAGCAAGTTAGGGAGTGCCAGAAAGTTGAGGACAGCAGTTACCTGTGCGGGGATGGAGGCTGTGATTGGAAAGTGACACACGGGGGTTTCTAGGGTGTTGGGGTGGTGATAGGTACTCATTTTTTCCTAATTCAGTATAACTATGTTTTATTCACTTTTCTGTCTGTGCATCGTGTGTTACACTAGAGAACATCAGATGACATAGTGGTGACCTTTGGTCACCTGCCTTCCACTCCGCACAGGACCATCACCTCCATGTCATCGTGACGCCGCTCAAATACAAACCTCCGACTCTGGTCATAGGCCTAGGAAAGCCCAATTACTTTAGCACTAAAACCAGACCGTTTTCCCTCACCTGCACAGGAGTCCTTCAGGTAGGGTAAACTGAATTAAGCCTAAAAATATCATACGATGTTTAGTTGAAGAAATATTGCAAAAATAAATTTTTCACAGTTTACATTTCTTCTCAAACTATGGTCTTCCCACCAGAATCTAAGGGCCATAAATGTGTTTTCTGCTATGACAGGGGAAATGGGAAGGAGAGAGGGGAGAAAACTGTCCATCTCTGTCCTATGGGGGCCATTCCTGGAGTGATACATGTGTAGTAGAAGGTATTTTTCAGACTACCGTGGAAGAAAGTATATGTTCTTATTAATTATAATGGCTATAATAACCCCACAACAATATAATGATAATGATGATGAGGTCTGGCATTTACTGAAATCTTATGACTTACTTCTTGACCTACCCATGTCAAAACCCTCATCATGGGCCTACTACTTCATATCTGCCCAATGAAAAAGAGGATAACATCGGCAATTGTGTTTTCTCCCAATCGTATATTACCCAGAAGCTCAGTAAATGTAGCACATGAAGCAGAGGTCCTGCTCTGTTGAACCAGGCGGCTGGAAAGCTTAGTCCATTCACTGAGTTCCACCAGGCTCAGCCACAGAACCAAATCATTGTGTGTGCGTGTGTGTGTGTGTCTGTGCATCCACCCAGGCAGGCCAGCCCATGCATTGTCAAAGGATTCAAGATGTACAACATGCATATGACGTTTTTTGCACACCATTTAAAAATTGTAAACAAAAATATCTTCAATTTAGATAAAGGTTAATATAAGGAATAATTTATTTAAGTTTTGTAGCTATTCTATGCTTTGGGCATTGATTGGTTTTGATAATTTGAGAAAATTATGTTAATTTTTATTTCACTTTGGGAATGGCCTTACTCCAATGTGGTTGTTTGTATTTTTCAGTTATTTACTAAATATCAATTTATTTTTAGCGGTTTTTGAAAGATATTTTATCTCATGGACACATAATTGAACAATATCTACTGTAGAGATTTTAGAAGTTTAAGAACAATTTCGCAAGTATTTTCCTCTTTTTCTTCTTTCTCTCCTCATAAACCAAGGTGATGGTTGTATGCATAAATAGATCAAATGTAAATGATTCTCATGCGTTTTTACTGGAGCATAGATTTCAGGCTGACTCAAGGGCAATTAAAGAAGAGAGCATAACCAACTGTCTCTTTGTCAGTGCAGTGTTAAATAAGATTATGTCCACATTTGACTGCCAGCACTTAGAGCAACACTGTCACCTATTCTGATTAAATGCTTCTAAATATCCCAATATTTACATGAAAATATTAATATAATTTTGATTATTAAAAATGTATGTTCTTACTGGGTTTACTTCTTTACACTTTATCAGTAATTTACTTCATAATTAATTTAAAATACTTTTCCATTATAATATCCTTCATATCAAATATATAAATATAAAGTATATTTTTCCTAGAGGGATGATGAGCTTATCAAACCTAATTATTTTATTACTATACTGTGTGCTAGTTAATGATTAAATGAACATTTTCTAAGATTATTTGCTGTTTAGTTCATATTTTGTTTGACTTCTATAGTTTTGCTTGTCTTGATATGAGAACAAGATATCTTTAAAAGTATATTTAAACATTATTTGTCAAAATTATTTGGCAATTTCACTATACCTTAATACTGGAAAAAATAGACATTCAGACCTCCACACAGCACTTGGAAGCAGATCCATGACATGCCAACCACTGGAAAACTATGGGATTATGACTTGATAACAGCAGGAAGATGCCCATGTAAAAGGCACACTTGGGATCACATTTAGATACACATTATGTTCAAAAATGATATACACAGGTACACTTCATTCCCTCTAGACCTCATCTACTTAAAGCTTAATTATATTAGCAGACAGAATTTAAATAACTTTCTTACATGAGATTGTTATTCCTCTCAGGAAAATTTTGTTACAAATAAAAGGCTGGGAGGTGACGTCAACAGTAAAAATGAAGAATCTTCCTCCCTCCCTCCCTTCCTTCCTTCATTGAATTATCTCTTTCCTGAAAACACAGCTTTTCTTACAGATAGCTCATTGAGTATTTCCATAAACTATACCTATGCATCAGAAATTTAAAGGAAAAAAATGACTGCTTATTGGCACATTTGCTGTTTATTTCTGGCTGTTTCAGAGGAAATATAATGTTTTAAAATTTAGAAATTTCTAATAGCAAATTTTACTGGATTAATGTAGTTAGACCATCTAGCTTTAGATTAGAGGGTACACTTTGGAATCCAAAGACTTGTCTTTGACTACTGGTTACATCATTTCACAGCTGAGTGAAACCATAATGATATACCACTACAAACACCCCAGAATAGCTAAAATTAAAGGACTACAGATACTCATGTTAGTGAAGATATGTAACAATGGGAATTCCTATACACATTGTGGGATGACAAATTGATATAGGCATTTGGGGAAATAATCTATCATTACCTGTGAAAATTAAACATATGTATACCCTACAGCTTAGATATATATCCAAAATAAATCCATGCACACATCTACTAAGATATGTGCAAAATAATTCATAACAGCATTACTTGTAATAATGCAAAGCGAGAAACAACTTAAATAGTAACCAGCAGTAGAATGGGTAAACAAATTAGTAAACCTTCATGCAATCAAGGCCCTATAAAGCAATGGAAATGAGACTATATAAAACTAAAAAGCTTTTGCACAGCAAAGGAAGCTATCAACAAAATGAAAAGGCTGCCCATTGAATGTGAGAAGATATTTGCAAAGGATATATCTGATAAGGGGTTAATATCCAAAATAGAGAACTCATACAACTCAACATTAAAAAAAAAACTGATTAAAAAACCAGAATAGACATTTTTTGCAAAAAAGATATATAGATGCCCAACAGACACATGAAAAGATGCTCAACACCACTAATCATCAGGGAAATGCGAATCAAAATCATGAGATACCACTTCACACCTGTCAGAATGGCTGTTATCACAAAGACAACAAATAACAAGTGTTAGCCAGTATGTGGAGAAAAGGAAACATTAATACACTGTTGGGGGAGTTATAAACTGGTGAAGCCACTGTGGAAAGTAGTAGGGAGGTTCTTCAAAACATTAAAAATAAAACTACCATATTACCTGGCAATTCCACTTTTGGGTATTTTTCCAAAGAAAACAAAAACACTAATTTGAAAAGATATACACACTCCTATGTTCATTGCAATGTTATTTACTATAGCCAAGATATGGAAGCAACCTAAGTGTCCATGAATAAGTGCATGGTTAAAGAAAATGTGATATATCTATTTACCTATACCTATATCTAGATTTAGATCTATAAAAAGGTATATTACTTAGCCATAATAAGCATGAAATCTTGCCATTTGCAAAAACATCGGTGGACCTAGAGGGTATTATGCTAAGTAAAATAAGTCATACAGAGAAAGACAAATACAGTATGATTTCACTTACGTATGGAATCTAAAAACTAAAACAAATGAACATGCATAACAAAACAGAAACAGTCATAGATGTAAAGAACAAACAGATGGTTGCCAGAGGGGAGTTGGGTAGGTGAGGAAAGAAATAGGTGAGGGAGATTAAGAGTTACAAACTTCCAGTTACAAAATAAGTGAGTCACAGGGTTGAAATGTACAGTGTGGGGAATATAGTCAAAATATCTTTGTAATGGTGACAGATGGTAACTAGACATCCTGATGATCATTTTGTAATGTATACAAATAACGAACCACTATGTTGTGTATCAGGAACTTACATAGTGTTGTATGTCGATTATAATTCAACAAACAAACTCATAGAAAAAAAATCAGATTTTGATTACCAGATGTGAAGGGTGGGGGGAGGGGGAACTGGATGAAGGTGGTCAAAAAGTACAAACTTCCAGTTATAAATAAGTACTAGGGATGTAATGTGCTCCATTATTAATGTAACTGACACTGCTTTATGTTATTTATGAAATTATTAAGGTAATAAATCCTAAGAGTTCTCATCACAAGAAATGTGTTTCTATTTCTTTAATTTTGTATCTATATGAGATGATAGATGTTCACTAAACCTATTGTGATTACTTCATGATGTACATAAGTCAAATCATCATACTGCACACCTTAAACCTACACAGTGCTGAATGTCAATTTTATCTCAATAAAACTGGAAGGAAGGGCTTCCCTGGTGGCGCAGTGGTTGAGAGTCTGCCTGCCGATGCAGGGGACACGAGTTCGTGCCCTGGTCCGGGAGGATCCCACATGCCACGGAGCAGCTGGGCCTGTGAGCCATGGCTGCTGGGCCTGCGCGTCCGGAGCCTGTGAAAAACTGGAAGGAAGAAAATAAAGGACATGAATACACAAAACCCACATGCAACTTAATGTTGAGCAAGAGAAGTCAAACAAGGAATATGAACTTTATAATTCTATGTAAATAATTATTAAATGGAGGCAAAACTAAGTCAAGGAGTTAAAGGTAGGATGTGAGCTACATTCAAAGAGAAGCAGCAGTGACTGTGAAGGGACATGAAGAGACTTCTGGATGCTAGCGATACTCATTTTCTTTGTATGATTGCAACTCGTGATACTGTGCTTCAATACAAATGTGAAGTGAAGGGAAGATAGTACAATGGCATCTTGATGTCGCCTCGATCTACGCTCTCTTGCGCCTCACTGTGCTGGGCATCCAGCTGCCATCTGCCACCTACAGGTGCATCCTGGTAGAGATCCCTTTGTCTCCTCTGTGTCCAAGTACCCCTTCCTGATCCCATGTGTTCCTTTCCTTGATGTACTCTCTCATTTTGTTGGCACATAACTCTGTACCTTCTTCAGGAATGATGTAAGGGTTATCAATACACTGAGACTTTAAATATCTAAAAATATTTTTATTTTACCCTCACACACTTTAATAATTTGGCTAGGGACATCATTCTAGGTTGAATATCATTTCTTCAGAATGTTAAAGTAGTACTTCTATCATCTTCTTGCCTCCAGAGTTCCACTTTACATTCTCTTTCTTGCCGTCTCTCTCTGTTTCTCTGGAAGCTTGTAGAATCTTCTCTTGGTTATAATTGCTCTGGAATTTCCTAATAATGTACTTCGCTATCGTTCTATTTCTTTCAATGTACAAATACCTAGGGATCTCTTAATTGTTAACAGAAATTTTATTGAATTATTTATCTAAAGCTATCCCAGCTATTTCAGTTTTTCGCCCTTGTTCCAGATTTCCTACTATTCAGAGGTTGGACCTCCTGAGAAATTATTTTATTATACTTTCTATCTTTTTTTTCCTCTCTACTTCCTTGGAGATACCTTCAACTTTATATTTCAACTTCTTTATTGAAGTTTTTACTTCTGCTCGTGTATTTTTAATTTCTAAGGGCTCTTTTATGTTCTCTGAAGGTTCTTCTTTCTGTTTTGTGGATTCAATATCTTTTATATTTATGAAAATGTTAATGATAGAGTTTAGGTGTGTTTCTCCCTGCCAAGAATGCTCCAATTTAGCATTTCTTTGTCTGTTTCCTCCACATTAGACATTTTTCTCCAATATTCCAAATCTTTGGCAGACTGCACATAATTTAATTTGGAGAATAAAAAAAAATATTGTCAACTCATATCATGTATGTGGGGCTTATTGTATTTGAGCTTCACTGTAAAATGGTAAGGATGGGCTATTTGTTGGGGAACTCTCATTTCTATGTTTTATCTTTTCCCTTGGATTGATTACAATACTCAAAGAAAAATGAGTTTACAACACTGACTCACAGATAAAGCACTGACTACCAGGTAGAATGGAGGAGGAGTTCTGGAGGATCTCTTTATTAAATATTCATTCTAGAAAATGCCCATGATTCCTCTCTTTTTGTCATGGTACCAACAATCTCAACCATGCCCATTTTTCTACAGCACAGAGGCCTTGTGTTCTCTTGAGGAATAAAGAGGTCAGCATTAGCAAGGGGCTTTAGTTACTTAGCTATGAGGACTTGGAGGAGGATATTGGCATGTAAAACCTTTTCAAGCCACCTTTTAACTGTTATAATTTTCTTTCGCATTTCCACCTCATCAACACCAATCTCACCAGCAAGCGTGCTGCTAATTCCTGAGTCTTTGAGGATGTTACACTGTAAATCTATGCTTAGCAGATGTCCCTGTTGGAATGTTGGAAAACAGCTTGCTGGGGTCTATGTAGCAAGTCAGACATTCTGGAAAAACAGCGCATAATAAAACCAGACATCACATTCAAGCTGATAAATTTCAGGAGAGTTTAATCAAGGAACTAAAGAGTTTTGCAAAAAATAGAGAAACCTGAGAAATAATGCAGTACGCCAGGGTTGATAAGAAGGGGCACACCATGTAATGACAGAAGTATATGCAGAGGGCTGCCTGATAGAGCTGTGACCCTTGGCAGAGGTGTGCGGCCAGCCCAGAGTGACCCTGAGGGGAGAAAACCAGGGGACTCAGTAACTCAGCCTCTCTCTCCTCCTTCCAATCTTCTGCTGGGCTTCCTTTCGCTAAACCTAGTAAGAAAGCAGAACAGAAGGGAGCCCCGGTGTCTTCGTCCATATACATCAGCTTTCTGGAGCGACGAGCAGAGTGAGAAAGGTGAAGTATGCATGTGTACGGGCACATTGAAGCTCTCCAGCAGGGACCACCCATTTTGCTCCCAGCATCCAGATGAAATCCCTTCTGCAACTGAATCATCTTGGGGTGTGATGTCAATTCAGCCATGCCCTCCCATGAAAATTTAGATTCTTATACACTATCTGTGTATTTCATATACGTTATCGGAGGATATGTTTTTATAAAATATATTTGCCACTGGCCAGTTATTTAATCACACATCCCATGTCCTGCCGCCTCCACCAGCTCCTGGCTAGATGGAGTTCTTTGTCTTTGTTTCTATACTTTCTCCAGAGGGCGTCTGGCTGCCACAATTTCCTCTTGGTTGGGGCTAATGGAGAGAGTGCTAAGAGGCCTCAGGGAACCTCTTGGGCTCCAGTGATCATTCTACCTCCCCTACATTGTTTGGCAACAACCCAGTTTCCAACCCTGCAATCTAGGTCAGCCACCCTGACAGTACGAGTCTCTTCTCTGCTGGTTGCATTTCTGGTTCGAGGAACCCGACGGCCAGGGCACAGACCTAAAGTCCATTTCACCAAAATTGTGACTTCATTCCCATTTGGAAACATCTCTCATTTGGGCATCAGTAAATCTGTACTCACAAGGTTACAGGGACAGAGTCAACATATATCTTTAAGTGTGTTTTTACATGATTCATCAAAATATATATTTTGCTATCCAAACAGGGACACTTCTGAGAGTGAAAGGTAGTAACAATTTGGTCAGACAACAGGCATGATTTGGGACTGTCTAGGCAAACCAGGGTGCATTGTCATCCAGAGGTGGCTGGGGAAAGAGACTGATAGCATCAGAGGTTCACGCACATTGTCACTAATATTCCATTTACTCCTCCCTCTTTTTATATGGAGGAAAGTGCAAAGAGCTGAACCATGTTTCCCACTGTAGAAGGGATATCCTGATGCCCCAGCCACTAGTTCTCCAGGAATTGCACCAACATGGCTGAGCTGAACTTGAGCAGGTTTATCTCTGGCATGAATGTATCATGCTTTACCACATGTGGCTTTTGCAATGGCCAAAGAAGCAAGTTAATTGGTGGTGTTCATCTCCCTTGCATCTTTTGATTGGAATTTGATGGTGTCAGTAATCCCTGTGATCCTAGGAATGCAGTCTTGTTTTTGGTTTGCAATCTGACAGGCAATACAAAGCTATTTAAGGGAATGTCACTGGGTACCATAGCACCAAAGAAATTTCTTCCCACTCTATATCCTGAAACTCAGGAAATGACTCACTGGATCACTGTGAGAAGACATGGGTGGAGACTCCACCTATATCTAGACCTCTACAGCTCCTACTCTGCACCATACTCTCAGGGATTAACATGTCATTTCAGACAGCATCTACTATCCCTCCAAATGTCTTGGTGTTTTCCATTTTTGGTGCATAGTGAGAAAGAAAAACAGAGGTACTAACAGCTATTCTCTGGGAATGGGTCAGGTCCTTTTATTTCTTACTTAACATCCAAAAGTTCATAGAATGTGCATATTAGATGAAGTTGTTATAATGGAAAGAGACCAAAAAGGGCCATTGCTTAATTATGTCTAAGCACAGGCTAACAGACAGACACAGGCACAAATACCTGTGAAGCTGCAAAATTTACCAAACTCTTCTGTCTGCGTAACAAGAATGACGACAAGATTGCAAGATTCAGTGAGAGGTTTAGCATTGCTCCATACTCCCAGATAAAAGGTATCCAGATGCCAATCATAGAATTTGTGCTGGGTTCTGTGTGACTGCCCCCATTCTGGGACAAAGCCCTGTTTTGTTTTGTTTTTTTTTTTTCCGGTACGCAGGCCTCTCACTGTTGTGGCCTCTCCCGTTGCAGAGCACAGGCTCCGGACGCGCAGGCTCAGCGGCCATGGCTCACGGGCCCAGCCGCTCCACGGCGTGTGGGATCTTCCTGGACCGGGACACGAACCTTCGTCCCCTGCATCGGCAGGTGGACTCTCAATCACTGCGCCACCAGGGGAGCCCCAAGCCCTGTTTTCTTGACCTTTCCCCAAATCACTCATCACAATTACAAATCTTAAAGCTGTTTTGATGGTTAATTTTATGTGTCAATTTGGCAGGGCACTGGTGCTCTGATAGTTGGTCAATTCTGCATGTTTCTGTGAAAGTGTTTGTTAGATGAGATTAGCACTTAAATTCCCTCCATAATGTGGGTGAGCCTCATCCAATCAGTAGAAGGTCTGAATAAAGCAAAGACTTATTCCCCCTGCAGCCTGACCCCCACCAGAGGAAAAATGAACTCTTCCAGTAGACTGACTGCCTTTGGACTTGGACAGCGGCTACTCTGCAGATTTTGGTCTACTCTGCAGATTTTAGACTTGTACCTCCACAAGTGTGTGAGCCAGCTCCTTAAAATTCTCTCTCTCTATCTACATATCTACGTATGTAATGTACATACATACACAACCTGTTTGTTCTGTTTCTCTGAAGAACTCCAACTAATTCATCAGTCTTCCCCTGACACCCTCTTCCTAACACACCCCATGGCTCTTCATCATGGGTGATCTCACCTGTTACAGCAAATAGTAAACCGAACTTTAACTGTAGGTGTTCCTAACCATCTTTGGACTTAGGGAGTTAATAATAGCCATATTGGTACATAGTTAGAGGCCTCTTAAAACAAAGCTTGAGGGAAGACTCAGGGAAAACACCTTTGACCTGTTTTAGGGTCATTTTCAAAATGGATGTTGTCTCCCCCTCAGCTGAGCTACTCTGGATCTGTGAGCTGGCTGTGTCTGGAAACCAGGAAGAGACTGTGCCATTTCGCTGTGGTATCTGCAATTACGTTTATGTCCATCATTCCTAGGAACATTATAACACCACATTAGTATGTTGCCTATTTGTTTCTTTTTTGGGAACTGGAATCCCCACAGATCCCTGTGGGTCAATCACCCTTATTGCCAGATCTGGTTACTTCCTCAGAGATTGGAGAACCTTGTTCTGCTGCAGCCTTCTCACCACTGGTTCCCCTCTTAGAGCCACAGAGGACAGGAAAACGTCAAGGATGGACACTGGGCACTCCTCATCAAATTATTTTGCATCAGTGAGGAAAGTGTCTTTGGGGCTCTCCTGGAGGCTGAGGGTCTTGTTTGCACAGTCCCTTCAAACAGTGCCACCCCCTGAAACTTCGTGTCCCTCAACAGTGTAATGGAGATGTCCCAACTTCTCAACCTTACTTAGCTTATGAAAGCATTGCATTGTGGTCCCAACTACAGAAACAGCAGAAGATAAGTGCCACTACAGGGCTCATGAGTCAACCCATTAAATCCTAGGCTCATTTTAATTAACCCAACCCCTATCTGGCCTTATGTTAACCATCCACTGTCACACGTACCTTACAGACTGCTATCTACACAGAATCGTGAAAGTGCATTTTTCAGTGTGTGGGTAAGTCCTTCCTGTAGAAGCTCTTGTACATGTCTCTCTCTGTGTTACCCTGAGACCTAAATCTCACTGTGGCCTCAACGCAATGGAGGATGGTTGTTCTGTGTCTTTAGGAGCTTCCTGTAAGCAAGTGCTCCAGGAAATATAATTGGAAATCATTTATGCAGAGTGATGTCTCCCTCACAGAGACTGGGGTTTGGGAATCTCTGACTTTTCTTTGTCTATTTAAATGTTCCCATCCCTGATCTCAGGGTTTATTCAGTGCCCATTTTCCTAGTGTAAAAACCCTTCCCCCAAGGCCTTGAGCTCAGCAGTACTTGCCCTGGGATTGCAAGGGATAGTGCCCTCCTCAGACCTGTTATGGAATGTTTCTGATGTTTCCTGTGTGTTATTATCAACTGGATGCCCAACAATGAAAAACATTTTTTCCTTGGGTATTAGAACTTTCAGGAAGTCAGCCAAGGCTTCATCTTTAAAACCACCCTGGATCCCAGAGTGACTAATTGCCCCAGCCATGTGATCACCCGAAGCCTCGTGCTACACCTGCAGGCATGATTCTACTGCAGTCATGATCATCTGTGTTTTGTCCCCACCCACCAGGCAGTCACTCTGCACTTCTCACAATGGGAGCAGCCCAATCACAGAGTGTTGTAAGGGTCTATGTCCTCAGACCACTCCTAAGGCTGATTGCCACATCAGTCAGGGTCCTGACAGGATAACAGATGGCATGCTCAATTTGGATGATTTGGAGGAAGATACAGAAAGTATTTATAAAGTGATAATCAGGGTGTGCAGAAACCAAGAAAGATTGCAATACCCAGGACTAATAAGAGTGGGGGCAACCTCACCACCACAAGCCTGGAAGGATAGGAAAGGGAGTGGTTACCAGGAGAGAGAAATGATGGGTTGGGGGAGAAGGAGAGGAAGGTGTTTAAAAGAACTTTTGACAGAAATTTGGACTTTTGGTCAAAGAACCCAACCCAAGTTCCCCAAAATGGATGTAGATAAAAGTATAGAAACCTGAACCTCACTCTTTCCCTTCCTTAAGCTTGTGGCCCCCCTTTGGCTGAACCCAACCAGAAGTCAGGGTGAAGGACTGTGTTGGCACTGTTCATAGGGTCCAGATCAAGGTACAGAGCTGAGCAGATAAAGGAGAGTGCGTCTGAAGAGAAACCAGGGAGGAGCCAGCCACTTAGTAACTATGAGACCAGCAACCTCCTGCATTTTCCTTCCAATGTGTTTGCACTTTGCGTATTTTTACCTGATCAAAATAAAATGAAGAATACGTGGGGCTGATAGCGTTGATGCAGTTACTAAACATTTTCTTTCTGAGGAGCTTGGATATAGAGGGAAGAAGAAAGATAAGGCAGCTAGTGAAAGACATAAAAAGGTCAGCGTGTGTCTTTTTAGGCATGCCTCTGCCTGATGGGAATACCCCATGTGAAAAACACTGTTGCTAAAATTCAAGACCTCAAACCTATCTTCCCGCATTGGTACTTACGGTACCTGGGTCTTACCTTGTCTCTGCTTGTACTGAGTCTGGCCTCTTTTTCTGTCTTCCTAAATTTCTGGTCACACTGATTCCATCAGTGTTCTTTGTTTATGTGCTTCTTTGACTTCTGCTACAGATTCAATTTAGGCCAACTTTTCTTTTTCTTTCTTCTTCCGAGGGTTCATGTGTTTTTTTGTTTTTTTTTTTGTCTTTGTAAATTCATGCTTGCTCTTCCCATTGTCCAGAGCCCTTATGCTGAGCCAATTTGTCTAGTTAATTCCTGGCCATCATTAGGACTCAGCTCCTCTGTGATGTAATCCCTCATCACCTCCAACTGAGCTAAGAGGTACCTCTGTTGCACCAGAGTAGTCCTTGCACATACCCTAGAGGTAAGTGGTGTAAACACCAGTCTATAGTGTTTATTGTTGCATTACATCTTGCCATTACACAGTTTTTGGCTTGTCTTTCTGATCAGCCCATTAACTCTAAGAAGGTCAAAGCTCCTTATTTTTTTTTTTTATCACAGACTGAGTAGATTCTTAATAAATTTTACTGATTAATTATTGTGTTTGTTCTACAGCACCTGAAATACACTTTGTGGTTCTGACCTCTCTTACTTGACCTCTAGATCCAAAAACTGGGGGAGAAATAGGGGGTATGAAACTGTGATGGAGCAAAGGTAGGCAGAGAGGTGAGAAACGGTTAGTATTCAGGTCATTGCACTTAATCCTGTTCTGAGTCTTTTTGCCCCAGGGATGCTTTAAATGCCTGGATCAATATTTATTTTATTGAATCTTACAGACTAATACAACTCATGCCCAGGAAATCTGTACCTTTTTGGATATTGTTTTGCTTTTGTGATGAGACACAGAGTGCGGGTTATTCAACTGAATATACAAGAAAGAAAATCAGAACTTGGATATATAGATAACATCTTGGGACCACTCTTTTTTGTGACTTGAGTAGGAATAGTTATGGGTCAATATCTCCTTTCCAAATTCCTGGTGTTAGAGAGATTCATAGAGATTTGATCATTACTCACTAGGCTGGAGATTCCATTACGTCTCTACCCAAAGGCAAACTCAGTTTCTTACCTGAATGCATAGATGCTTAATGCTGCTTGATTGGCTCATCTACCCGGACACATTATGTTGCAAATATAAAATGGGAATTCTAGTGAAACCAAAAACACTGAAAAACACCTTTTTTTCAGAAGAACTGATAACTATGAATAATAAGTAACATCTGTTGCTAGTTATTAAGAGGGATTGTATTCTAGGTGAAAGAAAGGAAAAACATACTTAACCAACGTTTGGACCTGGTCTACATTTGAGATTTTCAAGTGAGCATAAACTTTTTTTTTTTTTACTGTTTTCATTTTTTTGCTTTTGTTTGGCAAATGGAATCCTGGTGCTAACAGAAATAATAAAAAGGAATCCAAAACCTGTTTACATACAGAGTTGTGACAATTGCTATGTCTTGTGACAATTGCTATGTCTTATCAATAATGATACAAATTTAGGATAAACTGCAGAGAGAAAAATGTTTTTCCTTTTAATTCTACATATAAATTATTAATTCAGATCTTTATTCTGTCAGAGAGCCATTCAGGTAGAGTGCTTAGAGACTTGGATAGCAGAGAGAGGACATTTGGGTTATAATTTAGTGATTTTTTTTGTTACTGCTTTCCTAAAAGGATAGCCCTTAAAAATGAAAAGTAAAAATTTAACCAGCAATAATAAGGTTTTACGAATTTAAAAAAATGTATTGTTCAGAATTTGTTTTAAAGAGATATTAAATAATTTACAGTGTGTTCTTTCATGTTCAAACCACAGAACCTGCAGAATTCCCAGACATCAAGTTCTCATATAGTATGTTAGATATCTCTTGTTTTCTGCTCCAAAATTATTTCCCCTTAATCTAGAAAGTGCAAAATTTCTTAATTTTACCCCCACCACTCAACATATTCTTGGTAAAATTTTCCATCTAGGGGTCCTGGCCGACAGGGAGGGACCTGACTCATTACTGGTGAATCAGGTGTCCTCTTTCATAGGTTTGCAACTTGGGCTGAGTGACACTAGGACCAAGAGGGTCACAGATGACTAAATCCCATTGATTTGACCTCTGACCTTTAGTTCCAGCTTCCCATATTCCTCATTCTGCTCTGGGTTCTGTCTTTTTGAAGCATCACTCTTTAGCCTTCCCTTGATTATAAGGAAAGCCCTAACTTTCCAATAAGTATCCATATTGCTTAAATTTTCTAAAGTTAATTTATGTTCATTGTAAACAAAGATTCCTCTCAATACAACTGACATCCCCACAGCTGGTTAAATGAGTGTATAATTTCACCTTTCTGACAAAAATAGTTTGAATCAGATTTCCTTCCTTGGCAAGCAAAAGGATCTTGACCAGATGTGGTGGCATCGGTAGTGGTGCCCAAAGCCATTTAAGATCTGTAAGTATCTTTCCAGGTTCATGGTATTAAATGTTTGATCATTTTGCTATTAATACCTACACATGATATTAATGTTTACTATATGCCAGTCACTTTAAATGCCTTACATAGGTAAACTCATCTAATTTCTCACATCCTGGGAGTTAAGTATAGACCTAAGACACTGTGTTTTTAAAAACACAACGTATATTATGCTTTCTATGAGGGGAATAACTCAGTCTTACCTAGCATAGTACTCCATTGTCTGCCATTGTGTGTGACATATAACAGAAACCCAATACAAATTTGTTAAATTAGTCAAATACCACGTTCACATTATCATACACCCATGATTATAGTAGATACCTATGTATTTATCAGTAAACATTCTTGTCTTAAAATTAATAACTATTCCTCTCTCTCATTTTGTATGCACATATTGTTATCAGAGCATCCATGTCAGGCTAGTGTCATGTGATCCCATCTTTGGGGGTGTTGGAAGTGAACCAAGAAAGTAAATTTGTTCTCTATCCAGTGGTTGAAGCCAAAGATAAAATAAAGGAACAGTTGCTTGCCATGTTCTGAACTATATGGGTAAAGCAATCTTCTTCCTCAAGAAACCAGAATAAAACCAGCATATGAAGAAAAGCACAAATGAGAATCAGAGGTCCAGATTCTAGTTCTTCCTGAGACCCAAACAAATCCCTGTCTTAGATCAATTTTATTGTTCAACCTCACAGTCTATGATGCATCTCTTGTTCTTCCAATAAAACAGTTATTTCTCTATATAGATTACAACATGAATTGTTATCCTTTTGAGTTTTGCAATGTGGTAGCCTTGCAGCAAAGTATTCCTTTACTACTGTCTAAATTATGCAATTCTTTATTAGTATCTTATTCTTCACTACATTTACAACATACAAAAACATAACTTTTATATTAATTTGCTAACTAAATGAAAAAACAACATTTGAAACATTTACAGCTCCAGTCCTGCTCATTATATTTAGCTGTTATTATATGGTGATATCACTCTACTGCTCAAAAATAAGTTATATCCACCATAACCTGGAATTTAAGATTTCTAAATGTATCCTCAAATTATCTTTTCATGTTCATATTCTACTCCTCCTAGTAGGATCTTTTTTTTAAATAAATGTATTTATTTATTTTCGGCTGCATTGGGTCTTCGTGGCTGTGTGCAGGCTTTCTCTAGTTGAGGCGAGTGGGGGCTACTCTTGGTTGCAGTGCATGGGCTTCTCATTGTGGTGGCTTCACTTGTTGCACAGCATGGGCTCTAGGCACGCGGGCTTCAGTAGTTGTGGCTTGCAGGCTCTAGAGTGCAGGTTCAGTAGTTGTGGTGCACAGGCTTAGTTGCTAGGTGGTATGTGGGATCTTCCCGGACTATCACTCAAACCGTGTCTCCTGCATTGGCAGGCGGATTCTTAACCCCTGCGCCACCAGGGGTGTCCCTAATAGGCTCTTTAAACCTCTGTCAGGTGATATTTCTTAGAGTTCACCAAAATGCACCTGGATTTTTCCCAACTTCACATTTTTTTGCAAATTTTGTTTCCCTCTGGAAATGCCACCTTATAGAAAGAGACTTGAACTAGATCATAAGTCATGAAATCCTAGACCTTCATGATACATTCTTCATGTTCCAGCTGGAGGAATAACTTCAATTCACCCAAGTGATGCAGGATATCATTCTATGTAACACAGATGACTCCCATAATGGTTCACTTAATAATGAGCAGAGTCTTTGGCCGCCAAATACTAAGTCTTCACTACTTTGGTTAACTGTGTTGGCAAAAGGGAACTGACACATGCTCTTATTACTGTAGCAGTGTGAAAGATGAGAAGTGATCTAAAAGTACTATAACAGAGAAGAAGTCAAAGCACAATTACTCACCATCAAATTCATCATCTCCTACCACATTTTACTAAGTACACATTTGACCCATCGCAGAAATGTTCTTCTACAAGTATAAAAGTATAGGAAAGCAGAGAAATTCTTGAGTGTCTTGTAGAGGTAAGAATGAAAGTCTGTATTCTCTTATTGTGCCCCCAAATGATGATAATTCCTTCTAACTCATAATGATTGTATCTCATTCATTTTGCCCCACAATGTTGAACATGGGGTCTTGCATAGCGTGGTTCAATATATGCATGCTTGATTAATCTAAACTTTTGAATAATCCCACTTGTAGGAAACATGTACATTCTCTCATAGATCACCCCTTTATATGTTCATAAGGAGTTGGCGGGATCAAAATGAGAATATTTGAAATTGATAACCAAAATATGGAAATGCATTTTTAAATAGTCACTTAAATTATATAAAATATATATATGTATGTGTATATATATATATATATATATATATATATATATATAAAACCTACATTAAATTTAGTCACTTTCTAACCAGATTTCAACATGTTTATGTTTAGTACTTTAGTAATGCACAATAATTATCATGGTACAGCAACACCAATAAAATACAAAAAGTGTAAGGCATTGTCCAGACTTTGAAGAAGGAAAGGAAGATGGTTCATGGTTATGTTGGAACAATTGGCACAGAGCAGGGCTGTCCTGGGCACACTGGGACAGACTCTCACCCTCCTCATAAACTGCCTTTGCAAATCCAACCAGAATTTTCAAGCATCACAAGATAGACAAACAGGGGAGAATACTGCTTAGACACGCTGATGTAAACAGAACATGCTTGTTTCAAGAACAATTTTATCTTCAGAAATTATTTAACTATGTAGTCATATTTTCCTTAATTTTTTCACATAAATATGTTGAAATAGAAAAATTAAAGCACTGATATTGTGATAAGAAATGTAGTTTTTATACAAGTAGTGTACATTTTCAAAGATGTCAAACATTCAACAAGGTAAATGCAGAAAACATTTAGAATGAGTTGCTCTAGCTTCCAATAAATTATTAAATGTAAGATAAAAAATTAAAAACATGCTTGAAATTCTGAAATTCATCATCAAAATTATGACTAAAATACATAAAGTTATTTACATCTTTGGAAATGTGGAACCTATTAATAGTATAAATACCTAAAACTTAGTTTTGTACACTTGCCCTCTTTTTCTCTCTTACTCTAGTTTTCTCTTTATGTGTATGGATAATAGATAGATAGATGATAGATAGATAAATAGATAGATAAATTCAATATAAAGTCTTTCAGAAGAGTAGGGCAGTCCTTTGTCAGAAATCCCAGCATAAAAACACCTTTCCCAAATACTAAGAAAATGCTGAATACCAGAATCAGTATGTGAAATAAGCAAGAACAAAAAACAGCTTTCTCCAGTACAAAACAAGCTGTTTCCATGTGCTGGTACTAAGCCTGTCTGGTAGTACATGTAAAATAGATGCATACCTTCACAGGACCAGGTAGAAAAGGTAAATGCATAATCACCTAATGTGAGAGCCGGCAGGATGTTGGGGCCCAGAACAAATGGGAGAAGAAGCATAGTCCCCAGTACAGGAATCCTAATGGCATCATAACATGCATCACGCCCAGTACTTCTCAGGAGTGAGTATGGCTCCCCCACTGCCAGGCTGTAAGCTCTTGGAAAAAGGAAATCTAGGTAAAGCAACTAGAGGAGGATCAAAAAGAATGAATGCTTGCCAGTGAAGTATGCTAGGTTCCTTATCTCCTTGGTCACATGTCAGTCATACATCCATCCTTCAGAGAAGGTGCTGTTGATACCTTTTCATAAATCAGGAAATTTAGGCTTCACAATTATAAGTTACTGTTTTGCAGTTACCCGAGAAATTTTCAGAGCAGCTAGCATTCTCCAATGTTTTTTGATACTGAAATCTACTACACAGATATAACAATAACTCCCTTTATGTTCATCTTCAGAAATCAATGTTTAAGAACCATCATGCACAAAAGCATCCATGGTATAATTCTGAGAGTGAAAGTTGGGTCACATGAGTTGGGAAGTTGGGTCCAAAGCAAGAGTGCTCCTTTTGATAGCTGATAGATATTATTACACCTGCTGAGGACTCTGTCCATTTTGACATTTAGCAAATATAGTCTTAAGAGCACTTGAGTCATCTGGCAGAGTGATTAAAAATGAAAACTCTAAACACTGTTATAATGTAATCCCAGCTAAATGGAACCATAAGCCATGGCAAAGGTTGGCACTTCTAAATCTGCCAAGATTAATGGAAGCGACAACAGCATATGTTTGGTCCCAGTGAAAAATGACACGAGACCCCAACTGAGGCTCCAGCATTTTCTTTAACAATAAATTAAGGATTTAAATTGTGAAAAATCTTCCCAGACCTCAGATTTACTGTGTGCCTTATGTCAGTTAAGAGACACCTAGCTATAGGTAGATAAAAATATCAAAAAGTAATATTGCATTAAGGACAGAAATCATTTAAAACATCTTTAAGTGCAAATCTCTGGAAATCCCTTGACAGTTATTAACATTCTAAATAACAGAAAATAGCAAAGAAAAGAGGTGAATGGAACTAATATTCGTTAAGGCATTGCTCTGTCCCAGGCCCCATAGCCACTGGTTTAAAAGACAGGTTTATTGATTAATTGATTTATATTTTTAATATTTATTTTATATTGGGGTATAGTTGATTAACAATGTTGTGTTAGCTTCAGGTGTACAGCAAAGTGATTCAGTTATACATATACATGTATCTATTCTTTTTCAAATTCTTTTCCCATTTAGAGTATTACAGAATATTGAGCAAAGTTCCCAAAGGTGGGGGAAAGGAATAAATTGTGAGTTTGGGATTGACACATACACACTACTATATTTAAAATAGATAACCAACAAGGACCTACTGATTAATTTATTGATTGATTGCTATCCCAAAGGAGGCAAAACATGAAATAATCATTAACCTCGTTTTTCAAATAAAGAAACTAAGATTCAAAGGGTAAAGTCATTGTTCCTAACCCTGCAGTGAGTTTTGATAGAAGTGGGTCACTGTCTCAGGGACTAAAAGTCATGGTATTTGTAAAGTCACTCTTAGTGAATCAGCTACCTAAATACTTGGCATCTAGGTGTATATAAAGAGAATTCCTCTGTCAGGTTCTGTTCTTTAGAACATAATACGAAATAACAAAAAAGAACTCTTTGTAGATAAAAATGAGCTTCAGTACATTTTACACATATACACATGGAAGTTAGGTTTATTAGCTGGGTTCAGTGCCATGTCAATGGGACAAGAGCACACACCATGGGGTTCAGATAAAAATAAGGGAACCCAAGAGATAAAGAAGTGATACAGGGTCCACCATGCTCTGACGTCTCCACAGCCCGCATTTTAGGTCAGGTGTAGGTGGTCTGTGTGCCTCGCGCCCCTGGCCAGCATCCCCCTGAATGGGCCCACCCCATCCATGCTCTCCATAATTATGTGGTTAGGAGCAATGACAGCTAAGTGACTATGTAAACAGGGAAGTGTCCAGGGCCTGGAAGGGACTTCATTGGAAAGAGGTACCTGCCCTTTTGATTTTACCTCAGATCTGCTGGGCCAGATCTCACTAAGCAACCAAAATCAGAGATAAAGTGAGCCTCCAAGACTATACAAATTTCTCTTCCAGCTCATATAAGGAGGGCTGAGAGGGTGTTCAATTAAACAGAGGAACCCTTCTCACGTGGAAGGGGGCCTCATATCCCAGGCCGTTAGGGAGAGAATGTGGATAAGTACCCTCAGGGAGTAGAGGTCCCTAACGCTGCTCTAGAAATAGAGATGGTTTTTTTCAGAGCATGGAAATAGCAGCCCGAGGCTCCTGATGGCCCTGCTGCAGCTCAAGGAGCCTGCTTTCCTGTACATTGTGGTGCTAAGAACAATTTGTCACACTCATTACAACAGCCAGAGTGAGTGCTTTACAAACACCCATTAGGATTTTGTTCCTTTCGATGTCTTGCTGTAGGAAAAAGCAATGTTCTTGCTCTCATTTTACAAAACATTTAAAAAATATTGCCGATGACTACTCTCCTGGCAGTGATATCATGACTTGATGTTTTAAAAACAAAATATATATTAGAAATAGGAAATAATTCCAAGTGGTAAAATTGTCTTTTCCTAATCTGACAGAGGCATAGTTAGCTATTATGTTAACACATAAGATTCATAATTAAATTTTACTTGACCATAATAGCAATGGTGATCCAGCTACCTACATATGCAGAATTAGTGGTTATTTGTATATTTATTTCCATATGCAATGACGGTCCCAAGTATAAATGTATAAGACTGCTAAATTTGTTCTGTAAGTCCTTGAAAAGATACTCATTTTTACTTTCTTTTCTTTATTTTCTAATACCTGAATTATGTATATTTATTTTCTAGGAAAATGTCTCCTTGATTCAGGATTCTATGTTTCTGAATTCTATTTTTTCTACTAGCGCTAAACACAATTAATCCATGTACAGTAAGTGCTTCTGATTTCTAAATGAAGCAACTGATTTTGGCTGGGATTAAAAATTAAAATTTTCAATCAGGGCTAAAAATAACAGCATGATTCTTCTAAAATGTACTCTGAGTATCTGATAAATAACAATAAATAACAGCTACTAAGGACATTCTTTGTCATACCAACAATGCAACAGCTAAAACCACTGAAGAATGCTGGTTTGCCATTCATTTACCATATATATATATGTATATACATATATAGATTTTTTTTTTTTTTTTTTTTTGTGGTACGCGGACCTCTCACTGCTGTGGCCTCTCCAGTTGTGGAGCACAGGCTCCGCAGGCTCAGCGGCCATGGCTCACAGACTCAGCCGCACCGCGGCATGTGAGATCTTTCCAGACCGGGACATGAACCCGTGCCCCCTGCATCGGCAGGCGGACTCTCAACCACTGCGCCACCCATTTAACATATATTTTTGAAAGGCAGACATGGGGTTGACAAACAGACCTGTAAGTGTTGGTCTCTCATAAATGACATTAATAAACAGTAGAGAAATGTACAGTATTTTAAGTGATTTCACATACCAAATCCATCCCTGAAAGGGCAATTATTAACTCAAATTCGTAATCAGTTTCACTCCCATCCATAAGTATTTTTATCATTGCTTTTAAAATAATTTAGAATTCTCATAAGGAATAGATTTGGTTGACAGTATTTTTTAATTTTTGTATATTTGATCATTATACTGATTAATTATCTAAATGATCAGAGTTTTGTTGTCTTAGCCTCTTCAAACCAGTTCAATTTCAATTTTAAGGAGGGCACCACACATTTAGATAGGTGTGTTTTAGTACCTGGACTTAAACATTCTTTATTCAGGCTTAGTATTTTACTCTAAGAATGTGTCCTTATTATTTGTTTTTAGTAGTTATACATAGATTTTAATAAATTACAGTACACTGTTTGTAATTATGCCACCTTATCCTAATTTTTCTTCAGCTAGTATGCTATTGAATTTAGAAGAAAATAAGATTTTTGTTATTGACAGTTTTTCAGGCTATTCAAAGTTCTATTACTATGCAAGCTATTATTTTAACATCATATTCAAGGACCCTGCAGCACACAATAAGCAGAAATTACTTGTTATACTGCATTCAATATGCCCGCACATATTTTCAGTTATAGGTATGTATTTTATCAGAAAAAAAGGCATGCAGTCAAGAAGTCTCCTGTGTCATATTTCCCTTCCTTTGAATTTTATAACAGAGACAAGCCATTTCAAATCTTGCTCCTGGGCTGACACTGCTTTGGAAATTGGAGCCCATCTTGAACTCTCAGAGCTATGTTATAAACTCATGTAAATTGGAATTTATAATGGAAACAGCACCATACTTTACTGTAACTGCAAAAGCTAGGCTCCCCTTGGATAAAATAAAAAAAAGGGCATGGCAGACTACCCTCCACTTTGCTTTTGTTAAGTTTATATTTCCAACGTAAGAGTGATCACATCTGTAATGAAAGCATTTCAGTTGACTTTCCAGAAAGCATTTTGATTTTGATTTGCAAGTCACTGAATGTGGCCTTCTACTTCATCAACCACTGTGCTTCTGAGGGCCACTCAAGTGTGAGAAACACAAGTCTAAGTCTCTCAGTAAATATGCAGAGAGATATAACTCTTCTGCATTTAATTGGAAAGCTGAATTTGACAGATCTTGGGAATAAAAGAAAAGTCATTTCTTTTATGTTCGAGAAGTATAAAACTTCACCTTTCTGTATTAGTTCGAAAATGAAAAGGTATTAGGTAAGTACAAGGATGACTTCCAGCTTCCTCGATGGGGAATTAGCAGGAAGACTGACTCTATAGACTGAGATTGAGTAATTCAAAGTTTCTGTCTCATTTACACTCATGTGTTATTTGGTGGGTCAGTTAGACCCTCTCAGAAATCAGACTCTTATGTCTCATGGCTGTACTTTAATGCATTCAACACAGTGAAGTCCTCTGCTCGGGCTGTTGAGTGGATAGTCAAGGACATCTGTATGGAATATAGGAGGAGCTCACAAATAAGAAAAGCATTTGTATGTAAGTGCGTATAAACCCATGTTATAATGCAGACTTTCAGGTTCAGCTTGGAGATACAGAGAGCTGGAAAGAGTGCTGCTCCTGTAAAGATCAACAAAGCCGGATGTGAAGTAAAGTGATCAGGACGCATCTTAACAGTAATAACTCCTGCAATAGGGAAAAAGTTCAATGAACTGAACTCAACTGCAATTTCTACAGAGGTGATGGGCATTTTAAGGAGAATGAGGGAGCAGGGAATTGGGTGACAGGGGGTTCAACAGAATCAGGGAAGTGGAAAGTTACAGAAAGTGGGAAGGGGTGTTTGGACCTGTGACACCCACCTGGGTTTGCTACCTGGCACTTCTGGACCTTAGTCTCCTCCTCTCATTCAGAGGCTGGGGGACAGAGGCCCCATCTTAGGTGTTGGCTGGAACAAACATTAAATTCTCTGCCAGCTTTAAGTTTTCTCAGGCAGGTGCTTTAGGGGGTGCTGGGACCACTCTAGAGATGCAGCTTTGAGCTTTTAGAAACAATGTTAGTGTCTGTCCAAGTCTTCAGGGGCCAGGGGGGAGGACTAGTCGAGAAGAGAGCTCAGAGGACCCCAGCTAGAGTCTGGTCAAGGAGAGAGCCTTTGCCAATTTCATCCAAGCAACAAGCAAAAAGCTGGACAAACAGCAAATTATAAATGCTTATCAGAAAACTGATGTCACGGAGCAAACAACTCACCTGAAATCTAGAAAGATAAGTCTGGAGAGAGAAGTAGGACCTGGGCATTTACTTACCTGGGAAGACATCATCAGAACGATATAAACCCAGGGGAAAGTTCAGCCTGACACTTCTAACCAACCGCTGAAGGTTTAGTGTGGGCCAGCCTGTGTGTGCAGCTGCTGTTTTCCACAGATGTGGAGGGATTTGCACCCTCTTGCAGTCTTTTCATCAAGGTGGGTTTGCACACACCAGGTGCTCACAGGGAAGACTGGGGAGGATCCTGGGAAAGCTTTCCGTGTAGAACTAGGAGAGCACAACAACAGCCTCTGGGACAATTCTGCCCTGAAGCATCCCCCATATTTCATCATATGGAGCCAAAGCTTTACACTAAAGGAGGAAAGACAATAAAAACTAATGAGAACACTGCTGAGGACACAGCGAGAACTCACTTTAATTAGGAGAGGGGAGGAAGGGAAAGAAAACCTCTACCCCAGCTTAGGGGCAGGAATAGGTATTAGGTCCAACATTAAATACAGATAAGAAGCAGAAGAAATTCCAGTTGACAGTGCCTTTCTAGTTCTGAGGGTTCATCAGAATATCATAGAATGTTCTCCTCCCTGCCCCACACCCATACTTAACAAGCTTTAAGTGGAATACATCAGAGGAGCAGCAAGAGATGGATTTTCTCTGGGGAAGACCAAAGGCCAAGCCCAGAGTAGACACTGTGAGAACCCCTCTGTGGTTGGCCCAGACCATGAGGACTCATCTCTAGAGGGACTGGAAGCCTCTGGTGCCCTGAGGGTAACCATAGCAACAGCACATTTTCACCCCAGCCCACCTCCTAAGTAGATTAACACAAATCCACACAGCAAAGCCCCAGCAGAAGGAAATGTGTGCTTATCTTGAAGCATGATTACTTACCTGAGAACTATATGATGTTTCTGGCTTTCAACAAAATATTACGAAACACACAAACAGGGAAGAAATAGAATCGTCTGAAGAGACACAATTATCATCAGGATCAGACTGAGATGGGGGTTGTTGAAACTATTAGACAGAATTTAGATAACTATGATTAACATGTCAAAGGCTCTTATGGAAAATGTCAGCAACATGTGAGATCAAGTAAGTTGTTTCAGCAGAAAAATGAAAATTATAAGAAAGAATCAAATGGAGATTCAAGAAACAGACATCCAGGGATCTTGAACTCTCAAGCCAAGCTACATTCAACCTTTAAAGATGTGTTAAAAGTATACCTCAAGGGCTTCGCCGGTGGTGCAGTGGTTGAGAGTCCGCCTGCCGATGCAGGGGACACGGGTTCGTGCCCCGGTCTGGGAAGATCCCACATGCCGCGGAGCGACTGGGCCCGTGAGCCATGGCCGTTGAGCCTGCGCGTCCGGAGCCTGTGCTCCGCAACTAGAGAGGCCACAACAGTGAGAGGCCTGCATACCGCAAAAAAAAAAAAAAGTATACCTCAAATCTTCTTACCCACATCTATGGCTGGCTTCAATTATTTTGAGTACCATCTTTCCTTGGAACAATTTGGTTCTGAGTTCTTTGAAAACTTTAAAACCCCAGCTCTCTCCTAGGTTCAAAACGTTATAATTTTGTAGAACATGTCACTTGTTTTCATTGTTGTGGAAATGAGTAGTGCTTTTGTGTGACTTTCCCACTTTCCAGAAGTGAAAGTTCTTTGGCATTCATTTACACTGTTTACGTTTAGCCAAATAATGTCAGTCTTTTAACATACTCACAAATTCAGTGCAATATAATTATACTACTCACAAGATAGATAGTCATAAAATATAGTACAATTCATGTCCATCCACTGTCTTCTGGTAATGAGGATATTACTTAAACTTGTGTGACATCTGCTTCCAGACCTAAAGCAATAACTTTTGTTAGTCCAAATTTCCCTCTGAAAGCTATCACAAAAATGGGGGGGAAATACATGAGAAATCTGTTTGAAGGCATTTGAGCTCTACCAATGCAACTAGCATTTGAGTAGGTCAAGAACCAGGAGAGAAAAGACATTCACTGGGGTAAGCCACACACCTCGCCCGCAAGGTATCAACAGATGGTTTAACAGAGGTAACAAGGCTGAGAGGCTGTCAGAAAGCAGTGTCTAAGAGGGACAGACACTCGGAAGGAATTCACTCATCTCTTGGGAACTAAAAAATTGAAATCTAGGAATGAGCAGGGAAGAAAGACCTAGTAAAAACCAATTCTCCAATTATATATTTTTACCCCTGATGCACCTTACAACAGGAATAGGTAAAAACTAAATGAAGATTAACCCTTGTAACAAAAGAGTCCATCATTATATTTGGTCACCTGACTGGATTCATGAGATCTTGTTATGTAGCAATTACTTGCAAGAAGCAAAAACAGTCTTATAAGAGGAAGGTAATCATCACCCAGAGCTTCTATCACTCAAGAAAAACCTATGAGGCATACCAAGAGGTAAAAAACAGAAAAAGAGGAACAGGCCTCAAGAAATCCAAATGTTGAATCCATCAGAAACTTTAAGATAACTATGATTAAAGTGATAAAAAATGTGACATAATAAAAAATACCAGAGAATTGGTATTAATAAAGAAAAAAAATGAAATTTTAAACCAACAAAACAAAACAAATACTAAATAAATAATCAACTCAGTTGATGAGTTTAAGAGAAGCCATCAAAGAAAAAGATTTTATGACCTGAAAAATAGTTTAGCAGGAGGTGTTCAGACTAAAACAGAGAAAGAAAAAAATAGGACTAAGATACACAAAGTAGTGTATAATGCATGCAGAATAAAGTAAGATCTTCTAACATGAATACAATTGGTGTCCAGAAAAGAAAATATAGAATTAGTAATAAATCAAAGGTAGAATTATAATGGCTGCCAGGGAAAAAGAGGATGCAACAATAACATTGGAAGTTAACTTCAAAACAGAATTTGTGGTAACCAGGTGATAAAAGAATTATGTCTTCACACACTAAAAGGAAACAACTGCTAAGCTAAAATTGCATGCAATTGCGTCCTTCAGAAAATATGAACAAATTTATTATAGTAATATAAAGAACATTAAAAAATTTATCACTACCATATTTGTTTCTCTCCCTGCCCAGGATTGTAAGCTCGATGAAATGTTTAAAAAAACAATTGATTTAATTTTACACATTAACCGAATTAAAAAGAAAAATAAATGTATGATAATCTCAATAGATGTAGAAAAATTTTTATAAAATTTAAAACTTATTTATAATTAAAATAAAACAGAAACAGACAGAAATTTTCTTAAACTCTATGACACATCTTCCAAAAAAGGCAGTGCACATAAACTAGATGATGACATATTAAAAGTTTTCTCTCTGGGATAGGCAATAAAACTACAGTTATAGATATCATCATGTCTATTCAACTTTGCCATGGAGGTCTTAAGCAGGACATTAAATCAACACGAATAAATGAGGCTTTTTGCAATCATGTAACCAAATAGCCCAGAATGTCTCTCCCTGTGTTAAGCCCTAAGATGGTCTGTAAATTTAAGAGTAGGACATTCATTCTCTGTCTACCCATCTTTCTCTGCCTTTCTGTCTCTCTCTGTCTCTCTGTTTCTTTCTGTCTCTCTCACTGACATCAAAAGATACCTTCCAGTTTCCTGAGAAAAGTGATGATAAATTTGAACAGCCTCACTTAGGGGGAGAATTTAAAAAGTCTTTCTAGGAAGGTGAGGATTGTTTGCTTTTCAACCAAAAGAATTAAAATAAAATTTTGTCTTAGAAAATACATTTCTATTAGAAAAGCCTGTTATGCTGTGAAGCTCAATTTGGCCTGTCTCCTGTTCTCTGAAGACCATGACATTGGAAGCCCATCTGAGAGTCAGGTGCAGCAAAGGAAGAAGCTCTTAAAGAACATGAGGAAAGTGGATGCTCAAGCCATCGGGTAAGTTCCTTTCCCCTTCTGGGTCTCTCTGTCACTATCTGAAATAGAGGGGCTGGGTCACATGACCTCTGAAATGATATGGTGCTGTGATCTTCAAGAGAAAACCTATTTACTGTCCATAAAGATCTGTTGCAAGCACAAAGCTCTTACATTTGCAAATAAAGTGCTCTAATAAAAACCTAGTGAGCTAGTACATGCCTCTAAAGCTTTGCTTTAAGACCTGTGCTTTTCTCTCAGATGAAAGAAACTTTGGTATTTCTATAATATAAACCAGAAAAAAATAACACTATTAAACAATTAAAACCATCAAAGAGATAAGAGTCACTTTCTTGAGCATGATATATCCTCTTTAACCTCTGTTAAGTTTCCCTTTCTGAATGACCTATTTTTCAGAACAAAGTGTAGATTCTCTTTGGGGGAAAAAGCTGAATGAAACTTTGTCTTCCTAATTGCACAAGTATTTATGGAAGATCTGGGAATGGAACATGGGAAAAACATGCATTTTTGAAGTCATACTTGAAGTTGAATCATATCAAGCAAATTTCCTTATCTCATAGAGTAAGTTAATTTTCAGTCTCAGTGTTCTTATTGATAAAATGGGCAAAACAGAAGCGACTTCTGGCAGCTCTTGATTTGGGGATACAGGGTTGTATGTGTAAACTTTCCTGGGTCTCATGAGGTGCTCAATAAATAGCAATTGTGTTATTACTTTTAATCCTGTGTATTACTTTCTCTCTACTTTTTAAAACTTCCTCTCCTCAGGGATTCTTCTTTGTATTACCTGGGGAGGCTACTTTGCTGAAACAAAACAGACCACAGGATACAGTGGCTCCAACGGAATACATGCTTATTTATCTCTCAGGTAACTATCAAAGTAGGTTGGGGCAGGAGTAGGAGGTATTGTGGGTGTGCTTCTCCAAGCAGGTGGAACTACTCAGGAACTCAAAGCCAAAGCATCCAAAGTGTTTACCAAATGCATCCTGGAGGAGTCAAAAGGGAGACAGAACAAAAGAAGAGAAGGTGCCGGCATGGAAGGGGGATTTATCTTTGTTCCTAAAGATGCATCTGCTTCCAACAAGGGAGTCTTGGAAATGCCCTGGCGTGTTTCTGTGGTGAGGATAAAGGGGCGATGGGTCCTGATGGAAGGGAACCATCTCCTCTTAGGGAGCCCACACTGCCCTCCCTCCTCACCTAATATCACAACACGTTTCTCCACGGATCTCTTATGCCCAGACTCTCAACATTCAGACTCTGAAACACAGTGCCAGAAAAATGTTCTTAACATTTTACATCTTTATTTCTCATTTTAAGGATTCAGGATAATTTTAATTTTTTATATATGTAAGCCCAGATCCTGATGGACTGTTTTTAAAACAATCTCACTGCCCATAGCTAATATTCCATTACATCCTCCTGCAGGTGCTTTTTGGATCTGGGGCTAAGTTCACACTCATTCTTACATGATTCCTGATTGAATTCATCCTGGCCTGAAAGGAGGGAGGGAAGAAGCTGAAATCCTGGCCAACAGATATTGTCCCTCCTGTGCATCCAGCTCTTCAGTTATGTTGTTCTTAACTACACTATCTTTTTCTCTCTCTTTCCAGGGAAGGCAATAGAGGATGAGTCCCTACAAGTCAGACTGCAGTACAGTAACCAGGCTGGGAGGTGATGTTCTGGTGTCATGCAGAGCCTTATGGATTATTGATGCTGATTAAAATCTTATATCTTATTATATCACGAAAGTATAATGGAAGAGAGTGAAAAAGAGTCATACATTTCAAAGAATGTTCAAGAATTTTAAGAGGTCATTTGCCATTTCTATGTAGCTGGTTTGATCCATCCTCATGATATTTACTGTCTGACAGCAAAGCTACTGGGGAGAAAGGAGAAATGGTGGATAATGGGAATAGGTAGGATTCTGAGAACCAGCAGCCGTGGACCTGGGTTGGAATCCGGTCTTCTCCTTCACTTACAGTTGGTTAAATCTCTCCATCTCACTGAAGCTTAGTTCCTGCTAAATTCAATTAAATTGAAGTGTGCTATAAGGGCATAATATGAGATATTGTACTTGGAAGCAACCCCATAAATGTGGGTACTCTTTGATACATTCAGGTAGGCATCCCTAAATATCCCTAACCTATAAAATTTGCCAACCCTCAGAAATAACAGAAAGCTCTGTAAATATCCCTAGAGTATAATATTTGCCAACCCTGAGAAATGTTCCCCATGTTGTGTATTTAATTTTTTCTTATACTACACTTTTACATGTATATTGCTTTAATTTTACGTACATATGTCATATAATTTGTGTATTTAAATGTGTATGTTGTATATGTACATTTTTATCATATTATATTTTTACATACATGTTGTTTTGGCTTTTTTCATGGGTATATGCCCCCTTTTTTCAGTGGGATTGTCACTACTCTCTTCTATTATACAGGTTTTGTTACTGATTATAAGACATTGAAAGAGTATCATTAAATATTAATATTTAATATTAACTTATTAAAACGTTCTGAGGAAATTGATGCTTTTGAACTTGGATGTACGTCAGTGTGCACAGAAGAACATTTTGATCATGAAAGAGGGATGAAACTGATTAAAGCAGTGAACTAAACACCAGTAACACCCAAGTGAAAGCCATCACAAACATTTACTGGGTACTTGATGCCTAAAGACTGGTGGATGCAAACTTCAGTTCTTCAAGTTCTTAAACACAGCTAGTCTCCCTTATTTCCACCCCCGTCTTACACACACACACACACACACACACACACCTCTCTGAATATATAAGGAATGATGTCAGATTACCTACGAGGTGTGTGATGAGAGGCACGCGGACATAATCACCAGGCATCACTTCCCGGCAACATGGAAGATCAGAGAAAGCAGACAATCTTCAACAGAGAAACAACCTCCATGAACCAGAAGAGGAGAATTTACATCATCCTTCACAGTCTGAACTTAACAACTTTGGTTATTCAGCAGAGAACCTTGAATATTTAAGTGAATAGATCCTGTCTTTGATCTTTGTTAACCTTTCTGTCTGCCCTCTTACATGGAATTCTTTTTTTCTATCTTGATACTTTTCTCAAGGGCAATGCATTGATTTCAGTGCTAAGGTATTATCATCTTTATATTTCCTATTGCCGGCCTCTGTCCCCACTCACATTCTTCCAGAGGCATCCATTTGCCTCAGAGACATAACATCCTCTGATGGTCTTTTGACACGTGAATGTGGATAGGCTATAGTTACGAATAATTCAACCGATTGCTAATCCAGAATTTGCTGTGAAGTATTTTGTAGATGTGATTGAATATTATAGTCCATAATCAGTTGACATTAAGTAAGGGAGATTACCTTAGATAATCTGGATGAGCCTGATTTAACCTGTTGAAAGGCCTTAAAAGCAGGGCTGATGCTTCTCTGAGAGAAGAAATTCTGCCTTGGGACAGCATTGTTGGCCTGTGTGTTCCAGCCTCTTCTTCCTGACAACCTGTCTTACAGATTTTACATTTGGCTAGTCGGTTCTTTGTGATAAATCTCTTAGTGAATATTTCCTCCTGCTTCTGTTTCTCTGATTGGATTCTGCCTGATACAAATCTCACAGCAAATGAAGAGAGAGGCGTCACTCCTTAGGTTCTGATACATGAATAGGATTGTTAAATCTGTGACAAAAGAATAAACTCAGAAAGCTTATTTTAAGATATAAAAACAGACCTGACACATTGGCCACTATAGTTACAATATCCAAGTTTGGAGAGTTTTTAGGATATAACTGACACAGTCCTTCTCAATTTTCAGATATGTAGGTTCACCTAGAATCTTTTTAAAATTCAACTTCTGATTCAGTAGCTCTGAATTGAGATTCTAGATTCTGCATTTCTCACTAATATACCTATGCTGCAGGGGCTCTAGTCCATGGAACACACTTGGAGTAGCAAGAACTCAAGGGAATCATGTGGTCAAGTAAAATGTCCTGAACTCCCTTCTTTGGGTCCAAGTCTTGTAATGGGGCAATGTGTTAATTAGACTGAAGGGGAAGACCAAAGAGAGGATTTGCCCAGCTCCCAATCTGAACCCCTGGAAGAGATAGGTATTGGTAGGGTGCTACTGTCTCAGAGGTAAGGAAGAGTAGCGCTGGAAAAGACAAGAGGTTCATAGTTGCGCTAGATAGTGGGGTGGTGGATTAAAAGTCTTTGTATTTCTCTTCAAGAAATCCAGAGTCTTGGGTTCTCCTTTGAGAACCTGTCTGAAATGCCACAGAGGTATTGCAAGCACAGATGGACTGAGTGAAATCTGGAACCAGGAAACAGAAGCTTTGGAACTAGGGCAGATGACAGAAATCTCAGATCCCATGATGGGTGACAACACATTCCCTTGAGTGGAGTGACAAACTGACATCTCAATGATCACCCAGTAGGGATGATATTGATGCTGCAGCCAATACCAAGAAGGACACAAGAACACTGTGGAACACTTGGTAGTATAGACCTGAGACCTCCTTCCTTCCAGCTGACACAAGGTAATGGAAGCCATGTTGAACAACCAACACACCATCCTTAGGAGAAGCTAGGTAAGAGAAAGGAAATCAGAATCTACAAACATTTCCAAAGTGACTAAAAGCTTTCATTATCACAAAAAAGGATGCTGTAATTCCACGTAAGAAAAAGAGGTGGATTTAAATGATTAATGGGAACATTACTGATACTGTGGCTCAAGAATGCTATAAATTAAAAGTACTTTATGCCTTGGCCTGTAACTAATCAATATTTATTACTTTATTTATTAGAGAAAAACAAACTAATTGTGAAAAGTGAAAGTTGGGAACTCAGCCCAATAATAAACTAGACATTGAATGAACACCATTGCTCAACACATATCTATAAGTTGAAAGTTGATTCAAATCAGAGCTCTGCTTTTGGCAATAGCAGAATGGATTGTTTTGTACAGGCCCTCCTCCTGAAAACAACTAGCAAAGTTGGATAAACTGATTTCCAAGAAAACATTTGTTTGGAGTTTCTAAGATAAGTGAAGAATTAAAGGCTCAAATCTGGGAAAGATTAGAAGACATAGTTGAAACCAACATTTGGAGTCTCTTTTTCTCTTTGAAGCAACTGCCTACACTGAAGATATTTTCTGAAGCTCAGAAACTTAGTAGAGTTTTATAAGATTCAGTTAACAGGGAGCACAAAAACTGAGGTTCAGATCCTATCAAGGAACAGAACCTCAGTAAATATCCAGGCTTATATTCTAAGTAGAAAGGTGAATGGAAAGTAGACTGACCTTTATAGGGACTGAATGCCAGCTTCAAGTCTTCTCCACCTATAATTGAATTAAGGTGATTGTGCTTATTAGTGTAGCTAATGTAGCCTATTCAAACGTCCCCCACTTACAAAAAAAAAAAAAATTAAAAGGGGATAAAAAAATAGAAAAAGTTTAAAAATATTAAAAAATAATATCATAGATTTATGTTCATCAGTAATTGCATTAAATATTAATGGCTTAAACATTCTAATTAAAAGACAGGTTGTTTCACTGGATCAAATAAAAATATATACTTCTAATAGGAGGAACACCTTAAATACAAGAAAACAGAAAGGTTGGAATTTAAAAGTTGAAAAAGGAAAACATGCAAACACTAAACAGAACAGACTTGTAGAGCCATACCCCAGGCAACCTTAAAGCAAAGGGCATTTCTAGCTTTAAACAAGAATTTTCAAAATGATTACATGGTCAATATAACCAGAAATTGGTTATAATTATAAATCTTTAGGTGTATAATAAAACAGCCTTAAATGAAGCAAAAATTAACAGAGTAAATAGGGAAAATACATATTCACAATTATTGTGGGATATTTTAATACCTTTATCAATAACTGATAGAATGACCTAAAATACAAGCAATACTAATATAGAAAATTTGAGCAAGATAAATAATTGACGTAACTGATCTTAGCTAGAACTTCCAAAACTTCAGAATATTGTTTCAAATGTGCTTGTAATGGTACTGAAATTGACCACATGCTGTGCCTTAAATCAGGTAAAAGGGTTAATCTGGTACAAACCTTCTGGAAAGCAACCTGAACAAATATTTCAAGATCTTTAATATATTTTTATCCTTTTACTTAGTTCTTTTTGCTAAGAACATAATAAGAGATGAAGACAAATATTGACAGAGAAATGATTCTTTTAGAACATGACTTGTTTCATTTTCATTAGGCTAAATGTTCCAAATGGGTGGGAAACCACATTTAGATATATCTATATAATTGATATTCTACAGTCATTAAAGTAATATTTTAAAATAAATGTAAGGCTCTCAGAGTATGTTCAGAACCAAGTCTTAAATAAAATAGAATATAAAAATCACAAATATATAAAGTAATTAAAATGCTATTGCACAGCTTCTACCTAGTGACTCTCATATACTAGTTATTCAGTACTGTGAAGGCATTCCCAGAAAAGAGTAGTTGTTCTCTGTAAAGTTCTACAGAGCATTGTCCTTTTCTATTCTCTCTCTCAAATTAGAGTAATTTGTGAAGATGTGTTCCTCAATATTAATGAATCAGAAAGCCCAGTACCAAATTTAAACTAGATTATCATGTAGGTCCCACAAACATTATTATGTCTCTTTACACTCTAGATGTGACAACACTGTTTATTTACTTTATTCTGTCTTTAAAAAAGACAAAAGTATTATAATCCATACTTTAATGTGTACACAAACGTCAAGGCTATTACTGAGTAGCTGAATTTGTCATACACTAGCTTAGAAGTGCATACATGGAAATAATTCATTATGAATATCTTGTATTTTTGGCACTCTAGCCATCTGTTGATTCGTTCAACTAAAAAATAAAATGTGTGTGATGCATTTGTCAGTATTTCTGGGAGCAGCTCAAGTCACTGAATTTTTCTATCCACTATTTCCTTTTATGCCCTTATTTTGCCCTAGGTCACGTATTAACTCAGAAAGGAAACCACACCATTACTCCAAAGTCTAGAAAAACCCTCCACTGAGGCATTACCTGTCATGCATTTTGCCTTGTAAAGTACTAGAGGGCATCACATTTCTTGGATATTCCTTTTGTGATGAAGACTTCCTCCAACTGAGGAGATTTATCATCATGAAACACTATTTAGTAGCTTTTTATAATCCATCTACAGGGAAAAAGTTACATGTCGTGATATAAGAAATCTCTCAAGCACATAAAGAAGAGTAACCTTGCCACTTCGTAAACACACCCAGAGGAAAGCATCTTGAGTGATGAACACAAAGCATGAAGGGAAACTAATGAACAAAAGGTTCTTTAAACTGGAAGTTCTCCTGTTTTTGTCAGGTTGTTTCCATATGCAATTTTTCAACTTTCTATTTAGTAGAAGCAAAACAAACGCAAACACTTTACATTAACACATTTCTGTTCCTCCATTCTTATATACAGACTGTAAGTACTGATCAATAATTTTCACTTAATTAACTTAACATATCAGGCAGTATACAGAGAAGGAATCAAGGAGGAATGCAAATAAACACCTAGATATTGAACAGGAGGGCACATGAGGCAAGGGACCTTTGAGAATTCAGTGCAAGTGTTCTTAAAAAAAACTTCATTTTTTTCTTTTCCTCGAATAGCTCTGTTGTTTCTGTTCTATTAGTGGAGGTTAAGGTTCCTGTGTTAGTTGTTTGGGGACACACAATTGCAATTTAACTGATGCAATTTTGAGAGCTGCCTGATGACACTCTATTTTCATAAATTCTGAAATCAATAATACAGGGAATCATTTCATTCAAAATAGAAATGTTGGGACTTCCCTGGTGGCACAGTGGTTAAGACTCTGTGCTCCTAAAGCAGGGGGCCCAGGTTCAATCCATGGTCAGGGAACAAGAACCCACATCCATGCTGCAAATAGGAGTTCGCATGCCACAACTAAGGAGACCATGAGCTGCAACTAAGGAACCCACTGGCTGCAACAAAGACCCAGCACAACCACATAAACAAATAAATAAAAATAAATATTAAAAAATTGAAATGTTGATCCACTTAATATGCCAACCTTGAAGTTGTGTGGTTCTGAAACTTGTGAAAGAAAAGTGAAGAGAAACAATGCATTAAAATGTAGAAAACATTTGCCAAATTTAAGTTGTACACACACAGACACAATGTTTAATGTATCGTGGTGAGAAATTGTTGCTGTATCAATGTAAAGAACATCTATAGGTAATATTAGTGACTGAATATTATTTGGTATGAAGTGAAGTAGAACTGAATAATGTAAGATGATTATTAATAAATGTCTTATTATGGAATTTCTGGCCACATCTTCACAAATTGCTCTCTCCTCTCACCTCCAAGACACGATGATGTTGGGGAAGTTTAGTTCTTGGTATCCTATGGTGACTGCCCTTCACCCTGTGTATGGGTCACCTTAGCTTTAATTGTCTGCTCTTTGTTGATGTGCCTCAAACCCATTTCACCAGCTCAGGTGGTTTCCTGAACTCAGGCTCATGAAAAAACAAATACCACAAAACCCTTCCCCTTCTCTCAAATCTGCTCTTCCTCAGTGGTTACCGGCTTTAGGTAAGATGGTGTCAATCCACATATCTGTCTCCACTGCAAAGCTGGCAATGAGGTTTCTTCCTCAATTTCAGTGATTCTCAAATTTCTCTGTCTCAGGATGTTTTTGCAGTCTTAAAATTATTGTGGACCCCAAAGTGTGTTGGTGTGAGTTGTATCATTTCAAATGGTAAATTTGAAATTTCAAATGGTACATTAGAAATCAGTACTGAGATATTTTATAATGTCTTACTTAACAATTTCTGTATAAATAACATTAGTAATTCATTTCACGTTAACAAAAATAACATTTTTGTGAAAACATTACTATAGTTTCCAAAACAGAGAAATTAGTGAAAAGAGTGGTGTTGCTTAACAGTTTTGTGAATCTCTTTAGTGTCCAGCTTATATTCAATTAGCTGAAGTCTGATATCTGCTTATGAATTGAATCAGCTGTGATATAGCATGTCATAGAGCCTCTGGAAATCTCTACTATATTCTCATGAAAGAATGGGTGTGAAAAAGCAAATGGAGTCTTATTATTATTATGGAAATATCTTTGACTTTGAGAATGAAATGAAAGGATCTCAGGACTCACAGGTGTCTTTCTGGGCTATAGAGCAGTTTCTGTCTTCACTCTGTGTTATATCAAGTAGGACAAAGTCTCTATAACAGTATCTGAATAAATCTACCCATAGGAAATTTCACGGAAGTCTGAGATGAGGTTTTATGTGCGTGGGACATTGTATAGAATTTTTTAAAACAGGAAAGAACAAAGAGGAAAATAATCCCCATTGGACACTCAGTATGTTTGCACTGCTCCCTTGTAATGTTCATGGAGGTCTTCTCTCTCACCACCCCATCCTCACTCCGCCTCTAATTGTTTTCTGCCTTCAGGCTTTATTCTTTTTCATTTTCACTCTTAATTTTGCAGCACAGTTTAGTTCTCTTGTGTATTTACCCATGCAGTTTTAGGGAAAGGGAAAGATGGCCATTATGAAAAGACAATAGTCATTTGACGGTTTCATTGCAGGCAATAAAACATTGTATAGCCTTACTCTATTCAGGGAAAATTTTACATAATGAGACCTGCTCTAAAATAATCTCCTAACTATTGCATTGCCAAGCTGACATATTTGAAAAGTAAGCCTGCAAAATAAACCTGTCTTTGTGAATTAAATTTTTTCTGACTTTGCTAGACACTGGGGGTAGTGGAGGATATATCTAGCACCCAGTTGATCCACTTGGTGTTTCTTTGTCCTGTTTTGCCTAGCTTTCATGGTAAATAGACAAGTGCAGCAGCTCAGCAGGAGAAGAGTGTGCTAGTCACAGCTTTAGACCCACCACTCCTGAGATGTAAGTTAGAAATTTTGTTATTGACCCACAAGCCTTTCAAGTACTATTCATCTTTTAAAGTTTTTTTCTCTGTGTTTTTCATATTGTATCATTTCTATTGACCTATCTTCAGTTTCACTGACTTTTTCTTCTCATCTCTATTCTGCAGTCAGGCCCATTCAGTCAGTAATTCACCCGTTTCTTCTTTTTACTCCTCCTTCTTCTCCTCTTCCTTCTCCTTCTTCATTATTATGTTTTCAGTTCTAAATTTTCTATTTGGTTCATCTCTCTATATTTGATTTGTTTTGCTGAAACCATCGTTTTTTTTCCATTTGTTTCAGAATGATTTGCAATTACTTGTTTGAACATTTCTACAAGAGCTGCTTTGTCAGGCAATTCTCATATCTGTCATCTCATCATTGACATATCTTGAATGCATTTTCCTCTGTAAGTAGAGATAATCCTTTTTCTTCATATATGGAATAATTTTGGATTGCATCTTGGATATTTCAATACTATATTATATATATATATTGCTTAAGTCCTATGGAGAATATTGTTTTTGTTTTTGTTTTCAGTAGGTGGTCAACTTACCTAGGTTCAGGTTGCAAGTTCCAAACTGCATTCTGTGATCTGCTGTCCCAATGTCATTTCAGTTTTCAAACTCTTTGTGTTATTTTGATCTGTCTTGCCATTCTATGTCCAGTCTGCACCTTGGGTGTTGTCTTTTATTTTGGGTCTCAAATTCTTCTGAATAGGATCATATATACACATGAGTAGCTTGTGGGTCAGCCCAGGAGCTCACAGGTGACTTTATATGGTTGTTTTCCTGAGCTCCTCCTGGGTCATCTCCTCAGTGCTTTATAGTTCCATATGCTTCCCCTTTTCAAGTCTCTGTCCAGAAAGCTGGTGCTTTAATTACTGTCTGATGAGTATTGTTGTTACTGTTTCTGCAACTAGAAACAAGTGGATAAAGGACACAGAGAGAGAAAAAGTAGCAATGGGGATTTCCCATCATTTTGGGACCATAGCTTTTCTGATTTGAGAGGAAAGTTCAGCTCCATGAGAATTTTGAGGTCTGTGTGTTTACACTGCTGCTGCTGCCATAGAAATGTTCAGGGACAGAGTCTGAAAGAGAAGAGTAAAAGACAAACACAACAGGGTATTTTCCCTCTATCTCTGGACACTAGAACATCCCATTTTTTTCTCTGAGACAGAACTACAGACTTCTTTGGAAGCTCGACTTCTAATGTTTAACTATTTGAGATTAGTTCTGGGGCTGCCAGAAAAGAAAAAAATGGCAAACTGATAGTCATTTAGGTGGTAGTTCAAATTCTGGTCTTTTTCCTTAATCAACTTGCTATTTACTTTTGAATCCAACAATATCAGGCCCTTGCGTTCTGTTTAGGCTTTATAGCTGCATTCTTTGAGAGACATTGAACTGAAACTCCAACATTTTATGCTAATATATATATTTTTAAGTTTTTTTTTTATGTGGACCATATTTTAAGTCTTTATTGAATTTGCTACAATATTGCTTCTGTTTTATGTTTTGGTTTTTTGGCTTTGAGGCATGTGGGATCTCAGCTCCCTGACCAGGGATTAAACCCTCATCCCCTGCATTGGAAGGCAAAGTCTTAACCACTGGATTACGAGGGAAGTCCCTATGCTAATATATTAACAAATAATACAGAACGGTTATGGTGTTATTGCCATTGTTTGAAATTTGATTATGTTATCTCATGCTTCTTGATGTTTTAATGAAGAGCTATATGATGTTTGTTCAAAGCTGGGTCTCCTTGGAGACTGTTCAAAACTTCATAGCAACACTGGCCTGAGGGAGACCTGCTACTGTTGTCCTGAGCATCAGAGAAAACACCCATGAGAGTAACTTTTCTGTCAGAAAAAAAAATGATATTCTCTCAGATAAAAAAATCTTCACCATCATATTATTAGTTATATCATATTTATTTATTCCCCTTCAAAATTTTTCCTTTTATATTTTTTTGTTGATGGCCTCATTCAGTAAAAATGAAGCTTGAGTTAGATTTCAACAACTATCTCACCCACCTAGTACTCCCAACTCTAACTCTTAGCAAAGTTGCACAGCCATGAGTCTCCTGTTCTCTCTTTCATGAATGTTGGTATTTTACCAAGTGTCTTCCTTGGATATCTTACATTTTAACATAAGCACCATTTCTAGGCAGTTAATAATCTAGGGCTTTAGCTATTGCCTACCTACTGAGTCTCTTAAATATATTATTCTAGCCCTAACTTTCCTCAGTAATCCAGATTATTTCCTCTGGACAAACATTCCTACTTATCCTAAATTTCCCTTCAAATAAACATGCTTCAAAAAGAAACGGGACAGGGGCTTCAAGATGGCAGAAGAGTAAGACACAGAGATCACCTTCCTCCTCACAAATACATCAGAAATACATCTACACGTGGAACAGCTCCTACAGAACACCTACTGAACACTGGAAGAAGAACTCAGACCTCCCCAAAGACAAGAAACTCCCCACGTACCTGGGGAGGACAAAATAAAAAAGAAAAAGCAGAGACAAAAGAATAGGGACGGGACCTGCACCAGTGGGAGTAGCCATGAAGGAGGAAAGGTTTCCACACACTAGGAAGCCCCTTCGTGGGTGGAGACTGTGGGTGGTGGAGGGAGGAAGCTTCAGAGCTGCGGAGGAGAGCACAGCCATAGGGATACAGAGGGCAAAGGGGAGAGATCCCCGCACAGAGGATCGGGGCCGGCCAGCACTCACCAGCCTGAGAGGCTTGTCTGCTCACCCACCGGGGCGGGCAGGGCTGGGAGCTGAGGCTCAGGCTTCAGTTGGAGCACAGGGCGAGGACTAAGGTTGCCTGCATGAACACAACCTGAAGGGGTGAGTGCACCACGGCTATCCGGGAGGGAGTCCAGGACCTGCCGAAGAGGCAAGAGACTTTTTCTTCCCTCTTGGTTTCAGGGTGGGCGAGGAGAAGGTATTCAGAGCACTACTTAAAGGAGCTCCAGAGACGGGCGTAAGCTGTGGCTATCAGCGTGGACCACAGAGAGGGGCATGGGACGCTAAGGCTGCTGCTGCAGCTACCAGGATGCCTGTGTGCGAGCACAGGTCACTATCCACACCTCCCCTCCCAAAAGCCTGTGCAGCATGCCACTGCCAGGGTCCTGTGATTCAGGGACAACTTCCCCGGGAGAACACACGGTGCACCTCAGGCTGGTGCAAAATCACGCCGGCTTTTGCCCCGCAGGCTCGCCCCGCATCTGCACCCCTCCCTCCCCGTGGTATGAGTGAGCTGGAGCCACTGAATCAGCGGCTTCTTTAACCCCATCCTATCTGAGCAAAGAACAGACGCCCTCCTGCGACCTACATGCAGAGGCAGGGCCAAATCCAAAGCTGAGTCCTGGGAGCTGTGCAAACAAAGAAGAGAAATGGAAATCTCTCCCAGCAGCTTCAGGAGCAGTGGATTAAATCTCCACAATCAACTTGATGTACCTGCATCTGTGCAATACCTGAATAGACAACGAATCATCCCAAATTGAGGAGGTGGACTTTGAGAGAAAGATTTGTTTTTTCCCCTTTTTCTCTTTTTGTGAGTGTGTATGTGTATGTTTCTGTGTCTGACTTTGTCTGTATAGCTTTGCTTTCACCATTTGTCCTAGTGTTCTGTCCATCCTTTTTTTTTTTTTCACGTTTCAAAACTTTTTTCATAATAATTATTATTTATTTTTCATTTTAATAATTCTATTTTATTTTATCCTCTTTCTTACTTTCTTTCTTTTTTCTATTTTTTCTCCCTTTTATTCTGAGCTGTGTGGATGAAGGGTTCCTGGTGATCCAGACAGGAGTCAGTGCTGTGCCTCTGAGGTGGGACAGCCAACTTAAGGACACTGGTCCACAAGAGACCTCCCAACTCCATGTAATATCAAACAGTGAAAATCTCCCAGAGATCTCCATCTCAATGCCGAGACCCAGCTTCACTCAAGGACCAGCAAGCTACAGTGCTGGACACACTATGTCAAACAACGAGCAAGACAGGAACACAACCCCATTCATTAGCAGAGAGACTGCCTAAAATCATAATAAGGTCACAGACACACCAAAACACACCACCAGACATTGACCTGCCCACCAGAAAAACAAGATCCAGCTTCATCCACAAGAACACAGGCACTAGTCCCCTCCACCAAGAAGCCCACACAACCCACTGTACCAAACTTAGCCACTGGGGACAGACACCAAAAACAACGGGAACTATGAAACAGCAGCCTGCAAATAGGAGACCCCAAACACAGTAACATAAGCAAAATGAGAAGACAGAAAAACACACAGGAGAAGAAGCAGCAAGGTAAAATTCCACCAGACCTAATAAATGGAGAGGAAATAGGCAAGCTACCTGAAAAAGAATTCAGAATAATGATAGTAAAGATGATCCAAAATCTTGGAAATAGAATAGAGAAAATACAAGAAATGTTTAACAAGGACTGAGAAGAACTAAAGAGCAAACAAAAAATGATGAAAAACATAATAAATGAAATTAAAAATTCTCTAGAAGGGATCAACAGCAGAATAACTGAGGCAGAAGAATGGATAACTGACCAGGAAGTTAAAACAGTGAAAATAACTACTGGAGAGCAGCATAAAGAAAAAAGAATGAAAAGAACTGAGGACAGTCTCAGAGACTTCTGGGACAACATTAAACATAACAACATTCGAATTATAGAGTTCCCAGAAAAAGAAGAAAAAAAGAAAGGGACTGAGAAAATATTTGAAGTGATAAAAGTTATAAAATTCCCTAATATGGGAAAAGAAATAGTTAATCAAGTTCAGGAAGCACAGAGTACCATACAGTATAAATCCAAGGAGAAACATGACAAGAGACATATTAATCAAGCTATCAAAAATTAAATACAAAGAAAACACATTAAAAGCAGCAAGGGAAAAACAACAAATAACACACAAGGGAATCCCCACCAGGTTAACAGCTGATCTTTCAGCAGAAACTCTTCAAGCCAAAAGGGACTGGCAGGACATACTTAAAGTGATGAAGGAGAAAAACCTACAACCAAGATTACTCTACCCAGCAAGGATCTCATTCTGATTTGATAAAGAAATTAAAAACCATACAGACAAACAAAAGCTAAGAGAGTTCAGCACCACCAAACCAGCTTTACAACAAATGCTAAAGGAACTTCTCTAGGCAGGAAACACAAGATAAAGAAAAGACCTAAAATAACAAACCCAAAACAATTAAGAAAATGGGAATAGGAACATACATATCGATAATTACCTTAAATGTAAATGGATTAAATGTTCCCACCAAAAGACACAAACTCGCTGAATGGATACAAAAACAAGATCTGGGGCTTCCCTGGTGGCACAGTTGTTGAGAGTCCACCTGCCGATTCAGGGGACACAGGTTCGTGCCCCAGTCCGGGAAGATCCCACATGCCGTGGAGCAGCTGGGCCCATGAGCCATGGCCGCTGAGCCTGCACATCCAGAGCCTGTGCTCTGCAATGGGAGAGGCCACAACAGTGAGAGGCCCGTGTACCGCAAAAAAAAAAAAAAAAAAACAAGACCCATATATATGCTGTCTACAAGAGACCCACTTCAACCTAGGGACACATACAGACTGAAAGTGAGGGGATGGAAAAAGATATTCCATGCAAATGGAAATCAAAAGAAAGCTGGAGTAGCAATTCTCATATCAGAGAAAACAGACTTTAAAATAAAGACTATTACAAGAGACAAACAAGGACACTACATAAAGATCAAGGGATTGATCCAAGAAGAAGATATAATAATTGTAAATATTTATGCACCCAACATAGGAGCACCTCAATACATAAGGCAAATACTAACAGCCATAAAAGGGGAAATTGACAGTAACACTATCATAGTAGGGGACATTAACACCCCACTTTCTCCAATGGACAGATCATCCAAAATGAAAACAAGTAAGGAAACACAAGCTTTAAATGATACATTAAACAGGATGGACTTATCTGATATTTATAAGGCATTCCATCCAAAAACAACAGAATACATATTCTTCTCAGGTGCTGATGGAACATCCTCTAGGATAGGTCATATCTAGGGTCACAAATCAAGCCTTGGTAAATTTAAGAAAATTAAAATCATATCAAATATCTTTCCGACCACAATACTATGAGACTAGATATCAATTACAGGAAAATATCTGTAAAAAATACAAACATATGGAGGCTAAACAATACATTACTTAATACCCAAGTGATCACTGAAGAAATGAAACAGGAAATCAAAAAACACATAGAAACAAATGACAATGAAAACACGATGACCCAAAACTTATGGGATGCAGCAAAAGCAGTTCTAAGAGGGAAGTTTATAGCAATGCAATCCTACCTTAAGAAACAGAAAACATCTCAAATAAACAACCTAATGTTGCACCTAAAGCAATTAGAAAAAGAAGAAGACAAAAAAAAAAAAACCCCAAAGTTAGCAGAAGGAAAGAAATCATAAAGATCAAATGGGAAAAATATGAAAAAAATGAAGGAAATGATAGCAAATATCAATAAAACTAAAAGATGGTTCTTTGAGAAGATAAACAAAATTGATAAACCATTAGCCAGACTCATCAAGAAAAAAAGGGAGAAGACTCAAATCAATAGAATTAGAAATGGAAAAGGAGAAGTAACAACTGACACTACAGAAATACAAAGGATCATGTGAGATTACTACAAGCAACTATATGCCAATAAAATGGACAACCTGGAGAAAATGGACAAACTCTTAGAAATGCACAATCTGCCGAGACTAAACCAGGAAGAAATAGAAAATATGAACAGACCAAACACAAGCACTGAAATTGAAACTGTGATTAAAAATCTTCCAGCAAACAAAAGCCCAGGACCAGATAGCTTCACAGGCGAATTCTATCAAACATTTAGAGAAGAACTAACACCTATCCTTCTCATACTTTTCCAAAGTATAGCAGAGGGAGGAACACTCCCAAACTCATTCTATGAGGCCACCATCACCCTGATAACAAAACCAGACAAAGATGTCACAAAGAAAGAAAACTACAGGCCAATATCACTGATGAACATAGATGCAAAAATCCTCAACAAAATACTAGCAAGCAGAATCCAACAGCACACCAGAAGGATCATACACCATGATCAAGGGGGATTTATTCCAGGAATGCAAGGATACTTCAATATACGCAAATCAATCAATGTGATACACCATATTCGCCAATTGAAGGAGAAAAAACATATGATCGTCTCAAACAATGCAGATAAAGCTTTTGACAAAATTCAACACTCATTTATGATAAAAACCCTGCAGAAAGTAGGCATAGAGGGAAATTTCCTCAAAATAATAAAGGCCATATATGACAAACCCACAGCCAATATCATCCTCAATGGTGAAAAACTGAAACTATTTCCACTAAGATGAGAAACAAGACAAGGTTGCCCACTCTCACAACTATTATTCAACATAGTTTTGGAAGTTTTAGCCAGAACAATCAGAGAAGAAAAAGAAATGAAAGAAATCCAAATTGGAAAAGAAGAAGTAAAGCTGTCACTGTTTACAGATGACATGTAACTATACATAGAGAATCCTAAGGATGCTACCAGAAAACTACTAGAGCTAATCAATGAATTTGGTAAAGTAGCAGGATACAAAATTAATGCACAGAAATCTCTGGCATTGCTATACAGTAATGATAAAAATCTGAAAGTAAAATTAAGAAAACACTCCCATTTACCATTGCAACAAAAAGAATAAAATATCTAGGAATAAACCTGCCTAAGGAGACAAAAGACCTTTATGCAGAAAATTATAAGACACTGATGAAAGAAATTAAAGATGATACAAATAGATGGAGAGATATACCATGTTCTTGGATTGGAGACATCAACATTGTGAAAGTGACTCTACTACCCAAAGCAATCTACAGATTCAATGCAATCCCTATCAAACTACCACTGGAATTTTTCATAGAACTAGGACAAAAAATTTCACTATTGGTATGGAAACATGAAATACCCCAAATACCCAAAGCAATCTTGAGAACGAAATATGGAGCTGGAGGAATAAGGCTCCCTGACTTTAGACAATACTACAAAGCTACAGTAATCAAGACAGTATGGTACTGGCACAAAAACAGAAATCTAGATCAATGGAACAGGATAGAAAGCCCAGAGATAAACCAATACACATATGGTCACCTTATCTTTGATAAAGGAGGCAAGAACATACAGTGGAGAAAAGATAGCCTCTTCAATAAGTGTTGCTGGGAAAACGGGACAGGTACATGTAAAAGTAGGAAATTAGAACACTCCCTAACATCATACACAAAAATAAACTCAAAATGGATTAAAGACCTAAATGTAAGGCCAGAAACTATCAAACTCTTAGAGGAAAACATAGACAGAACACTCTATGACATAAATCACAGCAAGATCCTTTTTGACCACCTCCTAGAGAAACGGAAATAAAAATAAAAATAAACAAATGGGATGTAATGAAACTTAAAAGCTTTTGCACAGCAAAAGAAACCATAAACAAGACCAAAAGACAACCCTCAGAATGAGAGAAAATATTTGCTAATGAAGCAACTGACAAAGGATTAATCTCCAAAATTTACAAGCAGCTCATGCAGCTCAAAATTAAAAAAACAAACAACCGAATCCAAATATGTTCAGAAGACCTAAATAGACATTTCTCCAAAGATGATATACAGATTGCCAACAAACACATGAAAGAATGCTCAACATCTTTAATCATTAGAGAAATGCAAATCAAAACTACAATGAGATACCGTCTCACACTGGTCAGAATGGCCATCATCAAAGAATCTAGAAACAATAAATGCTGGAGAGGGTGTGGAGAAAAGGGAACACTCTTGCACTGCTGGTGGGAATGTGAATTGGTACAGCCACTATGGAGAACAGTATGGCGGTTCCTTAAAAAACTACATAGAAGTACCATATGACCCAGCAATCCTACTACTGGGCATATACCCTGAGAAAACCATAATTCAAAAAGAGTCATTTCCCAAAATATTCATTACAGCTCTATTTACAATAGCCAGGAGATGGAAATAACCTAAGTGTCCATCATCAGATGAATGAATAAAGAAGTTGTGGCACATATATACAATGGAATATTACTCATCCATAAAAAGAAATGAAACTGAGATATTTGTAGTGAGGTGGATGGACCTAGAGTCTGTCATACAGAGTGAAGTAAGTCAGAAAGAGAAAGACAAATACCGTATGCTAACACATATATATGGAATCTAAGAAAAAAAAATGTCATGAAGAACCTAGGGGTAAGATGGGAATAAAGACACAGACCTACTAGAGAATGGACTTGAGGATATGGGAGGGGGAATGGTAAGCTGTGACAAAGTGAGAGAGTGGAATGAATATATATACTCTATCAAACGTAACATAGATAGCTAGTGGGAAGCAGCCGCATAGCCCACGGAGATCAGCTCCGTGCTTTGTGACCACCTGGATGGGTGGGAAGGAGGGAGATGCAAGAGGAAGGAGATATGGGAACATATATAATGTATAGCTGATTCACTTTGTTATAAAGCAGAAACTAACACACCATTGTAAAGCAATTATACTCCAATATAGATATAAAAAAACAAAACAAAACATGTTTTTGATGTATAATTGACATAAACATATTTGTACATATTTAATATATACAACGTGATAAGTTTGGAGATAATTATACATTGGGGAAACCATCACCACAATCTATGCCATAAACATATTCATCACCTCCAAATGTCTTCTCATGACCTCTTTTTTATTGTTAATTTTTTGTGATAAGAACATTTAACATAAGATCTATACTCTTAGAAAAATTTAAAGTATACAATACCGTATTGTTAACTACAAACCCTATGCAATACAATGCATGTCTATGACTCATCAAGCAAGGCTTACAATGTTTGAGTTATTTAAGACAAATTTCCACTTTTTAAAATAATCATTTCTTCAGAAAAATCTTACTCAAAAAAGACATAACTCACATCTTTTAAATTCCAAATAACATGACCAGTTTACTTCTAAGAAGAAAGTAAAATCATAATTAAAATTAGTTTGTGAAGTATGCTACTACTTTTCTTAAGTATTAATGTCAAATCTTTTTGGTTTTCAAATGTCTGTGCCACCTTTTTTTTTTTTTTTTTACTATTTTTTTTAAATTTAGAGGGTATATGCTCCACATGAAAACCTCTTACTGTGCATTTTTGTTCAGCATAAATATAAAGCATTTTAAAACTCAGCAAGAGATATCCATGTGTTAGTGCTTAAAGTTAAAAGCATGCTGGGATAAAATAAAATCATCTTATGCAGAAGAAGTTCTGATCCTGTGAGTTGACATCACAGGTCAGTGTGAACCAGGCTGCAGAGAGCTCACAGTGCAGGAGTCCCAGAGCGTTCTCATTGAGCTTGTGGTTTTTTTTTTTTTTCTTTTTAAATAAATATTCACACAATCTTCTGTTTAACTCCATCTAGGGAAAGCATGTAATAGAAACATTTATACATTTATTTCCGTTTAAGCGAGTGCTTTCCTGAACTGAGTTTGTGCCGCTCAGAATGCTTGTGAGTTTGAAGAAATGAGTGTTACTCTCATGTTATCAGTAATAATATGTTGCTCAGAGACAGCAAAAAGCACATCTACTTGTAATTAGTGGAAAGAAGTCACAAGATAAGTCATCTTTCTCTAAGCGTGGTGATCTTTCTCCTTTATCAATTTCCATAGTAAATCATTGGATATGTGATCAATAATAACGCTTCACTTTGGAGAATGTTGTAAATAACCTACTAATTTAACAATGAAATAAAAATATAAACCCTTACAATAGTAATTTAGAAAACATATTTTATGTGAAATCAGTTTTGGTAGGCCCAAACTGTGGACTGTATTTAAAAGATGTCAGGTAAATCACCTGAAAGCTACCATCACTCAAGGTACTTGTGGGGAAGTGATAGACGGTAGGTCTTTAAGATGAAAATGAGATACAAGTAAAAGAACACTAAGTTTAACGTATGAAACCAATTCTGAAGTCTCCATAGCAACTACTAAAATGTTAAGCATAAATTATGTGATTAAAGTGATCAAAGATAGCTTTCTTTAAGCCTAAGCAATTTCAAACCAGATGAGTCTGGTTCCTTTTCAGAGAGCCCTACTAAGTACCCCTCTGAAAGAGAAATAGAACAGCTTTTGTCTATGAGGTACAATTCTGGTTAATAACCTTGGAAATAAATGTATTACTTTAATAGAAGGGGAATCTAGGACTATTCTCTCTATCAAAGAAGATGGACTTGTATGGGTTTCGGCATCCATGGCACATGACAGCCCTGTGCTAAAGGAAATTAGGGGAAAAGCCCTTTATTATACTATACCATTTCAATGATGATAAACACAGTAAACACAGCTCAATTATTTTAATTTTTATATTACTTTGTGTGATATTAGTGTGTTTGCATGTGTGTGTTTGTGTTAAATACATTTGTCTTGAGCAATTACATATTAATGTTTTGGTTTCAGTGTTAACTACATTCTAAAGAATAAAATCACAGGCTCCTCATGGATTTCTGGACCACTGTTTTGTGTGTTTTGTACAACATCTTTGCCTTAATCTTTTACATATATAACTAAACAACTGTGAAACATTTAATACACAGTTCCATGCAATTCTCTTTAGCCATGTATAAAGTCACCATAACTATTTCAGGTGTCCTTTTTGTATTTCTGTAGTTTGGCTAAATTTTATTGAGCTCTGTGACATCTAGATGGATCAGAGAAGTTGACTAAGGCAGTCTATAAAAATGTATCAAGGTAAATAATATTGATGGCAAAGAATATTGCATTTGGGTCTAATAATCAGTTATAAAAAATGAGGCAGACAAATTAGAAAGAAAAGGCTTCATGTGCATGCATATTCCATATGTGTCAATAGTATGATAGAATGCCAAAAGCAAATCAACAAACAGAGCACCACAGAAAACAATTTGAACCGAGACGGAGCGAAACAGATGTGGTGACCTGTGAAAAAAATGAAAGAATCTTATTTGTGTCTTGCTGGTAAGAATTTCCTTTCATGGTAATAGAAGTGTTTCAACCTGAGGAGGAAGATTAATTATTGATTTATTTCTGTTTATCTGTTTTACTTTCACACCCATACTAAATTACCATATTAATATTCATATTATTTCCAATAAGCTAGCTTAATTAGCCTTTGGAATTTTAGGCAAGAGTGTTTATTTGTAATCTCCAGGAATAAGTACCTCCTCTGAGTTCTATTCTTCTAGCATCCCTTTGGGTGTTGTTTTTATCCATTATTAGTTGTCTCACTGTTGTCTGTAATTCTCTTTTTCAGAATTTCCATCTTCTATTTTATTGTCGTAACAGCTTTGCTCCTTCTTTCTTCATCTTTGGAAGGTGTCTTTAGTTTGTCTTCCAAATTTCAGAAGTGCTGAGCTTACTTTTATTTTATGCCCATTATTGATTTTTAACTTCCTTTCATTCCTTCAACCTTGCATTCCATCCATGCTTTCATTTTTATTGCACTCTCTCAACTCTGCTTGTGTTTCCTGGTCCTCCTTTATACAGACTTGGAGTATTTCTGGTGACTGTATCCCTTCCGTCCTGTTGTGGGAAGCAAATGGGTGTCAGCATCTGTTTTCATCTACATGAAGGCTTCATATACCCTGAGTATTGAGATTTTACAGCCAGTGGCTTGCAGTCCTGACAGGCTCTTCTGAAACCCCCCCCTTACTGATATGGATGCTTATTTGAAAATATCTCTCTAAACTCTGATGTGCCCTGTTGTCCTCCTCCTTTTATATCCAGCACTACTACCAATTTTTTATCTTTTAATGAGTATTGGGAAGTTTTTTATTGTGTTGGCCAAAAAGTGACTTCGGTTTTTAAGTAAAAATAAAAGACACATATTTCATTTTGACCAATAACTTTATTGAACAATGTATTCACCGTTTTGTTCCACTACCTTCTGCCATTTTTCAGGCAACTTCATAATTCCATCTTCCCAAAACTTTTTTATCATTTTGAGCAAAGAACTGTTCCAGGTGCCTTTTACAGTCTTCCAGGGAATTGAAATTTTTTACATTAAGAGAATTTTGTAAAGACCACAGTAAATGGAAATCCAAAGGTGCAATGTCTGGTGAATTACAGTGGATGAATCAGAACTTCCCAGCCAAACTGTAATAGTTTTGCCTGGTCATCAAAGAAACATGAGGTCTTGTGTTATCCTGTTGGGAGATTATGCGTTTTCTGTTGATTAATTCCGGATGCTTTTCTTCAAGTGCTGCTTTCTGTTGGTCTAATTGGGAGCAGTACATGTTGGAATTAATTGTTTGGTTTTCCAGAAGTAGCTCATAATAGAGGACTCCCTTCCAATCCCACCATCTACACAGTATCACCTTCTTTGTATGATGACCAGCCTTTGGTGTGGTTGATGGTGGTTCATTTTGCATGCCCTACAAACTTCCATTCCACATTATTGTACAGCATCCACTTTTCATAGCCCATCACAATTTGTTTTAAAAATTGAACCTTTTCATTACGTTTAAGTAGAGAATCGCACGTGGAAATATGGTCAAGAATATTTTTTTCGCTTAACTTATGTGGAGCTCAAACATCAAAGTGATTCACATAACCAAGCTGGTGAAAATGATTTTCAACGCTTGATTTGGATATTTTGAGTATGTACGCTATCTCCTGTGTGGTATAACATTGATTGTTCTCAAGTAATATCTCAGTTTGATCGCTATCAACTTCAACTAGTCTATACCACTGTGGAGCATTGTCCAGCAAGAAATCTCCAGCACAAAACTTTGCAACCCACTTTTGTCACGTTTGATCAGTCACAGCACCTTCTCCATACACTGCACAAATCTTTTTTGCATTTCAGTTGTGCTTTTACCTTTCTTGAAATAATAAAGCATAATATGCCAAAAATGTTGCTTTTTTCTTCCATCTTCAATATTTAAATGGCTACACAAAAATTCACCAATTTTGATGTTTTTTTTAAAGTGCATGATGATATGACAGCTGTCATAATGTAATCTAACAAAATTGTTTCAAATGAAGTTAAAGACAATTAAGGGTTACTAGGTCCAACTTACGGAAAACACCAAACAAACTTTTTGGCCAACCCAATATTTGTGCGTATCTGACCATTAACCTGAAAGTCTGCAACAGTTTCTGAAGCTTTTTCTCCCTTTTTAGTGTGCAATGGTCAACATTAAAAACTATAAAAATAAAAATGAATACATTTAATTGAGCCCTCGCCATTTTTCAGACTTCCTCTAAAGAGCTTTATATGAATTCACTTGTAATGGCCCTTTAAATTACGTACAGTCATTACTCAGACTTAAGGTATGAGAAGACTAAGTCAGGGAGAGGTCAGACAACTCATTCAAAGCATGTTGTTGCAGGTGGCAGGACCAAGGTACCAGACCAGGAAGTGTGGCTCTAAAGTCCAGGCAACAAACACTCTGACAGGGTGATTCTTCCATTTTTGGTGTATAAGCTTCATAAATTTTTGCTATCTAAACTTCAAATGTAGCCCTGTGTTCTGGTCTCCTACTTGTTCTTTCCTGTTTGAACCCCTTTCTATAATAATCCACTCCAGATTCTAACTCTATTTAAGGCTCACTGGTCACTGGTTATTGATATGCTCTATCCCTATAAAATCAGGGTTACAGTCAAGTCAATTTCTCTATTACTATTGCCCACATGACCTTCATCTCATCCCCCAAATGTTTCAGAAAAAGTCCCAGAAGGTTCTATACCTGAGCATGACACTACAGCTCATTTAACACAATTTAAGTGACAATTCTGCAAGTCTAAAACCATCCAGGAAACATGGACATGACAATGGCATCCACCTGTAATGACCCATAACCTGCTTCTAACCCATGTGTAAAAACCCCCAACTACTTATGTCATATTTCTTGAAGCTCTAGTTCAGAAAATAAGAAAGAGAAAGAACATATACCTAAAATATATATATATATATATTTAACTAGTAGTTGGTGTGAAAACATTTGCTTGTACATATTGCATATAAGACATGCTAAAGCCTTGTTCAGAGAAAAAGGCATCATGGTAAATGATTTTGCAAAAAGTAAAATCTGTATTTTATAAATGAGCAATATACTCATTGGATGAAATCTGCAATATAAATTGTGAACTTATGTCATGAGCTTTGGAAGGTTGTCTGGAAATTGATAAATACAAGGAACATTAATTAGCCCAAAACATGTCAACATTTAACAAAGGTGATACTCGTGATTTATTAGGTGAGGGGGGAAGCTTTCATATTTTAAGAGAAAAAATAAATTTTAAAATGTAAAGGTAATACAAAATAAAGAGAAGTCACTCAAATAATAGAGATGCACTGTTTTCCAGAAAACTACCAGGCCACTTTGCCTCTCATTTGGAGGGAGATTGGTAGGTCCACAGCTGCATATACTAGCATTAGTATTCAAGCCCAGATATTGTGCTCCTACTAACCTCTTAACATTTGATTATTCATCTCAAAGGGATGGGCCCACTCTACATTTTAAAACCAACCACATTAAAAATAGAGAGTTTCAGATCATGTGGTTTTGGGTTTTTATTCTGTTGATATGGGATATTAAATTAATTGATTTTGGACTTTAAAACAAACTTGCATTTGTGGGATAAGTCTCAAAGGACCATGGTCTACAATCCTTTTAATATATTATAGAGTTTTTTTGGTTAAAATTTGTCAAGTGTTTTTGTATCTGTATTCATAAGAGATATCGGTAGGTAGGGTTATTTTCTTGCAATATCTTTGTTTGATTTTAGCATCAGGGTAATATTGATTCCATAGAATGAATTGGGAGTTCCCTTTTCTTCCATTTATTGGAAGTGTTTGTGAAGAATTGGTATTTATCCCTCTTAAAATGTGGGGTAGGATTTACTAGTGAAGCCATTTAAACCTGGACCTTTCTATTATTTTCTTTTCTTTATTTTTTGACATTAAATGTAGTAATTTTTTTATTTTATACATTAGATCTCCACATTTGCTATGGTTTATAAACTGTTCTGATAACATAAAATATATAAATCATCAGGAAATATAAGTATTCTACTTTTACAATTACAATGGTAACATATGATAACTGTAGAAACACTTTTCTTTATAGTTTTTTGGTTCCTAATCTAACTACATTTTTTGTTCTAGGCCTGTTCACATTTTCTATTTATTATTGAGTTAGTTTTGTAATTTGTACCTTTCTAGGAATTTTCTCATTTCATCTAAGTCATATAACAGATTAGCAATTATTCATAGTATTCCTTTGTAATCATTTTTATTTCTGTAAGGTCAGCAGTTATGTTCTCACTTCCATTTCCACTGCTAGTATGTTGTCTTCTCTTTCTCTCCTTTTTCTTTCTCTCTCTTTCTCTGGCAATTTGAATCTTTAATCAGACTAAAGAGTTGTCAGTTAATTGATCTTTTCAAAGAACCAGCTTTTTGTTTTGTTGAATTTCTCTAATATTTTTCTGTTTTCTATTTTATTACTTCCCACTCTAATCTTTGCTATTTTCTCCTTCAGCTTGCTATATGTTTAGTTTGCTTGTCTTTCTCCAGAGTCTTAAGGTACAAGGTTAAGTTACTGCTTAAAATCTTGCTTCTTTTTCACTGTAGGATTTTTGCAGCTATACATATCCCTCTAAGTACTGCTTTAGCTACTTCCATTCCAGAGGTTCTGGCGCATTGTATCTTCATTTTCACACATTTTAATGTTTCTAATTTCCCTGTGATTTCTTCTTTAGTCCATTGGTTATTTAGAACTGTGCTCTTTATCTTCCATTTTTTTTGTGAGTTTCCCAAATTTCTTTCTATTAATGATTGCTAATTTTATTTGTGATCAGAGAACATATTTGTATTATTACAATTCTTTTACATTTATTCATTTGCTTGTTTCATGCCCTAGAAATAGTCTGTCATGAACATTTTTTTTAACATCTTTATAGGAGTATAATTGCTTTACAATGGTGTGTTAGTTTCTGCTTTATAACAAAGTGAATCAGCTATACATATACATATATCCCCATATCTCCTCCCTTTTACGTCTCCCTCCCACCCTCCCTATATCACACCTCTATGTGGTCACAAAGCACCAAGCTGATCTCCCTGTGCTATGTGGCTGCTTCCTACTAGCTATCCATTTTACATTTGGTAGTGTATATATGTCCATGCCACACTCTCTCTTTGTCCCAGCTTATCCTTCCCCCTCCCGCTGTCCTAAAGTCCATTCTCTATGTCTGTGTCTTTATTCCTGTCCTGCCCCTAGGTTCTTCAGAACCATTATTTATTTATTTATTTATTAGATTCCATACATAAGTAATTCAGAAAGAGAAAAAAAAATATCATGAACATTTGATGAGACAATATATTCTGCAGTTGTTGGGTAGAGTGTTCAGTAGAGAGGTCAAGTCTTCTTGGTTTATAGTGTAACCTTGTTGAAGTTCTGCTCAGCTGTAGATCCACTATCGGGAATGAAAGTGAGGTATCAAAATCTCCAACTATTATTGTTGACTTGTCAATTTCTCTTTCATTTTTGTTTTATTGTCTATCATGTCCTGATATTTTAAGATACTCCAACTTTCTTATGGCTGTTGTTTGCATAATATATTTTTTCCATCCTTTTACTTTCAATCTCTTTACATCTTTGGAACAAGAAGGAATCTCTATAAAGAACATATATTTGGATCATTTGTTTGTTAGTTTTTGTATCACATCTGACAGACTCTGCCTTTTATTTGGGTTAATTCATTCACATTTAATTTTTGTATTGATATAATTGGTAATTGGACATATATCTACCATTTTACTTTTTGTTTTCTATATGTCTCATGCCTTTTTTGTTTCTCTATTCTTTATTTACTGCATGATTTTGCATTAAGTGAATATTTTCTAGTGTAACATTTGAATTTATTTAATGATATTTCCTACTATATACAGATTTTTCAGTTATTTCCTTAGTAGTTCCTTTAGGATTTACCATATACAACTTAATATATCCAAATCTTCTTCAAATTTATACTGTCTTATTTCCAGTGAAATGTAGACATTATTCTTATATAACTCTACTCACCTTTTCTCCTTTTTGTCACTATCATATATGTTACTAACCCAAACATACCTGTTATAATTATTATTTTATATAATTATATGTCTTTTAAAGAAGCTGAGAAAAGAAAACTTATGTATTTATAGTTTTGGAATATTATTCTCATTTAACCTTTCTGGTTCTCCTCACTTGTTTCTGTGGATTCCAGTTACCATCTGGAGTACATTGCCCAAACAGTTTTGTTCCCACCCAACTCCTTTATGCTGTTATTGACAAATACGTTATGTTTTAAATGTTATAGGCTGAAAAATAAAATTATATTCATGTTGTTTTATATAATTGCTTCTAAAATCACATAAGGGAAGAACAGAGAAGAAATATGCATTTCTGCTGTCTTGTATAATTCCATAATTAACTTTACTGCTCTTCTTTGCTTTTTATGTGGATTCATATTGCTGTCAAGAGTCTTCTACTTTGATCCTGAAGAACTCCACTTAGTACATCTTGTAAGGTGTGTCTGCTCACTAGAAGTGTCTCAACTTTTCTTATCTGGGAGCAGCCTTACTTTGATTTTATATTTAAAAGATAGCTCTGATGGTTCTGGGATTCTGAGTTGACATTTTTTTGTTCTTTAAAAATTTGAATATATTACCCCACTGCCTTTTGATCTTTGTTGTTTCTGATGATGAGTATGGTTGTTAATCTTACTGGGGATCATTTGTAAGTGATGAGTTATTTTTCTTTTATGTCTTTCAAGATTTTCTCTTTGTTGTTGGCTTTTACCATTTATATGTGATGTGTCTGTAAGTACATCTCTTTGAATTTATCTCACTTAGAGTCTATTGAACTGGCATATGTAGTTTCATGTTTTTCACCGAATTTGGAAAGTTTTTAAGCTCTTATATGTTCTAATATTTTTCTGCTACTTTCTCTCTCTCCTCTCTTCTGACAGGCACATTATGCATATGGTGGTGCACTCAAGGCATCCTATTTTCTTTGAGGTTCTGTTCATTAATATTTTTTCTTCATTCTTTAGATTGCATAACCTCTAAGTTCACTAATTCTTTCTTCTGCCAATTCAAATATGCTACTGAACCTCTCTAGTGAATTTTTCATTTAATAATTATAATTTTCAATCCATAATTTCTAGTTGTTTCTTGTTTATACTTTTTATCTCTTTACTGATACTCATACTTTATGAAACACAGTCCTCATCATAACTTTATTCACTTTCTTAAGCATGGTTTTCTTTAGTTCTTTGAATATATCTGAAACTGAGCAGAACCTTGTGGAGAACTCTTGGGTACAAAAACATTTTCATGTCCCCCATTTGTTGTTTCTACAGAAAAGGTTTCAGCCTCCTAGACCTTCCCTGAGTTCCAAAGGGCAGACTCAAGCAGTTACTAATCAGGGAAGTGAGGGAATGCAGAAACAAAAGAAAAACAGTCAAGAAACAATAGTGCAACAATAAATCAGAGTCCAAGTTCCCCCTCAAGGGATATACATAACAATATCTTTGAGTTCTTTTATAAGAACTACAGCCCTCACCCAGGAGGATGATGGTAACTTCAGGCTGAGCACAAGATTCCTGAAGCTCCTCCCTGTTACCTCACCACCTTCCAATCAGAAGAAAGTCACACACCCTGCAGGCCTCACACCAAATTTTGCCTTTAAAAACTCTTCCCTGAAAACCACTGGGGAGTTTGGGTCTTTTGAGCATAAACTTCCCATTCTTCTTGCTTGGCTTTGCGATAAACCTTCCTCTGCTCCAAACTCCAATAATTCAGTTTATTTGGCCTCACTCTGCATTGGGCACATGAACTTGGGTTGGACAACATATCTCTAATGGTTATTTTGAAGTATTTTTCTGTTAAACCTGCCATCTGGTTGCTCTCACAGGCAGTTTCTGTTGCCTGCTTTTTCATCTGTGGATAAGTCAGGCTTTTCTATTTCTTTGCATGTCCCATAAGTTTTTGTTGGAAACTGGACATTTTACATAATACATTATAGCAACTCTGGATACTATCCCCCTTCAGGGCTTGTTATTATTATTTTTTGTTTATTTGTTTAGCAAGTAGCTGAATTATTTTGTTGATGTCTGTTCTTCCCCCCTGCCCCCACTGTGTGAATCTTCTGATGCTTTTACTCATGGGTAAAGCTTCGGCCATGGGCACAGTCAACCTGGGATGCAGTTTGGGCAGCCTCTCACTAACTGTCTTTTTCCCTGAACACTCTTCATTAATTAATGTTTGATTGCTTTATTGTTCTTAACAATGTCTTGTGGCATAACTTGTTCCTCAGACTGATCCTATTAAAATAGATTTCCTTACAGGGATGAATTTTTCCATCAGTGTTTGAGATTTGTTAAGATCCCAGAAGGTTATTAGTTGTCTGTTTCCGAGGTCTTTTCTGGTAAACTTGTGGCCTATGGTTTAGTTTACCTCTCTAACAAATCTACCAGTCTCCTCTTAATTTCTCCTCATCTTAGCCTCCATTGATCTTGAGTGTGTCCTTAAGCTTGAATTTCCTCACATTTTGCTGCAGATGAGGTTAATTCCTTTGGCAAGAACTTTGGATCTTTCTACTTTATAGCTTGTTTCTCCCCCTGTACAAAATATAAACCCAGCTGAGGCTGGGGGTGGGGACAGTGGATGTTTCTATGTGACACCCCTGCTTGGGAATCTCTGTGATTAGAGGGGCAGGCAGGGCAGTAGCCTCAGGTCTTTCTGGCTTGCCTCCCAACATGCAACCCCTACTTTATGAGCTGGGATATGAATAATCATGTCCCCAGTACCCTCAGGGCAGAGCACTCTAATAGTATTCCCCATCATATGAGTCAGGGCTATGGAGAAGAAGGATGCTTCATCTCACTCAGCCCCAGCTTCTCACCCAGAACTTAAAAGCTGCAACAGGTACCTGGGAGCCGTAAGAGGATTCTGACATGCTGTCCCTGCTGGGAAGATACTGTAACTTTCCAACATGGCTTGTTTTGTGTTGTATCCATCCAGAGTGGAGTTTTATCACACTGAGCTGGGAGGAGAGAGAGAACAAATACCACAGAGTGCTTTTACTGATTTCTAGTATATTTTCTTGAAAAAAATTTTTTCTTCTTTTGCTATATACCATTAGAATCATTTCCAGAGATGTTTTTCCTATAATTTTCAGCAGTTTCTCTGGAGACCAGGTCTTTGAAACTCCTCATGTTGCCATGCTGGAAGTGAAATTCTTTAGAAATTTTTATATTTAATGAGTACATTATATCTGTCCTCCTCCCCAAAACTCCCCTTCAAGGTTAGTGAGGCATAAGATGTTGATCTGGGTTGGGGTAAGAGTGTGGAGACCTCACCCAAAACGAGAGCTACAGGATAGAGGAAAGTTTCAAACAAGTGAGAGTGAGACTGAAGCAAGATAGAATGCACACCATGGAGAATCCAGAAGGAAAGGACCTAATACAGGGAACTAAATAATCCAAGAACTTTAGAAGGCTGATCCTGGAAAGATGCCCTGAGATGACATTGAACATTAGGAAAAAGCGACTTAGTTATACAGTGGTAAGTCATGTGCAGAGAGGGCCCTGACAATTCACAAGGATTTTCTTAACTAATTTTTTTGATTCAAATGATAAATGTAATTCACATATGACCTTTCATTTTTTGTATGCTCTCATATTTTCCTTGATTGGATAATAGTTCCATTTGATGGGGAGAGGAGATGTATATTTATGATTTTTAAAAAACATAACTTAGGTATTTCTCCTACCATCATATTATATTTTCTGAGAAGTGTATGTGTGAACTGTAAAAGATCTACAGGCCTCCTGAAGGCCATTGACTTTATTACATCAAATTTTATCTATGTCATATTACATTCTGAGAAGTGAGAATTACCTGAATGTTTTTCTCTTTCTCTAGTGTTGAACTTACTTTTGGAATGCCATATAAAAATTGTCATCAGAATTATTTATGACATTGAATGAATGTTTATTCTTCTTTTTAATGAATTAAATAAATAATCCAAAACAAAAAAAAATACTCACATATACATATGTATTTATAAGTGCATGAATATGCATGTGTATATATGTGTCTGTATGTGTGTATGTGTTTGTATAAACAGCACAGACTTCCAACATTAAAAATACTCTTGTTAAGTAATTTATTATACTTATGTAAGCTGGAATATTTCAGAATATATACAAATAAAACTTTCAAAGAAATTTAATACCATGAAAATTCTTATATTATCATAGCTAAGCAAAACAAAGGACAGTAAAAACAAACCAGATATAACTTCATACATAATATGATAAAATGGTATAACCTCCCCCCACCATTACTAAGAAAAAGAAGAAAGAAAAATAATCCAGGCAAAATAAAATTTTGGAAGGCAGTATGTCAAAATATTTAAAGATACTTTCTTTTAGTGGTAAGAATATGGATAATATATTTTTCTTTCATTTTTAGAGCTTTTACATGTTTTATAGTAAGATTGAATTAAGTGTGTAGTGAAAAGCATAATGAGGTAAACATAATATTGGCACTCTGGTAAAGTCACTGTTACATGTAGATGACCACACACTTGCTTCTCCTAATCGCTCCCCTTGCTTTTCCCGTAGTGATCAAAATTTCATTTTCGTAGACACAGTTATTTGCACAGGGCAAAAAAGGTTGTCTCCACTTCATGTCACAGTGAAGTGTTTTGATAATCTAAGTCTGGATGATTGAAGTGCCCCATTAGAACCACCTGGTCCAACTTTGAAACTTCTCTAATTAATTTTACATTTATAATTCAGTTGAGTAGCTAATTTGGATTTCAAAGCAAATTTATCTTAAATAACAGTTAACTGTTACCACTTTGATGCACACGTAAGTGTTTTCTATTCCTAAGCTCTAAACGATATTAATAAATTACTCCATTTACTCAATAATGACATAAATGAAGGAATTTTCTTAAGATTGTGTAAATTTCATAAATTTAATTACATTTAGCTATTATTTATAGAATTATAATTTATTAAATCTAATAGTGCTCAATATACATGTTGAGTTAGGTAAATAAGAATAGGGTATAACAAACATGTGATAAAGCATACATGTCAGAAATTTAATTTTAATAGTTTATAAACACATGGGGCAGTGAAATGACAAATGGGTAAGTACAGGAAACATGCACCAAATACGAGTGACCTCAAGGTAACTGAGCTTTGAAGTTTGTGTAACAACTTCTGCTTCACTGTCTTCATCAATAAGACCTGTGGTTATTTCTGTTTCTACTTCCACAGAGACCGACCTAAACCATCTTTACTTCTCACGTGAACTACTGAACAGCCACTTAAGTGGTTTTTCTACTTCTACTGTTTCCCCTACTTCAATTCCCTCCCCACCCAGGAACTGAGTTATATACACTGAGCTGTCAGGGAATCCCCTTTGCCCTTAGAATGGCCTATAGGCACTGGACCTGGGCTGTGCCCCACCCTGACCTCATCCCCTGCACTTTCCCTCTTTCATGCTCTTCTCAACTACTCCGTTCTTTCTGTTTCCTGCTCCTTCTGTACAGTCTTCCCACAAAACATTGAGTCCTTCTTATTATCTATGACTCAGAGACCTTCCTGAGCACTCCAGCTAATAAAGTCCCATGACCTTACTCTTTTTACTCTCTAACACACCACACCAGTTCATCTCCTTATAACGGTTGTCACTACTAAACGTACTGTACTTGTTTATGTGTTTAACTGCACATTGGCTGCCTGTCCTCACCAGGATGTAGCCCCCATGGAGGCAGGGAGGCTCCCATTCTTGTTCCTTCTGTGTCCACAGTAACTTACACATTGCTGGACACATTCTTGACCCTCATTAAGAATTGACTCTGCTCTTTAGCTGATCACTGGTCCGGAAACATTGTGGAATATACTGGTTGTCCTGGAAAACAGGTGAGAATCATGCTCTTACCTTTTGAAAGATTTGAAAGAGCTGAGAGTAAAGGTGACTTCTGGATTATAGGCAAGAAGTGCCAGTATGGTTCCCTGTGGTCATCGGAAAAAACAATCAACTCATTGTAATCTGATTGATTAATGTCAGTGCATCCTGAAATTTAAGTAAAACAATTTTTACTCTTTAAAAAAAAGAAAAGAAAAGAAAAGAATTGACTGTGAACCGATAAGCTTATTTCAAGTCCAAAACCTGCCTTATTCCTGAAGTCTTTACTGAAAAATAATTCAACATTTCAAATTTTCATAGTGAATGAAACCCTTTTAATTCCTGCCTGTGGGTGAGAACAGGACTGGAAAGACCAGAAGTGTCAGAAGTGCAGATCTGGGTCCTTCTAGGACCATTAGTGATAGCTAAGTGTCTAAGACCTTATGTTGTGGAAGTAGCTTTAGCCTCCTTAGAACAGACAAAAGTACAACCACACTTGTGTACTGGGTAGTTTACTGGAATATTCCTGTTATGATGCACAGTGGTTCACAACCTTTGATGTGCAATCTGAAGAAATAGACTGGGCTGCTCTCTCAGGTATGCTCTGGGTATTCATCAGGTTTGGGGTGGAATCAGGGTCTCTGTACATTGACTATGCTGCACAGATACTTTGATGGGTACAAGAGGCTGAGAACCGCCTCCCTGAGAAATCATAGCTTCTTTGCAAGGGGGGTGACGGTAAGCACAAATTCTCTGCCCCGCCGGCCATTGTCAGAGACGATGTTGGTTGAATTCAAACGTAGGGTGGGCGTTTGGACCAGATGACCTTCACTGACACTTCCAACTCTAAGGTCTTGTGAAAATATAAACAAAAGTCTCGAAAAGTGTGATTTCCAAACCCCTTTAAATATAATTTCAATGATAGTGCCGTTAGGCATTAAGAATCCCAGAAGCTACTTTAGAAGTCTTTTCTTTCCCAAAAAACAAAATTTCAATTGTGAGGAATGAGGGGTCCGGAAGATTTGAACACTTTGCGTACCTAAGGCTCCACAGCCATTAAGCCACCCTGCTACAGCATTTCTTCAACTTCTTCTCACTAATAATTTTCCAAGTCTATGACAGATTCCTGGATCTGGAAACATTATATTTATTTACTAGCTTGTGAAGCAGCCCTGTGAAAGGAAACTATGAATCTGGTTAATGCACTAAATTGTAAAATATTTTAACTTTACTATTGGTAGAAAGTTTATGTTATTTGGGATTAGGAAAATCATAGAGCTATCTGTGAGATTTGTTGCTGCAAAAGTATCACATCACTCTTTCCTGAGCTTAACCCTGCCCTCCAGAGTTTCCCTGCAGGTAAAATGTACAGTTGCTACTTGATTTGGGCTGTGGCTGCTGGGTCTGTTTTCCATTTATTTTCACTGATTGTGCCTTGGAAACCTATAGATCCTTCTCGGTTGCTTGTCTCTCTGCTCTCCTGTCACTTGAAAGTTCCAATCTATATACATATATTCTGCTTTCTCACATTCTGATAACTAAACATTTTTAGTACACTGCCTAGTGACTAGAAAAGGCAAGTTTTAAGATTTTCTTTTTCTGAAATAAAGGTATCTCTGTTCCCTGGGAGGCATTGAACCTGATAGCAGCCTTTCTTTTTATCTCTGAGGGACACATCAATTTTCAATTCTGTTCAAGAGAGTGGGGGAAGAAAAATAATAAGCTCTATTTTTTACTTGAGTTACTTTCTAAAATTCTTCAAACTTCAACACAACGACTTGCATTTTTATCTAAGGAATTCAAGCATTCATCTACACTCTTGGTAAACACTTTGAATTACATGGGAACTACAATTCGCAAACTTTCTTTTTCATGAGCACTATACCTTGACATGCTATACATTGTATTTTTATTTTATTAACTACATTTCCTTTCCAGTTCATACTTACATGAATTTTTGAAAGCTAAAGCTCAATTAGCAATTGTTAATCTCATCCATTCAATAACTATTTCTTAAACACAACCACATCCAGACACTGTGCTGGGGGTGACACAGCGAGACAGCACACACACACCACACACCCCCAGAGCATCATGACAGTGAGAACTATAGACAAATGAATAGACAATTAAGAGATGGCAACACACTCCTTAAAGAACATTAAACCCTGGCATGGTTAGGTAGCACTGTTCTAAAACTTCGAAGGAAATACATCTAGAATGACATTTGAAGTGGATGGTAGTGAGTGAGTGGGACAGAGTGGGTGTGAACCTTGGAGGGTGGGCTGGCTGAAGAAGGAGAGATGGGTGTTTCCAGGCAGAGAGAGCTGTGTTCTGAAGTCCCAGAAATGAGAGTAAATGTGTTTCTTTCAAGATGCGTGGCTACCATGCAGGTGAGGGGTGTTCAGGCTGCTTGGAAAGTAAGTTAGAGAAAGAGGAGGTACAGAAGGAGTTCCTTAAAACCAGGAGGAGAGTTTTTGACTTGATCCTGAGGGGAGTGAGAGCTCAGGGCCAGTCCCAGCAGGAGGCACCGCTGCCTGGAAGTGAAGGACAGACCTCAGGGAGCCTCACAGCCAGAGCCACTGATGGCTCCCACAGGAATCCAGGTGAGTGATAGCAGCCCAGACCCTGGCGGAGTCAGGACATTTTTAGGAGGGAAACACTGATCACTTGTAATGGTCAGTTAGGGGGAGAGGATGAAGGGGGAAGAAAGGGAGAGAAGGATGAGGCCCAGGGTGCTTGGACAACACCTTGGTGACTGCGGAGTTGGCTCCCGGCAAAGGCTACCTGTGATCTTCCAGGTCTGACCACCGGCAATTTACAAGGCTTGCCCAGCAGACCTCTTAGGGAAGCTGCCTACCCCGCACCAGACTTGGTCACTGCTGATGCATTTCTGGAAGGAATTGCAGCCAAGGACTCATGCCTCCCACCCCCACACCCTGCCAGGCTCCTATACATATCTTCATTCATATGCACACCTGCATTCCTCAGGAGATTCTTGGTTGAGGAATTTGTCTCCTCTTGGAATCAGTATCTTTCCGCCTCTCATGCTTCCCTCTGCCTTCCAAGCTCATGTTTCCATAAAGACAGAAGAGGCTTAGAATGGGTGCTGGAGAGGAAGTCACTGACCCCAGTCTTCATGAACAAGGATAAGAAGGGAAGTCCAGGAGGAGGAAATGCTGCTATGATTCAGGGAGCTCTGAATGGAGCTCAAATAGGGTAGTAGTAATAGGAATGCAGATCCTAGCACCTCCCTCCTGGTCGTGAGCTACACAGAGAGGAAAACAAGTTCATATTTAGGTAACAGTACAGTGATGAGGTTTCTACTTATATCCAATACTTTCTATGCACATCCAGCATCCTTTTAAAGGAAAACAAGCAAGTGTGGTTTGGTTGCTTTGGTTGTGTTGATTGTGTCCTCTTCCCTTTCAATCTTTTCAAATATGCATTCATTTATCTGTCAGAATTTAATTATTTTGGGAGGGTTCTTTTTTTTTCCTCTAAATATTAATATAGAGGTTTTTTAAAGTTTAGCTTTGTTCTAGTTTTCATAACAAAATGCTATGGTCTGAATATTTGTGTCCCTCCCAAATTCATATGTTGAAATCGTAACCCCCCAGGTGATATTATTGGGAGGTGGTGGCTCTGCAAGTGATTAGGTGTTGAGGGAAGAGCTTTCATGAATGGGATTAGTGCCCTTATAAAAGAAACCCTGAGAGCTGGCCCCTTCTGTATTTGAGGACAGTGAAATGTAGGCAATCTGTGATTTGAAATAGGGCCTTCACCCAATCATGCTGAAAACCTGATCTTGAACCTCCAGCCTCCAAAACAGTTAGAAATAAATTTGTACTCTTTATAAGTCACCCAAATGCCTTTAGACTTCAGTTCCACAAGATAAGCTCTCCTGGAATTCCAGCTGCACTACTGGCTCTGCTTTGCTCTGCAAGCTGCCAGGGCCCACACTACAGATATGGACTTGCTATCTTCCACAACCATGTAAGAAAATTCCTTATAATAAAACTGTCTATATGTGTATATACATCCTACTGCTTTGCCTCTCTGGAGAACCCTGAGTGATACAGATTTTGGTACCAAGAGTAGTTCTGGAGCAAAAGATTCATAAGGGTGAATTTTCTGAATAGGTTTTGAAGTTCCAGCAATTAGCTCTCAAAATTGATTAGATTTAAAAAAAAATTGATTAGATTTAAAGACCCTAATGACTCTATTTCCAACAGTAAAGAGAAGGCTGATACTCCATGATATCATCTGAAAATAGAGATACACAAATTATCACCAATGGATACTCCTGATCAAACACTAATAGGAGGCAAGGATCTGTGTGATGATGTATATGATGTTTTCAAACAATTTTGTCAAATTAATGAGTACAGTAAGATTGGCTGGGGAGAGGGCAGCTGGTGGGCGGGGGAAGCATTGGAGCCATGGAGGAGAGCGCAGCAACAGAAGTGCAGAGGACAAAGCGGAGAGATTCCCACAAAGAGGATGGGTGCTGACCAGCACTCACCAGCCCGAGAGGATTGTCTGCTCACCCAGTGGGACAGGTGGGGGTGGGAAGCTGAGGCTCTGGCTTCAGAGTTCAGATCCCAGGGAGAGGACTGAGGTTGGCTGCGTGAACACAGCCTGAAGGGGGCTAGTGCACCACAGCTAGCTGGGAGGGAGTCCGGGAAAAATTCCGGACCTGCCTAAGAGGCAAGAGACAATTATTCTGGGGTGTGCAAGGAGAGGGGATTCAGAGCACTGCCTAAAAGGGCTACAGAGATGGGCGCAAGCCACAGCTATCAGCACAGACACCAGAGACTGGCATGAAATGCTAAGGCTGCTTCTATATCCACCAAGAAACCTGTGTGTGAGCACAGGTCACTATCCACACCTCCCCTCCCAGGAGCCTGTGTGGCCCGCCATTGCCAGGGTCCTGTAATCCAGGGACAACTTCCCTGGGAGAATGCCTGGCACACCTCAGGCTGGTGCAACACCTGTGCTGGCCACAGCCACCGCAGGCTTGCCCCACATCCTTACCCCTCCCTCACCCCAGCCTGAGTGAGCCAGAGCCCTTGAATCAGCTGCTACTTTAACCCCGTCCTGTCTGAGCGAAGAACAGACGCCCTCCGGCGACATACACGCAGAGGCGTGGCCAAATCCAAAGCTGAGCCCCGGGAGCTGTGCGAACAAGGAAGAGAAAGGGAAATCTCTCCCTGCAGCCTCAGGAGTAGCGGATTAAATCTCCACAATCAACTTGACGTACCCTGCATCTCTGGAATACCTGAACAGACAACAAATCATCCAAAAATTGAGATGGTGGACTTTGTGTGATTTTCTGTGTATAGCTTTGCTGTTACCATTTGTCCCAGGGTTCTGCCTTTCCGTTTTTAATTATTTATTTATTTTTTTAGTATAGTTTTTAGTGCTTGTTATCATTGGTGGATTTGTTTGGTTGATCTCTTCTTTCTTTCTTTATTTTTACAAACATTTTAATTTTTTAAAATTTTAATAATATTTGTAATTTTTGTTATAATAATTTTATTTTTTCTTTCTTTCTCCCTTTATTTCTTTTTTTCTCCCTTTTCTTCTGAGCCATGTGGCTGACAGGGTCTAGGTGTTCTGGCTGGGTGTCATGTCTGTGCATCTGAGGTGGGAGAGCCGAGTTCAGGACATTGGTCCACCAGAGACTTCCCAGGTCCATGTAATATAAAATGGCAAAAGCTCTCCCAGAGATCTCCATCTCAATGTTAAGACCCAGCTCCACTCGACAACCAGCAAGCTGCAGTGCTGGACACATTATGTTAAACAACTAGCAAGACAGGAACAAAACCCCACCCATTAGCAGAGAGACCAGTTAAAATCATAATAAGGTCCAGTCAACAGAAAACATGCCACCGGACGTGGTCCTGCCCAACAGAAAGACAAGATCCAGCCTCATTCACTAGAACACAGGCACCAGTCCTCTCCACCAGGAATCCTACACAACTCACTGAACCAACCTTAGCCACTGGGAGCAGAAACCAAAAACAACGGGAACTACGAACCTACAGGCTGAAAGAAGGAGACCCTAAACACAGTAAGTTAAGCAAAATAAGACAGAGAAACGCACAGCAGATGAAGAACAAAGGTAAAAACTAACCAGACCAAACAAATGAAGGAGAAATAGGCAGTCTACCTGAAAAAGAATTCAGAGTAATGATAGTAAAGATGATCCAAAATCTTGGAAATAGAATGGAGAAAATATAAGAAACATTTACCAAGGACCTAGAAGAACTAAAGAGCAAACAAACAATGATGAACAGCAATAAATGAAATTAAAAATTATCTAGAAGGAATCAATAGCAGAAAAACTGAGGCAGAAGAATGGATAAGTGACCTCGAAGATAAAACAGTGTAAATAATTACTGCAGAGCAGAATAAAGGAAAAAGAATGAAAAGAATTGAGAACAGTCTGAGAGACCTCTGAGACAACATTAAACACATGAACATTCGAATGATAGGGGTCCCAGAAGAAGAAGAGAAAAAGAAAGGGACTGAGAAAAATGTTTGAAGAGATTATAGTTAAAAACTTCCCTAATATGGGAAAGAAAACAGTCTATCAAGTTCCAGAAGCGCAGAGAGTCCTGTACAGGATAAATCCAAGGAGAAACATGCCAAGACACATATTAATCAAACTATCAAAAATTAAATGCAATGAAAAAATATGAAAAGCAGCAAGGGAAAAACAACAAACAACACACAAGGGAATCCCCATAAGGTTAACAGCTGATCTTTCAGCAGAAACTCTGAAAGCCAGAAGGGAGTGGCAGGACACATTTAAAGTGATGAAAGGGAAAAACCTACAACCAAGATTACTCTATCCAGCAAGGATCTCATTCAGATTTGATGGAGAAATTAAAACCTTTACAGACAAGCAAAAGCTAAGAGAATTAAGCACTACCAAACCAGCTTTACAACAAATGTTAAAGGAACTTCTCTAGGCACTGTTTGCAGATGACATGACACTATACATAGAGAATCCTAAAGATGCTACCAGAAAACTACCAGAGCTAATCAATGAATTGGGTAAAGTAGTAGGATACAAAATTAATGCACAGAAATCTCTTGCATTCCTATACACTAATGATGAAAAATCTGAAACTGAAATTAAGAAAACACTCCCATTTACCACTGCAAGAAAAAGAATAAAATATCTAGGAATAAACCTACCTAAGGAGACAAAAGACCTTTATGCAGAAAATTATAAGACACTGATGAAAGAAATTAAAGATGATACAAAAAGATGGAGAGATATACCATGTTCTTGGACTGGAAGAATCAACATGTTAAAATAACTATACTGCCTAAAGCAAACTACAGATTCAATTCAATCCCTATCAAACTACCAATGGCATTTTTCACAGAACTAGAACAAAAAATTTCACAATTTGTATGGAAACACAAAAGACCCTGAATAGCTAAAGCAATCTTGAGAAAGAAAAATGGAGCTGGAGGAATCAGACTCCCTGACTTCAGACTATACTATAAAGCTACAGTAATCAAAACAGTATGGTACTGACACAAAAACAGAAATCTAGATCAATGGAACAGGATAAAAATCCCAGAGATAAACCCACGGACATATGGTCACCTCGTCTTTGATAAAGGAGGCAAGAATATACAATGGAGAAAAGACAGCCTCTTCAATAAGTGGTGCTGGGAAAACTGGACAGCTACATATAAAACAATGAAATTAGAACACTGCTTAACACAATACACAAAAATAAACTCAAACTGCTTAAAGATCTAAATATAAGGCCAGATACTAGAAAACCCTTCAAAGAAAACATAGGGAGTACACTCCATGACATAAACTACAGCAAGATCATTTTTGATCCACTACCTGGGGAAGTGGAAATAAAAACAAAAACAAAAAAATAGAACCTAATGAAACTTCAAAGCTTTTGCAGAGCAAAGGAAACCATAAAAAGATGAAAAGACAACACTCAGAATGGGAGAAATATTTGCAAAGGAAGTAACTGACAAAGGATTAATCTCCAAAATTTACATGCAGCTCAGTATAAAAAATAAAACAACCCAATCCAAAAATGGGCAGAAGTTCTAAATAGACATCTCTCCAAAGAAGAGGTACAGATTGCCAACAAACACATGAAAAGCTGCTCAACATCACTAATCATTAGAGAAATCCAAATCAAAACTACAATGAGGTATCACCTCAAACCATTCAGAATGACCATCATCAAAAAATATAAAAACAATATAATGCTGGAGCAGGTGTGGAGAAAAGGGAACACTCTTACACTGTTGGTGGGAATGTAAATTGATACAGCCACTTTGGAGAACAGTATGGAGGTTCCTTAAGAAACTGAAAATAGAATTTCCATATGACCCATCAATCCCAGTAATGCACATATACCCTAAGAAAACCATAATTCAAAAGTAGTTATGTACCACAATGTTCATTGCAGCAATAGCCAGGACATGGAAGCAACCTATGTGTTCATCGACAGATGAATGGATAAAGATGATGTGGCACATATATAAAATGGAATATTACTCAGCTGTAAAAAGTAATGAAATTGAGTTATTTGTAGTGAGGTGGATGGACCTAGAGTCTGTCATACAGAGTGAAGTAAGTCAGAAAGTGAAAAAACATATACCATATGCTAATACATATATATGGAATCTAAAAAAAAAAAACAAAGGTTCTGAAGAACCTAGGGGCAGGACCGGAATAAAGATGCAGTTATAGAGAATGGACTTGAGGACATGGGGAAGGGGAAGGGGAAGGGGAAGCTGGGACGAAGTGAGAGAGTGACATTGACATATATATCACTACCAAATGTAGAATAGCTAGCTAGTGGGAAGCAGCCGCATAGCACAGGGAGATCAGTTTGGTGTTTGTGACCGCTTAGATGGGTGGGATAAGGAATGTGGGAGGGAGATGCAAGAGAGAGGAGATATGGGGATATATGTGTACCTATAGCTGCTTCACTTTGTTATAAATCAGAAACTGACACACTACTGTAAAGCAATTATACTCCAATAAAGATGTTAAAAAAAAGTTTGTTCCAATTTACATTCAATTTACTCTAGCATTAAATGCGAGTTAATTTGCTCTACATCCTAAAAAAAAAAAGAAAGAAAGATTGGCTGGTTGTACCTCGTGATACTGGAGAAAGGAGGGAAAGAAAAAGATGATCTCAGTGGTTCAAATTCCCATCTCAAGCACTGCACAGATGATCCAAAATTGTCCATGTCTGCCCTGAAAGAGACCTTTGTCTTCTGTAGACTTAGGGCTGAGACTGTTGACAACCGAATCCAGCATCTCATCCTGAGTGGAGAACTTACAAGGCATATTGAATTCCTACCATGTCAGAGTGTCTACTGTTAAAGTTACACAGCATTGACTGTGAAGTAATGTGATCCTGAAGTTGGAACGGGGGCGCCAGGGGAGACCCTGAGCAAGTGGGCGCTAAGGCCTGATGGGTCTCCTTTGCCAATAGAAGCAGAACCTCCACGCTTGTCTGAGGAAATTCACCCTCCACCGCTGGAGGAAACTATAATGGAAGCTACAGTGTGGCAATTGTCTTGCAAGATAATGTTGCTTCTACTCAGAATCCATGCCCACCACTTCTCTTTGCTTCTAGACTTATATTTTCACTAAATTTTCAGCAGGACTCTAAAAGTGAGGTACAAAATACGATCCATGAGGAGGAACGACTTAATTTACTACTCTGTGATTGCTGTTCTCTGTGGTCCAGATCTCACAGTGGGAACTTTGGACACTGAATTGGGAACCCTAAATGCAGTGCAAGTGATTGGATCCCAGGGTCCAAGTGGTGGTGGTGGTCCTTGACCACCAAAGACAAGGTGGACATGGTTACTGCCACGGACAGTGGAGTCAAGCAGCAATCAGGATAGTTTGACTCCCACAGACCTAGGGAGTTGGCTAATTGATCATAATGTTCCTAGAAGTGAAATATATGGGAAGCCTACTAAATTCTTACTTCATCGGTGTAAGCAGAAAAGTTCTAGGTCAAGTGAGCAAAAGCCTAACCTGCCAAAGAGTTACAGTCCCTCAATCATTTCCCAAACTTGAACCAGTTTACAGACCCAGAACCTTTTAATGATGAGAGAATGGGTCTCCTCAAGGAAGGGCCCCCATATGCTGCCAAAAGTTTATACTGTTGGTCATTCTCCCAGCCTTCCCCAAAGGGACCTATGGCCTTTTACCAGGGTAACTGTGAATTGAGAAAAAGGAAGTAATCAGAACTTTGGAGAACTACTGGACACCAGCTCTGAACTGACAGTAATTTCAGAAAACCCAAGATGTCACTGTGGGACTTATGGATGTCAGGTAATCAATGTAGTTTTGGTGTAGGGCTATCTTACAGTGGGCCCGCTGGCTCCCCATACTCATTCTGTGGATATTTCTCTAGTTACAGATGAATAATTGGAGTAGAAATACTCAGCAGCTGGCAGAAATCTCACATTGCTTCCCTGACATGTACAGCAAGGGTTGTTTCTGTGGGAAAGGTCTAGTTGAAACCACTAGGAATGTTTCTACCTAGGAAAATGGTAAACGAAAAGCAATACTGCATTACTTGAGGGATTGCAGAGGTTAGCTCCACCCTCAAGGACTGGAAAAATGCATGGGTGGTGATTTCTACCACACCTGCATTCAAATCTTTTTGGTTTATGCAGAGGACAAGTCAATCTTGGAGAGTGACAATCGATTATCATAAGCTTAATTGAGTGGTAACTACAATTGCATCCTTGATACCAGGTATGGTTCTTTTACTTGAGCTAATGAAGACCACCAGAAGCCATTTGCCTTCAGTGGCAAGGCCAGCAACACATCCTCACTGTTCTACCTCAGAGGTTCATTAATGCTCTAGCCCTATGTTATAATTCAGTTCACAGGGATCTTGATCACATTTCCCTTTTATGAGACATCACACTGGTGCATTACACTGATGTCATTATGCAGATTAGATGTGGGGAGCAAGGAGTAGCAACTACTTCAGACTTACTGGAAAGATATTTGCATGTCAGAGGATGTAAAGTAAATCTGAATAAAATTCAGGGTGCTTTTACCTCAGGAAAATTTCTAGGGGTCCAGTGATGTGCGGATATCAATATAGCATGCTAGTTTGGATTTTGGAGACAACAGATTCCTCATTTTTGTGTGTTACTCCATTTACTGAGTGACCTGGAAAGCTGCTAGCTGAGTGGGGCTCAGAGCAACAGAACATCAGGCTCTGCAACAGGTCCTGATCACTGTGCAAGTTGCTCTGCTACTTGTGCCATGTGATCCAGCAGATCCAATGGTGCTTGAAGTGTCACCTAGAGAGGGGGACATGCTTGAATCCTTTGGCAGCTCTTACAGAAAATCCTCTACATATGAACAATTTCCGTTCCAAGAGCACGTTCATAAGTCCAATTTGGTCGTAAGTTTAACAAAGTTAGCCTAGGTACCCAACTAACACAATTGGCTATATAGTACTATTATTTAATAGGTTTATAATACTTTTCACACAAATAATACATTAAAACAAGCAAACACAAAAAATAAAACATTTTTAATCTTATAGTACAGTACCTTGAAAAGTACAGCAGTACCAGCTACCACTGCTTCTTTTACACTTGCTTCCAGAGGTCCTGGGCTTGAAATAAAGATACTATACTACTATACTCTATACAGTACTGTACAGTAAAGTGCACAAAAGCACAACCACTTGTAGAGGATGCACACACATGACAATGTACACCAGACACTTGAACTAACTTAGGTGATTGGACATGTAAACACGTTCACATCTCTGGAAGTTCGCAACTTGAAGGTTTGTATGTAGGGGACTTACAGTACATGTAAATCACAGTGAAGGCCCTTAGAATTTTGAAGCAAAGTGTTGCCTCCTCTAGAGATGATTGACCTTTTGAGACACAGATCTGGACCTACTACTGGGCCTTAGTAAAGACTGATGCTCACTCATGAGCCACTGCATTACCATGTGACCTGAGCTACTAATCATAAACTGGGTGTTATCTGACCCACCAAGCCATAATATTGGGTGCCCACAGCAGCCATCCATCACCAAATGGAAGTGGTATATAAGTGAGATCAGACACGAGCAGACTCTGAAAGCACAGGTAAGGCACATGCGGAAGTGGCCCAAATGCACATGGTCACCACTCCCTGCTACACTGCCTTCTCTCCCATCCTGCATATCTGGCCCCAAGGGGAGTTCCTTATGATGAGCTGGCAGAGGAACAGAAGACTGGGACCTAGTTCACAGATGGACAACTGCAGCACTCAGCCCCTTTCTGGGACATCCCTGAAGGACAGTGGTGAGGGGAATTCCTCTCAGTGGGCAGAACATCAAGGACTGCACCTGGCTATTTATTTTGCTTGGAAGGACAAATTACCAGATTTGTGATTATATACAGTTTCAAGGGTGGTGGGCAATGGTTTGACTGAAGAGTCAGAAATGTAGAAGGAATGTGATTGGAAGATTGGTGACATGAAAATTTGGGAAAGAGGTATATGGACAGACCTCTCTGAATGGGGAAAATGTGAAGACATTTGTGTCCCATGTCAATGTTCACAAAAGGGTGGCCTCAGCAAAGGAGGATTTTAGTAATGAGTGGATAGGATAACCTATTACCAGTAAGCCACTTTTCCTGGTCACCCCTGCCATTACCCAAGGACATGAACCAAGTTGCGTGGTGGCAGGGATGGAAGTTAGATGGGCTCAGCAACATGGACTTCTACTCACCCAGGCTGATCTCATTATGGCCACTGGTGAACAGCCAATCAGCCGGCAGCTGAGACCAAGACTGAGTCTCCGATACAGCACCATGACATAATAGATAATATATTAATATATGTTAGTCTCTACCCCTGGTTCCTGGCACAGAGCTCCTAAACCCCTTTTAAATTCCTAAGTGATGAGTGCTGGGAGAATCTTGTGCTCTAATGAGGTGACTCTGGGTGTGTTCCTGGATGGCTTCTGGATCGGAGCTGGTCACTAGAAAGATTAAGCCATAATTAGAAGCTTAGATGGATGGGGGTTGGTCACCAGAAAGATTAAGCCATAGTTAGAAGCCATAATTAGAAGCACCACATACACACTTCTCTAGAGAGGGGAGAGAGGCTGGAAAGGGAGTTAACAGTTGATCATGCCCACGTGAGGGAGCCTCCATCAAAACCCTGATAGTGTGGAGTTCAGAGACCTTCCATGTTCACTCCAGAAGGGTGATAGAAGCCAGCTCCACAGGGACAGAAGCTCCTGGTGTTCAAAGGCCCTCTCAGATATCACCCTATGTATCTCTTCATCTGGCTGTTCATCTGTATCCTTTATCATAGTCTTTCATAAACTAGTAAATACAAGTATTTACCAGAGTTCTGTGAGCCACTCTAGCAAATAATTGAATCCATGGAGAAGGAGGTCATGGGAACCTCCAGTTTGTAGCCAAGTCAGACAGAGTTGTAGATCCTGGGGACCTACTACTTGTGACTGGCATCTGAAGTTGGGCTGGTGGGACTTGAGCCCTTAACGTGTGGGGTCTGATGCTTTCTCCAGGTACATAGTATCAGAACTGAGTCCAATTCTAAGACACCCAGATGGTGTCATAGAGAGAATGGCTTGGTGTGGGGGAAAATAATCCCACTCATTTGGTGACAAGAAGTCTCAGAATTGTTGTGAGTGCGATATAGTGAGAGAATAAAGAGAAACACAGTAGGGACACATTAGTTTTTTTTGTTTGTTTGTTTTTCCCCTAACACAGACACCATTCCTCAGGGTGATCCACCAGCCACTTGGTGGCAGATTGACTACGCTGGACTACTCCCACCATGGAACAGCAACATTTTGTTTTTACTCAAATAGACACTTACTCTGGATGCAAATTTGCCTTTTCTGCACAAAATGCTTCTTCCAAGACTACCCTCCAAGCAGTACATCCAGACGCTCACAGAATGCCTTATTCACCATCATGACATTCCATACAGCATTTATTCTGATTAAGGAGCTCATGACATAGCAAGGGACTCATTCTCATGGAATTCACTGGTCTTACCATATTCCCCGCCATCCTGAAGCAGCTGGCTTGATAGAATAGTGGAATAAGTTCTTGGAGACTCAGTTATAGTGCTATCTAGATGACAATAACTTGCAGGGCTAAGGCAGGCTCTCCAGGAGATTGTGCATATTCTGAACCATTGTCCAATATGTATGGTGCTGTTTCTTCCATAGCCAGAATTCACTGGTCCAAGATAAAGTGGTGTAAGAGGGAGTGGTACCATTCATTATTACCTCTAATGACTTACTAGCAAAATTTTTGTTTTCTATACCTGTCATATTACACTCTGATGGCCTAGACTTAATTCCAAAGGGAGGAATGTTTCCACCAGGAGACACAATGAGTCTATTGAGTTGAAAGTTAAGACGGCCATCTGGTCATTTTGAACGTTTCATGTCTCTACATCAACAGGCAAAGGAGGAGTTACTGTGCTGGCAGGAATGGCTGATCCTGACTCCCAAGGGGAAACTGGGCTGCTACTCCAGCCCAGTGGAGGTCAAGAACAGTATGTCTGGAATACAGGAGATTTCTTAAGAGTATCTCTGTATCACCATGCCCTGTGATTAAAGTCAATGGAAATCTATAACAAACCAAGCAAAGCAGGACTACTAATGGCCCAGACTCTACAGGAATTAAGTTAGGGTAACTCACCAGGCAAAAAAACCACAACTGGCTGAGGTGCTTGCCGAGGTAAAGGCAAAGGAAATTCAGAAGGGGTATTTGAGAAGGTAGTTATGAATACTAGCTACAATCATAAGACCAGTTATAAAGACAAGGACTATAATTGTCATGAGTATTCTCTCCTTTATATATACATATACACACACATATTTATAGTCTTTGTTTCCTTCCCCCTCTTATCTTCTTTGTAACATAAGACATATTGACTCTGTATCATAATGTCATAGTATTTAAGTATTATTAACTTACATCTTAGTATTTAGGTTATGAAGGTCAAGAAGACTAAATGAATCCTTTCCTGGGGAAAAGGTTATTGTGTTTTTGCTTATATGCTGAATAGTTGTGTCATGATCTTTTTATCATCTCCATTTGGAAATTAAATATTGTTTAAGGAGATTCATAGAGATGACAAGTTGAAAAGGGGTGGACTTGTGATTGTTCATTTTATGTGTCAGTTTGGAGAGTGTTTTTGGAGGAGATTGACATTTAAATTGGTGAATTTTGAATAAACAGATTCCATAATGTGTGTGTGCCTCATACAATCAGCTGAAGGTCTGAGTAGAATAAAAAACAGCCTACCAAAGCAAGAGGGAATTCTGAAGAAGACAGCCTTCAGACTTCAGCCGCATCCTCGTCTTTTCTGGATCCCCAGCCTGCCACCCACACCACTGGTTTTGAACTTGCCAGCCTTCATTATTGTGCAATCCACTTTCTTAGAATAAGTCTCTTTCTCTATGTGTTTCTCTGGAAATATCAGACAACACACCACCCCACACCTATGCAATCAACATCTCTCAAAGTACCTCCAAATTAGGATGGTTTAAAAGCTCCCCTGCATGATTCCAATATGTGGATGAGTTGTAAAACTTCTGAATTTTAGCCCTCTCATTCAATTTTGTTACAACTTCAGAGGATAATACCTATTTTCAAACCAAAAGAAGAGAAAAAAGTTCTCAGGTGCTTAACTCTGTTGTCAAACTCCTCTAGTGATAATAACAGAAAAAACCCAGATGGGTTAAATAAAAATAAAGAAGGTTCCTGCAAAAGGGAATACTGCATCCAGAAATAGCAAGGGCTGAAATCTATGGTTGCAGACTTTTTATGTGTGTGTCCGTGTGTGTAAGAGCACATATGTGTTCATGTGTGTGTGCTTGCATGTGTTCATATGATTACAATAAAAGCCACTTAAAAATTAGCTAAGAATAAGACTAGGGGCTTCCCTGGTGGCGCAGTGGTTGAGAGTCCGCCTGCCGATGCAGGGGACACGGGTTCATGCCCGGGTCCGGGAAGATCCCACATGCCGCGGAGCGGCTGGGCCCGTGAGCCATGGCCACTAAGCCTGTGCGTCCGGAGCCTGTGCTCCACAACGGGAGAGGCCACAACAGTGAGAGGCCCGTGTACCGCAAAAAAAAAAAAAAAAAAAAAGACTAGACATCATGATGTGAGATTTACCACATTTAAAATGTGTCAAAATAGTGTTTCAATTTTATCCAGTAACAACACTTTTGCTCTTAGAGGTTTAATATCAAGAAAGGGAAATCTATTTCTGATTAATAATTGAGTAAAGAGGGAAGATTAACTGTACAGTATTGTCCTGTATATTAGACCCTTGACTCAATTAGTAAAGTGATGACTTAAATCAAATAGGGTCCAATTTCCCCTAAGTTGTCTGTCTTGTGCCTTTGTCAGAACTGTAACATGACCGGCACATTAAGACAATGTCTTGAAAATTTTGCATTTGTTTTACTTCAAGATGAAAAATATAGAAATAAGGACTTTTTTCCAATCAGCTGTCTAAAGAATATTTGAACTGTAAATAATAAATGTTACATTTTCTTATTTTTAATTAACATTTCATAGAAGTTATTACTGCATGGTGTTGGAGATCAAATCAATCTCAATTGATTAAATCCTTGGCTCTTTATAAATTCTGGATGAAATTAAATAGTTACACCTTTAACCCTATATTGAAAAAATAGGGTCTTTAAATATTATAAACATTTGAAAGTCAGGGGCAAAATCTCCTTGAACCTTACGTTGTCCCACTGCAGTGGAGAGGTAGCAGTTGTGTGCTTATACTAACCACTTAGCAGACATTTCACATGCTTTACTGTTTATCACAATCACTTCAGGAAGTAGCAAAAGACTCTGAAATAAAATCTGTGCCTTTCCACAGAATATTGATGTTAGGAGGATATCTTGAGAAAAACAGTAAAGTTTAAAAGTAAATAGGATTTCAGGAAACTGTAGAATAGGAAATGTGGCTGCCTTTTATTCTGTAACTCAACTCCAGGTGCATGAAATATTAGACATGCAATTTGAATCGAACACACAGTCTAATAGAACAAAAGCAATTGGCTTTATCTGACTAATTGAGGCATAAATAATTATAATGCTCAGTCTTGTTGAAAATAATAAAAGACTCATTAAAGGCAGGGTGTGAACAGGAGTGCGTTAATTTGGTTAATATCCCTAAACCCATATTGATTTTTAAATTGCCATTCTTGAATGTCCAAAGTTCAAGAATCAAGAAAAACTTGGCATAATACTCAGTACCTACATTCTACAATTAATAAGCTGAAGTCTTTTAAATGAAGTAGCCTCTAGTGTATGTGTTGAACTACAGCAGTTGGAATTAATAAGTAGTGAGGCCTTTCTGATCCCTGTAGGCAAAGGTCATTGAGGGAATATGGAGGCTTGGCACCAAACTGAAGCAAAGCACACCAGTTAAAGTGTAGGGTAACTTGGAGCATATTAGAGGGTAAGGCATCTCTCCTAAAGACACCTCATCCTGATTTGGTGACTAGAATTCCACCAGGGAGAAACAGTCTTTATCTAAACCATTTCAAGTTGGTGACGCTCCCATCAGAAGTGACTCAAAGACATTGGACCTTTGCAAGATGGATGTTTATGCTTTCTTGAACCTATTTTAGAAACTGCCTCAAATAATGGGAAATTTTATATAAATCGCTTTCTTTTATTGACAGAGATATGTTTTATATATTTAGGTATATTTCCTAACGTTTTCTTTTCTCTGAACAAATTTTTTATCAGTGAAGCTATAGAGTATATTCCAATTTGTAAAGTCTGCCTTACCCAGGAAGATGCTCTAGAAATGAGTTTCATGGTATGTGATAATGCTTATCACAGGATGGCTTATGATGCTTCTAATTAAAAAAAGAAATTTTCTGTAACTCATTACTCAAGGATTCTGGAAATGTGAAAAAGTAAAACACAAGATTCTGGGTAAGGAAAAAAAGGTCATTATGTTGCTTTATGGAGTTCACTTTCATAAAAAAAAGTCTCTATTTGTTTACCAATTTTTCTGGCATACTATTCAAACATACAAATGGTGTTTAGCAAGTGCTATGAACAGAATAGTACTAGTTATTATGAAAGAAGTTGAAATCCATCTTGAGCACATCCACCTATACCAAGATGCTAAGAAGGTAGCCTAAGAAATAAATGTCTTATTATTGGCAGGGAAACAGAAGAGCAACAAAGTACTTAAAATAAACCCTGGCACAGAGTAAATACTTAAAAACATTTGTCACCATCGTTATATATGCATCTCAAGTGGTTGTTTTGGCTTTCCTTGGACTGTTTTAGATAAGACCCTGGTGAGAAGCCAGACATGGTCACAGGTTCTCTGGGTTTCTAACAGCCAAGTGTTGGGTTTTGATTTCTAGGCATGTCTAGACCAATGCCAACTAACTAGATGAATTCAAGAGCTCGTTTGCTCAAGCTGTTATGGTCTGTATGGTAGGTAGCCATGTTCCATTTGATTATGTGTCTTGTTCATTGTTGAAAATAGGCTATCCCAAACATTCTCATTTCATAAAAGAAAACATAGATGGTTAGAACCTTCACATGGATCTTGGTGATGAATTTTTAGATCTGACAACATAAGAAAAAGCTACAAATGAGTGGAATTACATTGAACTAAAACAAATGAACAAACCAAAAACCTTCTTTACAGTAAAGGAAATCATCAAATCATGAACAGAATGAAAAAGCAATATATGGAATGGAAGAAAATACTTGGAAATTTTATATCAGATAAGGGGCTAATATGCAAAATATATAAATACTCATACAACTTAATAGAAAAAAACAATGGCAATGACAATCTGATTTTAAATATAGGCAGAGGAATTGAACAGAAATTTTTCTGAAGAAGACATATGGATGGCCAACAGGTACATGGGAAGGTGCCAGGCATCACTAATCATCAGGGAAATTAAAATCAAAGCCACAATGAGATATCACCTCACATCTGTTAAAATGCTATTGTAGAAAAGACAAGAAATAATAAGTACTGGTGAGGACTTGATGAAAAGTGAACCCTTGTGCACCATTGGTGGGAATGTAAAACTGGTGCAGCCACTGTGAAAAACAGTATGGACATTCCTCAAAAAATTAAAAATAGAACTACCATATGATTGAGCAATTCCACTCCTGGGTATTTAACCAAAGGAAATTAACTCACTGTCTCAGAAAGATATCCGCACCCCCATGCTCATTGCAGCATTACCTACAGTAGCCAAGAAGTGGAAACAACCTAAGTACCTAAGTATTCATCAATGGATAAAATGATAAATAAAATGTGATATCTATCTACCGATCTATCATCTATCTATCTATCTATCTATTTATCCATCTATCTAATATATATCTGACTAAATGAATTCAAGAGCTAATTTGGTCTAGATTTTTTTTATCTCCATGGACTAATGGAATACTATGCAGACATAGAAGAAGGTCCTGCCATTTACAGACAGCAAGAATGGACCTTGAGGGCATTATGCTAAGTAAAATAAGTCAGACAGAGAAAAACAAGTACTGTATGATCTCACTTGCATGTGGAATCTAAAACACAAAACAAAACCCCAGGAGCTTGAGCTTGTTGATACAGACAAAAGATTCTTGGCTGTCAGAGGCAGGGATTGGGGATTGGGCAAAATGAGTGAAAGTGGTCTGAAGGTACAAACTTCCAGTTATGAGATAAAAAGTGATGGGTAGTAATGTACACCTTGGTGACTATAGCTAACAATACTGTATTGTCTATTTAAGTGACTAAGAAAGTAGATCTTAAAAGTTCTCAACACAAGAAAAAAATTGTAATTTTGTGTGGTGATACATGTTAACTAAACTTATTTTGTTAATCATTTTACAACATAGAAATATATCAAATCATTCTGTTGTACACCTTGAACATATTTAATACCATTGTATCTTGATTAAAAAAAAGCAAAAAAAAACAGGCAAGTGAGAAACACAAATGGGTAAATAGCTGTCATTGTCCAATAAAGAAAAAACATGCTAACACATTGGAGAAAGAAACATTTTTTCCTACATGAAATTCAAAGAAAATGTGTACGACTCTTCATATGAAACATTGAAGACCATAAAAAGCAGTGGCATCAAAAGCAATTTTCAAAAGATGTTTTCTACGCCTTTTATTTTCAATTATATTTACAACTAAGATTTATTCCAGCAAAAGGGAAAATAAGCAAAGGGAAATGGTTCATGGGGTAAAAGTCCAGAAGAAACCAAGAGCCAGTTTCCAAGAGTCCTCTCCCAGGGAGTCACACAGAATGCATGCAACTCCTCCAGAAACAGACAATGTGTATGAAGTGCCATCTACCACGGAAGTTCATTAGAGGCTCAGTGCCCAAGATTTTTCCTTGGGACTGCTTATGTAATCTGCCTCTGCCTACCATGTAGCATACTTCCAGACTCCGGAGGAAGAAAGGCAGTTTTCACTATAAACTGTGTTGTGTACACAATGTATGCACAGTGAGCTGTCTTATCATTTAGGGAAAGTTTTACATCAGTGTAGGAAAATGCAAACCACTCAAATTCATGGATTTTAACCCAGGACCCTACTGGCAATTAAGACTTTTTAATAAAAAAAAAAATTATTGGGGTATAGTTGATTTACAATGTTGTGTTAGTTTCAGGTGTACACCAAAATGAATCAGTTATACATATACATATATCCACTCGTTTTTAGATTCTTTTCCCATATAGACCATTAGAGTATTAAGTAGACTTCCCTGTGCTATACAGTAAGTTCTTGTTAGTTATCTATTTTATATACAGTAGTATAAGGATAGTAGTCTCAAGCCTGTTATGTTAACTCTTTTCTGCACAGATTTCATTAAAATAACATGCTAATGACTAATAATTTTTTTTTAAGTGTTAGGCTTTGGTCAATGAGAGAGGCGGTCTATTTCTGTTGGATGGGTGCAAATATGGAAAATGCTGATCACCCACAGAAAAATCTTTGCATCACCCCCTCAACAGTTAATGCTACTCTCCCATGATGTTATAACCTCAAACATTTTTCCCTTTGCTGTTTTTATAGTTATTTTATCAGCATTCTTAACAGATGCCATTTTATTTTATTTTTATTTTTTTAACATTTTTATTGGAGTATAACTGCTTTACAGTGGTGTGTTAGTTTCTGCTGTATAACAAAGTGAATCAGCTATACATACATCCACATATCCCCTCCTTCTTGCGTCTCCCTCCCACCCTCCCTAAGATGCTGTTTTAAACATAAATTAGAGCTTTCCATTTTGAATACAAAGCCCCCTATTTTCTCACTTGTAAACATTTGAGGACTTTCACATTTTCAAAGTTTGAGAATTACGTTTCTGTTTCTGTTCCCGTGCAATCCGTCTCTGAAATTTGGAAGTCCCATGACAGTCCGGCTAACAGCAAGTAAGATGCTGAGGAAGCCTGCGGTAAAGATTATAATTTGGTGTCTTTATTCCTTCCCTGCAAACCAGTTCATCTGTACTATTTTTCTAGGTTCCACATATGTGTTAATATACAGTATTTGTTTTTCTCTTTCTGACTTACTTCACTCTGTATGACAATCTCTAGATCCATCGAAATAGAGACACAGATGTAGAGAACAAATGTATGGACACCAAGGGGGGAAGTGATGGGGGAGGGGGGTGGTGGTAGGATGAATTGGGAGATTGGGATTGACATGTATATACTAATATGTATAAAATGGATAACTAATAAAGAACCTGCTGTATATAAAAAAGTAAAATTCTAAAATTCAAAAAATTTTTTTAAAAATGGAATCATACAATAAAAAAAAAAGAAGATTATAATTTGGTGCACCCAAAGGGAGTGTTAATCAATTCTGTTGCAAAGTTAGAAGTTTCAGACCGTGATCATCTCTTTAGGGACAAGAGTTCACCGAGGTAAAATTGTTTAGAAACGACGCTCTCACCGCCTAGTTCCCTTGTCAGCTGTAAGTCATCAGGGGTGAACTAACTGCTTTGGCTGCATCCTGATAATATGGATGGGGTGCCTCTGGGACCAACATCCAAGCAGATCTAGCCACTGCCTAGCAGAAAGCATCTGTGATTTCTTGTGCAAAACACCCCACATAAAAACGAACACAGAAAAATTATTAAACCTCCCCCTTTAAAAAAAAAGAATGTTTATGAAACCCATACCCTCACAGAGCTTGTGGTCCAGCTAAGTGGATGTCAGAGACAATAAGTCATGAAGACACGCAGGAGTCAGATAATGATACGTATATTTTATGGAGGAAAGCCGTCATTGACAATTAGTCTGGGAGTTATATTTGCCAAGGACTTTGGAGGTGGGACGTTGAGTCCACGGAGGATTAAGTTCCAGACTGACATTCTGAGCACTTCGCTCACTGCGCCACAAGCCCCCTGGGGTCTCCTTGTCACCCACCAGGGACTGCATCCTCAGTGTGAGAGACTATGCTTTAAAAGACATGCCTACACAATGCTAATTTCTTGCTGGAGTTTTTATTACCCTTGCCTTACAGTAGTTCCTAAAGTATCATAAAGGAGTATATTGATGCAATAGTAGCTTTGTGGTCCCCAAAAAGGTTTCAGATGACTGATATTTACTCTGGAATCTGAAGGCAGATATATCTCTCCAGGGCATAAAGATGGGAAAGGGAAACTTATGTTTCTTCAATCCTCAAGATGCCTCCCTGAATTATGAAAATGCAATGTACAGCATAAAAGAAAATTGAGTTAAGAGCAAGGCTTTAAAAATGTTATAATTCAGTAGCAATTCATTCCTATCAAAAGGTAGTTAGGAAAAAATAATGTTTGTCCAGTATCCCTGCTCAGAGACCCTCACTGGCTGAAGGTGATGCTTTATCCAAAGAAAATGTTCATATTCTGCTGTCTTTCAGATCAGCTGCTCTTTGATGGTAGAGGTCAAGACCATATTCTTTAGCCAATGTCTTCGAGCCATTCTGAGCACAAAGCTTGATTGGCACTCACAAGGTTGCAACTCTTATGAGCAGCATCATAGATCTTGCTAACTTCCTGCCATGAAGTTTGCCCTAGCATTGCAATCAACACATCAAACACACATACCCAGTTGGCTAAATAAATAAATAAATACTTTCCAATTCTTCCCTCTGTTCATATCTGTAACCTCTTATGTGCCATTAAAACCTGCAACAGACAGAATGTAACACCATTCATACACTTCAGCAGATAAAGCTCCCATTACCAAACATCAGGGGAAACCCTACAGGTAGGTGAGCAGTTTTTTTTTGTTTTGTTTTTGTTTTGTTTTTTTTAAAGAACAGACACTAGAGAGCAGTGGGTTGGCAGTCAGGCTCAAAAGTCAGGCTGCCTGGATGGAAAGCTGTGCTCCATCACTCATTAGTTTGGACAGGTTACATATCTGTTCTGTATATTTGTTTTTCTTCACTGAGAATCAATGATAAAATGGTCCTCATCTCATATTGCTGTTGTGAAAATTAAGTGAGTTAGTAACTTATACAATGTTAAAAACTGTGTTTGGCACAAAGTATGCACACAATAACTATTAACTACTGTAGAACCTATTTCCCATATGACTGTAAAGTCCCTGGAAGCAAGGAATTATTATATTCTATTCACTGTTTTTCACCAGATGAGAGTACCTGTCTTATATTTGATGTTCAGTAAGCACTGAATGAATGAATGAATGAAAAGAACACTTGCTTAGTTTTATTGTTGACAGAGGCTGACATTTTCACATGTGCAAAACTTTATTCTAAACAATTTTGGTGTTTGAATATGTAGTGTTCATGAACTCTGCCTACACAAATTTAAGAAATTGAATGTCATTATCAATAAAATCCTCTTTTCAGAACCCCACACTCATTAAGTCTGCCTTTATGTTATTTTCCAAGTATGAATAAAAGAAGAATTCAGTAAAAGTTTGATATAGTAACATTTTAAGGTGAATAACACATTATTCAAATTCACATGAAGCAATACATTTACCCCATTAATATTTTCCTTGAAAATTAGGAGAATACTCTACATTTTTATAGAAAAGTTAGAAAATAAAGCTGCTAGGAGGAATTGGGTTCTTCCACGTGAGAAGTTTGTTTGCTGGGGAAAAAAACCAAATAAGACTCTGCCAACAGCCTACCAGAATCTTAAAAACAGAAAATGATCAAGAAATTATGTCAAAGAAAGAGGTATATAGCTGTCCCCAGGGATGGGAGGGGCAGTGTTCTCCCCTTTAGATGATGTATCATAATCTGAACAACCCCAAAGTTTTAGTGGTGTGGTCATTAAGGCACTCACTTTGATTTCAACGCAGCCACAAATATCAGGCGGTAGATACTACAGAAACTCTGGAATCTAAGATAGCAGGGACACCCCATTTCTAATCTTCATGGCCTGGTGAATTAAGGCAAAGAATAAATGCTCCCCCAAATAGCCAAGTTTTTCCTAAGACTTATACAATCTTAACTTTGAATGCATGGCACCTAATGACTATATGTTTTCTATTAAACTTAAAGAACTATTCTTTACTAGGTGTTCGTAAGGGGGTCAGGATTATATTCCTGCCATAATACTCTCTGGTACTTGGGGATAAGGATGGGGGCCACGTGTCAACACTACTGATAGTGCTCACCTAGTGACCTTGGATAGTTGCCAGAAGCAGTCCCTTGACATATGTGCTTGTTACTCTTTTGTTATTTTTCTGGGCCAGGTATATTTCATCAGCTACCTGAGTATATCTCCTCCCTGTGCAAGCTGCGACATTGCTAACTGCTTTGTGGCTGATGCTTTGAGGCATTGTATTAAATGCCCTGCTGTCCTACTGATCACTGCTATAAACCACAGTCTGCTAACTCATGGTGTGTGTTTATCCCACTGAGGTATGGATTGCTTTCTGATCTGCTAACGGGGAAAGTAATTACACTTACACCTAAATACAATGAGGACTATTTTACATGCTACTAAGAAGAGATCTCTGAAATTCTTATAATTTTTAGATAATTTAAATAATTCATTTCTTATTTACAAATGTCAATAAATTTGCATTGGGCATGAAAGGAAAACATTCTCCTACAATTTAGAAAAAGGCATGATTATACAAGAGGCTCATTATTCCCAATTTTTAATCATTTGAACAATATATTAAAACAAACAATCATTATTTGGGCTTTCTACATTTAATATGAAATCAAAGATTGGCAGTTGATTCTGGCTACCTTGAAAATATATTGAGTTGTTTGAAATAATTCATACAGGCATCTTGAAATATTTTGTGAGATAACATGTTCAATAAGCAACTAGGTCACCTACATTTTTCTTAAGACTCAAAGCTATAAATTTTGTGTGTCAGGAGTTCTTAGTCTCAGAACACTTGTTTTACAAAAATAGGTGCTTTTATATGGTAAAGATTGGGTACGGTATTAAATATTTTAAAAGAATAGCATAATTCTATGATGTTGAGGTACTTATATAGACAAAGGGAAGACAGGAGGGAAAGTAAGTTTGGGGTTGGTATCAGGATTGTTGTAGCTAGTAATCAGTAACACATTACTGCCAATAACAGGTTCGATAAACTAACTTGGATGAATGTGGCAAACTGTGACTTTGTAATACTTTTTCAGGAAGCACTGCTGATTCTGCAAATAAGGTCTTCAGAATGTGACAAGATACATGATTTATGAGTTTCCATTTGAAAATGTTTTGACTGGCAGACCTCGGTATTTCCAAGTGCTTCCAGGTACAATGTGAAGTTATGAACAAGAAATGGCTTATGTCTTAACTGATGACCCTTCTAGTCAATTAACAGGCAAATGAGGTAAAACTTGTTTGTGTGCCGCCACTTACAGAGGCAGTGTATTAGAAGCTATAAATACCAAGTAAAGGGAATTTTTAAAATGAGCACATTAGAATGTATCATTCCCCTGAAGAGAATTGCACTGAGAAGCAAAAACAAAGAAACCGCAGCTGGTCCAAGGGTCCATGATGTCTGAACCTCCAGCCATTGTTCTGCTTCTCACCTGAGTTCAGCAGTGCTTTGGAGCAGGTGGTGCAGACTTGGCTGTTCCGTGCTCCCTACTCCAACGTTGAGGTTGTGCCCTGGCTACGCCCACCACGGATGAAGCCCTCCTGGGTTGATGAGGTGACCTCCAGCACATGTCTGGAAAATGCACCATCATGGTCAACTCCAGCTGTGTGCAGAAAGGGCTGGGCCTGAACGGGGAGAGTCATGCTGCCTGAAGGGGCAGCCTTGTTCTCCTTGGTGCTCCTGCTGGTGAAGGTTTCTGAGCCGGCAGCTCTAACCTTCCTGGAATGATGCTACTGATTCCTCTGCTTGGCCCAACTGCAGTGACTTTGTATTGCTTCCTTAAAAAAAAGAGTTTCTATTGATTCACCCAGGAGCTGTCTAGGCCACATTTGCTTATCGATCAACACAGTGCTGGCAGGGTATCTAATTATTCAAATAATGGTACTAAACTAATTCTCTAAGTTCCATTTCTGAAATGTTTGTGTTTTCTCCCCCCTTTTTACCCCACCAGTCAAGGGCAGATAGAGTGAATGCATGATTAAGACTTGGTTCTGCAACTTTACATTTGTACAAACATTCTTTAAAAGGCTGAATTATTTACAAGCAAATTTAGCATGGGATGTAGGATCACAAAATATATTAGTTGAGTGATCTCATGGAAGGCATGGATTTATATTCTTTAGAGCCTCTGATTTTTCAGTCGTTCTGGGTGTATGATAACAACAACTACCCCAATCTACTTCATGTTATAAAAAGATTTTTTTGAAAAGCACATGATAGATACTTGTATTTCCTTTAATGCTGTGGTTGAGGGTTTTTTTGGAACTGATAGAACTTTAGTATTAGATTAGTCAAAAATGTACCTACTGATGACAGCATAGACTACCAAACAAGGATTCAGATCAGTCTATAAAACTATAAATCTAAGAAAGTGTAAACATACTAGTTTTGATGAAATAATATTCATATTTTATGGAAAAACATGAAAAATTTAAACATAAAAATTTTCTCTGACTGATTGGACCTCCTCTCTCCCTTTTAATGTGGGTTGTGCATCTGCATTAACCAGACCTCCTTGGAAGATAACCTTCTTTCTTAGTCTCATCAAGGGTCACAACCCCTTAGGAGATAGCCTTCCTCCTTAATCCTGTCAGGGGTCATGATGACCCAGGACTCACTTTCCACATGCAGATCTGGATTGTATAAACTGTCATTACATCATTTGATGTATAACCCTTTGTCCAAAATGTATATAACTGTGCTTTGACCTCTAACGAGTGGAACAGTCCTCAGAGCTTTCTGAAGGATTGTCTCCTGGGATAGAATCCTCAGGTTGGCTCAGCTAAACTTTTCTGTTTCTTTCTTAGATTGATATTTATTAGTTGTTTTCATGGACTGTTTTTATATTTATGTGCAGTAGTACAGATTAGAAATTTTGAAAAATATGGTAAAATTCTACTTTTATCATCCGTTCTGTACATTTTGAATGGTGTCTTAGTCCTTTCAGGCTGCTATAACAAAATACCATGCACTGGGTGGTTTATAAACCACAGAATTTTATTTCTTACAGTTCTCGATGCTGAGGTGTCCAAGATCAAGGCACGAGAAGGTTTGGTGAACCTACTTACTGGTTCACTGTGTCCTCACATGGCAGAACGGGTGAGAGAACTCTCTGGGGTGTCTTATAAGGACACTGATCCCATTCTTGGGGGCTTCACTCTTATGACCTAATCACCCCAAATGTCCACCTCCAAATATCATCACATCGGGCATTAGGATTCAACATATGAACTTAAAGAGGAAACAAATATTGGGTCTATAGTTTCTTGAAGGAGATTCTTGGGCAGAGGACATGGCCAGGAAGTGAGGCTTGGGATCATACCCCCAAGCCTACGTAGAATGGTACATTTTCTCAGGGGCTGGGGAAATTTGAGAGATATTTGTGGCATGTAGTAAGGAATAAGAGATAATCACAGCTACTATATATTAAGAGATTATTAAAGACCAGAGCATTTGTCATTTTAAATTTCCATAATAACCTTGTGAATAAGTCACCATGTTAGTGTCATGTCAATATAAATAAAAACTCAAAACTATTCCAGGTATATTCCTCACAATCTTACATCAACATCTAACAAATAAATGAGCTAGTGCATAAATATTGGCATACCTGGGTTTACTTATGCCACATCAGATCTGGGAGTAAAGCCCCTTTCTGTTCTACATGCTCTTGTTGGCTGGAAGATCATATGTGAGTTTTATGTATTTATTTTAAATATGACTGTCTCTCTGTTTCTCTCTCTCTCTACACACACACACACACACACACACACATACACCATTTTATGAACATACATAATCTCTTACTCCATTTAGTCTTTCCTAAGAAATGTATGATCTATTGGTATTATGAGTTAAATCCATCTAATACTAATTCATTTACCATAAATATATTAAGAATCTTCTCTTTACCAAGAGAGGTCAAACTCCAGCTGAGGGCTGCACAAGCATTGCTTTCCGACTGCTTACCATGGGGTCTGTCCTGGAGCACACACAGGACACCTGAACGTCATGCCCTGAACAGGTGTGCCACTGAGATTGCAGAGGACACAAGGGCAGAGTTAATAGTGAAATTCAACTCTGATCATACAACACTGAATCTTCTTTTACATAATGCACTTATGTCACCAAAACAAGCACGTCAGAATAATAGGGAGACAATAATGGCTAACACATTGGTAAAACTAACATTTGAACAAATTCACCATGTTTTACCTTGTTCTACCTCTGAACAACATTCTTACCCTCCCATATATACCTGGCATTTCAAGCTGATTTGTTTTATTAATTTGGTGACCACCCCCTCCCGGTGACTTGTTTGAGTTTCGGGAACCCATCTTCTCTTACAGATCCTCCCCTTTTGGAGATATGAGTGACGCCACCAATGTCCTGATATCTCTAGAGGTGAACACTGAACTCTCAAGAAAACCCATTTTTTCTAAAATTTGACAGTTATATTAAATGTTTGTTTTATGATTTAAGTATAAGAAAATGAGCAGGATTACAAGGAGATATATTAGTATCAGAAAAGAAATATAAATGACTCATAAGCATATGAAAAGTATTAGAAACCAAAGAAATGCAAGTTAACCATTGGGGAACTCTGTTCTGATCCGTGTATATTGTGCTTTTCCCACTTAGAGCTCTGCACTTCCTGGTTCTTCTTCCTGAAACACTACCACTGCACCTTCCATGATCCCTTAAAGTCCATCAACCTTGAAATCTTACTTTAGGTGACATTTGCACCTCGCCCGCCTCAGGTGAGCTCCCTTGGTATATTTTATATGATGCTTTATATGTTTCCCTGTCTTCTCATAATAGTAGTTAAATTCATAATAAGTATGATTATCTTTGTTGCTTTTATTCATTAGAATATATTTTTAGGCATTTTGTTAGCCATGGATCCAGATTCTTCTTTTTTCAAGACAGTTAAGTCATTGTTATCACATGATCTGGGTGATTTCTCCATAATTTTATGGATAATAATTGTCACATCATTCTGATGTGGTCTGTCCATTCCCCACAGATCTGAAAAACCCTCTCAATCATATTTCAAGTTTTCATACAAGCAAGCATGAATCTATTTCAGAGTTTTGTATTTTGCTTCATGGTCTATTTGTATACCCCTACAATATAATTTATAGTATGTTCAGTATCATGAAAAGTGAATTTCTCCATATTTACTTCTAGAAAAATGTCAGTCATTATTTCTTTGCCATTCCCTTCAACCCCTATAATCTCCTCTGCAGGAAATCTCCTAAGTGAGATATTAAAGTTTTTGTATTCTACCTTCTTTGATTCATCTCCTTGTCTCTCTGTGCTACACTCTGCATACTTTATCTTGGTAAATCTACCTCCTGGTCCATTGATTTTCTCTTTAAATGTACATATTCTGCTGTTAAACAAGTTCATTTAGAATATCTTATTGATTTTCACATTTTCCATTTCTATGCATTTTGTCTGGTGATTTTCAATTCTTCCAGACATTTTTATCATCTCTTATTACTAATGGTTTTCATTTCCTCTTTTATTTCTAGAAACATATTAACTATCTATTTTCTATTCTGTACCTCATAATTCCAGAATCTGTGGTCATTAAAAAAGCCTGATTTTGTGGACTTTTACTACCTTCTTTGTAATTCTTTGATTTGAAATGTGAATTCATATTCTGGATCCTTTTTACGTTTGAGGAATTTCTTCTGTCAGTCACATTTGAACTATTGTACATTAAATGACTTATTTTGTTTGTTTTGGGGGTTGTCTGTTTGCTTGTATAAGACCATGCAAGAATCATGATTCAGGCTCCAAACTCACATGAGAGATGACTTGCAGTATGGCTTTGAATGGATTGTGTGTACACACACACACACACACAACACACACACACACACAGCCACTCCAAGATGGACACGTTCCCCTCATGCCTCTTTTTGTGGGATTACTATTACTATTATTATTTGTATTTACATTTCAACCCTCACCGAGGGCATGGCTCACTCCAAGATGGCAGCTTCACGTGGGATCCCAGATACAAGGTCCACTCATGTCCATTAAAACTAGAGTGACCATAAATCATGGTTTACTTTTGTTGTTCCATATTTCATCATGTTACCGTCTGGTTGATGGTGTGTGAGATAACACTGTGACCAGCAGAGTGGTCTTTTTGACACTATGTGAAATCCAAAAAGTGAGCAGTGGTGACCCTTCTTCCTTCTCCGGCCCTTTCCGGACCCAGTGGAGCTAACATTTCTCTCTTAAGAAGAGCACACAGGGGACTTTCTGGTAAAGCAAACTGAGCTCAGGCTCCAGCAGAGGGGAGACCTGACACCTAACTTGGCACAGCTATCCCCACCAGCCCCATAGTAAATGGCCAGTTGTGACCTAACTTGTGCAATCTTCTTCCAGATTAATTTTGCTGATTTTCATTTTAAGTTTTCTTGTGTATGTAAAAGAAGAAAAAGAAGTCTGTTACCATGTAGCTTCCGTTATTAGAAAAACATTGCAAAGACTTAAATGATAACTTTTATATCAGTGTTATCTGTTGTTTCAAATAAAGAATCAATAAATTCTACTACATTTTTGATTTTTTCCAGGCAATTTATGGAATCAAAAGAAAGCTTTCGGATGTTTATTTTCTTAAAAGTGAAATAGTATCACAAATGGTATTGTCAAATCAGATGAAAAGTTCAATATTAAAAAAAAATTTTTTTTTTTCTGTGGCAAACAAATCCAAATGCAGATTTTGGTGATTCACAGCATCATGGGAAAAAAAAACAGTGTTCTTACTATATTAAGAAACCTCTGGAGCAGAAATGCACTTGAATTTGTTGTTATAAAAATACAATTCATACTATGTTCAAACCAGCTACACTATTCTACTGATAAAAGATAAAACTGTAGATTTTATGTGGTTATTATAAATATTATATACATACTCATACACATGTATACACATGTTTATTGTAACTTAAATACCCAACTACCAAATAAATATAACAAAGATCTTAGATAAATAGATAGATAGTATAATATCTATTTCTATAAATATATGTGTGTATGTCAGCATGGCAGAATATACTTTCTTTGCTGCCTATCAACAAATCAATTAGAAAGATATGACTTTTGAAGAATTCTTTTTAAAGTCAACCTAAGTGTCTACAATTGTATTAAGTGATACAATTGTAAATTGAATAAAAGAGCCTTCTAAAATTTGGTTACATATTATATTTGTTACATATTACCATTTTCTGTTGGAAAAAGATAAACTATGTGGTGACAGAAGCCCCATATATTTTCAGCTTTAGAAAAAAGGGGGGGCTCGTGCCCAGGAGTCCATGTGGGCGCCGGCACGGCACGGAGCAGCGCCGTGTCGCCATGGCGGAGCTGCAGCAGCTCTGGGTGCAGGAGGTGGTGGACTCTATGGTGAAGAGTCTGGAGAGAGAGAACATCCGGAAGATGCAAGGCCTCATGTTCCGGTGCAGCGCTGGCTGTTGTGAGGACAGCCAGGCATCCAGCACCAAGTGCACCAGTGCGTTGAGCGCTGCCATGCACCTCTGGCTCAAGCCCAGGCCCTGGTGACCAGCGAGTTGGAGAAGTTCCAGGACCGCCTGGCCCGGTGCACTATGCATTGCAACGACAAAGCCAAAGATTCAATTGATGCGGGGGGTAAAGAACTTCAGGTGAAACGGCAGCTGGAGATTTGCATGACCACGTGTGTGGATGACCACATGAACCTCATCCCAACCATGACCAAGAAGATGAAGGAGTCTCTCTCATCCATTGGGAAATAGATGTCTGCGATTGGCCACCGGGGCTGAAGGCAGGAGTCTATTTAAAAAGAGAAATGGGGATTTGGGTTTTCTAAGGAAAGTTTATGAATGAGGAAATTAAGGATGGCAGCAAGTTTAAGGCCTATATCACTTGCCTCTGGGCACTGGTTCCTTTGTGTTTGAAACCTAGAAAGTGAAAAAACCTGGTGCTAAAATTGGGGTCAGAGATAGCACAGGAGAGTTTTTGTGATCCTGAATTTCATGTGGCAAGTGCTTATCCTGGCAACAGGGAGTCTCCCTTGTACCAAACCAGAGCCCTCCAAGGTACCAGATTCTCTTAGTACACAGATACCAACAGGCTGGCAGGTTCATCTGACCTGCTTATGAGCTGGTGGAGTGTGAGGAGAGGTGTTTCTGTTTGTTGCCAACCTCCTGTTTACCAGAAGGATCACTACAACGTTTCCCACAAACTGGAAATAAAACAAAATCCATGAGGTCATTAATTTAGAAGGGGAAAGGGGATTTCTGGGGATTTGTTTTGCATGGTTTTCTTTTATATAAAAGGGCATGAAGCTACTTTAAGATGTAGAGTTGGGAGAGGTAGTTTCGATAAAAACTTTGAAAGGGTCCTTGCGGATATTCATTTCTGGCCGTCAGGACGTGGATGCGCATTTCTTAAAATTCTCACACATGACATCTCTCAGCCTGGAGACCCTGCAAAAATATAAGAAGCGCTATCACACTGGTAGGGGAAGCAAACCTTCCCTCTGACTGGCAGCCATGATGAGCCCTGAGGCTGTCAGCAGCAGAGTCAGCCGAGTGACAAGACAATCTTGCAGTGACACTCACCCTTGAAGGGAAAGGGGATTTTGACTGTGCTGTATGCTAGTATTCAAGAATGAACAGTGAAAGAGGAATTGTTAGCTGCTTGATTAAGAGAGTTATGAAGTACTGGCTTTGGAAAAATCTGGTTTTCATAAAACAAAATAGAATGAAAGCCTAAACCCAGTATTGCTTACTTTGCCCCCTGTGATAACAGAGCTCTGTTGAAACAATCGCTTGGCAACACGAAGGTCAAAGGAGAAAAAGTAAGCAACTCAGGGGCCAGCTGTGACTCCTTTAGAGCAAAAAGCGGGACAGCCCTCCGTTACCAAATACTACTTTTGTGACATGCATTGTTCTTGCCCCAGTTCTGGCAACTTATCGTTTTATTAAGGACCTTGTGTTTTTACCAGCTTATTACTTGAAATGATAATATAGCCTGTCTGCTTGCTGTTTCAAGACTGTGATATATTTTCCTAGTGGTTTAGTTTTAAAAATACATGACTTAATTTAAAAAAAAAAAAAAGAAAAAAGGGGACATTGAAAACAAACTGCAAAGAGAAAGACAACAATTAGCTTCAAAAAAAAAATGCAGGGAGGAACTGAACAAAGTAACAACAAAGCAGGTGATATACAAGAATTACTTTGGAATGCTTCAACCATAAGGAAGAATCTTCTGAAGAAATGTCAACCTTTAATTCAACAAATTGCATTCTATAGCCAATTAGAATGAAGTTAAAAGGATCTATGATTTTGCAAAAATTGAGGAAACCTTCAAAAGCAAGACAAATTGATAAGGTATTTGATGAATTTTGTTGTGTAATAACGTTTATGAAGATAGAGTCTCTGAAAAAGACAAATTGAAAACATCCTAAAAGCATTTGGGCTGAAATATTTACACATTTCGATAAGAAAAGCATTTGAATTGCAAATCTTCTCAGTTTGGCAGATTTTTTTCCCTGTTTCACCAGTTGTCTCAGCATCTGTAGAAAGAGCACTGTTTTTTCCTGTGGTCTATGGAGAAGAGTCAATGAAACTGTCAAAATCTTCAGATTTATTTACCATAAATTGTAACTCTGAAGAGGACTGCTGGTACTTTTCTGAAAACAGGTTAAAAATATTGGAACATATTTTAAACATTACAAGCGTCAGGAAAATATCTATGAGCTAGTGTTAGAGACACATTTAGCCAAGGAGCCAAACATCAGGTGTGTTCACTGAACAAGTTGTGAAAGTTCAACTGTGCCACCAAAGACAAGTCAAACAATGGTGTAGGTGAAAAGTATAAAACGTGTTAAGTGTATACGTTCGATAGTAAATGTAGATACTCAGTAAGCATCAATCCATGAGACACACTGACAGGTTTAGATAAGAGTGTGGAGCAGGGGAATGGTAGTAAAACCAAGAGGAGCCATGTCCATGGGACACTGGATGTTTATGAGGCCTTTGGTGTCCTCGAGAGCTTAAGTAGTTCACTCATTGGTGACACCTCTCGGCCAGTGTTTTCTATCCAAGAAACAGAGACAAAATCCATACCTGCTCCTCAGGTGAAGCAGAGTCACGCGTGGCCAGGCTTAACTCATCCTCCCTTCTTTTCCTTCAGTCTGCCGAGCTGTTTCTCATCCCCAATTCTGATTTTTGTAGCTCCTACCATTGTCTGCAAGAGTGACAACGTGTGAGACAACACACCTGTGCTCCAGCATTCAGGAGTCTGAGCCTTCCACCCTGTTGCTTCTCTCAGGACAAGATCTCATGTAAGCCTCCCTGGGATATACCAGGACTCAGGGGCAAGGGAAAGAAGAAAGAAGGAAAAGGAACCCTGAAAAACTGACTGATTCTTCAAAAGAGGCCAATTTTACCAGGACAAGACTAAGATGTAATTTGGAAATGATGAAGGTAACTTCAAGGAAATTAGTAATTTACTCTATCGAGAAGGTATAGGAGGAGCTCATGAGAAAGTTGTGCTACTGAATGTAAGTTCATGTGCCCGACACACAGTGAGGCCAAACACTACTGAAACGTTGGAGTTTGGAACAGAGAATTTAATGCAGGGTCACGCAAGGAGAATGGGTGGCCCATACCTCCCCAAAACCCCAAACTCTCTAAAGGGTTTCAGCAAAACATTTTTAAAGTCCAGGTAAGGGAGGGGTGTGGTTAATCATTACAAAGTTCTTGGTGTTGGAATCCTTTGTTCTTGCAGCTGTCCAGGTAGGTCAGGACACCATGTTTCTGTAAACTTTATTTTCTGTTCCACAACTTTTTTGGCTCTATGTGAATGGAAACGTGTTGTCCCTTAAAAGTCAGAGCCTTGAGAATGGGCTATCCTGTGTATTTCAGGCTATAGGCAACATTCTTAACTGGAAGCAAAAGTAATAGAATACAAACACTAAGGTAAAAGAAACAGATCCAATATGGAATCAGATTTGTTCTTCCCTCTTACAGTTGAACTTAGTTGCAAAATCATATTCTATATTTCTGCACATTGATGTTCTGAGAGTGAATTCAAACCTTATTCTGCGTGCATGTAAATAGATCAAAATTATTAAGACATTTTCATGGTGGCAGGATTTTGGATAACTTTTATTTAGTATTTGATACATTTACTGTATACAATTTATCTACAATGTACATTTATGAAATTTGGAGTTATCAAACAAAGTAAATGCTACTCTTAAAAATAAAAGTTCACTAAAAACCTTGATCCAGTGTGGTATATCAAGCCCATTGGAAATAGCATACATGGTCCTTTTTACAGGAACTTGAGAGATTTCCTGAGTCAAAATCAGCAAGTCATGATTTGATCCATCTGGGTGACTCTTTCTGTCTTTGCCTCCTGTGTCCTAGCTTCTGTACGTTTTGTTTGTTGTTTCAGCTTGGTGACCTATTTGATTGAAAGTCCTTTAGAAAAGGTCTGATTGAAAGTCTCTGTAACATACAGGACTTGGATAACAGATGACAGAGTCAGCAACCAAATATATGAAGATGAGCTGGAATCAACATCAGGCGAGGGAAGAGAGCCAGGGTGTGGCCCAGGTCCAGACTGAATGTGCCTCCTGGATGCTCTGGTGGACACTTAAAAGCTGGTCCAAAGTTTGTTTGGTTTTCTCCTAGGTTATTCCTGAGAAGTGAGTGTTTTGCCTGTGTATTAGTTGGCACTCCTCTTATAGTTATGCTTCCTAAGCTACAATGGCACCCATCCCCACTTCATTCTGTGTAATCAAGTGGGAAATCAGAGCCCAACAATTTGTCAGTGGCTTTTGTGCCTTTTGTGTTTGTATCTTAACATTTGCTGGATCCAGGTGAATAGATGATTTTGGTCCTCTCAAAAGAAATAACAATGTCAACTTCACACTTGTTTTATGATGGAAAATCTTTGCCATCATAGTTTTCACATGAAAGATATATTTGTCACTTCCCAAATGTCAAGTCTAATAGAATGGGGATATAAATGATATATTTCTTTGTAGCCATCAACCCTCTAAGGTTATGATATGATGTGACATACCTATTTGTCATGATAAAGTAAACACTTTTACTGATGTCCTGAATTTTTGATGTTTTCAAATACTGAATATAGTCTGAGTTTTTCCTGGGTTCTACAAATTTTGCATCATGTATCATTTCAGGACTCATGTACAGTTAATTAAATAGCTATTAGTAATATACCTGCATTAAATATTTCATTAGAGAAGCAAGATTTATCAAATCTTTATACTTTAAATAAAAATAATCTTTCAAAACCAACGAAGAGAAAGAGATGTAATCTAATTGAGAGAACCCAAAATGGTAGCTGTAACTTCTTTTTAAAAATATAGCTAGTAAAAAACTTTTGTTTCTGTATAATAAATCAACTGCATATAAAACATGTTTCCATTTCTTTAAATAAACAAAAGCTTTAATTAATTGAACATTAAATATTCATAAAATTAAAATAGGAAATATTCAAATATTATGATCCAGTGTGGTATATCAATCCACTGTATCAGTGGATTGTCATGAAATGAATATTTGAAAGAAATTCAATGCATGACAACATTTGTTTATTTTTCCTATGTTTTCTATCCACATTTTGCTCTATTCTTTAAAAAATAAAGACATTATCATTAGTCACCACTGGATCACTTCCTACTTTTCAATTGTTGCTAAAGATAAGAACTTATTTTCATGATATAAAAAAGTCATATCAGAAGGATGAGAATATTCATATTTTAGCTTTCTCTTTATCTATGGCACTTGAATTTAAAATTGTTTCTGCAAATTGTCCCACATATACACTGGTTAATAAGCAGATATTCTTTTTGGACATCATTTTTACTAGAATTTTAAATAAAGCTTTACTTAAAACATATAAAAATGGAATCATGTTTTATCTGTTGGCCCCTGTGGCTTAACACCACTGCTAAAAACTGCCACATTTCCTGCCCAACATATAGTACCTGCTGACAAGCTCCAAGCTCATGGAATCTCTTCTGCAGAAAAACTCTGCAAAGTTGGGAATGTAAACTGGTACATCTACTATGGTAAATAGTATGCAGTTTACTAAAAATATTATAAATAGATTTAGCATATAATCCAGCCATCCTACTTCTGGGTATATAGTCAAAGAAATTGAAATCAGGAGCTTGAAGGCAGATCAGATTCATTGCAGCATTATTCATAATAACCAATATATGGAAACAATCTAAGTGTCCACCTATGGATGAATGGACAAAGTAAATGTAGAATATACATACAGCAGAATATTATACAACCTTAAAAAAGAAGGAAATTCTTCCATTTGTGGCAACATGGACAAACTTGGAGGACATTGTGCTGAATGAAATACATCCCACACAGAAGGACAAGTACTACATGATTCCACTTACATGAGGAGTCTAAAATAGTCAAACTCTAAAAAGGCAGAGAGTAGAATGGTGGTTTCTGGGGGCTGGGAGGGGAGAATGGGGATTAATTAGCCAAATCTTGCAAAATTTCAATTATATAAGGTTAATAAATCCTAGAGATCTACTGTGCAGCATGGAGATTGTAGTTAACAATATTGCATTGTATACTTAAAATTTTCCTGAAAGGGTAGATTTTATGTTAAATATTCTTATTATAAAAATTAATAATATATAAGGAAGGAAGGAGGAAATTTTTGGAGGTGTTGAGTATGTTTATGACATAGAATGTGGTGATATTTCTACATGTGAATACTTATCTCAAAACTCATTAAGCTGTGTACATTAGATAAGTACAGCCTAACTCAATAAAGTGTTTTAAAAAACAGTCTGCAATGTACCCTCTTTATACAACTGAATTTACACAAAGGTGTGAATAACTTTTGAAATCTAGTGAACCTTCTTTCTTAGGATGTAACCTGAGAGACCTATTTTCATATCAGTGGAAAGTCCTTCAGTATGATCCACTCTTTTGTTGGGAGAGTATGTCATTAGCAAAGGCTTTTAGAGGGGGAATTTTGGCTTAAACCAAAATTGGCCTGAGAATCATATATGCATATATATAACATACAAAATATAATAAATATATTTTCTATATAAATGAAGTTAAACACAAATAAATTATACTGTTTCATTAAAAAATATGAATACTTGAAATGCTGCCTTGTTGCAACATTGTGTCTGTTCCTTCTGCAATCTCTTATTATTCATGCTGTGAGTGGTGTTTAGTCATGAGACAGGTTGTGAAAAGAAACTGCTTTCTTTGAGGCCTGCTCAGTTAGGTGAACTTTTATACTAGGTCTGCTTTTCCTTTCTATGTTCCACCTCGTAAGGTTTCTTGTTTGGAGGTAAATTCAGTTCTGGTCACTGGTGTGTCCTGGCACAGAGGGGACCCTCAGCCCCTCAGTAAACACCTATGAATGAATAAAAGAGCCCTTGATTAGTGACAAAAACAACATTAACCAATGACTAGATTTTTTTGTTTGTTTGTTTTGGGGTTTTTTTGGGGAGATAGAAAGGAGGGTCAAAGTGTCCCTCTTGCATAGGCTGTTTTTTTAAAATTTTATTTTATTTATTTTTTTATATAGCAGATTCTTATGTCATCCATTTTATACACATCACTGTACACATGCCAACCCCAATCTCCCAATTCATCACACCACCACCCCTATCTGCCACTGCTTTCCTCCTTTGGTGTCCATACGTTTGTTCTCTACATCAATGTCTCAATTTCTGCCCTGCAAATTGGTTCATCTGTACCATTTTTCTAGGTTCCACATACATGCATTAATATGCGATATTTGTTTTTCTCTTTCTGACTTACTTCACTCAGTATGACAGTCTCTAGATGCATCCACGTCTCTACAAATGACTCAATTTCGTTCCTTTTTATGGTTGAATAATAGTCCATTGTATATATGTACCACCTCTTCTTTATCCATTTGTCTGTCAGTGGGCATTTAGGTTGCTTCCATGACCTGGCTATTGTAAATAGTGCTGCAATGAATATTGGGGTGCATGTGTCTTCTTGAATTACAGTTTTCTCTAGGTATATGGCCAGTAGTGAGATTGCTGTGTCATATGGTAATTCTATTTTTAGTTTTTTAAGGAATCGTCATACTGTTCTTGATAGTGGCTGTATCAATTTACATTCCCACCAACAGTGCAAGAGGGTTCCCTTTTCTCCACACGCTCTCCAGCATTTATTGTTTGTAGATTTTCTGATGATGCTCATTCTAACTGGTGTGAGGTGATACCTCACTGTAGTTTTGATTTGCATTTCTCTAATAATTAGTGATGTTGAGGAGCTTTTCATTTGCTTCTTTGCCATCTGTATGTCCTTTTTGGAGAAATGTCTATTTAGGTCTTCTAATTTTTTTTTTATTGGGTTGTTTGTTTTTTTAATATTGAGCTGCATGAGCTGTTTATAAAACTTTGGAAATTAATCCTTTGTTGATTCATTTGTAAATATATTTTCCCATTCTGAGGGTTGTCTTTTCATCTTGTTTGTAGTTACCTTTATTTACAAAAGCTTTTATGTTTCATTAGGTCCCATTTGTTTATTTTTGTTTTTATTTCCTTTAGGAGGTGGATCAAAAAAGATCTTGCTGTGATTTATGTGAAAGAGTGTTCTTCCTATGATTTCCTCTAAGAGTTTAATAGTGTCCAGTCTTACAGTTAGGTCTCTAATCCAATTGAGTTTATTTTTGTATATGGAGTTAGGGAATGTTCTAATTTCATTCTTTTACATGTAGCTGTCCAGTTTTCCCAGAACCACTTTTTTTTTTTACATATTTATTGGAGTATAATTGCTTTACAATGGTGTGTTAGTTTCTGCTTTATAACAAAGTGAATCAGTTATACATATACATATGTTCCCATATCTTTTCCCTCTTGTGTCTCCCTCCCTCCCACCCTCCCTATCCCACCCCTCCAGGCAGTCACAAAGCACCGAGCTGATCTCCCTGTTCTATGCGGCTGCTTCCCACTAGCTATCTACCTTACGTTGAAGAGACTGACTTTCCTCCATTGTATATCCTTGCCTCCTTTGTCATAGATTAATTGGCCATAGGTGTGTGGGTTTATCTCTGGGCTTTCTATCCTGTTCCATTGATCTATATTTCTGTTTTTGTGTCAGTACATATTGTCTTGATTACTGTAGCTTTGTAGGATAGTCTGAGGTCAGGGAGTCTAATTCCTCCAGCTCTATTTTTTTCCCTCAAGACCACTTTGGCTATTTGGGGTCTTTTGTGTCTCAATACAGATTTTAAGATTTTTCGTTCTAGTTCTGTAAAAAATGCCATCGGTAATTTGATAGAGATTCCATTGAATCTGTAGATTGTTTTGGGCAGTATAGTCATTTTCACAATATTTATTCTTCCAATCCAAGAACATGGTATATCTCTCCAGCTGTTTGTATCATCTTTAATTTCTTTCATCAGTGTCTTATAGTTTTCTGCAAACAGGTCTTTTGTCTCCCTAGGTAGGTTTATTCCTAGGTATTTTATTCTTATTGTTGCAATGGTAAACGGAAGTGTTTCCTTAATTTCTCTTTCAGATTTTTCATCATTAGTGTATAGTAATGCAAGAGATATCTGTGCACTAATTTTGTATCCTGCAAATTTACCAGATTCATTGATTAGCTCCAGTAGTTTTCTGGTGGCATCTTTAGGATTCTCTATGTGCAGTACCATATTATCTGCAAATAGTGACAGTTTTACTTCTTTTTTTCCAATTTGTATTCCTTTTATTTCTTTTTCTTCTCTGATTGCCATGGCTAGGACTTCCAAAACTACATTGGATAATAGTGGTGAGAGTGGACATCCTTGTCTTGTTCCTGATCTTAGAGGAGATGCTTTCAGTTTTTCACCATTGAGAATGATGCTTGCTGTGGGTTTGTCATATATGGCCTTTATTATGTTGAGGTAGGTTCTCTCTGTGCCCACTTTCTGGGGAGTTTTTATCATAAATTGTTGTTGAATTTTTTCAAGAGCTTTTCCTGCATCTATTGAGATGATAATATGGTTTTTATTCTTCAATTTGTTAATAGGGTGTATCACATTGAGTGATTTGCATATATTGAAGAATCCTTCCATCCCTGGGATAAATCCCACTTGATTATGGTGTATGATCCTTTTAATGTGTTGTTGGATTCTGTGTCCTAGTATCTTGTTGAGGACTTTTGCATCTATATTCATCAGTGATATTGGTCTGTAATTTTCTTTCTTTGTAATATCTTTGTCTGTTTTTGTTATCAGGGTGATTGTGGCCTCATAGAATGAGTTTGGGAGTGTTCCTCCCTCTGCAATTTTTTGGAAGAGTTTGAGAAGGATGAGTGTTAACTGTTCTCTAGATGTTTGATAGAATTCACCTGTGAAGCAATCTGGTCCTGGACTTTTGTTTGTTGGAAAATTTCCAATCACAGTTTCAATTTCATTACTTGTGATTGGTCTGTTCATATTTTCTTTTTCTTCCTGGTTCAGTCTTGGAAGGTTATACCTTTCTAAGTATTTGTCCATTTCTTCCAGGTTGTCCATTTTATTGTCATAGACTTGCTTTTAGTAGTCTCTTAGGATGCTTTGCATTTCTGCAGTGTCTGTTGTAACTTCTCTAATTTTATTGATTTGAGTCCTCTCTCTCTTTTTCTTGATGAGTCTGGCTAACAGTTTATCAATTTTGTTTATCTTCCTAAAGAACCAGCTTTTAGTTTTATTGATCTCTGCTATTGTTTTCTTTGTTTATATTTCATTTATTTCTGCTCTGATCTTTATGATTTCTTTCCTTCTGCTAACTTTGGGTTTTCTTTGTTCTTCTTTCTCTAGTTCCTTTAGGTGTAATGTTTGATTGTTTATCTGAGATGTTTCTTGTTTCTTGAGGTAATCTTTTATAGCTATATACTTCACTCTTAGAACTGCTTTTGCTGCATCTCATAGGTTTTGGATCATTGTGTTTTCATTATCATTTGTCTGTAGGTATTTTTTGATTTTCTCTTTGATTTCTTCAGTGATCTCTTGGTTATTTAGTAATGTATTGTTTAGCCTCCATGTGTTTGTGTTTTTTACGTTTTTTTTCCCCTCTAATTGATACCTAATCTCATAGCATTGTTGTCAGAAAGATGCTTGGTATGATTTCAATTTTCTTAAATTTACTGAGGCTTGATTTGTGACCCAATATGTGATCTATTCTGGAGAATGTTCTGTGCACACTTGTGAAGAAAGTGTAATCTGCTGTTTTTGGATGGAATGTCCTATAAATATCAATTAAATATATCCATTCTATTGTGTCATTTAAAGCTTGTGTTTCCTTATTAATTTTCTGTTTGGATAATCTGTCCATTGGTGTAATTGAGGTGTTAAAGTCCCCCACTATTATTGTGTTACTGTCTATTTACTCTTTTATAGCTGTTAGCAGTTGCCTTATGTATTGAGGTGCTGCTATGTTGGGTACATATATATTTATAATTGTTATATCTTCTTTTTGGATGGATCCCTTGATCATTATGTAGTGTCCTTCCTTGTCTCTTGTAACATTCTTTATTTTAAAGTCTATTTTATATAAGTATTGCTCCTCCAGCTTTCTTTTGATTTCCATTTTCATGGAATATCATTTTCCATTCCCTCACCTTCAGTCTGAATGTGTCCCTAGGTCTGAAGTGGGTTTCTTGAAGACAGCATATATATGCGTGTTGTTTTGTATCCATTCAGCAAGCCTGTGTCTTTTGGTTGGAGCATTTAAGCCATTCACGTTTCAGGTAATTATCGATATATATGTTCCTATTACTGTTTTCTTAATTGTTTTGGGTTTGTTTTTGTAGGTCCTTTTCTCCTCTTGTGTTTCTGACTTAGAGAAGTTCCTTTAGCATTTGTTGTAGAGCTGGTTTGGTGGTGCTGAATTCTTTTAGCTTTTACTTGTCTGTAAAGCTTTTGATTTCTCCATCAAATCTGAATGAGATCCTTGCTGGTTAGTGTAATCTTGGTTGTAGGTTCTTCCCTTTCATCACTTTAAGTATATCATGCCACTCCCTTCTGGCCTGTAGAGTTTCTGCTGAGAAATCAGCTTTTAACCTTGTAGGAGTTCCTTTGTATGTTATTTGTCACTTTTCCCTTGCTGCTTTCAATAATTTTTCTTTGTCTTAACTTTTGCCAATTTTATTACTATGTGTCTTGGTGTGTTCTCCCTGGGTTTATCCTCTATGGGACTCTCTGCACTTCCTGGACTTGGGTGACTATTTCCTTTCTCATGTCAGGGAATTTTTTGACTATAATCTCTTCAAATATTTTCTTGGGTCCTTTTTCTCTCTCTTCTCCTTCTGGGACCCCTATAATGCAAATGTTGATGCATTTAATGTTGTCCCAGAGGTCTCTTAGGCTGTCTTCATTTCTTTTCATTTTTTTTTTTTTTTATTCTGTTCTGCAGCAGTGAATTCCACCATTCTGTCTTCCAGGTCACTTATCCATTCTTCTGCCTCAGTTTTTCTGCTATTGATTCCTTCTAGTGTAGTTTTCATTTCAATTATTGTGTTGTTCATCTCTGTTTGTTTGTTCTTTTATTCTTCTAGGTCTTTGTTAAACATTTCTTGCATCTTCTCCATCCTTGCCTCCATTCTTTTTCCAAAGTCCTGGATCATCTTCTCTATCATTTTTCTTTTTCTGGAAGGTTTCCTATCTCCACATCATTTAGTTGTTTTTCTGTGGTTTTATCTTGTTCCTTCATCTGGTACATAGCCCTCTGCTTCTCATCTTGTCTATCTTTGTGTGAATGTGTTTTTTGTTCCACAGGCTGCAGGATTGTAGTTCTTCTTGCTTCTGCTGTCTGCCCTCTATGACTAGAATTTTTTTTTTATTGAAGTATAGTTGATTTACTATATTGTGTTAGTTTTAGGTATACAACAAAGTGATTCAGTTTTATATATGTATATATATATATATATATATATATATATTAGATTATTTTCCATTATATGTTATTAGAAATTATTGAATATAGTTCCCTCTGCTTTAGAATAAATCTTGCTGCTTACCTATTTTATTTATAGTAGTTTGTATCTCTTAATCCCATACTCCTAATTTATCCCTCTCCCCCATTTCCCCTTTGGTAACCATAAGTTTGTTTTCTATGTCTGTGAGTCTGTTTTGTATACAGATTCATTAGTATTATTTTTTTAGATTTCACGTATAAGTGATATCATATAATACTTGTCTTTGTCTGACTTACTTCACTTAGTACGGTAATCTCTAGGTTCATCCGTGTTTGTGCAAATGTCATTATTTCATTCTTTTTGTGGCTGAGTAATATTCTATTTTGTATATGTACCACACCTTCTTCATCCATTCATCTGTAGATGGGCATTTAGGTTGTTTCCATGTCTTGGCTCTTGTAAATAGTGCTGCTATGAGCATTGAGAGGCATGCATATTTTCAAATTAGAAATTTCTCTTTTCTGGATATATGCTCAGAAATGGGGTTGCTGAATCATATGGTAACTCTATTTTTAGTTTTTTAAAGGAACCTCCATACTGTTCTCCATAGTGGATGCTCCAATTTACACTCCTACCAACAATATAGGGTGTGTAGTTTTCTCCACACCCTCTCCAGTATTTATCATTTATAGATTTTTTGATGTTGTCCATTTTGACCAGTGTGAGGTGATATCTCATTGTGGATTTGATTAGCATTTCTCTAATAATTAGCAATGTTAAGTATCTTTTCATATGCCTGTTGACCATCTGTATGTCTTCTTTGAAGAAATATCTATTTAGGTCTTCTGCCCATTTTTTGATTGGGTTTTATTTTTTTATATTGAGTTGTATGAGTTGTTTTTCATATTTTGCATATTAAGCCCTTGTTGGTCCCATTTTTGGCAAATATTTTCTCCCACTTCATAGGTTGGCTTTTCATTTTGTTGATGGTTTCATTTGTTGTGCAAAATCTTTTAAGTTTGACCAGGTCCCATTTGTTTTAGATTTTCTTTTTTTTTAAGTTATGTGTCTTACTTGCTTGGGGCATTTTTATATTAATTGCAAGTACAGACTATTACATTTCCAATAAAATAATAATGGTGTTTCATCGCTCATGCACTACCAGTGGTCAGGTATTGTGCCAATTGTTTTGTATACAGCATATTATTCAATCATCATCCAAACTCAAGTGAGAGGGTTGTTATACCCCATACACAGGTGAGGATGTAAGGTGGCTCAGCAGGGTCACTGAACTTGCTCAAGGTTGAAAGCTAGTGAGTGTCAGGATGTGCAGCCAGAATCCAGGCTCCAGCATCAGAGCCTAAACTGTGAAATGGTCCTTCCCATTCCTGTTGCTGCACATCCTACAGTGATGACCTTCATAGTCACTGGAGGTGCTCAACTGATGGGTCCTTATAAAGTTTGCTAACTGGGGACCTTGTGCTTTTATCTTCTCTACTTCAGGGAAGTTTTAATGTTTGTTGTACCAATTTCTGTTTTTTTCCCACATGAATGTCTCTTGTGCTGCACGGTAATTGTGCTAGTTTTTCTATGCAGCATTTCACTAGTATTAAGTTGTTCCTGATGTTTCTATTTACAAACTCTGGCCCTTCTGTCAAACTTAAGATTTTAAAGGATTGTAAACTTTAATTATGTCTTCTTAAAGATACTTTAGATTTACTTTTGCTTTTCCACATTTAAAATCTAATGGCACAGTAAGTATGAAAACATTTACAATAACTGCCACCTCTGAGCAGAGTAATAAAGAAAGGTGAGATTGAACTCATAGACTGTTTATTCCCAGGGAATCTCTGAGGTTCAGTGACTGTACAGGATAAGCATTGCACAGAATGAAGATGGTCTCTGAGCAGCTGGACACAGATGCTTTTCACTAGTGGAGGTTAATAATGGATTCATATACTTAAATGGAGCCTCTGGCAAAAGTTTGTCATCCTGGAAGCTTATGTTATTTACCTATTTGTGAACATTCTCTGGTAACAGCTTCTCTGAATTATGATTTCCATAGCAAGTGTGACAGCAGATGTTAGAAAGCATTTTTTGCTTTGAATTTTCATGTGACATATTTATACAGAGTTTATGTACAAATTTCATTCTGAAAATTAGATGGTAATTTCAATTGGGAAATATAATATATTTTTTAAAATTTCATAACACTGTTTAAAGTCATCCATAAATTAATATCTTAGACCGAGTATGATGGCTTTCTCATTTATATGACTATTATTTTACAGAGTTACTATTTACATTATTATAATACACAGTTGCTCAAACTTCTATTATTATACATAGTTGCTTAAACTTCCTATTCCTCCTTTTTTAATAAAAAGCTGTTTCAGCTCACAGGATTACATTCCTTTCTTCAGGACTGCCATAAAAATTACCCATATATGTATGCATAAAATATTTGGACATACATATATATATATAAATATTTGTATATATATATATATGTTTATACATGTAAAACCCATAGATCGATAAGTGATAGATAGATAGATAACCCACATATATATAAACCTTAAGAGATGTTTGGAAAACACAGAAGGTTTTCATCAGTAACCCAAATTTCTGAGGCATTTTTGGATAATTATAAGCAGATAAGCTTTTATTCATGGAACGGCAACCCTTTGAAACAATTTGAGATTCAATACAAGTAAAGGATGTATTTTCCTGGGAAGTAAGTGCTTGAGTTTCCCAACAACCATAAAATCACAGGAAAATTAATGGCAAGACATCAGGGCCTGACCCAGTGTCTTGTGTGTGGGAACTGAGAGCATCCTTCGTACCCAGGCTTCACAAAGCTCCTTAATGATCACTGCCTTCATAATCTTCTATCAGGGGACAGAGATGCAAAGAGAAGGGAGCAGTGTCTCAGCTCATTTGAAGCTGCCACAACAAACACAGGTGTAGTGGAGGAAAACATATTTAAAGTCATAAATGCCTCTCGAGGATGAAGTCTCCTGTTCAAATAGCCAGTTTGAGGCGACCTCAGGGTTTCTGCTGGTTCTTTATGTTTCTGACATGATGGCTAAATGGTATTTTTGTTCTGCTGAGTGCTTCGAGGGATTTAGATAAGGCAGTGTGGTCCTGAAGGTGTAAGATAATTTCTCTTGCATAACAGAAGGTGAAATGTTGGTGTGGAGGTGGTGAACCAACTAGAGAGGACAAGAAGGAGAAGTAAAAAAAGAATCAGAGATGAGAGAAATGGGCAAGGGAAGCCTGCAACACGCTAAGAGATCAGTGGGGTCGGACCTGGGCTGGCACCACCAGGAAAAGCTCTGCGTTCTGGTGGTTGGAAGGGCTGTAAAGGGAGGGGAATGTAATATCTAAGATGATTCTCTTGCTGCTGTGTAAGTTCACACCGAGTTCTGAAACTTTCAACAAAAATGTTACTTTCTCAAATGCTTAGCATGGGTGTTTATGGTGCTATGTATTGCTTGTTTCTTTTTCCATTTAATAAAATCAAGGAAAGGGGCCTAGTTTCCATACCTGAACCTTGGCTCAGGAAGCAAGACCTAAGAGATGAGGCTCCTGGGTAGTGAGGAGGTCCTTCAGCTTTAACAAATCATAAAATGTGGATCAAGCTGAGATTTTTCTAGATATTAGGTGACAAGGGTGATATTTGGGTTACTCAGAGCAGGGGAAAATGACTCAGCATAATAGTAAATCCAGGAAAGACACACTCTGTCTTTCAGGAAGCAAGCCTTTTTCTACATCCCACTAACAGCTATTCATCTTGACAGAAGCTGCCCAACCTCAAAAGTTATGAGAAAACTTAAGTGATAGAGAGAGAGGTTGTATTTAAATAATTCAGAGGACATAGGGGCCCGCTTAGAGTCAGAAAGCTTCTCACACGCAGGTGCACTGGCTTTCCGCCCAGACCTCATGTGGTGCAGGCTGCAGACTGGAAGTGGTGGGAAACTTGCCCCACTGTCACACAGACAATGGCCTCTTTGAAGCCTAAGCCCTTGGCTGGCTCCATTCAAAGGTCATGCAGTGAAGCTTTCCTGAGCCCTGTCCTTCCTCTTGCAGCTTTTGGGTTGGGGATACACCCACTGTGTTGTGTGTTTATTTAGATGCTAAGATTGGCTCCTTTGGGTCTTATTCAACATTTTTGCTCTCTCTCTCTCCTCCTACAAGAAATCTGGGGAGAAATGTGTGTAATAAACCTAATGCTTAAAAAGAAATTACACCGAGCACCTGCTGATTTCCTCTCACTGGCTGCCTCCCCTCCCCTCCGCCAAGATATTTAACAAATGCTCTGACCTTGAAGTGGGCTTCCTTCCCAGGTGGACAAGTGGTAGATTCCATATACAAAGAGCTATAAGAATAAATATATGGAAGAAACTATTTAATACAAGGACTTCCCTGGTGGTCCAGTGGTTTAGACTCCACATTTCCACTGCAAGGGGTGGTGGTTTGATTCCTGGTCAGGGAACTAAGAGACCACATGCCGCACGGTGTAGCCAAAAAAACAGAAAAATACAAAAAAAAAAAAAAAAACCCCACATACTGGTATAGGTCATGTGTCCAAACCATACCTTAAACCTCAACAGTAAGAAATCAAACAACCCGACTGAAACATGGGCAAAATATCTGAATATGCACCTCAACAAAGAAGATGCAGAGGTAGTATATATGAAAAGATGCTCCACATCATTTCTCATTAGGAAATCCCTGAAATATCACTACATATCTATTTAAATGACTAAAATAGGTGAGGCAACCCCTGAAATACCAATGTGGGTGACAGGAATTCTAATTCATTGCTGGCTTGAATGCAGTGGTATGGTCACTTTGGAAAACAGTTTGGTGTTTGCTTACAAAACTAAATATAGCCTTACCCTGCAATCTGGTAACTGCATCCCCAGACATTTACACAATTAATTTAAAAATATATGCCCACACCAAAACCCAAATGTGAGTGTTTAAAAAAAAATATGAGTGTTTATAATAGCTTAATTCACAATCTCCAAAAGCTAGAAGTAACAAAGATGTCTTCCTACAGGTGAATGGATAAACAAAGTGTGATACATTGACATAGTGAGAGGTTACTCAGCAATAAAAGAGGAGTGAGCTAGCAAGCCACACAAAGGCATGGACAAATTACAAAAGCACGTTGTTAAGTGAAATAAATCAACCTGAAAAAGTTAATTATGGTATGATTCCATTTTTAACACTTTTGGAAAAGGCAAATTATAGTAACAGCAAATAAACCGGTGGTTGCTATGGATCCAGGGCAGGGAAGTGGTTGAATAGTGAAGTGCACAGGATTTTTTTTTTTTTTTTTGGTAAAGAAAGTATTCTGTATCATACTTCATTGGTGGATACATGACACTGTGCATTTGTCAAAAGCCATCAGACTTCATAGCACAAAGAGTAAAGCTTAATATGTGCACATTATTTTAAAAAGCATTTAGGAGGATGAGGAATCTCAGGATGGAATTCAGAATGTGACAAAACAATTTAACTGAATTAGAAAGGTATGACAAAACCTCATTGAAGGGCGAGGGAAGGGAGATGTGGACCTAAGTAACTTTGGAAGTGAGTAGTGTCTGTAAGACTAAAGACAAAAAGAACTGTGTGTAAGCACTGTAGTCCAGTGGATAAAGTTGTTTCCCACAAAGGTACGAGTTAACAATTCTGAAACCACTTTACATAGTGGAATTGAACGATCAGATAAATAGATGGTGGATGTCTGGGGTCAGAATTCTCACTGTTAGAGTGGAAAGTTACAGAGAAGTAAGGGGAGGAGGCTAGAATAATCTATGTGGTAATGGATTAGAATTGAAGACATCAGTGTCAACTGAGGCTTAGCTTCATGTAGATACAGATGGTTACATACAGCAATATTTATAGATTTGTGTATACACTTGGGTTAACATACACACATATATTTCCTTGCTTCCTCAAGGTGGAGGGGATAGAAGCAATGACACCTTGGATGCCTCAATCACACCCAGCACCTAAGCCATAGTTTCTAATTCCATTTTCCAATACAAGGAACCAGAGCTTCTTGGAAAAGTGGCTGACTCTAAGGCTGGGGCAGAGAATATGCAAAATGAGATTGGAGCATCCTGTAGACTAGAAAATGAAGATGTGCTCAAAACAGAAAGCAAAGCCCCACATTGATGGGAGTGTGTTACAAGGGCACAAGAGTCAGCTTCAGTTTGTTCCCAGTAGCGACCAAAGTTGAAATAATTTGAACTAAAAAAATAATGTAGCATTGAGTCATAACCCAATACATAAATTAACTTCCAGGAGTACAAACTGATATTAAGAAATGATTGTGTCACTAAATAATGGATAAGAATAGATACAGTTCCTGCTCAGAATTCTAAATGATTTGTGTAGAGAGATCACCCTCGATCAGATGGAGCATAACTCCCCACTCCTTCAGTGTGGGCTACGCATAGTGACTTCTTCCCAAAGAATGACTAATGGAAAGGGAGTAATAAGAGTAATTTACAGTGGAGAAACCTGACAAACCTACCTTGGCCAGGTGATCAAGGTTAAAAGCAATAGTCATAAACCGAGTTGATAGTATATAAACTTGATATGATGTCATAAAATGGCATTTTATCTCAGGGGTCTTCTTTGCCCAAATCCATAACCTCAGTCTAATCATGAGAAAAACATCAGACAATTCCTAGTAGTGGGGCATCCTACAAAACCCCTGACCAGCACTCCTCCAAACTGTCCAGGTCGGCAAAACAAGGAAAGTCTACAAAACTGCCACAGACAAGAAGACATGACACATGATGGATAAATGTAACGTGGTCCCTGCATGGGATTCCAGATCACAAAAAAAAGACTAAGAAATGAATATAGACTTTTATAATAATGTAATCTGCTCACTGAAGTGAGATGTTAATAGAGAAAACTGGATGTAGGGTATATGGGAACTCTTTGTCCTATCTTTGTAAATTTTCTGTAAATGGTAGAGTATTCTAAAATTTAAAAAATTAAAATATGCAAACCCATTATAATATTTTACTTAAAATTAATATTTTATTACTATATATCCTTGTGTATGCCTATACAGACAAATGATCATTTTCCTCCAAAAAAACCCACAACGTATGAAAACTAATTCCCCCAAACACATTGCCATATAAATACTTTGGCAGTAGCCCTCTTCCAGATAGTATCCTTAACTGCTCCCAACTCTGGATTCCTTTCTCCACGTCTGGATTCAATCCCTTTCCCAATCACTCACCTTGCATGTTCACTGCACTGTCTCCTGCATGACTTGTGTTCCCAAATGACAGTGTGCCCTGGGCCCATGAGGGTCTTATGTCCCTCCACGTCCATTCAGTCCTTAGCTAGTGGTAAGGAAAACTTACTGGATACACATGTATTCTTTTGATTGGTCACAGGGTTTGTTTGTTTGTTTTTGTTGCTTGTTTTTTTTGTTGTTGTTGCTTTTTCTCTGCAAGTGTCTTTTCCAAGGTCTTGGTCATCAGGTAGCCAGAGTTGCTCCAGGCAGCGCACAGATTGCGTGTTGTAGGGACCAGTGTGTGAACAGGTTTGATACTCTCTTTGTCTTCGGAAAACTGGGTAAAGCTAGTTTATCCATAACTTCATATAAACTTCAAATCAGTGACATTCACTAGGGCACACATTTCTCCTACAGCCTGTTGGAAATAGCTTTCTTTTTTTTTCCCAATGTAATACTGAGCTCTAAATATAACCTTAACATACATTTGGAGTTGACCCTTGACATATGAATAGCTGCATTGGAGCCCAGTGGGCGTGTCTGCAGGAGTGGCAGAGAACTTTGCACTGAGACAACCTCTGCATTTTGAGGTTTTTTTTTTTTTTAATATCTTTATTGGAGTATAATTGCTTTACAATGTGAACCTAGGGGCAGGACAGGAATAAAGGCTGTTTGTTTTGATGCATGTTTTTCTTTATCACACTTGAGGCTTCCAGAATGTTGCTCCTTATGGCTTTTCTCTCAGGGTTTTAAAATATCTACTGTGGCTCCACTCAGATGTAACACTTTAAAGGCTAACGCTAGCTACACTCTATACTGAAACATTCTAAATACAGGGTCTGGGTCATGTGAGAGGAATGCTGCCTTGTTTCATTTCATCATTTTTAGATGCGGTATTTACAAAGCCATGCCATAATTTTAGTTAATTGTGTGCTTCTATCAGACTAGCAGAGAAGAGCATCTACATTTCTGGAACATGTTTAGGTTAGACTATGACATGAGTGGTCATGAAACATTTTAATGGCAAAATGTCAGCATCTTACACCCTGCAAAAAGGAGAAAAGGAGTATGAGGGAATAAGGGTATTTTATTCTAGATGTATTCAGAAAATTTTTAGAAATGATGTAAGATTTTGAGCTACAGATCCTCAAAGAATTTGCATTCCTTATTCTAAAAGAATAGCCTAGAAAATGCAGCCAAATTCTGCTATTGAGGATAAAAAAAAAATGCTATTAACAAGTAACCCCAAGTAGTTTCATTAAGAACATAAAGGATTATATCATTTGCATGGATTTTTCTGATGCTGACTTGAAAACAAAAATGATTAGAACTATTATAATAAAATATTGAAATTCAAGAGCAATAATAATAAAATACTAAACTGGGGGATTAAGTCTGACAAATGACCACTTGTAGACATTTAGCCCTGATTTAAAACAATTTTTATGTTTAGCACATTTTTTCATTTAAATTGTAGTAAATGCTTAGTTCATTTTCTTGGTTTTCCAGGGAAACAATGACATTTTTGAATCTATCATTTTCCCATTCTTTCTGTAATAGTTATACATCTTATATTCATTCATATTTTATTGTCTATATATATTTCAGAATCATTTAAAATAATAATGATGTTAATAATAACCACTAGTGCTAAATTTTAAAAGTATTATCTCCAGAATTTTGCCAAAGAAAATAATAATGATTAGAGATATACATATTCCTTGTTATGAAAAGGAATTATCTTTGTGTTCCACCCTTGAAAGATTGTTGCTTATTACTTTTTTAATCAGGGAGTGTATTTCATTGAGTTGAATAACTTCTGAGGTAATGAAATATGTCTGTTAGTTTGTTGACTACAGAAATAGATTCCCAAATATAGTGTTAGCCTTGCATTCTTGGCCTAAATCCTATTTAGTCTTGGTAGATTATTTTTTAATATACCATCAAATTTAATTATCATATTTTAATCTACTTTTTTTTAACAACTGTAATCCTAATTGGATTGGTTCGTCATTTTCTATTTTTGTGCTTTCCTGATCAGGGATTAAAATTGAGCATTATTATATTATTAATATACTGCTCCTAGTAAAACTAAAAGCCAAAATCAAAGCCCCAAATTATATTTGCCTCATATTTTATAGGTCTTAACTTTCCCTAATATTCAGCAAATTTAGCATTAGAATAAATGAGAGCACATCTCCTACTTGGATCTTGGCAGTGTGAATACCTGCTTGATTCTGCAAAGACGTACATCGACCACATCTTCTTTTATTTTTATTTTAAAATGTACATTGAGGTCGCTGCTGCATAAAGTGCACCATCAAACATCACCAGATGAACCTGTCATGAAAAGCAAAGCTCCTATTCTATTTCTTTCAAAATTTTTCACACTCTGCAGAGGCCACACTTTTAAATTATCTTTTTAGGTCTAAAGTATATATCCCTATAGCTCTAAAAAATAACACTTTACCACTGTATAGGAAGTCTGTTATGTCATCTCCCTTACCTCAGTTTTAGGACATACTTCTCTCTCCTAGAGGTGATCCCAGAGAGCTGGGCTGAGAGCTGGGGTGAAAAGGATGATCCTGGACGAAGCACCACAACACCACAGAAGTGTCATTGCTCATCTGACTCAAAGTCTGTCACAGTCATGTTAGAGAGGCTATTATGACAGACTGTAGAGAGAAGATATCTCCCCATCTGCCCTCATCAACTACAAGGACCACATTACCTGAATCGGCCCAGGGCCATTGTTCCCAACACAGAGAGTATGAGTCAGCAGGTACAGGCAACACAGCAGTGTCTGTCTCAAGACATTGGCTTTCACAGTCCCCTTGGTCCCCGATGACATTCTGTGAGCATTCAGAGACGCTGCGACAAGAAGCTAGAAAGTCTCTGGTCTTTTCCGTTATTGAGACCAAAAATTCTCATTTTGCATAAGCTAGTCTGTCATGGACTTCCATGGCTTGCAACTGAAAAACTCCAAGCTAAGCAGAGACTGGAACTACTACTGGGTTTGCAAATGACAGAAAGTCATTTGGGATTGACTTCCCTGTGGTAGGACACGGCAAAGAGGATTCTCTGAAGAGAATTATCTGTTTAATCTTGCCTTTTGTGACAGGGGTCTACCAAGGCTGAAGCTTTAGGAATGTGATAGGAAAAATATCAGATTGCTGGAGTAGTTGGCTATTTGTTGCAGACTTGGACAGCATCTTATGAGAACAGAGGCAAGCTTTAAGGAAAGCTGAGCCATCTGACAGCAGTAAGAGAAACGTGTGGCATGGCTCATATTGACTACATCTGCATGTAGCCAGGCATCTAAGATAAATCTTTGGTTGTTACAGGAGCCAAGTCTTGGCCTTCAGCTGAGGTTGATGTAGGGAAACGCAGGAACATTGTCCCTCCAGCCCATCACTGACCTCTAGAGCCTGCTTGGCTAGAAAACAGTAGTCTTTATTTTTATTGAATTTGTTACAGTATTGCTTCTGAGTTGTTTTGTTTTGCTTTTAATGTTTTGGTTTTCTTGGCCACGAGGCATGTGGGATCTCCCTGACTAGTGATCGAACCCTGCGCTGGAAGGTGAAGTCATCACCACTGGGCCGCCAGGGAAATCCGCAGTCTCTTTTGTCAACAGAAGAAAATTGAGAGCTAGGAGGATCAACAGTGCCAAGGTGTATTTTTCTCAGTAACTGAAACCAAAAGCCTGGGATCCAGATTTAATGCACTACAATTTGACTACTTGTTTGAACTTTAATTTTTCTAAACTCTAAAGAAAACATATGTGTTTTCAGCACACACTTACCTGAAAAACCCTATCCTTTCCAGGCATACCTGGGATTATGCATTCACAGTCCCCAGGTGATTTGTGGGTCCCTCAGGTAAGCAACAGGGAGTAGCCATAAAGTGCTCCTCTGCCCCTTGAATTATCTTCTGATCTTCATTATCCTTCATCTATTGATTGGGTCTTTGTCTTTTACACAGTTAAATGTGTTCCCGCATTTCCTGGTGTGTGTTTATCTAAATTTCAGGAGTTCTTGGTTGTTTTTCTGCTAGGTCTTTCCCCAGATTTAGAAGGCTCATAGAGATCCCTATGGGTGTGGGCATGGCTTATTTATTGGCTTGGCTGTGACTTCACCAAATGTCTCAGGGGAGAGGGTTTTATACTGGAGAGACCACTTACCTTTAGCAGTTATATTTCTACCTGAATGGATCCCATTTATTTAGCCTGGAGACTTCAGGGCTCTCTTAAGCTCTATCAGGCAGGTGGCTCCCACTCTCCTGTACCCTTATTCATATATGCTGAACTGTGTTTTTTGTTTGTTTTTGATGGATATTATATTTCAGTTCATAAGGAAGGCTGGAAAGATCCTTCCAGGGAGAGTGAACAATTACAAAATTGAACATGAAATTTTCTAGGAGCAAAGAAGTCAGTGTGTTTGCGGTTCTGAGTGTGAGACAAAACATGGTGCATGGTGAATCAGACAGGGAGAAACAGAGGTTGGCCCTAGACAGTGCAGGGCCCTGTAGGCCAGGATGATGATGTTGGTATCTACCCTACAACCCTGGGAAAGGCAATTCCTTATCAAAAATACCAACTAACTAGATTGTGGAGAATAAGATTATGAATCGAAAACAATTAGACATCTAGAGGAAAATTTATGATATTTATAATTCATGATAACTAGTGAATTGTTGTGAAGAAGGTGAGAATAAGTGGGGAAATTAGAGAATATTTAGCAGACCGAATAAAACAAGACTTCATAAAGGCTTGAATATAAAGAGTCAGGGGATAGTTTCCATGTGGATCCCCAGATTTCTATTTTGTTTGGCTGGTGTGTCATCAACTGAGATGTGGAAGCTTGGAACAACACACTGTGCATGTAAGATTTGTGTCTGTTAGATATATTACACGTCAGTAAGATTTTGTTCAAAAGTCACTGTTAAAGAAGAAATCTGCCTATTTGGATCAAAAGCAAAAACCCAAAGATATAAATTAGAAAATCCTTCCGGGCTGAGAAAAAAGAAAACACCCATCTTCCCCCAGTAGCATGTAGATAAAAAGAACTATGTGGATTTGCAAATCCAGATAGTCATGACAATGCTTTTACCCATGAAATACATCTTCTTTTGTTAATAAAAAAAATCCCTTAATGTGACAACATACAAATTTTTAAAGCTCTATACTGAATTATATACTTTAAAATAGTTAAAAATATCATAAATGCTTTTGAAAGAAAAGTCAGTAGAGAAATATAATATACCACATTTTATATGACTTGAAAAATGTATCTTAAAAATGTCTCCTTCATTTGAACCGCGTTAGCAGTCCTTACTGGCGCTTTACAAGTGCGTAAGTTTGAGAATTGGAAAAGCACCCCGTTAGAATGATTCCAAAGTAACCAGAAGAAGAAAGATGTATGTCTCTATTTCCTATTTTTATCAAAAATATTACAATGAGCATAATTTTGTATTTCATCTCAGCATGTGCTTTATCTCATAGATAATTTCTTGCAACAAAAATTATAAAATGTTATACATTTTAACCTTCATAATTTACTAAAATATTTTGTTTTCTTTTTTTTCAACGAAAAGTGGGGGTATTTTCACATTTATTAGTAATTAATTGATCCTTTTTAAAAATAATTAAGGCAAGATTGGGATAGAAATTTCAAAAGTTACAAAACTATGCACAGGAGAAAGTGGAGTTAGCTTCTCCTTACGTGTTCCTTGCCTTTATTTTCCTCTTTGGAAGTTACTAGTTTCTTATGTATCCTGCATAGTAGAATGCATGTAAGTACTATTTTAATGCAAATATTAATATATAATTAATGTTTTAAAATATGGCCATCTTCATGTTTTCTGGGAAAAATGTTGATAAAAATATATTTAGTGTTACATTTAACTTTAAATACTTTGAGGCTGTCCCATAAAACCATCACATTTTTCTAATTAATTGCTATATCAAGCTATATCATTTTTTTTATAATTTTGTTTATAATTTATTTGTCCAGGCCTACTATTTGCTATTATGATCAGCAGTGCTGGCAATAGATGGGTGTCTAGTGCATGTGAGTGCAATCAAATAATTTGATCATTACTTTGCTTATATATTTATTAAATGTTTAATTACTTGTATTTGGAGAGAGTTACACATTCTCTAGGTCAAAACCCAAATCTGCTGTATAGCACAGGGAGCTCAACTAGGTGCTCTGTGATGACCTAGATGGGTGGGATGGGGGTGGGTGGGAGGGAGGCCCAAGATGGAGGAGATATATGTATATGTATAGCTGATTCACTTCATTGTACAGCAGAAACTAACACAACATTGTAAAGCAATTATACTCTAATACAAAAATAAATTTAAAAAAATGAATAAAAGAAGTAATATGCTCACCAAGATCTGCTTCTTCTTTCCATCCTAGGTGTACAAGAAGTCAAGTGATCCACCCTTCTTGGCATTTAACTGGGGACGTGAGCCCATTTCTGGCTATTGGAATGTGAATGCTGTTGGTGTGAATCACATCCCAGATGGAAGAATGAAAAACTTGTCAAATTTTTCAGATTTTCTTTTGCTTACATGATCATGGAGAAGGCCTCCTCATGAAACAGAAAAGCCTCAAGACTAAATTGGTCTCGATGGAGAAAAACTGCCCTGAGTCATTCAGTCATTCAGATTCATGGTGGACTTGAATGAGCAGGAAAGAATGTTTTGTGTATCACTGCACTGAGATTTTTGGTGATCCTTGTTATTAGAGAATAAACTAGCCTATCCTGAATAACACCGGAAGATGACTTCCAGTTTCCAGTGGATCAGTGTGATCAGATTGTTGTGTGTTTGTGCAGACACATAGTTTTCACACTTACATGTATCTATAACCCACCTATACACTGTCTATACCAGGCTTATTCATTATATAAATGTTGTTGAAACCATTTTACCTGAATACTTAAAGTTCTTTATTCTTTACAATGCCGCATAATATTGTATTTGGATGTACCATAATTTAACCAGGCTATTTGATGAGTATTTATGGCATTTCCATAAATGTAAATGATGTAGGCAATTATAAATAAGGAATAAAAATAAGTTTTATACATGCAACCTTGATTTTTATTTGTAGGATACTTTGAGATAAAATTAATGGGGTCCTAAGAATATGTGTATTTGGAATTTTGGTCCCCAGAAGCAGGCCTTAATATTCTTTCCTTGTGCCTATTGGTATATTTATTTTTCATATAAAATTTGCAAATTATTATTAGTTTTATAAATGAGTTATTTTATGTTATTATCAAATTATTCTTCATAGGTTGTATTCCAGATTGCACTCTCAAATGACAGATGTAAAATTGACTGCTTATATAGTAACCAACAAAGGGTGTTATCAGACTTTACAACATTGGCTAATATTGTAGGTGGAAAAAGTGTATGTCAGCTACATTTAATGTTTGTTACAACTGTAATAAACAAAGCTGAGTAATGTTTAAGAGACACTCATAGTTATTATTCTGTGAATGTATGTTCTTATTCTTTCTTTTTCAATATTTTGGCCGCACCGCAGGGAATGCCTGATCCTAGTTCCCCGACCAGGATGGAACCCATGCCCACTGTGTTGGCAGTACAGATTCTTAACCACTGAACCCCCAGGTAAGTCTCTGTTCTTACTCTTTATCCATATTTTCGTTTGGGTTATTTTTTCTTTTCAGAAGGTTAATTATATATGACAGAAATCAGAATTTTGAACTTTTTGGAATTCAGTGTGGTATGACAAGTGTCACATGAGTCTAATTTGTTAATTTTTAATCTTGGCACAAGGTTGATCCAATCCCTTTTACTAAGTAAAAGCAGAAATTACCAAAATTGAGAATACTCTTCACAGATGCCATGATTTCTCTTGATGTTTCAATAATTGCATGTTTTATTGGAATTTTTACATTTATATGTATTTTCAAATATAATGGATTTTTCCATAATGTCTTCCTATTTTTTTAATATACATTTAATGTCTGTAGGATCTTTAATGATATTTGTATTTTGCCCCCAGTTATGGTAATTTGTACTTTCTTTGTGATTAGTTTTACTAGAGGTCTATAGTCACTTCAACAATCTTATCAAAGGATAAATTTTGGTTACTTCGTATGTTTGTTTTATTAAAAATTTATACCTGTCTATCCATAGTTTCCTTCATCACTTATTCTTTGAGTCAATTTTATGTTCTTATTCTAATTTCTTTAATTAGATACTTAGGACATATATTTTTGAACAAATAAAATTTATTCTAAGAAAATGTTTAACTTATGGTCCATGGAACTGATATGATATTGTTTCACTATGATTCATTTAAAATATTTTCTAACTTCCTTTATGATTTCCTTTGTGATCCATAGGTTATTTTGAAAAGTATTACTTAACTTATAAATAAAACAATTGAAGATTTTCTAAGTTATATTTATGTTATTGATTTTTATCTGAATACAACTGTGTTAGTGAAAATGTGGTATATTATTTCAATTTTTTGTGTGATGAGACAATGACAATATATGTAAAATATTTGTACTTGTATGCACTATAGAATAATGTATATTCTATCATTATTGGGTACAATGTATATTCTCTCAATCAGACATAATATTTTTAAATATGTTGTTCAGATTGTAATATTTTGTCTGCTTCTTTTGGCACTGATTAAGATATATGTGCTAAAATCTCCAATATGACTGTGAATTTGTGTATTTTATTTCAAATTATTTTTTGCTTTAGTGTTTTAAAAATTAATTGTGGTAAAATATATGTAATGAAGATATACCATTTTAGCGAAATTTTAGTGTACAGTTCAGTAGAATTAAGTATATTACATTGTTAAGTACATTAAATTGCAACCATCACTACCATCCATCTACAGAACTTTTTCCACTTTTCAAAAGAGAAACTCTATACCCATTAATCAATAACTCCCCATTGCCTCTTCCCCCAGGACCCTGCAATCAACCTGTCTTTAACTATTTCATACAAGTGGAATCAAAGTATATGTCTTTTTTGATTGGCTTATTTCATTTGGCATAATGTTTTCAAGGTTCAACCATGTTGTAGCATGTGTCTAAATTTCTTTCCTTTGAGAAGCTGAATAATATTCTATTGGATGTATATATCACATTTTATTTATCTATTAATAGTCACTTGGGTTGCTTCCACTTTTTGTCTAGTGTGAACAATGTTGTTATAAACATGGGTGTACAAATATCTCTTTGAGACCCTGATTTCAGTTATTTTGGTTATATATCCAGAAGTTGAATTTCTGAATCATAGGGTAATTCTATGTTTTGTTTTGTTTTGTTTTTTTTGAGGAACCACCATATTGTTTTCAATAGTGGCTGCACTATTTTACATCCAATCCACCATGCACAGAGTTCCAACTTCTCCACATCTTTGCAAACATTTGTTATTTTTTTCCTTCCTTCCTTCCTTCCCTTTTTGTTGTCCTGTAGTCTTTACATATTTTTAAAAATAATACCCATATTAATGATGTGAAGTGTTATTTCATTGTGGTTTTGATCTGCATTTCCCTAATGATTAATGGTTTGAGAATCTTTGCATGTGATTACTCGCCATTTGTATATACTATTTGGAGAAATGTTCTTTCAAGTCATTTACCTATTTTTGGATTTGTTGTTGTTGTTGAGTTTTATGAGATTTTTATATATTCTGCATATTAATCCCTCATCAGATAAGTGGCTTTCAAATATTTTTCTCCCATTCTGAGGGTGGTTTTAGGTATTTTGAATCCGTTTTCTTGGTTGAATGTATAATTTGAATTGTTACGCCTTAGTGGTTAAGACTTCTCAAATAAGCATTCATATAAATGCATACAATTATTATCTGATAATAAGTTAAAAGTGTTATAATTTGGTTCCAGATGTAAAAGTTTAATAATTTATTTTTTCAGGTTTTATATATCAAATAGAGGTATTTTTTTGCAGTGATAATCAAAAATATTAAATATTTACCTCCAGTTATTTTTATGTAGTTTTTATATTTATTTTTTCATTGCCTGAAATTTTCCCTCAAGTAGTTTAATATTAGATTTCAAATATACGACTACTTTTCAGAACATAAATAGTATCATTTAGAAGCTCAATATTTTCTCCACATTGTTGGTGTCAGATTCATTTTTTCATTATTTTGAAAGTAAAATGATAGAACTATTCACTGAGTTTATGTGAATAGATGATAAGAACATAATGTAAGGCTCAGTTATTTTTAACTTGACAAGTCCTTCAGCAGAAAAGAATATGTTAAGAATATATTAAGAAATCATAGCTCATAATAAAATCCACTGAGGAATCACCAGAGCACTTTTCTTCTTCTTCATGATATATACAATTTGGTATCATGAGACAATGATAACGTGGGAGAGCAGAGAGGATTTAGCAAGTGAAAATTAACAAATGGAGAGGCAAAGTAGCTTATGATAGACTAAAATGCATTTTGTTAGAAAAATCATTAACTACTTCAAACTAGCTCTATAAAACTTAGATTTGGAAGTTTTATGTCTTGTGTCTGGCATGTCATTCATTCATATCTCTTCCTCTAAATGAACATGCTTTTCCATTTAATATGTGGTATATCAGTCTATTGAGGAATTTCAATGCAAAATCTAACAATTTACTTTTGTTAATGGGAGAAAAAGAAAAGTAGAGCTGCCCCTGCCAGGAACAGCTGTGGTCACATGTTGTATAGCTCTGGGACTGCAGAGGGTCCTGGTCTCTCTCAGTGTCCACTCCATTCACTGGTGAGATGACTGAATTCCCACTCTTCAGCAACTCCTTGACATCTAAGTCTCTTCATCTTCAGGTATGTACTAGTAAAATGAACTTATGCAAGTTATAAGATTGACTTCTGGCATTATAGTGTGAGAAGCTCTGCTGATTCCCTCCCTAATGAAAATAGTAAGAACTATTTTTTTTAAATACACTAATCATTGAAAACATCTTGAAATTTTCCTAAGAGCAAGCAGCAAATAAACATCTATTCATGAAAATTTGGCAAGAAAGGTGAGTATCTGTGAAATTTGAACAAAGACCACTCTCTCCCTAGGCCCTCCCAGCTCATGAACTGGACATTTCACTCTAGAATGCTGTAGCCAAGGTCAGAGACTCCCTCTTTCACATTCCATTTGGAAGGCTGTCTTCCCAGGAAGAGCAGGACTTCAGGGCTTCTTATTCTGTCCTAGCTGTCTGTTACTGAGGCTACAGCCTGAGCAGTGCAGTTGAGAGATACGAGTTTCTTCCACACACACCCCCACTCATGGGATGTAGGCTTTACCTTGGGTGCATAGCTCTGAAAATACTGATGCTCTGATAGCCTTTCCCCTGGATTATGAGGAAATAGGTCTATTCCAGGAGAGGCAAGTCAAGGGAATCTCAGGCTGCTTGCACCTCCCACCACCAAATGCTCAGCTCCTAGTACAGGGTGTCACTCTGAGAGAAGCTTGCCATTGTCCATCCTCTTAGCTCCAGAGCCCTGGTTCTGAGATATTACCTGGAAGGAGAAGCCAGCCACAAAACAGATAGCTCAGGAAAAATTGGGAGGCACTCCTAGAGCATATAGCTCTAGGTGACTAGATGGGAATGTGGTGCTGGACCCCAAGGAATGTCTCCTACATAAGGCCATGTCTGCAAAATCAGGAAACATGACCGACCTACCTAATAAATAGAAATAAACACAGAGAATTGGCAAAATGAGGATACAGAATGAGAATACAAAATGAGGATTCATTTCATGTTTCAAATGAAGGCACAAGAAAAAAATCTCAGAAAGAAAAGTAAATTAAGTGGAAATAAGCACTATACCCAATAAAGAGTTCGAAACAGTCAAGAATATGCTCAATGAACTCAGAAGAATGAAGAACATAGTGACAAGTTTGTACCAAGAGTTAGAAATATAAAGAAAGAACAAAGAGCTGAAGAATATGATAACTGATGTAGAATATACCCTAGAAGGAATTAACAGTAGAGTAGATGATACAGTAGAACAGCTCAGCAAATGGAAGAAAGAGTAGTGAAATCAATGAAGCTGAACAGAAAAAAGAAAAAAAATGTAAATGAGGATAGTATGAGACCTCTGGGACAACATCACATACTAACATTCACATTATAAGGATCTCAGAAGGAGAATAAATGGAAAAAGGGGCAGAGGACTTATTTGAAGACATACTAGCTGAAAAGTTTCCTAACCTAAAGAAGAAAACAGACATCCAGGTTCAGGAAGCATAGAAACTCTCAAAAAAGATGAACCCAAAGAGGTCTCCACCAAGACACATTATAATTAAAATGGCAAAAATTAGAAAGAATTTTAAAAGCAGCAACAGAAAAGCAACTAGTTTACATGTAAGAGAACTTCTATATGAAAATCAGCTTACTTTTCAGCTGAAATTCTACGGGTCAGAAGGTAGGGCACAATATATTTAAAGTGGTGAAAGGTCAAAGCCTACAACCAAGAATACACTACCAGGCAAGGTTATTGTTCATCTTTGAAGGAGAGATAAAAATTATATCAGATAAGCAAAAGCTAAAAGAGTGTATTGTTTGCAAATATTTCTCTCATTCCATAGGTTCTTTTCATTTTGCTGATGGTTTCCTTTGCTGAGCAAAAACTTTTAAGTTTAGTTAGGTCCTATATGTTTATTTTTACTTTTATTTACTTTGTCTTGGGGGACTGATCTAAGAAAGTATTGCTATGATATATGTCAGAGAATGTTTTGCCTATGTTCTCTTCTAGGAGTTTTATGATGTCATGTCTTATATTTAAGTATTTAAGCCACTTTGAGTTTATTTTTGTGTATGGCGTGAGGGTGTGTTTTAACTTCATTGGTATGCATGTGTCTGATCAACTTTTCCAACACCATTTGCTGAAGACACTATCTTTTCTCCATTTTATAATCTTGTCTTTTTGTCATAGATTAATTGACCATAGATGTAGGGGTTTATTTCTGGACTCTCTATTCTGTTCCATTGATCCATATGTCTGTTTTGTACAAATACCTTGCTGCTTTGATTACTGTAGCTTTGTAGTATTATCTGAAATCTGGAAGGGTTATGCCTCCAGCTTTGTTCTTTTTCCTCAAAATCAACCAGGTATTCTGGGTCTTTTGGGGGTCCATATAAATTTTAGTATTATTTGTTCTTGTTTTGTGAACAATGTCATGGGTATTTTCATAGGGATAGCAGGAACTCTGTAGATTGCTTTGGGCATTATGGTCATTTTAACAATATTGATTCTTCCAATCCAAAAGCATGGTATATATTTATATTTATTTGAATCATTTTTAATTTCTTTCATCAATGTTTTATAATTTATAACATATAGTTCTTTCATCTCCTTGCTTAAATTTGTTCCTAGTAATCTTATTTTTTTGATGTACTTTTAAGTGGAATTTTTTAAACTTTCTCTTTCTGACATTTTATTGCTAATGTAAATAAATGCAACAGGTTTCTGTATATTAATCTTGTAACCTGTTACCTTGCTGAATTCATTTATTACTTCTAAATGTATGTGTGGAGTCTTTAGGGTTCTCTACATAGAGTATCAAGTCATCTGCAAATAGTGACATAAAGGCAGAAATTGACAGAAATAGACTAATAGTATGAGAATTTAACACCTCACTGACATCAATGGACAAATCTTCTGACAGAAAATCAATAAGGCAACATAGATCCTTAATGACACAATAGAACAGATGAACTTAAATGATATCTACAGGAGACTACATCCAAGAAAAAAAAAGCAATCCAGAATATGCATTGTTTTCAAGGCCACATGGAACATTCTCTATAATAGAACACATACTAGATCATAAAACAAGACTCAACAAATTTTAGAGGATAAATGTTATTTAAAGCATCTTTCCTGACCACAATTGTATGAAACTAGAAATCAACTGCGGAAAGAAAAATGGGGGAAAAATTATCACATGGAGACTAAACAACATGCTACCAAAAAAATAAAAAAAGTTATTGATGAAATCAAAAAATAAATTAAAAAATACCTTGAGACAAGTGACAATGAAAAAATGACCTTACAAAGTCTATGAGATGCAGCAAAAGCAGTTATAAGAGGGATGTTTATAGTGATAAAGGCCTCACTCAAGAAACAAGAAAAATATCAAATAAACAACCTAACCTACCACCTAAAAAAGCATAAGAGAAAGAAAAACAAACAAAACACAAAGTCAGCAGAAGGAAGGAAATACTAAGGATCACAGAGGAAATAAACTAGATATTAAAAATATACAAAAGATCAATAAAACCAAGGGCTGTTTTTTTGAAAAAATAAACAAAATAGACAAACCTCTAGCCAAGCTTACCATATAGAAAAGACAAAGGACCCAAATAAACAAAACAAGAAATGGAAAAGGAGAAATAACAACCAATGCTGCATAAATACAAAAAAATTATAAGAGAATACTGTGAACAGTTACATGGCAACATATTGGACAACCTAGAAGAAATGGACAAGTTTCTAGAAACATATACACTGCCAAAATTGAGTCAAGAAGAAAAAGATAACTTTAAGACAGATCACTAGAATTGAAATAGAATATGTAATTTAAAAACACCCTTTAGTCAAAAGTCCAGGACTGAATGGCTTCACTAGGGAATTCTACCAAACATACAAAGAAGAATTTATACCTATCCTTTTCAAACTCTTCCAAAAGATTGAAGAGGAGGGAACACTCCCAAAAGCATTCTATGGAGCCACTATCTCCCTTATACTAAAACCAGAAAAGAAAATTACAGGCCAATGTCTTTGATGAACATAGGTGCAAAAATCCTCAACAAATTTTTAGCAGACCAAATACAATACATAAAAATGATCATACAGTATGATCAAGTTGGAGTCATTCCAATGTTGTAAGGATGTTTCAAAATTTGCAAATCCATCAGTGCAATACACCACATTAAAAAAAGGAAGGACAAAAACCACATGATCATTTCTTAGATGAAGAAAAAGCATTTGATAAAATTCAACATCCATTCATGATAAAATATTACCAAAGTGGGTATAAAGGGAACATATCTCAACATAATTAAAGCCATTACAACAAACCCACAGCCAACATAATACTCAATGGTGAAAAGATGAAAGAAAACCTTCACGAACAAGACAAGGATGCCCAATCTTACCACTTCAACATAGTACTGGAAGTCCTAGCCACAGCAATTAAACAAGAAAAAGAAATAAATGTATCCGAATTGGAAGGGAAGAGGTAAAACTATCACTATTTTTTACTTTTTGTCACTTTTTCATTGGCCACCCAAATGGAAAAAAAAGATAATGATTTTCCCTTTTCCCCTAACTCAGGAAGGAGGAGGGGAGGGAGTGAGAGAGAGGGAGAGATAGATTTGACGTTCATCCAAAAACCATCATGACTATGAAATACTAATAACAGAAAAGGCATATTTTAGAATATGAAGTTTTCATTCTTACACTTTACGTGTCCTAGTGTTAGTAATCATCTTTGAGAATCTGGTCATTTATCTTTTTAAAGAACTTATCATGAATTAGTTCTCAAACACTCCCCCAGTTCCCCAACTATGATGTCCTCTATAGATATACTCGACTACACCAAATTATTTATAATTTTCCTCCACTTGATAAAATTTCTCCCAGTGCATTCTGACCTGCCCCAATAAGGATATAATTTTCTTCAGACCTGCGCACATATGTTTTTTTCATTCTGGTTGAAAAATCACTTCCATTGGCTTCCTGAAAAGGAAACAATATTTCTGAGACCTTTCATTTATGAAAATATCTTAAGTCTGCCCTGATCACTTTGTGATAGTTTGGTTAGGTGTAAAAAACAAATTTGCACATCATTTTCCTAAAGAATTTGAAGACAAATTATCTGAAGTAGCTTCCTGAGCTGCACTGGGGATGTGTATTTTGATTTTAAATTTTGATTTTTGTTATGCAGCTTGCTTTTGTTTCTTTTCTTCTTTCTTTGAAAGTTTCTACTTACGAGTTCCTTCTGCTCTGAGTTTTCACAATGATATGCCATAATCATTTATCTTAATCCTTTTGTGGTCACCCCATGGACATTTAAGATTATTTTCATTTTAATTTTTACCTCATTTTCAGTTTATTTTTTTCTTTCTTGTATTTTATCATGACCATGAATCAGTGCTTTTCATAGTTGTCATTATTCTGAAAGTTCCTTACTATAGGAGTTTATATTTTTGTCATTAAACTTTTCTGGTTATCTTCATCCATTCATTTTATTATTTAGAAGCTCAGTTCATTTTATTATTTAGAAAGCTAACTTTTTTAGCCTTCAGAAAAGGCTGTATTTTCACAGATTTGGAATGTGCTAATAAAAGAAATCCATTTATTCTTTCTTCTTGTTGTTTTACTTCATGTGGGGATCAGATACTCTGCTCTGATATGATACAGAAACAGAAAGATGATGTACATATGCTGTGCTTAAATAAATTTTTGTCTCACGTGATTTTACTTTGTGAAACTAGCATTATGTTTTTCTTTTTAAAAAATCACAAGCAGATAGCAGTTACATAAATACTAACAATTTGTAGAGTTTTTTACTGCTGTCATGGTTTGTGCCAAGGTGCACTAATCACCCACCATTGCTTTGCTAACATCAGAGAAAAAGCGAATATGCCAAACAAAGCCCTAGTATTGATATAAAAATAATTTCCATACTGTGAACTCTCTGAAGGTTCTTGGGATTCTCAGGTGGCTGAGGGTACATTTTGAGTACTACTGATATTGACCTTAAATTTCATAATCAGGGCATTCATGATGAGTATATACAAATAATTTTATGACTATCATTTTTTTCTCTCAAATGTACTTTTCACTAATTGAAGCCTGAACAAAGTTTTATTAATTTATTTCCCTCTACCTTATAAATAATGTTTATTTATCTCAGATATCTTCAGTCAAAATATACAAGTTTGTTAGCTTTTACATCTTTTTAAAGATGTTTTCCTGGCTGTTTAAAGCCATGGAATGGAACCATTTACCCAGATGTCAGTGTGAGCCAGAAGTGATTGACTTTAGAGGGACAACACTGGTTCTGCACTACAGCACGTAGGAACATAAGTTCTGACATGTAAGCAAACCTTGACCAAGTGGAATAGAGCCTCAACTATATTCAGTATTCTTGAAGACGTTTTGATAGAAATACTTCTTCACAGACTTTTTTTTTTTTTCTTGTTTCAGATGTTGAACTGGAGCATGGCCATACATCCAGAAGCAGTGGAGGGTCTATGCTCTAGTTCAATAGAAGAGTGTCCACAGGGACAAAGGAAAGGACACACAATCAGAGAAGCAGGCAGTTTGCAGTTTGCATCAGCTGAGATGCTTGTAGCTTAATATATTTTTAATCTATTGCCTGGCCTTTTTCTCTCACACTTGAAATAATCCAAAACCTCAGTAAATATATTTTAATATGTAAACTATAATAAGCAGAAATGGGTTTTAAAAGGCTTAATGATACTTAAACTAATTATTTAGAAGTGCAAATTTCCACATTTATCCAAGATCATCAAGCCTCCAGGAATGACTGATTGGGCTACCCTATGTGCAATGCCATTTAAATGCAATAACTTGGAAATATTCAGTGAAATATGGTCTCTTATCTTTGCAATCTATAATTAAAATGCCAATTTTATCTCAGCAATCTATGTAAATTTACATTTAGAATGAGCAAATTAAGTTCTTATTATAGCCTGGAGTATTTATTGTTCCTTTTTATGTTTGGGCATTTTTAAGGGAAGGAGAAAGAGCATTAACGAGAAAAGCATTTGAAAAATTACCCTTATGAATTGGTAACAATATAGCAAGTATAGCTTTGAGATGACCTGTAGGTAGTTATGCAAAAACCATCATAATATTAGATGCAAGATGGCTTGTTTAAACATGGGAAAACCAATAGCATTATGAGTGAATATACCTTTTCAATGGTCATCATTTACACACTATAAAAGCAGCATCTGAGAAAATGCGTTAGTGCAAACTACAGACAGCTAGTCAGAAGATAAAATCAGCATAGGTTTCCAAAGTAACTCTATCTTCCTATTTAAGGATATTTTGCTCATGATAACAGCTGGGAAAACTCATTAAGTTACTGGAAATGAGCCTAGCTTTGCTTTTATTATCAGTTCTGTGATAAAGCCTCCTGGACAGCATGAAAGAACTGTTAAAGAAAGGGTTTTGCAGCACTCATTTTTTAGAGAGTTGCATATTTTTGCAATAACAAATGTAGTTGTAAAACACAAGATGTTTTTCATCCCCAAACTGATTGGGGGGAGGGTCTTGGAAAAGGATTTATGTTTGGTGCAATTTGCATATTTTAGGAAGATGCTTTACATATTTATATTCTCTCTTCTGCTGGTTTCTGACTAGAGTTGTTGCCAAGTCTCTTTGCCCAGTAGTAGGACTGACTGGAGGTGGAGGATGGGAATGGAGTGAGTGGTCCTTAAATCAGAGGTAAACAATTTTCCCCATAATGCAAAAGAAAATTCATGGTGAGAGGATGGTTTTGGGAAAGCAAACATTGCTATATGCAAAATGTTTTAAATTATTCTTATTGTAAAAATGAAGAAATTGAACTAAAGGGTATAATAAAATATCTATAAGAATCAATGAAGCTGGATTCAAGTTCAGTTCCCTCTGATTCTGAAGTCCACATTTTTGGCATTGCTTCACATGCACCAACTTTCTTTCTCTGTCCATAAATATCCCCAAATCTCCCTGTCACCCTGCTCCCTAACTTCCTCCTTACAAGAATGGAAATTTTTATCCTAGTTATTAATGTTACTAACTGCAGAGTCTTCATGTTACAAGTGAATTATCTTAGGATTCTTTATGGAGATACAATACTCAATAAAAATATAGGAGTTTTACAGTTATTACCCAAATATGTTTTTTAATAACATATTAAAACTGCTTTTAAAAATACCTCTGTAAATTCTCTAAAATAGAGGTATCATTAGGGGAACTTATCATAAATTATTCAAGAATTACTAAATTCTCACAATGTTGGAAACCATATGGAAAATGCAAAAATGAATCTGTAGGGGTTCAAAAAGTAATACAAATATCTCCCTGGCCCAAGAATGATATAATAAGGACTAAAATTACAGAAGAGGCTTATTATTACTATTATTATTATTATTAAGGAGAGATAAGACTTCTGTTTCTAGTAAATATGAAGTAGCCTTATTTCTCCCAGATCCTCCCGGTTATAAGTAAAAATCCCTGAACATAACACAATAATCAGATGTGGGAAGATTCTGAAGGGTGGAAAAGAGAATATGGCTGCTTAGGGCCCTCAGGACTAGAGGAAAAATAAAAAGCTGTGTTCACTGGGTTATCATTTTTCCTTCCATAGATATCTAACATGGTGCCTCAGAAGCCTCCTAATTGGAATTGCCAACAGAGGCAGAAAAAAAACAAGGTTTTAAGGAAAGTTCATTCCCCATGGACAAAGGATTTAGAAAGAGTGGTCTAACCGAACAGATAGATTTTTGTCAATATCTACCTGATTCTATCTAAATACCAATGGAAAACTTCACTCCACCACAATCAGGGTTTCAGCAGAACTGAGTGAGAGCTAATTTTCACCCCAGCACCATGACCCGTGGGGCAGGCAGCATCCTGAGTTCTCCCTGCAGTGATATCAGATGGAAGGAGCAGGCTGCTGTTCATCCACTCCCCAGTCGGTGGAAGCCAGCAGTGCTCCAATCCCCTGTAAGAGCAGCATCAGCAGAGCTGAACAGAGAGCTGCTCCTCCTTTCCCTGTCCAGTGGAAGCACTTGCTGAAGTCATGTCAATAGGGTTGACTAGGGAGCTGGTATCCCACTCACGTGTGGCAGAAACAGTCAGTGGTCTGATTACCCCACCTGTAGGGTCAGCAGAGCCCGGTGGCAGCCTTAGCTTCCAGCCCCACCTGGCAGTGGTGAGACTTCACAATACAAGGCAAAGCTCATCAACATGAGGTTCACTAACATCCCGAGTGTCCTCGGGGCTCAGTGGGAGCTGCTCTTCATCCCAACCAGCAGCATGAGGAGGGGATAATCAGCACTGTCTCCTCTCCTGGCATCAGCAGGGCATTCTGAAAAGTCAGCCCCCAGCCCCACCTGGAAATCAAGGGGATGGCAGGGGTCATGGGAGGCGGGTCTGGCTGACAACACACTCCTGCTTCCCCTCTTCTCTGGTATCAGTGGGGGTCCGGGGGGCTGAGCATTTTCCCCCACCCTATAGCAATAGGAAGTCTGAGTCAGCCCTCCATGTTCCTCTCCCTGCTGTGAATGGGGCCAAGAGGGGATACTCACATCCACCCCACTCATCTACAGGAAGCAATTTGAGTCAGTGCCCCACTTTTGCTGGGGCAGTTTTGGAAAACCTAGCAGAAAGCTAAAGATAGATAAGCACCTGTCCCTCATGCTACACCTGAGCAGGAAACTGCTAAATATGAAGATTATATAGAGTCTGCATTTTATAATAATATTATATCCAAGATGTTCAGAATATAATAAAAATAATACTTTCAGGGAGAGACAGATGGAGGGAAAAAGTAACTATTACAAAATACTCCAGAGCATTCTGTTTTTAACAAAATCTGCCTTCAAGAGAAACTACTTTAGAAGAGCGTAATCTGCTGGGGTTTTATCAGAGCCTAGTTTACCTGGAGGAAGGGAGATACCCAACAATAGCTCCTTCTTGTTGCACTTAAGGTGGGGAAAAGAAATTCCATAACTAATTAGTAACTATAGCAAAGATGTAGGATACCAGGATACAAAAGTCAATGTCTTTCTAATATAACAGAAATGAAAAGGTAGAATTTGAAATCTGAAACACATTATAACTTATATTAGCACCAAAGAATGGAATGCTTAGGTATAAATCTGACAAATTATATGCAAGATTTGTATGAGAAAAAGTACAAATTCTGATGAAAGAAATCAAAGAATCAAACAAATAGAGAGATAGCCCATGTTCATAGATAGGAAGAATCAATACTGTCAAGATATAAGTTCTTCCCAATTTCATCTGTAAGATTAAATGAAATCTCAATAAGTTATTTTGTGAAAAAACAGCAAATTGGTTATGAAATTTGTACAGAGAGGCAAAAGACCCAGAATAACCAACACAATATTGAAGGAGAAGACAAAAGTCAGAGCATTGACACTACCTACCCTCAAAACTTACTACAAAAGTGCAATAATCAAAGAATCATATTGGTGAAAGAATAGACAGATGGATTAATTTAACAGAATGGAAAGCCTAGAAATAGGTCCTATCCTCATAAATATAGTCTGATGATCTTTGACAAAAAAGAAAATGCATTATTATAGAACAAAAATTGTCTTTTCAAGAAACAGTGCTGGAAAAATGAGATATCCACATGCAAAAAAAGAAAAAAAAATCTAAACACAAACATTACATCTTTTACAAAAATTTATTCCAAATAGATGATAGATCTAAATATAAATGCTAAATTATAAAACATTTGGAAGATAACATAGGAGAAAACCTAACTGGCCTTGTGTTCAGTGATGACTTTTTAGATATCACACCAAAGGGACAGTCTATTAAGGAAATAATTGAAAAGTTGGACTTCATTCAAATTAAAGCCATAGCCTGTTTTATGCAGCTGTTCAACAAGGATTCAGATTACAGGAGACCAGGAGGGAACACCAGTATTATTAGCTGGTGCATGCTGATGTCAGGCTAAATCATGCTTTCCATTTTTCTTGTAGGATGATATCTATGAGAAATTTTTAAACCACAACTATTAATTCTAGGAAAATGTCACCTTGTGGCTTCTTGGTGCACACACCTTTGTGAGCTAGTTCATCAATGGAAGGTTCCTAATCCTTTAACCAGCAAGTTTTCATGAGATTTTCCTGAATTTAGAATTGAATTCACAATATTAGCCATTGTGTTTTTGAAATATCTTGTAAACATTTAGCTAATATTGGGGGCTTTCAGTTGAATAAATAAGTTACATCTCTTACATCAAGAAAAAAAAACATTTGCAGTTGTACAAGGGATTGATTTATGATCATTTACCAATAATAATGGACATTAATTTAAAAAAAAAAAAAAAAAAAAACTTCTGCCCTGTGTAAAACAATGTCAAGAAAATGAGAAGACAAGCCACAGACTAGGAAAAATATATTTGCAGAAGTACATCTGATACAATTATTTTATTTCTATATAACAGAAAACACTGTTGAAAATAACCTTCTAAAAATGATATCCTTGCCAAAGCACAAACCATGTCAATGATCTAGGAAGAAATCTATCAAACAGGATAGTATTTCTTTACATAATGGTAACAAACATCATTGGGAAATCACAAATGCTTGATAACTAAGTGGACAAAGACACAATTATGTATTGGATACAATTTATTTTTAAAACAAATGTTTAAAGTCCTTATTGAATTTGATACAATATTGCGTCTGTTTTATGTTTTTCTTTTTTTTGGCCCTGAAGCATGTGGGATCTTAGCTCCTCCACAAGGGATTGAACCCACACCCCCTGCACTGGAAGGGGAAGTCCCATGGGTACAATTTATATTCTCATCACTTTGGAAGGATTGTTCGGCACTATCTATGTAGTTGATATACACACACCCAGTGAGTCAGTAATTCCACTTCTAGGTATGTATCCAATAGAAATGCATGCAGCATATGTGTACCCCAATGCAGGGACATAAATGCTCATAGTGGCATTATAATAGCCCCATATTGGAAATACCCTAAGGCATTTCCGAAGTTGAGTGGATACATAATGTTAGTAATAATGCTACAAGAATACAGTATATAGCTGTAAAAATAAATGAATCAGAGTTATATATACAAAGACAAAAATAAATTTTCACAAACATAACATTGAATACAAGTCAAACAATGCATACTCTAGTTTTCCACATATATAAAATTTTAAAGAATAAGATATGATCTAAATTTTATAAATCTAGGATAATGAGTGCCTTTGGGGAAGAGGGTGAGAATGTTATTAGGAGAGGACACAAGTAGGAGAAGTGGCATTTGGTCTATTTCTTGATTTTGCTGCTGCTTCGCTATATTCATTTTGTGAGATTTCATTTTTGTGAGCTGAACTTTTTAGCTCATGAACTTTTCAGTATGTGTTGTTATACACCAATAAAGATGTTCAAAATAAGTAGAATGAAAACCTTAGTGTTTATATACTTAATTAAACTCATAAATACATATAACAAGGTCTCTGTTTAAGCCTGCAGGGTTAAGAAATGAAGATTTTTTCTCAAACTGAATAACTTGAAGAAAGAATTGCAAAACTTCTAAGATGTTGTCTAGTCTTTTCTGAAGCTGAGAGGATTCCTCAACCACTTGTGTGTTTTGAGGATGTATAAGTGAACAGATGGGAAATATTTTTACTTTTTCATAGATTCAGGTCTTTGTACATAGGTTCTTATGTACTTAATAATTTAGAAAATGATTGAAGGTTAAAAGAATACTTGAAAGTATTAGGGCTAAGAAATATCCCCAAGTAATTTTTATTGGCTTTGACCAAAGAAAAAATAAAAAGTTATTTTATTGAATAAAGTTTTTAGTAAGTTTAAAATGAACAATGGCTTAAAACTATTTTCTCTGTCTTTTTATTTTCTTTTTTAAGTCTGCTGCCTGACTGGTTGTAATTTGGAATATAGTTGTACTTTTTTAAGTTGTCACTCATGCTGTAAATCTCAGTATCTCTAGAATAATTTAAGAAAAAAGAAAGAGACATGTCATGCTATTGATTCTTTTACAAAAAATTAGCTCTGTCTCATCCCATAGCATTCCAGAGATGCTCAGAAAGCTGTGGTTGTAAAGTCCTGGAGAAAAGAAGATCCTCCCTTTCACTTGGTTCTTCCTTTTTACCCTGTTGTCTCTCTGTTAACTACCAATCATATGAACCAAATCCCCTTCTATTGAGAAATTTTGAAATTTAATATTTGGCTGTGGAAAACTATGGGGGACATTAAGAAGACAGAAATAAAGCAGAGTTAGTCTGCACTTTATGTATCTCTATAACTTTTCAAATATTTTTGAAAAGTTTTTAATAGAAAAATAGAAAGAAGATCCTTGTAGACAACAACCCATTTAGATAGATAGATAGATAGGTAAATAGATTACATCTTGTAACCACAGAGACTTGAATTGAAATCTCAATTCTGCCATTTTCTATTTGTCAGTTTTGGACAAGTTACATAATCTCTGTTCTCTTTCTTTTTCTAGATATATAGGTAGGTAGATAGATGATCAATATGTATGTATATATGTATATGTGTATATATAGATATATGTATATGTGTATATACATAGTTGGGTTGACTAAATAGTAGATAGAGAAGCCTTTAAAGTTTTGATCAGTTAAGTCTAGAATACATCCAGCTGCATGAAACTGAAATTCAGATGAGGTGCCTTAATCATTTAGAGTTTTATTTTCTTTTCACATATCATTAGTAGTTTCAATGTTGCCAGTCCAGGAATAAATGTATGGTTCTTCCCCAAGCTCTGCTACATTTTTCTTCAGCTATATACAGTAGGTTATTTTTACCTTTATGGTCACACAATAATTGCTCCATCTCTAGGCAAAAAGAAGCAACAGGGGAAGAAATCAATGATTGCTTGATACATTATTAGACAGACCCTTTTCATCAAAATAACTAAGGTGCTTCTCAAAGCAACTACTAGGATACATAATCACCCGTACTCTTATTTTAACTAGGACATTACTTCCTTAAGCTAAATTGTTTAATAAGGAACAATAGAAGAATGCTTATTTTCAAACAACTGGCAGTGTTTAGCACACCTCTACCTTTATGACAAACACAAATGCCCACTGCCACCCTTCTTCCCGTAAACAGAACAAAGTCACTCTAACCCCAGCAACAACAACACTCAAGTTTAATCCAGGTGCTGCATATCGCCTGAAATACAAGGACTCTGGATGCTGGGAGAACTTTCTTTTCATTATTCTCGAAGTCACCAAGGCTGTTCATAGTTTATTTTTTCTCCCATCAAACATGTGGTAGGATTTTACTTCCCCACTCAGACTTAGCTGTGACCAAAGACATGTGAGTGAATGGAGCATCACTTCTGGGTTAAAGCTCTAAGAGGCAGCACTGTGCACTCATTTTCCCTCTGTGCAGCAAGACAGAACTTTCAAGAAGGTGTTCCTTCCTCAGCCTAGATCTAAAAGGAGATGAGGTGGAGCAGAGTTCCCAGGTGTTTGTGCTGTGTGTATAACAAAAGAAAGAAACACTTTTTCTTCTTTTAGGCCACAGAGTCTCAGGAATTGTTTGCTACTTGATTAATTTAGAAGCTGACTCTTAAAGAACTCTGTTTCTATAATAGAAGCCTAAAATGTGAAGCTCTGGATTAGTGCTCAGTTGGGAGGTGAAGAAGAAATCTTTTTTGGAGGCTGGCAAGATGGGGATCCTTTCATGCAGTGAGAAACATTTGATAAAACACTTGCCTGAGATATCTTTGGAGGCAGATAATGTTCTCAACGAACTTGTAGCTTTAAAAGAAGACGTTGAACAAACAGAACAGACAAGGTGTGAGTTGATTACTATAAGTTGTAATTGGAGAGAAGCCATAAGAAATGAGCTCAGAGGAGAGATGGCTAGTTTGTAGGAAAGAATGAAAGAGATTAGAGCAAGTTAAAAATGTGCAGAATTACAGGACTGCATATGCCAATTATATTTTTAACAATTAACCTATGAAAAACAAACCTAAAGAGAGCTTTGAGTGGTAAAGGCTGATAAAATCATGTTTTGCAGGCCAAGATTGAGGAGCTCCATTCCTCCCAGGTCCTCCTTCTTAATGAATAAAAAGCCCTGGATATAAGGCAATAAGCCATTATGGGAAGACTCCGACATGTGGAAAGAAAGGCAGATAGGCTCTCTTGGGTTCTGGGGCTTGAGAAATGACACAGTGGTGAGTTCCTTGGGTTTCCCTATTGCTTTCTATGTATCCCAGAAAGGATGCTGCAACAGCTTCCATACTGGAACTACCAAGAGGCACATATGCAAAAACTTCCATGAACGCCTAGCCCACTGGCCAAAGGACTGGGAAGATGGTGGAGAAGAAGAACAGAAAACTTTTTGGAAATATCTAACTCAAACCAAGCAACAATGGAAAAAACTGCCCTTTCAGTAGTTTTTGTGAAGTCAAATGAAGAGCTGAGTTTTCATCCCAAAACCCTGCCCCATGGAACAGTTGGCAGTCATTGTTCTGATTCTCTCACACAGTGGTGTGTGAAGGACCCCAAAAAAGATGAATATGAACTAAAATATGAAAGGAGAAATAAATCCACAGTTACAGTAAGAGGCTTCAGCACTCCACCCTAAACATTTAAAGGGACTTCTAGATAGAAAACAGGCAAGGATTTAGAACACTTGACAGCACAAGTCAACCAACAGGATATAAACACACATATAAGACACTCCATCCAACCAGAGAGGGCACATGTTTTTTCAAAAGTCTATGGAACATTTACCAAGATAGACCATAAAATAATTCCAAGAGGTCTACCAAAAAATTCCTAGAGCTAATAAGGCAATTTGGTAAGTTTGCAGGATATAAACTCAACACATGGAAAACAATCACAGTTCTATCTATAAATAGCAAACATATGGCAACTGAAATAAAAAGACAATACAATTTATAATTGCTTGCAAGAAAATGAAATACATAGATATAAAACTATCATATCATGTGCATGATCTATATACTAAGAATTATAAAGAAACAATGATACAAGTCACAGGAGACATAAATAAATGGAGAGACATATCATTTTTATGGAGTGGAAGACTCAACATAGCAAAGGTGCCAGTCCTCTCCAAATTGCTCTATAGTGTTAATGCAATTATGGTAAAAATCCCAGCAAGGTTATTATAGACATACTCTAAAATGTATATGGAAAAACCCATATTCTAAAATAGATAAAACCAGTTAGATAAATAAGAATATTTTTATTCTTGGCAGAAATTTTCTAACAGAAATCACTCTACTGTAACTTAAAAGTTAATATATAGGAACAATCATCAATAGGAAGACAGTGGAACTCACCAAAAAAGATACCCCACATCCAAAGACAAAGGAGAAACCACAATGAGATGGTAGGAAGGCCACAATCATAATAAAATCAAATCCCATAACCGCTGGGTGGGTGACTCACAAACTGGAGAGCAATTATACCACAGAACTCCATCCACTGGAGTAAAGTTTCTGAGCCTCACATCAGGCTTCCCAACCTGGGGGTCCAGCAATGGGAGGAGGAATTCCCAGAGAATCAACTTTGAAGACTAGTGGGATTTGATTGCAGGACTTCAACAGGACTGGGAGAAACAGAGGCTCCACTCTTGGAGGGTATACACAAAGTAGTGTGCACATCAGGACCCAAAGGGAAGGAGCAGTGACCCCATAGGGGACTAAACCAGACCTACCTGCTGGCTTTGGAGGGTCTTTTGAAGAGGCGGGGGGAAGCTGCAGCTCACCACAGGGACAAGGACACTGACAGCAGAAGTTCTGTGAAATGCTCATTAGTGTGAGCCCTCCCGGAGTCTGCCATTAGCCCCACCAAAGAGACTCTAGGCTCCAGTTCTGGGTCACCTGAGGCCAAAAAACCACAAGGGAGGGACGTCAGCCCCACCAATCAGCACACAATTGGATTAAAGTTTTACTGAGCTGTGCCCACCAGAGCAACACCCAGCTCTACCCACCACCAGTCCCTCCATCAGGAAGCATGCACAAGGCTTTGAGATAGCCTCATCCACTAGAGGGCAGACAGCAGAAGGAAGAAGAACTAAAATCCTGCAGCCCGTGGAAAAAAACCCCACATTCACAGAAAGATAGACAAAATGAAAAGGCTGAAGACTATGTACCAGATGAAGGAACAAGATAAAACCCCAGAAAAAAAAAAACTAAATGGAGATAGGCAACCTTCCAGAAAAAGAATTCAGAATAATGATAGTGAAGAGGATCCAGGACCTCGGAAAAAGAATGGAGGCAAACATCAAGAAGATGCAAGAAATGTTTAACAAAGACCTAGAAGAATTTAAGAACAAACACCTAGAAGAATTAAAGAACAAATGGATATGAAAATTAAATAACTGAAATGAAAACTACACTAGAAGGAATCAATAGCAGAATAACTGAGGCAGAAGAATGGATAAGTGACCTGGAAGACAGAATGGTGGAATTCACTGCCTCAGAACAGAATAAAGAAAAAGGAATGAAAAGAAATGAAGAGAGAATAAAAGACCTCTGGGATAACATTAAATGAACCAACATTCACATTATAGGGGTCCCAGAAAGAGAAGAGAGAAAGAAAGGACCCAAGAAAATATTTGAAGACATTATAGTCAAAACTTCCCTAACATGAGAAGGGAAATAGACATCCAAGTCCAGGAAATGCAGAGAGTACCGGGCAGGATATACCCAAGGAAAAACACGACAAGACACACAGTAATGAAATTGAAAATAAATTAAAGACAAAGAAAAATTATTAAAAGTAACACATGAAAAAACACAAATAACATACAAGGGGACTTCCATAAAGTTAACAGCTGATTTCTCAGCAGAAACTCTGCAAGCCAGAAGGGACTGGCACGATATATTTAAGGTGATGAAAGGGAAGAACCAACAACCAAGATTACTCTAACCTGCAAGGATCTCATTCAGATTCGACGGAGAAATCAAAAGCTTTACAGGCAAGCAAAAGCTAAGATTTTCAGCACCACCAAACCAGCTCTACAACAAATGCTAAAGGAACTTCTCTAAGTTGGAAACACAAGAGGAGAAAAGGAACTACAAAAACAAACCCAACACAATTAAGGAAATGGTAATAGGAACACACATATTGATAATTACCTTAAATGTGAATGGATTAAATGATCTAAAAAAAAGACACAGGCTTACTGAATGGATACAAAAACAGGACCCAAATATATGCTGTCTACAAGAGACCCACTTCAGACTTAGGGACATATACAGACTGAAAGTGAGGGGAAGGAAAAATATATTCCATGCAAATGGAAATCAAAAGAAAGCTGGAGTAACAATACTCATATCAGATAAAATAGACATTAAAATAAAGAATGTTACAAAAGTGAAGGAAGGGCACTACATAATGATCAAAGAATCAATCCAAGAAGAAGATATAACAATTATAAATATATATGCACCCAACATAGGAACACCTCAATACATAAGGCAAGAGCTAACAGCTTTAAAAGAGGAAATTGACAGCAACCCAATAATAGTGGGGGACTTTAACACCTCACATACACCAATGGACAGATCATCCAAACAGAAAATTAATAAGGAAACACCAGCTTTAAATGACACAATAGAAAAGATAGATTTAATTGATATTTACAAGACATTCCATCCAAAAACAACAGAATACACTTTCTTCTCAAGTGCATATGGAATATTCTCTAGGATAGATCACATCTAGGGTCACAAATCAAGCCTCAGTAAACTTAAGAAAATTAAAACATATCAAGCATCTTTTTGACCACAACACTATGAGATTAGAAATAAATTACACGGGAAAAATGTAAAAAACACAAACACATGGGGGGTAAACAATATGATACTAAATAATGAAGAGATCACTAAAGAACTCAAAGAGGAAATCAAGAAAACCTAGAGACGAATGACAATGAAAATATGATCCAAAACCTATGGGATGCAACAAAAGCAGTTTTAAGAGGGAAGTATATAGCTATACAAGACTACCTCAAGAAACAAGAAAAATCTCACATAAACAATCTAACCTTAATCCTAAAGGAACTAGAGAAAGAAGAACAAAAAAACCCCAAAAGTTAGCAGAAGGGAAGAAATCATGAAAATCAGATCAGAAATAAATAAAAAAAGAAATGAAAGAAATGATAACAAAGGTCAATAAAACTAAAAGCTCCTTCACTGAGAAGGTAAACAAATTGACAAACCATTAGCCAGACTCATCAAGAAGAAAAGGGAGAAGACTCAGATCAACAGAATTAGAAATTAAAAAGAAGTAACAACTGACTCTTCAGAAATACAAAGGATCATGAGAGACTACTACAAGCAACTATACGCCAATAAAATGGACAACCTGGAAGAAATGGACAAATTCTTAGAAAAGACTGAATCAGGAAGAAATAGAAAATATAAACAGACCAATCACAAGCACTGAAATGAAACTGTGATTAAAGTTCTTCCAACAAACAAAAGCCCAGGACCAAATGGCTTCACAGGTGAATTCTATCAAACATTTAGAGAAGAGCTAACACCTATCCTTCTGAAACTCTTCCAAAATATTGCAGAGGGAGGAACACTCCCAAATTCATTCTATAAGGCTACCATCATCCTGATACCAAAACCAGACAGAGATGTCACGAAAAAGAAAACTACAGGCCAATATCACTGATGAACATAGATGTAAGAATCCTCAACAAAATATTAGGAAACATAATCCAATAGCACATTAAAAGGATCATACACCATAATCAAGTGGGATTTATCCCAGGGATGCAAGGATTCTTCAATATATGCAAATCAATCAATATGATACACCATATTAACAAATTGAAGGAGAAAAACCATATGTTCATCTCAATAGATGCAGAAAAACTTTCAACAATATTTTACACCCATTTATAATAAAAACTCCTCAGAAAGTAGGAACAGAGGTAACTTACCTCAATATAATAAAAGCCATATATGAAAAACCCACAGACAACATTGTTCTCTATGGTGAAAAACTGAAAACATTTCCACTAAGATCAGGAACAAGACAATGTTGCCCACTCTCCCCACTATTATTATTCAACATAGTTTTTGAAATTTTAGCCATTCTCACGAGTATTATTCACATATTTTTGAAAAGCCTACCCACAGCAATCAGAGAAGAGAAAGAAATAAAAGGTTTCAATTTGGAAAAGAAGAAGTAAAATTGTCACAGTTTGCAGATGACATGCTAATATATATAGATACTCCTAAAAATGCCACCAAACAATTACTAGAGCTAATCAATGAAATTGGTAAAGTTGCAGGATACAAAATTAATGCACAGAAATTCCTTGCATTCGTATATACTAACAATGAAAGATCAGAAAGAGAAATTAAGGAAACAATCCATTAACCATTGCAACGAAAAGAATAAAATACCTAGGAATAAACCTACATAAGTAGATAAAAGACCTGTACTCATAAAACAATAAGACACTGATGAAAGAAATCAAAGATGACACAAACAGATGGAGATATATACCATGTTCTTGGATTGGAAAAATCAATATTTTGAAAATCACTATACTACCCAAAACAATCTACAGATTCAATGCAATCCCTATCATATTACCAATGGCACTTTTATAGAACTAGAATTTTAAAAAATCTTAAAATATTTATGGAATCACAAAAGACTCCAAATAGCCAAAGCAATCTTTAGGGAAAAAAAAATGCATCTTGAGGAATCAGGCTCCCGGACTTCACACTATACTACAAAGCTACAGTAATGAAGACAATATTGTACTGGCCCCAAAACAGAAAAAATAGATCAATGGAACTGGATAGAAAGCCCAGAGATAAACCCATGATCATATGGTCACCTTATTTTTGATAAAGGAGGCAAGAATATACAATCAAGAAAAGACAGCCTCTTCAATAATGGTGCTGGGGAGACTGGACAGCTACATGTAAAAGAATGAAATTAGAACACTCCCTAACACCTTACACAAAAATAAACTCAAAATGGATTAAAGACCTAAATGTCAGGCCAGACACTATAAAACTCTTAGAGGAAAACATAGACAGAACACTCTATGACATAAATCACAGCAAGATCCTTTTTGATTCACCTTCTAGAGTGACGGAAATAAAAACAAAAATAAACAAATGGCACCTAATGAAACTTCAAAGCTTTTACACAGCCAAGGAAAACATAAACAAGACAAAAAGACAACCCTCAGAATGGGAGAACATATTTGCAAATGAAGCAACTGACAAAGGATTAATTACCAATTTTTACAAGCAACACATGCAGCTCAATATCTAAAAAACAAAAAGCCCAATCCATAAATGGGCTGAAGATCTAAACAGACATTTCTCCAAAGAAGATATACAGATTGCCAACAAACGCATGAAATGATGCTCAACATCACTAATTATTAGAGAAATGCAAATCAAAACTACAATGAGGTATCACCTCACACCAGTCCTAATGGCCATCTTCAAAAAAATCTACAAACATTAAATGTTGGAGAGGGTTTGGAGGAAAGGGAACACTCTTGTACTGTTGGTGGGAATGTAAAGTGATATAGCCACTATGGAAACAGTATGGAGCTCCTTAAAAAACTAAAAATAGAACTATCATATGACCCAACAATCCCACTACTGGGCATATGCTCTGAGAAAACCTTAATTCAGAAAGAGTCCTCTACCACAATGTTCACTGCAGGTCTATTTACAATCGACAGGTCATGGAAGCAACCTAAATGTCCATCAACAAATGAATGGATGAAGAAGTGGCACATATATACAATGGAATATTACTCAGCCATAAAAAGAAACGAAATTGAGTTATTTTTAGTGAGGTGGATGGACCTAGAGACTGTCATGCAGAGTGAAGTAAGTCAGAAAGAGAAAAACAAATACCGTATGCTAACAAAAATATATGGAATCTGAAAAAAAAAAAAAAAAAGAAAGTTTCCAAAGAACCTAGGGGCAGGACAGGCATAAAGACACAGATGTAGAGAATGGACTTGAGGACATGGGGAGGGGAAAGCCTAACCTGGGACGAAGTGAGAGAGTGGCCATTATGGACATAAATACATTACCCAATGTTAAAAGATAGCTAGTGGGAAGCAGCTGCATAGCACAGGTAGATCAGCCTTGTGTTTTATGACCACGTAGAGAGGTGGGATAGGGAGGATTAAAGGGAGACACAAGAGGGAGGAGATATGGGGATATATGTATATGTATATCTGATTGACTTTGTTATAAAGTAGAAACTAACACACCATTGTAAAGCAATTATACTCCAATAAACGTGTTAAAAAAAAAGATTCTAGGGAAGATGCATGTGGTTATCTCATGAATATGTCTATGAAAGCAAAATTAATAAAAATAAAGTCCTTTAAAGAAAGCAATAGTGTTCTAACTATCTTTAGTTTTTGATAATTGCATGACATCGATTAGGTATGGATTTTACTCACGTGAAAACACAATACTCCCCAATTATTATATTTATACTCGATAAGTATGATGTATCTAGATCTTTAATTGAAATTAACTGAGTGAAAGTATGAAGAAAAGTGTTAAGGGATGGTGAAATTTAATAAACATGAATTTTTTAACTTGACAAGTTGGTTAGGTTCTAAAAAGCTACTTTGTAAAGATCCCTCTCCAATAAAGTTCAGAAGTTTGCAATTAAATAAAATGTTAGCAAATATCTGCCCTCTAGGATAAAGATGAGAGAATTTTGGTCATCTGTTCATTTACTTTTTCCAAATGAGCAAGCATAAATATTTTCCTTCCTCTTACTTGAAAGCAAAAGGAGAATATAAGTTGAAAATGACTTTATAATAAGAGTGGATATAAATGAGTCACTCTCTGGGCACCAGAATGAGTTCCAGAAAGATGGAAACGTTTTTGTATTTGTTATAATAGCTCATAATAGGTATTGAACTTAGTAGTTCTTGAATTTATTTACATATGCAATATTTCATCTATTGATATAACAGCATCTTTTGAGTATGTTCCAAAAAATCACGCAAGTCATGAATGTCAACATATTTCCCATTCTTGTAGAATTCAGAAACTAGTGATGAGACTGATAATCAAGTAACTATAAAACCATAGTTTTATAGCTGTGTTAGTTGAGATAAGTGCCAGCATAGGAATTTCTCTAGTTGGCATGAATTTGTTCTCTTCCCTTTATTGGATCTTCCTTTTGACATTGAGGAGCTGGGAGGGAAGGATCAGCTCAGGAGACATAGAGAATGGAGGAATAAAGTGATTAATTACCAGTTTTCTGGCCCTTTCTCTGGAACAAATGTAAATGTTAAATTTTGAATGTATATAATTATTTGTTATTCATTTATTTAGCAAATATCTATGGAGCACTTATCTTGAGAGAGATATTCCACTATTATTAACAAATTCATTCTCAAAAATCTTATTTATTTATTCCAGGTCATTATTCTTGTCCTCAAAGCATTATATCTTGAAAGTTGATATAAAGAGGTATTGATAGGTATGGATATGCCAACAAAGTCGACAACTTAGAAGAAATGGACAAGTTTCTAGAAACATACAGCTCACCAAAACTGAATCAAAATGGAATAATTTGAACAGATTGATCACTAGAAGTGAAATGGAATGTGTGATTAAAAACAAACAAAATCCTCCTTAGAAATGAAAGTCCAGGAGCAGATGGTTTCACTGGAGAATTCTACCAAACATACAAAGAACTTACAATCATCCTTCTCAAACTCTTCCAAAAGGTTGAAAACATAAAATATCTCCCAAAGACCATCACCCTGACACCAAAACCAAAGATATTACCAAAAAAGAAAATTACAGGCTGATATAAGTATGCATAGGGCTTTTTATGTGAACACTAATGCCATTAATCAGACAAAATTAAAATTTGAATTTTTCTGAAAGTTTTGGGAAATGCACTGTTAACATGTTAACTTTAAGAGTGCCAGTGATCTTGATTAAATAGGATAAAACTAATGTTTGGTGTACACCTATTATGTTCAAACTTTCATGCCCAGTGCTTTAGATTCAGTCCTCTGATAGTGGTATAGATAGCTGCATTTTAAAGATGAATGAGTTTATCTGATTTGATGTATAACTTTACTGACACACAGGAAGAAAGGGACAGAGTAAGAAACCAGACTAGGGGCTTGCTGCGTGTACATTACACTGTTTCCATTAAACCACGGACACTGAAACTTATTCTGAAGGTCAAGTATATGTCTTGTTTTTGCTATTCTTTCACCTATCTCTCTTAACCTCCATGAGGACTCTATGTGGAAAACAGTATTTTAACAACTTTCCAGAAATCACTGCTCAAAAGCATTTACTAAACATTTGTTATATCTTAGACAGACCTCTCTTTAAACCTAGGTTTGCTGAAACCCTCGTTAAACCTGACCTTTGGCAAAAGAATATCAAAGGAAACTGATTCACAGGACCAGAGTGGACAAATCTACAGTCCTGGGTAAACTCCATAACTCCCAGCCCCTGTATGTGTCAAATATATAAGCAAAGTTGGACAAAAAAAAATTTTTTAAAAAGCAAAGTTGGACAAAAAATAATTTAAAACAATCTCTCCAATAATAGCATCAGGTCTCTGCAAAAGAAAAAAATATTTATTGATCACTCTTTAGCTGACCAGAATATTTGGTAATAAAAAGATTTTGAAGTGAAGACAAACATAAGCAAGTAAATATAAATTGTAAAATATTTACCCCAAAAAATAAATAAATAAAAGAAAGGAAAGAAGCATTATCATGTAATTCTGACAAATCAGACACAATTGTTAAATGACCCATGATTCTTTCTGTTCTTCTTGTGATGTGATTAGGTACACAACATTCCTTGAATTTTACCCCTTATTATTTTGAATTCATTTTCTTATCTCTTCAGCAAGTCACTCTTTGTTGAATGAATATTCTGAGTGTTCTGACATGTACCACTTAGAACTTATTTTGTGCTATCATTAGAGGAAGGCTTAAATCTTGTGGCTTAATAACCCAAATAGGCATTGATATGAGCTTTCACTGCAATTATATTTCTCTCAGTTATGAACAGTGGAGCATCTGTGTACCACCTGTTCAGGAAAATGTTGAAAGGTGTGTGGACATGTCCTTCCCTTGCCCATCAAGCCATATCTTTCAGGAAGAAAAACAAACAAAAATCCCCATTGAAGCTAGAGTCGTTTGTGCTCAGCACTGGTGACTGATGCCCAGTAGGGGTCCTGAGCCACAAGTGAGATTCACTTCCTCCTCATGCCTTTGGATTTCAATTTTCTTCTGACAAATTTAATCGAACTGCATTTAACCACAAAGCCATGTAATTAAGAAATAATTTCCTTTCAGTGAGGTCACACAGCACAGTGGAAAGGACCCTGATTTTATAGTCTGTGGAGCCTAATTTGGAAAGTGGCCATTTTCACACATTAGGTATGTGACCTGTGATTTAACCTACCTGTACCTCAGCCAATTCACTCAACTCAACAAATACCTAATGACAACCTAAGGTGGTCTTACCTGTTATAGATATCAGAGAATCAAAGAAGAGCGTAGAGAAGTCCCTGCTCTGAAAGGCTTCAAACATCAGTAGGAGAGGTTAGATTTTTAAACGGAAATGTGCCATGCATTGTAAAATTTAATACTGCATAATTGTGTATAGAGAGGTTTAGCAGAATTTAGGAATGTGTCTACCCAAAAGAATGAAGAGAATTTTCACAGATTTATGACCACTTGAACTAAATGATGAAAGTGAATATTGGGTGGACTCAGGAAAGAAGGCAGTGTGAGCAGAGAAATTGTATGCTGAGACATCTTTAAGGAGATTGGTTTGGCTGGAGGATGGGGTCCTTTGGGAATGGGGGAGGGGGAGGAAGGAGACAGGGTGTGTGAGAGGGGCAGGAATGGGATGATGGAGTACTTTCCATGTCAGACTCAAGAGGGGGTGTGACATGTTGCTCTATAAGCTTTCAGGAGCCAGAGAAGACATGGGTGGGATCATGCATGAAGGCATAGTGTTCTTGAACAGGAAATGGGCACATTTCCTTGAGAATAGAGAGGAGGTGAAAAGGATAACTGTAGCTGCTAGAACATCTATTATACATGCTTAGGGATAGGAGGTTGAGCGAACTTAGACATATTGGCTCCAATTTCCTCTGTGAAAGAGATGGCATGACCATTATCCAGAGACAGAGACAGAGAGAGACAGGTGGGGTGCACATAGGGTTGATTGAGAAAAAGAACTAAGGCTCAGGATGGTACGATCGGGAACAGCAAACTAGTGCTGCTCACTGTCTAAAGGCATGCAGGGCCAGCTGAGGGTGCTGATAAAGGACTGATGATGGTAATGACCTGTATAGTTTCCTCCAGCAGTGATCGGACACCAAGTTTTAAGAAGGAAAGGGCATTTTCAACACATCCAAAGCTGCCTTGAATAGCTCCAGCTTAGTAGAAGTATTTTCTTCCTGTTAGAGTAGTTATTTCTGTTTGTAGGTCTGAATAATTCTGTGCTTATTCTTGAAGTTCAGTGGACAGCTCATAGTATTAAATATTGAAATGGTTGATCAGGGAATAGATGGATGTACTTTAAATTTTAGATCAAACTATTCTTTTGTTTTAGCAGAAAAATTCTGTAGTATGCTTTAAAAAGCATATTATCTTGTATTCATTGGTTTTGTTATTTAAAAACTTAAATTTAACTTGGATTGACCTTACATTCCATTTAAAATATTCTCTCCTTGTTTTTTCGTCTTTTGTTTATTTCTCTTATTCAACAAAATTAACTCAAGTCATGAGAGTTGAGTTTCAGCTTTTGTCTAGTTTGTCTCCTAATGTTTCTAAGTTATTTCTACTCATGGTTTGCTTAGTTCTCAAATTATTTTCTTACCAATATAATTTCCTTTTAAATTTTCTTACGATGTTTTACCTTTTCATCTTTGTTTTTACCTAATTCATGTCTTTTAAAGTACTTCTAAATTGAAAAGGACTTACTGAGACTCTTCTTTTACTTGGAGCGTATTTTTTAAAGAATGGATCCGTTAATTTTTGTGTGCCTGTTAATCTGCTTTCATTTTTGGCTGTAATATATGTGCATAATTAAGAAGCTGCTTCTTTTAATCTTGTTCAAACTTAATGTTGGCAGCTCCTTCTTGACATTTTATGTACTTTTATAAGCTCCTCCTCATTTTGCTGAGTCCTGTTCTACTTCCAACTGCAATTTGACAGTTAGGCACCAATTCTAGGGCCTGATATTTGTCAAGAATGGGTGGAAGTGTGGGTTTTTCCCAGCTGCTGTCTTTGCAATTTGTTAGAAAAATGGGTTTGGAATCCTCTGGTGATTTAGATAAATGTCCTGCCTCACAGTGACTTCATCTCCTTATGGAGCATCCTCTTCCTGCAAAAGGTTGCTTTGGACCTTGAGTCATTTCAATCACTTAATATAAATAAAGCTCAGTCATCTTTCTGAGTGTTTCCAAGGTTTCTTTGGGCTTCGATTTTGTATAAGCTTTCCCTGATCTGCACACTTTCCCCTCAGTTTGCTTCTCTTCCCATAGAAGAAGAATAAAGACATCTTGAGAACTGTCACAAGAACAGTAACTGGAGACATGGGAACAAGCTTTTGCCTGAATCTTTTGCTTGTCTCCTCAGCTAAAAATTCTCATTTTGTACCAGAGCTGCTTTTGGGCTGGAGGTTGAGGATGTTAAGAATAAATGTCATTGCTGGACTTACCTATGAATTATGAGTTCTGTTTTGTGTTTGAGATGAAGCAGGAGGGATCTCAAAGTTTGAGGAAACTCCCTTTGAGAAGAATTTTCTGTGTTAGAGTATTGTCTGTGTTCCTGGATCCTTTATTTTTTTTTGAGGAGTCTGTTGTCAGTTCAATTGTGTCCCTCCAAAAAGATATGTTGAAGTCCTAACCTCCTGTACCTGTGACTATGACCTTGTTTGGAAATAGGGTCTTTGCAGGTCATCAAGCAATCAAGTTAAGATGAGCTCACACTGGATTAGGGTGGCCCAGAGTCCAGTAAATGTTGTGCTCACAATGAGAGAGAGATTTGGAGAACACAGGGATAAGACAACCATGGAAAATGGAGCCCAAAATTGGAGTGATGCTACCATAAACCAAGAAACTCATGGAGCCACCAGAAACTGGGAGAAGCAAGGAAGGATTCTTCCTTAGAAGCTTTCAGAAGGAACATGGCCTTGCCAACATTTTGATTTTGGACTTCTAACCTTCAGAACTGTGAGAAAATGAATTTCTGCTGTTTTTTTCCCCTTGTTGATGATCATTGTTATAGCAGCCTTTGGAAAACAATGTGATCCAGGTGGTTTCCCAGGAGTGGAACACAACGCCGGTCATGTTGAAAACTTGAGCTCAGTAACATCAACACCAATGTTTCAAGTCTGACCCTGTAATTTCCTCACTATGGATGAACTTGAATAACTAATATGACTCCATTAAGGCTGTTTCTATAAAATGGAAATAGCCATCCCAGGTCATAAATATTAAGAGAATGAATGTAAAGTGATGAGGACTATGCCTGATTTCCTCAAGAATGCACTACATAAAAGGCCCACAGCTTCAGATGGGATTAGCAAGGCCTCACCCCCAAAATATTATGAAAATTAAATGAAATAAATGCTGAGGATACTCCCATCACATAATATTTCTGTAGATTCCCTGAATTTTAGCCTTAAAATTACAATTACAATCTCTAAAATTACAATTACAGGACTTTTCTGCATTTATTAAACAGTTATGTAATGTGCATCTACCATGTGTCAGACACAATACTCTGCACAAGTAAAGCAATAGTAGATTTAACAAACTTAGCCTCTGACCTTATGAAGTTTGCACTCTGTGGGGGTGACAGACGATAGAAATAATACAAATAAAAAAAGCACACATATTTTCATTAAAACTTGTGAAATATACTCCTCACACTCTCTTTTGTAGAGTGTCTACAAAAGAAAATGGGAGGGTCTATATTGGCAAAAGAGCTTCTTGATAATGCAGCATTTAAGCCAGTTTCTGAAAGATGAAAGGGAATGGACCTTGAGAAGGCCATGGATGAATGTTCTCCACAAGATAATGGTGTAGATGAAGGCTTTGAACTGAGAGAGAAGATGCTTCCCCAAGCAGGGCACATGGCAAGAACCTAGCAGGTGAGGAGAAGTGGGCCGGTTGAGCTTATGGAGTTCATCAAAGGTCAAAGCACACAGGAAATTCTAAGCATCAACAAACACTTTGGATTTTATTAAATAATTATATCCCTTGAACGATTTAAGTAGAAGCATCATGCTCAATTTATGAACCCGTGTTTTTTTCAAGGGTCAACAGTATTGATTAAAAATAATTGCTGTTGCTACATTGTCTAAGTGAAGAGTAGATTTGAGGAAGAAAGGAGAGGAAATTGAGTCTTCAACAAGAGGCTATAGTAGCCATTCACCAAGAAATGGTGGTATATTTGGAAAATATGGTGGCAGATGGATTTAAATAAAAACAAATAAGAGATTCTCAAGATGTCAGGATGACTGGGCTCATTGAAGATTTGACTGAGAGAAAGAGGGGCTTGAAGGACTACTTCTCTGTTTGGGACTTAGATAGCTGAGTGGCTGGGGCTTTCATTTCTCAAGAATTAGGTGAGAGACGATCGGGATGAGGATGGGTTCAGAATTGAGGGTGGGATGTGGAGAGTTATCTTTGGGGCATGTTATTTTGGGTTATGGAAAAGAGCATAGATGTCAAATCTGTTGAAGCTGCAAGTTTCAGTAGATGAAGAGAGAGGAGTATTTTATGCTACAGAGGGTGTGAAGAAAAGGGAACCCTCCTGCACTGTTGATGGGAATGTAAACTGGTGCAGCCACTATGGAGAACAGTATGGCAGTTCCTTAAAAAATCTAAAAATATAGTTACCATATGATCCTGCAAATCCACTGCTGGGCATATATCTGGAGAAAACTTTAATTTGAAAAGGTACATGCACCCTATGTTCATAGCAGCACTATTTACAATAGCCAAGATGGAAACAACCTAAATGTCCATCAACAGATGAATAGATAAAGAAGACGTGGTACCCATATACAATGGAATGTTACTCAGCCATAGAAAAGAATGAAATAATGCCATTTGCAGCAACATGGATGCTACTAAAGATTATCATACTAAGCAAAGTAAGTCAGAAAGAGAAAGACAAATACCATATGATATAACTTATATGTGGAATCTAAAATATGACAAAAATGAACTTATCTACGGAATAGAAACAGACTCACAGAAATTGAGAACAGACTTGTGGTTGTCAAGGGGGAGGGGTGTGAAGGAGGGCAAGACTAGGAGTTTCGGATTAGCAGATGTAAACTATTATATATAGAAAGGATAAACAACAAGGTCCTACTGTATAGCACAGGGAACTATATTTAATATCCTGTGATAAACCATAATGGAAAAGAATATGAAATAGAATATATATATATATATATATATATATATATATATATATGAATCACTTTGCTGTGCACCAGAAACTAATGCAACATTGTAAATCAACTATGCTGCAATAAAAAATAAAGTCAGGGATGAAGACACTGGAAGATGAGAGAGGAGTATTTTAAACCTGGCAACATGGAGGTTGTTGGTGATATGGAAAAAGGAGTTTTGGTAAAGTGGGGAGAGAGAAGTTATAGGTACATTCAGTCTATACACATCCATCAATCTGGACACCTGTGAATCTATACTTTTCTGTATGTATATGTAATACTTGAATACATGTCATAAGAATTAGGAATGAAACTGGGGGAGAAAATCTACAGGCTGCTCAGTGTGCTACCTTCAGAATGCTAGGCTGGTGTGGACACCACCACTCAGAGCTCTATCCCAAAGCAAAGCTCCAACACACCACTCTAGGCTGACATTTGGTGGGTGATGGGACTCTGAGAGCCAGAAAGGCCCCTTTATGTTTCCAGGAAAGCAGAAAACCCCATCAGGCAAAGCATTTAAAGCTGCAACAGCTCCAGAGTTGACATCCATCAATCCCCTCACCCAGAGGGGCCCTGGGAAGCAGCAGGAAGGGGTGCCCATATCCAGGATGGTCTACTTGGAGAATATTCATTCCTGTTCCAGGCTTGAGGTACGAGGGAGGCATACCCCAAAGACAGTAACAAATACAAGGTGATGAGGTGTTAGAGGCACAGGCATGCCCTCACCCAGCTTCAGGGAATCCGGGGACTGAGGTGTCAGGTAGAGGGGTGACTCTTAGTGGAGTACAGATTGAGTCAACATGGACAAAAATATATTATCTCGAAGCAGTGGTGGACAGCAGGAGAACCCTACCCCAAGTTCTCAAAGATATGAACCTGTGGAAGGCAAACAGTATAAAATATATATATATATATATATATATATATATATATATATATATATATATATATATATAAAGGGGAATATATAGGAGAATATAATCAAATTTCTGTAAAGTCAACGAGATAGTAAGAATTTCCAATAAACAGGTCAGGACTGAAGGGAATTTTGCTCATTACTTTAAAAATAAAACATATATATATATATATATATATATACATACACACACACATATATACACACACTATATATTATAGTATACATATATAACATACATTTATACATTATAATACATATTATTTATAATACATTGTTATATAATATATTATTATATATATTACATAACAATAGAAACTGCCTGGCAAATTTTGGATTGCCATATCAGCGTCTGGAATTTGAGGGTAGTCAAAAAAAACTGAACCCAGATATCAGAAGATAATAAATGGCTTTTAACCAATAATTAATGCAATAACCTTTGGATGAAATTTCACCTGCAAAATTAATTCAATGTAGGTTTAAATATGAGTTTTGACATTAAAAAGAATTGAAGTTCAAAGACCATTAATAACAACTAAAATAACTGACAGTGTCTTCAGGAAGGAAGTATTTAATGAAGTATCACAGAAGCCAACAATACGCCTGATATTAATTAACTTTTTAATTATATGATGAAAGGAATAGGCTTCAAGTAAATGCAATTTCCTGTTGATGGTTAATGAAAGATGGTGACAACATTATTAGTAAAGATGGAAAATGCAAACTGACCGAAAGAAATGAGTTAAAATAGGCACATTTTACAAGGAAATAGTAGCTTTTGTGAAGGGCAAAATTAGGAAAAGAGTATAACCTAATATATTGAGATTTGAAAAGTCAGTGCAATTATTTATGATATGTGTATATATCAAGCTAGGAGAAAAGGCATGCAATTGAATTTGTTATCAGATGATAAAACTGAACTAACTCAGACTAAGTTGAGGGTCCCAGCGTAATTTGAATGTCAGGTAACGCTTATATATATATATATATATATATATATATATATATTTAGGTATCAACTTAACTATTTAAGGCTGTAAAATCTTAGATTAGCCAAGTGCTGACTTCTATCAGTTTTTATAAAAAACATGGAGCAGAGAAGGAGTTGGAGGTGGTGCTGGCCTCTGGTTCTACAGTGGTACACTTGTGTGGAGAAGTCACCGCTCAGTGTTATGCAAACAGGAGCCTGGAGGAAAATATTCCATGGCTTTACCTGCAGATGGCCATGTGCCGGTGAACAGAGGAAACCCTATATCTTTCCTATACTTCTGAGTACAAATTCCATCCAAAGACTTCTCACATTTTCTTTGCCACCAGCCTGGGCCAGGCCACTGTTTTCTTCTTGTCTGGGTGATTGCAAGAGCCGCATACTGGTATCCCAGTTTCCACCCTTACCTTGAACACTATTCTCCTCCCGGGGACCGGAATGATCCTTTGAAAACTGAAAGAGCATGCCATCCCCCTGTGCAACACTCTCCTACAGACTCACACCTCATGCAGAGCAAAGCCACGGAGGCTGACCTGATCCCACCCTCATGTTTCTCCTCTCCCCCTCATCCTTCTTCTTGTACGTCAGCCAGGAGCATTTCCCACCTCAGGGCTCTTTGCACTGCCTCTTATACCTTCTGGAGCATCCTTCTTACAGCCAGGCACACTGAATTCCACATGTGTGTGGTCTTTGATGAAATGTCATACTCTGAGTCTGGCTGTTCTGATGCTCTATTTACTATTACAGTACTCCTCGGCACTCTTAATTCCAATTCCCTATGTAAATGTCTCCATACAACAAAGGTCTGCTAGTACTTTTTTATTGAAGTATAGTTGATTTACAATACAATATTATATTAATTTCAAGTGTACAACATAGTGATTCAATATTTTTATAGATTATACTCCATTTAAAGTTATTATAAAATATTGGCTATATTCCCTGTGCTATACAATAGATCCTTGTAGCTTATTTATTTGTACCTCTTAATCCTCTACTCCTATTTTGCCCTTCCCCGCTCTCTCTTCCCTCTGGTAACCACTTGTTTGTTCTTAGTAACTATGAATCTGTTTATTTTTTGTTATATTCGTTTGTTTTACTTTTTAGATTCCACACATATGTGAAGACACACAGTTTTTGTCTTTGTCTGACTTACTTCACTAAGTATAATACCTTCCAGGCCCATCCATGTTGTTGAAAATGACAATATTTCATTCTTTTTTATGGCTAGGTAATATTCCATTATACACACACACACACACACACACACACACACACAGAGTTTGCTTCTATATCTTGGCTATTATAAATAATGCTGCTATGAAAATTAGGGTGCATAGTGGAATTGTTGGATCATATGGTAGTTCTATTTATATTTTTTGAGGAATCTCTGTACTGTTTTCTATAGTGGCTGCACCAATGTACATTCCCACCAACACTTCACAAGTATTCCCTTTTCTCCACACCTTCACCAACACTGATTTTTCTTGCTATGTGTCTCTAGCACTTAAAATGACATCTGGCACAAACAGATACTTAATAAATACTTTTCAATGAATAAATAAATGCAGAAGAGAGAGGATAAAATTGTTGGAATGATGTTATCAAGTAGCAAGAGGAATGGTGATGTTTCACAGCGGGATGCCTAATTTTAGGTAAGAACAAGGGAAAGAGGGAGGGGGTGAAGTATGTGCATATAGTCCATGGTTTTATTACCCAATTTGTTCAGGATGTTGATGTAAAAGTGGTATTTATTTATTTGGCCCCTTGAAGACCCTCCCAATATTTGGGACACGCTCTGGCAACATCAAGAAATAGAATATAAAGTGTGAAAATAATACATGGGCCTGTTGAGACTTTGCTGTGCTCAGGCCGTTGGGTCTCTGACTAAGTGCATGAGTGGGACATTTTACCATGGATCGTTGTGTGCAGGGGCCAGTCAAGGCCTGGGTTCACTGCTTTAGCCTAGGCAGGAGACCGCATGCCCTAAGACACGTGGGTGAATGACCTTGATTGATGGTTACAGATTTGTCCAAAGACAGGCGATTGTTTTTTAGTTGTAAATAACATATTCAAGCAAAAGTGTGAGAGGGGTGAGCTTCAGGCCTTGTTGGAAGTTAGAGTTAGAGGCCTCTGCAGAGACATAGTCAAGAGGGCCTTAGTTAATGTAAGCCTGTGGGCGACTTCCACAAATGCTAGCTTTGCAGGCAACACCATGGCAGTGCTTGGGTCTCTGTGAGCTGTGACTACTGGCAACTGAGCAGGATGAGGCCTTGACCACACTGGGTCTACAGATGTAGAGACCTCAGAATTCAAGCTACTAAACTTCCCATGCCGAGGCAGCCTTACTCAGGCAGCCTTGTCACAGGTGAAGGTTATACTGTAGACAAAGTGTATTTTCTTCTAGCAGCCTCATCCATTTTAAGAAGAAGAAAAATTTATCCTGTTTTCAAACTCAAAGGCACCAAGTAAAGTCTTCTGTGCACTTATTACTTCTCAGCCTATGTAAGCAGCTGAAGGCCAGCCAACTCAAACTCCATCTGGTGGTTACACCAAAGAGGGAAATATGAGGGGCTAACATGGGATCCCTGTGACCTGTCCACGGGCCCAAATGACACCCTCTACTTAGACCGCATGGTTCCCAGTTATTTCTGAATTGCTTAATCACATGGGGTGATGGGGATAAACAGTCCTTAGTAGGCAGGTATCCTAGCCCTAGACTATTCCATGGCAATCCCCTAGACAAATTTATAGCAAGAGTCCCATGACACAGCACTCTTGTCCCAAAGGAAGTCTTCATGCTTTGTTAATAATTCAGAAAGAAACCTGCCTTGAAGTAGAGGTGACAGTTAGCTGGTCTTGAAGATATTAGAGAAAGAGGCAACTCAAACAAAACCTGCTGTCACTTTGCATATTTATCAATATTCAGATAAAACATTGAGACCAACGTCTCTGCTGTAGAAAGGAGATGGCAGGTAGGCATGTCAGCCTCCCAGGGAGAGTAAGTTCTGAGGCCAGCATTAACCACTTGCTGAGTCTTTGCTGCACAGCTTCTCAGATTCCTGCAGCTTTGTATCAAAAAGTACTGTTAGGTAAGGAAGTACCAGAAGGTGTTCTATTGAATCTACCAGATTCGAAACATAATTTAATATCAATTCAATCTTCCTCTGGTAATTAATATAAATGAACATATCCTTCCACTCAAAGTGGACCGCTGAATTTGTCACCCCAAACCCTGCCTGCTGAGCAAATTTACCACTGGGTAGGGTTGAAAGTCTGTGGTAGGTGCTGGCCTAGTTGCTGTCTGCAGCACTGGGGACCAAGCTCCAGGCCAGCTTGTCCTCTGCTGACAGGTGCAGGGCCTCCCCAGGAGGCCACGGAGGGGCACACATGAAGAGCAAAGCCATGGGAGCAGGTACCCAGAGTCTAAACAACCTCCTCGTGCAGCAGGACTTTCTATATGCCTTTAACAATTTTTATATGGCATGTGGCTATGCAATTCCTATTATACAGCTTGTTGTTTCAAGTCACATCAATTTCCTTATGACAGCTTGGGTTCTGAAATGTTTTGGCATTCCACGGTCAGTCTCTATTATGGCCTGAGTAACAAGATAAAAGCTGCTTTTTAATGAGAGAACGTCTGTCAGCATAGAAAGCCAGAACCTTACTCCAAAAAGCCTTGTTGTCTGCACTTTCTTTCTCCTTCTGGCATTTTTCAGAGACCCCTACACAGTATTTCTGCCCGCCCCAGACACCACTAATCCTCTCAGTGCTGCTGGGTCCTCAGGCCCAAGTGCCAGGGCATTTTCCAGCCCCCTGGGCTTGCTGTGGAGAGCTTTCATGCCTCTGCTCTTTCCCAGTCGAAACTGCCAGGCTTGAGGCTTACAAGGTAAAATGGGCCAGAGCAGCACATCCCAAACCTCACCAAGGGCTGTGTGTCTTTATATTCTGCCTCTCATTTGATTAGAGTTAATATCCTAACACTCCCCTGCCTACAGTATCTCCACAGACTTTACCAGTATGGCAGGTTCTGAACGTTCACAGGCCTTATTTCTCACCTCTTATTAAAGTATCTGAGTGCTTATTACTTCCTATTCTCTGGGTCAATGCTATCAAAGTAATGAACCAGCAAGAAATTATATAGGACGTCATCGAGCTGATCAAGATCCCTCTGGCCCATAGTTTGGCAAGAGCAAGAGACGGGACACTGACTTGAAACAAGACAATAAAGATGTTCTGCTGCCTATGCCATTACAAATTGTCTCTGAATTCCCTTCCTGTTAAGAATTTCCAGGACAATAGCTATGTCTAGTGTCAGAGGCTAAGTTGATTTTCTACAGGAAATGGGGACGTGGTAGAATTAGTCTTCAGTGTAACAATAATTCCTGGAAATTCCCCAGGGATGTAGTCATGCTCTGGGTTCATATGTGGATGTGCAGAGGGTTCATCTGAGGGACTTCCATTTGACTTTTCTTACCACAACAACCTTTACTACATGGAACTGAGAAAAAAACCACACTGTGGACCCACGGTCCAACTGGAACCCATTCTTAGACAGAAGAGGTCAAGGCCCTATTCTAACCAGTGAACCATTGTGTCCTTGCAGGTATCTGGAAGTCAGCATAAGTTGATGTGAAGCAGAACTTTAATAGATTGACAATTACTTTTACTTCAAGAGGTATTATTATCATTTGTTAGGGAACAATTGACCAAAACCACTTGCCCTGGCCAGGCACAATAATGATGTTTGCATAAGTTATAGCACAACAGGAGGTCCCGATAAGAAACATGGAACGAACAAGCTACCACCCGTCCAGTTGGAGGAATTCAGGAGGGGCCAAAAGGAAGAAGGAGACGCCAGCCCATAATATGTCCTGCCAACCTCCCAGAGACCTTCGCGCTGGAATCCATCTTGGCTGAGAGATGCACGCACCACCAGGAAGGACCCTGAGTCAGACAAAATATGGACACGAGCAAAATGATTGGCCAGAGATCACCCGGAAACTAACCCCATCACCATAAAGCCTGAGAAGAGCAGTCCTCATGGAAGGAGCACACATGGAAGAGCAGTCCTCCTGGGTTCCCTTACCCTTCTGCTCTCTGCCCGCATACTCTTTCCCAATAAAGACTTTTGCTTTGTCAGTACATGTGTCTCCTCAGACAATTCAGTTACAAGAGCCTACTCTAAGGCCCTGGAAGGGGTCCCCTTCCAGTAACAATTTCGCTGTTGCCACAGATCTAGGGTTGCCAGATAAAATACAGAATGACCATTTACATTTCATTTTCAGATAAACACAAAGTTTTTAGTTAAGTGTTGCATGAAACATACTTATATTTAAAAGTGTGTTGTTTATCTGAAATTCAAATTTTACTGGACACCCTGTGCTCTTTTCCCTTAAATCTGACAACCCTGAACAAACCTCTGTTGTTGTGAAAACTCTGATTAACAATGTGGATTATTTTGGTAAATTTTCCTACCTTGTCTCTGATGGTTCAGTGTGGACCCTGGGCCTTCACTGTCTTGGGTTCCTAATATGGCCATCATGATCATGGAGTCAAATCCCTTTGCAGGATGCAGAGGAGTTCTTTCTGTCTGAGGCCTCCATGACACACAGTGTGTGACTCTGTGCTGATATATTTGCTTGGGCTCTTGTGTGTGCTGTTGACCTAAAGCGAAGAGACTGACAGTAATTCTTCCAGCAAAAGTAGCTTTATTTGAGATAAGAAAGAATTGCAATTCAGGGTCTGCAATACCACAAGGAGAGGAGAACTCTTTTTTTTTTTTTTTTTTTTTTTTGCGGTACGTGGGCCTCTCACTGTTGTGGACTCTCCCGTTGCTGAGCACAGGCTCCGGACGGCCATGGCTCACGGGACCAGCTACTCTACGGCATGTGGGATCTTTCCAGACCGGGGCACGAACCCGTGTCCCCTGCATCGGCAGGCGGACTCTCAACCGCTGCGCCACCAGGGAAGCCCAATAACTCTTTTAAAGAGGGGAGGAAGGAGGTGGGAGGGCTGTGGTCAATAGAGTCCACTGGAAGAAGTGAGAGTTCCAAGTAGAGAGGTTTCTCATTGGCTGGGTTGTGACTGTCTCTTGTTGCCCATGCTGTTGCCAGGCAGTAAGACAAGTCTCTCTTCTTCCTGCTGGGCTCTGCTGTCATCATGGGGCATGAGAGCTTTCCCTTCTGACCCCCGACTCCATTTCAACTAATGTTTCTGTTTATTAATTTGTACAGTGCCTACCTACAATTTCTAGTGAGTTCACACAGTATGAGGCCACCCTTAGCAATGGAGGCTGGGAGCTGGCATCTAAATGTTCCATCTTTTCAACCCTTGAGTGCAAAACTTCTGTATCCCCGTGAGATGAAGCCTCAGTTCTCAATGGTGACAATTGTGTCATGCATGTCTGTGTGGCTTTCCCTCATTCCATGCTTCATTCTCCCCTCTCCCCTTCTCTTGCCTTTGGGCGGGTGTTAGTCCCGAAATGAACTGTCTGCACAAAAGCCCTGTTCACAGGCTCTGCTTTTTGAGTAAAGACAAAACCTTGGTGAAACCACCTTACAAGCTGCTCATGGGCTTGTTCCCCTGCTACATCCACCTGTGACTTCTTCAAAGCCACTTGGAGATGAGGGACTTCTTCTAAGTTGTCATGAGAGCCTTTGGGTTTTCCTCAAGCTGCCTCAGGTGCCTGTTCATAATTTTCCATTTCTCTTTTTCTCTATGTATGCTGCCTTTTTCGCCTCAGCAACTAAATATCACAGCTATTTGAGCTACTGTCACCTTGACCTCCACCTGCTTTTCATCTCATGCTATTACAGTGATAATTAGAATGAAATATGCTCATCACATGGCATAAATAACCCACTTTGCATCCTCCCACACAGAGATTATGCTTCATTTTGTATAAGGTTTCCTTATATAAGCCTTTTATTATACATGATTATATATATGTGCAATCCAATCTCAGAATTTTATTTCCAGTATCCATATCCTGGGCTCCAATCTAATACCAATAATTATATTTGTGAGAGGTTTGATAAAAAACAGACAGTACATGTAAAACACAGTTATTCCAGGAGGATTTGCATGTATAGTGAATTCTTGCAATGACTGGAATATAGTGGAACACAAGTGGTCATGCAACAACTTAGAACTGGTAGTGGCCAAGCTGTCATGGTACCTGAACCCAAAGACATGATGGGATGGAGTGGTTACTGGAACCAGCGGGAAAGACAGTGTTCTCGTTAATTTTATATGTAACTTGTCCAGGCCATGGTGCCCAGTTTTTGTTCCAACACCAGTCTAGATGTCATTGCAAAGGTGTCCTTTCGCTGAGGTTAACATTTAAATCAGTAAACTGTGAGTAAAACAGATGACCCTCCATAATGTGAATAAGCTTCTTCCAATCAGTAAAGTCTTAAGTGAAAAATGGCCATCCTGTGAGGAGGAAGGGAATCTGTCTCCAGATGGCCTTCAGATATGAGGATGCAACATCAGTGCTTCACTTGGTGTCCAGCTGGCCCACAGCCCTGCAGATCTTAGACTCACCAGCCTCCACATCATGTGAGCCAGTTCCTTAAAATCTTTCTCTGTCTTCTCTCATTCATAGATATAAAAGATATAGATATAGTACATATAGATATACATACAGTACATTCCTATTGGTTCTGGTCTCTGGAGAACCTGACTAAAGCAATCGTGTTCACTTCATCAGCTCATGAAGAAGAGCAGTGACCTTCAGTGAAGTGACTCAGCATGCCTGAGCTGACCATTCAGGGAGGAAGTCCAGGGAATAAATACCCACGCTATCTCTATTCCCTCTTTGAATTCCTCGTAGGGCTCCTCATTGGCTAAACCCAATGAAAAAAAAAAAAACGGACTCAATCTTTTTGGCTCAGTCCCGCAGGGTGAACAGTGGGGAGAAAGGGAAGAAGGGACCAGCAGGGGTGCATCTATGACAGCAGCAGCATCACTTCTTTTCCATTCTGCACTTGCTTCACCCCTGTGTTTCCTGGAAGAGAGCAGCATCCCTGCAGCAGGAGTCCTCTTCTCCTTTGTGCCTGCATATGCTTATGTTGCAAAGCTGAAACATCAGCACAGCTATTACAATACGAATGGTGTTATTTTGAACTCCCTGGTCAATAAGCCTGGTTTATTTCTCAATATATTCACAACTTTCATAGAAAAATGGGTCCTATTAATAATAATAATAATAGCAAGATATTGGTCATTCCATTACTCTATTCAAAAGTTATTTATTTAATTGTTCAACAACTCTACATGTTTGCATTCTTCCCATTTGCTGATGATAACTTGAGGTGCAGTGATGATTTCCCTTGAATATTGATTAGAATCCATTACTTTCTAATTCTAAATCCACACTTTTTCCAGGATACAGCACTCCCTCAATTTAGAACACAAAAGCAAACGTTACAGCAAGGAAATAAAATAAAGCGTACTTAGAAATTACATCATTTATTGAGATTTCTAAATTGAATCAAGTACATTCTACTATGTTCCTTTAAATAAAAGCTTCCAACAAATATGACCTATATTTTACATACAGATAAGAGTAATAACACTCTGATGAGCTGTGAGTTTAAGACAGAATTGGGTCTATGTTGATGCTGTGTCCACATTAAATTTAAATTCCAGTGGAAGACTCTTGATCCATTTATTATCTTCACATACCATCTTTTAGAAGGAAAACACTGATTAACATTCCAAGGAAGCATGAAAACCAAAGTGATGTGCTGAACTCAGTGCAAAATGACAAAACAGGAAAATGATTTTACTTGGGGGCCTGACATTTTTTACATAAATTGCTCTCCATCTGATACTTCCTTCATTTGGGTTCAATAAAACAAGCTGATTTTCCTGAAGCAAAGTAATTGCACAGGACCAAGACACATCCTGGATTTCTGATTATTTCTTTAAACTGATTTCCCTGATCATCTGAATGCTTTGGCTAAGTCCCTAAGAGGTGAGTGGTAGAGACCAGATGGCAACACCATGAGATAATCAAGGGACACAAGTCTTGGGAAGGAGTCCAAGGGAATGAGGTCAGAAACAAGACAAATTCCAAACTACAGGGTACTGGGGTGCCATTATCCCAAATTATATTTAGGTCCCTGCTTCAGAGAAGATCTCTGAATGTTGAGGTCTTTCATAAAAACATCCAATCTGTTTATTTGCCCTTATAGCTTCCATGAAACAAGGCAGAACCAGGCATATATGTCGGCTTCCTTGGAGAGATGAGTGGGAGACCACGATGGGAAATAAGAGGGTGTCTAAGCTCCTAAATCTCTCTCCTCAGTGCCCATATGGAGTCCTGAGTTTGCTGTTTCAAATACCTAAAATAAGGGACCCTTCGAATGAAAAGAATCATGAGGAAGGTGAATGCAGGGGCTCTTTCCAAGACATTCTCACCCCTCTCCCCTCCTCCAGAAAAAAATAAAAGGGAGCATGAGTCCTGATATGATGAACAGGGAGAACTCTTTAATTTTTAATATGTAATTTAATGCCTTGTTAGGATCCAAAAATATACTTTAGCTGATGAGACCTAGAATTCAAACTGCCCTACAGAAACAAATCATAAATCACAGAATAGCAGGACAGGAAAATTGATTAATCAATCTGTTGTTGAAAACAGCAAACAAGCTCCCTCAAAAAAAGTCCCTAAAGTTCCAATGAAACAAAAAGTGTGATTCATGTATTATGTTCACTCACTCAATTTGAAGAAAGGAAAGGACTGACTGCCTTCTAGACAAATGAAGAAGCTTGAGAAGACAGTAGAAGCAAAATGCAAAGACCCTTCAAAGGATGGACTTCACTATTTCCTGGTCAATCTAAATGCTGGCCATGACTAGAGAAACCTTTCTCAGTGAAGTGGGGAGAAAGTCTAAGATCAATAACGCCACTGCTTACACCTTTGGCTTCCAAGGTGAGTATAACTGAAAAGGATGTACCAGGCATGACCCCATCTTTCTTCCAGGTGAGGGACTCAATGTGCGTCTTGATGTCCATTGTTTGATATTCTTGTCATTATTACTTGATCTTATTTCTTATTTCTCAAATGCCACATGAGTTGTTCAAAATATCTTGTTATAAGTCTTCTTTGATTTTAATTACAACATTGAGAAAAGAGTAGGGGCCACCCTTTAAAACTGCATAACTTTTTCTAGAAGCAGATTCTGTGGGAATACACCATTGCCATTTGGCCAGTTATATTCAGGCCTTTGGAGTTTGGGGTTTTATAACTCAAGATGGTTATCTATTTTTTCTGGACCCAGTTGCTTGCAGCTGTTTTCTAGAATACTGGCATTCAAGGATGAACAAGGCAAGTCAGAACATTAGTGATATTGATAAAACTACCTCAGTAAAGTGATCTATCTTTTAAGAAAGTCCTGTTGCATTAACAATATCATAAGTTAAGTGGTCACACGGCTAGCATTGCTGTTGCTAGTACTCTACAGTGACAGTTGACTAACAGCCTCACACCAAGCCCCTTGTTTAATGATGGAGGATGGATTCCCAGGATGCAGCCCATGAATCCTCTCTGTGTCGGTTGTCACATGTTATTAAAATAATGCTGCATTTAATCAACTGAAACTGACACCAGCAAGTAAAGAGAGTTGCAACCTCCCAATCATAAGATGGATCAGAGCAGAAAGAGAGGTTTCTCAGCAGCATGCCAGGATGCATGGCATCAAAGAACAACTGTGAAGAACGAAGAACATAGGGTGCTGGGAGATGGGGGAAGCTGCTGACGTACAGCAGGGGCGATGCTTACATTATAAACAGTGTCTATTGGGGCCTTGATTGCAGCCTTGCCTTTCATCTGGGGAAACCAAGTCGCAAAGTAGGTGGTGAGTTACAGTGGTGTTCATTCCTTTGCACATGTCCCTCCTGGAGGAGGGTCTCTGCACTTTTCATTATGCAGCTGGTCTTGTTTCTTCTCATTATATTTTTTCTGTGAGATTTACTGCCATTTCACTTGTCAGCCCTGGATCCTGTTATTCAAGTGCAGAAGAAATGAGAATGATTTCCTTCCATACCCTTAACTCAAAGTCTTGCTGCATTTGTTTAGGCTACAGTATGTAATCAGCTAAATATTCTCTCCTGAAATGGAGCAACAACCTGAATTTTAACCCATTTGTCAAGTGTCATGGATTTTTAAAAGGCTATATTTAGTGTGCAAGCCTGCTAACCTTCTCACCAGAATATGACAGTGGAGAGAAGCAAATGTGATATAGAAAACCTTAAGGGAGTGCCAGAAAGTGTCCAGAAGTTTCCTAAATGTGGAGGGGAACAATTTAGGGTTTGCAGTCATTTTAATGTCATTACAGGGCATTGCAGCTGTTGAGATGCATTTAAGACGAGCATCTGATGGGGGTGAAATGTCACACTGCTGTGTTTCTCCCCCTCGCCTGACAGAGAGCATAACCTTCAAGATAACACTCACCCTACAGAGAGCAGATGGGATTCGGGTAACTGAGATCTCCTGAAGTGACGTCAAGGGCAGCTATCAGCCAAAGCACATTCCTGTTGATAGTACCCGGCTCCTGCTTCACCATTTCTTGCACAGAAAAATACAGTTGCCTCCTTTCTTTTTATGTTTTGCCTTCAAACTAAAGTTCCTAGATTTCCCTCCTTCTGTTGTAATGACTTGCAGTTCCTCATTACCTTGAGGAGAAGAGTAAACATGTTTCCCGGCTCAATATTTTATTTAGAGGTTACTATTAATTTAACACACTATTTTTGTTTAACTCTTGAAATTACCTTGAAAGATAATAGGTAAGTTATTACTCTTTCCCACATGAAAAACCTATGTTCATGGGTATATAGTATTTTACTTAACACTGGACGTATAGTTGATAAATAATATGTGCTTTTTAAATTGTGTGTGTTACAGGAGGATGATGGCAGAAGAGTAAGTCACGGAGATCACCTTCCTCCCCACAGATATGTCAGAAATACATCTACATGTGGAACAACTCCAACAGAACACCGACTGAACATTGGCAGAAGACCTCAGACCTCCCAAAAGGCAAGAAACTCCCCACGTACCTGGGTAGGGCAAAAGGAAAAAGAATAAACAGAGATAAAAGAATAGGGATGGGACCTGAACCAGTGGGAGGGAACTGTGAAGGAGGAAAGGTTTCCACACACTAGGAAGCCCCTTTGCGGGTGGAGACTGCGGGTGGCGGAGGGGGAAAGCTTCAGAGCCGCGGAGGAGAGCACAGCCACAGGGGTGTGGAGGGCAAAGCGGAGAGATTCCTGCACAGAAGATCAGTGCCGACCGGCACTCACCAGTCCAAGACGTTTGTCTGCTCACCGCCGGGGTGGGCGGGGCTGGGAGCTGAGGCTCGGGCTTCGGTTGGAGCGCAGGGAGAGGACTGGGGTTGGCGGTGTTAACACAGCCTGCAGGGAGCTAGTGTACCACAGCTAGCCGGGATGGAGTCCGGGGAAAAGTCTGGACATGCCAAAGAGGCAAGAGACTTTTTCTTCCCTCTTTGTTTCCTGTTGTGCAATGAGAGGGGATTAAGAGCGCTGCTTAAAGGAGCTCCAGAGATGGGCGTAAGCCGTGACTAACAGTGCAGACCCTAGAGACGGGCATGGGATGCTAAGACTGCTGCTGCTGCCACCAAGAAGCCTGTGTGCGAGCACAGGTCACTCTCCATACCGCCCTTCCAGGGAGCCTGTGCAGCCCGCCACTGCCAGGGTCCCGGGATCCAGGGAGAAATTCCCCAGGAGGACACACGACGCACCTCAGGTTGGTGCAACGTCACGCCGGCCTCTGCCACCGCAGGCTTGCCCCACATCCATGGCCCTTCCCCCCCCTGCCTGAGTGACCCAGAGCCCCCTAATCAGCGTCTACTTTAACCCCGTCCTATCTGAGCGGGAACAGACACCCTCAGGCAACCTACATGCAGAGGCGGGTCCAAATCCAAAGCTGAAACCCGGGAGCTGTGCAAAGAAGAGAAAGGGAAATCTCTCCCAGCAGCCTCAGGAGCAGTGGATTAAATCTCCACAATAAACTTGATATACATACATCTGTGGAATACCTGAATAGACAATGAATCATCCCAAATTGAGGAGGTGGACGTTGAGAGCAAGATTTATTATTTTTTCCCCATTGCCTCTTTTTGTGAGGGTGTATGTGTATTCTTCTGTGTGACATTTTGTCTGTATAGCTTTGTGTTCACCATTTGTGCTAGGGTTCTGACCATCCGTTTTCTTTCCTTTTTTTTACTTAAAAAATATTTTTCTTAATAATTATTTTTTATTTTAATAACTTTATTTTATATTATCTTACTTTATTTTGTTTTATCCTCTTTCTTTCATTTTTTTTCTCCCTTTTATTCTGAGCCGTGTGGATGAAAGGCTCTTGATGCTCCAGCCAGGAGTCAGTGCTGTGCCTCTGAGGTGGGAGAGCCAAATTCAGGACACTGGTCCACAAGAGACCTCCCAGCTCCACATAATATCAAATGGTGAAAATCTCCCAGAGATCTCCATCTCAACACCAAAACCCAGCTTCAGTCAACGACCAGCAAGCTACAGTGCTGGACACCCTATGCCAAACAACTAGCAAGACAGGAACACAACTCCATCCATTAGCAGAGAGGCTGCCTAAAATCATAATAAGGCTACAGACACCCAAAAACACACCACCAGACATGGACCTGCCAACCAGAAAGACAAGACCCATCCTCATACACCACAACACAGGCACTAGTCCCCTCCACCAGGAAACCTACACAACCCACTGAAACAACCTTAGCCACTGTGGCCAGACACCAAAAACAATGGGAACTACGAACCTGCAGCCTGCAAAAAGGAGACCCCAAACACAGTAAGATAAGCAAAATGAAAACACAGAAAAACACACAGCAGTTGAAGGAGGAAGGTAAAAACCCACCAGACCTAACAAATGAAGAGGAAATAGGGAATCTACATGAAAAAGGATTCAGAATAATGATAGTAAACATGGTCCAAAATTTTGGAAATAGAATAGACAAAATGCAAGAAAAATTTTAAAAGGACCTAAAAGAACTAAAGAGGAAACAAGCAGTGATGAACAACACAATAAATGAAATTAAAAATACTCTAGAAGGGATCAATAGCAGAATAACTGAGGCAGAACGGATAAATGACCTGGAAGATAAAAGAGTGGAAACAACTACTGCAGAGCAGAATAAAGAAAAAAGAATGAAAGGAACTGAGGGACAGTCTCAGAGACCTCTGAGACAACATTAAACGCACCAACATTCCAATTATAGAGGTCCCAGAGAAAGAAAGGGACTGAGAAAATATTTGAAGAGATTATAGTTGAAAACTTCCCTAATATGGGAAAGGAAATCGTTAATCAAGTCCAGGAAGAACAGAGAGTCCCATACAGGATAAATCCAAGGAGAAATATGCCAAGACACATATTAATCAAACTATCAAAAATTAAATACAAAGAAAACATATTAAAAGCAGCAAGGGAAAAACAACAAATAACACACAAGAGAATCCCCATAAGGTTAACAGTTGATCCTTCAGCAGAAACTCTGCAAGCCAGAAGGGAGTGATAGGACATATTTAAAGTGATGCAGGAGAAAAACCCGAAACCAAGATTACTCTTCACAGCAAGGATCTCATTCAGATTGGATGGAGAAATTAAAACCTTTACAGGCAAGTGAAAGCTGAAAGAGTTCAGCACCACCAAACCAGCATTAAAACAAATGCTAAAGGAACTTCTTTAGAGAAGAAACACAAGAGAAAGAAAAGACCGAAAATAACAAACCCAAAACAATTAAGAAAATGGGAATAGGAACATACATTTCGATAATTACCTTAAATATAAATGGATTAAATGCTCACACCAAAAGGCACAGACTGGCTGAATGGATACAAAAACAAGACCCATATATATGCTGTCTACAACAGACCCACTTCAGACCTAGGGACACATACAGACTGAAAGCAAGGGAATGGAAAAAGATATTCCAGACAAATGGAAAACAGAAGAAAGCTGGAGTAGCAATTCTCATATCAGACAAAATAGACTTTAAAATAAAGACTATTACAAGAGACAAAGAAGGACACTACATAATGATCAAGGGATCTACTCAAGAAGAAGATATAACAATTGTAAATATTTATGCACCCAACATAGGAGCACCTCAATACATAAGGCAATTTCTAACAGCCATAAAAGAGGAAATTGACAGTAACACAATAATAGTAGGGGACTTTAACACCCCACTTTCACCAATGGACAGATGATCCAAAATGAAAATAAATAAGGAAATACAAGCTTTAAATGATGCATTAAACATGATGGACTTAATTGACATTTATAGCACATTCCATCCAAAAACAACAGAATAAACATTTTACTCAAGTGCTCATGGAACATTCTCCAGGTAGATCATATCTTGGATCACAAATCTAGCCTTGGTAAATTGCAGAAACTTGAAATTGTATCAAGTATCTTTTCTCACCACAATACTATGAGACTAGATATCAATTACAGGAAAAAATCTGTAAAAAATACAAACACATGGAGAGTAAACAATACACTCCTTAATAACGAAGTAATCACTGAAAAAATCAAAGAGGAAATCAAAAAATACCTACAAACAAATGACAATGGAGACACGACAACCCAAAACCTATGGGATGCAGCAAAAGCAGTACAAAGAGGGAAGCTTATAGCAATACAATTCTACCTTAAGAAACAGGAAACATCTCAAATAAACAATTTAACCTTGCACCTAAAGCAATTAGAGAATGAAGAACAACAACAACAAAAACTTTAGCAGAAGGAAATAAATCATGAAGATCAGATCAGAAATAAATGAAAAAGAAATGAAGGAAATGATAGCAAAGAACAATAAAACTAAAACCTGGTTCCTTGAGAAGATAAACAAAATTGATAAACCATTAGTCAGTCTCATTAAGAGTAAAAGGGATAAGACTCAAATCAATAGAATTAGAAATGAAAAAGGAGAAGTAACAACTGACACTGCAGAAATACAAAAGATCATAAGAGATTACTACAAGCAACTCTATGCCAATAAAATGGACAACCTGGAAGAAATGGACAAATCGTAGAAATGCACAACCTGCCGAGACTGAACCAGGAAGAAATAGAAAATATGAACAGACCAATCACAAGCACTGAAATTGAAACTGTGATTAAAAATCTTCCAACAAACAAAAGCCCAGGACCAGATGTCTTCACCGGCGAATTCTATCGAACATTTAGAGAAGAGCTAACACCTATCTTTCTCAAACTCTTCCAAAATATAGCAGAGGAAGGAACAATCCCAAACTTATTCTATGAGGCCACCATCACCCTGATACCAAAACCAGACAAAGATGTCACAAAGAAACAAAACTACACACCAATTTCACTAATGAACATAGATGCAAAAATTCTCAACAAAATACTAGCAAGCAGAATCCAACAGCACATTAAAAGAATCATACACCATGATCAAGTGGGGTTTTCTCCAGGAATGCAAGGATTCTTCAATAAATGTAAATCAATCAATGTGATACACCATATTAACAAATTGAAGAAGAAAAACCATAAGATCATCTCAATAGATGCAGAGAAAGCTTTTGACAAAATTCAACACTCATTTATGATAAAAACCCTGCAGAAAGTAGGCATAGAGGGAACTTTCCTCAACGTAATAAAGGCCATATGTGACAAACCCACAGCCAACATCGTCCTCAATGGTAAAAAACTGAAACCATTTCCAGTAAGATCAGGAGCAAGACAAGGTTGCCCACTCTCACCACTCTTATTCAACATAGTTTTGGAAGCTCTACCCACAGCAATCAGAGAAGAAAAAGAAACAAAAGGAATGCAAATCAGAAAAGAAGAAGTAAAGCTGTCACTGTTTGCCGATGACATAATAGTATACATAGAGAATCTTAAAGGTGCTACCAGAAAACTGCTAGAGCTAATCAATGGATTTGGTAAAGTAGCAGGATACAAAATTAATGCACAGAAATCTCTTGCACTCCTATACACTAATGATGAAAAATCTGAAAGTGAAATTAAGAAAACACTCCCATTTACCATTCCAACATAAAGAATAAAATATCTAGGAATAAACCTACCTGAGGAGAAAAAGGACCTGTATGCAGAAAATTATGACACTGATGAAAGAAATTTAAGATGATACAAGTAGATGGAGAGATATACCATGTTCTTGGATTGGAAGAATCAACATTGTGAAAATGACTCTACTACCCAAACTGATCTACAGATTCATTGCAATCCCTGTCAAACTACCACTGGCATTTTTCACAGAACTAGAAAAAAAAAATTCAGAATTTGTATGGAAATCCAAAAGACCCTGTATAGCCAAAGCAATCTTGAGAACGAAAAATGGAGCTGGAGGAATCAGGCTTCGAGACTTCAGATTATACTACAAAGCTACAGTAATCAAGAAAGTATGGGACTGGCACAAAATCTGAAATATAGATCAATGAAGCAGGATATAAAGACCAGAGATAAACCCATGCACATATGGTCACCTTATCTTTGATAAAGGAGGCAAGAATATACAGTGGAGAAAAGACAGCCTCTTCAATAAGTGGTGCTGGGAAAACTGAACAGGTACATGTAAACATATGACATTAGAACACTCCCTAACACCATACACAAAAATAAACTCAAAATGGATTAAAGATCTAAATGTAAGGCCACACACTATAAAACTCTTAGAGGAAAACACAGGAAGAATACTCTATGACATAAATCACAGCAAGATCCTTTTTGACCCACCTCCTAGGGAAATGGAAATAAAAACAAAAATAGGCAAGTGGAACCTAATGAAACTTAAAATCTTTTGCACAGCAAAGGAAACCATAAACAAGACAAAAAGACAACCCTCAGAATGGGAGAAAATATTTGCAAATGTAGCAACTGACAAAGGATTAATCTCCAAAATTTACAAGCAGCTCATGCAGCTCAATAACAAAAAAACAAACGACCCAATCCAAAAATGGGCAGAAGACCTAAATAGACATTTCCCCAAAGAAAATATACAGATTGCCAACAAACACATGAATGAATGCTCAACATCATTAATCATTAGAGAAATACAAATCAAAACTACAATGAGATATCATCTCACACTGGTCAGAATGGCCATCATCAAAAATCTAGAAACAATAAATGCTGGAGAGGGAATGGAGAAAAGGAACACTCTTGCACTGTTTGTGGGAATGTAAATTGATAAAACCACTATGGAGAACAGTATGGAGATTCCTTAAAAAACTACAAATAGAACTACCATACGACCCAGCAATCCCACTACTGGGCATATACCCTGAGAAAACCATAATTCAAAAAGAGTCATGTACCAAAATGTTCATTGCAGCTCTATTCACAATAGCCCAGAGATGGAAACAACCTAAGTGCCCGTCAACAGATGAATGGATAAAGAAGTTGTGACACATATATACAATGGAATATTACTCAGCCATAAAAAGAAACGAAATTGAGTTATTTGTAGTGAGGTGGATAGACCTAGAGTCTGTCATACAGAGTGAAGTAAGTCAGAAAGAGAAAAACAAATACCGTATGCTAACACATATATATGGAATCTAAGAAAAAAATAATGTCATGAAGAACCTAGGTGTAAGACGGAAATAAAGACACAGACCTACTACAGCATGGACTTGAGGATATGGGGAAGGGGAAGGGGAAGCTGTGACAAAGCGAGAGACTGGCATGGACATATATACAATACCAAACGTAAAATAGATAGCTAGTGTGAAGCAGCCGCATAGCACAGGGAGATCAGCTTGGTGCTTTGTGACCACCTAGAGGGGTGGGATAGGGAGGGTGGGAGGGAGGGAGACACAGAGGGAAGAGATATGGGAACATATGTATATGTATAACCGATTCACTTTGTTATAAAGCAGAAACTAACATACCATTGTAAAGCAATTATACTCCAATAAAGATGTAAAAACAATAAATAAATAAGTCATATATATATATATACTATATATATATATACTATTAGTATATATATATACTAATAAAGCTCATTTATGGAAAGGCCTGGAGGAGGTGAGGGAAGTGTTACTGCCAGGGGAGATATGAGAGTGAGTTCAGCGTTCTGGGATGGGAGCATGACTCGTGTTTGGAAGGAGAAGCAAGGAGATTATCTTGGCTGAACTTGAGCTTAGCGAGGCACTGGGAAGGGAGGTTAGACCACGAGGTCTTACAGCTTTTGTAGGGCTTTGGTCATTACCCTGAGTATGATAGGAAGCCATTGAGGAGTTGTGGTCGGCAAATGGTTGTGATACAACTAGTTTTAAAGGATTACACTTAGTGCCATTTGAAAATAGACAGTAAAATTACATGGGTAAACTCAGAGACCATTTAGCGGTTGACCCCAACGATCTGGTACAGGATGATGGTGACTTACACCAGGTGGCAGCAACGGCGGTGATAACTGATCAGCTTCTGGATATATTTTGAAGGTAGAACAGGAGGTCTTTTATTAGTAGGAATAAATGGAGTATGTGAGAGACATAGGGAACTAAAGATGGCTCTTATGGGCAAGACCCCATGATTGGAATACGGCATTGCTATTAAGTGAGATAGGGACCATGGAAGGAGAAGGGATTTGGGGGTAGGGGGAAGAGCAGATGTTTAGCTCGGGACATGGTGAGTTCGAGGTACTTGTCACCATCTGAATGGAAGCATCAAGGAAGCAGGTGGGTAAACAAGACCAGAGTTCAAGGGCAAGATCAGCGCTTCAAACAGGATCATCGGCACATAATTAGATGCATACAAAGCCTAAGCATGTAGTCCAGGGATCGAACTCTTGGGTATTCCAACTCCTGGGAGACCCTGGGAGATGTGCAGATGCAAACAGTAAGTGGAAAAGTAACATGTCTTCAGCTAGGAAGAAACCCAGCAGAGCAGAGTGTCTTAGAAGAAAAGTAGGAGGGATATTCCAGAAGGATGGAGTGAACCACTGTGATAACCCTACTGACACTCAGTGGAGAGATATGAGGACCAGTCACTGGGCCCTCGGTTTGACAATGTGGAGGTCACTGGGGATCTTGCCGAGAGGACCCTTTAGTTTGATTATCTAATTGATAATACCGAAAACAAACCAGAAAACCAAATTAAATCAAATGAAAATAAAGCAAAAACAAAAGGTCTACAAATAATGAATATAATTGTGTATATATGAAAATTGAAGGTATTACAGCATTATACTTCATAACAAAGGAGTTAGCTAACAGAAGCTGCATCCAGGAAGGATTTCCATTTGTCCAAGTTGGTTCTCTCATCTTCTGTGTGTGGTTCCTTGCTTCCTTCTGTATGGTACTTTCACTCAGCTTTCCTAATCTCACCAAAGGCCAGTTCTGACTCCATTTAAAGACTGTAGTTTGTAGGGTGCACTCAGTGATCAAGGAGTTGCTAATGTTTTCCCACTGTCACATCACTATTGTATAAAAATGTATTCATCGAGACAGGTCTAGAAAAACATGCCCTGTTCTTGCTCCTGTTGTCCCCTCCAGGGAGAACCCCATATCTCACACAAGGTGCACCAGCCTCTCTTATTGGGAAAGTGGGTTACAATCCAGCCCAGAATTATGGTACATTGTTTTCTCTACACTTCTAACAGAAGTATCTTGTCATGACCTTGAACAGAAGTGGAATTATGGTACATTGTTTTCTCTACACTTCTAACAGAAGTATCTTGTCATGACCTTGAACAGAAGTGAATTAAAATTACCTTTGTTTTTTTACAGCTTTCTCTCGGAACCCATCATTAAGGGGGCATAGTGTATAGTGTGGTGGACAGCATGCCTCCTGGTCATTCTTACCTCCAGGTATTCATACCTGTGTGTCCCTCTCCTGCAGAGAATAGAGTTGACCTGAGAAAGCCATAGGATATAGCAAAAATGACAATGCTTGATACCAAGATGTATTAGTTGCCCATTGTTGCATAACAAATCTCCCTAAAATACACATTTATTATCTCCTAGTTTCTGTGGGTCTGGACTCAGGAGGGATTATCCAAGACCTATGGCTCTGGCTCTCTTAAGAGGCTGTAATCACCTTAAGACTTGACTAAGGGTGGGTTTATTTCCAAGCCCACCCCAGTGTTTCTTGACAGTATTCAGCTCTTCATCAGCTGTTTGTCTAAGGGTCTCAGTCTCTCTCTCTCTGTTGGCCAGAGGCTGCCCTTAGTTCCTAGTCCTGTGATCCACTCCACAGGGAGGCTCAGAGCATGGCCGCCTGCTCTATCCAAACAGGCAAGTGGGAAGGAGAAGGAGATGGAGAAAGAAGATGATAGATAGATAGATAGATAGATAGATAGATAGATAGATAGATAAGCAAAGGATGTACTTGAGCAAGACAAAGGTCAGGGTATTTTATAACCTAACCTCAGAAGTGACATCACAACACTCTTACCATATCCTATTCACTAAAGCAAGTTGCAAGGTCCAACCCACGCATAGGAGAATGGATTGCAGTTGGTATAAATACTAGCATTGGGGATCACAAGAGCCATTGTGGAAGCTGAGTACTACCTGATTAGGTCATAGAGAACATTGCAGCTTCCAGCTTGCTCCCTAGGAGAGCATCACATAGCTCCATAGAGATGTCCATGTGGCAAGGGACAAATTGCTGCATGAACTTGCCAGGCATGGAAATGCAGTACCTTAGAGGTAGCCCTTCAGGCTCAGTCAAACCTTCAGATGACTACTGGTCCAGCCAACATCTACACTGAAACCTTCCGAGAGACACTGAGTCAGAACCAACCAGTTAAACTGATTCCCACAGAATCGGAGTGAGTAACTTGGAGGTCATTTGCTGTGTGGTGATTGATAACTAACACATGAAAACATTTGTAATTTTTCCTCAAGGGGCCTCTCCATAGACCTTTCTGAGAGTGTCTGGATCAGAAATGCTTCCATAAATAATCCACCAACCAGATCTTTAAATATCGTTTAGGGCCCTTCTTGCTCCATGTGAAAAATTATGGAAAGAGCTGATTTAAGTTGTCATCATTACAAGCAACTGAGATTTGAGAACTGATTTTTTCAACTTAATTGAACTTTTTAACAATAAATGTTATGCAATTTAGAATCTTGTAAAAAATAAAACATTTTCTAGAAAATATCTAGCACTTTTTGCTAAAGTTGCACCATTTATGTTTTGAAGTTAATTGACTGAAATCTGACAGCATGTCAGAAATTTTGCTCAGTTTTTAGTTGGGGTATTGTGGGAAAAAGCAGAATTTTAATTCTCTGCAGCAGTGTGCTGGTTTTTAGGGACTGGAAAAACCCTGGATCATTCCTTTGCTAAAGAGCTTACTTAATTAGCAGGTCACCAGAACAGGATAGGAGTGAATCTCAACATTAAAATTCAAAGGTGTCTCCAACTGCTCATCCTTTAAGAAATGATTTTCATTTTCACGCATGTTAGTGACCCCCTGGAGAGAGTGACAAAGGTGATCTGGGGTCTGGAACCTTCCTGAGGACCCCTCGCTCACTCCAAGTGCCCTGAGGTTCAATGCAATACACCTTGGGCCCTCTGCTTGCCCACTGCCTTTCCCCTAAACATAGACATACAATTCCCACCCACCAATCCGTGAGACACACACACAGGCTCACACGTGCACACATGCGCACACAAACATACAAAGAGAATGAAGTCCTGTCCGGTCCTTTCAGCCTGCTTTGGTGATTTTTATTTACACACCATATTATAGCCTTTGCTTATTCCATTTAGAGAACATACATATATCTTAACCTCACGGTACCAACAGACAGCTCTTCTTTCTTGAATGTCCCATTTATTTTATCATCTAACATCAAAGCTCTCCCTAAGGCATATACACACATTTTGGTGATTTCATCAGAAGAAAATAAAAGTTAGTAATATTGACCCTCAGATTCAAATTCCCCTTATTCCCTAAAGTGGGGGAATAACTTTCTCACCTTTATTCACCTCAAGTTCGAGTTCTGCACTGAATTCCTAGTTGGACTTTCCATAGCCATAACATTTCTGAAGATCTTCAGGGAAGTCAAGTGGTATAAAAATACTTCAGTAGCTGGCTCTCCAGTCTCTGATTTAACTTGTACTTAAATTTAGCTTCTTAAGTGTCTTCTTAAGGAAAAGCAGTTCAGCAGGAGGTGAGTAAAATTGAAGTGCCTATCCTCATTGGAATGTAAGATCATCTAGTCTCCATTTCTTTCCCCAAATCCTTCTTTTCCTTTCTCATGGGTCATAATTCTTTTTTAATCTGGATCCCCAAGGAAATCAGAGCAGACTTGGCCAGATGCCATATTCTCTTCTATGATAGATTTTGCTTTGATTTTCATCACCATATTATAAATGAGAAAAGAAAGCATTTTTTGAACACGAAATCTATCCCTAGCTTATGCAACGCATCAGGTTGAATAACAGGCTCTATCCTTAAGGTCATTACAATCTGTTGGGAAGGTAAAAAATATCATCATCGTCATTGCTAACCTTTGTTAGCTGGACACTGTTTTAAGTGCTTTGCTTATAATAACTTACTTAATCATTACAAAAATCTGAGGAAGCAGAGAGTATTATTATCCTCTTCTACAGATGTGGAGACTGAGGCATAAGAGGTTAAGTACCTTATCCAAGGTAACCAGGCTAGCAGGGGTCAGAACTGTGACAAGAATTCATGGGGTCTGGCTGCAGAACCCTGACTCTTAGCCATTATATTAAACTGCTTCTCCAAGAGCATTGAGGACTGTGCAATATCTCCACTGATCCTGAAAACAAGATTTTAGGGAAAGGCACACCAGCGTTCACTTGCCAGTGCACAGCTTGGGAGGGATGAGGATTAATACCCTCCACTAAATCTTTCTTTCCTAAACCTTCCCAGTAGCCAGTGGAGAGCAGGTCCTTGCTGTTATCTGAATTTTTCCCCTCTGCATGGCTTTGCTGAGGCCCTTCACAGGCAGCTCGCTCCCCCCCAACCCGTGGACCCACCTATGGTTGCAGCAGGCATAACTGCTCCACCTTCATGCATCTTCTCTACCCCACTCACAGGTGAGCACTGTCTCTTTTTTCCTTGCAGCAAATCTTCCTAACATCATTCAGATCAATTTGCCTTGAACCAATAAGTATTTTGGCATAAGACAGGGTTGTATATAAGACATTAAAACCAGGGTGGCTACGTTTAAGTTTAATCATCTATTTAATAGAACACTTTTCTAGGGTCATGGGAACTGTCAGTGACATTAAAAACTGTTTAACTGTTTAAGGGCCATTAATCTGGAAGGGTATGCACACTGGATTTCAGAGACAGACTAAATTAAGTTAGAGTTCCATTGTAAAGGATATGTAAGAGAATAAAATTAAGGCAAAAATGAAGAAGCATGTACTAATACCTACAAAAATAAGAAAGAATAGTTGGTCTGTAGAGATTGGCAAAATGAATGCAGACAGAAAAAGATCATGTGTAGAATCTTTTAATTTCAAGCAAACATCTGCAAAATACCTATTTTCCTGGGACCTCACAAGCTTAGCTCTGAGGGAAAGCTGATGCATTTATAGACTTCCATAGTTCCACATTGAATCTCACTTTTAGTGTCTTTCCTTGCAGAGAGCTTTGTACCAAACTGTTTTACAACCATTTCTCTGGATAGATTCTTGTTCCATGGGGGCAGGTTCCCATGTCTTCCCCATGGCCAGAGAGGTGAGGTGCATGGCAGGAAGGATGCATGTCATCTTCATATCTCTTCCCAGCTCTTATTTTCCACCTTGGGGGTTGAGTAGCAGACTGAATATTTGAGAATATGCTTCAACCCTTAATAAGGAGAGAGTGAATAAGTGAAAAATTCAGGACAAGAAGAGGGAGAAGAGATAAAGGAGCAAATGGAAAGGGTCTGTTCCCCAGATAAAATCGCAGCAAGGCTGAGAGACCCTGTTTAGAGACGAACAGCTATTAGTGAGTTTACACAGAGAAGATCTCACACACCTTACAGTATAATTTCCACATTGGCATTTAAGGCTAGTACACGGTCAGGCGAGGATAAGCTATGTCTTGAAGAGTAGGAAAAAACAGAGGTATAAACGACCAGATAGGAAATGAGTATGTTACAAAGCATTGTCAGATACTCATGTTGCCTTCTAAGTTTGAGGAAGGATTCCAACTCCCATCTGCAATATTCTGGAAATTAGGCAAACCCCGTGTAATCTGGAGAGGTTGGAAAGCTTCTGCTCTATCCCTAAGAATAGGTTTACAACTACTCTGGAGAAATGAAAATTCAAAATACAAATGCAGTTTAATCTTAGAACAATAAAATTAGATTTTCCAAACCTAAGTTGTCAACAGAATTTCACAACTACTCTGTGCATAAACACACAAAGAAGAAACTAAACAGGACTGTTAGTTCCACAGTCCAAAGTTAACCACTGTTATCATATTCTTTCCAGTTTACCTTCCTCAGACATACATTTTATATGCTAACAATGAAACCAAACAAAGGAACAAAGTAACAGCACTGATTCTTAGTCGTCTCAGTGGAGCCTAACTCACCCTTATGCAAATATTTGGCTACAGTGCATGTTCCAAAATATGAGGAAAGAACAAAGAAGGTTGAGTTAATTGGATTTTCTAGCACAGATTTGAGACTAAAAGAGATATATCAAACAACTACAAAAACGAAAGAAGTGTGGTTTCATTAAGGATCTTAACTGATAGGAATTTCCCACTGTCAGGGATTTTTCAAGGAAATTTCAGGGAGTTCATATGCGGTACACAATTTTAACTGGGTTTAACTTTTGCTTCACTCCGTCCTCTCTAATATATAACATAATCTATGAAAGTTTGTTCTTGTGTGATAACTTGTGTTCATTTAGCTTTGGGGAACTCTCTTCCAGAAAAGGGTTGATCAAAGCTCAGAGAAACAAGAGCTGTGCAGGATCAGGCAATGGTGAAAAACACACCCAGTGAGTAGTGGCTGTTGCTGGCTCACTTAGCATCTAATATTCTCTCTCTCTTTTTTTTTTTTTGGCAAGGAAACCCCAGTTTGTTCTTTAATGCATACCCCAAACACAATCATCTCAGCTAGGTGTTGACTCCAGTTGGGCTGAGGATATGCCCACCAATCCTAGTAATTGTTAGGTCAGAGTGGACATTTGACTCAATTTTGACCAGTTGGAAGTGAGGAGAGGTTTTCTGGAAGCTTCTTAAAGTGTTCTTCAATCACAGTTGCCAGTGAAACGGTGTCAACTTCCCTCTCCTCCTGGACATCAAAAGGGAAAAGTGTCTGTCTCCCCAGTGGCTCCTGGCATACATTTTCCATCAGTGAAGACCAGACTTAGCCTAAATCTACCTGTAGACAGCAGAGGAGGACATGGCAAACACCTGCTTCTCTACTGTCATCCTTAAGCTGCACACCTGTCCACCTGGAGCTTCCCAACCACTGGACCAGCACTGCTGCATTAATCTTCAATGTGTACTGGGAATTACATGCCAAGATGGCATTTAGTCTCTTTGCTTCTATGTTCACGAAGGGGCTGATCAGCACTCTTTTACCTGGTATCTCTGTTTGACAGATGTTACTTGTGAAATATTTTGAGTGTGGCACTTTTAGAGTTAAGTTGTGGGCATGTTTTATACATTTCCATGGTTATTGGTATAATTGGGTTTATTTATTTTGATGCTAATTTAATGAAATTAATTGCCCAGAAAGTTGTCAATTTTATAATTTATTGGTAAATACCTCTGCATAAAAATCTATTAATTTTAACTCTGTCTATATATTTGGTTATATTCTTTTTCTCATTTGATGTTTTCTATATTTGCTTATATTTCTGATTAGATTTATTTAATGTTTACCTACTTTATCTTATTTTTAAAGATTAGCCTCTGGTTTTAATTTTAAATTTTCATGTGCATTGTTTTCTAAAAGAAGTTGTCCTTTTTGTCTCCTTTATTTCTCCTTCTCTCCTTTAGTGTTTCATTTTAGTTTTTATTTAACATTGTCCTTTGAATAATTTACTTCATTTATTTATTATTTTATTTATTCTTAAAAAATATCTAAGATTTTGGATTTTTCACTGGTTTACTTTTGGCACTTTTCAATGTCATTACTTTTCAATACTATTTATTTTAACCAAGAAGAGGGGGTAAAAGCCCAGAAACATGGACCCCATTAGCACCTGGATCTTATGGTCTCAGCTACTTTCTATCCCATATTCACACTCTGATGCAAATTACATTCTCTGACCTCTTCCTTCCCCAGCACTGCTGCATTGTGATGAAACTTGGTCTTGGAATAAATGAAGGAAAATGATTCTATTGGAGAAGATAATCTTATCAAATAAAATTGGTCTCATTCATGAATTATTTCTGCAGGCTTCAAATGGGTACAGACATTGCTTCTCTGCAGTGCAGAGAAACAGAAGCTGGGGGGAATGGTTGACTTAAAAAAAATTTTTTTTGCTCTCTGTCTGGTCTGACTATTGTATCTTAGGTTCTTAGCCTCACTTTAATTCATGGAAATTATTTTTGTATTTTTATGGGCTATGTGAAATAACTTCTGCCATAACATTGCAACATCTTTTTTACAATAGCCAAGATATGGAAGCAACCTAAATGTCAACTGATTAATAAATGGATAAAGAAGATGTGATATATGTATATATGAGTAATATATGGAATATTATTCAGCTATAGAAAAGAATGAAATCTTGCCATTTGGGATAACATGAATGGACCTAGAGGGTATTATGCTAAGGGAAATAAGTCACAGAGAAAGAAAAATAACATATGATTTCACCTTCGTGTGGAACGTAAAAAGCAAAACAAATGAACAGATGTAAAAAAAACAGAATCAGCCTCATAGATACAGAGAAGAAACAAGTGGTGAGGGGAGGAGCATGGGGAGGATGAGTGAAATAGGTGGGGGAGAGGTTAAGAGGTACAAACATTCAGTTACAAAATAAATGAACCCACGGGGATGAAATGGACAGCATGGGGAATATAGTCAATAATATTGTAATAACTTTGTATGGTGAAAGATGATAGTGATCATATAGTCATGCACAGAAGTATAATGAATCAGTCTATTGTAGACTAGGACTAACATAGCAATGTAGACCAATTATACTTCAATAATAATATTAAAAATAATCATACAGCAGCCTGACATAAATTACAAGATTGCTTAAGAACTCAGGCACACTTGTTTCCCTCACCTATTAGACTATATTTCAGACTGCAGTATTTTGATTGGGAAGATGCTTGCATTATTGCTTTCCTCTGTTTCTTCCCTTTTACATGAGTTACACTATCTATAATATAAACACAAGACATTTAGGACTTTGATGGTAAACTTGAGATGTTGCAAATTATACAATGTGCATAAAAACCGTCCCACATTTAGTGGGTTAAAGCAACAGTAATGCTTTGTTTTATGAATGAATCTGCAACTTGGCCAGAACACAATGGCTATAGCTCATTTCTGCTCCAGGTGGCACCACTGGTGCAGCTTGAAGGCTGGGAGTGACTCAGTGGTTGGGATGGAATCATTTGGAGTTTCACTCACTACCTGGCAGTTGATGCTGGCTGTCAGCTGGGACCCCAGTGGGGTTATCAGCCAGAGCACTTACATGCGGGCTTTTTGTGTGGTTTCTTACTTTCTTCACAGCATGGTGGTTGGGTTCCAAGAGCAAATGTCTCAGGAAGACCAGTTTGGAATGTATTCCCTTTTATGACCCAGCCTTGAAAGTCACAAAGCAACGCTTTGGCTGTAGTTATAGACCCACTCTGATTCCTCTGGAGGGGAAGAGTTTCAACATCATAAAGTGAGAAGAGTATGTGGGAAGGGATATATCATCACAGTCATTTTATAAAAATACAATTTGCCACAAGGACCAAAGCACAGGAGACAAGGTTGTTGGGATCAGATAGGCTAAGAAACCTCTTAGATCAAAAGTCAACCCTTATAAGGTAAATATTTTTCTTCCCTTAAAAATTTACCACCAGCACTGGAACCACCACCTATGTTTGATATAATGGTGTGAAGTGATGGGATAGAACTGGAACAGACTTGGGTAATCTCTGTAATTTTAGAGCTTGTAAAATCTTTGGTAAGCACATGTCCTGATTTCCATACTGGGAGATAGGCAATGTGCAAATTAAATTCCCCTAAAATTCAACTAGTGAATTGTTGCTCTGTTCATTCCAATAACTCCCAAGATGATGAGGGCTATGTTCACTAATATGCTATGTTAGTTATCTACTGATGCATAAAAGTTACCCTAAAATGTAGCAGCTAAAAAAGAAACAAAAAAACAAAGGTTTATCACTTACAAATCCTAGAGAATACACAGCACAACAGAGGTCACATGGGAGGAAAGAGAGAGAGAGTGCACAGACCTGGGGCTCTGCATTAATTAGGGTCCAAGTGTGGGATGGCTAGGGTTTCAGAGGTTCACTCTTCACTGGAGAATTTAAAACATAAGAGTAGGGGCTTCCCTGGTGGCACAGTGGTTAAGAATCCACCTGCCAATGCAGGGAACATAGGTTTGAGCCCTGGTCCAGGAAGATCCCACATGCTGCGGAGCCCGTGCACCACAACTACAGAGCCTGCGCTCTAGAGCCCATGAGCCACAACCACTGAAACTGCATGCCACAACTACTGAAGCCCGTGTGCCTAGAGCCCGTGCTCTGCAACAAGAAAAGCCACCACAGTGAGAAGCCTGGGCACCACAACAAAGAGTAGCCCCCACTTAATGCAACTAAAGAAAGCCCATGTGCAGCAATGAAGACACAATTCAACCAAAAAAATAAATAAAAATAAATAAATAAATTTCTAAAAAAGAAAAACAACATAAGAGTAGGAGGGAAGAGTGGAGTTACTAAAGGTATCAACTATCCAGGTCTTTAAGGCTTTCTAAAAGAGGTCCTTCATGGCTGGGATGGCCAGGCTCCTTACCTTGTTGTTTAGGGAGTAGCTGTGTCATACAGCTGGCAATATGTTTATTCAAGATGGGTGTCATTGAAATAGGTGCCTTGACAATCAAAAGCTTAATACCACAAACTTTTTTTTTTTTACCACAAACTGTTTTATAGTGGAAAAACTTACAGATTTAGTAGAAAATCTACAATGCAGAAGCTCTACCATTACTTAAGTCTTTTGAGACCTAGTTTTTTAAAAAAGGCCAAAACGTGTTTATTTGTTTAGTTTTTTTCTCTGGGAGACGGATCAAAAAATATCTTGCTGTGACTTATATCAAAGAGTGTTCTGCCTGTGTTTTCCTCTAAGAGTTTTATAGTGTCTGGCCTTACCTTTAGGTCTTTAATCAATTTTGAGTTCGTTTGTGTATGGTGTTAAGGAGTGTTCTAATTTCATTCTTTTACCTGTAGCTTTCCAGTTTTCCCAGCATAAATTATTGAAGGGACTGTCTTTTCTTCTTTGTATATTCTTGCCTCCTTTGTTGTAGATTAATTGACCATAGGTGCATGGGTTTATTTCTGGGCTTTCTATCCTGTTCCATTGATCTATATTTCTGTCCTTGTGCAGGTACCATGCTGTTTTGATTACTGTAGCTTTGTAGTATAGTCTGAAGTAAGGGAGCCTGATTCCTCCAGCTCCGCTTTTCTTTATCAGGATTGTTTTGGCTATTCAGGGGCTTTTATGTTTCCACACAAATTTAAAAATTTTTGTCCTAGTTCTGTGAAAAACGCCATTGGTAATTTGTTAGGGATGACATTGAATGTGCAGATTGCCTTGGGTAGTATAGTCATTTTGACAATATTAATTCTTCCAATCCAAGAATGTGGCATATCTTTTCATCTGTTTGTGTCATCTTTGATTTCTTTCATCAGTGTCTTACAGTTTTCAGAGTACAGGTCTTTTGTCTCCTTAGGTAGGTTTATTGCTATGTATTTCATTCTTTTTGTTAACAATGGTAAATGGGAGTGTTTCCTGAATTTCTTTTTCAGATTTTTCGTCATTAGTGTATAGGAATGCAAGATATTTCTGTGCATTGATTTTGTGTCCTGCTACTATTCCAAATTCATTGATTAGCTCTAGTAGTTTTCTGGTAGCATCTTTAAGATTCTCTATGTACAGTATCATGTCATCTGCAAATAGTGACAGTTTTATTTCTTCTTTTCTGATTTGGATTCCTTGTATTTTATTTCTTCTCTGATTGCCATGGCTGGGACTTCCAATACTATGTTTAATAAAAGTAGTGAGAGTAGACAACGTTGTCTGCTTCCTGATCTTGGAGGGAATGCCTTCAGCTTTTCACCATTGAAAATGACGTTAGCTGTGGATTTGTCATATATGGCCTTTATTATGTTGAGGTAAGTTCCCTCTTTGCACACTTTCTGGAGAGTTTTTATCATAAATGGGTGCTTTTGCACAGCAAGGGAAACCATAAAAAAAAAAAAAAAAGACAAGCCACAGAATGGGAGAAAATATTTGCAAATGAAATGACTGACAAGGGATGAATATCCAAAATATACAACCAGCTCATTCAGCTCAATATCAAAAAAAAAGAACCTAATCAAAAATGAGCAGGAGATCTAAATAGATATTTTTCCAAAGAAGACATACAGATGGTCAAAAAGCACATGAAAATATGCTCAACATCACTAATTATCAGAGAAATGCAAATCAAAACCATAATTAAGTATCCTCACACTGGTCAGAATGGCCATCATAAAACGTCTACAAATAATAAATGTTGGTGAGGGTGTGGAGAAAAATGAAACCTCTTACATTGTTAGTGGGAAGGTAAATTGGTACAGACATTGTGGAAAACAGTATGGAGGTTCCTTAAAAACTAAAAATAGAGCTACCTTAAGATCTAACAATCTCACTCATGGGCATATCAGGAGAAAACCATAATTCGAAAAGAAACATGCATTCCAATGTTCACTGCAGCACTATTTACAGTAGCCAACACATAGAACCAACCTAAGTGTCCATCAACAGATGAATGGATAAAGAAGATGTGGAAGAGAGAGGAGAGCATAGCAAGAGGGGTGCAGAAGGCAAAGTGGAGAGAATCCCACACAGAGGATTGGTGCTGACCAGCACTCACCAGCCCGAGAGGCTTGTCTGCTCACCCACTGGGGCAGGTGGGGGCTGGAAGCTGAGGTTCGAGCTTCGGAAGTCAAACCCCAGGGAGAGGACAGGAATTTGCTTCATGGAGACAGCCTGAAGGTGGCTAGTGTTCAACAGATAGCCAGGAGGGAGTCCAGGAAAAAGTCTGGACCTGCCAGAGAAGCAAGAGACTATTGTTTTGGGGTGCACAAGGAGAGGGCCTTCTTGTTCCATGTGCCCACAGATGGCAGAGCACTGCCTAAGCAAGCTCCAGAGATGAGCACAAGCTGTGGCTATCATCTCAAAACCCAGAGGCAGGAATGGACCAATATTGCTGTTGCCACTGCCACCAAAGGTCCTGTATGCAAATGCAGTTCACTAACCACGCTCTCCAAGGAGCCTGTGCAGCATGCCACTGCCAGGGTCCTGTGATAGAAGGCCAAATTCCCTGGGAGATCACATGGCACTCCTCAGGCTGGTGCAACTACATGCCAGCCCCTGCTGCTGCAGGCACTGTCCACATCCCAATTATGACTACTGTACTCCTCCCTCTCCCCAGTCTGAGTGAGCAAGAGAGCCCTAATCAGCCACTACTTTAAGCCCCTCTTGTCTGGGTGGCCTACACACAGAGGCAGAGCCAAAACCAAAGCTGAACCCCAGGTGCTGTATGAACAAAGAAGACAAAGGGAAATCTCTCTGTGCAGCCTCAGGAACAGCGGACTAAATTCTCTCAATTGGCTTGGTAAAACCTGCATCTGGGGAATACCTGAATAGACAAGGAGTGTTCCCAAAATTGAGGCAGTGGACTCAGGGGGCAACTGTGGATGTGAGTTTGATTTGCTTTTGTTTTTATGTTTATATTAGTTTAGTTTTCAGAGTTAGTTTTCATTTGTGGGTTGTTTATTTGTTTGTTGCTCTCTTCCTTTTATATATTTTTCGTTTTTGTGAGTGTGTGTGTATATGTTTCTTTGTGTGATTTTGTCTGTTTAATTTTGATTTTACCATTTGTTTTGAGGTTCTGTATGCTCAATTTGTTTTTGTTTTTTATATATTTTTCTTCCTTTTATTCTGTGCCATGCAGGCAGCAGGGTCTTTGTGCTCCAGCTGGTGTTGGCCCTGAGCCTCTGAGGTGGGGGAACCAAGTCCAAGATGTCAGATCACTAGACACCTCCTGGTCCCATGTAATATTAATTGGAGAGAGCTCTCCCAGAGATCTCCAACTCAACATTAATACCCAGCTCCTCCCAAAGGCCAGCAAGCTCCAGGGCTTGATGCCCTATACCAAACAACTAGCAAGACAGGAACACATCCCACCCATTAGCATAACAGCTGCCTAAAGTAATACTAAGTTCACAGACACCCTAAAACACACCACAGGATGCTGTCCTGCCCACCAGAGGGAAAAGATCCAGCCCCACCCACCAGACACAGGCAGCAGACCCCCTACTAGGAAGCCTACAGAAGCCACTGAACCAACCTCACCAACTGGTGGCAGACACCAGAAATAAGAGAAACTATGAACATGCAGCCTGCAAAAAGGAGACCCCAAACACAGTAAGTTAAGCAAAATAAGAAGACAGAGAAATATGCAGCAGATGAGGGAGCAAGATAAAAACCCACCAGATCAAACAAATGAAGAGGAAATAGGCAGTCTACCTGAAAAAGAATTCAGAGTAATGATAGTAAATATGATCCAAATCTCAGAAATAAAATGGATAAAATGCAAGAAACATTTAACAAGGACCTAGAAGAGCTAATAAGCAAATAAACAATGATGGACAACACAATAAATGAAATTAAAAATACTTTAGAAGGAATAAATAGCAGAATAACTGAGGCAGAAGAAGGAATAAGTGACCAGGAAGATAGAATAGTGGAAATAACTGTGGCAGAGCAGAATAAAGAAAAAAGAATGAAAAGAATTGAAGATAGCCTCAGAGACCTCTGAGACAACATTAAGTGCATCAATATACAAATTATAGGGGTCCCAGAAGAAGAAGAGAAAAATAAAGTGTCTGAGAAAATATTTGAAGAAATTATAGTAGAAAATATCCCTAACATGGGAAAGGAAATAGTCAATCAAGTCCAGGAAGTAGAGAGAGTCCCATACAGGATAAACACAAGGAGAAACATACCAAGACACATATTAATCAAACTATCAAAAATTAAGTACAAACAAAAAATATTAAAAGCAACAAATAACATACAAGGGAATCCCCATAAAGTTAACAGCTGATGTTTCAGCAGGAACTCTGAAGACAGAAAGGAGTGGCAGGGCATATTTAAAGTGATGAAAGGGAAAAGCCTAAAACCAAGACTACTCTACCCAGAAAGGATTTCATTCATATTCAACTGAAAAATTAAAACCTTTACAGAAAATCAAAAGTTAAAAGAATTCAGCACCACCAAACCAGCTTTACAAAAAATGTTAATGGAACTTCCCTAGGCAGGAAACAAAAGAAGGAAAAGACGTTCAAAAAAAAAAAAAAACCCAAAACAATTAAGAAAATGGTAATAGGAGCAAATATATTGATAATTACCTTAAATTTAAATGGATTAAATTCTCCAACCAAAAGTTATAGACTGGTTGAATGGTTTTAAAAAACAAGACCCTTATATATGCTGGCTACAAGAGACCCACTTCAGGCCTAGGGAAACATACAGACTGAAAGTGAGGGGATGGAAAAAGATATTCCATGGAAATGAAAATCAAAAGAAAGCTGGAGTAGCAATACTCATATCAGACAAAATACACTTTAAAATAAAGACTATCACAAGAGACAAAGAAGGACACTACATAATGATCAAGGGGTCAATCCAAGAAGAAGATATAACAATTGTAAATATTTATGTGCCCAATATAGATGTACTTCAATACATAAGGGAATGCTAACAGCCATAAGAGGGGAAATCAACAGTACCACAATAATAGTAGGGGTCTTTAACACCTCAGTTACACCAATGAACAGATCATCCAAAATGAAAATAAATAAGGAAACACAAGTTTTAAATGACAATAGATTGGATGGACTTAATTGATATTTATAGGCCATTCCATCCAAAAACAACAGAATACACTTTCTTCTCAAGTGCACATGTAATATTTTCCAGGATAAATCATATCTTCAGTCAGAATTCAAGCCTCAGTAAATTCAAGAAAATTGAAATAGTATCAAGTATCTTTTCTGACAACAACAGTATGAGACTAGACATCAATTACAAGAAAAAAAAAACTGTAAAAAATACAAACACATGGAGGCTAAACAATACACTAATATATAACCAAGATATCACTGAAGAAATCAAGGAGGAAATAAAAAAAAAACCTAGAAGTAAATGACAATGAAAACACGATGACCCAAAACCTATGGGATTCAGCAAAAGCAGTTCTAAAAGGGAAGTTTATAACAATACTGTCCTATTCAAGAATCATGAAATATCTCCAATAAACAACATAACCTTTCACCTAAAGCAATTACAGAAAGAAGAACCAAAAAAACCCAAAAGTTGGCAGAAGGAAAGAAATCATAAAGATCAGATCAGAAAAAAATGAAAAAAAAATGAAGTAAACAACAGCAAAGATCAATAAAACTAAAAGCTGGTTCTTTGAGAAGATAAACAAAATTGATAAACCATTTGCCAGACTTATCAAGAAAAACAGTGAGAAGACTCAAATCAATACAATCAGAAATGAAAAAGGAGAAGTAACAACTGATACTGCAGAAATACAAAGGATCATGAGAGATTACTACAAGCAACTCTATGCCAATAAAATGGACAACCTAGAAGAAATGGACAAATTCTTAGAAAAGCACAACCTTCTGAGACTGAACCAAGGAGAAATAGAAAATATGAACAGACCTATCATAAGCACTCAAGTTGAAAATGTGATTAAAAATCTCCCAACAAACAAATGTGCAGGACAAGATGGCTTCACAGGAGAATTCTGTCAAACAGTTAGAGAAGAGCTAACACCTATCCTTCTCAAACTCTTCCAAAATATAGCAGAGGGAGAAACACTCCCAAATTCACTCTGGAGCCCACCATAACCCTGACACCAAAAGCAGACAAAGATGTCACAAAAAAGAAAACGACAGGCCAATATCACTGATAAATATAGATTCAAAAATCCTCAACAAAATACTAGTAAACAGAATCCAACAGTACATTAGAAGGATCATACACCATGATCAAGTGGGTTTATCCCAGGAATGCAAGGATTCTTCAATATATGCAAATCAATCAATGTGATGCACCATATTAACAAATTGAAGGAGAAAAACCATATGATCATCTCAATAGATGTAGAAAATGGTTTTGAGAAAATCAACACTCATCTTATGATAAGAACTCTCGAGAAAGTGGGCATACAGGGAACTTACCTCAACATAATAAAGGCCATATATGATGAACCCACAGCCAACATCACTCTCAATGGTGAAAAGCTGAAAAAATTTCCTCTAAGATCAGGAAGAAGACAAGGGTGCCCACTCTCACCACTGTTATTCAACATAGTTTTGGAAGTTTTAACCACAGCAAACAGAGAAGAAAAAGAAATAAAAGGAAATCAAATCAGAAAAGAGGAAGCAAAACTGTCACTGTTTACAGATGACATGATACTATACATAGAGAATCCTAAATATAGTACTGGAAAACTACTAGAGCTAATCAGTGAATTTTGTAAAGTTGCAGGATACAAAATTAATGCACAGAAATCTCTTCCATTCTTATACACAAATGATGAAAAATCTGAAAAAGAAATTAAGGATTCATTTCCATTTACCATTGAAACAAAAAGAATAAAATACCTAAGAATAAACCTACTTAAGGAGACAAAGACCTGTACTCTGAAAACTATAAGGCACTGATGAAAGAAATCAAAGATGATACAAACAGATGGAGAGATAAACAGTGTTATTGGATTGGAAGAAGCAACATTGTGAAAATGACTATACTACCCAAAGCAATCTACAAATTCAGTGAAATCCCTATCTAATTATCAGTGGCATTTTTCACAGAACTAGAACAAAAGAATTTACAATTTGCATGGAAACACAAAATACCCCAAATGGCCAAAGTAATTTTGAGAAAGAAAAATGGAGCTGGAGGAATCAGGCTCCCTGACTTCAGACTATACTACAAAGCTACAGTAAGCAAGACAGTATAGTACTGGTACAAAAACAGAAATACAGATCAATGGAATAGGAAAGAAAGCCCAGAGGTAAACCCACACACATATGGTCACCTTATCTTTGGCAAAGGAGGCAAGAATATACAATGGAGGAAAGACAGTGTCTTCAAAAAGTGGTGCTGGGAAAACTGGACAGCTACATGTAAAAGAATGAAATTAGAACACTACCTAACACCAACCACAAAAATAAACTGAAAATGGATTAAAGACCTAAATGTAAGGCCAGACACTATCAAACTCTTAGAGGAAAAGATAGGCAGAACACTCTATGACATAAATCACAGCAAGATCCTTTTTGATCCACCTCCTAGAGAAGTGGAAATCAAAACAAAAATAAACAAATGGGACCTAATGAAACTTAAAAGCTTTTGCACAGCAAAGGAAACCATAAACAAGACAAAAAGACAACCCTCAGAATGGAAGAAAATTTGCAAATGAAGCAACTGACAAAGGATTAATCTCCAAAATATACAAGCAGCTCATGCAGCTCAATAGCAAAATAGCAAACAACTCAATCCAAAAATGGGGGAAGACCTAAGCAGACATTTCTCCAAGGAAGATATACAGATTGCCAAGAGACACATGAAAGAATGCTCAACCTCATTAATCATTAGAGAAATGCAAATCAATACCACAATGAGATATTTTGTCACACCAGTCAGAATGGCCATCATCAAAAAATCTACAAACAATAAATGCTGGAGAGGGTGTGGAGAAAAGGGAGCCCTCTTGCACTGTTGGTGGGAATGTAAATTGATACTGCCACTATGGAGAACAGTACAGAGATTCCTTAAAAATTTTAAAACAGAACTACCATATGATCTAGCAATCCCACTACTGGGCATATGTTCTGAGAAAACCATAATTCAAGAAGAGTCATGTACCACAATGTTCATTGCAGCACTATTTACAATAGCCAGAACATGGAACTAACCTAAGTGCCCATCATCAGATGAATGGATTAAGATGTGGCACATATATACAATGGAATATTACTCAGTCATAAAATGAAACTTAATTGAGTTATTTGTAATGAGGTGTCTGGACCTAGAGTCTGTCATACAGAGTGAATTAAGCCAGAAAGAGAAAAACAAATACCATATGCTAACACATATATATATATATATATATATATATGGAATCTAAAATATATATATATATGGTTCTGATGAACCTAGGTTCAGGACAGGTATAAAGATGCAGAAGTAGACAATGGACTTAAGGACATGGGAGGAGGGAGGAAGGGGAAGCTGGGATGAAGTGAGAGAGTAGCATTGACATATATACTTTAGCAAATGTAAAATAGATAGCTAGTGTGAAGCAGCTGAATAGCACAGGGAGATCAGCTCGGTGCTTTTTGACCACCTAGAGGGGTGGGATAGCGAGGGTGTGGAGAGATGCAAGAGGAAGGGGATATGGGGATATATGTATACATATAGCTGATTCACTTTGTTATACAGCAGAAACTAACACAACACTGTAAAGCAATTATACTCCAATAAAGATGTTAAAAAATAAAGTTGTGGTGCATGTATACAATGGAATATTACTCAGCCATAAAAAAGAATGAAATATTGCCATTTACATCATCATGGGTGGACACAGAGATTATCACACTAAGTGAAATAAGTCAGACAGAGAAAGGCAAATATCATATGATATCACATGTGAAATCTAATTAAAAATGCCACAAACAAAATTATTTACAAAATAGAAACAGACTTACAGATATCGAAAACAAACTTATGGTTACCAAAGGGGAAATGTTGAGGGGAGGGATAAATCAGGAGCTTGGGATAAACATAAACACAATACAGTACTATATATAAGATAGATAACCAACAGGGATCTACTGTATAGCACAGGGAATTCTACTCAGTTTTCTTTGATAACCTATATGAGAAAAGAATCTGAAAAAGAATTAATATATGTATGTGTATATATGTATATATATATATATATATATATATATATATAAATGATCATTTTGTTGTACATCTAAAACTAACAGAACATTGTAAATCAATTATCCTCCATTAAAAGTTTTAAAATGTGGCCAAAACAATTCTCCCCTCTTTGCTTTGCAGCTCCTGCCATCAGCAGATGGCAGCCAGTGAACCTGAGCTGGACAGTGATGTTGTATTAATCTGTTCACACCAACTTAAGAAATACTATAGACTGGGTGACTTAAACAACAGACATTTATTTCTCATAGTTTTGGAAGCTGGATTTCCAAGATCATATATATGATATTACATGATATTATATGTAGTATGTGTATATACACACACATACTACATATTTGTTTTTTTCTCATTTGGACTTCACAATATTCTAAAACAGGTTAAATATTCCTGTTTTGCTGGTAAAAGAACACAACAGAACATCTACCCAGTGAAGAAGTGAGATCCCACTTTATTATTTCCCAACAAAGCATGCTATATATTATTCTTACATAACTGTATTTAATTGAATATATGTTATTCAACTCACTGACTGTAAACTTGTGAACATGTTTTAATGTATACATGTAACAAATATGTAACAGTATACATATTAATGTATACTGTTTTCCTTTTAAATTTCCTGTAATGTATTTGTCATGAAATAAAATGTATGATTGCTCTTCAGCTAGACAGATGTTTCTAAAATTTTAGGTAAGTTTAAAATTTGCAATTCTGTCTAATTTTCTTCATTAGGAAAAGAGTATGTTACTGTTGACAATAAGAAGTAGATTTCAGCACTTTCTATTTGTGTATTCTGCATGCATGAATGCTGAAATAGTGTTATCTTGCTTTAATTTGATTTTTCCTTATAGAAGAGGCACCAGATTATTTACACTATATCTGTGATATTCTCTATCTAGATGGATTTAAACTCTACACAATCCCTGAATACTTACTCTCTTTTTTATAGAGGACATTCAGTTGTCTCCAATCAAACTCAGTATATATTGAAATGTTAAGTAGATGTTATGTGATTGCTGTATCTGAAGGTTTTTCCTGTCTGTAGCCAAATATAACAAAGTCAAACTTAGTTGATTTCTTTTAAGATCAAAGATATTCTCATCTCTAACATTTCAAGAATTTCACTAGCTCTGTCAGCCTATTCCTGCAGAATGTCTTCACATCAGTATGTTACAGAACAAAACTTGAGCCCCCTTGCCCACTTGCAATAAAATCAATCTACTGACCCAAGGTTGTGCTGAAGGAAAGTGGAACATTTATTGCAGGTGCCAAGCAAGGAGTCCAGGGCAGTTTGTGCTCAAAAACCTGAACTCCCCGATGGCTTTCTGGGGAAGGTTTTTAAATACAGGCTGAGGGAGGTGGGTTGTGGGGTGTGTGATCAGCTCATGGAAATTCTTCTGATTGTTTGCTGGTGATGTAATCAGGAGTCAACATCATCAACCATTTGGTTCTGACCAGTCTGAGGTCTATGCACTTGTGGTCAGCATTCAGTTAACTTTTTCCACCTGGTGGCGGTTTCAGTATCCACATGACAGCTCAAAGGACATGGCTCAGAATATTACCCATAGCCCTTGAAGGGTAACTAAAGGTCCTTAACTTTGTTTAATGGCTAAACAATTATTATTTTGTCTTATTTAACTATTTTCCTTTCTTTCTGCATTTTCTCACTTTTCTGGATAAATCTGGAACTTGGGGAAGGCCTAGAAGGCTAAAGTTTTTCTACAGACTAGAGTCAGGTAGAAGACATGGGGTGGGAGTTTCTGTTATGGGGAGGCCCCATAGAGTCCTGCTTGGTTACAAACACACCATAATACTTGTCCTTAATTTACATAAGAGCTCCCCAGCACAGCACACGTTTAAGTAGAAAGAAAGATAGAGTCACACCAGTGATGTGGTCCATGCCCATGTGGGAAATGCAAAATTGTTCCCTATGTCAAATGAAATCTCTCCTACTGTTTGCATTTCCTGAAATTCTTTCTTCTACTATCAATAATAGTGATGCTTGGTTTTATAATCATGACCTTTGTGGGTATCCAAGGGGATGAAGTAAAGACAGGCCAGTCTGGTGTACAGGATCAGTGGAGGTCCTTTTGTTTATTCCTCCTGTATCAGCAAACTGGCTGTCAATTGTGCTGTTACAAGCCCAGTCCAAAAGAGTGAATCTTCATGCCACCAAATCCCTATCCATATTACCTCACCCTCCTTACCCTACCCCTGAATCTATCTCCATAATAGTCCATGCTCTATAATGAACAGAAGCACCATTATCAAGAAAGGCAGCACATATATGTTCACAAACATAAATGTCACTCCCAAGTCAGGGATGTTTGTTCTCAAGGCTCCTGTGTGGTTTTCTTGTGACCTTGGTTTTCTGTGCTACTTAGTTCCACCCATTACTCACTTGAAAATCAGCTTGTGCAACAGGTCCTCCTGAGGTCCTGATAGCAGACACATAGCTTAGAGACATGAGTTTTCAAACATGTACTTTCTTTTCCTTAAGTTTAAAAAAAAATATATATATATATATTTATTTATTTATGGCTGCATTGGGTCTTCATTGCTGTGCAGGTTTTCTCTAGTTGCAGCAAGTAAGGGCTACTGTTCGTTGTGGTGCATGGGCTTCTCAATGTGGTGGCTTCTCTTGTTGCGGAGCATGGGCTCTAGGCAAGTGGGCTTCAGTAGTTGTAGCACACAGGCTCAGTAGTTGTGGCTTGTGGGCTCTATAGTGCAGGCTCAGTCGTTGTGGTGCACAGGATTAGTTGCTCCATGGCATGTGGGATCTCCCTGGCCCAGGGCTTGAACCAGTGTCCCCTGCATTGGCAGGTGGATTCTTAACCACTGCATCACTAGGGAATTCCATCTAACACGTACTCTCCTCATCAGCATGTTAGCAATACGAAGACAGCATGGATCACAAAAACTAAATATGAAGATGAAAAACATGTTAAGTCTATCTCTATCTACTTATACCTTGGCCCACTGCTCCCTATTTTACAGAAAATTATTTCTGAGGGCTATTCATTAATGGCATACAGACTCACATACACATACACATGGACACACAAATGAGTACCACAGTATATAAACTCTTGAAAACTGTCTCATATTTCCTTTTCAGAGTGCTTTACTTTCTTGAATCTTGTCAAAACAAAACAAAACAAAACAAAAAAACCTCCAGTGAAGAAACTAGTTTAATTCCCTACAATCTAATTTACTTTCTAAAACTGACCTGTGCACTGATGAGGGAAAAGATTTTATGTCTGCATATCTATAAAGTTGTTCAGATAAAAGACAGTGCAGAATGTCACCTGGAATGTTGTACTGAATAAAGGCGTTATCTACGAGTGAAAAAGAGAGGAATGTGCCATCCCCTTCAGGAAGGCATCACAGTGTCCATCCAAATTACCTCTCTGGGTATTCAAATGGGGTCCAATTTGGTTTTCAATTCTTTTGAATATTTCCTTTTTTAAGCTTCCTGAAAATGATCAATTGATCTTGAGAGCTGTAGGACTTTTCTGCCAAATGCAAACTCCCCCAAGAAGAGATTACTTCACTTCTTCATGAGTCATGAGTAGACAAGCCCTTTGTCAGAGGCTTTCCAAGGTACTGTCACCCAGGCAGGAAACTGGGCAGGGGTTTAGAGCACACGCTAAAACAAAGGAAATCTGGAGTGCCAAGTGCTGCTTTAGAGAGCCTCCCTTCAGGCAGCCTGGTCTGGTGGGCATGAGGGCAAGCTGTGGGCAAAAGCCTGCCTCAACCACAAGTTCATGAACACCAAGTACAGGACTTGGCTGCTTCACGATTTTGCCAAAAGCAAGCTCTGCTCAGGCGCCCACAGGGGAGGGGCTGAGTCTCATGTTGGTACTTATTTATTGTGTCCCTCTGCTCATGTGCTCTGGATAAATATAGGATTTTTGTTGCACGGGCTATTGATCCTTTCAAGCATCATAATTTCTCCCCAAGAAAAGAAACAAATCTAAGAAAATAAACTAAGCTTTACTTTTTATTTATAACCTAAAAAAATAAAAGCCTATATATTTTAAAAGCAGGAGAGCACAGTATACCTTACTATAAAATACTTGGAAAGTTATTTTTGTTTTTGTGTTAAAACATGTCTTAACTCTTACAACAAAACACTAATTAGATTCTTAAGATTTTGAAAAGTTCCCTGTTTACACTTTCTATTACATGAAATGTATGGATAAATGTTTTTCTTAAAAGATGAGATTGCAAATCTACATCTTCTCAAAGTACCATCATTATCAAAGCCATAAGATAACATTATTTCAACAGTACAACATGGCATTTGGTATTTTCCTGGATATTGGACAACATGTAGAAAGCATACGCTTAGTAGTAAAAGACTACACATTTTCACCTATATCAAGTTGGGGATTTTGACAAATGTTTTCATTATTATTATTTTAAAAATACTTTGAAATATTTTTTACTTGTAAAACATGATATATTACTGCAGCGAGCTGTTATGGCTTCCCAAGATCCATTTGGAAATGCTAACCATTATTGGTGTTCTGTGGAAGACCATATTTTAACATGTATTAGTGTAAATATGCTATTGATGAAGCTCTCTGTCCCATGCCTGTAAAATGTCACACAGAATAATGAAACATATGGCAGTTGGTCCCATGCCTCATTTCAGTGAGTCATCTAAGGCCATATCTCAGGTCATTGTAATTAAGCCACATAATTTGACTTTGTGCTGGAAATGTGAGGAAGGGTAGGAAAACAGAATACAAATTAAAAATCAGGTGTTGATATTTTAAAATCCAAGTTAGATATTGTATTTATATAAGTTCTTGTAATGATCACATCCCAGTGAGATGAGGCTCTATTATTTAAGCACTGTGGAAGAATGTGTTGTAAAACTTGAGGGTTGCCTTTCATTTATTATGATATGATCATAATAAGCTAAATTAATGAAAATCATTTTCTTTATAAATTCCATCAATTAACCATGAAAAAGACAACATGGCTACCAGTACCTTTGTGATTAAATAAATCATAGTAATTTTTTTAGCTCTTCTGTTTCTTTTCTGTTTTCTTCCTCCCCCCCCCAACCTTTTGCTCTTTCTTTCTGTCTGTTTTGTTTTTTTTTTTGGTTTAAACTCAATTTTTAGATTCCTTTTGGAGTAAAATTGGATCTTCATGTTTCTGAGTTGCAAAAATTCTCTCTACACATTTTTCCCTCTGTTACCATGTTTTTCTCCTGCATCCCCCATTCAATCCTGGCTGCCACTGTCAGGCAGACAGAAAGCCCAAGGACACTTTTTCTTACATCTGTAGAGAAACCTGAGCTGCAGACATGGAGCAGCAGGCTGTTCAGGTCTGTGAGATAGATGTACCAGCCCACCTGTTTCTCACATCCTGATTTTTATGCTACACACTTTTGTCACCAAATGCTATGATATCAGGAGAGTATAATTTTCATATGTATATCTCATAAGCTTATCGTAACCAAGATTCATATACTATGCTCCTTTGTTTCCCTTCTAAGCCCAGCAAAATGATGGGTACAGAAAAGGTACGTAAATAGTTGCTGAGTTAATGAATAGGGGAAGTCTTTACCTGATCAAAATACCCTACTGGAAGTTTGATTTCATACACCTAAAACATCTCTGATCATTCAGCATGATTACTTTAGCTTCCTCTGTTATGTCATTATTAATTCAGACTCTAGGTAAGTTGTGAATCATCACAAATATCTGGAAAGCAAAGGATAATTTACAAGACTACCATTTTTCACCTGTACTTATTTACTATTCTAGTAAAATACAACTAAATCCAAGTATATTATGGTTGAACATGCCTAAAAACTGCACAGAGAAAATAGAGTGTATCTAGTCCAATTATTACTTTGATAAAATATAATGCTGTAATATTTCCTATTTTATGTTCAAAAGAGCTAAACTTACCTTGATCAAAATCAGAATAATCTCAACCTTGTAAAAATATTTCTAAAAAAACGCTTTACATAACTTAAAAAAAGATAGTTGCACAAGACATATGGAGCCATAGATATTAAAACAAAACAATTTTTAAACCTTTTAAAAGAATGTTAACCTTTTTTAAACTAGGCCTAGAGCAATTTATTTTGCTTTGTAGGAACAAGGGTACAAAGTAGCCAAAGTCATGAAGCTAAACATGTGTTTACCTGATATGAGTCTAGTTTAAGAGTGTATGGTCTTTGTCTCTAAAGAGACACAGGGTTACTTATCCCAAATAAGTGATTCTCTACAAAAGGTAACTGGCAAACTGGCAAGCAGGGTTGTAGAGTCTGCCCAAGATTCCATTAGGAGATTGATCTTGCCCATGCCACAGGCCCACATTTACTGGCAAGTTGCTTTATTTTCACCCAAATCATAGAATAAGGATAGATTTTTAATACAGAGAAGCATGGCTCTGCAAAAGCCCCACTGCTGTCTCATTAGCAAAAGCTTTCAAATTGGTGTCATTATGCCTTGGCTTTCCCACCTGTGCCTAGGAACATGCACTACCTCTTTTCCAGAACATTAAGGGTAACAGCTTCTGCAGAGTGCAGAGCTCAGGGCTGCTCTGGTGTTGCTGATGTGATTAGTATTCTGAACGTCTGGCTGACATGCAGCAGACAGATCTGCAGCCCTCAGACTGTCAGTGCGGATCAGGAATGATGCTGTTTATATTTAGCTTGGGAAACTGATGTTTGGTTAGAGGGAAGGTATGATGGGGATGTGGGAATAAATAACGAAAATACAATTTAGGGAGGAACTTCAAGATGACGGAAGAGTAAGACGCGGAGATCACCCTTCTCTCCACAAATACACCAGAAATACATCTACATGGGGAACAGCTCCTACAGAACAACCACTGAATGCTGGCAGAAGACCTCAGACCTCCCAAAAGGCAAGAAACTCCCTACGTACCTGGGTAGGGCAAAAGAAAAAACAGAGGCAAAAGAATAGGGACGGGGCCTGCACCAGTGGGAGGGAGCTGTGAAGGAGGAAAGGTTTCCACACACTAGAAGCCCCTTCGCGGGCGGAGACTGCGGGTGGCGGAGAGGGAAAGCTTCAGAGTCGCGGAGGAGAGCGCAGCCACAGGGGTGCAGAGGGTAAAGCAGAGAGCTTCCCACACAGAGGATCGGTGCCAACCGGCACTCACCAGCCCGAGAGGCTTGTCTGCTCACCTGCCGGGGTGGGCAGGGCTGGGAGCTGAGGCTTGGGCTTCGGAGGTCGGATCCCATGGAGAGGACTAGGGTGGGCTGCGTGAACACAGCCTGAAGGGGGCTAGTGCGCCACGGCTGGCCAAAAGGGAGTCCAGGAAAATGTCTGGAGCTGCCAAACAGACAAGAGACTTTTTCTTGCCTCTTTGTTTCCTGGTGCGCGAGGAGAGGAGATTAACAGCCCCGCTTAACAGAGCTCCAGAGACAGGTGCAAGCTGCACTATTAGAGCAGACTCCAGAGACGGGCATGGGAAGTTAAGGCTGCTTCTGCCACCACCAAGAAGCCTGTGTGTGAGCACAGCTCACTATCCACACCGCACCTCCCAGGAGCCTGTGCAGCCCACCACAGCCAGGGTCCCATGATCCAGGGACAACATCCCCAGAAGAACGCATGGCACACCTCACGGAGGTTCAAAGTAATGCCAGCCTCTGCCGCCACAGGCTGGCCCCGCATCCGTACACCTCCCTCCCTCTGACCTGAGTGAGCCAGAGCCCCCGAATCAGCTGCTCCTTTAACTCCATCCTGTCTGAGCAAAGAACAATGCCCTCAGGCCACCTACACGCAGAGGCGGGGCCAGATCCAAAACTGAACCACGGGAGCTCTACGAACAAAGAAGAGAAAGGGAAATCTCTCCCAGAAGCCTCAGGAGCAGCGGATTAAATCTCTACAATCTACCTGATGTACCCTGCATATGTGTAATACCTGAATAGACAATGAATCATCCCAAATTGAGGAGGTGGACTTTGGGAGCAACGATATATATATATTTTTTCCCATTTCTCGTTTTGTGACTGTGTATGTGTATTATTCTGTGTGTGATTTTGTCTTTATAGCTTTGCTTTTACTATTTGTCCTAGGGTTCTGTCCAAACTTTTTTTTTATTATTGCTTTAAAAAATTTGTTTCTACCAAAAATTTTTTTTCTTCATAACTATTTTTTATTTTAATAACTTTATTTTATTTTATATTATTTAATCTTCTTTCTTTCTCTCTTTCTTTCTTTTCTTTCTTTCTTTCTTTCATTCGTTTTTTTCTCCCTTTTATTCTGAGCCGTGTGGATGACAGGTTCTTGGTGCTCTAGCCAGGCATCAGGGCTGTGCCTCTAAGGTGGAAGAGCCAAGTTCAGGACACTGGTCCACAAGAGACCTCCCAGCTCCATGTAATATCAAACAGCAAAAATCTCCCAGAGATCTCCATCTCAACGCCAAGACCCAGCTCCACTCAATGACCAGCAAGCAGCAGTGCTGGACACCCTATGCCAAACAACTAGTAAGACAGGAACACAACCACATCCATTAGCAGAGAGGCTGCCTAAAATAATAATAAGGCCACAGACACCCCAAAACACACCACCAGACGTGGACCTGCCCACCAGAAAGACAAGATCCAGCCTCATCCACCAGAACACAGACACTAGTGCCCTCCACCAGGAAGCCTTCACAACTCACTGAACTAACCTTAGCCACTGGGGACAGACACCAAAAACAGCAAGAACTATGAACCTGCAGGCTGTGAAAAGGAGACCCCAAATACAGTAAGTTAAGCAAAATGAAAAGACAGAGAAACACACAGCAGATGAAGGAGCAAGCAAAAATCCACCAGACCTAAACGAATGAAGAGGAAATAGGCAGTCTACCTGAAGAAGAATTCAGAATAATGATAGTAAAGATGATCCAAAATGTTGGAAATAGAATGGAGAAAATACAAGAAATGTTTAACAAGTGCCTAGAACAACTAAAGAGCAAACAAACAGTGATGAACAGCGTAATAAATGAAATTAAAAATTCTTTAGAAGAGATCAATAGCAGAATAACTGAGGCAGAAGAATGGATAAGTGACCTGGAAGATAAAATAGTGGAAATAACTACTGCAGAGCAGAATAAAGTAAAAAGAATGAAAAGAACTGAGGACAGTCTCAGAGACCTCTGGGACAACATTAAACACACCAACATTTGAATTATAATGGTTCCAGAAGAAGAAGAGGAAAAGAAAGGGACTGAGAAAATATTTGAAGAGATTATAGCTGAAAACTTCCCTAATTTGGGAAAGGAAATAGTGAATCAATTCTAGGAAGCACAGAGAGTTCCATACAGGATAAATCCAAGGAGAAACATGCCAAGACACATTAATCAAACTATCAAAAATTAAATACAAAGAAAAAAATATTAAAGGCAGCAAGGGAAAAAAAAAACAAATAACACAAAAGGGAATCCCCATAAGGTTAACAGCTGATCTTTCATTAGAAACTCTGCAAGCCAGAAAGGAGTGGCAGGACATATTTAAAGTGATGAAGCAGAGAAACCTACAACCAAGATTATTCTACCCAGCAAGGATCTCATTCAGATTTGATGGAGAAATTAAAACCTTTACAGACAAGCAAAAGCTAAGAGAATTCAGCACCACCAAACAAACTTTACAACAAATGCTAAAGGAATTTCTCTAGGCAGGAAACACAAGAGAAGGAAAAGACCTACAATAACAAACCCATGAAATTTAAGAAAATGGTAATACGAACATACTTATCAATAATTATCTTAAATGTAAAAGGATTAAATGCTCCAACCAAAAGACATAGATTGGCTGAATGGATACAACAACAAGACCCAAATATATGCTGTCGACAGCATACACACTTCAGACCTAGGGACACATACAGATGGAAAGTGAGGGGTTGGAAAAAGATTTTCCATGCAAATGGAAATCAAAAGAAAGCTAGAGTAGCAATTCCCATATCAGACAAAATAGACTTTAAAACAAAGGCTACTACAGGAGACAAAGAAGGACACTACATAATGATCAAGGGATCAATCCAAGGAGAAGATATAACAATTGTAAATATTTATGCACCCAACAAAGGAGCACCTCAATACATAAGGCAAATACTAACAGCCATAAAAGGGGAAATTGACAGTAACACAATCACAGTAGGGGACTTTGACACCCCATTTTCACCAATGGACAGATCATCCAAAATGGATATAAATGAGGAAAGACAAGCTTTAAATGATACATTAAACAAGATGGACTTGATTGATATTTATGTGACATTCCATCCAAAAACAACAGAATAAACATTCTTAACAAGTGCTCATGGAACATTCTCCAGGATAGATCATATCTTGGGTCACAAATCAAGCCTTGGTAAATTTAAGAAAATTGAAATCATATCAAGAATCTTTTCTGACAACAATGATATGAGATTAGATATCAATTACAGGAAAAAATCTGTAAAAAATACAAACTCATGGAGGCTAAACAACACACTACTTAATAACCAAGAGATCACTGAACAAATCAAAGAGGAAATCAAAAAATACCTAGAAACAAATGACATAGAGAACACGACGACCCAATACCTATTGGGTGCAGCAAAAGCAGTTTTAAGAGGGAAGTCTACAGCAATACAATCCTACCTGAAGAAAGAAGAAACATTCAAATAAAGAACCTAACCTTACACCTAAGGCAATTATAAAAAGAAGAACAAAAATCCCGAAAGTTAACAGAAGGAAAGAAATCGTAAAGATCAGATCAGAAATAAATGAAAAAGAAATGAAGGAAATGATAGCAAAGATTAATAAAACTAAAAGGTGGTTCTTTGAGAAGATAAACAAAATTGATAAACCGTTAGCCAGACTTATCAAGAAACACAGTGAGAAGACTCAAATCAAAAAAATCAAAAATGAAAAAGTAAAAGTAACAACTGGTACTGCAGAAATACAAAGGATCATGAGAGATTACTACAAGCAACTCTATGCCAATAAAATGGACAACCTGGAAGAAATGGACAAATTCTTAGAAAAACACAACCTTCCGAGACTGAACCAAGGAGAAATAGAAAATATAAACAGACCAATCACAAGCACTCAAATTGAAAGTGTGATTAAAAATCTTCCGACAAACAAAAGCGCAGGACAAGATGGCTTCACAGGAGAATTCTGTCAAACAGTTAGAGAAGAGCTAACACCTAACCTTCTGAAACTCTTCCAAAATATAGCAGAGGGAGGAACACTTCCAAACTCATTCTACGAAGCCACCATCACCCTGATACCAAAACCAGACAAAGATGGCAAAAAGAAATAAAACTACAGGCCAATATCACTGATGAACATAGATGCAAAAATCCTCAACAAAATACTAGCAAACAGAATCCAACAACACATTAAGGGATCATACACTGTGATCAAGTGGGGTTTATCCCACGAATGCAAGGATTTTTCACTATATGCAAATCAATCAATGTGATACACGATATTAACAAATTGAAGGAGAAAAACCATACGATCATCTCAATAGATGCAGAGAAATCTTTCTACAAAATTCAATGCCCATTTATGATAAAAATCCTCCAGAATGTAGGCATAGAGGGAACTTTCCTCAACATAATAAAGGCCATATATGACAAACCCACAGCCAACATTGTCCTCAATGGTGAAAAACTGAAACAGTTTCCACTAAGAATAGGAACAAGACAAGGTTGCCCACTCTAACCACTATTATTCAACATAGTTTTGGAAGTTTTAGCCACAGCAATCAGAGAAGAAAATGAAATAAAAGGAATCCAAATCAGAAAAGAAGAATTAAAGCTGTCACTGTTTGCCAATGACATACTATACATTGAGATTCCTACAGATGCTACGAGAAAACTACTAGAGGTAATCAATGAATTTGGTAAAGTATCAGGATACAAAATTAATGCACAGAAATCTCCAGCATTCCTATACACTAATGATGAAAAATATGATTGTGAAATTAAGCAAACATTCCCATTTACCATTGCAACAAAAAGAATAAAATATCTAGGAATAAATCTACCAAAGGAGACAAAATACCTGTATGCAGAAAATTATAAGACACTGATGAAAGAAATTAAAGATGATACAAATAGATGGAAAGATATACCATGTTCTTGGATTGGAAGAATAAACATTGTGAAAATGACTCTACTACCCAAAGCAATCTACAGATTCAATGCAATCCCTATCAAACTACCACTGGCATTTTTCACAGAAGTAGAAAAAAATAATTCACAATTTGTATGGAAACACAAAAGACTCTAAGTAGCCAAAGCAATCTTGAGAAAGAAAAAATGCAGCTGGAGGAATCAGGCTCCCTGACTTCAGACAATACTACAAAGCTACAGTAAGCAAGACAGTATGGTACTGGCACAAAAAAAGAAATAAAGATCAATGGAACAGGAAAGAAAGCCCAGAGGTAAACCCACATACATACAGTTACCTTATCTTTGACAAAGGAGGCAAGAATATACAGTGGAGAAAAGACACTTATTCAGTAAGTTGTGCTTGGAAAACAGGACAGCTACATGTAAGAGAATGAAATTAGAACACTCCCTAACACCATACACAAAAATAAACTCACAATGGATTAAAGACCTAAATGTAAGGCCAGACACTATCAAACTCTTTGAGGAAAACATAGGAAGAACATTCTATGACATAAATTACAGCAAGATCCTTTTTGACCCACCACCTAGAGAAATGGAAATAAAAACAAAAATTAACAAATGGGAGCTAGTGAAACTTAAAAGCTTTTGCGCAGCAAAGGAAGCCATAAACAAGATGAAAAGACAACCCTCAGAATGGGAGAAAATATTTGCAAATGAAGCAACTGACAAAGGATTAATCTCCAAAATATACAAGTAGCTCATGCAGCTCAATATCAAAAAGCAAACCACCCAATCCAAAAATGGGCAGAAGACATAAATAGGCATTTCTCAGAAGAAGATATACAGATTGCCAACAAACACATGAAAGAATGCTCAACATCATTAATCATTAGAGAAATGCAAGTCAAAACTACAATGAGATATCATCTCACACCAGTCAGAATGGCCATCATCAAAAAATCTACAAACAATAAATGCTGGAGAGGGTGTGGAGAAAAGGGAACTCTCCTGAACTCTTGGTGGGAATGTAAATTAATACAGCCACTATGGAGAACAGTATGGAGGTTCCTTAAAAAAGTAAAAATAGAACTACCATCGCAATCCCACTACTGGGCATATACCCTATGAAAACCGTAATTCAAAAAGAGTTATGTAGCAAAATGTTCATTGCAGCTCTATTTACAATAGCCAGGATATGGAAGCAACTTAAGTGCCCATCAACAGATGAATGGATAGAGAAGATGTGGCACATATATACAATGGAATATTACTCAGCCATAAAAATAAACAAAATTGAGTTATTTGTAGTGAGGTGGCTGGACCTAGAGTCTGTCATACAGAGTGAAGTAAGTTCAGAAAGAGAAAAACAAATACCATATGCTAACACATATATATGGAATCTAAAAAAACAAAAAATGGTCATGAAGAACCTAGGGGCAAGACGGGAATAAAGACGCAGACCTACTAGAGAATGGACTTGAGGATATGGGGAGGGGGAAGGGTAAGCTGGAACAAAGTGAGAGAGTGGCATGGACATATATACACTACCAAACAAAAAATAGATAGCTAGTGGGAAGCAGCCGCATAGCACAGGGAGATCAGCTCAGTGCTTTGTGACCACCTAGAGGGGTGGGCTAGGGACAGTGGGAGGGAGGGAGACACAGAGGAAAGAGATATGGTGACGTATGTATATGTATAACTGATTCACTTTGTTATAAAGCAGAAACTAACACACCATTGTAAAGCAATTATACTCCAATAAAGTTGTTAAATTTAAAGAAAAAAGAAAGAAATTACAATTTAATGTTATTTTTGTGGATATGGACATTCATACAATCGTTCTGATGTTCCTGAAAGTGTTTCAACAGGAGCAGGTCTTCCTGACTGGTGGAATATGACACTTCCTCACACAGGATATTTGCTGCCTTTACCATGAGAGATACAAAATAAGAGGTTGCCTCAAGTTTTAGTCTCAGATGCCTGGTAAAATAGAAGGCATCTGTAATTTCTAAATATAAAGCTATATTAAAATGTAACATATATTTTATATAAAAATTCAGGTCTTTCTAATTATATCTGAGGAGTTATTTCATTCAGTAAGGAAAATGGGCAACACTATGCTATACATTCATTCATTCGTTCAAAATGTATATTATATGATTACATTGTGCTGACTCATGTAATGTACATGCTGGGGACACAGCAGCAACATACTCTGCTATGATCCATACACACATGAAGTCTCAAAACTTGTAGAAAATTCCAATGATAATAAGTAAAATGAGATTCACAAGGAAAAGGGCATGATGATGAAACTTGCCATAATTGTGCACTCTGAGAAGCTGGCAGGATTTACCAGTCAGGACAGACAGGATACAGGTGTTGCTACAGTAACAAATAGTTCCCACTTCCCAGTTAATTAACATAACAGGAGGTTGATGTTCACTCTGTGTGTTCATCCAGCAGGAGGCTCTGTCCCTAATCACCCAAGGACACAGGCTCAAGATGGAGATGAGAAATATTCAGGGTCTCATACCAGCTATTACATTCTCTAGCTTGGTGAAAACACACTTGTCTTCACAAGCCTCTGGCCAGAGTTGGTCCCAGAGCCCCACCAGCCACGAGGGACCAGCAACAGTCTTCAGGCATAGACTGGAGACAAAAGCTAGGTGTCAGGGAGCTGCAGCGAGGATGCCATGGAGACCCTGATCTACATCATCCCACATACATTTCCTTGTAATTCACAGTGTTTTTTACCCCTGAGTTCATACATTATTCAAAATCTCCTACAAATGGAAAACATGTCCCCTGAGCCAAGTTGGCACTTATTTTTTATCCCTAAACCATTTTTTTTTTCTTTTTTTCCTTCACTGTATATCCAGTGCCTGGCATTCAGTAAATATTTACTAAATGGATTAACATTTGGCACACACTTTGTGCCTGGAAATGATGGAATTCAGTGCTTCCATGAACATTTCTTAACACTTTAGTAAAATATGTACCAAACAATTTTGAAACAAGTTTCAGTATGTTGTTTTCCTTAAATATCTATAATGAACTCAAATATATTATGAAATTTAATTTAAAATGGTGTAGTGCTATATAATATAGGGGTTTAAGGAAGAAGTTTAGTAGTCAAGTAGTTTATTTATTTTTAATCCTACTTCCCCCATTGATTTTAGCAACATTTTTTAATCTTTCTGGGCCTCAAATTCCTATACCTGTGTAATGGTGACAACAATATATATCTTATTGGGTTATTTTTTAGTTAAATTATATGTTATATAAAGCTCCTAGATGAATACCTACATCAGACTAAATGATGGCTATCATTATTATTATTATTATTATTATTACTGTTTTATAGTATCATAAATCAAGATGAATCTCAAATTGTTCTTTCTAGGAGATAGATACAACTTTTATTAAATTTTAAAGGGAAATAATTATTCACACAGATTTCCATAAAATCTCCTTAATATATTAAGAACTCATAAAATTACATTTCCAAGTTTTATATTAATAAAATTCCAGACCCCAGTTAATACAATAAATGTTGATACATTTGGCTAAGTATAACTTATAAAAATATACACAAATTCCAAAGATAAGAGAAAAATGCAAACATTATTGATAACTTAGAGATAATAATTTAAATCTCAATGCACTAACAGCTCTTACAAATTGATTGTAAAATTAACTGTCACTTAATATAAAAAAGGCAAATGATATAAGCAGGCATTGCACAGATATAGAAATATACATATCTAATGCAAATGTAAAGTGCTTAGCCTCTTTCATAAATGACTACACACTAAAACTATAGTGAGGTACCACATTTTCCCTAGCCCATTTGTTTAAATATGTGTGTTTCCTGTCCCTAAATAGAATTCTGACATGGTTGCCTGGAGACCCCACAATGAGGGTCCCTGAACTTAGAGAGTATATCTTTCACTGGCCACCTGCACAAACAGATTTCTATTTTCTGTACCACAAAATACTTTTATATATTGCCTTCTCATGATTGTCTTTGGGAAGAATTAATTAAAATCACATATGCAAACTGCATGAATATTTAATATAGAAATATTTTCCAAAGTGTGATCCAGAAAGCTGTTATAGCTCCCTGGGTTGAAAATAGTGGGATCTGTAAAGAAATAAAAATGAATATGATTCAAAAACTGAAGTACAGAGACCAAGAAATTAGAATTAATAAAAAATTTTCAGTATTGACCAGTAGAGCCATCTTGATGCATGCTGGCTGGGGGCCAGCTCTGTCTAGAACACAATATGATGCAGGATGTTCAAATTTGAGTGATGGGCAAAACTACACAGACAGATGCAAACACAAGGAATGCATATCTTTAAAAAGTAGTAACTTGAATTTTTACAGAACAGATAATTCACATACTCAAAATTCATCGATGGTAGGTAGATAGGTTGATAAATATTTGCAAATATGATAGATAGATGATAGATAGACAGATAGTTAGATAGATAGAAGATAGATTGGGGGATTACAGGAAATCCTTCAGCATCAGAAAGCAGTGCAAATTCATGTAATATGGAGGTGGCATTCTTATAAATCAATTAGCCAAATGTTCTACAATCTACATCTGGTGTTGGGAAAGTTGTGAAGTAATTCACCAAATTTCTCATGCCAGGGTTAGAATATCAACTGGGAGAGATTATATAAGGTAGGTAAATTAATGACTTCTATTTTGGAATTTCCATGACAAATTACTTCCTTGGAGATAAAACACTGTATAATAAGAAATTTTACAGGAGCATTTTTGGAACTGTGAGGAATAAAAATAATTTTTAATATCATAACTGTTACATGATGTAAGTTTGGAAATCATGGGTGCATGTTAAGATTTATTGCAACTATATTAAGTAAATAAATATTAAATATATTTATTTATTTATTGTATTTCATGCAAAGCTAGTTAAAAAAAGGAAAAAAATCAGCTTGATAACACAATGTGATCTTTAACTTGAACATTAGTGGTGAATTGAGAGTAACAGGAAAGAAAAAATAATCAACCTGTGTGTTAGGATGAGGAAATCAAATATCTTGTAAATATCCTTAATGTCAAATTACTTCCTATAATAAATAACAAAATTTTTATAAATTGAGGCCAGATGACAATATAAAGCCTTATATTATCATCACAAATTTTTAAAGTTAAACTTTGGAATAAGTATTGCTTTGTATTTTTATAATCATCTATTCCCTAGAAAACAAATTAATAGTATTTAATAACTGTAACAAATGACTGGGATCCTTGCTTCTATACATGTGAAAACTGTCCTCCAATTAAATATCACAAGGATGCTTGAACATTACCCAGGCATTGTTGTGTTGCCAACCCTGCTTGGCTGCCCTTGTGACAGATTTTAGTTTTCCATTAGACTCTACCCTGCTCTCAGAGGTCAGAGGTACATCACCAAGCAATAGTGGGTGGACCAGGGCTTCTAGGACTAGAGCCCCTGGACCAGTCCTGCCTTTATTATTTCTGGTCTCAACTCTGCCTTATTCTTAAAATCCCTGCCATTTGTTGGCTCCTCTTTCTTGAGATGCTGCAAAAGTGTCAACCTTTATTGTCTCCTGACTTCTTCCTCCAGAGGAAATCTTTCAAATTCTTGGGAGCTAGCATTGTGGTGGTTGTTGTTTTGGAAACTGCTCTTCAAATCTGGTATTTCTCAGTGGAAGTTCATCTGTGCAACACTGAGCACAGCCCCATATCCTGATTCCTACTCTAGAAACAGTCTCTGTGCCACAAGGAAGAACATTCCATATGTCTGCTGACCCTTATCAGCTCAATAAGGGTCCACTTCCCCAGAGCCTGATTTAGATGAAGGTCATTATGGTATCACAACCTCCTTCTGCTAATTACCAAATTCAAGTGATGGTGTTTTTTGAAAATCCTCTTTCCAACTCTTGATATTAGATTTCAGGATGTTTCTAACTGCAAGTATCAGAAAACCCCACTAAAATGAGTTTGAATCATGAGAGGGCTTATTATCTCAAAGAGGAAGGAGACAGGGATGAAGTATTTTCAGGATCAGTTAACTCAGCCACTTCAAGCTGGAGAAAGAGGAGTCGAGGGCAAAGGTTTTAGAGAAAAGGACTGAAAACAAGGACAATGAAGGTGAAGAGCCGAAGATCAAGCACCTGAGAGAAGAAGCAAAGAGGCTGAGAAGCACAGGGAGGACTGACTAATCCTGGAAGAGGAACTAAATCCTGGAAGAGGAAAGGGCCCAGGCCAAACCATTCTTGGGGGCAGAGAAGAAGAAGGAACAGCTGGTTGCTGCCACTTAAAATATCAAGTGAACCAAGCAAGATGCACAACAATGCTCATATCCCTGACTAATAAGGAGGATGTGTGTATATATCCACTCAGAATATCCTTGGAAAGAACTCAAGAAACAGGAAACAAAAGTTGCCCTTGGAGAGGAGAATCTAGGTGCCTTTCTGGTAACATGCAAATAAATCAGTAAATCTACAGAACACTCACATACACACAGAGAATTATCCATCTTTTTCATTTGTCATCTTTAGAGTTTTGGCTTCAGTTTTCAATGTTCTTTTCATTTCTGCATAGTGATTATAGCAGCTCCAAGCATCTAATCCTTACCCAACAACATCTAAAGAGCTTGAGTGTTTTTTGAATGCACACGATTTTAAAATCCATGCTACTGATATGACTTTTATGGTAAAAAAAAAAGAAAAAAAAAACAGTTGGGGAGGGCTTCCCTGGTGTCGCAGTGGTTGAGAGTCCACCTGCGTGGGTTCATGCCCCAATCCGCGAAGATCTCACATGCCATGGAGCGGCTAGGCCCGTGAGCCATGGCCGCTGAGCCTGCGCGTCCGGAGCCTGTGCTCTGCAACGGGAGAGGCCACAACAGTGAGAGTCCTGCGTATCACGAAAACAAACAAACAAACAACAACAACAAAAAAAGTGGGAACGGCCTCCAGTTCTGCATGTAAGGAGTTTGGAAGCCACCACTTCATCTTAACCGCAAGTAGAAAGCTGAACAGACTGAAGAGTCAGCAACTATTCTTAGATCTATAAGAGAGGGGAGGAAAAGGCAAACTACTGCCCATAAGGTTAGAGAGACAGGCAGATACATCATAGCTTCCCAGAGCAGAGACTCAGGAACAGAACTCACTGCAGAAACCAGTGCTGGGGTAGGAAAACCTAAACTATAATTGATGAATTGCTGGAGGCTCAGTGCAGACAAATCTGAGAGTTAAAAACTCCAGAAGGGCCTAGTCATAGGGGAGCCCTACAGTGTTATATCATTTACCTCCAGGAGCTTGACCAGGTCTCCACAGTAAATATCAGAGAAAAGTCCCCTTGGACTTTTAACAGGAAGCAGTGAAAAGGAATGCTTGAAATAGCCAGAGCACCCTGTTCTTAACAAGGCCTGCCCTCAGGGCAACCTGGATATTCAGAACCTAACCTGCTGGAGTTTTAAGAGAACTTGCCCTGGGGGAGGGGAATACTGAACTCCAGACCCCTATAGTCATCCTGTCACATCCAAGGGGGTAGGGTGTGTGGTGGAAACTGAGAAGCACTTGTGATGTTAAAAGTCCTGAGGCACAGGCTCACTGAAAGCTGAGACCTAATCATAAGACTATAGAACACTCCCCCTCACCCCATACTTTACCACCACTTTACTGAAGGCCTATTTACAGTTATTCTTACCCAGCACATAGTGTCCAGTTGTCAAGAAAAACTTACAAGGCCTATCAAAAGGCAAAAGCATAATTTGAAGAGAGAGAGAGCAAGCATCAGAATCAGACAGGCAGAGATGGTGAAATTATCAGACCAGGAATTTAAAACAATTATGATTAATGTGCTAAGGTCTCTAATGGATAAAGTATTCCTCATGCAGTGATGGGCAAGATAAGCAGAGAGATGGAAATCCTTAAAAAATACAACAAAAAAGAAATGCTACAGATTAAAAAAAAAACTTTAACAGAAATAAAAATATCTTTCATGAGTTTATTAGTGGACTGGACATAGCTGAGGGAAAAATGTTTGATCTTGATATGTCAATAGAATTTTTGAGAACTAAAAAGGAAAGAGAACAGAGAAAAAAAATAAAACATCTACAGACCATGAAACAGCAACAAAAAGTATAACATACACATAATGGGGTACCAGAAGTAGAAGAAAGAGAGAGGAAAAAAAAACAAAAAAATAAAACAGAAGAAACAATTGAGCCAATAAAAAGAGACTATTCTCAAAATAATGTCAGACACCCAACCACAGATCCAAGAAGCTCAGAGAATACTAAGTAGGATAAATACCAAAAAAACTGCACCAAGGCACATCAATTTCAAGTCACAGAAAATGGGAGAAAAGTAAAAAATCCTGAGTGATGCCAAAGGGGAAAAAATGTTCTTACAAAACAAATCAATGAGAAGCTTTTGGAAGCTTTGAAGTAGGAGATATGTCTAATTGGGGTTTTAAAATATTAAAAGGTTACTCAGTCATCAGTATAGATAGCAAAATGGAAGGATCCCCATTGGTTATTGCAGGTAATTAGGTGAGACCATCTTGGTGTAATATTCAATGTCACCAGTGGTGATAGAAAGAGTGGACAGATTCTGGCAGTATATAGTAGATACCATCAAGTTGCCTAGGGGAGTCATTTGCTAAGTAGGGATCACCCTGTGGAGTATCAGAGATGACTCCCTATTTCACTGCCTTGCCATGTGAGATAGATGATGTTGCTAGTTACTCAGAATGGAAACATGCAAGATGGAAAGCCATGATTTCAGTTTTAGATAACCATTATATACTAATGAAATACTCAGTAAATGATGAGCTGAAATGGGGACAGAAATATTTTCCTCTTAGATAGTAGATTGATAGATACCAGTACAAGATAGATATCTATATAGATAAAGATAGATAATTAGATACCTACATCTATGCCAATATTGATCTCTCTCTCAAGGAGGGAGAGAGAGAGAGAGCGAGAGTCAATCCCCATTATTCATGGATTCTGAATTTGGGAATTTACCTATTCACTAAAATTTACTTGTGAACCCAAACCCAACATGTATTGTGATTTCACCATCATTCACAGAAGAGGTGCACAAAATGCCAAAAAACATTGAGTTACCTCCTGCTCATGCTCACGGCTGAGTTCAAACAAGGCAGTGCTTAGCCTACTTGCTTTAGCTCTCACACTGTACACAAGTATACTTTTGTCGTGTATTTAGCTCCACATTTCCATGACTCTGTGCTTTCCTGGGTGGTTTTGCTGTTTAAAAAAGGCCTCCGTGTGTAGTGTTGAAGTGCTGTCTAGTTGCCTAAGAGCAAGAAGGCTGTGATGTGCTTTACAAGGAAAATATGTATGATGGAAAAGCTTATTTCAGGCATGAGTTATAGTGCTGTTAGCTGTGAGTTCAGTGCTAATGAGTCAACAGTATATATTTAAGAAGGTGTCTTTAAATGGAAAAACACATTTAAAAAAAAATTTTTTTAATAGATCTGTTAACATAATGTGACCAGAGGCTTGCAGAAACTTAATGCTGCATTTCCCCTGGGAGCAATGGTTCAGTGTTCACTAATTCAGTATTTGTGGCAGCTTCATTGAACATAACTACTACGGATAATGAGAATTGATTGTCCATGTGTCTATGCCAAAGAATCCATGTGCACAGATAAGTTTGAACTGGGGAAATGTCACAATGAGCAGAGAAGTGAGGGACCAGAATTGATTCTGAATAATTCCAAGATCTGGCAGAGAATGTATAGGCCAAACAAGAGTGCCAGTGATGTCGCACATGTGGGGAGTTCCCCATAGTTGCCTTATTGCTTTGTACACAAAGGTTCAAAATAGATGTTCTTTGAATTAAATATTTAATTAGTTAAAATTTTAAGTGTTATAAAATCCATTACCAGTCAAACTCTAGGTAAATGATTAAACCATTAGTGCCATTATAAAAATCCTGATTATTTTGGAAAACAGTACAGAAACATTTCCAAATTTAAAGAAATAAGTCATTTACTTTTTGCCAGTACAGTAATTCTACTCAAGGGAATTTATCTCAAGATATTCTCCTAATAGATAAAAAATAAAGAACTGAAAATACATCATAGAAACATCTTTATAATTTTATAGTAATCTTTTTTTTAAGTTTACATACCCATTTCAACAAAAAGGTAGAAAGATTATAAAATCATGAACATTTTCTTTGGATACAAATCAAGAGAATATTGTACATAATTAAAAAGACATATAACCAAAACATATTAAAACTAATATGCTAATATTCTTTGATTTGAAAATACTGTCAATATTATAGTTTACAGGAAAAATTTTTTTGCACTTTCTAATGTGTAAATTAATTTTTTAAGATAATGCACAATTCAAACTCTGCATAAATTAAATTTTCTTTTTTCCATTATCCCTGTGGAATTTTTTAAAACTTGTATTATGGGGCTTCCCTGGTGGCACAGTGGTTAAGAGTCCACCTGCCGATGCAGGGGGCGTGGGTTCGTGCCCCAGTCTGGGAAGATCCCACATGCCGTGGAGTGGCTAGGCCCATGAGCCATGGCCGCTGAGCCTGTGTGTCTGGAGCCTGTGCTCCGCAACGGGAGAGGCCACGGCAGTGTGGGGCCAATGTAACGCAAAAAAAAAAAAAAAACTTGCATTATGTAAATTTTTATTTATTTATTTATTTATTGGCCACATGGCTTGCAGGATCTTAGCTCCCCACCAGGGATTGAACCCAGACCCTCGGCAGTGAAAGCAGAGTCCTAACCACTGGGCCTCCAGGGAATTCCCTTCATTATGTAAAATTTTAAAATATAAACCAGTAGAAAAGAATAAGAATTTACAAACCATTTTCGGCCATTTGACTATCCAAGTATGTGATCTGATACATTTTTTTAGTGAATGAAATTAAGACCAAGCACATAAACTAAGCTGGTGCTTCACCACATTTAGAAGCACTACTGTAGAGGTTTTTTTCAGTCTAGATGTTGCTGGTTACATTCCTATGGTTTAATTTAACATGTGCACCTGTATTATCTACAAATTGGCAGCTGGAAATTGAAAAGAATCTTCTATATTCTTTTTTCACATGTGCACTATCACCCCAAACACTGGTCATGTTGCCAAAACAAATTCCTGTGAAATGGATGAAAATAGTTTTTCTGCCTTTACCCTCCTTCAATGTTTTCATTCTAATAAGCCATTTTTCTTACACATACTCAGTTGGCCCAGCCCTTCCAGTACCCCCCTGAAATCATTCTGTTTCTGACTCACACACAATTTATGTGAGGCTTGACATAAATTACACTGAAATTAAACAGAGATGGTAGAAGACAAACGTACAAAGTAAGGGAAATAACATAAGTCTAGAGGCAGCAAATTATATACAGGAACTTCTGTTACTCAGTTTTTTAAACATAGGAAGCCCTATGTCTCCCTGGATGGGCACAGTTGTGGTTGGACTTAAAGCAGAAAACAGACTGGAGAGGCTCTTGCTTCAAGTCTGTTTAGGGGCAGGGGTCCTTCTTGGATGATGAGAGGCTCCAGGGATGGGAGAAGAGGGGCACTAGGACCTATGTGATTAGGACATGAACATTTGGGTTGTAGAACTAGGAGGCCATGAGCCCTGTGCCATGTAGTTGCTGCAGCAGATGTGCAACTCACACCCTCACATCTCACTGTTCTCACAGTTCTGTACCCTAAGTGGGATTTTTGGATAGCTTCACTTTCATAGGTCCATATCCACAAATTTTCACAACCGTCTCTTCATTTTGGCTGCACATAGAGAAATTTTGAGTGCCAGGAATTATGAAATGACAATTGTGTGTGCATTTGTATATAATCTTCCATTTGACTATTATCCAAGGAAATGAGTAAATTTTAAGAAAAACAATATAATATTTGTAAAGTACAGTGAAAATATAGCATATTTATAACAAGGAGTGCTTTGTCCTGAAACTATGATTAGATCTACATATACTGCTTTTGCTACACATGCATTGCTTTCTAAATATAATGCAGATATATAAAGACTAATGTCTTCAAAATGGTATTAAAGCCTTCCAAAGAAACTGATCACATTTTATTATTTCCGTTAGTTAAAATATTAATAGACATACCGACCGTTGGTCATTGTAGATATTTTTCAGACACAGATAGAGGATAGATAGATAGATAGATACATACATATATACATAGATACATAGGTGATAGATAATCTCCACCCTGGTTATAGTTTACATTCTGACTGTCTTCCTAGAGCCACATCATATCTTGTCCTTTTAAATTCATTAACAATATAGTTTCAGAAAGAGGAGATAAATCTACAAATTTATGTTCTGTTTTATATTATATTTCTGCATTGTATTGTTACCCAGTTATTTCAAGAACAATCACTGCATATTGTTTTCTTTTTGAACTGCTTGCTCAGTTTAAGATTCATTCAATATTTTTTGTACATACCATGTTTGTTTTGTATTTTACATTATTCCAATATTTTTTTCTCTGAGTTTTATGCCCTTCAATGGAAGTTTAATTTTTCTTGATATATGTTAGGTCCTAATATCTGGTAAGATCTTTACTCCTTCATTAATATTTTTTTTTATTTCAGAATATATTAGTCATTCATTTATTTTATTAATGAATTTTAGAATTGTTTTGTCAGGTTTCATAAAGTATCTCATTAGACTTTTAATTGGAAATGCACTCAATCTATAACTTAACTTGGAAAGAGTTGTCATATCTCCATGTATTTTTCAAATGACAATTAGATAGTCATGGATTTTTATGCTAGCCAGAGACCATACAGAATTCCCTGACTAGTGTTCAAGGTTGCACCTTCCAGCCATCTGGTTGTGTACCCAGATCAAGCTTTGTGACAACACGGTAAGCTCTCTACTTGTTGTTTATTTTAATGATATTTTTCAAAAAACAAAACAAAACAAGACAAAACACAGTAGGACTCCAGAGAAGAGGCATAGAGTTGAGTGAAAATAAAGAAAAGCTTACATCACATAATCTGAAAGTTTTGAAACTCTCAGCAGAGTTGCATTTAAATGTTCTAAATCATTACAAATTAGACTCCTGACTAAATTTTTCAATTCTGTGTCTGTTTCCATGAAATTCTGTGGAAAGAATTGGCCACTTTACCTAACACCACCTCTGGACACTGGAATCCAGTGCCAAGATGTTGCTGGTGGAGCTGAACCATGTCCTAACTCGTCTGGCTCTGGTGGAAGTGCACCAGCTGTGAATGCATCTTCCCTGCTGCCTCTGTGACTAGTTCTCCCAGCATCACAAAAATGTCTCTACTGAGGTTCATTACATTTACCTCCTGCTCCTTCTCAGAGAGGCCTACCCATGACTGGGGCCTCTGTCACTGCATCCCTGCAATTGTGCCTGCTTCTCATTTATTAACTTAAGTGCTTTATATTAGTTTTTCTTTTTTTAATATTCTTCTTTGCTATTCTTCTGACAAATAGTTTTCTTTTTCTGGAATGTTCATTAGAATATAGAATCAAAACTATATTTAACTTGCATAATGAAATAGAGGCTTTGGTTTGACCTGTTTAGGATTTTTTTTTAATTTGAAATTTTTAAATAGCTTACCTATAAGCTAATACTACATCTTGATAAATCTTTAAAAACATTCCTCAAATTTTAAAATGTATTGTTAGATTTAGGCTATTTAATATCTTACACTATAAATAGTTTTCATAATTAATTTTTAATCTTGTTTGTTTCATATTTTAGCTTCTCTAGGAGTATTTTTATAGTCATTTTATCTATTTGTTTATTATGGTTATTCATTTTTATTACCATGTTATCTATTTGACTATACTTTCAGAGATCTTGTTCTTACTTTTTATATAAACTTCACTGTTTCCATTTTTCTAATGTATTTTTATTCCCTCATGAATTTCACTTTAATACTTCTTTAAAGTAAGTTGTTCCTTTGCTTAGAAGTACTAAACTATTTTTTTCTCCTTAAGAAACATATTTAACTCTGACTCATTCTCAAAACTGTTCAGATTTTATTGTTTAGAAATTGACAGCTAGTGAGGTCATCATATTACTGTCTAGCATGTTGCTCTTATATTCACTATTTTATTCTTGGTTCCTTGCTTCCAGTGGTCATTTAGATGGCCATTCTAACTCTAATACTGGATAAAAATGTCTTGTCATTAAGTATTAATTGATGATTAATTAACAGTCATTAATGAATGTCATTTACTTAATGCTTAATATTATATTTAAATGTTTTTAATTTAAATGTTAATTGTATAATATATAATTGATTAATAATTGTTATGGTGGTTATACTGTTGAGTTTTTTGGGGTTTTTTTGCTGTACGCAGGCCTCTCATTGTTGTGGCCTCTCTTGCTGCAGAGCACAGGCTCTGGACGCACAGGCCCTGGGGCCATGGCTCACAGGCCTAGCCATTCCATGGCATGTGGGATCTTCCCAGACCAGGGCACCAACCTGTGTCCCCTGCATTGGCAGGTGGACTCTCAACCACTGCACCACCAGGAAAGCCCTACTGTTGAGTTTTTAACATGCAATTGTAGCCATATAATTTTTAAAATTTTTATTTTGGTTTATTAAATGTCCAATTTTCAAAATAGTCCATTTTCACTTAGGAAAAATTACATACTATTTCTACTTAAGTTTACCAAGTATTTAGTAATCATACCTATTTAAGAATGTTGAAATCTTCTATATTTTAATTATGCCATAGGGATAATGGTGATGTGATGCATACTAAATTGTTATATCTTTACTCATTTTCAAACATTTTTAGAATTTATAGAATTTTCTCTAATTCATTGCTGACTGCACTGGGTGGGCATTATATAATAGTCATTATGGAGTGTTTTTAATGAATCACAAAGCAGATGATCTAACTCATCTTCCCCCCAAATATCATGTTTTATACAATTAACAAAAAAAAATACACATCACTTCTCACAATGTAGGAGACATTTCTGGACTGATTATATAGTTGTAGATATTACTGTGAGACACACATTTTGAAATAGACCAGCCCTTAGGCTACATGAGTACATGATCCCTAACCTCCATGCTAGAGACTACACTTCACAGCCTCCACTTGGACTCAGATACCATTATGGGGTAGACAGCTGTTAATTCATCAGCCTGGCAAACATTGCTCACCCATCCATTCTTTTGCAGCATCACTCTCTTCTAAATGTCCCTACAAGAAAACATACCTTTGGTCACCCTATCCATGATAGCTTCTATCTTCTTTCAGATTTTGTGCAGTAGATTCTGTAAATTGCCCCACTTTTAACAACTCACTGAATCTCTGTCAATCAAAGCATTGCCTCCAGCTAAGAAAATCGGACACCTTCCCTGGGATTGTGAAACATGAGGTCAAAGATAATGTCTCTTTTAATTTCTGTCAATCAGGGAAATTATTAAATTTGTAGCACACAGGATATATCCATAGCTGTTTTTCCAGCCCTATGAAGAATTCCCATGTAGGAGAATAAAGATTACCTGCAGGGAGAATCAGCAGTAAATAATGGCAAGACAGCAAGGAGCCAACCCAATGTGTTTCCATTTGGCCCTGCCACCCAGCTGCAGCCTTGAACTTCTTGAGGTACGTGACTCTTTATATAGACTCCCCTAGTTTTCTTTGGCTAGTTCAAGTTAATTTTATTTATTAGCAACTAAAAAGATTTTTAGTTGTCACCCAGGTCTCATTTTCCCATATTATTATTTCATTTGTTAATCCATAGCAAAATAATAATGATTAAAAATAAGCCCATTAGCTTAATTCTTAGTCTCCTCTTGACGCTAGGCTAGACTTAGCGATTCCCTTCAAAAGAATACAGTACGGGGCTTCCCTGGTGGCACAGTGGTTGAGAGTCTGCCTGCTGATACAGGGGACACGGGTTCATGCCCTGGTCCAGGAAGATCCCACATGCCACAGAGCAGCTGGGCCTGTGAGCCATGGTCACTGAGCCTGTGCGTCCGGAGCCTGTTCTCCGCAATGGGAGAGGCCACAACAGTGAGAGGCCCACGTACTGCAAAAAAAAAAAAAAAAAAAGAATACAGTACGGAAAGGGACAAATAGGAACTTTATTGTGGAGAAACCTTCCAAGCACCAAGTTAACCAAGTGACAAAAGTTAACATCATGTGTGATGTCATATATGTATTATGTACCCTCTGATACAATGCAATGAGAAGGTCTTTAATCCATGTTATATTTTTTCCAAAAACCAAAAATACCAGTTTGATCATGAGGAAACAAGAGGAAAACCCCCAGACTGAGAGACTTTCTACAGGATGCCTTGCAAGTTCTCTTCAAGAATTTTAAGGTCCTGAAAAATAAGGAAAGGCTGTGAAACTGTCACACACCATAAAAGACCAAATCCAACTAAATGCATTGTGTTGTTCTACGTTGGATTATGGAGCAGAAAAAGACCATGAATGGAAATCTAGTGAAATCCAAATAATGTTTAGAGTTTAATGAATAGTCATGTACCAATGTTAATTTCTTAGTTTTGACAAATCTGCCACAATAATACCAGAAAGTATAAGGTAATTGGCGTGATGGGGGAGACTGTATGAGGGATATATAGAAACTCTATGTATTGTCTCTGCTACACTTTTCTAAATCTAAAATTATTCCAAAATATACAATTATGTAAAATTAAGAACAAAGAAATATTGTGAAAGGACTTCATGCTGATAAATTTGATAACTCTAAAAAAAGGAGAGCCACTTGTAAGCCATATGATGAGCATCCACACTTAACTTTTCATTCTTGGTTTCCATACTTATGAATTCATCATCATAATTTAGTTGTTTATCCAGATAATTGCCTTTAATGATGTAATTAAATTTTAGCAAAAGTATTTTATAAATCTATTGTAGTGATTTATTTATTTATTTTTTTACAGATTGTGATAGACACAGACCTATTCATTAGGGCCATGCTGTTGTACGAACCTCCAGGGATGTGAGATCTGAGAAAATTCTAGGGCTCAGCATGAGGAAACTCTCTCACGTATAAACCACGGATGTGAAAGAAAATGTCAAACCCAGAAGATGCGTCATTTTTCCAAGTAATTTATCCTTTCAGTACAAATTTACTGAGTGCCTAATGTATGCCAGGCAGTGTTCCAGGAGGTGAGCAGATGGATCAATGAGACAAGCCCTCACCCTTATGGAACTTGCATTTCAATGGTGGGAGAGAAAGTGAACAAGCAAACAGAAACATCATGCAATTTCAGATTATGATTCAAGCTATGAAAGGAGGAGGAGAACAAGTAGCTCAGATTGCTGTGACCTGTTGTGTGATATGCTAGTCCTACCATCTGCCTTTAATCTGCACGAAGATATCAAGGTCACAAAAACATTAAGATTATCAGGTAGTTGACCCAGCTTTAAGAAACTGGGTGTAGTGAAAGCCTCCCCTGCCTCAAAAAAAGAATATTCAGCCTTTGGGGGAAACCATCAGCTGGAGAAGCTGGAGCAGAGGATTCCCTGGAAATTACCCTCAGAGCTTAGGTCAGGAGATGCTGATCAATATAACAGGACAGAAATGAATGCATGGAACTGGGCAGAGTGCAAGGTCATCATTGACCATATGCCTCTAAATCTATTTAAATATCCATGTATTTGGACAACTGCCCTTGTAAAGTTCACGGCTTACCCATGCTCTCCACAGGAAACTTTGCCAGTCCCTTCACATTTCAGACATGGGTCACAAATAAGAATTGAAATGAAGGGCTCCCTGAGGCATTGCAGATGGTGCAGAAGCACACAGAGCTGTATCCATGTCTTTGGAACAAAAGCTATCAGTTAAATATCAAGAACTGCATGTGGTCAATTGAAGATATTCTTATTTTCCTTTTATACAGAAATCAGTCTTCTTTTTGTTATTTTAGTTTTAGGTCACTAATCTATTCCGACAGCCTATATTGTCATTTATTCTAAAAATCAGGATAAATATTTCTAAAACTTTGTCATCAAAAGCAAACAACTAGAGGTGAACTCCAAAAGGTTATTTTCAATTTTCATCAAAATCAGCAAACCCTGCTATCTCTAAAGACAAACGAATCCAATGATAGTCTTTCCCTCTATAAATAAAAGATAGAGACCTACAAATTCCACCTTTTTAATATTAAAAAAAAATAACAAGTTCCATTGCTACCAGTAAACCAAATGCAGCAAATTACTTTTCCTAAAGTGGTTTGGAGTAGACTGACCAGTCCCAGCCTCTGTCCTAGTGCCTGGTGGCAAACATGTATCATCAAGGCTGGCTAAGGTCAGTGGTCCAGTCTGCAACTTCAGGACCAGGGTTTTCTGTGTGTGAAGCTAATGAGCTCTTATGGGGATCAGACTCACAACTCTGGCCCTAGCAGAGCTATGTTCCAACTATTGATCTTATCATTAATGATTTACTCCATTCCAGACTCTCTCAGTCTGACTGAATTTTTTACAAAATGGTTGCTTTCCAATGAATTTGTGATATTTGAACCTATGTAAATAAACAGTAGAGCAGTACTGACATTAAAAATATTAAAATTGTTTTAATTGATGTCCTGAAGAATGGGGATGATTGAATAGAAATTGCAAATATCCTCTGCTGTGGTCTATTTGGACAAACCTACTTGAAATTCCATTTATTTTGTATATTCCCAAACCATTTCAACTATAATTCCTAAATGAAAAAAAATATTTCATAGGGCTTCCCTGGTGGCACAGTGGTTGAGAGTCCACCTGCTGATGCAGGGGACACGGGTTTGTGCCCCGGTCCGGGAAGATCCCACATGCCGCGGAGCGGCTAGGCCCGTGAGCCATGGCCGCTGAGCCTGCGTGTCCGGAGCCTGGGCTCCACAATGGGAGAGGCCACAGCAGTGAGGGGCCTGTGTATCAAAAAAAAAAAAAAAAATTCATAGACTTTCAAATTTTCAATTTTTGTCCCGAAGTCCTTAGTGATATTTATGATATCACTGTCAACACACATTGATTGAAGTCCCTTATTGGGTTGGTCAGTTAATGATGTGCTTCTTGTACACCATAAGTATTATGCAGGAGGATGAAATTTAGAGCCTAAGGTGGAATTTAGACTTATGTTAGCTCATGGATGGGTCCCTGTTGGAAATTTATTTGGGTGAGGGTTTTTGACTGTAGAATATTTGTGTCTGTACTGCTTAGTTTGTGTTAATTAATATCTTAATGAAGATATGTATGGTGGGTAGGCAGTGTAGGCTCCCCCAGGGGCCTGATCCTCAGGCTAGCCCTATGAAGTGGGATCTTCTCAGAAAAGTTTAGCAATGTGCTTATATAAAGCCTCTGGGAGACTCAGAGATGGGTTATAGTTGCATTGATGCAGAGTAAAAAAGATGAATTCTTCCCATTTTATAAGGAAACTCTCATGGCTTCATCTCAGTGAGAATCTCAAGGCACATTGTACAAACCCCTGCTCTACCCCAGGCTTCCATTTCCACAAGGCTCTGATAAATCAACCTTTCTTGCAAATTTTAGAGTTGACACATCAGTCACTATATGGGAGTGGTTAGGCACTAACTTGTAATAAGGACAAAAAATACCAAACAGTGGGCTATAATAGAAGAAATTGAGAAGTTAAATGGCTCCTGTGATGCACCCCTGTGCATTCCAAGAAATAACATAGTAAAAATTGAAGGTCTTTAGTAGTTCTGTATTCTGAAAATAAGTGACAATAGTTTATGAAATTTAGGAAACTATTTTTAATGGGTAATTCTATAAAACATTCAAGGTACAAATAATTTAAAACTTCCAAAATATTTTTCAGTTTTGAGAAAAAAGTGAAACATTTCCTTACTCATTTTGTGAAGCTAGTATAATCTTGATATCAAAGTCCACAAAGACATAAAACAGAAAATAATCTGATCACATGAATGAACCTGGAGGAGAAAATCCTGAATAAAGTATTATCAATCAACCAGATTTCATAGTGTATTAAAACATAAAACATCAAGACCAAATTAGATTTGCAAGATTGCATACTTGGTTTAATATTCAAAAGCCAATTGATATAATTTATCACACTAGTAGGTATGATATTACTGAAACCTGAAACCGAGCAGGACCCTCTGGGGATCCTGGGCACAGAAGACTTCTGTTCTGCATTTCTTAACTCCAGGCTGCAAGACCTTCCTTGAGTTCGAAAGGGCAGATTTCAACAGTTGCTTATCCAGGAAGGGAAGGGATACAAAGGCAAGGGAGGGGCAGGCAAAAACAAATAGTGCAGTCTTGGGGCAGGGTCTTGGTTCCACCTTAAGGAATACACATAACAATGTCTTTAATCTCTTTAAAGACATTGTTCATACCAGAGAAAGACCACCATCTGAGGCAACATTAAAGGAACCAGAGAAGCTCATCAAGAAGATTACCTGAGACCAGATTAAAGGAGTGTGCACCTGGGGACTTCCCTGGTGGCACAGTGGTTAAGAATCCACCTGCCAATGCAGGGGACATGGGTTCGAGCCCTGGTCCGGGAAGATCCCACAAGCCATGGAGCAACTAAGCTCGTGCACCACAACTACTGAGCCTGCATTCTTGAGCCCACAAGCCACAACTACTAAAGCCCGTGTGCCTAGAGCCTGTGCAACAAAGAGAAGTCACCACAATGAGAAGCCCATGCACCGCAATGAAGAGTAGCCTCTGCTCACTGCAACTAGAGAAAGTCCACATGCATCAAGACCCAACGCAACAACGACAAATGCATACAGCCCTAATCTTGTCAGTAACCCCACCCTTGAACTATTGCTATAAAATTCCTCAGGTTGGGACACATAGTTTTTCGGGGCAGGAGCCCACTGAGTCCCCATTTGCCTGGCAAAGAAATAAACCTATTCTTCTCTACTTCAACCAAATCTCTGTCTTCAAGATTAAATTAGGCACCAGAGCACAGAGGCTGTGCTTTCAGCATCATTATGAATAAGGCAGAAGAAACTCTTAGGAAAATGCAACATCTCATAATGATAAAAACTCAGCTAACTAAGAAAGAAAGACAACTTTTAAAATTGTATAAAGAGTAGCTTCCTCCACAAATAAAACTGTGAAATAATAGGAAGTATATAATTGCTTTCTGCACTTTATTCCTGACACAGATCTCTTAAAGCCCTTGTAATTCCCTGTGTGATAGGGGCTCCTGGAGGACCTTCTGTTCTAATATCTGGTCTTTGACTCCAGTTCTTGACACAGGACTCCTAAATCTCTTGGAATTTCTTGAGTAATGGGAGCAACTTTTATACTAATGAAGTGACTTCTGATGGGCTTCTGGATCGCTTCAGGATAGGGGCTGTTCCCCAGAAAGACTGAGCCGTGATTATAAACCTGTACCATTTAGCCAGACCCTCCATCCTCCAGGGAGGGGAAGGGGGCTGGAGACCGAGTTAACAATTGATCATGCCTGAGAGATGAAGCCTCCATAAACCCTGAGACAGGAAAAAGATGGGTCCCAGGGCAAAAGGTTTGAGTTTGTTCCTTGTGGACCTATACTCCCGAGATGGGAATGATAGGACAATTGAGAGAGGAGGCTGGGCCCTGCCCAGATAGAAGATAAGAGATCACATATTCCTCATTCTTGAAGTCAGGAGACCTCCCTGACTACACATGCACAGAAAGGCTCCTTGGAGGTCAAATGGTGAGTGATGCCAACTAATGCTCACTTATCCATAGACCTCTTCAGTAGAATCCATCTTGGCTAGGATATGTGTGAGCACACATGGGAAAATCCTGAGATACACCAAATATGGAGTTTGAGCCAGGCAAATCAAAATGACTAGCCAAATGGAACATGGAAGAAATGCCCCATAAAAGTGATTTAAACTGCCACGAGAGCGTGACTCTGAGTCTGCCCATGTGTGTATCCACACGTACTCTTTTTTCTCAACAAATACTTAACTTATTTCACTACTTTCTATCTTTGTGGGAATTCTTTTTCTCCTAAGCCCTAGGGCCAGGGCCTTGTCACTGACCACTGGTCTAGTAGCTAGGGTTTGTTGTTCTCACCACAGTGACCTGACCTCAATCACTGTCCAGGAACTGAAACCCTGCTTCAAGGCATTGCAGCTGAGGCCATCCAAGATCAACTGCCTAAACAATAGGGTTTGAAGAGCATCCAGATTGGTGAGTGCATCAAAATGGCAGGAAGGTGGGGGAGCAAAACTGCTGCACTTGGGACCCTTCCAGACATCATCTTATGTACCTCTTCATCTGACTGTTCATCTGTATCATTTATTATATCCTTCATAATAAACCAGTAAATGTGTTTCCCTGAGTTCTATAAGCCAATATGGCAAAGTATCAAGCCTGAGGAGGGGGTCATGGGAACCTCTGGTTCATAGTCAAGTTGAACAGAAGCATGGATATCCCGAGAGCTCACTACTTGTGATTGGGGTCTGAAGTGGGGGCAGTTTTGTGGGACTGAGCTCTTAACATGTGGAATCTGCACTGTTAAAACTCCAAGTAGTTAGTATCAGAATTGAATGGTAGAACAACTAATTGCTGGCAAAGAATTAGAGAATTGGTCAATGGAGGAAAAACCCACACACATTTGGTGTAAGAAGTGTTGTGAGTAGAAGAAACAGGCTTTCCTTTCAATACTACAGCAAAGTGACATTTAATGATGAAAAGTTAAGAATATTTTTAGATGAATACAACTCAGCTTTGTTGGATACATGTGTATATCTATCTACCTATCTATCGCTCTGTTATCACCATCTGGATCAAGATATAAAATATTTTGTCCAGTATTGTAGTTTTTTAAATCAGGAAGTAGGGTCAATTCTGTCCCTGTTACTCCCTCTTGGCCCAAAGTGGAAGTCTTTATGGTGTCCTTTGATAAATAAATATTATTAACTTTAATGTAGTTTAATTTACCAATTTAATTTATCAATGATTTTTTAATGGTCGACTCTCCTTTTTATTATTAACTTAGTTTTAGTACATCTGATAGTCTATGGCTCTTATATCTTGTTTAGTAAGTATATTTCTCCCTCCAGGTCATTAAGACGTCATCCTCCATCTGCTTCTAGAAGAATTATATTTTTATCTTTTACCTTTAGGTCTATGATCCATCTCTAATTATTTGTGTGTGTCAGTGTATGATATAAAGTAGGAGTTTTCATAATGAAAAAACAATGGGAATATGTTCATTAATGTTAAAATTGGACAATAAATTTTGCTTTGTTTGTACAATGAAATACAGGAGAGCAAATAGATGAACCACCATTAAAAATAATACAGAGATACTATTGTTCATTTACACAAAGTTCTAAAGCAGAGGTTATCTATAATAAAATCAAGGAAATGGTTATCACAGATTTCAGGGGAGTGTTTATCACTGAAGAGATGAAAAGGGGTAGTAATAGCAGAATGCAATACAAGAGTCAGTGAAGAGGCTGAGCAAAATCTGTTTCTCAAACTAGGTGGCTGGTGTTTTGTTTTGTTTTGTTTTTCTCTTAATCTAATATGCACACATGTTTTTAAGTGTTGGCTACATGTCCTAATAAACAGGAGTTTTAAACAAAAACACATGAAAGAAAACTTCAGTGATAAAAGTGAACAAAATAATAGAACAATATTAAAATTTGGTTTGAAAATAAATTTTGAGGAATTATTTCTGTTTGTTGTTTTTTATCCACATCTGAAAAAAATGTGTTGCTCTTGTCTTTCAGTAGAAGAATTACTTTTTCCCCTTTATTCATGAATATCTTGAGGAAGAATTATCTAAATTCACAGATCCTTTTGTTGCACTGATCCTGTATAGCAGCAATAAGAAGTCAAAGAATGAACAATTTGTAATAATTAAAATAGTTCTTTCTTTCTATAAAAGTACTCTGGACAACCCTGCTTCTGACAAGTTCAGAACACCAAAGGCACTAAAATTGAATTATATCAGCCTCTGGCATACATAACACTTTCCAATCTAGAGTTTTAAGCTCCTCAGCTTGGAAATTAATTACATTTAATGCTTTATTGAATTTTTCAATTACTGGTCACTCCTGCCACAACTCTTGTCTTGAATTTCTAGTATGATGTCACTCCTTTGTTGCTAAATAAGGAGAAATTGGCATCCAATTTTCTTTTCTGATTAATTTGAATAATAAGCTGATTTCTGGCTACTCTGGAAGTAAAAATCAATTTGAAAAGTATTCTCTGTATCACTGGTCCTAAAATGTTACTGCATATTAGAGCCACCTTTCAGATTTGAAAAATAGTGATGCCTGATCTCACTCCAAGAAAATCAAATTTAATTGGTGTGGGATGTGAAAAGGCCTGAGGAGTTTTGAAAGTTAAATAAGTAATTCCAGTATGCAGTGAAGTTTGAGAATCACTACCCTGCCTTATCTTCTCCATTATCTACTTATGGATGTAGTAGATTTTTCAAATAAATAATTATTTATTGTTACTGTCTAGTTATTATATCTTGGCACTGAAAAAATAATAACTGAACAGATACTATAATAAAATCACTCAGTCATTCCTAAACACTGATATCATTTAGTATTCACAACTCTTCATTATATTTGCTTTCAATCCAAAGAGACAGACTCATTTTTCCTTTAATTAGAATTTTTAATCTGTGGTTCTGGATTATTGTGAGTCAGAAGATATAATACCTACAAATTAATACATAAGCAACCCTTGAAATTATGCAGAATCCTTCTGTGTAGTTCAAGGGTACTTTTAACTTGGATTACTCCTGGCTTCTCCTATTTTTGCAGTTGTCATGAACATCAACATATCTGGGAACCCAAACTGTAAAATCCAGGTGTGCAGAATCCATACGAATGTCTTTGCAGAATGTGAAATAGGAAGTGATCCATTTTTAATAAAAGAATAGTTGTGATATTTAGCAAATTGCTTTTGTGTGTTAATTGTATTAATAATAAAATGGCTCATTTTATTTAGTCTCATGCTCAGGTCATGCTAATTACAGTCAATCTTATTTTAAATGATCATAAACTACTTCAGAGATAATTGCTGTTTTATATCCATTTTAAAAGTGAAGAAACTGAGGACCAAGAAGCTTAATTAATTTTCCTGAAATGTCATGTATTTTGTTCATTTTAAATTTGATTTTAGCCATTGAAAAATTAAGACATCTTTGGCAGTCTATATTTATCTAATCTATCTATCATGTATCTATAATCTGTCGTATATCTATTCCACGTGTACTGTATTCAAAATGTAGGAAGAACAAGAAATATAAACTGTTTGGGGGAAGACAGTTCCAATAATTAAGACAGTAATACATCATTGACCAAGTGTGTGCTATGTTCCCTGCATTTCTTAACCACTTAAGAGATTTTTATCTTATTATACTTACTAAGCCTCCAAGGTAACTCTTGATTACACCAATAAACAGGTAATAAAATTTTAGATAGATTAATATAGATATTGACATATAATTGTGCAGTAAATGATTATGCCCTTCACTATTTTCATGGTGTAGTTAGTCACTGAACTTTGAATATCTTCTTTTTCATTGTACAATTATGAGTTGTAATGGATTCATTAATTATATGAATGAGTTGGAAGAATGAGATAAACATTAAAAAAATATACTGGTAGTTTTAATATTATTAAGCAGAGAACCAGACAGAGAGCTCACCTCAGAGGCTGCAGCTCTATTCTTCTATAATTGTTCTTTCCCAACGCAGGACACCCCAATTCACAACTGAGTCAATCTGAGAAGCTGGGATAAATGTCCAAGGGTGCAATTTCCGGGATGTATGTTTACTTTGTAAAAAATTGCCTTATACTTTTTCAGTCTGGCTATGCCATTTTATATTCTCATCACCAACATATGAATGGTCCATTTTCTTAGCATTCTTACCAACATTTTGCTGTTTCACCAAAATATTTTATATATAAGCCACTCTGATTAGGTATGTTGTGATATCACATTGTGGTTTTAATGTGGAATTCCCTAAGAGCTAATGATTATCAAGCACATTCATGTGTTTATTTGCCATCTGTATATTCCCTTTGGTGAAATGTCTCTTCATAATTTTCTGCCCAGTTTCTAAATTGATTGTTCATTTTTGTTTATTTTTCTATTGTTGAGAGAATAAATGTTTACTAGTATTTCTTTTTTTAAAAAATAATTAATTATTTATTTAATTTTGACTGTGTTCGGTCTTCGTTTCTGTGTGAGGGCTTTCTCTAGTTGCGGCAAGTGGGGACCACTGCTCATCGTGGTGTGTGGGTCTCTCACTATCGTGGTCTCTCTTGTTGCAGAGCGCAAGCTCAGTAGTTGTGGCTCACTGGCCTAGTTGCTCCGCGGCATGTGGGATCTTCCCAGACCAGGGCTCGAACCCGTGTCTCCTGCATTGGCAGGCAAATTCTCAACCACTGCATCAGCAGGGAAGCCCCAGTATTTCTTAATTATAATCTTTTCTGAAGTTTATAGGAGAGATTTCTTTATAAAGTAAATTTTAAATATCTAAAATATCAAGTTAAAATATTTTATTCTTTAAACTTCACCATCATATAGCCTTTTTCTCCAAGTTTCCATTCAGTTGGTTATAAGTAAAAGTGTGGCACATTATACGTATTAGGTATACATTTATCAGGTGAGTTGAGGTGTACTGGGTTTTATGTCACTAAAACTCATACAAATTGGTAGCATGCAATCACTGATGACTACAGTTAGAATTCTATTGCTTTCTTTAGTGAACTCTAGTTTTTTTTTAAATTAATTTCACTTTGATAGACTTTATTCATAGATAAACTATAGGGTTGATTTATCAAATTTAGTGTTTCTAATGAGAATTGTAGTATAGATTTTCACCTTATTCCTTAAGTTAAACATTTTTTTTGGAAAGCATCAATATGATCGATAAAAATGTTCTCCTCCCTAGATTCTCCAGTAGTTAGGGATGACTTTGGATAACATCAGTGATGCCTAAGAAATGTCACAATCTGGTTAGTCTTCTTTCTGGAACAGCTTTACTCATTCAGAGGACTTAATACTTGATGTCAATCAAATCCTTGATTTAATATTTAATACAACTTTTTTAAAATTTTGAAATAATTGTAGGTTCACAGGTATTTTTTATAAAACTTAATACAGAGAGATCCTATTTGCCTTTCACTCAATTTCTCCCAGTGGTGACATCTTGGGTAACTATAGTGCAATATCACAACTAAGAAATTGATAATATCAATTTACCTTCAAATTTTTTCAAGTTTCACTGTTTTTATAGGCACTCATTTGTGTGTATATAGATCCATGCGACTGCCAACACAGTTGAGACACAGAAGAATTCCACCACGAGTATGTCCAAGGATCCATTTTACCATCACAGCTACCTTCCTCCCCTTCCATTTCCCTAATCTGTGACAATCAGTAAACTATTTACCAAGTTTATAATTTTGTCATCTCAAGAATTAAACATAAATACAAACATACAGTGTGTAACTTTTTGATGTTGGCTTTTTTCACTCAGAATAATTCCCTTGAAATCCATCCAAGTCATCGTGTGTATCAACAGTTCAGTCCATTTTATTGCTGAGCAGTATTCCACGGAATGGATGGACCAGTTTGTCTTACTTCTCTCCTATTGAAGGAAGTTGACCTTATTTCCAGTTTGGGGCTGTAACAAACAAAACTGCTATGGACATGCATGCATGTGACTTTTGTATGAAAATAGTCATTTCTATGGGATAAATGCCTGAGAGTGAAGTCGATGGGTCATGAGGTAAACAGATGTTTAGATTTGTAAAAAGCTGTCATATTCTTTATTCATATTGGCTGTGTCATTCCCACAAGCAATGTATGAATGATCCAGTTACATCCTAACCAGCATGTGATATTATCACTATTTTATATTTTAGCCATTCTAATTGATGTGTAGTGACATCTCATTTTGGTTTAAATTTGCATCTCCTTAGTGGCTAATGATGTTGGACTCCTTTTCATGTACTTACAAGTCATCTGTACCTCCTTTTCATTGAAATGTCTCTTCTTTCCTTTAAACCATTTTCTAATTGTATTGTTGAAATTTCTTACTGCCTACATAGGAAGTTATTAATATATTCCAGATACGGCTCATTTTTTAGATATGTGGTTTGAGACTATTCCTCCAAGTTTATAGTTTATTTTTCATTCATTTTATATTAGGTTTCATAGAGCAAGAGGTTGTTTTTGTTTTTTTTGTTTTTTTAATGAGGTCTAATTTATCCATTTTTCCTTTTATGGATTATAATTTGCTTGTCAAGTTTAGAAATACTTGCCTAGTTCTTGTTCATAAATTCTTTCTTCTGTTTTATTTATTTTTTCCATTTTATATTTTACATTTAACTCCCTGATCTATTCTGTGTTAATTTTTTGATCAAAAGTGTGAGTTTTAGGTCAAAGTCCATTTTTATATATGCTATTCAATTACCCAGCACCATTTATTGAAAGGGTTATTTATCCTCCCTTGTATTGTTTTTGCACCTTTGCCAAAAATCAGTTGGACTTATTTGTTATGTTCTGTTTTGGGGTTTTCTGTTCTCTCCCATAGATGTATGTGTCTGTTCCTCTGCCACTACACAGTCTGGATTACCATAGTGATATAAAGTTTTGAAATTAGTAGAGTGATTCCTCTATTTTTTTTCTTCTTTGTCAAGGTTGTTCACATTATTCTAGAGCCTGTGCTTCTCCATATAAATTTTAGAATAAGCTTGTTTATATCTATAAAATTCTTTGCTGGGATTTTGATGATAATTGCATTTGTCCCACAGATCAACTTGAGAGAGATATGACATCTTTAATATGCTGATTCTTCTAATCCATTAACACAATGTATCTCTCCATTGATATGGGTTTTATTATTTCTTTGGTTAGCATTTTGTAATTATCAGAATACAGCTCCTTATATATATATATTTTATTATTTTTTAAAAAAAAATTTTATTTTATTTTTATTTTTGGCTGCATTGGGTCTTCGTTGCTGCACGTGAGCTTTCTCTAGTTGCAGTGGGCAGGGGCAACTCCTTGTTGCAGTGCATGGGCTTCTCATTGCGGTGGCTTCTCTTGTTTTGGAGCATGGGCTCTAGGTGTGTGGGCTTCAGTCGTTGGGGCACGTGGGCTCAGCAGTTGTGACTCATGGGCTCTAGAGCACAGGCTCAGTAGCTGTGGTGCACGGGCTTAGTTGCTCCACGGCATGTGGGATCTTCCTGTACCAGGGCTCGAACCCATGTCCCCTGCATTGGCAGGAGGATTCTTAACCACTGCATAACCAGGGAAACCCTATATTTTAGATAGATACAAAACTATTTCACTTTTGGAGCAATTTTAATTGGTATCCTGCTTTTAATTTATGTCTTTACACATTCATCATTAGTATAGAAATGTAATTGATTTTGCAAGTCGATCATATGCCTTGCAACCTTCCTAATTCTCACTTATTAGTTCTAGGAGGAATTTTTTTTTTCTTTTTGGTAGATTTACTGGGGTTTTCTACACAGAAAATCATATTACCTGTGATAGAAGTCTTGCCTTTTCCCCCTTTTTAATCTCTATGATTTTTCATTTTTTTCTTGCCTTATTAAATGACAAGAACTTCTAGTACTGTGGTAAATAAAATTGATATTGCAGATATTTTTGTCTTATTTCCATCTTAGGGGGAAAATATTTAGTTTTTCACAATTATGTATGATACTGGCTATAGGTTTTTGTAATGGTCTGTGGAAGTTTCCTTCTATTTTTAGTTTGCTGAAAATTTTTTATCATGAGTATATGTTGAATTTTGTTAATTGCTTTCTACTTCAATTAATATAATGATATGATTATTATTCTTTAGCCTGTTGATATGGTGAATTACACTGATTAATTTTTGAATAGTATATATCCAAAATAAATCATATCTCATTGCATATAATTATTTTACTGCTAAATTAAGTTTACTAATACTTTTCATGATTTGAGTGTGTGTGTGTGTGTGTGTGTGTGTGTGTAATTCATGAGTTTGAATCTGTGTGAATCTGAATTAGTCATAAATCTGTAGTTTTCCTTTTGTTCTACCTTTGTCTTATTCTGCTATCTGGGTAAATAAAACAAGTTTCTTACATGCATAGGTAAGTGTTTCTTCTCTTCTGTTTTCTGGAATATGAAGTATTTACTAAGTGTTAAATCTCCTTTGAGTGTATTTTTAGGATTCTCCAGTGAAAATATTTTGGGCTGGAGATTTCTATTTTGGGAAATTCTAACCAAAAATTTACTTTCTTTAAGGTTCTAAGACAACAGATTATTTCATTTTTGCTTAATTTTGGCAATTTATGAGTTTTTAGGAATTGGCCAATTTTGCTAAATTTTCAAATTTCTGAATGTAACGTTCTTCATAATATTTCTTTATTATCATTTTAGTGGATTCAAGATGTAGTGATAGCCTTTATTTTATTCCTGAAAATGGTTATTTGTGTCTTCTTTGTCCATATTGCTAGTTTTATCAAATTTATTAATTTTTTAAAAATTATCTTTTTAGTTCATTGATTTTTCTCTCCTTTTTTCCCATTTTCAATTTCACTTATTTTCGCTTTTTTTTTTTTTTTTGCGATACACGGGCCTCCCACTGTTGTGGCCTCTCCCGTTGCAAAGCACAGGCTCCAGACACACAGGCTCAGGAGCCATGGCTCACGGGCCCAGCCACTCCATGGCATGTGGGATCCTCCCAGACTGGGGCACGAACCTGCATCTCCTGCATTGGCAGGCGAACTCTCAACAACTGCACCACCAGGGAAGCCCTATTTTTGCTTTTTATTATTTCCATTTGTCTGTTGGTTGACACTTATTTTTTTCCCCTATATCTTCTAGTTTCTTGAGACAGGAACTTAGTTATTAATTGAGACCTTTCCTCTTTTCTAAGGTAAGCATATAGTGCTATAAATTTTCCCCTCAACACTACCTTATCTGTGATACACATATGTTCTATGTTCATTTTCATTCATTCTGCATATTTGTTTGGCATCAAGTAGCTTTTATTTTATTTAAGTCATTCACAAATGAAAACTTAAAGAATAATACCAGACTAATTAAATGACAAATTAAAGCTGTAGAGAGCTCATAATAATCCTTGATAATAATTATATACAATCTACTATTTACAATGCACTATCTTTATTTTTATCTTACTAAGAACATCTCTGTAGCATTTTCAAGTAGAAATGTAATACAGCACAAGTTCATACACTTTAACAAAGACCAACTTAACCTGGTTTAAAACAAGATAAAATTTTGTTTCTCATGTAACTCTCTGGAGATGGGTGATGCAGGAAGGTCCATATTTCTACTTATGGAAAAGGGAGAGGCAAATGCAATGCATGCCCCTTTTTTTATGGACTTAAGAAGTGTTATACATTATTTCTGTTCACATCCCTTTGGCCAGAGCTCAGACATGGGGCCACACTTAGCTTCAAAATAGGTTAGAATGTATATCTTTAGCTGAGTAGCCAGTTCTGTATATTTTAAAAGTTTATTTGACACTTCCTCACTAACATTGATAGGACTAGTGTCCTTATAAGAAAGGGAGGAGACAACAGTGGTCCCTCTCTCTTTCTGTGTGTATACAGAGGAAAGACCGTGTGAGGACACAGTGAGAGGATAGCCATCTGCAAGCCAGGAAGAGACATCTCACCAGAACCCAATACTGTTAGCATCTTAATCTTGGGCTTATAGACTCCAGAAATGTGAGAAAATAAATTTCTGTTGTCTAGTCACCTAGTCTTTGGTATTTTGTTACTGAAGCCCTAGCCAACTAGTACAGATTTTGGTACCAAGAGGTGAGGTGTTTCTATAACAAACATCTAACATTGTGGAAGTGGCTGTAGAACTAAGTGATGGTTAGATACTGATAGAGTTTTGAACTGAATGCTAGAAAAAAATCTAGATTGCCTTGAAGTGGCAATTGGTAGCAATCTGGATATTAAAGACAAATCTCGTGACAACTCAATAAGAAAAGAGGAGAGCTGTAGAGAAAGTTTCTATCATCTTAGAGAATATAGAGATGATGATAAACAAAATGTTATAGAAATATGAATGTTAAACCATTCTGGTAAAGTCAAATATGGAAATGAGGGATATGCTATTGGAAACTGAAGAAAAGGTGCTTCTTGTTATAAAGTGACAAAGAACTTGAATGAATTGTGTTCTAGTATTTTGTAAAATGTAGAATTCATTAGCAATGAAATTGGATATTTAGCTAGGAGATTTCTAAGCAAAGTATGGAACGTGTGGACTGTTTTTCCTTAACTGATTATAATAAAAAGAAATAAAAGAGGGAGAAAGTAAATAAACTGTTAGGTGAAAGAAACCAGAACTTGGAGATTCTTAGATGTGATGTTATAGATAGTTTTAGATCTTAGGTATCTGTCTGGCCTATTTTATTGTCTGCCATGTTAAAAATAAACAAACAAACAAACAAAAAAACTGAGCCCAATTACTGATGAACTCAAAGATGTAATTCTAAAGCAAAGGTAATTTTAAAAGTTGATGGGTAGTGAGAGGATAATTTTTGTATACTTATTGGTAATTTCAATCATATGTTTTAACCAAATCACAAACAATTTACAGCCAAGTATTTGATTCATATCAAAGAATGAGTAAGAATGCAGAAAGCAAGGATAAGGATCTTGTAAGTATTACAGTTAAAACATAGCCAGTGTTTGGTTACAATCCAAAAACTTAAATAAATAAAGGTTTTTTAAAAGTTAAGAAAATAACAAATAAAATCATGTGAATTAACACATGACAATCTGTGGCTCTATTCAATCTAGATCATGTCCCGTAGGTTTTAGGCAGAAGCTGTTGATGTGTCATGCAACTTCTTGATCTGAAGCTCTTGGCAGAAGCTGTCTACTTTTGAAGATAGTCTGCTTTTGAAAGATGCTTAAACTTCTTTCATTATAAATCTCCAGAAAAAAATGGCAGTATAGGTGTTGAAAATGATAAATTTGTGTCTTTTTACCTGGGAGACATGAATCCGAGATCTACACCTTCATATTTGCTTGATGTAATCTTGGTCAAAAATAACTTGTATAGTCTTTCTCAACATGGTTCCAGGGCACAAGACTTCTTGAGAGGATATGAAGGAAAGACTGTATATGCCTATTCGTAATAAGACTGATTATATTACATGAGTCACTTGCAGCACTCAGTCATATCTGCCTGAAATGAGGTCGAATTGAGAAAATCAGGGGAGGGATATTTAGCCATATAGTGTGACCTGTAATAAGTTCATATGAAGAGAGTCACCAGGGCTAGGACGTGGTTATTTCCTTGTCCTGAGAGCCAGAAGTTACACTCTCGGTCAATGGACCACTAGAGTTCCAGATCATTTTATCATTTTGCTAGTGTATGTACTAAAATGACATTGACTCTGTCACTTTTCCTGAGGTTTGAGGGTGATGTGGTCATAGGAACAATAAAGTTTCTGAGAAAGTGGAAAGGCTTTACAAAGTTCTCTATTGCTTGTGCCAACAAAAATGAGTGGCTGCATTAATGGAGGTTGGAATTCCTCACGGAAACAAAATATAAAGGTTTTTTTGTTTTGTTTCTTTATCCCCCCTAATGTCAGAGCTGCATCTCTCTAGCAGGAAAAGCTTCAGTCCACTCTGAGAATAAGACAACAACAATCAGGACCCATAGAAAAAGTACTATGGAGGAATTCACAGATGCAACCGAGGTTTGGGTTCTTTTTAGCTTCCCACTTTCCTAGTTTTATCACAGTTATGCTGGTGACAGGTAAGCTGTGGAATTTCAATGTGTGGGAACTTTCCACAACACCAAGCAATCAACTCAGTTCTTCTCAGGCACTAACTAGGTATCAAACTAAACTCAATTCTGACACTATCTACCTGGAGGCAGCAACGGATCCCACAAGTTGAAGGCTCAGTCCCACAAGACTGCACTGATTCATGTCAGTCACAAGTCCACATTGTTACCTGTGCTTCTGGTCAACTGGCTGCAAATTGGAGTTTCCTATAACCCCCTCCTGAGATTTGATTAATTTGCTAAGGTGGTTCACAAACTCAGGAAACCTGTTAACCCACTAGATTACCAGTAAACTACAAAGGACATGAATGAACAGCCAGATGAAGAGATAAACATGGCAATGTCCTGACCAAAGTATCTTTGTTCCACTGAAGGTTGGAGTCTGACATATGGATGTATTCTTGTTTATCAACCTGGAAACTCTCCAAGCCCTGTCCATTGGGTTTTTGTGGAGGCTTCATCACACAGGCATGATTAATTAAATCATTCCTTGATGACTTATTCAACCTCCAGGACCTCTCCTCTCCTTGGATCTGACATCCAGGTCAGAGGATGAAACTAAAAGTTCCAGCCCTCTAATCACATGGTTAGTTCCCTTGGAAACCAGCCCCCATCCTTAGGTACTTTCCAAAAGTCACCTCATTAACATCATATTCTGGAAATATTGAAAGGAATATGTTATGACTATTAAGACACATTTAAACTCTTATCACTTAGGAAAATCCAAGGATTTTAGAAGCTCTGTGCCAGAAAAGAGGACAAAGACCAAATATATATTTCTTATTACAACTCACAATATTACAGGAACAGAGACAGCCTGAGCAATATTTGTATAATTTCCCCATCAATGTAGATAATAGTAGACTATCCTTGCTTTATTCAGTTATTTCATGAAAACTCTGTTAGGTTTTATTTGAGATTCTCTTGACACAAACAAATAGCTTTCATAAAAGTTTCAGAGATTATTCTCATAAAATTGATGACCAAAATCGTTCCCCAAACTCTTCATATTCCAAAAAGTATTTTTAAATATTTTAATGTGGCTATTTTAATTTTTGTTTAGAATATTTTAAATTAATTTTAGTATTTTTAATAGCTTCTTTGAACCTCTTCAAAGATCTGACTTCTTGAAGTATCATGGCATCCGAGGCCATATTAGGAGTTGCTTACTTGTCGAATGATTAACCAGGGCATTTCCTCATGCCTCCCTGTTATCTCTTCTTGAATGGGCTTTTATGGCAGCCACCATCTTAGAAGATATTAGAACATTTAACAGTTCTTTAATATGTTGACCATTTTCAATGTGTTTCCTGCTGAGGCTTAAAACTCTTGTTTCCACAACATCTCAAAATCATGGACTCCTTCAAAGGCATACTTGTTACCTGTGTATCTAGTAACTCTCTTTTCAGTTGAAAGTTTGTGGTGAAAGTGATTGGTTCCTCCGTATGAACAAATTTTACTATGTTTTGGGTTCATATTCTAAGAATGAATTGAAATCTGTTAAGGCCTATCCTGCTTGCATATTTCCTATTTCAGTCTTAAGTTATGACCTGTCAACAAACAAGATTGCATCTGGAGATTTTAGGGGCTAATAAATCTGTTCAAGGCTTACTCAGTTCTCAGTAGAGGAGAGATAGTCATGGATTTTCCTTTTTCAGTAAAGGAAGAAGAATAGCAGGAGTTAAGGTGTTATTATAATGGAGAGAATTGTGTGAAGAATAAAATGATAAAATTCATAAGAGCTAAGGCTGCATACTGAAAAATGTAGTAAATTTTCAGTAAGCAACAAGGATTGTATTGCCTAATGGACTGTAGTGTTGAAGAGGCATCTTAAAATAGTCAGTAGACACTTTAACTTGTTTGTCTGATGCTACTATAGCCCTTAGACAAGGTGAGTAGAATTTCCCCCCTAGATCTGAAGAAAAGCTGAAGTAAGAAACTGGTATATCAATATTCCTTTGAAGCTGAGTCAGAATATTAAGGGTTTGTCCAGATCTTTCATGTACGAATGGGTGTAAAAAATTATGATAATTAAGAAGATCTAGAGGGAGCAGTTGTTGAAAACCTAATTTTAAGCTGCAAACTACCATTCCTATTTAGGTTCCAGGAGGAGACTCAATCACCAAGAACTGTACTATTATTCATGTTTGGTGATTATATAAAAATTGGAAACCTATTGCCCACAATAGCCAATGAGAAGTAGAAAACCTCTTACTTGCTTATTATTTTGAGTGATTTGTACTCTATCAGAATGGAGATACTTAACTCTTTTGGATTGTCTTAGTTTAGGGTCCTATATAACAAAGTACCACAGAGTTGGTGGCTTATAAATAACAGAAATTTATTTCTTAGAGTTTCGGATACTGGAAGTCTGAGATCAGGCTGCCTGCATGGTCTGGTGAGGGCTCTCTTCTGGCATGCAGACTTCTCATTGTATCCTCACATGATGTAAGGACAGGGAGCTCTGTGCAGTTTCTTTTATAAGAGTACTAATCCAATTCATGAGGGCTCAACCTTCATGACCTAATCATTGTGCAAAGCCCCGTTTAATAACATCAGCTTTGGGGATTAGGGTTTCAACATAGGAATTCTGGGACGTCAAAATATTCAGAGTGTAGCAAGGATTAATTATGACCCATATAACATAAACATTCTGACAAAATTATACATTTTCATTGGAACGTATATTGAGCTAAAACAGCAAATCTTAATTGTCACTATCTTTAGAGTACAGCAAAAGTTCAGCCACACATTGCTTAAGGACAGAATCACAGAGAAATTAAGGATTCCTTAGGGCCCTGGTTAAAGACCTGTGAAAAAGCAAGGGGTGTGGGCTTCCCTGGTGGCGCAGTGGTTGAGAGTCCGCCTGCCGATGCAGGGGACACGGGTTCGTGCCCCGGTCCGGGAAGATCCCACATGCCGCGGAGCGGCTGGTCCCGTGAGCCGTGGCCGCTGAGCCTTCGCGTCCGGAGCCTGTGCTCCGCAACGGGAGAGGCCACAACAGTGAGAGGCCTGCATACCGCAAATAAATAAATAAGTAAATAAAAGCAAGGGGTGTCTCAGTAAACCTCTGTGGCTTCACTGTTCAAATAAATTGTTGAATTGTTGTAAAAAGTGAAGCAGATATTGAATACCCGGATCTAAAGCAACACTGAAGAAAGCAGAACAAAGATCTGTAACAATAGAACGTCTAGCCTTAGATAATACTGAAGGTAAAATAGTGGATATGTATATATTTTTTCCACAGCACATCTCACACTGCCTGCAGATGTGTAAATTGCGCTTGATATGGTGTAATTCAATGTCCAAATGAGCTGTAAACTGATCACGAATGGGAGAGTACTCAAGGATCTCAAAAATGTGATTGGGGGAGCATTGGTTTTGGAGATCCCATTTTCCTAGTAGACCACAAACTGTAAAGCTAGCAGGAGAGGTGTCACAGGAACAAAGAATCCCCTTCAAAGTTCTGGTGGGGACAGTCATGGGATGAAGCTAAGGGAGAGCTTGTGTGACAGTGATGGGATTTGTGGCTGATATTGTAGTACTCATATCAATAACAGTTCTGCAAGATTGTTCTTTAATATTTAGAGAGATTTATCCGTGTGAGCTTAGGGTAAAATAGGAAACCAGGCTGTGATTCCTCTTCAGAGGAGGATAAGCTTCGTTAATTACCCTTAAACATAAACCTTCATTAATCACCCACTTCATTTTTTTTGTTTGTTTGTTTGTTTAGCTACTGTGGGACAACTGTGCTCCAATGTTCTTTTTGTTTATCTTGCTTACAGGTATTTTTACAAGACTTTCCCTCTACTGGTTCAGTGGGGAACATCTTGCTACATCTTTAAGGATATCAGTATATTGTGAGGTTTTTTGTTTCATGTTTATTTTTGCTTTTGTTCTAAAATTCTGTCAAGTTGTCTGTGAGGAGATTGGCAAGAGTCTTGTTCTGGGTTTTTGTTTGTTTGTTTGTTTTTTATTTTGTTTTATTTTGTTCTCCAATACTCTGTGTATTTAATCCCCTGATTCTGGCTTAAAGCCATTCACAAAAAGTGAGTAAAGAGCTGAGGTCACATTTTCTTCAAGATCTGTTTTTGAATGTTTTGTAAAGGTGTTACAAATCTCAAACCTAAATTCTCCAAAGGACTTTTAGAAATGTCTTAGTATTCAATCTTTTTGTACAAGAAAGATTTTGGAAAAAGCCTCCAAAATATGTCATTCAATACTTACAGCTTTTCCAAATCTCTGCATTTATCTGCAATTTCTCAGTATCTTCCCACTCTGCATTTTCCAACTTTTTTTTTTTTTTTGTATCTGAGATTCCTTGTAACATCTGAAACCATCTATATAGATCTGATAGCATTGGATTATACTTTCCTAGGGCTATTCCAAATCCCTCTGTAGATTTTAGTTTATCTTGTTTAGGCTTCTGAAAGCTTGACATAAGCTGTCAGCTCAGGGTGAGACCAAAGCTAAAAACATCCTTAGACATTTAAATATAAGAAAGGATTGAGTTTTGCAGGTTCCTGGCTGAGACAGAGGGGAAAATGGGTTGGAAAGAAGGGCAGAAGCAGAGAAAGACTGAGCAGCATAAGATGGGGGTAGAAGAAGAGAAGACCAAAGGTTCAAGTTCTCATTTGGAGTGATCTAAAAGAGGGATAGATTTAAACATGTTATACTTTTATTTGCCTGGCTAAGTAATTTTATAAGGAAACAATTTTTGTATCTGAATTTTGTTTGGAAGCTTCCTCATTCCAAAGCAAAAAAAAATGCAGACCAGTGAATGTGCTTTTATTCCCATTCTGTTCTGAATAACCTCTCATATGAAAAATTTTATTCTTATCAAAGTTCTCCAAACTAGCACTGTAATGTTAAATTTTCCTTGTTAACTCTAAGCTCTTTAGAAGGACAGTTACTTAAATATGAATTATGCTATAAATTCATATAAGAGGAAGTGGTCTAGCCCAAAGGAGTTATGGACTTAGGTTTAGATTGAGAAAGCGCATAACAGTGTGGCGACAGTTTGAGGAAAACATTGTTAATATGTCTTCTGTTTGGAATTTGCTTTCACCAGCCACAGACTCAATAATGTGGGATTCTCATTAAGCAGAAGCTTAGGGAACAGCTCTCACCCATAACTATATGCCCACAGACAATACAAAAGACTGCATTATAAAGTCTTGGTGACTGACCCAAAGCAATGTTTGTCCAAAGCACCCAAAGTGGGAGAAATTTTGTCCACACCTCAGACTCTGAGCTGATTCCAGAAGCAGATTTATGAGGAATGATATCTCTTCTCTCCTTAAAACATCTTCTTACAGACAACAAAAAATGGTGAGGAGAGGATAAACAGAAGCAATTTGTCTGGGGGTGGGGGTGGGGGACTGGGATGTCTCAGGATTTAGATTTTCATATCCACAGGTCATAAGGTGAGGTGGTTTAGTCTATACCCTCCCATTTTCAAAGCCAGCCTTTAAACTCCCAGTCAGCTAATGAGCTTAGTGAGAAATCAATCTGTCACAGGCAGAGGAGTTGACCAGGAATTAGAATGATTCAAAAAGCTGTTAAATCCGTAAACTATAGACATGTTGTTCTGAAAAAGCCTCAGTCAACATCACAAAACAGTTTTTGGAAAAGATAAAATTTTTATTTTTGCCCAAATTAAAGGATAAAACAAATAGATTAAATAACAGAATGATAGCACTAAGTAAACAGATGATTTGTAAGATCAAGTTAAGGAACCCACCCATCAACATAGGTGATAAAAGAGATAGAAATATATGAGAAATATAAGGGACTATGGAGATGCATAAAGATAAACTCGATGGGTTACAGAATAAATAAAGTTGTGAGAGCAGCCAGTTGCCCTGTGGTGAAGAATGGCACAGATCAGAACAGCCCACCCACTAAGGCAGGATGGTGATGAAGAAAACACCGGGTCAGGCACAGCTGTGGAATTACACAACTCCAAATACCATCGAAGACCTGAATGTTCCCAGAGACAAAAAGCTGGCTGCATCAATAGTCATGAGAGGTCACTAAATGATAAATGATTTACAATGATAAATGATTTCTTGTCAGTAGCACTGGGCTGAAGAAATCAATGCAACGACTCCTTTAAAATTCTGAGGGAAAATGATTTTTAATATACCAACACAAAATAGCAATTAAGTATGAGGCTAAATATAGGATTTTTTTACATTCAGATTCTTAGGATGCTTTTTTTTCACATATGTGTGTATATATATATATACTTTTTTATTTCCTTGACCAAACTCTCCTCAGCCTTCCTTGAACTCTTGCTACGGTCTGAATGTTTGTGTCCCCACAAGATTCATATGTGGGAAACCTAGACTGCATAAATGATGACATTAGGAGGTAGGACTTTTGGGAGGTGATTAGGTCATGAGGGAGGAGCTGTCATGAAAGGGATTAGTGTTCTTACAAAAGAGAACACACAGAGCTCCTTCACCCCTTCCATTAAGTGAGGATACAAGGAAATGATTGACATCTATGAAGCAGGAAGTGCTCATCAGACACCGAATCTGAGGGTGCCTTGGTCCTGGACTTCCCAGCATCCAGAACCGTAAGGAATAAAGGTTTGCTGTTTATAAGCCACCCAGTCTATGGTATTTTTTAATAGCAGCCCAGATGTACTAAGGCAGCTCTTTTTCAACTAGACCCTGACTTTGGGGCTTCTGTGTTCATCTCTGCCTTGTCCACTTTTAGCAAGAATCCGAAGTCAGATTAGCCAGCATCCCTCAGCCTCCATATCTGCTCTGACCTGTTTCTTTATTCTCCACCATCACACAGGTGATGTCTGATCACCCTGGTCTGCCTTCAGCATTAGGTCAGTTTAGTCAGAACTCCCCTTACCCTCAATCTTTCCTCTTAGTAATTTTCCATCCACCGACCACACTTTTTGGCATAAATCCCCACTTGCCCATGCTGAACTAGGAGCTGAGCCTAATCCTTCTCCCCAACTGCAGATCCCATTGCAGTGGTCCTTACACCTGTCATGTTAGATCTTCTTTTTTTCCATAAATATTTATTTATTTATTTTTGGCTGTGTTGGGTCCTTCGTTGCTGCGCATGGGCTTTCTCCAGTTGCAGCGAGCAGGGGTCACTCTGTGTTGCGTTGCACAGGCCTCTCACTGCGGTGGCTTCTCTTGTTGCAGAGCACAGGATTTAGGTGCACAGGCTTCAGCATTCTTGGCACGCGGGCTCAGTAGTCGTGGCTCGCAAGCTCTAGAGTGCAGGCTCAGTAGTTGTGGCACTTGGGCCCAGTTGCTCCACGGCATGTGGGATCTTCCCAGACCAGAGCTCTAACCAGTGTTTCCCGCACCAGCAGGCAGACTCTGAACCACTGCACCACCAAGGAAGTCCCATAGATCTTCTTGAATAAAGTTTTTCCTACCATTTTTAAAGAGCATCCCAATTTTTTTCCATGAACACTTAGTATGTGTGTGTGTATTCCATTAAATTTGTGAGAAAATATGGGAAAATATTATTTCATGAGATACATGAACTATAAAGACATTTTAAAAAATCCAAAGCTATTTGAACTTTGACCTTTATTCTGTTTTTCTTCTAGAGGCAGGACTTGACAGTATAGGTTTACATTGTTTCCTATCAGGATAATCACATTCTGGTTCTTCAATGATATTTACTATTGACATACCATAATACTATATATATTGTTTAATAAAACTAAAATATCATTATCAACTTATAGCGAAAAAAGGTCTATGTTATTGCTAAAGAACTTACAGAAGTGAAATTATATTATGGGAGCGCTATAATCCATATTGGATTATACTATGCTGATTTTCATTAACATTATGCTGGTTTTGATTTGTCTTTCCCAAATATATGAATATGCCATGAAAAGGAGATTATTACCTTCCCCCTCCCCCCTTCTCATGAGTCTATTTCTGCAAAAAACAAGACAAATTGACTCAATTCCCGAAGTTTTAGTCTATGGAGAGAATGTTTTGCTTAGCATGTACATGTCATGATAAAATAGTTCAACTGTATAACCCAAGTGTTAGCTAAGGTCACCCTGTTCTTTTCAATTTAAATCAAACTGACTCTATTACCCAGTTCCTCTGGGACTTACATGTTTCATGGCCATTTCTGTTTCAGCTGGTCTCTTCATCTCACTCTTGCTTTATTTCAGTTGGCTTCCAATTCTTTTTACTATATTATGAAGAGAAATTGAGATCTTCACTTTGTACTTATATTGAGTCTGCCTCTGTATATCAAAGGACTCTAAAGTTTCTGCTAAAACAAAGGGCTATGGGCTCTGGGCCACACTTTTAGGCAGAAAGAAAGAATGTCTGTAGCTTTGAAACATAAAGCTTTTATATTCTTTCCTCACCCTCAAATCTCTGTAAGCTGACGGCAACACCATATGTTGAGGGTAAGTTTCAAGATTATGTCACCCATCACCACTCCCTACCCCTTAGAAAACAAAAGCAGTGTTTTGTCCACTGTACTAATGATCAATTAATGCATAAATAATGCTTAACAGTCAGATTTACATGCAAATAAGCAAGGTTTTCAATCCAGTGCCAAGAGCACACACATGCCAGCTAACAATTGGCACTTGCCACCTGCCTCTGCAAGGATTAAGTCACTACCCACTGCATTCACTGACTTTCAACACCTCCTGAAAGGAGTTCAGGGTAGAGATCAGGAATGAGGCACTCTGTGCTCTGGGAAAACTTGCATAACTAGGCTTCAGGGAGTTAGATATTTTCAGGAGACAATTTTATGAGCCCAATTTCTTGCATGCTTTCATGTATAGAAAAGCACTAAAATCATAAACGGTGACATCTGTTCCTCGTGACTAGCAGCAAGCTTCTGGCAAAATGTGTGCTTGATTGCACATACCCCCCTTCACTAAAACCAAGTATATACTGAGTTTTCCCCCTGTCTCTTCGGAGCAGTTCGTCAGAGCTATTTGAGAGGCTGTCTCCTGGGCTACAGTCCTCATTTTGCCCCAAATAAAACTTAACTTAGAACTCTCACGTTATGCATCTTTTTCTCAGTCGACACACAGATTAATATATGTTTCAACATACCTGATAAGCTAGTTTTGAAGCCCACTGGAGGGTGAGGCTGTAAAGACATCTAGGATGTATAATACAGTGGTTTAAGATAATTTTGCCGTTAGTATTCAAGGTCAAAAAATATTAGCAGAACTACAGAAAAGGAAGATTCATTATGTCTGTCAAAAATGTAAAGTTTACCATGAAAAGTTACTTATTACTAATTGGTTTGAAATATTGAAACATTAAGCATATGTTCAGTGGGGCTTACATATCAAAAACTTGCACACAATCTGTTCATGTGAATTGTCTGTTGAAGACAGGGGATGATGAGGTATGCTTAATGAGCAGTGAATTTAAGGAAGTTTTGTTGAGCATGAAAAGTGCACAGGTCAGGAGGTCCAGCGGATGAGGAATGGAAGTATTTGGTCAGAAGTTCAACATGAGAGTTGGATTCATTTTCAACTCAGTTTGAGCTCTTAGGTTCTGCTTTCTGTCCATGGAGCTCTGAAGAATGTGACAATGGTCTCTCAGAATGAAAAACAGCCTGTCATGGCCAAGTTGAAAGGAGAATTGACTGGGAGAATTAATTGCTATCTACAAAATGGGGAGTTTGAGGAAACAAGTTCTTTTTCCACATGCAGAACTTTCAACTCACTTCTCAATGAGTATAATTTCATTTTATGCAGCCTCTTTTGGATCTTTCTCAGTGCATTTTGGACATAACAACTAAATTCAAATAAAAGTATGTGCAGAACACTGAATTTCAGTTTTAATTCTACCATTCAGTAGCTGAATGATTTTGTATGAATTTCCCAAACTTTAAAGCAATGAAAAATCCATCTATAAATTGAAAAATACATCATGTGTGAGGTTCATTCCAGGCTTGGAATTCTACACTCAGGTTGCTGTCTGTGAGATCGAAGGCCACTTAACTTATATGAGTATGTTTTCCCAAGATCGAAGGCTGTGTCTATTTAGATCTAACCAGGAAAGCAGAAATATTATGCATTTCTGACAAAGGGTATTTAACACAGGGAACAGTGATACAGGTTTTGAAAGGCTGAACCAGCAACAGGGGTACTGAACTGCTGTGCTTGGATCTGTAAGGAGACCACAGTATCAAATACACAGAGGATTAAAATACAAAACAAAACAAAACATAAAATGGGATACGAACCTGTGGCTTTTGGAACCTCACAGCCAGGAATGAGAATACCAGAAAGAAAGAGTCTTCTCCCCTCTTTCCTCCAAGTTACACTCTAGGGTATCCCATTGGCATACTCCAACAGGAAGCTGATTCCAAAAGAGTAGGAAACGGAGTCTGCAGCCTCCAATCCAGCCTTGCATATGCAGGGTGAGCAAGGGTGGCGTTGATACTGAGAAAAAGTAGGTAAACAACCACATGGGGAGAAGACCTGCATTTTCTTCAATGAGTCTACTTGCCAGTTAATGCTCAGAACACAAGGGACCTCAGTTATTTATTGACTTGTGTGAAGTCATTGAACCTAACATGGCAAGTTAACTAATGGGAGGAACAACTCTGCCATAAATTGGTCTACAGGATGTGTAATATACTGCAACATTTTCTAGCCAATGTGGCCATTTCTGTTAATAGATCGAATACATATGAGAATTAAATTATCTTTTATTAAATAAAGAAAAAGAAAGAGAGAATTGCAGGTCTTCCTATGTCAACCACTTAAGACAGATGCTTTTGGTTGTCTAGGAGTAGATTTGTGTCCATATAGCATACAGGAGAGCATGATTTGTGGAAAAAATACTAAACTCTAATAAAAAACAGTTTTCTAAAGTGATGAAATAGAATCATTAATAATAGACTAAGTGGATGCTTTATGACATGAAAACTGTGCCTCATGGATTAATTAGAAGAAAAAAAAAGGTTTTTATTCTTAATGCTGGAGCTGAGGAATGACCATCGGGGCTGACCCAGGGATTGTGTTCCTCTACATCACCCACCCATCTATGCAGCTTGGTGCCATTGTTCCTGCTGATCTGTGGAACGCATTATCCAAATATCTGATTTCACAGAGTTGTTTCTTTTTTTTCTTTTTTCTTCATTTTCTTGGACACAAACAGTTGTACTACTTGTTGCATTCAAAGACTACATATTTTTTTTTTTGGCATGAGACAAAATGTTATGCAGAAATGAGGTATATGAATCGAAGTGCAGTGAAGGCATAGTGGCCTGTGTGCCCAGCCTCCCTTTGCTCCAGGCACCCTGGAAGCACTGCTTAGTGCTCAGAGCTCAGAGTAAAACAGCCCAAGAGCCACTGTACTACAGAGCAATCTGTTACATTATGGATTATAACATGTTAGTACAATCACTACTTAAACATGCAATCACACCTAAGGATTTTAAAAACATGAATTTGCAAGGAGACCAACTTAAAGGTTACTAATTTTGCATTTATTAAATTATTTCTAAATTAAATTTTAGATTAGTTTGCATTTAGGTGAACAAAAGGTTAGTCAGTCCTTCTACCCTCAAAACTGCAGGGCTGTAAGTAAAGTAAAATTGCTGCCCTACTATGAACAGTCTAATGAGATAGAGTTCTGTTGATTTCGTTATAACTGCAATGGTTACCTACTATTTTCTTTTGATTTTAATTTTTAATTGATTTGCTTCTGAAATGTTAACACAATAAATACTTTCAATTACTTGATTGCACTTTTGGTTAATTCTGCTTTTTATGTCAGCAGAAGTGTGGTTAGAAGTCGTTATGTGTTGGGCATTTTGTCAATAAGAGCAAATGTGGGTCCTTCCCTTCTGCCTCCAGCACCAGGTTTTACAGTATTTATTCTCCTAACCAAGGTCAGGGATTGTCCCAATTAGAGTTTAAATCATGATCATCCTAGAATTAATATATGTCTGAGCACTTCTGGAGGGTCAGTGAGTCAAGCCCACCAACAGCCTCTTTGCACAAGGGCCTGCTTTTATAGAATTCTTCTCAAGGAAAGCAAAAGTCACCCAATATGTACGGTTTGATTTTATAATCAAAGAGAGGTCATCGCTGTCTCAGCCCAGTCTCTTGTGTTCATTTACCTGGGTCTGAGGGAAAGAGGCTTTCAGAGAAATTTTAGGTTACTTTTCATAAAAATGATTGGGAGATGATATTTTACAAGGAGGGGCCACTGGAACCAAGCTGATATCATAGTCATGGGACGGGATTCCCTCCCCTTCTACAAACGCACAGGAGTTTGTGGCATTGGTATCCCTGCAAGCCTGTGGAAGGACATCGGTAACTTAGCATGCTACAGTGATTCAGAGAAGACACTGTGCAAGCCAAGGCTGCAGCACCAGAAAAATTCACAGTAATACTAAAGTGCTCTGGTAGCCCAGGCAGAAAAAGGAAGTGACACGTCAGGACTCCCACACAGCGGTGCAGGCACCTCCTGCATCCCAATAGTGGCAATTGCATGGAAGGCTGCAATTCTCTTCAAGAGAACATGGGAAAGGCACAGCGAGTCTGGCAGAAACAGGACGTGCTCCCATCACATGTTGCACTTAGGAAAGTGTCCTTGTGAGAGTGTGTAGGTAGGGGATGACGTACCAAGGGATGTGGTGGTCCCAGGAAAATGGGTGAGGGAAATGCATGAAGGATATTATCTTCTTACACTTAAGCAAAGTTTCCTCGATGCCCTCCAGTCATTTATTTATCCACTGTTATTGCTCTGTCTCTGCTGTTAGGCTGTTACTATGTTGAGGTGTCACCTGTCTTCAGCTCCTCTGTCCTTAGTTCTGGAACAAAATACTTGTCACACAGCCTTAATCCCAAATATTTTTATAGAACATATTAGTGAGGCATACTGCTTCAAGATGAAACTTGTTTAACATGTCTTGTTTTGTCCTTTTTATTTAATAATAGTAGTGACTTTTTTTTTTTAATTGAAGTTACACAGTAACACTGTGAGAAAGGCATAACAACATGGAGGCACCGATGCTGAAGGTTGTGACCACATCTTAGCCCACACTTGGGTGTGTCCTTTCACTATGGTTATAATTACCCAACTCTGAGGATTTAGCTGCTTAGAGTTCTACTTAAAGCCATTCCCCTGGTATTTTTTTACTGTGGTAAAATACACATTACATAAAATTTAACCTTTTTACCTAAGTGTATATTTCAGTGGTATTAAGTGCATTCACATTGTTATGCTACTTCCCAAACTGGAATGTCACACACATTAAACACTAACATCATCCCCCCCAGCCCTTGCACCCACCATTCTACTTCTGTCTCTATGAATTTGACTCCTCTGTGGACCTCGTCAAATCACACAATATTTGTCCGTCTTTGACAGGCCTGTTTCACTTAAGTATAATGTTTTCTAGTCTTATCCATGCTGTAATATGTGTCAGAATCTTCTTTCTTTATAAGGCTGAATAACATTCCATTGTATGGATATATCACATTTTATTTATCTGTTCTTCTAACATGTCTTCTTCTACTAATTTCCTTGCTCAAAAAAGTCTTTGGTGTTTTTTTTGGAATAAAATCCAATGTCTTGGGATAATTTTCAAACTTTCAGTTTCTTGACAAACTTATCTCCTGATATCACTTGCCAGGACTTCTGTTCCAGCCAAACTTATTTTTACACTATTCCAGATCCACCCTCTGAGTAAAATAAAGTTCATTCTATGAGGCTGTCCATTATCCTCTAATGTGTTTAAACAATGCTCACCACTGTAGACTCTGATCAGGTCTACCTCTGTCCACTCAAGTCTGAGATGAGACACCCTTCTTCTGATTTGTTATTCCAAGCTATTTTGATTGTGAATCCCTCTGACCATCTGACAGTACTCACTCCTATGGCTGCCAGCTGCCCTGTACTCTTTATGGAATGCCTTTATTATCCCAGCCCAGGCATCATTTTCCTGTTTAATCCCTGTTCCTTACAGGGACTCCTTGAATTTCCCTTCCTCACTTCCCAGCTGTGCCATATCTGCACTCGTAATTTCTCCTCTGAAATATTTTGACCCTCCTTCCTCTCCTCCTCCAAGAAAATGAATCACCTCCTCCTGTGTTCTCAGGGGACACTGAGACCAAATCTCTATGATGGCATTTGTGCTTCAGAACTTGTCCTGTGTCTGCTCCAGCTCAGACTCTCAGACTGTGAGCTTTTTAAAGGCAAACATCGTGCCTGGACCCATTTTTCATCAGAGAATCCTGTTCTGTCTGACAAATATTTGCTGTGATTATTTTCTCCATTCGGTGGCCAAGGAAAACATACTGTCTAATTCCAGTTGGGAGGAAACAAATCTTGAAGGTACACTATTACCAGTGTGATTGTGCTTATGACTATATGACTATTTGGGGAGCACAGATGTGCCAATATTGTGGTAAATACTCTGGAGGCTGCACAGGTGAGTAACATGTGGGCTCTTTCTTTAAGAGTTTAGAATATCCAAATAAAGAACTTATAATACTAGTGGTCAGAATGAGCTAAGTGCCTATTATGTGCAACAAGCTTCTATAAGAATGAGAGAACCGTAAGACTGCATTGATTGATTAGTTGATCGATTGATTGATCAACTGATTTACTGCTGAATATTTCACTGGAGGATTTGAGCAAGGGGTAATAGCTGAATTCCAACGTGTCAAATTGTTCAAGTTCAGATATAGATGGAGAAGGCAGAGGGCACATGAGCAGAGATGGAGACTGGAAAGTGCCCTGTTAGGTGGAGAATAGCACAGCATTTTTAGGGTGTGATGGTGGGTGGTGGTTCTCGTGGTTAAGGCTAGAAACACTGCAGAAGGATTTTGAAGAGGAAGGTGACAGGGGAGAGAGATGGCTTGCTAAGTAGGCAAATCCTAACCTGCTGTTTCCCCCTCACAGTTGAATTTCTCAGCAACTTTTCATCCATCTACACTGAGAATTAGGAATTGTCTTGAGCTCCTCAGAGGAAGTGTAGGGACAGCAATCATGCAGTAGAAAAACACAGTGCTACTGAGCAGTGTTTCCTATACACCAGTAATGCTATAGCCCTCAAAACAAAGGACACAAGGGTGCTTATTCTTATTCCTGACTCCCTTGGAGTTTTCCCAGGCATCTACACTGAATGACTCTGGCAGAGAGAGACACGGAGCATGAGTGTTTGAAGAGGACAGGGCAGTGGCCGCGCTGTCAGAGAGGCTGTAGTCTGGAAGGACCACAGAGCATCGGCGAACTCAGTGGAGGGAGGTGGGGCTGCTCTGCCTTTGGTTCACCACGGTCCTAGGGCTTCCCATTAAGCCCTGCCTTCGCTACTTGCTTCCTTTGGGCAGTTTATCTGGGCTCTACATCCCAGGCTCTATTCCAAATCCCAGCTCTCCTCCCCTAATCAATGGCTATTTTTCAAGAATTCCAATCACTTCTCTACGCTGGGAAATGGTGAGTAATGAAACAGCTTATACGCTTTTTAGATCCAGTTGATAGGAATTACTGAGAATCCATGAGGCAAAGGTCCAGGAATATAAACTAATTTTACCCTGAGTCAGAAAAGAGTCTTGACAGATATTGCCAACACTTTTATTTGTAAGAGTCGTGATCATTGTACTAGAGATAACTACTCTGAATAAGTTATATTATTTAACTTGCGACATTCTCCTGATTATTCAGTTTTTTTCTAACATCTTTATTGGAGTATAATTGATTGACAGTGGTGTGTTAGTTTCTGCTTTATAACAAAGTGAATCAGCTATACATATACATATATCCCCATATCTCCTCCCTCTTGCATCTCCCTCCCCTACTCCCTATCCCCCTGCCCCAAACCCCACCCGCTTTGGGTGGTCACAGAGCACCAAGCTGATCTACCTGTGCTATGCGGCTGCTTCCCACTAGCTATCAAATTTATAATTGGTAGTATATATTAGTCCATGCCACTCTCTTACTTCATCCCAGCTTACCTTTCCCCCTCCGCGTGTCTTCAAATACATTCTCTACATCTGCGTCATTATTCCTGTCCTGCCCCTAGGTTCTTCATAACCACTTTTTTTTCTTTTTACAGTCCATATATATGTGTTAGCATACAGTATTTGTTTTTCTCTCTCTGACTTACTTCACTCTGTATGACAGATTCTGAGTCCATCCACTTCACTACAAATAACACAATTTCATTTCTTTTTATGGCTGAGTAATATTCCATTGCATATATGTGCCACATCTTCCTTATTCACTGATCTGTCTATGGACACTTAGGTTGCTTCCAGGCTATTGTAAATATAGCTGCAATGAACACTGTGGTACATGACTCTTTCTGAATTATAGTTTTCTCAGAGTATATGCCAAGTAGTGAGATTTCTGGGTCGTATGCTAGTTCTATTTTTTAGTTTTTTAAGGAATCTCCATACTGTTCTCCATTGTGGCTGTATCAATTTACATTCCCACCAACAGTGCAAGAAGGTTCCCTTTTCTCCACGCCTTCTCCAGCATTTATTGTTTGTAGATTTTTTGATGATGGTCATTCTGACTGGTACGAGGAGATACCTCACTGTAGTTTGGATTGGCATTTCTCTAATGATTAATGATGTTGAGCATTCTTTCATGTGTTTGTTGACTCTCTGTATATCTGCTTTAGAGATATGTCTATTTAGGTCTTCTGCCAATTTTTGGATTAGGTTGTTTGCTTTTTTTGATATTTAGCTTTATGAGCTGCTTGTAAATTTTGGAGATTAGCCCATTGTTGGTTGCTTCATCTGCAATATTTTCTGAGGGTTGTCTTTTCGTCTTGTTTCTGGTTTTCTTTGCTGTGCAAAAGCTTTTAAGTTTCATTAGGTCCCATTTGTTTATTTGTGTTTTTATTTCCATTTCTCTGGGGGGGGCGGTCAAAAAGTATCTTGCTGTGATTTATGTCATAGAGGGTTCTGCCTATATTTTCCTCTAAGAGATTTATAGTGTCTGGCCTTACATTTAGATCTTTAATCCATTTTGAGTTTATTTTTTGTGTATGGTGTTAAGATGTATTCTAATTTCATTCTTTAACATGTAGCTGTCCAGTTTTCCCAGCACCAATTATTGAAGAGGCTGTCTCTCCTCCACTGTATATTCTTGCCTCCTTTATCAAAAATAAGGTGACCGTATGTGTGTAGGTTTATCTCTGGGCATTCTATCTTGTTCCATTAACCTATAACTCTGTTTTTCTGCCAGTACCATACTGTCTTGATTACTGTAGCTTTGTGGTATTGTCTGAAGCTGGAGAGTCTGATTCCTCCAGCTCCGTTTTTCTTTCTCAAGATTGCTTTTGGTATTTGGAGTCTTCTGTGTTTCCATACAAATTGTGAATTTTTTTGTTCTAGTTTGGTGAAAAATGCCATAGGTAGTTTGACAGGGATGGCACTGAATCTGTAGATTGCTTTGGGTAGTATAGTCATTTTCACAATGTTGAATCTTCCAATCCAAGAACATGGTATATCTGTTTGTATCATCATTAATTTCTTTCATTAGTGTCTTATAGTGTTCTGCATACCGGTCTTTTGCCTCCTTAGGTGGATTTATTTCTAGATATTTTATTCTTTTTGTTGCAATGGTAAATGAGTGTTTACTTAATTTCACTTTCATATTTTTCATCATTAGTGAAATGGAATGCCAGATATTTCTGTGCATTAATTTTGTATCTTGATACTTTACCAAATTCATTGATTAGCTCTAGTAGTTTTCTCATAGCATCTGTAGGATTCTCAATGTATAGTATCATGTCACTGGCAAACAGTAACAGCTTTACTTCTTCTTTTCTGATTTGGATCCCTTTATTTCTTTTTCTTATCTGATTACTGTTGCTAAAACTTCCAAAACTATGTTGAATAATAGTGGTGAGAGTGGGCAATGTTGTTTGCTCCTGATCTTAGTGGAAATGGTTTCAGTTTTTCACCACTGCGGATGATGTTGGCTATGGGTTTGTCATATGTAGCCTTTATTATGTTGAGGTAAGTTCCCTCTATGCCTACTTTCTGGAAAGTTTTTATCATAAATGGGTGTTGAATTCTGTCAAAAGCTTTCTCTGCAACTATTGAGATGATCAAATGGTTTTTATCCTTCAATTCATTAATATGGTGTATCACATAGATTGATTTGCATGTATTGAAGAATCCTTGCATTCCTGGGATAAACTCCACTTAATCATGGTGTGTGATCCTATTAATGTGCTGTTGGATTCTGTTTGCTAATTTTTTTCTTTTTTTTTTTTTGTGGTATGCAGGCCTCTCACTATTGTGGCCTCTCCTGTTGCAGAGCACAGGCTCCAGACGCGCAGGCTCAGCGACCGAGGCTCATGCACCCAGCCACTCTGCGGCATGTGGGATCTTCCCAGACTGGGGCATGAACCTGTGTCCCCTCCATCGACAGGCAGACTCTCAACCATTGCACCACCAGGGAAGCCTGGTTTTCTAGTATTTTGTTGAGAATTTTTTCATCTATATTCATCAGTGATATTGGCCTATAGTTTTCTTTCTTTGTGACATCCTTGTCTGGTTTTGGTATCAGGGTGATGGTGGTTTCATAGAATGAATTTGGGAGTGTTCCTCCCTCTGGTATATTTTGGAAGAATTTGAGAAGGATAGGTGTTAGCTCTTCTCTACATGTTTGATAGAATTCACCTGTGAAGCCATCTGGTCCTGGGCTTTTGTTTGTTGGAAGATTTTTAATCACAGTTTCAATTTCAGTGCTTGTGATTGGTCTGTTCATATTTTCTATTTCTTCCTGATTCAGTATTGGAAGGTTGTGCTTTTCTAAGAATTTGTTCATTTCTTCCAGGTTGTCCATTTTATTGGCATATAGTTGCCTAAAGTAATCTCTCATGATCCTTTGTATTTCTGCAGTTTCAGTTGTTATTTCTCCTTTATCATTTCTAATTCTATTGATTTGAGTCTTCTCCCTTTTTTCTTGATGAGTCTGGCTAATGGTTTATCAATTTTGTTTATCTTCTCAGAGAACCAGCTTTTAGTTTTATTGATCTTTGCTATTGTTTTCTTCATTTCTTTTTCATTTATTTCTGATCTGATCTTTATGATTTCTTTCCTTCTACCAACCTTGTGGGTATTTTTGTTCTTCTTTCTCTAATTGCTTTAGGTGTAAGGTTAGGTTGTTTATTTGAGATGTTTCTTGTTTTTTGAGGTAGGATTGTATTGCTATAAAGTTCCCTCTTAGAACTGCTTTTGCTGCATCCCATACGTTTTGGGTCATCATGCTTTCATTATCATTTGTTTCTAGGTATTTTTTATTTCCTCTTTGATTTCTTCAGTGATCTCTTGGTTATTAAGTACTGTATTGTTTAGCCTCCTTGTATTTGTATTTTTTACAGATTTTTTTCCTGTAATTGATATCTAGTCTCATAGCATTGTGGTTAGAAAAGATACTTGATACGATTTCAATTTTCTTAAATTTACCAAGCCTTGATTTTTAACCCAGGATATGATCTATCATAGAGAATGTTCCATGAGCATTTGAGAAGAAAGTGTATTCTGTTGTTTTTGGATGGAATGTCCTGTAATTAACAATCAAGTCCATCTTGTTTAATGTATCATTTAAAGCTTGTGTTTCCTTATTTATTTTCATTTTGGTTGATCTATCGATTGGTGAAAGTGGGGTGTTAATGTACTCTACTATAATCTATAAATATAATATATTTATATATACTATAGTATATACTATACTATAGTATAGTATATTTATACTTTATAGTATAAATCTATACTATAAAGTAAAATCTATTGATTTCCCCTTTTATGGCTGTAAGCATTTTTCTTATGTATTGAGGTGCTCCTATGTTGGGTGCATAAATATTTACAATTGTTATATCTTCTTCTTGGATTGATCCCTTGATCATTATGTAGTGTCCTTCTTTGTCTCTTGTAATAGTTTTTATTTTAAAGCCTATTTTGCCTGAGATGAGAATTGTTACTCCATCTTTCTTTTGATTTCCATTTGCATGGAATATCTTTATCCATCTCCTCACTTTCAGTCTGTATGTGTCTCTAGGTCTGAAGTGGGTCTCTTGTAGACAGCCTAGATATGGGTCTTGTTTTTGTATCCATCCAGGCAGTCTATGTGTTTTGGTTGGAGAATTTAATCCATTTAAATTTAAGGTAATTATCGATATGTATGTTCGTATTACCATTCTCTTAATTGTTTTGTTTTTTTTATTGTAGGTCTTTTCCTTCTCTTGTGTTTCCTGCCTAGAGAAGTTCCTTTAGCATTGTTGTAAAGATGGTTTGGTGGTGCTGAATTCTCTTAGCTTTTGCTTGTTTGTAAAGGTTTTAATTTCTCTGTCGAATCTGAATGAGATCCTTGCGGGGTAGAGTAATTTTAGCTGTGGGTTCTTTCCTTTCATCTCTTTAAATATGTCCTGCCATTCCCTTCTGGCTTGCAGAATTTCTGCTGAAAGATCAGCTGTTAACTTTATGGGGATTCCCTTGTATATTATTTGTTGTTTTTCCCTTGTTGCTTTTAATATTTTTTCATTGCATTTAATTTTTGATAGCTTGATTAATATGTGTCTTGGCATATTTCTCCTTGGATTTATCCTGTATGGACTCTGTGTGCTTCCTGGACTTGATTGGCTATTTCCTTTCCCACATTAGGGGAGTTTCAACTATAATCTCTTCAAATATTTTTCTCAGTCCCTTTCTTTTTCTCTTCTTCTTTTGGGATCCCTATAATTCGAATGTTGGTGCATTTAATGTTGTTCCAGAGGTCTCTGACACTGTCCTCAATTCTTTTCATTCTTTTTCTTTATTCTGCTCTACAGTAGTTATTTCCACTATTCTATTGTCCAGGTCATTTCTCTGTTCTTTTGCCTCAGTTATTCTTCCATTGATTCCTTCTAGAGAATTTTTAATTTCATTTATTGTGTTGTTCTTCATTGTTTGTTTACTCTTTAGTTCTTCTAGTTCCTTGGTAAACGTTTCTTGTATTTTCTCTATTCTATTTCCGAGATTTTGGATCATGTTTACTGTGGTTACTCTGAATCCTCTTTCAGGTAGACTGCCTGTTTCCTCTTCATTTGTTTGTTATGGTTGGTTTTTACCTTGCTCCTTCTTCTGCTGTGTGTTTCTCTGTCTTCTCATTTTGCTTAACTTACTGTGTTTGGGGTCTCCTTTTTGCAGGCTGCAGGTTCTTAGTTCCTGTTGTTTTTGGTGTCTGTCCCCAGTGGCTAAGTTTGGTTCAGTGGGTTGTCTAAGCTTCCTGGTGGAGGGGACTGACGTCTGTGTTCTGGAGAATGAGGCTGGATTTTGTCTTTCTGGTGGGCAGGAACACGTCCAGTGGTGTGTTTTGGGGTGTCTGTGACCTTATTATGATTTTAGGCAGCTTCTCTGTTAATAGGTGGGGTTGTGTTCCTGTCTTGCTAATTGTTTGGCATAGGGTGTCCAACACTGTAGCTTGCTAGTTGTTGAGTGGAAGTGGGTCTTATCTTTGAGATGGAGATCTTTGGGAGACCTTTCCCTGTTTAATATTACATGGAGCTGGGAGGTGTCTCATGGACCAATGTCCTGAACTCTGCTGTCCTATCTCAGAGGCACAGGCCTGACATCTGGTCGGAGCACCAAAGCCCTGTCAGCTACATGGCTCAGAAGAAAAGGGAAAAACAAAGAAAGAAAAAAGAAATAAATTAAAGTTATTAAAATAAAAAATAATTATTAAAAATAATAAATAAAGAGTAACCAAGCCAAAAAACAAATCCACTAATGATAACAAGTGCTAAAACTTATATTAAAAAAAATAATGGACAGACAGAACACTAAGACAAATGGTAATAGTATACAAACAAAAATCACACAGAGAAGCATACACATACACCCTCACAAAAAAGAGAAAAAGGAAAAGTATATATATATATATATATATATATATATATACATATCATTGCTCCCAAAGTCCACAACCTCAATTTTGGGATGATTCATTGTCTATTCAGGTATTCCAGAGATGCAGCGTACATCAAGTTGATTGTGGAGATTTAATCCACTGCTCCTGAGGCTGCTGGGAGAGATTTCCCTTTCTCTTCTTTGTTTGCACAGCTCCTGGGGTTCAGCTTTGGATTTGGCCCCGACTCTGCATGTAGGTCACCTGAGGGCATCTGTTCCCTCCCAGACAGGACGGGGTTAAAGGAGCCGCTGATTAGGGGGCTCTGGCTCACTCAGGCTGGGAGAAAGATGGGTATGGAATGCAAGGCAAGCCTGTGGTGACAGAGGCTGGCGTGACGTTACACCAGTCTGAGGCACACCGTGTGTTCTCCTGGGGAAGTTGTCCCTAGATCACGGGTCCGTGGCAGTGGCGGGCTGCAGAGGCTCCCGGGAGGGGAAGAGTGGATAGTGACCTGTACTTGCACACAGGCTTGTTGGTGGCTAGGGCAGCATTCTTAGCATTTCATGCCCATCCCTTTTGTCTGCACTGATAGCCACAGCTCATGCCCAACTCTGGAGCTCTTTTAGGTGGTGCTCTGAATCACCCTTCCTTGCACACCCTGAAACAATTGTCTCTTGCCTCTTAGGCAGGTCCAGACTTTTTCCCAGACTCCCTCCCGGCTAGCTGTGGTACACTAGCCCCCTTCTGGCTGTGTTCACGCAGCCAATCCCAGTCCTCTCCCTGGGATCTGACCTCTGAAGTCCAAGCCTCAGCTCCCAGCCCTCACCCATTCTGGCCGGCGGGAGAGCAGACAAGCCTCTTGGGCTTGTGAGTGCTGGTTGACACCAATCCGCTGTGCAGGAATCTCTGTGCTTTTCCCTCTGCACCCCTGTTGATGTGCTCTCCTCCATGGCTCTGAAGCTTACCCCCTGCCACCCCTGTCTCTGCCAGTGAAGGGGCTTCTAGTGTGTGGAAACTTTTCCTCCTTCACAGCTCCCTCCCAGTGATGCAGATCCCATCCCTATTCTTTTGTCTCTGTTTTTTTCTTTTTTATTTTGCCCTACCCAGGTACGTGAGGAATGTCTTGCCTTTTGGGAAGTCTGAGGTATTCTGCCAGCGTTCAGTAGGTGTTCTGTAGGAGTTGTTCCACATGTAGATGTATTTATGGGGAGGAAGGCAATCTCCATGTCTCACTCCTCCACCATCTTGAAGGTCTCCTGCTTATTCTTTTTGATACACTCCATCTATCCCTCTTGTAAATGTTGAGATAAAATGGGCTACAAGAGAGGAGAGTTCAAACTGATTCAGTTCAGTGGATTCTGAGCTCAGTATGAGAAAGATACCCCTCCCAGTCCTACAGATACACAGAGTAAATGCTGAATGAGTGACCAGGTCTCAGAACCTCACTCAGTAATTATGCAAACCAGAGTTCCACACCATCACAACCATTGTTTTCCCAGTGTGCAATAATTATACTGTTAGCAATGAGGGTTCTCACAGAAGAAAGAAAAAATGGAAGGGAAGGAAGGAAGAAGGGATGGAGGAAAGAATGAAATAAGGAGAAATCAAAGAAATGAAAGGAAAGATAATAAAGGAGCAGGAAAGGGAAGAGAAGAGAAGAAAAGAAAGGGGGAGAAATGGATAAAGCGGCTGTGCCTCTCTGGAGAGATAGACAGTTATAGGTTAGATCCAGGGCAACTGAGGATGAGAGATGAGAATGTGTGGGTGATCTGACAACTATTTGATGTATAGTGGGCATCCTTCAGAGGTATTGATGAACCTTCTTTCATAGAAAATTCAGTATCACCCTAAAGCTTCTGTGAACAGAAGAAAGTAAGGCAGTGTTGAATGGAAACCCCCTTATTAAAGACTAGATAGACCCAGCTGCAAAAATAAAATAACAGGTTGAATCATCACAGAATTCCAAAATTATATTTATCACACCAATAATGATAACCACTTTAATTGATTGGCTTTCACACACATTACTGCATGTTTATCTTCATACTGTAGTGAGGTAAGAATTATTTCTACCTGTAGATGTGAAAACTGCCCTCTTTCTCTAACATCTGTATCTCAAAGAGAGAAGGTTATTAGGGTGTTCCACTGGTACAACTGCAGTGAGGTCTTACTCGTTGTGTATCAGTGTTCACAGGCCCTTTATTATACTCATAAATTATAACATTGAGATCAGAGTTAAAAGTCTTGCCTATAATTACCCCACAGTTACGTTCAAGTATCAGGATCTGCAGAGAGTGTGCTCTCAACAACTACTTCATGGCAGAAAGTAGACCAGCTCTTGCAGACTAATCAGATTGAGTGGCTGGAATTCTGCTCCTGCTGAGGTCAGGTCAGAGAGCAAGGGGCCAACAAGAAACCTGTCTTCTCACAACAAGACCCGAGTCTCAGCTGCCATCTCACCCGCAGAAGAATCAGAGGGTTTCTCCAAGGCTTTGGTGTCTTGTTCCTCCTCACACTTTACCCTAACAAAGGCTCTAACCCCAAAGTAGCTACTTCCATTCTGTGACCCACTTCACCACTTTTTCTCTATTTCTTTTTTTTTTTTGTGCTACGTGGGCCTCTCACTGTTGTGGCCTCTCCTGTTGCGGAGCACAGGCTCTGGACGCGCAGGCTCAGTGGCCATGGCTCACGGGCCCAGCCGCCCCACGGCATGTGGGATCCTCCCAGACCGGGGCACAAACCCGCGTCCCCTGCATCGGCAGGCAGACTCTCAACCACTGTGCCACCAGGGAAGCCTACACTTTTTCTCTATTTCTCAACCACACTTCCTCCTACAGAAGCAAAGGGTAAGAAAATTTGAATGATTTCTCTAGGGTTACTTTCTGTAGGGGCAATCGAGGGGTTAACTCTTGTTTTCGGTTTTGATTTGATGATGCCATCAAATGGGATTTTAGTTAATTTATACATCTATTTATTTTACAGTGATCAGCAAAAGCTATGTTTACTATATAACATTTTTAACGTTTTTGTAAATGAATTGACTTTATTGTTTTTGTTTTGTTTTAAATTTTTTGGCCATACCACACTTCTTCTGGGATCTTAGTTCCTCAACCAGGGATCAAAGCCATGCCCTTGGCAATGAAACTGCAGAGTCTTAACCACTGGACTGCAAGGGAATTCCCACATTTTTTAACATTTTATTTGAGCTAATATAAGATTTACAGAAGTGTTGCAAAGATAGTAAAGAGATGTCTTGTGTTACCTAGCTTCACCTCTTGTTAACAATTTACATACCCACTGTAAATGTGCCAAAATTAAGAAATTATCCTTGATAAAATAATATTAACTAAAACACATGATATATTTTATTTCCACATTTTTCCATTAATATAATTTTTTGGTTTCAAGAGTTAACCCGGGACACTATTTTGTTTTAATTGTCACATCTCCACTTATTTGTGACAATTTTTCAGATTTCTTTTGGTTTTCATGACCTTGATAGTTTTGTAGAGTACTGGTCAGGTGTTTGTATCATATTCTGGTTTTATCTGATGTTTGCTCATGATTTGACTGGGATTATGATTGTTTTGAAGATACTACAGATATAATATATCCTTTATATTGAACCATATTATGGGATACAGTGTATCAACATGATTTATTTCTGGTGATATTAACCTTGATCGCTTGGCAATATTGGCCACATTCTTTCACTATAAAGTTGCTATTTTCCCCTTCCATATATTATGGTTTATAAGTGAGTCACTACGCCCAGCTCACATGCAGAAAGGAGGGAATTAAGATCCACGTCCTGAATGGGGGAATATCAAATAACTAGGGGGCATATCTTACAGAAAATAACAAATATTATGCAGGGAATGATACTCTTTGAGGTTCTGTTATTTTTCTGTCCTAATAATGATGCTATATTTCCCTCCTTATTCTACATTTAACATTAGGAATTTTCCTGTAAGAAGATTTGTCCCTTCTCATTCATTCATTAATTCTTTCTTTCATTCACATTGATATAGACTCATGGTATTCACTTTATTCTTTGTGTTAAAATCCAATGCTATCATTATTTTTCAATTAATTCTATTTATTCATTACTTTGCTTACTGTGTGACTTTTAAGGTATATTACAACAAGAACTACATTTTGCTCCTAAACTACATGAAACAACAATGTACAGTAGCAGCTCAGAAGGGGAATTTGAAGGAAGAAGAAAGGATGAAACTTGGAAAGTATGGCAAATTCTGGAAGTCCATGTCTGTAGTCCAGGATTCTTGCAGGTTCATATGGACAGCTCCTTAAACTCAGCATGTTTAAAACAAATTTATTATGATCACTATCCTCTCAGACTCCGGAATCGGAGACAGGAAGCCAAGGAGACCTCCTTTCTTTCACCACCAACACTTCTGAACTTCCCCATTATCTCCCTTAATTCTTGGTTAATTGGATTGCTGGCACATTTCCAATTACAAGAGATAGAACTTTAGAGATTTGGATAGCAGAACAAATCAACAACTATAATATTGTTAATAACATATACAATCGTATTAATCAAGACAACATAAATACCCCACGAATACAGGTAAAAAGTTAAGAATGAATACCCAAAGTATTCTTTTGCAAAACAAACATCTAGGTGAAAACAAAACTGAAAAACAAGGCAAGGTGGAAATTGTCTTCCACAAACAGTCCAGAGCCAGATTCTAAGATAGACACTCACTACATTTCTATTTCTCCTATCCATGTATGCTGATCCACAGGCTGGGAACCTGGTGGATGGTAAGGATTTTGTTAATGCTGGTTGGAACTATGAGTGAATAATTCAGTCAGCCCGGTTTCTCAAAGTTCTGATTGCCTTGTTGCCCCAAGAAAGAGAGACCGTACTTCTCCATCTTTAGAACTTGCTAACAGGGGTGACCAGCCTCCAGGTCTGCCCTCTTCAATCCCTACCCCTCCCATGCAATCAGGTGATGACTGCAGCTCAGCCTTAGAGCCCACTGAATAACCTACCTGCAAGCCTGTCTGAGTCTATACTTGATAGTTTCTAATGCTCCTGGACTGCCTCAGGCTCATACCGAATATTGTAGAATTCAATTAGATTTTAGGCAATCTTATTACTTGACTAAATTACTCTTAGGAAGATGTTAATTTCTAAAGATGTCCTTGTCAAAAGATGTGACTTAATTGGAAGAGTATATTTGGAGGTATTCTTGTACTGAATATATATATACTTTTATATAAATTCTGAATATATAAATACTTATTCTGTGTCTTTCAGAATCTCTCAGGGAGTATCTTGGAAGAGTAGGAGGCCTACCCTTAGGACAGGAGACCGAAAAATTTTAATAAAATCTTGTTTCCTTATTTTTGTTAATGATAATTATAAAAATATTTTATGTCAGAGTGCTTGTTATGACTTGGGAAAATCTGGGTTAAAAAATTCATAGAATGACACACCATGAAGATGGAGCGTTTGAGTATATAATTATTATGATTTATTAAAGGTAAAGTTTTTGAAAATGGGTATGAAAGAGGAGAGTTGAACCTATTTAGAGTCAAGAACTTAGGTGATCAATGGATCTAGATGTCACTTAGAATAAGAAGAAATGAGAATGTCTGCTGAGTGGGTTCTCCCAGACCACCAGAGGACAGACTCCAGGAACACCAGGAACAGTCAGGACTGCATGCAAAAATTTTTAATCTCTGTTTTTTTTTTTTTTTTTGCACAAACACACATATATGTACACATAAAGACATACACAGACACACACATACATGCACACACACAAACAGGTTACTCAACTCACCAGTACGGAAAACATCCCTTTCATTCACATAACAATATAAAGGAAATCAGACTACATCTCTCCAAAATATATCTCTTTGACATAGAATTATTTTGAACCGAAGACAATCAAGAAGCAACAAACACAAGAAAAGCTCTCTGCATTCTATTTGCCTCTGAGCAGAACATAAATTTACAGAAATGCCTCTCCTCCTCTCTCTGCCAGGAAGGACAAAACTTCATCACCTGAGACAACTTTAGATGCTTATTAGCCTACAGAGGGCACCAGAGGAATCTACATAGCACACATTACAAACTAGACTTTATCTGCAATTAGTTTCCCATATATTTGCCTTCCCACAATTTGCTGACCCTAAACACTCAAGGTCCCTTTCCTTTGTTTTGCCACTTCTCTAAAAGTGTACTTTTGTTATGATGCTAAATACTCCTAAATTCTAAGCCACTTTTTAGAGTTACTCATCCATGAGTTTCTCTCATGTATGTCTGAGATATTCATGTTAATAAACTTCTCTTTTTCTCCTGTTAATCTGTCTTTTGTTACAGAGGTCCAGCCAAGAATCTAAGATGAGTAACTGAAAGTTGTTTCTCTTGTACAAATACTGTACAGAAACTTTTGTTCCATTGGCTTTTCAAAGTCATTTTATATTGTTTGAGCATATTCATACCTGTACTCTTCCATGCACAAAGCTGCAGGGGAATTGGTCTGTAAAGTGCTCATTTTTCATTATAGTAAGTATCCCTATGTATTTAGGGAAAACAAATAACACCTGAGAAAATTTATCAGAGCCTGGGCTTTTTCTAACAAAGGGTAGAATCTTAAAAACCATATTTCCTCTCTCACCATGGGAAAGAAAAAAGAGTATTCTTCTATGTAAGTCCATTGGAAGCTACCAGATCCTTTATTATCCTGAAAAATCATAAAATCAACAATTGGGAGATTGAATTAGAACCATTCCAACATACAGAATTTAAGCAAAGAGTAATGAGTTAATTTTTCTACATGGCCAGTATTGAAATGTTATGAAGTTTATTTCTGGCATAGAGCTTAAAAAACAAGCATATGTGCATAAATGAATGATGGTGTAGACAATAAAAACACTAGTAGTACTTTCAGGTAGCCTTGAGAATTATGGTAGTTAAGAGTATGTACATATGTTTTCTTTCCAAAGAGTTGATTGTAGATAAATAAAAGATCTACAGAGGGTCCAATGAGTCGAGGGAAGGAGAGAATCAGGTATGGTGACCAGTAAGGGAGATTAAGAAATAACTTAACATATGTAGAGGAACAAGGCATTCTGGAAGCAAAAGTTAGAGCTTAAAAGTTTTAAAAAGTGAGACAATGGTGTCAGAGTCATCAGTAAAATTAGGTGTCCCAAATAGGTTGGATAAAATAATATTATTTGTGTCAATAGGAATTAACTATTTAAACTTTTTTATTTATTTATTTTTTAAATTCTCTTGGCCAGTTGAACCACTTTAAAAAGCTGGGTTAACAGACTAATATTTTAGAAAATTAGGAAATGTAGATGAGAAAACAATAATTGTTCCTCTACCCCTTTGAAGTTTTGGCTGGGAACCCAATAACAAAAGACATATTAACAAGAGGAAAACAGAAAGAAGATTACTGGGACTTCCTGGTGGCACAGTGGTTAAGAATCTGCCTGCCAATACAGGGGACACAGGTTCGAGCCCTGGTCTGGGAAGATCCCATGTGCCATGGAACAACTGAGCCTGTGCCCCACAACTACTGAGCCTGCACTCTAGAGCCCATGAACCACAACTACAGAGCCCACGCACCACAACTACTGAAACCCACGTGCCTAGAGCCCGTGCTCAGCCACAAGAGAAGCCACCACAATGAAAAGCCCATGTACCACAACGAAGAGTAACCCCTGTTCACCACAACTAGAGAAAGCCCACATGCAACAATGAAGACCCAACGCAGCCAAAAATAAATAAATAAACAAATTAATTACTTAATTAATAACATAAATAAATACTTTTTTTTAAAAGACAAACAAACAAAAAGAAGATTACTAATATGTATACCTCATATATGTGGGAGATAACCAGGGGAAAATGAGTAACTCAAAGAGGTAGCTTAGAATTCAGGCTTATATGGCAACTTCAACAAAAAGCAATAAATTTGTAGAGACATGACAGAACAAAGGAAAGCAGTTTCAGGCTTCCAAAGGCAGTAAACTGTGGAAAGATAAATCTATACGAAATTAATAGTAGACAAAGACTAGTCAGTAAAGACATTTATGTAGATTTCTCTGTTGCCGTTTCCAAGGTGATAGAATGTAAACTTTTCCCCAGTGATTAACTTTTGTCCTACTTGGTAGAGAGGAGAGGAGGAACACCTTTGACAATTTTTGTCTTAAGTCAAATAGAGGGAGGGCAGGGAGCTTTTCTTGTACCTGTTTCTTCCCAGTTGCCTTCAGCTCAAAATAATCCTTATGCCAATGTAACATATTTTTGGGGTGGCATAGTTTACCACCTTTCAAATACATGAAAATTCAACCTCAGAAGGGATCTCAGGCTGTTACTAAAATCCTGCTCATATTGAGGAACTTAACAAAATGATATAAATCTTTCCGTATTTGGGTGGAAAGCATACTGAAATAGGAAACTATATAATAAATGCAGCTTTTGCTGATGTATTTTTGTCATTTTATTGAGTTATTCAAAAAATGTTTTAATAAAGTAGCTTTGTAAATACTAAACTCAGAATATAAGTGATTTTACTGATTTTAAATTTAGATGGCATAATTCAATACCAGGCATTCTTTAACCCAAGTCAAAAAGAAAACTGTATGGAGTTGGAAATAGGGACTTAGTATTAATGGAGCACTCACTGAGTGCTAGGTATTGTGCTGGAATGAGGATCAAGAGAGGAGTAACGTTGAGTCCATACGTAATTCCAGGAGACTGGAGTCCTGAGAAAGTACTAGAGAAACATAAAGGATGAGGAAACTCTTCTAGGGAGACTGGAAACCCTTAAAGGATGTTTCCCACGGACTTTAGTATCCAAAGTGCATTTTAAAGGAGGAGCAAGCTTTCTCCATGATGGGGGCGGGGGGAATTACTAGGTTCAAGTTAGTTTATAATTTCAAAAAAATTTAAATAAACCCAAAAGTTAAGGAAATATCTTCTCCAAGCCCTCTGAATATTTTATTGATACTGTATCTGTTAAGGCAAAATATTATCAAACAGCATTTAATTGAAAAGGAAGGCTCACACTTAAGTAATGTTGATATCCCCATGAACTCAGTATCTCAAACTAAAAAGAAGAATGCAAAGTGCTGAGGAAAGAGCATTTCAAGTGATTCTATTCACAACAAGTCTTCACAAGCTATTAAAGTATCAGTCAATGTCACAATGTCTTTACTGCACTGACCTGCAGGTCATTTTATTATCTGATTCCAAGAGTTGTAACTGTAGATGGTACTACTTGCTGGAAGGTACATGAGAACAAATTACACTGTAGGGAAGAAAGTCAAGATCTCACACCGAAATAAACACCAGAGTGTTGAATACTTGTTAATAAATATCATCCAACGTCAAATGGAAAGTTTAGTGTCACTACCATAAAATGTTAAGTCCAGTCAGCCACAGATCCTAAGTGAGAAATAAAAACTGGATAAAATATTTGCAAATCTGGCATAATTGCTACTATAATAAATGTAACTCCTGTGTTATTTATGCTTGCTAGATTGTATGCCTTTAGTGCAGATACCCCACATATATATCTCCTGGGTAAAAAAACAAAGGTGTTATGATTGATTGTCATCATCAGGATTTGGGGGAGAAAGGGATTATTTGAATGTAGGGAAGTGTGGTAGATAGTGCCAGAATATCAGGAATGTAGGATATGAGAGTGCCAAAGTCCACAAGATATGTTTCAAGAATGGCATGAACATAAGACAACATTGTAAAACTATGCTCCAATAAAATATAAATACATAAAAATACATAAATAAATAAACTAATTTTAAAAAAAGAATGGCATGAACAACTATCCAGGAAGTATTTTAAATAGTGGTCTTCCACTAATGCACCCACATATACAAACAAAACAAAGCAAAACACTCATTTGGAGAAAATAAACCATTTGTCAAAGCCAGAGTCAGGGAATTCCATTCATATGGATCATTTTGAAGAGAGCATTTTTCTTTAATTTTCCTTTTCTAGGCTCAACTCCAGTCATCAGATGGTGAATGGCAAGACGTTAGAACACTTACTGAGTATGAAGGTCTCTGGGCAACTGACAACTGCTGGGCTAAGGCTTTTTTATCTCCTGACATACAAATTCCAACTGTACATATCTGCTCCTGCTCTTTCAAGTTGGTAGTGACAGGGATTAAATTATACAAATTCAGAGTAAATGTGAGTGAAAGTCTCTACAAGTAGAAAAAGGCTAAAAGCCAATTTTCTGGCTTATGATAACCAAGTCTGTGTCTTTTGGTGGAGGACAAGTTTCAATTATTGGAGAACCTCACAGCAGCTCCAGATTTCCAGAAACAGAATCAGAATTGGAATAAGAACAGAAAATTGTAGGTCCTGAGCAAAAGCTATAAGCACTGATAGATATGTTTGATTCCCCATCATGAGAGTCAGTATCACTTTTAACCTTAGCTTCACATTGGAATCACTAGGAAAGCTTTTATATAATGGGACACCAGCACAATTAGTCAGACTGCTATTTAAAAAAAACAACAGCAATAACAACAAACAAACATACTCAAAGTAGTTCTACTGGGTAGACAGGATAAAGAGCCACTGATTCAAATTAACAAAAGTATTTAGAAAATTACCTATTGAGAAAAGAATGTTATTCCATGGTCAGGTTTACATTGGTCTCACACTTTTACCTAGATAACAGTCTTCCTTGGTATCCCATTTCTACAGCTTGATCTGTTAATCTAGCACCTTTCCAACACAAGGGATCCTATGTGGGTCAATAGTTTGCTTCCTCCAGCCATTCCTATTCCAAATATTAAACTTTTAATTTGTTCTGTATTAAATATATAAACAATATTCTGCTCCAAGGCAACTTTTGAAAAACTTGATGCAAGTATTCAGTTTTGACACTTGCATAAAAATAGCCTATCTGCATTTATTTCAAAATATCCCAAGCAAACCCTCATGAGAGTTTGGATAGAAATGATAGCTGTGACATAATGGGCCACAGCAGAGAAAATTGATAGAGATAGTACAATACAAATGTCTATAGTTCTCATATTGCTAAATTAATCATTAAATATATTAAGAAAAAATACTTGAGTCTATTGATGCGTACATGCTCATCATAAAAAAATGCCAAGGCTGAAGTTGTCTAAACTACCAAATGTTAAAATGCTGATGCTAGCTGCAGTATTGATGTCATGGAAAACTTAGGAAGATTTTGGTATTCCCCAGAAGTGAGCTAAAAAGAGATAACAAATTTCTTGTTGGAGAAGCAAAATATGAGGGCTAACTGCAACACCCTTCAGAGCTCAACCAACTGGCCCAACTTCTGTCAAATAACTCACTTTTTCATACCAGCTAGATTCTGGGCCAATGATTTCTGCTGGGGTTGGGTCCATCTTAGAAGAGTGAAAAGTAATCTTTACTGCCAATATCTAAACCATATTATATTTTATTTAATCTTTGCTTTTGTAAGTTAGAGACTATAATATATTTTTGACATTTTAGATGTCTAGTGGATCAAAATCGATATATAGATAAAGAATAGGAAAAAGTTTGGTTGTTTAATAATGGGTAAATAAAAAATCAAATTGTTAATTACATGAGATGAAGTTAAGGGTTTTCTTATAATTCTGTATAAAGGAAGTTGGATTTTCAAAATTAAGTGTGCATTTTATAATAGTTTATTTTTAAAGAAAACAGGCTAAAATAAATCATAGTCTTTATGGTCTGATATATATATATATATATAATATTTTAACCTTGATTTATCTGTAATTTGAAGGATATATGTGATGCTAAAGGAGCATGGAACTAAAACTAGTAGAATAGTGTACTTTTGTAAAGTTTTTGACCAATGTAAATCCAAAGTACAATTTATGCTCTAAAATATGTGAAAATGAGGTTTGTATTTAAAATATCTGATTTGTAGCACCTTTGGGACACACACACAAATAAAAAAAAATGATATGTTGTTTTTTATATTTGTTTTTGGCCAGCAGAAGGGATGTGGACAATTTTATCTGATTTTTTATTAATGAGACTCATTTATTTATATAGGATGGGACACTCACAAATCCATTCTAAAAGGCCAACATTACAGTGATATCAAAAACAAAGAAACTACAAAAGAAGGAACTTACAGACCAACATCTCTGATGAATATAGGTACAAAAATCATCAAAACCTATTAGCAAACAGATTTCAACAATATATAAAAAGGACCACACATCATAAAAAAGTGAGATTTATTGCAAGGGGGCAAGAATTGTTCAATAGCCACAAAACTGTCAATGTGGTACACTATATTATCAAAAGGAAGGCTAAAAATCACATTATAATCTCAGTAGAAACAGAAAAAGCATTAGACAAGATTCAGCATCAACTCAAGGCAGAGACTCTCATCAAAGTTGGTATAGAGGGGACATATCTCAACATAATAAAGGCCTTCAATGAGAAACCCACAACTAACATCATACTCAAAGGTGAACATTGAAAGCTTTTCCTCTCAAATCAGGAACAAGACAAAGATGCTCACTTTTGCCATTTCCATTTAACATGGTATTTGAAGTCCTAGCCACAATAATCAGAAAATAAAAAGAAATGAAAGACATCCAAATTGGAAGGGAAAAGAAAAACTGTCTCTATTTGCAGATGACTTTATACTATATGTAGAAAACCCTCAAGTCTCCACAAAAAAAATTAGAACTAATAAATGAATTCAATTAATTTGTAGGATACAAGATTAGTTTGTAAGATACAAGATTTTCTTGAGGAAAAAAAACAAAGCTGAAGTATTATGTGCTCTAACTTCAGACTCTATTACAAAACTACATAAATTAAAACAGCATGGTACTGGAACAAAAAGAAATACATAGATTAATGAAATAGACTAAAGAGCCCAGAAATAAACCCATGTACTTAATTTACAACAAAGGACACAAGAATATATAGTGGAGAAAAGACAGTTTCTTCAATAAGTGGTGCTAAGAAAATTGGACAGCTACATGTAAATTAATGAGATTAGAACATTCCCTCATACCATATACAAAAATAAACTCAAATTGGATGAAAGACCTAAATATAAGACCCATAACCATAAAACTTCTAGAAGAGAACATAGGCAGAACACTCTTTGACATAAATTGATCTGTCTCCTCAGACAAATAGACAAAAGCAAAAATAAACAAATGAGACCTAATTAAACTTAAAATTTTGCACAGCAAAGGAAATCATTGAGAAAATGAAAAGGCAACATACATAATGGGAGAAAATATTCACAAATAATATGACCAATAAAGGGTTAATAGTCAAAATATACAAACAGCTCATACAATTCAATATCCAAAAAGCAAACAACCCAATTATAAATGGACAGAAGATCTGAATAGACATTTTTCTAAAGAAGACATGCAAACAGATACATGAAAATATGCTCAAAATCACTAACCATCAGAGAAATGCAAAGCAAAAGCACAATGAGATATCATCTCACACCAGTCAGAATGGCTGTCATAAAAAGACCACAAATAACAAATGTTGACAAAGATGTGAGGAAAGGGGACACTTGTACACTGTTGGTAGAGATGTATATTGATGCAGTCACTAAGAAAAAGAGTATGGAGGTTTCTCAAAAATCTAAAAATAGAACTACCATATGATCCTGCAATTCCACTGCTGGGTATATAGCCAAAGAAGCAAAACACTAATTCAAAAAGATACATGAACCCCAGTGTTCATAGGAGCATTATTTACAATAACCAATATGTGAAAGAAACTTGTGTCCATCAACAGATGAATGGATAAAGAAGATGTGATATATAAACCACAAAGAAATATAGCCATTATTTTGTAATAATGATAATGGATTTCAATCTATAAAAATACTGAATCATTATGTTTTACACCTGAAACTAATACAATATTTTAAATCAACTGTACTTCAATTTAAAAAAAAAAAAAAAAAAAAGCTCTGGAAAACTTTTTTATTTCTTTAATTTTGTATTTATATGAGATAATGGTTGTTCACTGTATTTATTGTGCTAATCACCTCATGATACATGTAAGTCAATTAATTATTCTGTGCACCTTAAATTTATACAGTACTGTATGTAACTTTTATGTCAATAAAACTGGAAGAAAATATTTAAAAAAATAATAAAATAGAATGAATTTAAGGTTGGGTTAGACATTGTTTTCTAATGATGCTAATAATTCAGTAGCATAGGTGAGTGGCTCTTTGATTGAAGCAGGGAGGTAGTGGTGTAAAAGGAGAGAAATATAAAATAGGGGTACACACAGGTAAGATGGAACTGGATGATAGATATAATGTCAGGAAAGGCTTGGATGATAGATGTGGGTAATTTTAGTCAATTCCAGCTCTTAGCACAGTGGAAGACACACATACCCCACCACAGCTATAGGTAGCTGTGTACTTATTCCTAGATCAATTTGCAGATAGCTTGCAGAATGCAGAGGTGGGCAAAAAGGAACCTGTCACCCAAATATTGGGGATCTAACCTCTGATCACTGATTGTTGCTTCTGATGACAGAGGTGAAAACAAAGAGGAGGGCAGTCATTGTTGTTGTACCACCTTGCATTATTTCAAGACTCTCCCCCTCCAGCTGAAGTGACTTCCAGGGGATTATAAGGGTCAGTGCCCATTCTTCCCTTCAGTTTTTTTTTTTTCTTTTTATCCTTTTGGGAGCCAGACTTTAAATACTAAGACATTCAAAAGCAATTACATATACAGGGAAATTAAGTCATCACACATGCTCAAGGAAAAACATATGCTCCAAAAAGACCTGAGGATAAGTTAAATTTATTAGCACAAAGACCACCTACAACAACTAAAATCATAGATACAATAAACAAAACAAAAACAGCAAATGCTGATAACGAAGAAAATCTGATTTCCATAGTTACCACATTATTGCACTCAAATATCTAGTTTTCAACAAAAAATGTCAAAATTCATATAAATAAACAGGATAGTTTGGTTCATAAAAGGGAAAGGAGTCAACAAACATTGTCCTTAAAAATATCTGATGGCAGATCAACTAGACAAAAAGTTTAAAACAACTATTTAAAATATGTTCAAAGAACAAAAGGAAGGTATGGAAGAAGTTAAGAACATGATGTGTGAATAAAATGGAAATATCACATAGAGACAGATAACATAAAAAGAAACCATAAACACATTCTGGAGCTCAAAAGTATAATAAAAGACACGAAAAAATCACTAAAATGATTCACAGGCAGATTTCATCAGACAGAAGAATTAGTGAACTTGAAGACAGGACAACAGAATTGTTGAGTCTGAGAAATAGAAAGAGAACAGTTGGAAGAAAAATGAATAAAGGCTAGGAACTGTGGGACTCCATCAAGTGGACCAACACACACACATTGTGGGAGTCCCAAAAGGAGAAGGGAGAAAAGACAAAATGAATATTTGAAGAAATAATGACAAAAGTTCCCCAGGGGCTTCCCTGGTGGTGCAGTGGTTGAGTCCGCCTGCCAATGCAGGGAACACGGGTTTGTGCCCCGGTCCAGGAAGACCCCACATGCCGTGGAGTGGCTGGGCCCGTGAGCCATGGTCACTGAGCCTGCACGTCCGAAGCCTGTGCTCCGCAATGGGAGAGGCCGCAACAGTGAGAGGCCCACGTACCGCAAAAAAAAAAAAAAAAATTCCCCAAATTTGATGAAATACATGCTATAAGCATACAATTGCACAACAAACTCCAAGAACGATAAACTCATTGGAAGCAATCAAACGATTAAAAGCCAAACACAAAGAGAGTATCTTAAAGTAGGTAAGGAGAAGCAACACATCACATACAAAGGGACCTTAATAAGATATTAGCAGAATTCTCATCAAAAACTTTGAATGTTGAAAGCCAGTAGGACAATATGTTCAAAGTGCTAAAAGTCAAAAAAAAAAAGTCAACAAAGAATCATAGATCTGGCAAAACTGATCTTGAAAACTGAGAAAGAAATAAAGACATTACCAGATAAACAAAATCTGAGAGAATGTGTTACTATTAGCCCTGCTCTGCAAAAATGTTAAAGTTAGTCCTGCAGATTGAAATGAAAGGACACTAGATGTGTGGTATATACATATTCGAAGCTGGATGAAAAAATAAAGATCTCAGTAAAGGTAAATGCATGTATAGTCTGATTCCTCCAACTCTGTTTTTCTTTCTCAAGAGTGCTTTGGCTATTTGGGGTCTTTTGTGTCTCCATACAAATTTTAAGATTTTTTTGTTCTAGTTCTGTGAAAAATGCCATTGGTAATTTGATAGAGATTACATTGAATCTGTAGATTGCCTTCGGTAGTATAGTCATTTTGTCAATAATGATTCTTCCAATCTAAGAACATGGTATATCTTTCCATCTGTTTGTGTCATCTTTGATTTCTTTCATCAGCGCCTTATAGTTTTCAGAGTACAGGTATTTTGTCTCCTTAGGTAGGTTTATTCCTAAGTATTTTATTCTTTGTGATGTGATGGTAAATGGGATTGCTTTTTTGAATTTCTTTTTATGATCTTTCATTGTTAGTGTATAGAAATACAACAGATTTCTGTGTAATAATTTTGTAACCTGCAACTTTCAAAGCAGTTTGGTCCTGGTACAAAAATAGAAATATAGATCAATAGAACAGGGTAGAAAGCCCAGAAATAAACCCACACACCTATGGTGAATTAATCTTTGACAAAGGAAGCAAGACTATTAAATGGAGGAAAGACAGTCTCTTCAATAAGTGGTGCTGGGAAAACTGGACTGCTACAAGTGAAAAAATGAAATTAGAACATTCTTTAACACCACACAAAAATAAACTCAAAATGGATTAACCTAAATTTGAGACTGGACACTATAAAACTCTTAGATGAAAACATACACAGAACACACTCTGACATAAATAACAGCAATATCTTTTTTGACCCATCTCCCAGAGTAATGGAAATAAAACCAAAAATGAACAAATGGGACCAAAATAAACTCATAATCTTTTGCACTGCAAAGGAAACCATAAACAAAATGAAAAGGCAACCCACAAAATGGGAGAAAATATTTGCAAATGATGTGACCAACAAAGGATTAGTCTTCAAAATTTACAAACAACACATGCAGCTTAATATCATCAAAACAAACAACCCAATCAAAAAATCGGCAGAAGATCTAAATAAACATTTGTCCAAAGAAGACATACAGAGGGCAAGAGGAACATGAAAAGATGTTAAACATCACTAATTATTAGAGAAGTGCAAAGCAAAACTACAATGAGATATCACCTCATACCAGTCAGAATGGCCATCATCAAACATGCACAAACAATAAATGCTGGAGAGGGTGTGGAGAAAAGGGAACCCTCCTACACTGTTTGTTGAAATGTAAGTTCATGCAACCACTATGGAGAACAGTATGGAGTTTCCTTAAGAAACTAAAAATAGAGCTATCATATCATCCTGCAATCCCACTCTTGGGCGTATACCTAGAGAAAAACATGGTCTGAAATGATTCATGCACCCCAGTATTCATTGCAGCACTGTTTACAATAGCCAAGACATGGAAGCAATATAAATGTCCATCAACAGAAGAATGAATAAAGAAGATGTGGTATATACATATATACAGTGGGATATTACTCAGCCTTTAAAAAGAATGAAATAATATCATTTGCAGCAACATGGATGGACCTAGAGATTGTCATACCGAGTGAAGTAAGTCAGAAAGAGAAAGATAAATATCATTTGATATTGCTTATATGCAGAATATTAAAAAAATGATACAAATGAACTTATTTACAAAGCAGAAACAGACTAACAGACTTAGAGAACAAACTTATGCTTACCAGGGGGGATGGGTGGGAGGGAATGACAGGGAGTTTGGAATTGACATGTACACATAGCAGACAAATTAGACTTTAAAGCAAAAGTTTATCAAAATACAAATGACAGATAAGGACATTATATATTAATAAATATTTCAATAATGCAAGAAGATATAACAATTATCAAAAGTTACATACACATAGCAGACCATCAAAATTCATGAAGCAAAAAGGGTTAGAATTGAAGGGAGAAATAGAAACTTCTACAATAATAGTTGAAAACTTCAATACCCATTGCTCAATAATGAATAAACAACCAGACAGAAGATAAGTAAGGAAATAGAGAACTTGATCAATATAATAAATGAACTAAGTCTAATAGATATACAGAGAACATGCTACCAAACAAAAACAACATATACATTCTTCTCAAACACACAATGAATATTTTCTATGATAGATCATATGTTAGGCCAGAAATTGTCTCAATAGACTTAAAATGATAGCTATCATACAAGGTAACTTGTCCAATCACAACAGGATCAAGTTAGAAATCAATAACATAAGGAAAACTGGAAAAATCTCAAATTTGTGAAAATTGAACTATAAATTTAAGTGACCAATTGATCAAAGAAAATTAGAAAATGTTTGTAGAAGAATGTAATCAAAACACAACATACCAAAACTTAGGGGATTCAATGAAAACAGTGGTATAGGGGAAGTTTTTAGCTATAAATGCTTACATTAAAAAAAGAGTGATCTCAAGACAACAACAGAACATTTCACCTAAGGAACTAGAAAAAGTAGGATTAAATAAACCCAAAGTTAGCATAAGAAATGAAACATTAGAACAGAAATAAACAAATAGAGAATAGAGAAACAGCAGAGAAAAACAATAAAACCACAAGTTTATTCTTTGAAGAGATCAACTAAATTGACAAATGTATAGCATTTATGGACTAAGAAAAATGGGAGATGACCTGAATTACTAAAATCAGAAGTAAAAGTGGGGATATTATTCCTGATACTAAGAGATAAACAGGATTATATGAGAATATTATGAACAATTTCAAGCCAAAAATTGGTACACCTAGATGAAATGTACAGATTCCTAGAAACAAAAATAATTAACCAAGGCTAAGTCACAAATATATACTTTTAAAAATCGGAGCATACCAATAATGAGTAAAGAGATTGAATCAAGAATTTCCCAATATTGAAAATTTCTGTACCCACCAGCTTCACTGATAAATTCTACCAAACTTTTAAAGAAGAATTAACACAAATCTTTCTCAAATTTAATTTAAAAAAATAGAAACTAAAAGAAGGGAACACTACCTAACTCATTCTTTAAAACCAGCATTAATCTGCTATGAAAACCAGACAAAGACACAATGGGTAAACTGCAGACTAATATCCCTTAAGAACAGGAATGCAGAAATTCTCAACAAAATACTAAGAAACCAAATTCAGAGGAATATTATTAGGATTATACACTATGATCATGTGGGATTCATTCCTAGAATGCAAGGAGGGTTCAACATTAAAAACTGAACAATGTAATAAACCACATTAACAGAACAAAGCAGAAAAGCACATGCTCATTTCAGTAGATGAAGAAAAAGCACTTGATAATATTCAATGCACTTTCATGATAAAAGCCCTAAAGATACTAGGAATAGAAGAAAATTATCTCAACGTAATAAAAGCCATGTATGAAAACCCCAGAGCAAACATAAAACTCATTGGTGAAAGCCTGAAAACTTCTTTTTTTTTTTTTTTTTTTTTAAGATAAGAAGACAAGGATGTCTCTTTTTGCTTTTTCTATTCAACACAGGTCTGGAAATTCTAGGCAGAACAATTAGGCAAGAAAGAAGAATAAAATGTATTCAATTTGGAAAATACAAATATCTCTGTTTGCAGATAATATAATCTGATATGTATAAAATACAAAAGATTCCACAAAAATGTTACAATACATGAATTAAGCAAAGTAGCAGTCTACAATTTAACACACATAAATCAGTTGCATTTCTACATATTAATAATGAACAATCCAGAAAAGTAATTAAGGAAACAATTTCATTTATAATAGCAAAACAATAAAATACTCAGGAATTAAATTAACCAAGGATGTGAAAGATTTATGCAATGACAACTACAAAACATTGCTTGAAAGAAATTTAAGAATACAAAAATAAATGGAAACATATCCCATATTCATGGATTAGAATACTTTATGTTAAGATGTCAATACCACCCAAAGTGATCTACAGAAATCCCTATCAAAATACTAATGACATGTTTGCAGAAATTGAATAACCTATCCTAAAATTCATATGTAATCTCAAGTAACCCTGAATAATCAAAACAATCTTGGGAAAAATAACAAAGCTGGAGGACTCATAATTTCTGTTTTTGAAACTTACTACAAAACTACAGTGATCAAAACAGAGTAGTATTGGCAAAAAAACAAATGTATAGACTAATGGAATAGAATAGAAAACACATATACAATCAAATGATTTTATCATTTTTTCTTAATTTATAAATTTTTTATTGGAGTATAGTTGCCTTACAATATTGTGTTAGTTTATACTGTACAGCAAAGCAAATCAGCTATATGTGTGTATATATATATACATATATATATATATATATATATATATATGTATATATATATCTCCACTCTTTTTTGGATTTCCTTCTCATTTAGGTCACCACAGAGCAATGAGTAGAGTTCTCTGTGCCGTACAGTAGGTTCTCATTAGTTATCTATTTTGTACATAGCATCAATAGTGTATAAATGTCAATCCCAATCTCCCAATTCATCCCACCCTCCCCCTTTCCTCCTTGGTATCCATCTGTTTGTTCTCTATGTCTGTGTCTCTATTTCTGCTTTGTAAATAAGATCATCTGTACCAATTTTTTCACATTCCACATATATGTGTTAATATACGATATTTATTTAAAAAATGGTTTTAAGTAAAAGTGGTTTATAAGGTGGCTCTGCCATTTTATATTCCCACCAATAGATGGCCAATAAGCACGTGAAAAAATGCTCATCACTAATTATTGGAGAAATGCAAATCAAAGCTATAATAAGGTATCACCTCACACCAGTCAGAATGGCCATCATCAAAAAATCTACAAACAATAAATGCAGGAGAGGGTGTGGAGAAAAGGGAACCCTCATGCATTGTTGAGGGGAATGTAAATTGATACAGCCACTATAGAGAACAATAATTGAATGGTTTTAGACAAGTGTACCAAGAACATTCAGTGGAGAAAAGACAGTTTTCTTTCTTTTTTAATAAAAGGTGCTGGTAAAACTGGATATGAATATTCAAAATAATGAATGCAGACCCTTATCTAACACAATATATAAAAATTAACTCAAAATGTATCAAAAATCTAAACATAAGACCTAAATCTATAAAAGTTTCAGAAGAAATCATAGGAGAAAAATCTTCATAATTTTGAATTTGGCAGTGACTTTTTCAGATATGACAACAATGACACATGCATCAGAAGAAAATATAGACTAATTGGTCTTCATAAAATTTTTAAAAAATATGTATAAAAGGAAATGATCAACAGAGTAATGCAGCAAAACACTGAATGGTAGAAAATAGTTGTAAATTAAACATCTGACAAGGGATTAATATCCAGAATATACAGAGAACACCTGAAACTCAATAACAACAACAACAACAACAAAAAATAAGCAAACAGATTTTTTTAAATGGGTAAAGGACTTAAATAAACGTTTCTCCAAAGAATGTATACAAATGGCCAATAAATACGTGAAAAGATGTTTGACATAACTAATCATCAGGAAAATACATATGAAAACTATAATGAGATACATCACACTCATTAGGATGGCTACTGTCAAAAAAATAACAGAAAACAGCAAGTGTTTTTGAAGAAGTGGAGAAATTGGAATTCTTGTGTACTGCTGATAGGAATGTAAAATGATACAGGCACTGCAGAAAACAGTATGATAACTCCTCAAAAATTAAAAATAGGACTAAGTTATATATTCCAGCAATTTAACTTCAGGGTATATACCCAAATAATTGAAATCAGGGTCCCCAAAATGTATTTGTATACCCCATGCTCATAGTGGCATTTTTTACAATGGCTAAAATGTGGAAGTAACTTGCATATCCATTGAGAGATGACTAGATAAGCAAAATCTGTTATATATATATCTCAATGACTATTATTAAGCCCTAAAAAGGAAGGGTATTTGGACATATGTTACAAAATAGATGAATTTTAAGGCTTAATGCTAAGTGAAATAAATCAGTCACAAAAAGTCAAATACTGTTTGATTGCACTTATGTGATGCACTTGGTAGAGTTATTGTTTCATGAATATTTAGTTGTGGTTTTACCATATAAAAAGTGTTCTGGGCTTCCCTGGTGGCACAGTGGTTGAGAGTCTGCCTGCCGATGCAGGGGACGCGGGTTCGTGCCCCAGTTTGGGAATATCCCACATGCTGCAGAGTGGCTGTGCCTGTGAGCCATGGCCACTGAGCCTGTGCATCCACAGCCTATGCTCCGCAACAGGAGAGGCCACAACAGTGAGAGGCATGTGTACCGCAAAAAAAAAAAAAAAAGTGTTCTGAAGGTGGATGGTGGTGAGCATTATAAATATATTTAACATCACTGATCTGTACACTTACAAATGGTAAATTTTATGTTTGTACATTTTACCACAATAAAAAAATTGTAAAAATATATTAGAGCTTTTATGAATAGCAATGGTTCATGCTTGAATACTTTCAGAACTGCAAAGACAAAATGAAAACATGAATAAGCAGTCTAAGAAGAAAAATAATAAAACAAATTCATGGAAAATAGGAACAAAAATGTTTGAAAAAATATCTCTCTATTGGTCTGAAACTGTCTAGACTCTAGTTTCAAAGAATGTTTCTTGTTCTCAATTCTTTTACACCAGGAAACATCTTTAAAAAAACCCAAAAAACAGCACTGTCAACTAATTTGGATCCATCAAAAGAATTCTAATACAAAATGGCAGCTGGCTAGTAGCCTTTCATAAAACCTCTTCCAAATTTCAAATAAAGCAGACAATACGAAAGAGAAATTTGGAAAATAAAACACTAAAATATAGCTTGCCAGTCATCTTAATAACAGACTATTGGCCCCATGTTCACTCTTAGGCAGATGGAAGAGAATGGAAAATAAACTACCCATTCTGCCCCAATATGGCTGAACTTCATTTCAAAAAATTATGGGAAATACACAGAAAAACAATTTTTATATCTTGGGACACTGCTGTCTGAATTCTTTCTGTCTTCACACTATTTCCTCCTGTTTCCTCTCCACCATAATTTTCTTTCCACAATACAGTTTTATTCCCAGTTCTTTAGCTGGCCCATCAGAAAAAACAAGAGTGCTAATTTCCATTTCTTGTTAGAGCCTCTTACCCTTCCCACCACCCCTACCCATTGTACTCTGAACCCTTTCTACAGTAATATTCATATTACTTACCATAACCATATTTAATTTTATAAATTGATTCTAAAAATAAACAAGGGCATAATTATCACTACTTAATATGGCTTATTACATAAACAAACAGTATCTTAGGGTGAAATTTTCTTTTCTCTAGGCTTCAATGTTATGACCACTGTGACATTCAATTAATACTGTTTCTTAATCAAATTTGAATGGATTTTCCTGTATCAGACTGTATCATTTTATAATATTTTACTGGATTTATTAAATGTTCAGTTAGTTGAAACATTGTTTCTCTCAGCCCCATGAGACTTTCCCTCTGTACCTCCCCATAATTGTGCCCATTAATTTAGAATTAATGAAGGAGTTAAATATTTATTCATTTTGCCTTCACATTAATTTTGTATTTTGAGAGAGTATTTTAATCTCTTAGTTCTGAAATTTTTTCCCTCAATATTTCAAGGCTGTCTTCAATCAACCTCTGGTGACCTGTGTTCCAATAAGAAGCCTGGTATTAGAACATTTCATGTTCCTTCTTAAGCAATTTTATTGTAAGTCTGTTAGATTTGGTGATGTATTAAAATTTCACACTTATGTATTTAATTGTGGATATTTCTCCTTAATTTCACAGGACACTTGCTGTATTTATAGATCTGCAGGCTATTGGCCTTGACAGTGTTGGCATTTCCTTTTGGACTGATCCTCCATTCACTTTATATGTACACACATTTTAAAATACTTTCAATCTTTATCTCTTTGTCTTTTACTTTTTGTGAGATTTCTTCAATATTTTTCAAACTATTCTGTGGAATTAAATTTATTTATACTACCTCCTGTGATAATGATGTGAGAAGTTTGTTTCTCCTCCATATAGGTACCAATTAGCAAATCCAGATGACCTAGTAACATGAATCAACCGTACCAATGTGCTTAAAGCCTTTTTTAAGCATGCCAAGCATTTCAAAACTCTTCTGCCTTTTGTTTTGGCATAGTTAACTTCGTGTTACCCTAGGTTCTCATCCCTATTGCAATAGTTAAATACTTAATAAAACCTCTCCTTATCGCCTTTAACTGGTGTTTGTTTTTTGTTATCTTTGACAGTGGTAATCTTTGATTTGGAGTACCAGTGCCTCAATATCTGTCCTAGAACTCCCCAGATAAATTGATTCAATTTCTTTAGTGAAGCATCTTGCAATATTTTGCCCAAGCAATAAAACACTTGCCTGTATTTTCTTTTGCTTTGGGTGCAAAGAGACTAGGGCCAGGGTTCACCCTTCTGTGTACTGAATGGAACTTCCACTAACTCCCTATTTATGGCCCAGGGCCTCATTCCTGCACACATTTATAATGTTTCCAAGGCTCAGTCCTCTCCCTGTCCCTTCAAGTTACCTGTAGTCTTTCTCATCTGTAGGTATGCCCTCTGCTATGTGTGTACCCTTAACTAAGATTATTCTACTTGGCTTCACTAATTATCATGACTTTCTCTGTTGTTCCAGAATCCTGTGAAAGTCTTTCACCCATAGAAGTACCTATTCAATTTGGTTTTACAGATTATACCTTTTTTAGTAAAATTACTATTATCTTAAAGAGAGGGTACACCCCTCTCAATTAAATTTTTTTAACTGAACCAGAAAATAGTATGTATTCTTCTTAGCTATACTATAAAAGGAGATTTTTCTAGGAAAATACAAATTACCAAAGACTTACCAAGATCGACTCTGAAAAATGACAAATCATTAAGAGTAGAAAATGTTGATCACACACTTACAAATTATATTTAAGAGGTAAATAATGCAGACAGCTTTATAAAATTAATGCTTCTAATCTGTAGGAACCCAAAAATTTCAACTTCTATAAATTGATCAAGATAATAAACAATTATGGATAATTTCCTAATGCGTTATTTCAAAGTTAGTGTTGAAGGTTATCTTATTATAATGTTAAATTTTATTCTGTCTCTATAATTGAGTCCTCTTAATCTAGTAAGGTAGTTGTATCTTTTGTTTCTTTGTTTCAAGGATATTTCTAGTCTGAAAGCAGAGAAGACAACAATTCCTCGGGTCAGTTGTGAGAGATTAAGCTCATTTCAATTATATTAAATATCTTTGTAGTATTGTCAACCAAGAGGGAAGAACAATAAGAGAGGGATCAAGGTGTGGCAGGTGGGTGGTTGTAGAGATGTAGAAAAAGACAGAGATAGAGACAGAGAGAGATAATTTCATATTCTAAAACTAGACCTGAGATTGGTTGAAATAAATTCAGAACCTGTTTGCTGCTCTTTAGAAGAGCTTAATGATTCCTCTGATTCTTTGAAAATTAAACTAAAATAAAATAAGGTAAACTAGAGAGAAAAGTATAGAAAAGTACAGAAAACAAAACTCTCAAAATATTAAAATAAACAGTGAAGACTTAGAAGATAAGTATTAACTGCTTTGGAAATGAAAACATATTTCCAAAAATATTTCAATAGCAAGTTGAAGAGGTGAGTTTTCTAACAATGTAAAAATGATTATAAGTGAGTCCTGAAATATCAAACTTAATTATAAAAGAAAGAGAATGTTATCAGGGAGCAAAATACAAGGGATCCACAGTATTTCACAGATGGATTAAGGCAAAATGGCTCTAATGCTTTCTAAATTGCTCCAGAGAATAGAAAGACAGTATCCAAGTTCTTGCTATAAGTTAGTTTTATGAAGAGAACATAGTTTTGCTATGAAAAATTATTCTAGAAACCATTGTAAAATTTTGACCATTGATTAAAAATTCCAAATAAGGGCCAAAGGGCTTAACAGAAAAGTAACCAAAGAAGATATACAGATTAAAAAAATAAGCATATAGGGCTTCCCTGGTGACGCAGTGGTTGAGAGTCCGCCTGCCGATGCAGGGGACATGGGTTCATGTCCCAGTCTGGGAAGATCCCACATGCCGCGGAGCGGCTGGGCCTGTGAGCCATGGCCGCTGAGCCTACGCGTCCAGAGCCTGTGCTCCACAACGGGAGAGGCCACGACGGTGAGAGGCCCGTGTACCGCAAAAAAAATAAAAAAATAAAAAAAATAAGCATATGAAAAATTCTCCACATCATAGATCAGCAGGAAAATGCAAATTAAAATGAGATAACACTGCACACCTATTAGAATGACCAAAATTCAAAACATCAACAACATCAAATGCTAGTGAGGATGTGGCATGACAGGAGCTCTCATCCATTTTTGGTGGGGATGATAAATGGTACAGCCATTTTGGAAGACAGTTCAGTAAAGTACAAAACTGCATATACTTGTACCATATGATCTACTAATCATACTTACCCAAAGGAGTTGAAACTTCTGTCCACACAAAACTTGAACATGGGTGTTTATATCTCTTTTATTAAAAATTTTCCTTCTGTAGGTGAATGGATAAATAAACTATAATATATCCAGACAATAGAACATTATTTAGTGCTAAAAGAAAATGAGATAGAAAGCCATGAAAATACATGAAAAAATTTTAAGTGCATATTACTAAGTAAAAGAAGACAATCTGAATAGTCTATACAGTTTACTCTTAATCAACTCCAGGGTTGGGATGCTGAATTTCTGTGTAGGTAAAATACCACATATAATTTTACAGTTGGACCTCTGTATCCACAGCTCCACATCTGTCAATTCAACCAACCAAGCATCATGTAGTACTGTAGTATGCATTTACTGACAAAAAAAAATCCTCATATAAGTGGACCTTCACAGTTCAAACACATATTGTTCAGGGGTCCACTGTATACTGTATGATCCCAACTTTATGTCATTCTACAGAAGGCAAAACTGTGGAGCCAATAACAAGATCAGTGGGTCTGAGTAGAAAGGAAAGGATGAATAGGTGGAGCACAGAGGATTTTAGGGCAGGACTGTAGTGAATATGGACTTTAGTGTAAATTATGGATTTGGATGATTATGAAGTGCCAATGTCATTCATCAATTGTAACAAATGCATGACTCTGGTGGGGATGTTGATAATGGGAAGAATATGCATGTGTGGAGGCAGCAAATCTCTGTGTCACATTCTCAGTTTTTCTGTGAACCTTACACTGCTCTAAAAAATTCAAGACCCAAAATCTTAATTTTAAAAGTCCAGCTAAAATATTTGCAGACACTATCCTACAGTATATCATCAGATAAGTAATTTTCCAAGAGTAGATTGGAGTTATATTCACAAAGAAAGAATACTAAAATAAAAGTAATAAAATGATTCATTATATTCATAGTCAAAGAAAAAATCTGATCATCTTAAATGCTAAAAAAAGAGTGTGAGTAAATTTGATATCTAATCTTGTTTAAAAGTTCTTAAGGGAGATCAAGATGGCAGAGTAAGAGGACGTGGAACTCATTTCCCCCCATGAAGACATCAAAAATACATATACATGTAGAACAACTTTCACTTAAAATGAAGTGGAGACTGGCAGAAAGACTCCTGTGCATCCAAGACTGTAAGAAAGATCCAAAGGGAATTGGGTAGAAAGGGAAGCAAGCAATCAGGTCAGGACCTGTGCCTGGTAGGGGACTCAGAAGAGTCGGGGGATTACAGAGGCAGAGATCCTTCCTGGGGAGTGAATGGTTTGAGCCACATATTGAATGACTCATCCCTGAGGTCCAAATAGAGGGAAGATGTGTCCCCTTGGCTGGTTGGAGGACCAGTGAGACTAACAGGAGGACTGTGGGAAGCCTGGACTCCACTAATGAGGAGCACACATACTCTTACTTACTCCCAAGACAGAGTGGAGCAGGCAGATTGAAACCACACGAGATGCTAGCCCTTTTACCATGACCACCCTAGAGAGAATGCCAGCCTGAGCCAAACGCTTGCTCCAACCCCACTTGCTTGAAGATGCAGCTCCACACTGAGCTGAGGGCTGCCATGGCCAAGGGTATAGCTCAGCTGTGAGGGACAAAGACAGCACAGACCCAGAGCAGCTTCTGAGCAGGGCACAGACAGGCATTACTTGTGCTTACAAAGGCAGAGCATCAGAAGTGGTCCGGGACTCTGCCAGTGGCTGGGGCCACAATAGCCCAAGGTCAGACCCATGCTAAGTGCTTGCACAAGCCCTTCTTGCTCCAGGACTTCTCCCCTCTGAGGTGTGGGTCCTGATGCTGGGATGGAGAAGAGCACACACTTAAAGAGAAAGAAGCGAGCTCAAAGCCAGACTTCAGGGCTTCTGCTCCAGCAACTTGGGAACTGACTCTACCCCCCCTATAGGGTAGTGCTGGTCACTGAGCAGAGGAGAATCCCTCACTCACTCCTGACTCTGGTTCTAACCCCCCATCTCCAGCCCCATCTGCTACCAAGGTAATAGCTGTCAGCTCATCCTTGAGGAAGATGTTACTTGTGTTCATGCAACATTCAGCTCTTCCACCAAAGCCACTGGGCACAGGCAGATGGTATAGGGAGACTCCCTCAAAAGGACACCCTTTCAAGACTGGTTTCATTTTAAGTGAAAACTGTTTCACCTAATTTCATAGAGACAGAGAAGTTAACCAATATGAGAAGACAGAGGAATTTATTTCAATTGAAACAGCAAGAGAAAATCCCTTAAAAAAAACAACAAATGAATGAGAATAAACAATTTACCAGATCAAGAGTTCAAAGCATTAGTCATAAAAATGCTAACTGAATTAGGGAAAATAATAAAGGAACACAGTGATAATTTTAACAAGGAACTAGAAAGCATTTTTTTAAAAAGCTAGAACTGAAGAATTTGAGAGATACAAGGATGGTCTGATAACAACAAATCAATCAGTGTGATGCACATTAACAGAAGGAGAAAAATTACATGATCATCTCAACAAACACAGAAAAAGCATTTGACAAAATTTAATGTCCATTCTAAAAAAAAAACAGTCTCATGAAAGTGGGTATAGAGGGAGCATATCTCAACATAATAAATGTCATTTATGACAAATGCACAGTTAACATCATATTCAATGCTAAAAGCATTTTCTCTAAAATCAGGAAAAAGACAAGGATGCTCACTCTCACTACTGCTATTTAACATAAAATTGGAAGTCTAAGCCACAGCAATCAGACAAGAAAAAAGAAAGGGGAGCATCCAAATTCCAAGGGAAGAAGAAGCACTGTCACTATGTACAGAAGACATGACACTATATAGAGAAGACCCTAAATTTTCCACAAAAAACTCTTAAGACTAATAAATTAATTCAAGATATTTGAAGGATAAAGGTTAACATATAGAAATCTGTTGTTGCTATACACCAGTAATGAACTATCAGAAAGGGAAATAAAAAACAATTGCATTTAAAATAGCATCAAAGTGCATAAAATAATAAGAATAAACTTAACCAAAGAGGTGAAAGATATATAATCTCAATACTATAAAACATTGATAAAAGAAATTGAAGATAATAGAAAAACATTGAAAGATATCCCATGTTCATGGATTGGGAGAATTAACATTGTTAAATTGTCCATACTACCTAAAGCACTCTATAGATTTAATATAATCCCTATTAGAATGCCTATGACATTTTTCACAGAACTAGAACAAATAATTCTAAAATTTCTGTGGAACCACAAGAGACCCCTAATTGCCAAAGTAATCTTGAGAAAAAAAAAATAAAGCTGGAAGTACTATGCTCCCTAGCTTCATACTATACTATGAAACTACAGTTATCAAAACAGCATGGTACTGGCACAAAAAGAAACACATAGATCAATGAAAGAGACTAGAGAGCCCAGAAATCACCTGTGTGTGTAATGCAAGGAGTCATGAACATTTTACAAACTGGTGTAACTGTATAAATAAATATTCATTGCTAAGTGAAATAAGTCACAGAGAGAAAGACAAATACTCTATGATATCACTTATATGTAGAATCTAAAAAATAAAAATAAAAAATACTTAGTGAATATAACAAAACAGAAACAGACTCACAGATGTAGAGAACCAGTGGTTACCAGTAGGGAGAGGTAAGTGGGGAGGGCCAAGAGAGTGGTAGGGAATTTAAAAATACAAACTACTATGTATGAAACAAATAAGCAAGAAGGATATATTGTAGAGCACAGGGAAATATAGCCATTATTTTGTAATAACTTTAAATGGAGTATAATCTATAAAAATATTGAATAAGTATGTTGTACATCTGAAAATAGTATAAAATTATAAATCATATATGATAAAATTTTAAAAAAAGAGTAGTTAATAAATAATGATATAGTTATGTCTTTATAGATATATACACATTTATATTTAGAGTCTCTTTTACCTTATTTAATGTGATACAAATTTGGATTACAATATGGCTGCATGTTTTATGTTCACATAAAATGTTTTATTTGATCCTTTACAAACAAAAATGCAATCTTACATGCATATATTTAAAATCCTACTGTAGCATCATGTGGGTAGAAAAAGGAAAACATGCTAGAACCAAGCAAACTTTTTTACTAAACCAAAATTAAATAATTTCTTTCTTAATGACATAAATGTCCAAACCATTACAAAGCCAATAAATTTTACATTGTGAAACCAAAGATAATTGGCAAAAATTGGCCAAATAACCCTTTAACAGTTGAAATATAAGTAACAACTCTAAAAATTTTGAATACTTAGATTGATAATTTTTCTAAATTAATGAGCTATGATACAGTAAGAAAATGGATTCCAGTAGAAAAATAGACAAAGGGTATAAGTAGAAATATTGCAGAAAAGACATTATAAATGGCATGTTAAAATGAAAACAGCAACAATATCACTCATAACAAGAAAAATGTAAATTAAAACCTTAATAAGATATTCATTTTCAAGTGCTTGCTTTGCAAATAACTGCACAGTCATTGGAGGATCAGTACTGTGATATTTTTGGAGGGCAGTTTCACAGGTCTATCAAAGTCAAAAGACCAATCTCTTTTAACTAGAAAATATCCCACAGATTGGGCTTTTAATGTGTGTATATCACATGTTCCTAAAGATACTGCTTTTCCTTTAATAGTAAAGAATGAGAACAGTTTACAAGTCCATTGACAAGGGATTGTTAAATAGGTATCTTATTTATACAATGTAATAACACACAGACATTAAAAATGAAGTTATCTCTCTATTTATATGCATATATAATTATCTCTGAAATCTAAATTCTGGTGACATAGCAAAATGTTAAACAGTGAGTAAAGCAGTCTAATATAAAAGAAGAAACTCTGACTTTACACTTTTCATATGAAAGATTACATATGAAATGTAATTACATATGAAATTGTAAATTGTAAAAAAATATCTTTGGAAGAACATTAACCAAGAGTGGTTGCTTCTGGGGCAGGGAATGGAGAGCCCTTTGTCCAGGTTAGGAGGTAGAACTTGAACCTTGAATCACTATGACTGTCATTTCCTAGAAGACAGGCTCTGAGGGGCACAGGGAGTGTCAAATTAAGCAGCAGGACTGAATGTTGAAATCCCACCCTTTGAGCCCTTTTGAAAGCCCTGGGTGTAAGTGGGAAATATGTCTCCAGGTGATGCATGAAGCAGGGCGAATTTCTGGATTCACAACTTCCTATACAACCTTTGCCCCCACCGCATCTCCCTATCCATGATGGAGACCCTGGTTGTGACTTTTTAGCACCTTTCTGTGGGAACCCTTCTGAAAGAGCTATCACTGAAAGTGAAGAGAAATTCCTGCTGCTTTGTGCCTGCAGAGCATGGCGACCTGAGAGTCCAGAGGAGGCCAACCATGGGACAGGTCCACTCTGAGATGTCACTAATAGAGTTCAGAGGTAATTGGCAGCAACATGCACAATTACGCAGACCCCCAACTGTGGGCAGAGCAGAGGCAAACAGCAGAGCCCCAGCATGAGGACCACAGACCCAAGATATTCTGCAAAGATCCATCCATCTCAGAAGGCGTCTGGAGAAAGCTGAAGGTCTTAGTAATTAAGTGCAGGACATTCAGAGCAATAAGATTTTCTTCTCCTAAGTGTATTTGTTTTGCTTCATGCAGAGGATGACTGTTTACAGTGTTGAAAATAATATTGTATAAAAAGACTGTAGAATCTCACCAAGAATGGAAAATAATTGAATTAATAGAGAAAAATATTATGTTCCTAGGTGGAAACCATTACTATTTCAAACAAGTCAGTGCTCCTTAAATTTGTATTTATATGTTACTTTTTCAGTGAAACTCTCAACATTATATTTTTCTGTTCTTGACTAAATGATTGCAGAATCCATCACGAAGAGTAAATATTTGAGTGACGTCATGAAATTATTGACAATGAGTAACAGTGTGTGAGGATCCAAAAGACAAGATTATAACACTATAAATCTGATATCTGAATTTCTTCAAAACGAAAGGAGATTTAAGAACCCAGAAATAAAGCATAAGTGCCTGGATGGCAGGATTTGTCTTATTCACCAGGTTTTGCTTCATGTAAAGGCACTCTTTCTCTCTCTGTGTGTGTCTCTCTCTCTACCTGTCTGTCTCTCTTTCTTTGTCTTTTTCTCTCTCTACACTCATACACATGAAAAAATATATACAACTGTAAACAAATGTCTTATTAAATAAACTAATTAAAGGAATAAATGCAAAACAAAACAAATGCAAAACACAAAAAACAAATGCAAAACACAAAATAGCATAGTTATTATTTTTACTTAAGTGTACATAAGGATATTAAATCATATGTTTTAAAACACCTAAAATCCATGTATATTTAATACCTCAGAAAACACTCACAACATCCATAAACATAAAAAATCATTCAACTTTCTAACAAACAAAACGCATGAAAAATCTCAAGAGAAAAATGGATGAGGGATATAAGCAAAAATTTAACAAAAGAAAACAACATGTAGAGAAATTAATAACAATATTTAAGTGTTGAATTTACAGTATATGGACATGTACAAATATTTCTGGCAGAAAGAGTTTGAAATTCACTGTCAATATTTTGCAATAAGTTTTTTCTTTTAAAGAGAACAGCCTGAATGTCTAAAAATGTATGATTAATTAAGATGTAGTAGGATCAGTATGAACTCTTTAGAAATATAAAATAAACATCAAAATATTGAGTTTGAATATTTTTCAGTATTTCACAATTATAGTAATTTCCATTTTCTTTTGGTGTCCTTTATGTGTTTTGAGATTGTCTACACTGAACATTCAATTTACACAATGATAAATACTATGTTAAAGCAAATTCTGAGAAAACTTTTAGCAACATGATACATATGGCTTAGCCATACAAACTTTTTTTTCCTCCCCAAATGTATATATCTTACCTTAATATATGCAATTATAAAAAATATAAATTAAAAAAATCCAAGAAATATACATTTTTGGATATGTAAATATTGATGAAAGATTTTAAGTGATTACTTATCTGAATTCCATGAAGATATATCCAATAATTAAATTCACAGCTATCAAGCCTCATGGATTTACTCTCTACATTTACTCTTATTACAATGATTTCTGTTATAATTTTGTTAGCCAGAAAGGTCTCTAGATTTTTCTCTTTACTTTGCATTGAACACTTGGAAGACACTAGGAACGTTTATTATCTTAGAATCACACCATGAAATTGAAACATTCTGTGTATTCTGGTTTCATAGGTTTATCTCCTGAATGCAAGGTGTTATGTTAAAAAGTGAGGTACATAGAAATTTGTGGTGGTCTGCAAATGAAAAGTATAAAACAATTTTCCTAATAATATTAAATTGATGACAGTTTTTAAATCTTCTCTAAGTATCTTATAGTGTGAAGACTGTTTTTTTTTTTTTAATAAACTAAAGTATTCTGGAAATATATCCAGCAGAAAAGAAAATTATTCTACTTATTTTTACTATAATGAGATGTTTACTTGGCAGTGATAGTTTTATTTCTCTCATTAGACTGAGCATGTGGTCTCTGAAAATTTGGCTATTGTATAAAATAATTATAAGCATCTTACTTATAAATTTGTATACCATATGTGAATAATATAAATAACATGTTATAGGTAAATATTTATTATTTATATAACATATACATATACTTGTATATTTATAATAGAATATATATTTCATTGCATATTATCATTATACTTATTTTAATGATAAATATTCAAATATATTAAAAATAAATATTATACTAAAATAATTGTAATATCTATTCTATTTATATTGGACTAAGATAACTATAAACAAATATATATGAATATAAATGTAAGTTATAATTATCATGAAATATAATTCTATTTATATCTTCTTAATATGATAGAAATTTATTCCAATCATGACTATATAAATGTTCCTTTTGTTGTGGTACACGGGCATCTCACTGCTGTGGCCTCTCCCGTTGTGGAGCACAGGCTCGGGATGCGCAAGCTCAGTGACCATTGCTCATGGGCCCAGCCACTCTGCAGCATATGGGATCTTCCCAGACCAGGGCACGAACCCGTATCCCCTGCATCGGCAGGCGGATTCTCAACCACTTCGCCACCAGAGAAGCCCATAGATATTCCTTTTATCGTTTGTTGCAACTGTTCTGTGAAAGAGAGCACAGGCTTCTTTTGAACTACTTCCCTCAAGTACTAGGATATCTCAGTCTGCCATGTCATTTTGTGAAGTCATTATAGTTGTATATTTTCTGTACCTCCTGATTATACTGTGTATTCGGTATTAGTTTTCTACTGCTGCTGTAACAAATTACCACAAACTTGGCTTAAAACCACACAGAGTTACTTTCTTCCAGTTCTGTAGATGGGAAATCTGACATAGATCTCAGTGGGTAAGTGTGCATTTCTTGGCAGAGGATCTAGCAAATAATTTGTTCATTATTCTCTGCAGCAAGTGGAGGCCACCTGCATAACCTGGCACCTGGCCCCACCCCTCCATCTTCAAACAGCATCATCTGTAAGTCCTTTCCAGGCTGCCATATATCTGATTCTCCCTCCGATTCTCTCTTCCATTTATAAAGGCTCTGTTGATTATATTGTGACAACCTGCATAATAAAGGAGAATCTCCCTGTCTGAAAGTCAAATGATTAGAAATCTTAATTCTCCTTTGCAATGTATCTGAGATCTTCACAGGTTCTGGGAATTAAGATGTAGACATCTTTAGGGGGACCACTTCTTCAATGTCTTTTATCAATATCTTATAGTTTTGCAAGTACAGGTCTTTTACTTCCTTGGTTAGATTTATCTCTAGGCAGTCCAGAGGTTTGTGCTAGCTTTCTGGTGGGTGGAACCATTTCCTGGGGCAGCTGGCTGTGGGCCTAGTGGGGCCAGGGTTGGTACTGTCCTGCTGGTGGATTGATAAGCCCCCAGAATTAATAGGCTACAGGGATAACTCCAAAATGGCACTTGTGAGCACCAGTGTCCTTGCGGTGTAATCTGCCTCCAAAAATGGCTGCCACCAGCATTTATGACCCCATAGGATGCTCCAGCTACCTCCTGCCTACCCGGATGCTCTCCAAGATCAGAAAGTGGATCTGACCCAAACTGCTTTCAAACCACTGTGTCGTGCTGAGACTCAACATGTGTGACACTTTGTGTAGACCCTTTAAGACTGTAGTCTTAGTTTCCTACAGCCCTCTGGCTCTCCATTAGGAAAGCCCTGTTGGCCTTCAAAGCCTTACATTCTGGAGGCTCATCTTGCTGGTGTAGGGGCCCCTGCCTGGGGAGCCTGATGTGGGGCTCAGACCCCTTGCTCCTGGAAGAGAGCCTCTGCAATTGTGATTTCTCTCCTGTCTGTGTGTTGCCTACCTGGGGGTGTGGGTCTTCACTATACTGTGTCTCCATTCATCCTACCTGTCTCATTGTGGTGTGTTCTTTATATACTTAGTTGTGGAAAATCTTTTCTGCTAGTCTCTGGGTCATTCTCATACATAGTTTCTCTTTCAGTTGTATTTTTGGTGTGTCCATGGGGGGGAGGTGAGCTCAGTGTCTTTGTGCTCCATTGTCTTGGCCATATATCTTGAGAAGGACATCCTGTAATTTCTTAGGATAAAAATTTTTACCTTTTAGTGATAAAAATTTCACATAACTAGAAATATACAATAATATATAAATATGTAAAAAACAGAACTAAGAAAACATATTTCTGAGTGTTGTGGAAATTTGACTAGAAATAAAGGATTTTCACTCAGAAGCACTTACCTCGAAAATGGGAAGTTTGATGTAGAAAAAATTTTAAAAATATATTGAGACAAACCTGATTGAGAGAAAAAAAGCAAAAAAACCATGAAGTTAGGTTTCCTGAGTGTATTATATAATCTTGTTAAATTATTGTATATTATACTTGTTCTTACACAACAGTACCTAGGTAGATGATACTTTTTTCTCTGTCCATACATTTTTTTCTTTTTTTTTAAATTTGGCGTCTATCTGTCTTGGGTTAGATCTATTAGAAGTCATGAAAGAAGGAAGGTGAGGAAAGAGACAGAGGAGATAAGGGGAAAGTGGCATGGTGATGGTTACAGCTATTGCTCATTGTCTAGAAGGTAAGAGTCCAGGAGATGTTTCACTTCTATTTTTAAATTTAACAATATTAATAATGACATGAATAATTATGCACTTTGCAAGTCAGTAAGTTGATGCTGTGAGATAAGATAGTTTGTCCCATATCACGTAGCTAAAAAGGAGCACTGAATAATGATTCAAGCTCAGATCTCCTTATTTTGCAGGCTCTGCCTCTTCCATATCACAGGTGGTAGCAAGGCATCAGTCATCACTCTGTCCACCTGGCATGCTCTAAACCTTTCAAATGGTTTAGGTCAACATGAGTTCAAAATGTACTTCAAACTATTCTCTAAGACACCTGAGAAAAGCATTAGACCCATATTAAAAGATGTGAAATGTTAGAAAGGAATAAAAGCCTGAGAGACCTCCTCTTCACAACACTTAGTGAGAAAAAAAGAGTCTGGAGAACAAGAAGATGCTCATCCATGTGAGAGATTTTGTTGGAAATGTAGGTCTCTCTCAAGCAGTTCTGTTCATTGATTTAACCTCTCCATGGGTTAGCCTAGCCACTCGTACATTCTTATGCTTGAAGGAGGATATTTCTTTTCATCGAGCTCCCTGTCCCTGAGATACTGGGAATGATCCTGCAGAGCAGACGTAGAAAGAGATTAAAGTGCTACCTGATGCTCAAAGTGCATGAGTTTATGGAGCATTCTTAGGCAATATCAAATGCAGGTGTCACCAAGAATTGTATCAGAGAAAACATCCGTCTTATGTCCAGAGTCATCTGACTGTCACTGTGCATTGATTGTCTCAGTGACCTGCTTCTTTCTCCCACATCAATACTTGTTTGTAAAATGCCCTTTATCCAGGCTTCACTTACAAATGTTGGAAGGAATTAGGAGAGCGACAGTGTGAAGGTGGCCTGGCGTGTCCACTCCTGCCTGAACTCTTGGCATTTGTGAGAGCCTAGGGTAGGAACAAATGCTTTCTCAAAGGTGACTTTAATTCTGTAAGAGAAGAACATATACCATAGAGTCAGTCTTCTGTTTAACCTATTTAGCAATGTCTTCTGATTCTGCTGATGCCCTGCACTGCTGAGCAAGAGAGGTTTTGTTAAATTCATAGGACCCAGTTTAGAACTCTGCAAACATTACCTTCTCCTTTACATTTATTACCACTCTTTCAATTGCATTCAATAAACATTTATTTATACAGGAACACCAGTTTGTAAAATATTTATGACTCCTTGCATTACATAGACAGGTTAATATCGTGCTTTCCTTAGAGCTCTGGCCACAGAAGTTTCACAGGCTTGAAATGCTTACCAACTTCCAGTCTTTGTGAATTTACTTTCAGCCTGTTCAAATTAGTGTGTACACGTCAAAAAGACTGAGGCATTCCACTATCAAACCTTTTCAAAGTCTTACCTTTGTGGGGCCAGGCAGCTAGAGAATCCCAAATGAGCTATGAGTCATGGCTGTAGACCAAACACATTATTGTAAAAAGATTTTAGGCATTTCCAGAGACAGGCCCTGTGACCTTTCTTATTTCTGCCAGGGGAATGACTTGGCAATGATCCTCAGTTGCCAATCTACCTTTACCTACAAACCGTGCACTTGCAGAGCATAACAGTAGGAGAAAACATCTGCTAGGGCTCTCCTAGCTTAAGCCTTCTAACTTCAAGCAGGGATATTGAGGTTGTCGGGGTGGGTAGGGAAGATGTAGCTGTTGAGAACCTTTGTCCTTAATTAATCAGACACACCCCAAAATCTGATTTAACCAGGCTGCTGTCACCATGATTCTTTGCATCCTGTGTGATTTCCCTTATTCTTTGTCTTCATCCCCTCCAACTCCACCCTTTTCCCAACTCTCCTCTAATGCCGAGAAAATTCCTATTTGCTTAAATGCCCATTTTCAGCCCTGATTTAATTCCTTAGTCTTACCTATCGAAGACAACTTGATACTCCATGAGTCTTTGCTCCACTTTTACATTGAGTCTTTCCCCATTTCTGCCAATGCCCATTATTATAGCTTATTGAAATCCTGTCTCAAGGAGAACGACGTTAGTTCACAGAAGAATCCTTTCCCAAGCAAGACAAATATCAGCCTGATTGGTGCAAGTTGTTGCCTCCAAAATTTGACCCTTCCTCCAGTGCCTACTCTTATGTGGATCCCAATTCTACATTAGGTACAGGGTATAGACCCCACAGAAGAAGTCCCCTCACTGGGACTGGGGAATAGTAGATGGCAGTACTGCTGGGAGAAGAAAAACTGAAATTAGGCTAATAACTCCACCTGAGAAAGATCATGGGTGGTGAGAGGGGCAGTGTTGCAGAAATCAATTTGATGCTTGCAGAAGTAAGAGGCGGTTGGTAAGGATTTGGAGAAATTGGGGAGAAAGTAATGAAATCACTTTGTAAATTTTTTAATGTTTAAATAATGAGGACATGTCAGAGGAACAATTTCAACAACCATCTTTTCTCTGTCATTTTCTTTCTTTATCTGTCAATCTTCGCCTCTGCCTTTTACCTGTCCCTTTCTTCCTATTTTTGTATTTGTGTTTAATTATCTTTTTTTATTTATCCATCTGTCTTGCCATTCCCCACATATACTTATTCAAACAATCTAGTTTAAATTGTTTCAGTTTCTTTTCAATCTACTTGGTTTGCTAATCCAATAATGTTACAAGTACCTGATTTTGAATTATCAATTGTAGTTTCACCTTTCCACGAAAGAAAGAAGAGTCTCTTTAATGTAAGCCTGATTTCCAATCCAGTAACTAAAAAGCAATGTCATGCTTAAATCAACTGTCTGTAATCCTCCAAATGAGGTAGAGAGATTAGAGAGAACAGAATTAATAGATCATGGATATTGAATGAGTAAAATGTTCTTTAATTTAATTCATACTTCAGTTCTGATGGACTCTGATAGTGTTTGGAAGCTTAGGAATGGAAAGGTACCGAAAGTGAAAACAAGACTGATAAAAGCTTTGGAGTTTAACATTTTATAGGCAAAAGAAAGAGGGAAAAAAAAAACAAAAAAAAAACTATTGTGTTGAGTGATAACGTATGTACCAGAGTAAGGCAAAGAGTAACATTTTTGAAGCCTTAACTGGAATAGTCAGCTAATTTTAGTTCAGAATATGATTTCAAAAAATATACTCATGGCAAACCACATCCTCCTTAATAAAGAGCCCAGACATATTTTTTGAAGTACCAGGAAATTCATGACATACACAATGCTGGTATTTAACAATGATGTATAGATTTCACATCCAACAGCACTTCTTTAACTAAGTTATCTCCCTATTATACTGCTGGACACCAAACTGGTATTTCTACTTCTGGATTGCTTAAGAAATAGAAAAAAATATTGTATTATATAAATGTTGAACTGAATTATGGTTTAATATTAAACTTTCAACACCTATTTTTATCATTAGAATGCTGTACTTTATGGTTTAATCTAAGCATGTGAAATATTTGTGGGCTTTCAAATCAAATATAAATCAGAAATAAATTTTGATACTAACTATCCAACTATCTGGAGCATGCATGTTAATGGATTTGGTCTGAAGTAGAGCTTTTCTGAGCAGGAGAATATCCTTCTCTGAAGTATAAATAACCTTCACCGTTTCTTTGTCAGTAAGACTTCAAGCACTTTCATGTGTTACTCTCACCATCATGTAGTAGAAGAAGCAAAATGAAGGAGAAAAAAAATAGGTATGCATTTGGAACCAGTTGAATATGTACTCAAGATCTGGCTGTGCAAATTAGTACTAGATAAAGCTGGTCAACTGATTTCCTATGAGCTGCAACATCATGTTAAATAAAAAATATTAAAGCCATAATGCCCATATTATTATTATTAAATAAGACATATGAACATACATAAAGTATAAGGCTCCTTGTCTACTATTTGAGTTAGTTATTAATACATATAAATTACTAATTCGTTCACACATAGAGTTTCAAATTTGAATTCTATTTATTAAAGCTGATTAGCCAGGCAAGGAGTTCTGGCCTGTTCTTTTGAATGGTCCTAATCTGCAGATTCTCATACAAGCAGAGTGATGTGAGATCATATTTTTCCTGTTCTTTTCCAGGACGTCACCAAAGCAACCAGGTGAATGGGGTGGAAGGTGGGGGTAACAGATGAAGGACTCTACAAACATTTTCAGCAAAGTAGAATAGATATACAATGTAAAGACAGTATATATATATATATATATATATATATATATATATAGTTTATGATCAAACAAAGGCAAGTTTATTACTTTAGTAAACTTAAACACTGTCTTGACAGAATCTTAGTGTTTCAGAATGGGAAGATCAAGGATAGGTGTGTATAGTTTGAGGATCTGTATTTGAGTAGTTTGAAGTGACTCTGATAATGCAGGGATATGACTGGTAATGGTCAAAATTCATGACACAGCAAGTTTGGTGGTCACTGTGAGCGTGAGTTGTGGAAGAGTCTTGATGAGAAACAATTGTCTGTAAGCACCTGAGTTGTCCTGAAAAGAGAACAGATTGAACAGTCTATTGCACAGATAAAACTAACAGTGAAATTATGTTCTGATTTATAATCTTCTCGACCTAGGCAAGAATTTCCTAGAATAAATATCAAAGTCTCATTGATGCAGGGGCTTTAATTTTGAATCCTGATAATTAAGCCATGTGAATGCAGATTGTCTTAGTTATCTGTATATAGTGACTCTAAGTTGATACTAATACCTTGCGACCCCAAACACTACTGTGGTCCATCAGTTAAAGTGTGGGCTTATGGTGATGAGGTGATAAGCAGTGTTTTGACCCGGGTTCAAACCACAGTGGTCCATGTAGAGCTGTAAATCTACTGTGTGGCTATTTCCCAGATCCTTAATAGATATTTGGACTTGATGTACTCAGAAAATGGTAGGAAACTCATACTGAGAAGCTCAGGAACTTCTATTTCCTACTAGGACAGTAAATGAAAATGAATACTTCATCCCTGGGGAAATCACATGTATTAGTGCTACCATAAACTTGAAATATGCACATATCTTTGGGGTTATCAAAAAAGGTGAATCTATTTTAGAAAATTACTATCGATTATTGTACAGTTAATCAGATGGTAACTCTAAGCTCAGTGACTGTTACAGATGTGTTCATTATTACTGGAATAAATCAACATAACCCCCGACACCCAGTTTGTAGATTTATTTTTATGCTAGCAGAACCAGTCTCATCCTGTCCTTTAGAGGAATAAGCACTGGCTGACCAGCACCTATTTCTTGACAGTCTGGAGCCTGAAGCTGTCCTGTGAGCTCCTAGGGTGCCAGAACCAACCACACAGTACCCACTTGTTAGAAGTCCCAGACAAGACTCTGCTAGCTCCTTTTCTTCCTCTGCCATTTAGAGGAGCCACCAAGAAGCAGGGCAGAGAAACCATCTCAGAGATCTGGGAGACACCCCCTTAAGTACGAATACCAGCTGGTAGTGAGCCCATTCTTCAGACAATTGATTGGGCTCCAAAGCTCCAGGTTTTAATAACCTTAACCTCTCCCTTTGCATCTCCTGCCCTACGCATACCAGCTTGTTTCCTAGTTTTATTTTTTTTAATTGAGGTATAATTGCCATTAATATTATATTGCTTTCAGGTGTACAACATAATGATTCAATATTTGTATACACTGCAAAATGATCCCCACTCTAAGTCTAGTTGCCACCCATCACCATAAAAGTTACATTTTTTTTTGTCCTTTTCCTGTGATGAGAAATTTTAAGATCTACTCTCTTAGCAACTTTCAAATATGTAATACCATATTGACTGTAGTCACCATGATGTACATCACCTTTATTTATTTATTTTATAACTGGAAGTTTGTATGTACTGACACTCTTCATCATTTCACCCATCCCCCATTTCACCCATCCCCCAAATCCACTCCCTTTTGGAAACCACCAATCTCTTCTTTGTATCTATGAGTTTTGTTTTTTTTGTTCATTTTTTTTCTTTTGAGTCCATTGTTTTTTTATATTCCATAAGTGAAATCACATATTTGTTTTCTTCTGTGTGACTTATTTCATTTAGCATAACACCCTCAAGGTCCATCCATTCCATGCATGTTTTCTCAAATGGTAAGATTTCATTATTTTTTATGGTGAGTAGTATTTCATTATATACATACATACATATCACATCTTCTTCGTCCACTCATTCATCTATGAACATTTAGGTGGTTTCCATATCTTGGCTATTTTAAATAATGCTGCAATGAATATATCATTTCAAAGTAGTGCTGTTGTCCTTGTTTTTGTTGTTTTGGATAAATACCTAGAAGCAGAATTGCTGGATCTTATGGTAGTTCTTTTTGAATTTTCTTTTTTTGAGGATGCTTCATACTGTTTGCCATAGTGGCTGCACCAATCTACCTTCCTATCAACAGTGCACAATGGTTTCCTTTTCTCCACATCCTCACCAACACATTATTTCTTGTCTTTTTGATAATAGCCACTCTGATAAGTGTGAGGTGGTATTTCACTGTGGTTTTGACTTGCATTTCCTTGAGGATCAGTGATCTTGATCATTGTTTCATGGACCTGTTGGCCCTCTGTTTGTCTTCTTTGGAAAAATGTCTATTCTGATCCTCTGCACACTTTTTTTTTTTTTTTTGTGGTACACGGTCCTCTCACTGTTGTGGCCTCTCCTGTTGCAGAGCACAGGCTCCGGATTCACAGGCTCAGCGGCCATGGTTCATGGACCTAGCCTCTCCATGGCATGTGGGATCTTCCCAGACCAGGGCACGAACCCATGTCCCCTGCATCGGCAGGTGGACTCTCAACCACTGCACCACCAGGGAAGCCCCTGCCCACTTTTTAATTGTATATATATATATATATATATATATATATATATATATGGGATATTAACCTCTTATCAGTTGTATGAGTTGCAAACACTTTCTCTCATTCTTCAGGTTGCTTTGTCATTTTGTTGATCATTTCTTTTTTGTGTGCAGAAGCTTCTTAGTTTGATGGGTCCAACTTGTTTATTTTTGCTATTGCTTTTGGAGTCAGATCCAAAAAATTATTGCCAAGAATGATGCAATGAGCTTATCGTCTGTGTTTTCTTCTAGGAGTTTATGGTTTCAGGTCTTATATTCAAATGTTTAACCCATTTTGTGTTAATTTTTGTGTATGTTTTGTGGTAGTGGTCCAGATTTATTATTCACATGTAACTGTCCAGTTTTTCCAGCACCATGTTGAAAAGACTACCCTTTCTTGAATGTATATTTTTGGCTCTGTTGTCATAAAGTAATTGACAATACATGCATTGGTTTACTTTTGGGTTCTCAGTTGTATTCCATTGATTAAATTTTTATGCCAGTACCTACTGTTTTGATTGCTATTGCTTTGTAGTATAGTTTGAAATCAGGGACCATGATGCCTCCAGCAGCATTCCTCTTTCTTAAGATTCCTTAGTCTCATGCTGAGATTTCTTTATAATTATCTTTTGTGTATCTATGATAAGGTTTTGCTCTGTGGAACGTGAGGCTCACATATAACAGTATATATACATATATATATATATATATATATATAACTGCCTATTTTAAGTTGATAGCAAATTAAATTTAAACACATTCTAAAACTCTACGTTTTTACTAATCCTCACATTTTATGCTTTAAGTCACATTTTACATCTTTTTATTTGTGTATTACTTGACTAATTATTGTAGATATAGTTATTTTTTTTTTACTTTTGTCTTTTAACATTCATACTGGCTCTATTAGTGGTTAATCCACTCTCTTTACTATATGTTTACCTCTACCAGTGAGGATTTTATTTTTATGTGCTTTCTTGTTACTAATTAGTGTCTTTTCTTTTCAGCTTAAAGAAGACACTTTAACATTTCTTGTAAGGCCAATTTAGCAGTGATAAGCTCCTTTATTTTTTGCTTGTCTGGGAAACTCTTTGTCTCCTTCAGTTCTGAATGAATTGAACTCTTGCTAGGTTGTATTCTTGGTTGTAATTTTTTATTTACTTTTTTTATCTTTCAGCACTTCAAATATGTCATGCCACTCTCTTCTGGCCTGAAAAGTTCCTGCTGAAAAATCTGTTGATAGTCTTATGGGGATTCCTTCATACAAAACAAGTTGATTTTCTCTTGTTGCTTTTAAGATTTTCTCTTTCTCTTTGACATTTTAATTATAATGTGTCTTGGTGTGGATCTCTTTGGGTATGTCTTATTTTGAACTCTCTGGATTAGATATCTGTTTGCTTCCCCAGGTTAGGGAAGTTTTCAGTAGCTAATTTTTCTGCCCCTTTCTCTCTCTATTTGCCTTCTGGGACCTCTACAATATAAATGTTGTTCCAGTTGACAATGTCCTTTAAGGGGTCCCTTAAAGGTCCCTTAAGCTACCTTCACTATTACAATTATTATTATTATTTTAAATTTTTGCTCTTTGGAGTCTACTGTCTGTCTTCCAGGTCATGGATGCTTTTTGGCTTTATGTAGTCTTCTATTGAAACCCCTTGATGTATATTTTAGTCCAGTTATTGTATTACTCAGCTCTGTGACTTGTGTTTGGTACTATCTTATATCTTTGTATCTCTTTGTTGTATTTCCCTTTGTGTTCATCCATTCTCCTCCAAAGTTCAATGAGCATGTTTATGACCACTACTCTTTATGATGTAAATTACTTACTTTAATTTCATTAAGGTTTATTTTTCCTGAGGTTTCATCTTGTTATTACGTTTGGAACATATTCTTTTGTGCCTTCATTTTGCTTCACCCTTGTATTTATTTCCATGTATTAGGTGAAACAGCTAACTCTCTTAGTCCTGAAGGAATGTCCTTGTAGAAGATGAACCTTATAGTTCATCCTTGCCTTAGCTCTTGGTTGTCTCTCAAACCTTTGTGATTGTCTAAGCAGTATGATTTATTGTTATAGGTTCAATTTTTGAGGGTGAGCCAAGACTCCTCAGTGTTCCAAAGGGAGGAGTCTCAGTCAGTTTCAGACTGATTGGAAGCCAGACCCTCAGGGAGAAGCTTTTAAAGCATGCAAATATACATAGTTCTGTGGGACTGTAATCTTAAATCCTACTGTCCTCTGGTCCAGATGATCTAGAGTTTTCTCTTGGGTGAGACTCGTTTCACAGAAAAAGTGGGGCTGTGTTTCTGACTGCTGTCTGTGTAGTGCCCAGGAGGTGGTAGCCTTCTGAGAGCTGTCTCTTTAATTTTTTATTTTTCTGTGGGACCCAGTAATGCAAACCCCTCCTTGCTAGCCACCAGAGCCAGGGGATTAAGAAGTGTTCCCTGTATGGATTGTCATGCCCACTGGCTTTAATGAGAACACAGGAAAATGCAGGGCTGGGGGACTTCTGATGGGCTTAGTGAAGCAGCAGGAAAATGAAAGGCTGCATGTGGCAACCAACACTAGCAAGGTAGAGGGGACTACAGAAGTGGTGCCAGCCCACACCTCTGTCCCCTGAGAGAGATTCCAAACACGCTCTTAGTCCTCTGGCAGATGCTTTAAGAGCAGCAAAAAAATCTTCTTCACGTATATCCTAGGCCCTTTTCAAATTACTGTTTTTGTGGTGAGCCCTGTGGCAGGTGAGCCCTTTAAGGGCAATACCTCAGTTCCATATAGCCCTTTGGGTCTCCTGGACTTAAGTCCCATTGGTTTTCAAATCCAGACATTGTGGGGGCTCATACCTCTGGTGCAGATCCTAAGGGTTGGGGTGCCTGATGTAGGGTATGAACCCCTTGCTTCTCTAGGAGAAGCTCTGGATCTGTGAGATCCCACCATAATGTGGTCACTGTGCTGCAAGCTGGGTGTTTGGCAAGACCATTTCTTTGCTCCTCCTACCTATCTTGGTATGTCTTTTATCACTTGTTGTAAAGGAACTGTACAGCTAGTTTTCAGATCTTTTCCAGAGAGGATTGTTCCATATGTAGCTGTACATTCAGTATGTCCATGGAAGAAGTTCATACAGGATCTTCCTAAGTTTCCACCTTGGATGGCTCCCCCTCTAAAAATATTTAATGGATACCAAAATATGCTGAGATTGTGCAAATCTGTAAGGAAGGAGTGTCCTGTAGAGGGTGATGTGTACTGAGATAGTGGAGCTCAGAAAGAACCAACAACATACACATACAGAGGTGAAGGGCTTCCAAGTCACTAATTTAGGAATAGGGACAAACAGTAAAGATAAGGCAATATCCATGAAGGAGGAAAGACAATGGAAGCAAAACAAACTCAAAATGAAGAGTAAGGACATGGCCCAGAGGTGTCAGATTCAGAAAATGTCAGTATGTGTACAACTGCTCAAGGTGAAGCCTCATTCTACAAATAAAAGGCTCTATACTTTGCATGTAACAATGAGAGAACCTTTCTTTACATGCATAGCTGCAGAAGTTCTCTCAGAGCAAATTTGATTCAGAGAAGCAGAGAAGACAGGGCTAATCAAAAAATCAAAGAAAACTGCTGTCTTAGAGAAGCTTCCTATCCTTAGAAACAATGAGGAAGAAAATGATGGGTATTAGATTTGGGGAACCATCCAGGGCAGTTTCAAATGCAGGGATCTTTGGATATAGCTAATAGACCATGGTGTTCTGAGTCAATAAGAATATTTCTTGACATATAACAAAGCAAATCAGGAACTGGCAAGCAGAATGATGTTCCCAGTAACCCTAATGAAATATCTATGATACTTTGCCTGTTTCCAGTTCTGAACGATTTCTCAGTCTCTAAGCTCATCAAGTGACAGTAAGCCTGGAAATCCTTGAAGAAAAGTATTCCAACATTTAGTTATTGAGAGTCTGGCTCACTGATTGCCTGAAAGATCAGCCATGAGGGAAATCTCTCAGTGTGAAAAGCTTGAGTAGTACACTTGTTTTATCCCACCATCATGAAAGCACAGTGGTCTGAGATGAGGATATACAGGAACTCAGCGTTAGCAGTGAATGGTTCAGCTTGTTGGTGAAAGGCTTAGGAGAAAGATTAGACTATGAGAGGAAAAGTTATCTGAGGGAGAGACATGTGTTTAGGTCTATAAGGATCATACAAAGTGTGAGAATCTCTGCATCTCACCTCAGTGCTCACTAGAAATCATCAAGCCAGAAGGTCAGTGAGCAAGTTATTGCATAGAATAGTGGCAGGGGAAGTGAGTCATTCTTTGTCTATTTGTGAACTCAGCAATACAGACATTTCTTCACCATGGCTGATCCAGCTACTGCATCTACTGAACATCCAACATATTATCAATATAAATTATCAGCTATATATATGGTAATATGCCTCAAGTAGACCAAAAAACAGAATGACAACAACAACAACAAAAACCACTGCATAAAAAGTTGAGTGCATCAGAACTATTCTACTATGGCGAAGGCAGCACTGGCCCTTGCTACAACTGATTCTTAATCTAATCATGGGTTTGCATTCATTTCCCACAGTGCCTCTAACAGCTCATTATTAAAGAGCTTACAGACCTTCTTATTTAATCACATGAACTCACATGTAGCATCATCTTTGAATAATGTTCATTTTCTGGTGATGGAATCATGGATAATGAGTATATGATGATGGAATCTCCTGTTGTCCCCAGAAGCTGCTGTCACAGTGGAATGTATAAAAGTATTAAAGTCTCAGTGAGGGCATCTTTTTGAAGATGATATCTTGTAGGGTGTAGCACTGTTTTTCAGTATGCAGTATATATGTGGAACCTAACTCCATTACATGTGTTTGAGTTCCCATGGGTCTCCTTGATTTCAGAACCAAGAGAGTATAAAAAGGATTGGTCCCCTCCCACTATCACTCCCAGTGAGTCATGTGGAGAATTTGTGCTATTCTATCCACAGTGCTAACCACACAGTATGGTTAGAGGCACTCATGCTTTCCCCAGAATAGGTGTCCCACTGAATCTAAAACTACAATGGCCGCCTGGCCTTTTGGTAGACCACTAGACAAAGAAGGAATTTTACGCTGGTGCAGATAATCAGGGGACAAACTTGCTGCTGCATACTGGGACCTGGATAAGTTTGTGTGGAGCCCAGATAACTTACGCTAGTTTAATAACTGGTGAAAACAGTAAAATGGAAATTAGAACAGCAGGATCTTGATCAGGCTACATTAGCCATGGACTCAGATCCCTCAGGAAAGAGTGTGTGAGCTCAGTAAGCAGACTAAATGAGTAGAACAACTTGCTGAAAAAGAGGAAAATCTGTAGTGTATGAAATAAAAGAGAAATGACTAAGCTACAGAAAGAGGACAAGCTGCAGCAATAGGATTATGTCCTATTCTGTCTCAAATACTTATTTGCAGAAAGTGAAGTCAGCTATCAGTGGGAAGTGTAGTAACAGAGTAGATTCACAGTGGACCATGATCAGTCTTGAGTGGTGACAGGAATAAGCTTCAGCAGATGTGGTTGATATGCTCTGCCTACCCCAGGTCCACCTCTGAGTATTCTGCAGTGACAAGGGACAAGTCCCAGCACTTTGGTTGCTAGCAGACCAGCTTAATCTCCTGCATCTTTCTGCTTTTCTTCCTCAGAGCTTGAGAGCTTGCCTTTGGAACTTGATCAGCCTTTCCGCAGGACAGCCCAGAAATGCCGGGTAATGAACATCTCTAGGAGCAATCCACAATCATTACGGTACTGGCTGATGGATAGACATGTCAGCTTCCTCATCACTCCATTCTTTATGGTTCTTCTGAGAGTTCCTAGTAGGACTGGGCCACAGGTGCCTACAGTGGTAACCTGCTCATTGCCACACACTTATTGCTTTTTCTTAACTCAGAGATTCACCTTCTACACTCCCTGACTTCTGTTTTCTGAGATCACCTTGAATATAAATCACCTGCATCTAAAATCCTGTCTAAGGGTATGCTTCTAGGGAAATTCAAACTAAGGTATGATTCAAGCTACATTCCCTGATATTAAAAATGAAACATTGACTGTAAATATTTAAAGTACGTATTATGTGTCATGGACCCATTCTGATAAACACTGAGGTGTTTCTTAATAAATTCACATATAAGCTTATATATGTGATATAAAGTTAGGGTAAAATTTTGGGGGCAGACAGAAAAAGAATATTTATGAAGGAGAAAAAGTTAATGTGGACTCAGATTCTTTAGAGAAACATTCAATCTTGGAAGACAGTGGAGCAAGACTTAGAAGATTCTCAAGAAATAAAAATGAAAGCCAAGGGTCTAATATGAGCTTAAGACTGTCTTCAACAATAAAGACATCAGGCTAAGAGTTCTTGAAATAAGTCCCTGTCTTTTGAATGAGCTTCTCTTTAGGAAGCTCTGAAAGAACAGACTCAGGAAATGACTTATCTAAAGTGACATGAGTGAGACAGCAGACTGTGAAGCTCTAGGTGCTCATTGCTCCATGGAGGCACTAAGTTAACACCAATATATGAACCACATGCAGTGGCTATGGGAAGTGTGGTGGTTCCTTAAAAAATTAAAAATAGAATTACCACATGATCCAACAATCCCGTTTTTGGCTCTTTATACAAAATAATTGAAAACAGGATCTCAAAGAGATATTTGTACACCTGTCTTCATTGCAGTTAAATAAGTTAAATAACACTTATAGGTGTATTTATTTGTTTTAGTTTAAGTGTGTCTCATGCAATATTTGGAAAATACTTATTGTAAAAGTAACTCATTGTTTATCTGAAATTGAAATTTAACTGATGTCTGTCATATACTGATTGCTTATGTCCTCACCCACAAATTCATATGTTGAAACCCCAATGTGATGTTATTAGGAGGTGGAGCTTTAAGGAGGTGTTTAAGTCATAAGGGTGAAGCCCTCATGAATGGTATTAGTGGTCTTATAAAAGATACCTCAGAGAGATCCCTTACCTCTTCCACCATGCAAAGACACAGCCAGAAGACACTGTTTATGAACCAGGTAGCAGACCCTCAGTCTGTGGTATTAAGTTATAGCAGCTCAAACAGATGAAGCCAACATCCTATATTTACCTGATAAGCTTATCCTTAGGGCAGGATATTCGACAATAAGCCATGCAGGAAGAATTTTGTGGAGCTATTTTATTTTTTAATTTCAATCCTCTGTATTTTTCAAGATCTATGAAAGTTTTAAAAATCAACCTCTTCTTAAAATAGAAAAATTTGATGGTTTTTTAAAAATATATACATTTATTTTATTTATTTCTTGCTGCATTGGGTCTTCATTGCTGCATGTGGGCTTTCTCTAGGTGTCGAGCTGGCACTTCTCTTCACTGTGGTGCATGGGCTTCTCACTGTGGTGGCTTCTCCTGTTGTGGAGCATGGGCTCTAGGCATGTGGGCTTCAGTAGCTCTGGCAAGCAGGCTCAGTAGTTGTGGCACAACAGGCTTATTTGCTCTGCAGCATGTGGAATCTTCCCGGACCTGAGCTCAAACCCATGTTCCCTGCATTGGCAGGTGGATTCTTAGCCACCGCATCACCAGGGAAGCCCAGATGATATCTTTTTTTTTTTTTTTTTTACTTTTTATTTTATATTGGAGTATAGTTGATTAACAATGTAGTGTAAATTTCAAGTGTACAACAGAGTGATTCAGGTATACATACACATGTACCTAAGACAATTTTGATGCCTTAATATTAAGCAATAATCCTGATCTTCTTAGAATTGTTCCAGGCTGATAGTAGATACTAAGTATTTGCTTAATGAATAGAATCAAGCTGACAACTTATAACTGTACAAAGCAGACAGCACTGCACATAATTTTAAAAAGGAAATCATTTATCTTCCATGGATAGGAATCATCAGTGTTGTGCTGCTTATTTTAATTGAAGATGATCAATTTGGAGTAGGCTGTGGGTGGGGTCTTTTCTTCCCTTACACAAAGACATGTGGTTTTCTATTTGTCTAGGACTGTTGTATTTTCTATCATTCTGAAGCTTCACACAATTTTACTTGTAACAAGTACCAGTGGAGAGCCCCCATGCAAATTCTAATTGGTTGTAGCAGTTCCTCACTGGAGCTTGCCCATGACCTTGTGGAGATGATTTCACAACCATGCACAGAACCAGACTCTCGAGGGTTAGTTCACTGGAGGTGAGTAGAGTCTTGGAAGTACATAGGTTTGCATATCAAACACAACACAGTTTAAATCTCGGTGGTGATGCTTAAGAACTGGATGGATGCCTTACAACAATCATGTAACTTTTCCTGTAAAATAGAAATAATAGTTACCTTGCAAGGTCCTTGTGAAGATTAAAAGTAATGTACATAAACATTCATAAGTAATTATTATAGTTATGATAATAACATATATACACAACAGAGTATTACTCAGCCATAAAAACAAATGAAATAATTTCATTTGTAGCAACAATGGGCCTAGAGGTTATTATACTAAGTGAAGTAACTCAGAAAGAGAAAGACAAATACCATATAATATCACTTATATGTGGATTATAAAAAAAGTGGTACAAATGAACTTATTTACAGAACAGAAACAGACTCACAGACATAGAAAACAAATTTATGGTTAAAAAAGGGGAAAGGAGGGAGAGATAAATTAGGAGGTTGGGATTAAAATATATACACTACAATATATAAAATAGATAAACAACATGGATTTACTGTTTAGCACAGGGAACTATACTCAATATCTTGTAATAACCTATAAAGGAAATAATCTAAAAAGAATATATATATGTATATGTGTGTGTGTATATATATATATATATATATATATATATATATATATATATATATAAAACTGAGTCACTTTGCTGCACACCTGAAACTAAAATAACATTTTAAATCAACTATATTTCAATATAAGTTAAAAAATGCATATTCATCCAAACATACACAAAACTAACTTAAAATGATGGGTTTATTTCCTCAATCGATAAAGGTGATTATAAAACAAATCTAATGGGGTTAAAAGGATTGTATTATTATATATGTATGTGTGTGAGTTATGTACAGAAATATCACATACACTAAGATACACATCACTTGAACATAAACAAACACACATATACACACACATGTGTACACACAGCACCATTTAATGCACACCATAACCATAAGATATATCTGAGTTCCACCATTCTCTTCTGCTCTTTCCTACAGCAGCTACTAACTCCATCTCAACAGGAATTTCTCAGATTTTAAATATATCTCAAACTTAGGGTAAATTGGCATAATACTACAATGAATTTCCATATATCATTTACTGAAATTCACCATTTGTGTTTTGCATCATTTGCCTAGCTTCTTTCCCTCTTTCTCTCTCTCTGAAACATCTGAAAGTAATTTGGAAAGGACGCACATCTTTTCCCTGGCACTTCAGAGCACCTTTCCTAAGAACAAGAACAAAGGCATTTTCTTATACTTTCCCATAATTTGCTTCTACACAGGTGCTCTGTATAGAGAGCTCAAAAAAAAATTTTTTTATCACTTAAAACTATATAAACAACAATAGGGAGACCAGTTACAAACAGAAGACAAAGTGGTTAAGAGAAGGAAGCCAAAGGACTCCATGACATGTGCTTTAGAACCACAGAATTAAATTTCTTACATCAAAAGTTTTAACATCACAACAGATTAAGTGTATTTTAGTTCCAAAATGGTGAAAGAAATCTATAATTCATGAAAAATAATTTGAATATTGAGTCTCCTGAATACATTTATTTTCATGAGTCATTCATTTCTTTCCTGGAATTCAAGAAGGATTTTCATCATCGGCTATCATTTTTGTGGGGCATTTTGTAATAGGATAATATCGCTAATTACTGTGAGTACATGAAGCATTATTATACAGTGCTTTGGCCAGGTTTCTTCATGGTTGCTGAGATAGAAGGAGGAAAACTGGATTTTGTGTGCCATAGATGGTATTAAGTTGGATTTAGTGACAACTCTTGGACTCTAGGATTAGATTGTTTTCAAAATGAAAGTACCATCTGTGGGAGCTGTCAGTCAAACACTGGATTCATCTATTCATTCCAGGATATTTTTAGTCTGATAATGCTGACACACATTACAGTGGGAGGTTTCACAATTCCTTTCATTTTCCTAGACATATTTAAACAATGTAGGTTACCTCTGAGTGGGTTAAAATGGAGCCTTTTGAGAAGGGGAAGGACCCAGACTTGGTCGTGCCCTCACATGGTAACAGGGGTTCAGAGTAGGCCAGAGCTACTCAGCACTGTACACAGTGGGCACTCAACACGTGTTTGTAGAGTTGAAATGATGAACCCATAATACTTGCAGTTCCCACCAGATTTATGTTTTCCTTTAATTTAGAATGAAAGGAGATTTCCACAAGTTTTTTTTACAGTGACATAGACACATTGAAAAACAGGCTATATGCTTCCCATGCCTAAAAGGAGATATTTTTTCCTGGACATATCAAATATTTCATCTTTCCATTACATTTACATTTAAGTCTTCTTAATGTCTTATTATTTTGATATGAAATTTCTAGAAATCAGTTATCTCACCTTTTTGTTTAAAACTCAAAATCTCACTGCTTTGAATTTTGACAGAATTTTGAACTTCCTCTCTTCTTTGGATTTAATGATGATTTCAGCATATTTACATAGATTCTATGTAATAGTCACATCAGTAACAATCATAATATTTCTTCTTGCTCTTGGAATCCAGCCTTGAGAGGCTTTCACTATCATTCCAGTTCTGAATTAGATATCTTCATTTATTCTGAAACAAGTAGACAAAGATAAAAATAACAGATTCTGGAAACAGATTTTGTTGTTTTATAAATGTTTATCAAACTCATCTGAATTCTGAGTAATGCAAGATTATTATTTTTATCAGGGAAGGGAAAATGTGGGTCACTCATTTAAAAAAAGACATTTTAAAATGAGATATTTGGAGCCAGTGTTATTGGTTTACATATAAGATGTATGGCGGTGGTGGTGATATTTGCATTGTGTGTGTATTTGCACTGTGAGTAGCCATGTATTAATCTTTGTTGACAAGCAACTGTGTAATTGCATTGCTTGAGGCCAGCTTGAGCTATCACTTCAGAAAGCAGTTATGTCACATTCAAACTGTTGCCAATAGAATGAGTTTACTCGAATGGCAAATAGAAGATAAAAATATACCCTTCGTCTTAATTTGTCAGAATGCCACTCTACATGGTAAGAGAAGGCAAAGAGTGAAACATGCAAAAGGTGGCTTCTGTAAGTCTCAACTGCAATATCTGTTGCCCTCCGCTCTCTGACAGTATCCCTCAAAAACCTGTCCTCCAGGAAGTACACAGAAACCTGGCTCTATCTCTTAAATTTCTGCTTATCAAAATGGAAGAATACAAACCTGAAGAAAGTAATTCTTAATTGTGGAATTTACAAACTTTTAGGTACTAAAGTGCAAAAGAAATGCGGGACATGGAATTTCTTTATATTCTTCAAATAACATTGTATGGGAACAACATTTATATGCTGTGTTTAGGATTATTCTTAACATTCTCTCATCAATAAACTGTGTTAGTCTGCTTGGGCTGCCATAACGAAACACCACAGTCTGGGTGACTTAAACAGCAGAAATGTATTTCTCACAGTTCTGGAAGCTCGAAATCCCAGATCCAGGGTTCACTGTCTGGCGAGAGCTCTTTCCCTGGCTTATAGACAGACATGGTTTTTTCTCAGTCAGCCTTTCCTCTACACACACTTGGGGACAGTGAGCTCTCTGGTCTTTCTTCATATAAGGACACTAATCCTATTGGACCAGGGCCCCAATCTTATGACCTAATTTAACCTTAATTTCTTCCTTAGAGACCCCATCTCCAAATGCAGGCACATTGGGGTTAGGGCTTAAACATACCAATTTAGGTGGGATACAAATGCTCAGTTCATAACAATAAACTATTTTTTGTTTAATTAGGAGCTTTTGAGCTTTTAAAATATTTCAGTCACAGACTACATTTTATATCTTACAGACCTCATAGCAGTCTGACTAAGTCCATGAACATGATCACCAGAAATAGGATCAAATGGACATAAGAATGTTTGCTTACCATTTCAGATGACTCTGATTTTCTTGAAGTATACCCAAGGACATTCCCACCACCCAGGGATCCACAGACTACAGCTTAATAATCTCCTATGTTACTCAGGTTGCAGCATGGAACATTTTAAAAGATCAAAAACTATTCAACTTAGGTTAATTGGACCTTACTCCAAGCACAAGTAAAGATGATTTTTCTTTATTCCCTAGATTAAAATTAATGTATAGCAAGTTTCAAAAGCTGAACTTTAAAGCCTGGAAGTGCCTATAGTTTTAAATTTATAACTTTAATAAATTTAAATTTAGTGTAAAATCCAGTAACTCTAAATAATCCTTTATTTGCACAGAAAAGATAAGATGAGGACAAAACCACAAGAAACTCTAAATTAACAAATGTCAAAAACAGCACTCAAGGGCACTCAACAGAAGTCCCCAGAGATGTGGTCAGGGCACTCTGAGAGCAGAGTGGGGTGATCCACAGAGGAGAGTGTTTGGAAGAGGAGGTCGTGGCCAACAGGTTGTAACAGGAATGATGGGAGGAAAGAAAGAAGAAAGAACAGAGCTCCCTCGATTCATAACCTGCTGCCTTGGTGAACATGGTTGTCATAGAGCACAGTCCAAACAAGAACTCATACCAGAAATAGAATAAATATATGTCCAAGCCAATTGTAGACATTGTTGGTCATCTTTGAATATATTCTTACCACAAAATTACACAGTTCAAAATAATGGTAAACTTTACAATTGAAAATTGTACCCAAAGGGACAATCTTTCTTAATAAACCTACAAAACCAAGAGAAAATAGAATCGCTATCACACAGAATGAGGAATAAATTGTTTTAATAAATCTCATAACCTAATGACTACTTGTGACACCAAAATGAAAAATGAGGTTTTCTAGAAAAACATTAAGCTTTAGAAAAAATGTTGACTCTCATAAAACAAATTTCCAAATAAAAATAATATATAAAAACAGGTAAATTTTTAAAAAGTTGGCAAAATGATAGCCAATTCTACATAGGATGCAACAGAGAAGTTCATAAAGCTTATCTATCTATGTATCTATCATCTAATTTATTTATTTATGTGTATGTATGTATTTTTCTTTCTTTCATCTATGTATCTATTTATTATCCATCTGCTTATTTATCATCTATCTATCTATCATCTGTCTATCTATCTTTCTATCCATCCATCTATCTTCTATTTAACTATGATCTATCTGCTGTGAGAGTGAATTTACCAAACTTGGTAAATTAGAGGGAATATGAAGCCTCTTCAGTTCTTCATCTCACTAAAATATTTCTCAAAGGCTTTGGTTAGATAACTTGTATCAAATCTAGCCTCAACATATCAATATCTGTGTGAAATCCAGCTTCTTAAATTCTCTAAATACCAATTTCTTGACTTGTTTAAGAGTGAACTTGTTATGATTTAAGGGTGAAGTGAGGTGACCTATGTAAAATACTTAGTCGAGATCAGTAGTCTCAAATCTGTGAATTAGAACCCCCCAGGGACATAAAATGCAGAAACCCAGACCCCACACTAGACTGTGATTTTCTGTTGGCCTCACGGGTGACCTAGGCACAGGGCTCTTTTTTTTTTTTAATTTTCTCCAAATGTTTCTCATGCAGTGAGTAGATAATTCCTAATAGGAAAACTCATTGGTAATACAAACTCAATAAGTGGCAGTGGTCATCATTGTCATTGTCAAGATTATCAGTTATATTACCTGAATTCTGAATTGAATTTTCACAGCTAAATAAGTTGGCAACCACAGGTAGCTTGAAGACAAATACAAATACAAAAGTATAATTTATTTTAAAATGTATTATAAAATTTCTTACCATAAATGAAGTTTGCATTTATCTATGGCAGAAATAGAGTGAGCATAGATAGCAATTATATTCATCACCATAATCTGATTTTAGGAACAGAGTAAATATCCAATTGTGCTTCCAGATGAAAGATTGTAATCAGAATTTAAATTCATATAATTAGAATTAATTTGACTTTCTATAAAAATGTTGCATTTGAGAAAAACTATTACTTTTCAAAATATCAATTGTTTTAAAATTTACCTAGATAGCTATCATTAAAATCTTGTTAAAAAAATAGCATTGTTTCATGCAGCTTAGTAGCAATCTGGGTGCTATGTATTATCAAATGGGAAAAATATGTAGCATTGTACTTATAATTAGTGCTTGTATATTGGGAACATATGAAGAAGACCAGAAGTGTAGTGTTTTGAGTTCACCAAAAAAAGAATGAAATTCATTGCAAAGGGCATGAATTATTAATCATTTTTGAATTATCATTGCCCTTAGGTTTCTTAAATTTGCTGAACACTCTCCCATTTTATAAACCCTCGAGACTTCATTTGCACAGTGTGGCATTTGAGATAAACTAAGCCTGCAGCACCTACTCTGAGCCCATGCAGATGGGGCACTAATCCTGCCTGGCTCTCCACTGCTGATGACGACACTTGACATTTCATCAAGGAGGCATTCAAGGACCAGGTAGAAGCTCCCTAGAAATGTAAGGGCCATCAGACTCCGAGGAAGCCACTTGCAATTGATTGGTCCCACGAATAACTTCCCTTCTAGGCTTCCAACAAGACCTGGGCATTTCCTATCACTTCCTTCACTTCAGTTTTGCTGCAACAGTTTTTAGTTCTGTTGTGATGAAAGGAATAACTTTCTTAAAAGGCTGACATAAGTTAACTTTCTCAATGCAATGTAAGTTTTCTGCTAGAATATTTTCAAAATTGCTAGTATTTTACTGTTTAATAGTAATATTAAACCGTTTAATAGAGGAAAGATCTTTATAGTTTAGTAGTAACTTTAGTGGTCATTGGGAAATCATGCCATGTGTATCTCCCTAAAATTCGGGGTTTAGTGGAGGGAAGCCCAGATATTTTTCAGAGCACCCATGGGAGGTAGTTCTTCTCCACACACCGCAGCAACTCTGTTACACTCAATACTTCACCCACTGCTTAATTGATATACATTTGCATATTTTAACTTACATCTCCTCACTCAATAAGGGATTTCTCCTGCAAAGTTAAAATGAGAAACATTTCTAAAATGAGGGGAGAGATCTTCATTTTTGTAAAAATTTAGCTCACCAGTAAAATGAAAAGCATCACCTTTAGGACTTTAAGAGGATGAATAAACAAAGAGAGCTAGAAATGTCCTTCAGTGGCTATGCTGTGCCATCTCCCAACGGAAGGGACAAGTTCTCACTGTAGAACCATTGTAGATCAATGCCTTTATGGCAATAGATAATGAACCAAGCTGAAAATTAGGCAAATGGATCTGTGTCTTCATTTGTCTTCAGAATGCACCAAACGCCACCTGAATTTGGTGAATTATCTGGACCTTAGTAAATTCATCCTAAATTATTAGTCCCCAGTCTGGCTCACTGATCCCAAAACCTACCTCTTTGGGCAGACCTAAGGCTTTTGGTTTCTCTTGACCAAAAGAAGAAGTTTCTCTTTGAGAAAACTATATATATTTTTTTCTTTCTACAGTGTGACATAATATATTTTACATAAGAATGATGTAAAAAAAATTGCCTCTAATCATATGTCAGGATAAACCCTTTGGGGGCAGATAATTTGGTCTGCTTCTCTGTATACAACACATCACACCTCCTTGTACCTTGCCGCTCAGTGAGTTGAGTCTATACTTTGTGAACAAATATTATTTCTCAGGCAAGACCTAGATTTCTGGTATATCTTTATTATCCCTTTCCACACTCTTTCTAATTTATTTTTTCTATCTTTATAATAATTTTTGTAATGTTTTGGTATTTCAAATTGACTTTATTTAAGTCAATTTATTTAAGTTTTTACTTTATTTTTTATTAGAGTGTTTTCTAAATCGAGGACTGTTTGGAAAATTTTTCTGCAATTCAAAAAAAGAACAGAGCAGTTACATACTTACTACAAATTTAATGTTTTTTTTGTTCCAATTAAAAATAACAGGAACATTTTTCTTAGTCTTAATTCTGTGTCTTAGTTTATCTTCTAAAAAATGGGTTTAGAAAGAGTAGTTTTCTCCCAGTTTTGCTATGAAGGTTCATCACATTTCTGAATTACAAGCCTGGTGTAATAAACATTATCACAGCAGCCCATTGATAGGGGCATCAGATTTCTTTATACTGAATGTCATTATTTTAATGTCTCCCATCAAATGGCAGAGGCATTGTTCCCAAACCTGCTGCTTCCTTTCCTCACCTCCCTCAGAACATCATGTGCTAACAGTCAATTTGCTGGGTTGTATTCTCATACTCCCATTAGAATAAAAATAGGCAGTCACATTATTGTCAGCCTGTTCTTAGACTGAGCTACTGAGGCCTGCCTGAGACCCAGGAGCTGCCCTGAATCATTTCCATCTCGACACACACCCACATTTGAGTCAACATTCAGCCACGGGTTTTGGAGCCTGGTCTCAGAAGCAGTGTTTCACCCTGGAGTGAGGCTGAAGCAGTAAACAGGCAAGTGAACTTTCTCCTAATGGGAGAGAGAGAAAAGCAATGAATAACATATCTTGAATGTGTTAGCTAGACATGAGTGCAAGGAATAAAATCCGGGCAAAGAGGTAAGAGAACCTGTGATGCTGGGTGTGGGAAGGGTCTCAGACAGGGTCATGGGGCCATCACCACATTGCAGTTTCTTTGCTGGACCACAACACCTTCTTCATTTTGAGGAGTTCAGAAGCTCCTACTATTTTCTCCAGTAGGCAACATCTGGCTTCTCTTTGTCCTCATTTCCTCTGGACTGAATGATATATTTCTAAATTAACTTAGACTATGGGATTATTTATAGTGACACTTTCATGATTCCAAATAACTATGCTATTTTTTTAACATATCTACATTCTTACTGCAAAGAATTCCATTTGTATAGCACTTATATTTCTTAATGTTAAACAATGCATGCTATATAGTGAAATTTTGACAGTTGGCAATTATTGAAAAGAAAAAAAAATATCGTATGAAATTCTACCAACCTGAAACCATCAGCATTTTAATGCATTTCTGAATAGTCTTTTTTTTCTCTATGCATATATGTACATAGATTTATTTTATCATAAAATTGAAATCATACTTTATGTACAGTATTTACTCCTTGTGGTAAGTTAAATAATTTCTAAATATTGAGGTAATATAATAACACTGCAGTAAATATTATATGTCCATTTCATGCATTTCTGATTTTTATTTAGAACTATTTTTACAACATCCAGGAACAGACTCTGAAGGTAAAAAAAACCCATCCCACGGGCTTGGTGTGTTTTGCAGGAGGTCCAGGACTCCAAAGAAGAAAGTAAAACTACGTTCTAATCATCAGAAAATGTCAGGGAGAGAGGGAAGTCTATTTGAGAAGGCACCATGAAATAAATGAGTTTTCACGAATGGATAGACATCACTTACCCTTCACATTCCAAGGACAGCAAGTGAGGCAAAGCTGAGCTTGTGCACTTCTCAGTGCCATTCATTGATATTTGCAGTGAGGCATCGGCTGATTGGATAGTCTTGGGCAGTCTCCTCGGTTAGATTCTGTGCCTTACTTGGTTGAAGACTCATTCCATTAGTCAAGAATGATTAGCTAGAGGAACATTCCACTGAGTCGGTCCCTGAATATTTCTGTGAAATCATGAAATGACAGAAAAATCCTATGGCTGACTGTTGTTGAGGCAAAGCCTGCTGTGTCCATCATCTAAAGTCAGTGAGAAATAAGAGAGAGAAATGGAGCAGTAGACAGAATCACACATTTCTGAGCACAACTGCTCTCATTTTTTTCTTCTTAACTTCCCAGCACTGAGACACTGCATTAGTTGGAATTTTCCTGAGTTTATGACTCTTCTCAGCTTCTCTGTATCTCATGTTTCTCAAAATTTACTTTTCAATTTTTGCCCTCCTGAATCTTTTTGTCACCCACCTCATTACTTGGTGTCACTCTTTACCAAATTTATCAAAGCAGAAACTGGATGGAGATCCCAGTTTCTCTTTTCTTCTCTGCCTTTACTGATTCTACCTACAGGCACATCCCAAGCTCATCTCCTTTTCTCTAACTGCACTTTGGCCAGATTCTTCTGGACCATCTTAGTTTCTCACCCGGACTTCTGAGGTAATGCCCAGACTGATCTCCACGTCTTTGTTATGCCATCTTCCAGTTCATTCTCCCAACGGTAGAAGAACATCACAACTCACGTAGTTGATCATCTGTTGCTTAGTATAGCCCGTGCTTCTCCTTGCATTTCTATTAAAAGCCATTTTTCTTTCAAAACCCACATTTCTTACCTATCAGTTAGAGACACTGATAACATCTAAAACCTGCCCTCTCTCACCCTGCACACCTTCTGGTGTCAGGGCTTCAGCACAAGCTGTTTTGCCTGGAATCCCCTTCACGGGGACAGCTCCTTTTCCTCATCCTAACAAAAATATTTTTTATAGCTTTCTCTTTATTTAAATCAGATCTCTTTCCCTTAAAATAATTATCCACTAATCTAATGTGACCTTTGTTTCTTCCTTAGTACTTACCAAAGTTTTTGTTTGTTTGTCTGTTTGCATTTTTTACTCTTGTTTTCTTGTCTCACCTTCCGATGCTTTATGAGATAAGCTCTTTGTCAGTTTTTCCCAAAAGCCTAATGCATAATAAAAACTCAATTCACAATTGACTCTGTAAATCTTCATTGGATGAGATATTGCTTCCATCAATTCTATATTATTTATAAGGTATATATATATTTTCTTTAACAACCTATATTTTTATATTTTTGACATGTTAACTTTGTCTTACTACTAATTTTAAAGAACTGAAGTAACACAGAGAAAGAAGCACAGAGAAGAAAGTAAAAACCAAGACAAAATATAAATAATCTCATCATCAGAAATAATCATCATTAACTTTTTGTGAATATATTTTCAGAAATCTCTTTTCATAATAGTTCAGATATTTCAGAAAAGTTAGCGTGATAAAAATATTATAAAAAATCACACTGAATATGTATTTCATGTAATCTATTAAATGTGTTTTAATGGATTTTAATTTAAAAAGAACTGAAATAATATTGAAGGAACTTGGATGACTAACAAAGGTCTCTTCATCACAGATATATTGTCTAAAAGATCATATAATGTTAAAAAATATTAAAGTGATAAAAATGAGAAATAGTGATCAGAAAGAATGTATTGTGTAAAAAGAAAGATGTAGATATTATATAGTAGAAACTGAGGGACTTACATTTTTAACTTTTGAAGAAACATAGCCAGATTTAAGAAAGGAAAAGAAACCTTACAGAGAGAGATCAGAAGAATAAAAGAGAGAGAAGGAGAAGGGGAGAGAAATAGAGAGGGAGAGAGAGAAAGAGGGGGAGAGAGAGAGAGAAAATAAAAGAGAGATAAATGGCACAATTGTGAAATGGTTTACGTTCTATTAATGACAAACAGGTGAAGCAGGAACAGTGGCTAAATTTACTTGAAACTTTAATTTAGTTGGATTTAATCATTGTGTATATTTTTAAAGGTCCATTGGCATTATTTTCCCTGAGGTTTTTTTATTTTTTCTGTTTTTTGTTTTGTTTTAACATTTGAGATTTTGAGAGAATATCTTTGTATTTTTGTTAGGCTGGTTGGGTATAAAATGTGTGGGTCAAACTCATCTTCTGTATCTGGCTGGGTTTTCTTCTGATATTAAGAATTGCTGTGCAGAAATCTGGGAGTTGATTTTATTTTATATGTAACCTTCTCTTTTGGCTTGGCTACCTGAAAAATTACTCCTACAATTCTGAGATGAATTTATTTGGATATCACTCAGAGATGACTATTTTTGGAAATATTTCTTTGTACTATTCCATCTGCAGATTCAATGATTCTGTTTTGTAAGTTCTATTTTTTTTTTAACATCTTTATTGGACTATAATTGCTTTACATTGTTATGTTAGTTTCTGCTGTATAACAAAGTGAATCAGCTGTAGGTATACATATAACCCAATATCTCCTCCCTCTTGCATCTCCCCCCACCCTCCATATCCCACTCCTCTAGGTGGTCACAAAGCACTGAGCTGAGCTGATCTCCCTGTGCTGTGTGGTGATGTGGAGGGGGAAGGGTAAGCTGGGATGAAGTAAGAGAGTGGCATGGACATATATACACTGCCAAATGTAAAGGATAACTGGTAAGTTTTCTATTTTACCCATTATTTTTACACTGGAATATTAATAGCAGATTTTTAAAAAGGCAATCCATAGTTATGTAGTACTTGAAAAAATAAACCTTACAAATAGAAATAAGTGCTATCGATGAACAACCTGACTTTCCCCCTTTCAGCCCCCCCCCTCTGACTCCCAGAAAGCACACTAGTATCAGTTTAATGGTTATCCTTTCACATCTTATTTATTTTCATCATTTGCATAATATGGAAAGGAAAGGACTAGGTGGTATAAAGGGAAATATGTGAAAGCAGATTGGCAGTGAGCTGATAATCATTGAAACTGGGTGTTGGGCCTGTGGTGATTTGTTACAATATTTTATCAACTAACAACTGTGTGCTCATCTTTGTTTGTTTTTTAGTTCAGTATGCTAAAATACATCACTCTCTGGTTTCTGTCATTCAAGTTGAACCAAAGTTATTGTTCCTTTACTGTCAACTTTGAAGTTATCCTTTATACTCCAAAAATAACCTTTTTGGTATCTTATTTACAACATTTTAAATATTTATAGTAATTCAGAGAAGGTTGCTACCTATATGATATTGGGCCATTCTACCAAAGAACAAAGGTATCTTTCCATTTATCCAAGTCTATATTTATGTTTTTCAGAGCTGTTTCAGGGTTTTCCTCATGTGGTCTTCCCACATTTCTTCTTAAGTTTATGTGTAAATTTGTCATAGCCATCTAATCCTCCTTCTTCTCTTCCTCCTCCTCTCTCTCTTCTTCCTTCTTCTTCTTTTGGGCTACTTAGATGAAGTTTTTTTTTCTGCCATTTAAAAAATACTTTTATATATAAATGACCTTTACGTTTAGATTGACTTAAGAACTTTTAAATTACTTTTATTCATGGTATCATTGATTCTCTTGGGTTTTCAGCTATATGGTCTGAAATAGCAATGGATTCACTACTTTGTAATTGTTTTTTTCTTTCTTGTTGATTTGGTTGGTTTCTCTAAGGCAGCCATAAAATAGTGGAATAGTATGTGTCCTTAGCTTTAGTGTTCCTAGCGAGAATGCATCTGTTGTTTCTCCATTTCATTTTATAAGATGTTATTTTTATGAATTCTCCTCTGCTGTATTATAAAGGTTAGGCTTTCATGATATATACACATTGTGGAATCTGAGGGAAGGGGTGAGGGCAGAAAATGAAATGTCCATTTTAAAAAGTTTATGACATTAAACATACTCTCACTTTGTTTTGTACTTGGGAAGAGTTTTTCTCTTATCATTTTTATTTTTTGTTAGACAAATTAAAAAAACATTCTTAAAGGGAAGGAAAATTAAGATATTGTCCTACAAAACTAAAAATTATTCATTTATGCTTTAAATATCTTATTGAAGTACTAAATGTAAAAAAATATGCATATTATAAATATACAGTTTAATTCATTTTTATATTATGAATCCACATGTGTAACTGACACCCAGGTAAAGTATAAGATCACTGCAGGCACCCCAGAAGACTCCCCTGAGTTGTCCTTCAAATAGTGCCTGTGTTAACCATTCTCACAAAGAAAATTACTAGTCAGACAGACATAGAAGAGAATTGTTCTACCCATTGCCTATACTATACAAATGGATTTATAGTTTATTTATTTTGAGTGATCTAGCTTCTTGTGCTCAATAATATGTTTATGAGATTCAACCATAATTTTGGATATAATTGTTATTTAAAAAAATTTTCATTGATGTAGAGTATTCCATTGTATGATAGTAGCACAATTGATTTGCTCATTCTTTTGCCAGTTTTGTCCTCCTTGGGAGTTTTTTCTTTTGTTTGCTTGTCTGTTTTTGCTTCCTACTGTACTGTTTTATTTGAATTTTATTTTATTTATTTTTTTACACAGCAGATTCTTATTAGTTGTCCATTTTACACATATTAGTGTATATATATCAATCCCAATCTCCCAATTCATCACACCACCACAACCCCCACCACTTTCCCCCCTTGGTGTCCATATGTTAGTTCTCTACATTTGTATCTCAATATCTGCCTGGCAAACTGGTTCATCTGTACCATTTTTCTAGGTTCCATATATATGCATTAATATACGATATTTGTTTTCCTCTTTCTGACTTACTTCACTCTGTATGACAGTCTCTAGATTCATCCACTTCTCTACAAATGACTCAATTTCATTCCTTTTTATGGCTGAGTAATATTCCATTATATATATGTACCACAACTTCTTTATCCATTTGCCTGTTGATGGGTATTTAGGTTGCTTCCATGACCTGGCTATTATAAATAGGGCTGAAATGAACATTGGGGTGCATATGTCTTTTGGAATTATGGTTATCTCTGGGTATATGTCCAGTAGTGGGATTGCTGAGTCATATGGTAATTCTATTTTTAGTTTTTTAAGGAACCTCCATACTGTTCTCCATAGTGGCTGTATCAATTTACATTCCCAACAACAGTGCAAGAGGGTTCATTTTTCTCCACACCTTCTCCAGCATATGTCGTCTGTAGATCACTCTAACTGGTGTGAGGTGATACCTCATTGTAGTTTTGATTTGCATTTCTCTAGTAATTAGTAATGTTGAGCAGCTTTTCATGTGCTTCTAGGCCATCTGTATGTCTTCTTTGAAGAAATGTCTATTTACATCTTCTGCCCTTTTTTGGATTGGGCTGTTTGTTTTTTTAATATTGAGCAACATGAGCAGTTTATATATTTTGGAAATTAATCCTTTGTCAGTTGATTCATTTGCAAATATTTTCTCCCATTCTGAGGGCTGTCTTTTCGTCTTGTTTGCAGTTTCCTTTGCTTTGCAAAAGTTTTTAAGTTTCATTAGGTCCCATTTGTTTGTTTCTTTTTGTTTTTATTTCCAATACACTAGGAGGTGGATCAAAAAAGATCTTGCTGTGTTTTATGTCAAAGAGTGTTTTTCTTATGTTTTCCTCTAAGAGTTTTATAGTATCCAGTCTTACATTTAGGTCTCTAATCAATTTTGTGTTGATTTTTGTGTATGGTGTTAGGGAGTGTTCTAATTTCATTCTTTTAAATGTAGCTGTCCAGTTTTCCCATCACCACTTATTGAAGAGACTGTCTTCTCTCCATTATATTTCCTTGCCTCCTTTGTCATAGATTAGTTGACCATAAGTGTGTGGTTTTATCTGTGGGTTTTCTATCCTGTTCCATTGATCTACATTTCTGTTTTTGTGCCAGTATTATACTGTCTTGATTACTGTAGCTTTGAAGCATAGTCTGAAGTCAGGGAGTCTGATTCCTCCAGCTCCATTTTTTTCCCTCAAGACTGCTTTGGCTATATGGGGTCTTTTGTGTCTCCATACAAATTTTAAGATTTTTTGTTCTAATTCTGTAAAACATACCTTTGGTAATTTGATAGGGATAGCATTGAATCTGTAATTTGCTTTAGGTAGTATAGTCATTTTCACAATATTGATTCTTCCATCCAAGAACATGGTATATCTCTCCATCTCTTTGTACCATCTTTAATTTTTTTCATCAGTGTCTTATAGTTTTCTGCATACAGGTCTTTTGTCTCCTTAGGTATATTTATTCCTAGGTATTCTATTTTTTTTGTTGTTGCAATGGTAAATGGGAGTGTTTCCTTAATTTCTCTTTCATATTTTTCATCATTAGTGTATGGGAAGGCAAGATATTTCTGTGCATTAATTTTGTATCCTGCAATTTTACCAAATTCATTGATTAGCTCTAGTAGTTTTCTAGTGGCATCTTTAGGATACTGTATGTATAGTATCATGTCATCTGCAAACAGTGACAGTATTCCTTCTTCTTTTCCAGTTTGGATTCCTTTTATATCTTTTCCTTCTCTGATTGCCGTGGCTAGGACTTCCAAAACTATGTTGAACAACAATGGTGAGAGTAGACATCCTTGTCTTGTTATTGATCTTAGAGGAAATGATTTTAGTTTTTCACCATTGAGAATGATGTTTGCTGTGGGTTTGTCATATATGGCCTTTGATATGTTGAGGTTATTTCCTTCTATACCCACATTCTGGAGAGTTTTTATCATAAATGGGTGTTGATTTTGTCAAAAGTTTTTCCGCATCTATTGAGATGATCATATGTTTTTTATTCCTCAATTTGTTAATATGGCATGTCACATTGATTGATATGCATATACTGAAGAATCCTTGCATCCCTGGAATAAATCTCACCTGATCATGGTGTATGATCCTTTTAATGTGTTGTTGGATTCTGTTTTCTAGTGTTTCATTGAGGATATTTGCATCTATATTCAGCAGTGATATTGGTCTGTAATTTTCTTTTTTGTATTATCTTTGTCTGGTTTTGGTATGAGGGTGACAGTGGTCTCATAGAATGAGTTTGGGAGTGTTCCTTCCTCTGCAATTCTTTGGAAGAGTTTGAGAAGGATGGGTGTTGGCTGTTCTCTAAATGTTTGATAGAATTCCCCCGTGAAGCCATCTGGTCCTGGACTTCTGTTTGTTGGAAGATTTTTAATCACAGTTTCAAGCTCATTACTTGTGATTGGTCTGTTCATACTTTCTGTTTCTTCCTGGTTCAGTCTTGGAAGGTTATACCTTTCTAAGAAGTTTTCCATTTCTTCCAGGTTGTCCGTTTTATTGACATAGAGTTTCTTGTAGTATTCTCTTAGGATGCTTTGTATTTCTGCGGTGTCTGTTGTAACTTCCCCTTATTCATTTCTAATTTTATTGATTTGAGTCCTCTCCCTCTTTTTCTTGATGAGTCTGACTAATGGTTTATCTATTTTATTTATCTTTTCAAAACAACAGCTTTTAGTTTTATTGGTCTTTGCTATTGTTTTCTTTGTTTCTATTTCATTTATTTCTGCTCTGATCTTTATGATTTATTTCCTTCTACTAACTTAACCTATTCACGTTTAAGGTAATTATCAATATATATGTTCCTATCACCATTTTCTTAATTGTTATATGTTTGTTTTTGTAGGTCCTTTTCTTCTCTTGTGTTTCTGATTTTGAGAAGTTCCTTTAGAATTTATTGTAGAGCTGGTTTGGTGGTGCTAAATTCTCTTAGCTTTTGGTTGTCTGTAAAGCTTTTGATTTCTCCATCGACTCTGAATGATATCCTTGCCACATAGAGTAATCTTGGTTGTAGTTTCTTCCCTTTCATCACTTTAAATATGTCATACCACTCCCTTCTGGCTTGTAGATTTTCTGCTGAGAAATCAGCTGTTTACCTTATGGGAGTTCCCTTGTATGTTATTTGTCGTTTTTTCCCTTGTTGCTTTCAATAATTTTTCTTTGTCTTTAATTTTTGCCAATTTGATTAGTGTCTGTCTCGACGCATTTCTCCTTGGGTTTAACCTCCCTGGGGCTCTCTGCACTTCCTGGACTTAGGTGGCTATTTCCTTTCCCATGTTAGGGAAGTTTTTGACTATAATCTCTTCAAACATCTTCTCGAGTTCTTTCTCTCTTTCTTCTCCTTCTGGGACCCCTATAATGCAAATGTTGTTGCATTTAATGTTGTCCCAGAGGTCTCTTAGGCTGTCTTCATTTGTTTTCATTCTTTTTTCTTTATTCTGTTCCACAGTAGTGAATTCTACCATTTTGTCTTCCAGGTCACTTATCTTTTCTTCTGCCTCAGTTATTCTGCTATTGATTCAGTCTAGTGTATTTTTCATTTCAGTTACTGTATTGTTCATCTCTGTTTATTTGTTCTCAATTCTTCTAGATGTTTGTTCTTTAATTCTTCAGGTGTTTGTTAAACATTTCTCGCATCTTCTTAATCTTTGCCTCCATTGTTTTTCTGAGGTCCTGGATCATCTTCACTATCATTATTCTGAATTCTCTTTCAAGAAAGTTGCCTATCTCCACTTCATTTAGTTGTTTTTCAGGGGTTTTATTTTGTTCCTTCATCTGGTACTTAGCCCTCTGCCTTTGCATCTTGCCTACCTTTCTGTTAATGTGCTTTTTGTTCCACAGGCTGCAGGTTTGTAGTTCTTCTTCTTTCTGCTGTCTGCCCTCTTATGGATGAGGCTATCTACGAGGCTTTTGCGAGTTTCCTGATGGAAAGGACTGGTGGTGGGTGGAGCTGGCTGTTGCTCTGGTGGGCAGAGCTCAGGAAAACTTTAATCTGCTTTTCTGCTGATGGGTGGGGCTGGGTTCCCTCCCTGTTGGTTGTTTGGCTTGAGGTGACCCAACACTGGAGCCTACCCAGGCTCTTTGTTGGGGCTAATGGTGGACTCAGGGAGGGCCAAGGAGTGCTTCACAGAACTTCTGCTGCCATCTTCTGCTGTCCTTGTTCTCACAGTGAGACACAGCCATCCCTTACCTTTGCAGGGGACCCTCCAATGCTAGCAGGTATGTCTGATTCAGTCTCCTATGCAGTCACAGCTCCTTCCCCTTGGTTCCGATGCACACACTACTTTGTGTGTGCCCTCCAAGAGTGGAGTTTCTCTTTCCCCCTGTCCTGTTGAAGTCCTGCAATCAAAGCCTGCTAGCCTTCAGTATCTGATTATCTAGGAATTCCTCTTCCCATTGCTAGACCCCTAGGTTGGGAAGCCTGATGTGGGGCTCAGAACCTTCACTCCAGTGGGTGGACTTCTGTGGTATAAGCGTTCTCCAGTTTGTAAGTCACCCACCCAGAAGTTATGGGATTTGGTTTTATTGTGATTGCACCCCTCCTACAGTCTCATTGTGGCTTCTCCCTTGTCTTTTGATATGGGGTATCTCTTTTGGTGAGTTCCAGTGTCTTCCTGTCAATGATTGTTCAGCATTTAATTGTGGTTCTGGTGCTCTCTCAAGAGGGAGTGAGAGCAGGTCCTTCTACTCCGCCATCTTGAACCAATCTCCTGTACTATTTCTTCATCATTATTTTATTACTAGAAAAGAAGATTGTGATCTTCTTCAAACTGGCTCCTTACTAGACATCCGCCCTGAGATTTTAGGTGAATTTAGGTAAAGTGATAAAGGAATTATTTTCAATTATTACAAAGAGTAAAAATGGGGTTGTTGGTCAGGAGAATGTCTCCTAAAAGATATCATTACAGACTTGATTATAAAATGAACATAATTGGTCCACAGAGTAGCCAGAGACCAGATACTAATGGGCAGGTTAAACCAAGGGCAGAGGATGTGGAGAGTATATTCCATTGACTGTTTTACAAGGAAAATAATACCAGTCATCTGCTTTTATCCTGCATATGTGTGGTGTGGTAATGAAGAAAGCAGCAATCCTATACTACTTTTTCAAACTGTAGTCTTGATATTATACTCAGTTACTCTGGATTCTGGGTGGAAAATTATTTAAAATTTTATATGTCATGGTTTCTGGTCACATGTATCTAGAAATGTAATAAAGTGGATTTAGAATCCTGTTTTATCATTAGCTGTGACACTTAGTAGCTATGTAAATTTGACCAAGTTCTTTATCTTTGCCATAAAACATAAAATATCCTAAGGGCAAGTGATTAATCTTTTAATGCTTAACTGAAACGTAAATGCTTATAAATGTCTAATGAAATAACTCATAATATTTTCTCCATTCTCACTGATGTTTCTGGACTAATATATCAAAATTAGTTGATACTGAAGGGAGGTCATGAAAGTTTTAACTGGTGATAATATTTTCTTTCTCTCTCTCTCTTTGTTTTAATATAATGGGATGAAGATATTCAGATGTTTAAGAACTAGTTTTGTGAAAAATATGAAATATCTAAATGTGTGAAAAAATAGAACATTCATAGAAATTTATTGAGACACATTTAAGAATATTATAGCATAACTTCAGTTTCTACTACAATGCTTTAATATATATTTTGAATTTTGAAAAATCCCTAACGGCAGTATAAATATATGTACATATATTACAATAAATGGTCTCAAGTTTATGACAACATTTTAAATAGTATTTCCAGAAGAACTTTTTGCAGGATATTGATTAAAATGCTAAACTCATGTTTTTCTTCAATACTGTAAAATATAAAGCAAATAAATATATTAATATGTAAGAATTCCAATTTATTAAATTATAATTTAGAGTAATATTGGGAAAATTCCAAGCAGACTTTTTAAATTGTGGCATGTAATAAAAATCTCATTACAGATATTTTTAAAATTAAACTCTAGATATTAATGCCTATATTTTTACTATTTCTGAAAGGATAGGTTGTTTTACTAAGAATTGTGGTAGTGTGATATGTCACTATGCTATACAGTGGGTAAAATTTCTATGAATTATTTCTTCATGTATGCCTAGTAGTGTGTGTGTGTGCATGTGTGTGTGTGCATATGTGTTTGTGGTGTAAAAGAGAGAAAGATAATATTAGTTAAAAAGAATAATAGCAAAACAGTTCAACATTTTTTTTTAGGCCTATGTTATTGGTGTATGTAATGAAATACCTTAACAAACTCTTTTCAACTGTTTCATTTAAAGGCTAACTACTAACTTTCACAATGTAGGAGTCCCAGAAGGAGAAGTGATAGAGAAAGGGGAAGAGAATATATCAGAAGACAAAATAGCTGAAAGCTTTCCCAACTTGGGAAAGAAAACAGAGATTCAGATCCAGGAAGCACAGAGAGTCCAACAAAATCATATCAACTCCACGAGGTATATAACAAGACATGTTTTTAAATTAAAATGACAAAAAAATAAAGATAAAGAGGGAATTTTAATAGCAGCAAAGGAAAATAAACTAATTATGTAAAAGGGAACTCCCATGATAATACAAGCTGACTTTTCAGCAAAAATTGTACAGGCCAGAGGGAGTAGCACAATATATTTAAAGTAATGAAAGAAAATACCTACAATAAAAAATACTCTACCTTGTCAGCCTAAAATTCAGATTTGAAGGGGAGATAAAGAGCTTTATAGACAAGTAAAAGTTTAAAAATTCAACAGCACAAAACTGGCTTTAAAAATGTTAAAGAGACTTTTCTAAGTGGAAAAAAAAAAGAGCATAACTAGAAATATGAAAATTAGGAAACAAAAAAATCTCACTGGTGAAGGCAAATATACAGTAAACATAGTAGATCAACCACTTATAAAGGTAATAGAAAGTTAAAAAAACAAAAGTAATAAAATTATCTATATTTACAGTAAGTAGTAAAGCGATACACAAAACAAAATGAGGTCAAATGTTATATCAAAAACATTAAAAATGGGGAGTATAAAAATGCAGATTTGATAAAATCCATTTGAATGTGAAAGATTATCAATTTAAGAACATCAAAATTATATCAAGCATCTTTTCCACCCCAAGGTAATGAGGCTTGAAATCAAGTACAAGAAAAAAACTGCAAAAACACAAACACAGGGAGGATAAACAACATGCAAGAAACAACCACTGATCACTGAATAAATCAAAGAAGAAATTTAAAAATATCTGGAGACAAAAGAAAATGAAAACACAGCAATCCAAAATCTATGGAATGCAGCAGAAACAGTTCTAAGAGAGAAGTTTAGAGAGATACACACCTACCTTAGGACACAAAGATATCTCAAATAAACAACTTAACTGTATATCTAAAGAAATTAGAAAAAGAAGAAATAAAATCCAAAGGTAGTAGAAGGAAATAAATCATAAAGATTTGAGAAGAAATAAAATACAGACTCAAAAAAACAAAAGATTGGGCTTCCCTGGTGGTGCAGTGGTTGAGAGTCCGCCTGCTGATGCAGGGGACATGGGGTCATGCCCCAGTCTGGGAAGATCTCACGTGCCATGGAGCGGCTAGGCCCATGAGCCATGGCTGCTGAGCCTACACATCTGGAGCCTGTGCTCCACAACGGGAGAGGCCACAACAGTGAGAGGCCTGTGTACCCCAAAACATAAAAATAAATAAAAAATACAAAAGATCAATGAAACTAAGAACTTCTTCATTAAAGGATAAACAAAAATAGTAAATCTTTAACCAAACCCATCAAGATAAAAGAGAGAGGGCCTCTCACCAGAAAATAAAATCAGAAATGAAATAGGAGGTGTTACAATTGAAACTATAGAAATAAAAAGATCATAAGAGATTACTATGAACAACTCTACACCAATATAGTGGACAAACTAGAAGAAATGGACAAATTCCTAGAAATATAGTGTCCAAGGACTGAATCAGAAAGAAATAGAGCATATAAAGAGACCAATTACAGTAATGAAATTGAATCAGTAATTTAAAAAACAAAACAAAACAAACAAAAAATCTCCCAACATACCAAATTCCAGGACCAGAAAACTTCACAGGTGAATTCTACGAAACATTTAAAAAGGAATTAACACCTAGCCTTCTCAAACTATTACAAAAAATCACAGAGGAAGGAAGGCTCCCAAACTCATTCTACAAAGGTAGCATTACACTGATATAAAAACCAGACAATTATACCACAAAAAAAGAAAATTACGTGTCAATATCTCTGATGAACATAAATGCAAAAATACTCAACAAAATATTAGTAATCCAAATCAACAATACATTGAAAGGATCATACACCATTAACAAGTGGAATTTACCCCAGGTATGCAAGGATGGTTCAATATCTGCAAATCAGTTAATATGATATATGCCACATTAACAAACTGAATAACAAATTCATATGATACTTTTAATAGATAAATAAGAAGCTTTTGAAAATTTAAGACCCATTTGTGATTAAAAATCTCAACAAAGTAGGAATAGAGGGAATATAACTCAATATAACAAAGGCCATAGATGACAAGCCCATAGCTAAAATCATAGTCAACTGTGAAAAGCTGAAATAAATTTCCTCTAAGATCAGGAACAAGACAGATGCCCACTATTACCACTTTAATTCAACATAGTATTGTAAGTCCTATCCAGAACAATCAGGCAAGAAAAATTAAACAAAACAAAGCAAACATAAAAACAAGAATCCAAATTGGAAAGGAAGAAGAAAAGCTGTCACTGTTTGTAGATGACATAATATTATGTATAGAAAATACTCAAGACATTATGTAAAAAAAAAAAAAATAGAACTCATGAATGAATTCAGTAAAGTTGCAACATAACAAAATTAATATATAGAAATGTGTTGCGTTTCTATACATTAACAATGAACTATAAGAAAGATGAATCAAGAATGCAATCTCATTTACAATTGTCTCAAAAAGAATAAAATACCTAGGAATAAATCTAGGTGGGTAAAATACCTGTACATGGAAAGCTTTAAGGCAATGATGAAAGAAACTGAAGACAGAACTACCAAATGGAAAGATATATAGTGATCATGGATTAGAAGAATTGATATTGTTAAGATGGTCATAGTACCCAAGGCAATCTACAGATTTAACATAATCTTTATAAAAACACCAATGCAATTTTTCACAGAACTAGAACAAATAATTCTAAAATTTGTATGAAAAGACAATAGACCTCAAATAGTAAAATAATATTGAGAAAGAACAAAAATGGATGTATCATGCTCCCTGACTTCAAACTACACAACAAAGGTACAATAATCAAAACACTATGATCCTGTCCTAAAAACAGGCACATAGATCAATGGAACAGACTACAGAGCCCAGAAAAGAACAATATTTATATGGTCAATTAATCTATGACAAAGGAGGCAAGAATATACAATGGAGAAAAGACAACCTCTTCAATCAATGGCTTTGGGAAAACTGGTCAGCTACATTCAAAAGAATTAAAGTGGACTACTTTCTCATACCACATACAAAAATAAACTCAAAATGCATTAAAATGGTCTCACATTTAAACTCACTTAAATGTGAGACTTGAAACCATAAAATTTATGGAAAAAAACACAGGTAGTACTCCCTTTGAAATTAGCCTTAGCAATATATATATATATATTTTGGATTATCTCTCCTCAAGCAAGGGAAACAAAATAAACAAGGGAACTACATCAAACTAAAAAGCTTTTGCACAACAAAGGAAACTCTCAACAAAACGTCTACCTATTGAATGGGAGAAGATATTTGTAAACAATATATATAATAAAGCCTTAATATCCAAAATTTACAAAGAAATCATATAACTCAACATTGGAATACAAACAACCAGACTGAAAAATGGTCAAAGACCTGAACAGACATTTATCCATAGAAGACATACAGATGACCAACAGGTAAATGAAAAGACACTAAACATAGCTAATCATCAGGGAAATGCAAATCAAAACCACAATGAGACATCACCTCACACACATCAGAATGGCTGTTATTAAAAGACAACAAATAACAAGTATAGGTGAAGATGTGGAGAAAAGGGAACGTTTGTGCACTATCGGTGGGAAATATAGGTTGGTCCAGCTACTATGGAAAACAGTATGGAGGTTCTTCAAAAAATTAAAAATAGAATGACCATATGATCCAGCAATTCTACTGCTGGGTATTTATTCAAAGAAAACAAAAACAGTAACCAGAAAAGATATATGCATCCCTATGTTTGTTACAGCATTATTTACAAGAGCCAATTAATAAAGCAACCTAAGTGCCCATCAATAAATAAACTGGTAGCAAAGAAGTGGTATATATATATATATATATATTATATATATATATATATATATAATATATTAATATTATATAATTATATATAATTAATATTACTCAGCCATAAGAATGAATGAACTCTTATTTGTGACAACATGGTTGTACCTACAGTGTATTATCTTAAGATAAGTCATACAGAGAAAGACAAATACTTTATAATTTCACTTATATGTGGAATCTAAGAAACAAAACAAATGCACAAAAATATCAAAACAGAATGGAGTCATAAACACAGAGAAGAAATAGGTGGTTGCCTGAGGGGAGGGATGGGGAGGATGAGAGAAATAGGTGAGTGAGATTAAGAGGTACCAAGTTCAATTACAAAATAAATGAGTCATGGGTATAAAATGTACAGTGTGGGGAATATAGACAATAATATTGCAATAACTTTGTATGGCAACAGATGATAACTAGAATTATCATGGTGACAATTTTCAAACGTATAGAAATATACAATTACTATGTTGTGCACCAGGAACTAACATAGTGTTTTAGGTCAATTATACTTCAAAAAGAAGTAAACAAACAAACAAACTCATATAAAAAAGAGATCAGATTTGTGGTTACCAGAGGCAGTGTTGGGTAAAAATAGCCAAAAATTTCATACTTGCTGTATAAGATAAAACAATACTATGGTTGTAGAGTATGACATGATAAATATAATAAACACCACTGCATGTTAAATACGAGCATTGTTAAGAAAGTAAATCCTAAGATGTCTCACCACAAGAAAAAAATTTTGATTTCTTTAATTTTATATCTATACGAGATGATGGATGTTTATTACAGTTATTGTAGTGATGATTTCATGGTGTATATATGTCAAGTCATTATGCTGTAAGCCTTAAACTTATACAGTGCTGTATGTCAATTATATCTCAATAAAAGTGGAAGGTAAAAATAAATAAATAGCTAATAAACATTAACAAGCCAATATGTCAGCTGAACTGCAATGTTTCTCCATCAAAGATCATCATTTTGTGCTAAAAACAATCAGCATTGGCAACAGTAACAGACAAATATAAACTCAAGTAATGAAAAGTCAAAATTTTCACAATCATATTCCTTGGCCTAAATTGTATATTCTATTTTAATGTGTCAGATTAAAATGACAGAAAGTGAGAATGAAAATAGAGAGGAAATAAATAAAAATCTATTAGTATCAAAATGTGAAGACTTTTTAAATTATCTATACCTAAAATCATTTTTGTCTTTGGAAATATCCCTAAAGGTGTGACAGAGATAGACATTTTACAGACTGACTTCAATAGGGAAACTTCAGGATGTACTAGAAGAATCCACATTATAGAGGGAAAGCTAAGTTCCCAGATTTGACCTGTGACTGCGTCTGGGCATTACTGGAGAAAGCTGGTTTGAAAACTGTGTTTCAAATAACTCAGAGTTTCCATGGTGATGCTGTGGGAGAATTTTAAAATCATTTGGTGGTTTGAACATAAAGCAAACAGGGTGTGGCTCTGGACCACTATTCTGTTTAAAGAAAGCCTATCCTTTCTCTGTTTTGTATCCTGGGACTCTATACAATTCCATAACTGCTACAGAGCAACTAGAAAAGAAATAAAACCATGGTTGTGGAAATTGTGGCACAAAATATTTCAAGAAGACATACAGAAGGCACAAGAACCTTTCAACATGGTAGCTTCAATGGAACGACTTTGAAAACTAAGCACAAAAGTGGATCATATGTCTAAAAGAATCCATAAATATGTGTCTATGGTTGCTGTAATTTCAGTAAGATATAATGAAACTGGAGAAGCACACAACTGAAGGGATGCAGGAGTGTGGAGGTGGCCACATAAAAATGTTTCCTGGATTTGGCATGTCTGTCACCAGACACACGTGGCTAGGGTCATTTACTCATCCTTAAATCAGACCACCTGCATTAAACCTTGACTCTATATTCTGTTATATACAAATCAGTAAAACTCAATTGTTTTACACTCTTATCTATTAAAACAGGTATAATAACAGTGCAGACATTTCTGCTATGGAAAATTGCACACTGAAGAGAACTGTTTCTGGGTGTATTTAGGGGTGGAACTTGAAAACTTTGTAACCAGAGCAGTAACATAATAAAGCTGGCCACTCAGGTCAGCCAGAGGCTGCCTCTGGGGATATTAGAAAGCTCAAAAAAGCTAGAATGTAACTGCTGCTTGAAGATGCTGAGACCATTCGGATGGAAGTGGGGTTCTGAGGTCAGGAGGAGATGCAGTTGCCCTGAGCCCACAACTAAACAAAGCTGGGTACCTCTGTCTGGAAAGGAAGCCCTGCAAGCAGATACTTATTTTTATTTTTTATCAGCTTTATTATGGTATATTTGGGCAACTAATTAAGTTCACATATCTAAAGTGTAAAATTTGATAAATTTTGATGTATGTATAAACCTGTGAAATATCATCACGTCCAAGATAATGAACATACTCATCACCCACAAAAATTTTCATGTGCTCTTTTGTAATCCGTCTTTCCCTTATATCTTCTTACACAGGCACCTACTCCTACACTGTCTGTCATGATAGATTAGTGTGCATTTTATAATTTTATATAAAAGTAATCAGAAAATATGCACTATTTTTTCTCTGGCTTAGCTCATTTGGCATAGTTATTTATATATATTCATGTTATTCTGTCTCAGTAGTCTCTTCCTTTCATTGCTTTATAGAATTCCATTGTATTAATGTACTATAGTTTATCAATTTACCTGGTGATGAACATTTGGGTTGTTTCAATATTTTGGCTATACAAAAGTCCTGTATTGATATATGCTTTATTTAATCTCAGATAAATACTTAAGGGTGAAATGGACCATTTAGTAGGTGTATACTTAAGTTTTTGAGACACTGTCACATTGTTTTCCAAAATGGTTGTACTGAAAAATTTTACACTCCCATGAGCAGTGTATGAGTGTTTCAGTTCATCCATATCCTACAAAATACTTGGAATGTTTATTCTATTTAATGTTTGCGATTTAATAGGTGAGGAATTACAAAGATCCTATTGCAGTTGAAGACTTCAACAACTTTCTGTCAGTAACGTCTCAATCAAGCAGACAGAAAATCAGTAAGGATACAGATGACCTGAACTACATTAAATTAAATGACACTTTCCCATGGATCAAAGAGGAAGTCTCTCAAGAGAACTTGAAAAAATAGTTGGACTAAATGAAAATACAATTTATCAAAATTTGTGAGATACAGTGAAAGCAGTGCTTGGAAGGAAATTTATAACATTTAAATCCCTATGATAGAAGGAAAAAAGGCAATTATTTGAACAGATATTTCACCAAAAAATGTGCATGGATGACAAGTAAGCACACAAAATTGTGTTGTTTAACTTCTAAATACTAGGGAATTACCTGGCTATATTTCTGTTATCAGGCCTTATTATTAATTATTATTATTATTAAATTCCCTTGTAACCTGAGACTACACTTTGTAAGATTTGTATTCTGTTAAATTTGGTAAGATGTATTTAATGGCCCAGAATATGATTTGTCTTGGTGAATGCCCATGTGCATTTAAGAAAAATGTGTATTCCTCTTTTCTTGGATTTTTTTTTTTTTGCCGTACCCTGGCCTTTCACTGTTGTGGCCTCTCCCGTTGTGGAGCACAGGCTCCAGACGCGCAGGCTCAGCAGCCATGGCTCACGAGCCCAGCCGCTCCGCGGCATGTGGGATCTTCCAGGACCAGGACACGAACACGTGTCCCCTGCATCGGCAGGCAAACTCTCAACCACTGCGCCACCAGGGAAGCCCTTTTCTTGGATATTGAATACTGTAAATGTCAATTAATCAAGTTCAATGATAATACAGTTCAACACATCTATGCCCTTACTAATTTTCTTCCTTCTTGAATTATCAGTCACTGACAGAAGATCATTGAAGTATCCAACTTCAATAGTGAATTTATTTTTTCTTCCAGTTTTATCAATTTTACCCACATATATTTTCATACTCTGTTGTTAGGAGCACACATGTTTAGGAGTGTTATGTCTCATTGCAGAACTAACTGTATAATTGATCATCATGTAGTGTCACATTTTAACCCCAGTAATATTCCTTTTTCCGAAGTCACTAATGAATGTCTGAATGAATACCACTACTCCAGTTTTCTTTTGATTAGTGTCAATATGGTATACCTTTCTCCATCCCTTTACATTTTATTTTTTATTTTTTAATTGGGGTATAGTTACTTTATAGTGTTGTTTTAGTTTCTGCTGTACAATGAAGTGAATCAGCTATATGTATACATATATCCCCTCCCTCTTGGACCTCCCTCCCACCACCACCCCCATCCTACCCATCTAGGTCACCACAAAGTACTGAGCTGAGCTCCATGTGCTATACAGCAGTTTCCCACTAGCTATATGTTTTTTACATGGTAGTATATATATGTCAATCCTAATCTCCCAGTTCCTCCCACCTCCCCTCTTCCCCCTCCCGCCATGTCCACATGTCCATTCTCTACATCTTTTTAACCTAAGTCTTTATACTTAATATATAGTTCTTATAGACAGCATAAGTTAGGTCTTGATTTTTTAAACCAATCTGAAAATATCCATTTTAAAGTGTTATAGTTAGACCATTCCCATTGAAAGTGACTGTTGATATAGTTAGACTAAAAACCTGCCAGTATTGTAACTGTTTATTATTTATTTAATTTGCCATTTCTTTTTCTATTTATTTCTTTCTTTCTTTTCTTTCTTTCTTTTATCCTTTTTTTCTTTAAATTTTATTGAAATATAGTTGATTTACCATGTTGTGTTAGTTTCAGGTGTACAGTAAAGTGATTCAGTTATATATCTATCTATCTATATATAGATATAGATATAGATATAGATATATAACTTTTTACATTCTCTTCCATTATAGGTGATTACAGGATATTGAGTATAGTTTTCTGTGCTACAGAGTAGGTCCTTGTTTTTTATTTTATATATAGTAGTGTGTATAGTTTAATGCCAAACATCTAATTTATCCCTCCCCCCCTTTCTGCTTTGATAAACATTAGTTTGTTTTATATGTCTGTGAGTCTATTTCTGCTTTGTAAATAAGTTAAGTTGATTTTTTTTTATATTCCACATATAAGCAATATCATATGATATTTTTTCTCTGTCTTACTTCACTTAATACGATAATCTCTAGGTCCATCCATGTTGCTGGAAATGGCATTATTTCATTATTTTTCAAAGCTGAGTAATATTCTATTGTGTATATGTACCACATCTTTATCTATTCATCTGTCGATGGATGTTTAGGTAGCTTCCATATCTTGGCTATTGTATCAATAAATAGTGCTTCTATTTACACTGGGGTGTGTGTATCTTTTTCAAATTAGAGTTTTTGCATTTTCTGGATATATGTCCAGGACTGGGATTGCTGGATCATATGGTGACTCTATTTTTAAGCTTTTAAGGAACCTCTATACTGTTCTCCATAGTGGCTGTACCAATTTACACTCCCACCAAAATAGTGTTCTTCTTCTTTTATTTTTTCTTTGGTTTCAGTTGAACATTTTATATGATTGCTTGTTTGTGTCTGCTGGCATATAATTTATACTTCAATTTTTAAAAAGTAATAATTGCCATAGTACTTACAATATACATTTTGAAATACTCTAGGCCCCCTTTCAAATAACACTATCTCATTTCACGTACAGTAAACATGTTATAATATTTTCAATTCCCCCCACACATCCCTGCAGGCATCATAAAGGGATTTTTCTCCATTCTTCACAAGGAGATATTTTATTCTCCTGGAAGTAAAACTCATAAAACTGTGGGCTCCTCACTTGAGATAGCCCACTCTCCTCCCTGGAGCTTTTAAATCTCAACCTTATCCACACCGAGCTTCCAGGATTTCATCATATCCAGTTAAGTATTGTGGCTTCTAGTATTGGCTCTAGTTATAGGACTCTCCTCTTGGGTTTCTGCTCCCAGAAAGCTGAGATCCTTAGTATCTCTCTTTCTCTTCAGTTTTTGGAGCAGAAGTTCGCTATCTGACTTCAATTATCTAATGGGTTTAAGAAAAGTTGTTGGTTATCAGGGTTTTTTGTTTTTGTCATCATCGTGAGGACAGGAGTCATGGCTTCCATACACTTTACATATTGGACCAGAAACTGGAAGTTATAATTACCTATTTTGGCTACTATCATGTTTTAATTATATAATTTTCATTTTATTAATTGTTTGTTTCTACTCATCCTATTGTGTTCTGAATTCATGAATATGTTCCTCATCATATTTTTAATACCCAGATCTGAGCATTTCATTTACTCTATCCCTTGTTCTACTCCTGTGTCAGTTTTCTCTTGGTGTTCACCTAAATCTTGTCTTCTCATATGCTTTCTGTAAATTGAGTTCCAGATGCAGAGTGTAGAAATTTTAGACATATACTGAGGTCTGGGATACTTTATGGGTGTTTATGTATGCTTCTAGGCAGTTAGGGCAGGGTCAGCCCTCGGTCTATGAAGATTATAATGTTCTGAAGCTGCATCTCAGAGCTTGTCAGCACTTGTCACTTACTGGTCACTCTTACTTGAAGGACACTGTTCGTCCCTTAATATATGTCATGGCCCCTCCTGCTTGGTAGGTCCTGAATTCAATTTTTTCTTTTCCTCTCACAAGGCCCCCGAGATTTAGAAACTCTTCTTGGCTTGTTAGCCTCTCAGCTGCTACTTTCCCCTCAAGGAAAGAAGCAAGGTCAAATTCTAGCCTCTCCTGTCTTATCTCCCCTCCTCTCCTAGATCATACTTCTGAAAATTCACATTACCTTAAGAAGTCCTCATTGCCTTCAGACAGAAGGTTTTCCTTTTCATTTTGTTTCATTTTTGATGTAGAAAAACACAGCTTTTCTTTCTCAAAGAGAAGATTGTTTTGAAATATCTGATCTGTCTCTGCCAATAGCTGAATTCCACTTAATAAATATTAGGTAAGCCAATAAATAATAAAAATAAAGTAATAAAATAACCAACCAATGAATGGTTATTTAACTTAACTATTTTAATGTAATTTAAACCAAGTTAGGTAATATTTCCTTTATTTTTCTATCAAATAAGCACACATCCTAGAAGCTTTTTCAAATATGTAATATATGTGTTTGTTGACTAAGGTTTATTTTAACAAGGAGTCCAAAAGAAAGTGGACTATTCTTATTCTTGTGTCAATAAATTGACTTGAAATTTTGGAAATATAAAAGCAACACTTATAATACAAACTTTGGATTCTCTTACAAGATTTTAAAACTCTTACAAGTAGTACCACTACACCAGAGGTCTTTAAAGAAGTGATGGTATTCTCAATTAAATAAACCAGGACTTTTGATGCATATCTACTGAAGCATGTCATGTCTCCTAAGCTATATGCAGATAGCTATGGTGCCTACTGCCAGGTAGATGGAGTAGCCTAATGCTAGCCAGCTAATTAGCCTGTCCTGAAATATATGTAGTTGATATTTATAAAACAATGTCTATGATTCAGGCAACAATTGCCTCATACTATAAATATTGACTAATTAGGAATTACCTGTGTTTTTCATAGTAGCACTAAGAGAACTAACTGAGGTAAAACATATGGACTTATTCCTCATTTAAAACAAGAGCAGCTGCTCTAATCTGGGACTATAAAATTGAGTTATAAACTTTTTTTTGCACTTTTTTCCTTGAATCAGAAGTCATCACATTTGCTAGAGTTAGCAATACTGTTTTTCTTCTGAAAATTCTTTAGGGGAGTATTTGTGTGCTCATTCTTAACATGCTTTATATCTTCTTGTGTAATTGAGACTGAAGTCTAAGACAGCAACAACAAAATATTACCACACAGAATAAGTACCTACTGTATGGCACAGGGAACTCTACTCAATACTCTGTAATGACCTATGTGGGGAAACAAGCTAAAAAAAGAGTTGATATATGTTTATGTACAACTGATTCACTTTGCTGTACAGCAGAAACTAACACAACATTGTAAATCAACTATACTCCAGTAAAGTTTAAAAAAAAAAAGAACTCCTCCTTTACATGTCTCTGGGACTCAACTATACAAAACTAGAAATTAAGCAACACTCTATAAATCCAAAACTTCCACTATGTTTAAACTTTGTGGTGGTTGTTTTAGATAATTTGTTCACCTCACTTTCAGCCACCTCTTGGTAGGTCTTCTATCTTCTTTACTGATTAAATCATTTTGGTAAAAAAAAAATACTTTTACCTACTGTTTAAACTGCACAGTAGCCAATTTTATCATTTTTCTGTTGTCAGAACTACAGGAATGCCTCCCCAGATGTGGGTAATTATATTTCTAAAAAGTAGTATGGTAAAGAAAAAAATAATCTGTGTTTGGTAGGAACAAGGTATTGGAGGTTTGGTGGAAACAATTAAAGGCATTATGTATATAAATGCACCCATACGTATAGAGTAAACTAGAATTTTAGAAGTTTAATTTTGCTTCCAAAATAAACAAGATTCATTGATCTTAAAAACCTAGTCCTGCAGGTAGCCATCTTCCTTAATCACCTTCTCACATTGTTCTGGAAAACTTGCTATGGCTTTGCTCCCTTCCAAGGCTCCAGAAATTTTGGTACTATGCAACGATATCATTAAAACTTTTGACTGATTCCTACTGAATTTAAATCTAACGCTCTTTTCACTGAGATGCCTCTTCCAAACCTATCCCACTAACCTCATTCATTCATCCAATCACTTATTGTGCAAATTTAGCAAATTGCTGATATTTCTACCAGACACAGAATTAATATGCTACAAAGGGCATGCTTCTTAATCTGATCTTCTAGCCATTCCTATAATACCAACATTATGGTCCACACTAAATTAAGCATATGTGAAAATATTTGAGGAATTAAAAATCTGTAAATACAAGTACAATGCTATTTCATCTTGAAGTGCTACTGATACAACAAAATCTTGGATTTCACCCTTAAATCTTGTCAAATATATTGATGGGTCTGGTGTGATCTACTAGATGAGGCTAGTGTGATTTTGTGTTTGTTTATTTTATTGGAAGATAATATGGAGATGATTTCATTAAGTTGTAAGAGGATAGCTCGATGTTGAGAGTAAATAGCATGGGCTGTTTCAAATGCTGCATAGCTGGCCTCTCTTTATGGACTCTTGTATGTACAAAAAGCAGACAAACACCAAGAGAAGAATGTCCATGGGCAATTATTGCTGGCTGACTTTTGAGAGCTGGGAAGGAAGACATTCTTTATGTTTTTGTACAGCTGGGCACCATTCATGGGAGGACCACAGAGAAGATAAAAACACATTGAAACTTCAGCACTTAACCCTTTCAGGGCAGTAGTCAATGAAAACCTTGGCAGAGTTATCAGCAAAATATGCCAATATCTCTGTGTGAGCTTTGCAACCTGCAAGCACCAAGTCCTGGATGAGGTGAAGTGGACTAAGAAAACCTGAGAGGTCAGTCTGTGTCTTAGCAGAAGTTTACCTTTGGTGACACCCGGCATTTTGCAGAGCACTGAAGTTTTTGTGGCGTGAAAGTTAAAATTAAGTAATTATATCAATAGTTATATTCTATTTATTTATTTTGGCTGAGTAAGCCTAGAGAAGGTGTGTTATTTATAGCACATTAGTTTATGTTTATTTGCATAGTCGTTTTACAAGTCTGCTGAAAACCGCTTTTATTTTTTTTTTAAAAATCAGTCTTCTGCTTAAATATTTTTTTCTGCTGATACATAGCTCAAAAACAAACTTGTAATTTTTAAAATAATTAGCTGTTACTCAGAAAGTTTCAGTGTGTGTATTTATTATCGTGCTAGTTGTTTCCTATCTTGACTCAGTGGTGTTCTAATTAAGACAATTGGGCTGGAACTTTAAGACATATGAAATTATACACTGTATAATTCCTAACATAGAAAAACTATACTTTCTTCAATAGGAGTGTTCATAGCTCCATTTCCACCTCCGTAGTTTAATTATCCACGTAGTTTTAACTCCTGGATATTTGTGAGGTTAAACCAAAATTGTCATTGACTTAACACAATAAAACTTCTCTCATGGGATCACGAGTTAATAATATTCCTGATCAGTAGGCAGCTTTTTCCCAGATGGGTTTCAAGATTTCCCCCAACCCCCAGAAGGCTTGCAGTCCCAAACTTGCAGGCAATGGGTGGGAAACCATGAAGGATCATCCCAGGAGCAAACTCACATAATATCACTCATGTTTCATTTTGACAATTACTCAGAGTGCCACATCAATGGAAGGTGGACTAGGAAATTTGGGCCCTGGCTGGACAACCAGTTCCTGCAACAACTCTACCATGAAAAGGGTAACACAGGTGTGGGTGCTTCTGTCATACAAGGATCCCATTAGCTTACCTTTCCCAAAGTCTCCGAGAGCCAATGGAGCAGATTTCCATAACACTGCCTCAGTCCCATGCCCATTGCTGTTTGTGGGAGATACAGCAGAAACTGGGTAGGGGTGGCCTGGGAAAGCAGGAGAGAAATGATGAAATCTACCTGGGTCTTGGGGACAAGATGTCACTAGGCCTCATCAAATTTCTACAATCCAGCAACATTGAATCTATTAATATAAATCTTCAATCCTAAAATTAATTTTTCCATTCAAATTTTGCATAAACCAAGGCATTCTTTGCCCAGAATTGCTCTGTTGCTATATTTGAAGCCCAATAAGAAGTATGTTGGCCTCAAAATATGGTTCTTTTAATTCTGCACTGACACTGGCTTTTTCCAGTAAGTGCTGAGAGTCATTCTCTGCTGTTTGTTGCTTGTCAAAACCATGACCTTCCTCAGCTGTTTCATTACCAACTATTAACTTGGTAATAATCAGTATGAAATGACCATATGAAAATCATTGTTGCCACCTACTTTCTTTTTTCAACATTTCATGTACCACTACTATTTCAACCCCAATTTAAAACAGAATGAGAAAATGTAAATTAAAAAAAAAAAACAGAAATCAGAATCAGGGTGGCTAACTCAGTGTCATATAATAAAACCCAACAATAATGACAGAGTGCTAAAAGTTTGACACTCATAGTTCAGAAAAAGCCTTATGATCCTGACAAGTATCTACTCACCTTATAGATCCTTAAGGATAGAGAGAGGAGAATGGAATCACCCAGCCATTTACAGTCTCTGAGGAAACATCCTCCAGCTTGAAAAGCCATCAAGACCATAGACAAAATTGCCACATTTGAGATCTTAGAAAATCCATTCTTGATCTCAAAATAAATATTTTTCTAAATACAGTTGCACTCCAAAACTTCTACTAGCTGCTCTAACATTTTGAGTCTTCCCCAAATAATTATTATTGTTACAATAACAATTACTACAAAAATAATATTCATGGAGCATTCATTTTACATCAGGCATCAGCTAAATTCTTCACAAATGTATTACAAAAGTAGCATTAATATCTTCATTTAAATGCGAACTAGTGGTGTTTCTGACCAGTCCTTAGGTAAAAACGGTGACCCTTGTTTCCTGTAGGTGTAGCAATGCACACACTTCAGGCAACTCTGAGTTAGGATGGAAGTATTAGATCAATCCTGTTGGCTGGTAGGTCTTCCAAGGGAAAATCCTGAGCCCACTTATGAAGGTGCTTAGAAGAAAGGGAGTGATAAAAGCGAAGTTACATTATGCACACAATGAAAAAAGGACAAATGTAGGGAATAATAACTACTTATTCCAGGGGGCCAGAAAGTTCCTGGCCTGTTTACCAGTTGGGAGATAAAGACTCCTGAAGATTTTCCCTTCTTCCAAAACTTCTGTCCCCTGGTTATTGAATCCAACATTTATCTAGCTACTGCTGTAGAGGGGCATTGCGGATATATTTGAGGTTACTTGTCAGGTGCCCTTAAAATGGGGATTATCTCTGTGGGCCCGATGAAATCAGATGAACCCTTATAGGCAGGATAGGAAGGCAGAGAAATGCAACAGGGAGGGCATCAGAGAGATTCCCCATCAGAGAGAAGGATTTGATGTGCCCTTGCTAGCTCTGCAGTGTGGAGGGTGCAGGACCCTGGGGAGGCCTCCATGGATGGAGGGTGGCCATGAGCTAGTGGCCAGCAAGGAAATGGCTACCTCAATTCTTCAACTGCAAGGATCAAAACGCTGCAAACAATCCGTAAGAACCCGGAAGCAGGCTCTTCCCAGAGGCTCTCCATGATCGATGACCAACAACTTGATTTCAATGGCAAATTCAGTTGAAACCTGAAGTACAAAACCAGTCCAGGGAACTAGGACTTTTGATCTATAGGACTGTGAAATAATATTTGTTGTTTTGAGTTGTAAAATTTGTGGTAATTTGTTAGAGCAGCAATATAAAATGAAGAACCCAATCAATATTTAGCATCTTGTCTTCCGTTATGGAAAGTTAGAGAGAGGCTAAGTAAGGTTGACTTATTGTAGAAGGAAGAGAGCAGTTTTGTCTTCCTGTCACATGGTTATGGATTTGATTCATCTTTCTAATCACTGCCAGGTAATCCGTAGTTAGTCATTCTCTATTACAAAAGATGCTATATAGAGTGTTATTCAACAAGTACATATATGTGAGTATTTCTATAGTATAGATTCATAGGGAAAGAATTATAGAATCAAACAATGTGCATATTTTAAACTCAGACAAAGTCAAATTTCTCCAGAAAATTTCAACTAATATTCAGTCTCACTAGCCATGAATGAAATATCTTTCTTCCCTACATTGCCAATAATAGAAATTACCAATCTTAAATATGTTGTAAATAATTTATCGCTGATATGCTCTTATAATTTCTTTTTTTTTTTTTTTTTTTTGTGGTACATGGGCCTCCCACTGTTGTGGCCTCTCCCTTTGTGGAGCACAGGCTCCGGACGCGCAGGCTCAGCGGCCATGGCTCAGGGTCCTAGCCGTTCCGCGGCATGTAGGATCTTCCCGGACAGGGGCACGAACCCGTGTCCCCTGCAGCAGCAGGCAGACTCTCAACCACTGCACCACCAGGGAAGCCCTCTTATCATTTCATTTTGTGAGCAATTTTTCATAAACATTAAAAGATAATTGTATAAATTTGAACTTTATCTATGATCATTGCATTTTGTATCTTGCTCAGAAAATTTTCTATAGCTCTGTCCCTCTCTCTTTATTTTTTTATTCCCTTTTGGTCACACTTCCCAGGCACTTGCCTTTTATTTAGTTTTGTAAGTTAATATTATCAACAGAAGTTTTGTTTTCTATTTTGGTTATGTCTTTTTTTAACTTTGTTATTAATATACTTTATTTTTATTAGGTTCAATGTGTTTATTTCTAGCTTCTTGAGTTTAAACATATTTCACCTCTTTTACATCAATTTTACACAATTGCCTTTTATTTCCCTTTGCTTATAAAGTCATATTTATGCATTTGTGTAATATACATATATGTTTTTGTTAACTTGGGTGTTACATGAACATCTTTGTAGTCCATACATATTCTACTATGTTGGATTATGTCAATTATATATTATATAAATTTGGGTGGATGCACTGCAAATTTAATTATTGTTATGTGGATAGACAATTAGATGGCTTCTGAATGTTTGTTCTACAATAATTCTACACCGGATACCCTTGCAATATAATATTATCTACTTGTGAATAGATTTTTAGAGGTTGGATTGCTGAATCAATAGATACTTAAACATGAATGATGTGTGTGTGTGTGTGTGTGTGTGTGTGTATGTGTGTGTGTGTGTTTAAGTCTTTTCAAATTACCTTAAAAAGAACCAATGGATTCTCCATTACAGTATAAGACAGCCATGTACATCTCATTACATATTCTTTCATTTGTAAGACTGATAGGCTAACATTTAGTAATTCATTTCTGGATTAATTTTCAATTATTTTATTAAGATAAAGTTAAGTATTTTCATTGGTTTATTCAGGCTAATAGGCCTATAGCTTTATTCACTTGTTTCTATTTATTTTGGTGCTGGTTTGGCATTCAGCCTTTACCCACTTGAATTGGGCCTGTTCTTACAATGTACTTCTGGTAAAAAGTCTCTGCCCAAGCTTATAGGTGTACCTGCTGCTTTGGCAGTCCCTCCCATGGGACCCCCATCTCTATGAACTGAAACAGCCCAGAAGCACCCCACCAAAGCTTACGCTAGAGCTGAAGCCAGGACTTGTCTCATAGGTCAGTGTCCACACTTTCCTGTTGTCAAGTAGTTTCCATATTAGTTCTTAGTAGAAGCTTATTGTATGTAAATAGAGATAGCATTTAAGTGATTATATATGTTTAATTGCCTACATAAGACAATCCTTGTGTTTAGCTATTTTAAACTTGTTATGATGCCTTAATATTTTAATTTAGCATGCCCATCAATTATTTTCCTGAGTTTTAGCTTTCATTTCTTGATTAGGAAGAATTTTCCAACAGGGAATTAAAAGATTGTGAAAGTATTTTCTTGTATTTCTTGAATAGTTTTATACATCAGAATCTTCAAACTATTTCAAAATATTTGTTTCATAATATTAAGAAAGGTACTAAGTTTTAGTTTCCTGCATGATTTCTATCCTAAAACCAAGGTGATTTTGTCATATAAAAATTGTGCTTTTGATCCGTAATGTTGCTTAGCTCATTTTGCCCCATTCATATGTATTCATTCTAATATTTAAATTATAGCAGATATATAGTAGATTTATTATCTGGTAAGCCAAATTATCATTTACTATTTCCTTTGTTTTAGCTTTAAAATTTTTGAAGCTTATTTTGATAACTTTCATTTCTTAATAATTGTCAAACTTCTCAAGCTCTATGTTTATAAAAGTATTCTCTTGATATTTAAGTTTTCTTTTAAAGACTTTTAGACTTTCTCAAAATTTTGGACACATTTGTGTACTCTTTCATGATTTTATTCCCATCCCCAACCCACCCCCATTTTGAGCATTTTCAGAGGTTTTTCTATTACACTTACAGTTTTTGAGAACTAGTAAGATATTCAGATTTAATTTTCTACTGTGAAAATTTTATTTTATACCTTAGATAATTACAGTTTCAAATTTACAGGGTATACTCCTTTGGCATGTGTTTTTAATTAAAATATATCATCTCTGTCTTCCATTTTAATTTCTACTCTCTCAAAATTTTCTCTTTTTTATCCTTTAATTTTACAGTCAAAAGAGGCTTCTGTTGTCCTTCAAGTCATTGATTCTATTTGCAATATCGGCTTTTTTACTGATCATGAAAATGTGTTTATTTGCAAATGCTCTTTTCTTCCTCCTTTCTCTGAATCCTGAAGTATGTGATCCTGTCTCAGATTTATTTTTCTTCTCCTCAATACATTCTCTTCCTTTTCCAAAGAAGGCATATTTTTCCCTGTTGAAAAAACCATACATTTTTTTTTCCTCCTGGCTTGTGTCAAAATTAATTTCAGACGGTTGTGTTTCCCTTGGTTGTGAAGAGGATGTTCTCTTTACCTTACTCTGAAATGAATTTTCGCAATCCCAGAAGGTATTCTCTGTGATCATTCATTTCCAAGGGAGGGCAATGTACCTGCTCTTAGTGTTGTCCCAACAGAAAATGTCTGTGGCTGTTTTATATGTTTATTCTCCGAAATGTTCAGTTATGGTCACATGTCCCTCTCTGCTTGCGCTGGGTTGGGGTATGAGGATCAGGCCAGCACATCTCCTGAGGCCCACAGCAACAGTCATAGGCACGGTCTGTATTAGGCATGCTAATACAAATGAGACACCAGGACCTTTAAGAAAGCAAAGTCCTGGAAAACTCACTTTCTGTCTGAAAGTATTTGTTTTTTTTTTAAACAAAAAAACCATGAACACTTCCAGAGACTGAATACATTTCCAAGGTCATCTCTGAATATAGTTCCAAGGTTTTGTCATCTCCCCTTAAACTACTGCAAGACAAAAAAAAGAGCTGTTAGCTGCCAATATAGGTGAAGTGTTAGTGCAGAACGCACAACCCACTCTATACGTTTTGAGGGGAAGGGGTTTAACACACAGAATTAAGTGCCTACATGATATCTGGGAAGATCACATAGAGGAGAGGAAGTGTGCAGCCCCCCCTGAAGCTGTTGTGGTCCTAGGCACGTGGAATTGGCACCGACTAGAGCTGGAGCCTGTGTGTGTCCTGACACTCACAAGGCTGGTGACTGCACCTTACAACACTGAGACCCGCCCACCGCTGCTGCAAGACCATCACATCTCTGTGGCCATGCTTGTAGGCAGAAGTTTATTTTATGATGTTGTGAAAATTAAAGTTATTTAAAAGAGATGATGTAAATAAAACAATACCTATCCATAACCACTGTTCTCTAAAATTTGGCCAAAAATACTTGTATTTAGTTTTCACTGAATAACAGTTGGATAGATGGGCAGCCCTTTGGTGGGAGAAGGCAAATCAGCCGGAGTGTGTGCATCCTCTGGGGACCCGCGGTGGGTGGAAAACAAACAAGTGGAAAGTAGCACCATAAGTCATCACTGTCCTCCTGCTATTTTTTTCTGACACAACCTTGTGCATTATTTAAGAGCAAAGATAATGCATTTTTGGACAATTGCACATGGGATGAACTGAGTGGATGTTACTTTTTATGGCCCGAGGATACCTCAACCCTGTAATTTTTTATGCTCAAATTGTCACAAAATTTGCCAGTGGGAGTTCCTTCAACTTGGATCCTCTGTCCTTTACTCTAAATAGTAGTGTGTACACACACACACACACACACACACACATATATCTTTGAAGGACATAAGAAGAAATCAAGAACTAAAAATAATATATCATGACACTGGAAATGCCTTGTAAAATAAACATAAATGTTGAAATTTCCTAAGTTTCAAATCACAGTAAGACTAGAGCAAAAAGAAGAAGATACATTTTTGAAATTGCATTTTAACAGGGGTAAAAGGATAAAATGAGAAGAGATAGCAAAAATACTAAGATTAAAAGAAATAATTCCATTTACTTTTCTTAAATTAATAGAAAAATCAGTAATCATTGGGTTCCAAAAATTGTGTGAAGGTCTTCAGAAGCTCAACAAAAGTGGGTCCCTTTTTATTATCAGCCAAAATATGTGACGGGTCTTGTGAAATTTAAAAGGGGAAGAGTGACTACCTTGATATTCCACCTCCTGAGATCATTTGCTTTAGCCTTAAGAGCGTATATACTATTGGTGAGGATCCAAAGAGGATTCACTGAAGAATGGTAATAATGGATAGATTTTTGTAAATGACTTCCTGGTTACATGTGTTCTGGAAATTTTGGTTTAAATACATTTAACTTGGTTCCATGTACAGAACATTTCTGTACTGTAATGTGATGTTAACTGAGAATCTCCAGAAGAGGATATGGCATGCAGCCTTATCTACTAGGAATCAGGTTTTCTGGGGGGTCTCTTTAGTCTGGTGGTCCTCAAATGTTTTCCAAAACCCTGCATTACCATTATGGATTTCTTTTTCTTCAAAATAGAGGGTTTTATCATATTTAGTGATGCAGACAATCGAATGTACCACTATTTAAGACAGTATTATCACACACAAAAAGCACAAATTGTCTTTGGAGAAACAGGTCATATTTAACAGAAGAAAATCTAACCTCACAGTTTGTCATTGAAGTTGAAAGAAGAAAAATCCATTCTTGGAATGAGTGACTGGGAAATTCATGAAACAGATGGGAATCGATTTGATGCTTAAAAATGGACAGAAGTTATATAAAAGTGAATATAAGGGAATTATATTGGTATAGAGTTGGTATAGAACATAGAAAATTGCATTTTAAAAAATGAATCAGCTTCCATATGACTTAACGTTTTATTGAACACTATTAGCTGAGAAGTGGTTCTGAAACATGCCCAGAGCATGGATTTCAGATCAGACCAACACGGCTTCACTCTTCCCTCCTCCACTCACGAACTTTGTAAATGTCCCTTACCTGCATTCCCACCTAATCTGCAAATGAGAATAATAACAGCACCCAGTCCACTGAGTTATTGGGAGGCGATTTCATGTCTTTAAAGCACTTACCTAACACCTGCTTCCCTGAAAGTAAGTGCTCAGTAAATTTAAGTTATTATTATTACTCTAACTATATTGTCATTGCATCTATTTTTAGCTAATGGGAGTCACAGGGATTTCTTGAGTTCATATTAACTGATATTATTCAATAGTAACTTCAGAAACCACACAGGAGCTTTTTTCCCTTCAAGCATTTTGTTATATGGTTTCCTTGACACATATATTATATATATGTATAAAATATATATATTTATAATATGAATATATATATAGTATGTATAACGGACTGTAATGGATCTGAATTGGGGTTGTTGGCCTTTTCTATCTGCAGAGAACCTTGCATTTATCAAGCAGCCCCATCCTGCTTCCAGCCACATCCTTCCCTGCCAGCATGTCTTTCCAGGAATGAGGAGAGGAGTCCTAATTATGCAGCGTACCCCAGCACAGCCTTCTCACCCTGCGTGTCTTCAGTACCCACATCATTGCCTTGGACCCACTGGATTCCCTTCATCCCTACTGACATTTGTTCGCTTTTGTCTTACATCAGGAGGTGCACTGTGAAAAATTCCCCTCTGAGGAAGCTTCAAAAGTCATGTTTCCTTTATTACAAAGCTGTTTTTTCTAGTTATGTATTTCACAAGTATAGCCTGTCTTTAATCACTGCATGACCTTGAGGAGATTTAAAATCACAGAACCTTATCATTCACGTGGACCCGCGGCAGGTATCAAGTTGAACCCAATACAGAAAACTGCTCTCAAACATGCAAACTTCTCTCAAACAGTCTCTTGTCTGTGTTTCTGCAGTGACAGGGCAATAACTTCTGAGGCAGCAAATCCCATTGTTGACAAGCCTTAAGAGGATCCTAGATTTGGCCAGTGTATTTCTCCCTATAACTTTAACCTCGGCAGTAACTCAGGGCTGAAGGGCTGAGAGGCTTACTGTAGAGGAAGGACAGGTCTTTCACTTCCTCAGACAGACTACGAATGAAATGGGGCTTTTATCTCTCAATTTTCTCCTGTACGTAACTGTGTGTAGTTTCGGATTAGTCATTATCACTCCTGAAAATGGCTCAAACTGAACATTCTGGATATTACCAATGGACAGGAGGCAGTAATATGCTTCCAAAGACTTGCACATCTTCCATCAAACACTGTTGTCTCAGGGTCCCTTGGTTTTATTACTAATTAATTATTTCATTTATTTTCTAATTGTTTTCCAGAGTTAGGTTAAGCCAGTGGAAAATAACTGAGAGCAAGTCTACAGTTTCCTCATTTATAAAAGTGGAATAACAGGTCTGGGTCCAACTTTACGTAGCAGAGAACATTATTCAAATCTTAAAGTGCTTAACTTGTCCCTTAATTCACCAAGATGTTATTTAGAATCCTATGCATGCGTGTGAGAATTAATAAATTAAGATTTAATATGTTTCTCTAAACTTAAGACGCTGGAAATTACACTCAGTGATAGTAGTTGCTAACCCTTGCTGTTGTTAGCACTTAATAAATAATGAACCATTTGATCCATATAAAAATCCTGCCAGAAGGAACTGTTCTTGTCTCCCTGTTAGGGATGAAGAAATATACAAGAAGGGAAAAGTGACGAATTGATGTTTGAAACCTGAATTTAGGTTCTTAAAATCCCGTCCTCTTAGGGCTTCCCTGGTGGCGCAGTGGTTGGGAGTCTGCCTGCCGATGCAGGAGACACGGGTTCGTGCCCGGTCTGGGAAGATCCCACATGCCGCGGAGGGGCTGGGCTTGTGAGCCATGGCCACTGAGCCTGTGCGTCTGGAGCCTGTGCTCCGCAATGGGAGAGGCCACAACAGTGAGAGGCCCACACACTGCAAAAAAAAAAATCCCGTGCTCTTAGTCTTAACGTAGGACTACTTTTGTGTGTATGACAGCGGGTGCACACAGCACACATGCCCTAAGTGCTGTTTGGTATCAGGCGGAGACCAGGTGGAAGTTCTAGGGTCAGAACCATTGAAGGGAAGGGAATTCTAGTTGATGCACATAAAATACAAGACAGCATTGTCTTGCCCATTGTTTCTTACAGGATTGGTAGCCACTCTGAACACTTGTACTTTCAGTAAATAACAGAGCCCAAAGTATGGGTCCCTTTTCTTGCATGTTCCTTGGAACTGAAAATCTCTGAAGTTTGCTTGAAAGATATTTAAAGACAAAATCTTGAAACAAAATGTTGGATATTAAAGTTGCAATGACAGCCCTCAACAAATGTTTGAAAAAGGAAGTGTATTATCAACTTCCAGGCTTTGGATAGAAGGTTTGAAATCAAAGGCAGATAATGAAGTTCTGGTGTTTGAGGCATTCTTCAGTTATGAGAATATATACAAGGTTAACTTTTCTTCTCCAAAGTTTGTAATCATAGAAGGTCATTTTCAAAATAAGTCAGATATTGCTTGTCACTGTAGTTCCTAAGAGCAAGTTTCCTTTTGCTGGCTTTGGATTGGGACGACTGTATGTAAGGGTTAATGTCACTGCTGTGAGCTGGAGTGCTAACTATACCTTCCATCACCACTCAAGGGATGACGGCAGTGTTGGTGATAGTTTGGAATTTTTTTGCTGAATATCTTCATTGCATATACTTACCGTGTAACCAGCCTGAAAGCAAAGAAGAAAAACAGTGCAACCTGGAATGCCAAATCAAATGCTGCATTCTAGCTTTTGTTTTGCTAAATATCTAACAAGCACTGCTTTAGACAATTTGTTTATTTTAATGCTCATGATTTTTTTTTAGGAACTATAAAGTGGGTTCCCCTTTTTTCAGTGTTAAATTTGAACGGCTGAATGCAGTTTAGGTTAATAGAATTCTCTTTTCCCATTGACTTACACCATTGCTTTTGCAAGTGTCGTCTTTACTGCTGACTGATGTCATCTTTACTGCTGATTGGTGCAACCCATTCTTTGCAGACTACTTGTCTCACACCATGGCATGTAAATTGTCACGATGGAATTGCTAGCATTCTTCTCCATTAAAGAGGAATCTTGGGGAATGCTACAGGATAATCACCACACTGTGCCTCCATATTGCTATATAAACTCTTCCCAAATCAGTGACGTTATCTTAAGAAAAAAAGACAAGCTTATGGTGAATTTTTGGTACATTAGTTGCTTGATGTTTTGGAAAATACAAAATTAAAATGTTATAATGGTATTCATAGCTAAGGTCCACGTCTACCATACAAAAGATGCTTCTTTATTTTTAGTATTAGATGCTGTTGAAATAGTGAGAGACTGTTATGATGTAAGCTGTTACGTTCCACCGAGATCTCCCTTTGGGAATTAGGGACTTATTTTCTCAGCTTCTGGGTGTGATGCCAGATGCTGGTGCTCACATACAAATTTCTTTGGGATTCAGAATTCCAAGTTCACACTTTCACTGGCAGCCTGCATTCAATGTTGTATCAACATGAGAGATAAAGGCCGAGATGTTCCACCCCAGCTCTAGACACTTCCCAGTGACATCTCGGTTATAGAGATCCCCACGCGTGTAACTCCAGTCAGGTCAAAGGCTGACCCTCAACTCAACTTCTTTCTCCGTCAACACCTTTCACCTTCCAAGGTGTTGATCCCAATCACACTACCTAACGAGCATACTCATGCTAATTTCAGTCTCAGAGTGTCCCATCAACCATAAATCATGATGGTTGATGCCAGGAATGGTCCAATGAAGGAGAGACTAAAATAGAATTTTGAAGCTGGACCAGATGCCACCCAGCTGGCAATGAGACCCTACTGGTGGCAGGTAGAGCACAGAGAGTTCCTGGCAGAAAATCTTAGTATAATTGCTAAAACTTTCACTCATTAGGAACTCTGATGTTATACTGTGGACAAGGACTTCATTAGCTGGTACAATATGGCATTTGAGAAATAGGGAGTAAATAGCAACTGTAAGGATAATAGAATTATGTGACTATTGCTAAGCTTGAGAATAACTTACTGACAATTAAACACTAAATGTGGAAGCTGGAGGGCATTACTGACTGCATATAAAGTGACTCTCATCTCCAGAAGCTGGAGGAAAGAGAGAGCTGAGAACTAGACCTAAGAATTAGTGGCAAAAGTAGCTGAGATTCATAGAAGGAGAACTCCCAACCAAGGCAGTTCTGCCATGCCAAGTGCAGGATGCTGACTGGGAAAGAACAGATGCCTACACATAGAATGGGGACATCTGGGTTGATGACTCCACATTTCTTGAATCCTCCAGAGATTTACGAACCCTCTGATCTTGCACAAGGACCTGTTACTCCCTGTTATAGGAGTACTTCCTAATAAGGCCAGGACTGCCAGTTTCTTAGTGAGCATCCTCTGTCTTAGAGAACATGCACACACCGTAGGTTCTGCCCCCACCCTTTCTCCTGGCATCTAGGACCATAAAGCTGGTAACCTGCTGGGCTTGCTGAGGGAGGAAGAGTTCTAGACTCTGAAGAAGCTAATTTGCAAACACCGGCAGCATCTAGGAGAATATATATGCGGCTGTGTTCTGAAGACACTGGATCGGGAGGGGCAAACCGCAAATTTCTAGGAAACAGTTCATCAATACGGGACCACTCTCAGGATATATGTGAGTTAGCACTCCAACAATAACACGATGTAAACATGCTGCTCTGAAGACTCCTAGAGGGGTGGAAAGAGTGATGGCTCACACTAAGGGAAGTAGAGATGCCAGGATTCCTTACAGTTAGTGGGAAAAGGAATTTAAGTGCTCAGAGCAATAAAAACGTTAGAGAGAATATAGGATGGGTCAGAAAGCTTTCCCCTTTTCCACAGGAGAGCCTGAGTAATGCACAGCATAGCAAAGCAAGAAGAAATATGCTCGAGATAGGGAACAAGCATGAAGAAAAGTTCAATGGAGGGTCTCCATCACCTACAATGGAGATGCTGTAACAGAATTGGGCATCCATCGCAGGAGAGGCGGTATATAAGCAGGCAAATGAAATGACTTGTCAGGGTTGACAGGGAGCCTCTGTTATTAACCACCTCAGTCCTGGCACAACAGGCATGTGTACAGGAACCAAGGTGTAGGGCTGGAGTCAGTCTCCTTCTCAACCTGACACAACAGCAAAGACCAACATTACTTAACAAGATGGCACTATTTCTTGAGGAGCTCAACCAGCCACTTGGTAGCAAGATGGCTATACTGGGGCCTTTCCAGGAAGGTGGAAGGCCACCATTCATTTTGACAGGAAGAGTCACATAGTCCAGGTATGGATTTTCCTTTCCTACCCACAAGACTTCAGCCAGAACCACTCACCTGGGGATTACAGAGGGCTCAAACCACTGCCACAGGATCCCATATAACATGGTGTAAAGTAAGGACATTACAATATGGAAGTGGACTCATGACCATAGGATCCACTGTTCATATCATAACAGCAATGGTCACCTTTATAAAATGATGGAATGGTCTGCTTAAAGGAACAACTGATGCCCCAACACAGAGGAGATACTTTATGAGAATGGGGTGTCATCATTCATAACACAGTAAACCTTCTAAATCAATGGCAATTATATGGTGCTGCCTCCCAGATAAATGGGTTGCATGGGTCCAAGAGGCAAGAGGTCACAGTAGGAATCTCTCTACTTAGCATCCCTTGCAGTCATCCATTTGGGAATTTTACATCCCTTATTCTCAACTCTGAGTTTTGTCTGTTTAAAGCTCTTTGTTACCATGGGGGGCACATCCAGGAGGAGCACAGCAAGAGTCCCCTTGAACAGTAGCTACAATCTGGACACTGCAGGCTTTCCATGCCAGGGGACCAGTGAGCAAAAATTGTCACCATGGTGGCAGGTGTAATCAACCTTGATCATCATGAGGAGACAGGCTGGTATGTGAGCAGGTAGGAGTGCATCTAGCACTCAGGTGGTTTACTTTGGTCTCTCCTGGCAATTCTTCACCTGATTTTAAAGTCAACGTGGTAGCCAGGGACTCAGATGCTTACTGGATAGAAGTATAGATCACATCGGCAGGTAAGACACTAAGACAAGCAGAGACTCTAGCTGAGGTGAAGGACATCTGGAATGGTAGCGGAGGAGGAAAACACTCGAGGGTCCATTCAGTCTTGACACCAGATGCGAGGCAGTGCTGTAGCTCTTCCCCTTCAAGAATCTTCCTATAACATGTGACCCACAGAAAGAAAGACTCACAAGAATCCTGGAGCAGCTGCTCCCAGATCTTACACGAAGATGTAGGTAGGGCGTGCAGAGACAGCGGTAGTTGCTATGACTTTCTTCCCAGGTCCCCCTCAGGACTTATATAGTCGGCTGCTGGGAGAGCTACCTCAGCTGTAAGCCCTCATGACAATTGATTCTGGTGAAGAAGACTGCCTCACTCAAGTTCATTCCTGCTTCCAAAGGCAGCCACAACTCAGGGACTGATTAGCAAAGAGATATAGAGGCTCTGCCCTCTCACCTCCCGTGTAGGGGCTCTGAAATGCCATCCCCAGCTCCAGGTCTCCCCCAGAGACTGACAGAGGACTTTGTTGGGACTGGATATCAATTCCACTTCTTACCTTGTCCAATCTTGCTCTTTCTCTTCCCTTCTATGGATGGATATTAATCCCAAGAGGACTTCTGGTCTGCTTTCCAGGGAACCCAACCTGTGACCCCACTTCCTTCTTATGGAAATGGTTTCCTTTATTCTATCTTCAACCTCCTGCTGGAACAATCCAGGAACTTTTCCATTTCAGTTATTGAAATTTTCAGTCCTAAAAGTGGCAGTTTGTTTCTTTTTTATAGTTTGTATATCTCTGATGAGACCCCCTATACATTTATTTATTAAAACTGTATTTTCTTATTATTCTTTGAAACAGATTTATAACAGCTTTTTTTGTATTTGTCTATAAAGTTCAACTTCCAGACCTTTAGGGTTTCTTTATATCAAATATTCCCTTCCTGCTTCCTTCCTTCCTTCCTTCCTTCTTTCCTTTACCATGAATTACATTTCTCTTTTTCTTTGAAATCTGATGAGTTAAAAAATACTCATTATTTATGGACGTTTTGGGTAACACAATCCATGTGGAGAATCTGTATCTTGTGATCTTTCTCAAAAAATTGTTGATTCTTGTTTCAGCAGTCAGATCAATTATGATTGATCGCTTTGAATTTATATAAACCTGATTTTAAGCTTGGTTAGTGAAGACCTGTAGAAATTGTAAATGTTTTCTAAGCCCTTTTAACTTTAAGTGACTCAAACTACAAATTTTGCCTTCTATGAGATCTCATCAATCTTTGATTTTAGGTTTCATAGGGTGGGTTCGGTATATATTTTGCTCTCAGTTATGGTCTATGCTGCCTTCCTTGTGCCCCATGGCTTCCCTGGGTGTTGGTTATCCCCAGTGATCTCAGCATGACTGTAAGTGTACTGTCTGTTCTGCTCTCTGTAGCAGCTGTTGTCTGTAGTCCTTTGGGTGGCTTGCATGGCATGTACATATGTGCAGGCCTCTTAGGAGCTTGTAGAGAATTTACACATGGGCTTTGGGGATCTCTGTACAGCTCTCTTGTCTGATGTGCTCGATTCCTGCTGCTTCAGCTGCAATAGACTCTGATCACTGCTTTTCCGTTTTATCAGGATCTCTGTGCTCCACTCTTTACAACAGTCAGTAAATTTTCTTTTGGCAGAAAGTTAGTAGTTATGGAATCCTCCATGGAAGTTCACCTCTCCTTGGGGGCTACAGTCCTGCAATGCCTTTAATCTAGTACTTTAAAACATTTGCCTTATATATTTTGTCAAGTTACATAGTAGTTTATTGCTGGAGAGAAAGTTCTGTATTCCATTATGAAGGGAAGCAGAAGACCGATAAATTTATCTCTGTATTCTAACATATAACTCTTCATAATTCAATCCTATATTTGCATGAAAGTGTGATTTCTATCTTTCAACAAAATAAGAATAACAAAGTCTCAGAGGTACTTATTTAATACTAAGTTGAAACTGTTTTATACAGATGCTTGTTGATATTTGGGATATGACACTTTATGAGAAATGCAAATAGATTTGGAATAGCACTTTCCAATGTGTGTGTGTGTGTGTGTGTGTGTGTTCATACCATCAGGATTGGCTCAATTCTAATACTGTCTACCTAGAGACAAAATCAGATCTCACAGGTTAAAGACTCAGGCCCACAAGACTACCTTAACTTCAGACAACAATCAAAAGTCCAGCTTGTTAACTGTGTGTGACTGGCTACAAATTAGAGGTTCCCATGACCCCCTCCTTAGGTTCAATTAATTTGCTAAAGTCACACACAGAACTCAGAAAAAGTATTTACTTACAATTTAAAAGTTTAATATAAAGGGTATTATAAAAGGTAAGTTGAACATCCTAATGATAAGGTGCATAGGTCAAAGGTCCTGGGGAGTCCTGAGAAGAGGAGCTCTGTCCCTGCAGAACTGGGGTGCATCATCCTCATGGCATGTGAATGTGTTCAGCAACCTGAAAGCTCATTAAATCTTGTGTAAGATCTTTATAGAGCTTAATCGCTAGCCACTCCACCTTTCACCCCTCTCACCTTCCACCCCTCTCACCTTCCCAGAGGTTAATGAGTATGGCTGAAAGTTCCTACCTCTAATCACTGAGGCTTTCTGGTGACCATCTCCAACCTGAAGCTACCTAGGGAGGGCGACCCTCAGTCACCTCATTAGCATAAACTAGATGTGCTCAAAATGGGCTCCTTATGAATAAAGAAAGACAGTCACTCAGGAAATATCAAGGGTTTGAGGAACTCTGTGCCAGGAACCATGGACAGAGACCAGATATATTTCTTTTTATACCACAAATTTATAAAGAAATGTGGATGTATGTTTTGCGGCTAACATGCTTACTCTTCTAAAGGGTTAGTATTTTGCTCTTCTCATCCTGAATGTAAACGTTTCATGGTGTCTCTGTGGATTTCTTCTTAAGCCAAGGAATATCAAAGCCTTTTTCCTTATAAGGTTCCTTTACCTTATCTTTTGTAGTTTATGTCAAAGGATTGTCGCTGTTGTTGTTGATATTGAGTAGCTACTCTTATATGACAGTCTGCTTCTTTCTCTGTTCTTTTGAAATAGATTGGATACTAACTGGTTAGAGTAGAAGCCCTACTCTGCATAACAGGCTGTTGAGGGCTGCCAGCAGTACTTGTTGAGGTTATTATTGGTTGAGAATCTCTCATTTCCACATTTCCCATCTCTGAATCAAAGAGAGGAATTATGAGGCTCTGAAAATCATGCTGGAAGGTGAGCAGGAATACCAAACGTGCATATAAATATATGCCGACTAAAACCAAGGGAGGTATTTGTCATGTTTTCTCAAAGCCTCTTGTTCCAGCGGTCATAAAAAAGCACATTTAAAAACATGGAAAAGAATCATATTCCTGAGAAGTGCCAGAATCAAGGAGTATGGAAGCTGAGATCTGAATGATAAAGAGAAAAATATCTTGAAGTAAGAGGTTGAAGAAACTCTCCCATTTCCTTCTGTTTCATTAGCACTTAGCTTGTGCCCAGAAAATGTCCTTGGACTCAAATCTGCTTCTGCCTCAAGGAAGATATTGTTTTCTTACTTTTTGTGGCTAATACCTTCTGCTTTATCAAGATATCTTTCATCAGTTGTTCCTCTCTTCCACTGGACTCTTGTCTCTCTAAACGTGGAGTATTTAGAGAGTGGGGGAAGGATAAGAATACAATATTACAAGCATCATTACATCAGCAATTAAGGCATTTCCTCAACTTTAGCTCCTAGAAAGCAATGCCTACCTCTCTCTTCTCCACTAATTTCTTTAAAAACCTAAAAATAGCTGAGTTGTTTTCCATAAAAAAACTTTGAAATGGTACCAATAAACACTAATAGGAATTGTGTAGGAAGGAGCAATTGATTTAGCCAGAAATGAAGAAAGAAGGGACCTCTTCAAGAGGCATTGTGAACAGACTGGCTTTAGGGGTGGGCATTGAAGGATGTGGTCTGAGTAATATTTCACTTGGACAGAGTATCATTTTCAGAAGAAATTCATCAATTCATTCAACAAATACTTATTGAAGATGTATTTATATTGCTCCAGACACTGGAAAAATATACTAACCTAAAAGAAATATTTCATCTGTATTCATGGAACTTACTTAGAAAGTAGGCTACAGCACTACTAAAATAAGCATGCATATATTGACCAACAATTTTAAGAGACACACAAATGAAATACAGATTCTATGAGATTAAGGAAAACTGACATAGACTGCAATCCCAGAGAGGTCTCTTTTAAAAAGTGAGACAGAATTGATATGTGATTGATGAGGAAGCATTACATTAGTGAAAGTAAAAGCAATCCAAATATTTGTGAAAGAGCAGAGAAATTTGTGTAGACCTGGATTCAGGGCAGTGTGGTCCTGGACCACACTGGACCCAGAGGCAATATTAAGACTTTGGAAGAATATTGAAGAATTTAAATAAAACAAAAAATGTGCAATCAATTTTGTATTTTTAAAAGATCACTCTAAGTGCACTGTAGAGAAAGACTGATGACAGGAAGGAGGAGTGGATGCACAGACTCCTTTTAAGAAGATTTTGCAGGGGGCAGTATAATGACAAAAAAAAAAATCATGGTTGGTACTAAAATGACAGTGATGAAAATGGAATGGAGTGGAGAGATTAGCATAGGTTGAGAGGGAATGGAAGTGACATTACACCTTAATCAGTTTTAAATGAGACCGGTGATGGAAAAGGTGCTAACGATGTGTTTTCAAAACCTTCAAATATTATGGACACTGGTTCTATTTACTGACGTAGAACCATTGGAGTTGTGTTGAGTGTAGAGGTGGTGGGTTATCATGAACTTGATTCCTCAATTGTTAAGTCTAGGTGACTGTGGAAACTCCAAGAATACATGTCAAATGGCATTGCTTCATCTTTTCTGATAAGAGATCAGGTCAGTTCAGCTTGATGGACAATACCGAAGAGACAGCCATTGATATGTAGGTATGGTACGTCGATAACCTAGGAGAGGGCTTCCCTGGTGGCGCAGTGGTTGAGAGTTCGCCTGCCGATGCAGGGGGCGCGAGGTCGTGCCCCGGTCCGGGAAGATCCCACATGCCGCGGAGCGGCTGGGCCCGTGAGCCATGGCCGCTGAGCCTGCACGTCCGGAGCCTGTGCTCCGCAACGGGAGACGCCACAACAGTGAGAGGCCCGCGTACCACAAAAAAAATAAAAAAATAAAAATAAATAAAAATAAATAACCTAGGAGAGAAATTCAGGAAGTAGAGTTGGAGCACTTCATCACCAAATGGCTGCTTGAAGGAGAATAAGCCTGTAAAACAGACTTAAAAGTAGTGAGTAGAAAAGAAAAGGAAAAACAGCAGTGTGGTGTCACAAATTCAAGTCATAAGAATATTCCAAGAAAGATGGGTGAGGTTGATATGAATAAGAGCCGAGAATGAAGAAAGCCCTGGTCATTCTTGCAAAATGGAGAAGTAGTTAGTGATGGCGGTGTGCTGGTTATGCATAGGCGGAGCTGATTCTGGAAGGTGATAGCAGTAATTGCATCCTTGTTAGCCATCATTACAGTATTAGTAAATTTATTACACGTTATTTATTTACATCTCACGACAATCCCATGACCTGAGGGTTATTTTCTCCCTTTTGCCAACTGGAAACAAAACTCAGAACCCAACATTTACTCATTACATAGTTTGACCAGAGTTTTATAAGAAAGATCTGCCTAAATGAGAAGAAAATGAGACTATTTCTTCCATTTTACTGAAAAAGTGTTTGCCTGGGACTTGGGACTTGCTCTTAAAACAGGCTGATTTCAAATACGCAAGAAGCCATGAATGAGCCTGGGGCACTCTGAAGGGAAAAGCAGACAACATCTTCTCCATGTGTACATAGGAAATGATTTATTTTCTTAAGAATTCCTTGTAAATGAGAAAGGTACTTAAAAATATGTTCATGTTGACCTATATTTAAATAGTATATTAAACAGAAAGTTATTTATCTGTATGATGCTTTAAAAAAAAAAAAGAAAGCACTCCTTTTTTGTCAACTGTGCACATTGTGCATTGCATCCCAAGTCTGGAGAAAGCCCTATCACCAAGTGAAAGCAACAATGAATAAATACAGTCATAGCATCTGGGAGCAGCTACCTGCAAGGATTCTTTCTGAGAGCATTACCTTGAGAGAATTCCAGTCATAGAAAAGACACACTGTACATTCTTAAGTTTGAATTTATAAATATCCATTTTTCTGTGAGTGAAAAAGATGAATGTGCCTTATTGGTTTCTTCTGTTCTTTTGAATGCATCACCAAAACTTATCTGTAATTTCAGTGTGAGAATCTAAGTCTTTCCCAAAGAAGAAAGGAAATAGAAATGCAGATTTGGGGATACATTGTATAAAATCTTGGTGTCAAAGTTTTAAATTTCTGCTTAGGTACATACTAGATGTTTAAAGTTAGGAGAATAATATTTCTGGGAGTCTGAAATTGGAAATGGTAACGTCTTGCAGCTGGTTTGTAAGGACTAGGTTTTATATGTGTAAAACATGCAACATGAAATATATCACATGGTAGGCACTCAATGATAGCTATCACCGCTTTTCGTATTAACATTTTTTTTATCCTAGTGTCATCCTATGAAGCAAGTGTGGCAATGTCCATCCATATGTGCACACATGTTGCAGGAACATCAAGAGCTTTATAGCAATTTACGTTTTAAGAAAAGGGATTCCTTTTCCAAGTAGCCAATAGAATAAAATTTATCCCTGTGACTTAAGAAAGATTATTTTTTTTAATTTAGAAATGATCTTTAAATTATTATCCTTCTGCTAAAAATCATCACAATTCTACCTAATTTACTAGTACATTCTAAAATACATTTCATTATCTGAACATTAAGCTCCTTTGTATCTGCCTTATTATTCTAGAAAATAAAGTAAATAAATAATAATTATAGGATGACACACTCTTCAGACAAACATTAGTTAGCAGAATTATGGATATAAATTTTTATATATATATATTTAACTATGTGTCATATAATAGGTCATATAGATAAAAATCAACATAGGAAATACTGAAGAAAATCTGGAACAGGCTAATATTTTCAAGATTTGATATATTGTCTTTATCAAAGAATATGTACAACTTTTTAAAGAGAAATTGAATACTGATCCAATTTTAAAATAAATATTTGTGTTTAAATATGTCTATCGTAATATTTACCATAAATGCTATATTAGTTCCTAGAGCTGCTGTAACAAATTATACCAAACCAGATGGCTTAAAACAAAACAAAACAAAGTATTCCCTCCAGTTTTAGGGGTCAGTTGTTCAAAGTCAAAGTGTGGATGGAGCCCACTCCCTCTTGGGGCTCTGGAGGAGGATCTGTTCTCTGCCTCTTCCAGCTTTTGGTGTCTCTCAGCATCCCTTGGCTTGTGGCTGCATCCCTCCCTCTGCTCCATCTTCACACAGCCTTCTCTGGGTGTGTCTTCTCTGTGGGTCTATCTTATCAGGATACTTGTCATGGGATTTAGGACCCATGAATAATCTGAGATGATCTCCTCTTCTTAAGATCCTTAAATTAATCACATCTACAAAGACCCTTATTCCAAACAAGGTAACATCACTTGTTCCAGCGGTTATAACATGGGTGTACTTGGCTGGGGGCCACCATTCAACCCATTCCAGATGCTAGTAGTTGTTACTGTTGTAAAATGTTCTCTAGCCAAATAATTTTTGAATCATCCTATGCCTTATTGCCCTCAGTAACATCCTTATTGTGAAGAGATGAGCCATTCTGAAGGACACATAATAGTTCAATATTTTTTAAACATAGTATTTAACAAATTCACATGTCTAGCAAAATATTAAACAAAATATATAGTAATATATTTGGATGCACTACAATCCCAAGGAACACATTTTCAGTAGCACCAGGTAAACATTCACACATACAAGTAGGACACATACATACCTTTAAAAAATGTGTGAGCTTAAATACTCCTACTAGAGTATTTCTGGGAAATTTTTAAAATAAATTCAGGTTTATGAATACAGATAGATAGATAAAATCCTTCAAATACTCTAAGTCCCTAATAATTATTGAAAATTATAGTAAGTGATGCTGTTTTCTATCAGATCCTTAATTGACACTGAATTCTAGTGAGTAAATTATTTCCTCAGTAAAAGTTATCAGAAGAAACAGTTCTTATGGAGATGGCACAAAACACAATATGAGCTTCAATTTTTTTCTCTTAATTTTTATTTTGGCTTTACTCACCCTTAATATTGAAGATAAATTTTAACCAAGGACCACTTCTGACTACTCGGTAATGGACACATTCATTTAGGTGAAGAGATGCTGTGTCTTTTGAGGACGGTTGTTGGTCAGTAAAGAATTAGATGTTTCACCACGTCAGCCAAATGATTCTTTCCTCACCAGTGCTTTTGATCATCTACCTCCTCTACCTCCTGTATTCACAGAATATCTGAATCTCTACAATGTACTTTTTATGATAATCTTAACAGTTTTTTCAAGGACAGAGATAATGGAGAATCAGCCCTCACCCACCTCTGCAGGACAGGATTCTTTGCTCCTTTTCAGGTGACTTGTATCTTTAGAGTATAACGTAGTCATTAAAGATGAGCAGCGGTTGAAAACCAGGGTTAATATAACATTGCATCATGGATGAAGTTTCAAGCAACATTTCTCTGTGTGTCCTACTCAAGGCAGTGCAGCCTATATTAGTGGGATTCTGTGATAGGCTGTCAACATACAGCAGTAGGGGGTTTAAAGTTACTCTGGAGCAATGACTCAAGTCTAGTCTCAGGGGCAATGAGACACATAAATATATGAGGTCTGGCATTTCATTTGCCCCATTTCTCCTCCAAAAAAAGTGAGTGATGATCATGCTTAAATATTCAGTAACCTAATGAAAACTTGCTATTTGGCTAGTCTGTGAAGATGTACCATGACTTTGCAGTTCACCACCCAAATGGCAAACTTCTCTGAGCTTAAGGTCAAAGGAGAGACGACTATTATGTTTCTGAATTAAAAGCTTGAGACCCACATGAACAGATGTGCCTTCAAAGAGAGGAAGAGCAGTGAGTGCACCCACAGTATGAAGTGGCAGCTGCATGGAAGAGAGACTGGAAAGTGGCACGTCAGCCTTCCTCCAGGTCAGGCCCAGGAAAACAGAGTGGAGAAAAGCCTCTCACACCCCAGGGAGTGACAGGCAGAAGGGAGGGGCGGCTCCTCAGGATTGCCCTTGCAGGCCAGTGGGGCCCAGATGTCCATGAAAAGGAGAAGAAGTGTGTGCCTGGAGTTTGTAATTGAGGCACAAAGCTCTGAGCCTGAAAAAAGCTCCAATCAGCTCTTCAGTCTGATTGAAAAATGTATGATCCCTCAAAAACTCCCCAAGTAAGGAAAGTAGGCAGAAGTCCCAAGATCTTAGTCCTTCACAGGACGGAATTACATAAAATAATGATCCTATCATTCTGTCCTATGAATCTATTCTAAGACCCTTTCTCTGATTGTTACATGACACTCAGTCTCAAAACCATACTTGAACTGCATACTATTATTATGCATATTGTTTATATTATGCTATATTATATTATTATTAATAATACAAGGGAGTCTGACTTGAGTAGGTCATCCCCATCACTACACCTTTATTCTTCTCTAAATTACAGTACAGTGTGGGGCATATGGCATGAGAAGCATGTGTAAGGTACAGAAGTAGCACAAGATTAAATGACTATTCAGTAGAAAGGACTGAATCCTTTTATGTATAGGGTTTGGGATATTTCCTAGAGATGCTGGTATGTGAATTAGGCATTTTAAGGTAAGTCATACTGAATTACCTTTACTGGCTAACTTAAAAAAATTATATAGTCTATTTCAATTCTTAACTGAATTGAGTACTCTTTAATAACATCCACATTGGACACAGGTACAAAATACAAGGGATAGAAATGGTCATGCTCACCTAGTCCTGTAATTCTTCCATGCCTTAAAGCTGCCACTTTTCAATGCTTAAGACTCCTGAGGGTCCAGAATTGAAGCTTTTCCAGGAGCACAGTTGGGTTGGAGGTGGCTCTCAGGGCATCATTGTGTGGGGAATCACACTGCCAAGGACTGCTATCCATCTATGTCCCATACCCAGGATATCCACAAGTGTTCTCCACTTTCTGTGCAACAAACAGACCAGCTTCTTAATGGTCTCTTTCCCTAAACTGAAGTATCTGATGGTGAGTAGGGGTGGAGTTTATTCACTGGCTTATTTTTGCTAAGTCTTTTTCATAGGAGAATGGTCCAATAACATTATATAACCTAGTTAAATAATTTTTTTTTTTTCGTTACGCGGGCCTCTCACTGTTGTGGTCTCTCCCGTTGCAGAGCACAGGCTCCAGACGCGCAGGCTCAGCGGCCATGGCTCACGGGCCCAGCCTCTCCGTGGCATGTGGGATCTTCCTGGACCGGGGCACGAACCCATGTCCCCTGCATCGGCAGGTGGACTCTCAACCACTGCGCCACCAGGGAAGCCCCTTAAATAAATTTAATGAATAGAAACATTCTTCTGAAAGAGTGTCATTTGAGAATATAAAGTATTATTGGATTATTTTGAGTTAAACATAATCACTAAACTTTAGGAGAGCCCTAATATCACTTTTCCTAAAGGAAAAATAATCAATATATATTCTAAATACTTTAGAATCAGCTTCCTCTGTTCGATCCCAACTGAAAGAGAAAATGGGCTTGAATATTTAGGAGAATGTTCTTCAAACCGAATTTCCCACAAATTAAAGGGTAATGAAATCTGTTTAGCCAGTTTCAACTAAGATTTTCTTTAATTAAACTGTAATCGAACATATCAGAGTTTGTCACAAAAAGTAAGATAGTTGGTTTGTGAAATCTTCGTTTCATGATCTATTCATAGATGATGAATAGATAGGTGATGGATAGATAGATAGATAGATAGATAGATAGATAGATAGATAGATAGAAACATACATACACATATACATCCATACATATAGATGGTAGAGTGTGTGTTTATACTGGGCAGTAGCGTAAAATGTAAAATGTATTACATACTGTTCTAATGAACAAGTTTGAAGATCACCATTGTAGAAATATGAAAAGATGTTTATCAGTAGTTCATTACTTTTAGCTTCTCATTTACATTCATTAAATTAAAAATTAGAGTGTGGGAGAATCATAAGCAATTAGATCTCAAAAGAACAATAGCAATCATGTATCCACCATCCACAATTTTAAGTTGATGAGATAGATGCTGGGTCTGAGATGCAAGTGTTTGTCCAAGGTCACACAAGTGACGGGAGAGCTGTGACCCTAGTTCAAGTCACACTCCACATTCTACCAGTTACCACCATCATCAAGCTAACTAAAAAGATGTCAGTGTTGGTGGAAAAAAGCCTTTTTGCTATGTAAATAATGTAAGCATTTCATTTTTAAGAAACAATGACAAAGATAATATATCCTATGTTGTAGGAAATCTAAACTTCATACAGTGCATATTTCTTTTAATTCCAGAAAGCACTTGTTTCCGTGACCACTTTTACCATAAGCTGCCTGCTTTTTTATTACCTCATTTGTTGATGCTCTGGGCATCATTGTCACTTTGAGTCCTCACAGAAAGCTGAGCTGGTGTGGCTTAAGCAGTAATGTCATTGGTGATATTGGACTTGGTATGATTGCTGCAAGTGTTATGATTTTTTTTTTTTCTATGGGCAAGAACTTGACCTTGGCAACTAACATAATGCATCACCTGCTGGTAGGAGACCAAGGACAGAAAAGAAGTGATTGGGAAAAAGGATACATCAGCTCAGGAGTTTGAGTCAGTAAGAAGTTTTAGAGTCAGAAGAACCAAAGCAGGCTCTCAAAAGAAGTCATAGCACAGCAAATACTTCTGTAAACCAGGGTGTGATTTTATACAGTAAAATAAAAGAATTTATAATTGGGTATATTTTATTTTATAACAATTTTAAGTGATCTGTAAGAGAACAATGTATTTGTAAGGATTTTCTTTAGTAAATAATGCATTGCTTAATGTTTAGAAATATCTCCTTTGAATAAATAAATATATATATATATATATGACAAACAGTAAAAATGTATGTTTGGTATGTAAAATTTGTTTGTAGAAATTTTTATTGTGTTGAATGTGAAAGAATTAAAATGTACAAAGTTAGTCATCTTTCTAATATACACTCAAGACAATATTTTCTATTCCCAATATCTTTCTGTATGTAATATATTTGAGTTGCTTAGTGTAATTGTAATTAAAAAGAAAGAAGGAAAGTGTGTAAAGAAAAATCAGAGGGTACAAAAGTACTTTTGATGTATTGAAGCTTTAAATGTTTATGGAATTCAGACCACTTGAAAGATTAACATAAAACATCTGCATTCATCACATAATTTTTTGCAATTATTATTTTATACATTTGCTTCAGATTTTTTGAAGATACATTTACTTTTGTCACTTGGTGTATCAACAAAACACACATTATTGTTGCATGTGTTTTTAATAGTTACAACATTATCTCATATAGTACACACTGTTCTGTAAACTTTCTTTTTTGTCTTAACATCATGTTTGTACAGCATATCCAAATGATCAAAGCAATGGTGTTCAATCATTTGAGCTGCTGTCTAGAACTCCATCATAAGAATATAGCAAGAGCAATATTTTTTTACTTCCTTTTCATAAGGATTTAGGTTGTTTCTAATTTGTCAGAACAGCGAATGAAACATATTTGCTTCTGTCTCCACTTACACTGAGTTAAGTGATCCTCCAGCACAGATGCTCAGCTGAGGCCGTCAGCCACACGTAGGATGTGTGGTCTACTGTGTTCAGTAGGCAGATGTAGACTGTTGACTTGCAGACAAAAGGGATTCCATCCAATATAAACTCTCACCAAACTTGCACAAACTTTTCCATTCCTTCACATCCATGTCTCAAGTGTTTGTCTTCAATTTTTTTGCCCTTATACTAAGGTTAAAAATCTATTTAATTCACAGTTCAATAATTACTAGCGAGATTATCTCTTGGCAGGTTTAGTCCCATTTTTTTTTACTTTTCTATTACTATCATTTTGATATATTTTATCTATCTTCCTATTAATCTGGTTGTTTATTTATACCTTTGTAAGAATTTTGATAATATATTTTAACTCAATGATCCAAAATATTATTATTTCAACATGTAGTTGATATAAAATTATTGAGATAGATTTTTTTACCAACTAGTCAAAATCCAGTATGTAATATACACTTTTAGAATATTTTTTATTATTTTTTCAGCTTTGTTGAGGTATAATTGTCAAATAAAATGGTAAGATATTTAAAGTTTACCTCGTGATGATTTGATACATACATACTGTAAAGGATTCCTCCCATCTATTTAATTAACACATCCATCATTTCTCACACTCATCTTTTATCTTTCCTTTGTTGGTGAGAACATTTACATTTTACTCTCTTAGCAAATTTCTACTATGCAATGCAGTGTTATCAACTATAGTCACCATGTTTTACATCAGATCCTCAGACTTTGTTCATCTTATACTGAAGGTTTGTACACTTTTACCAGCATCCACCGATTTCCCCCACCTTCAGTCTCTGGCAGCTACTTTTCTACTCTCGGCCTCCATGAGTTTGACATTATTTTAGATTCCACATGTAAGTAATACCATGCAGTATTTGTCTTTCTTTGTCTGGTTTATTTCACTTAGCAGAATGTCCTTCATCTATGTTGAAAACTGGTTCTACATAACATTATCTGTCAGATATTTTATTTCAAATATCTTATTCTAGGCTTTCTCTTATTTTCTAAGTTTTGACAGTGGTTTACTTTTATATAATATAGCTTTAATTTTGCTGTACTTTTTCCTTGTGTTAAATGTATGTGTTTAGAAAATATCTATTCTGGAATTTTTTTCTACTCCTTTTTTGACAAGGGATGTTATCTTAACTGGGTTGTTAATATACTGAATTAAAAAAAAATTCTGTATCTAAGAGCATAATGTTCAGTTTTTAAAATAAGCTTCTGTATTTTGGAATAATGAGGAAGTATTACAGACAGCACAGAGAGTCCATGAAATCCCTTCACTTGACTTCCCCTGAGGTTTAAGTCTCATAGAACCATGGCACACATTTCAAAACCAAGAAAACAGTGTGGGAACATCACAATGAACTGAAATCCAGACTCTGTTCATATATGACCTTTTTCCCACTAATGTCCTTTTCTGTCCAAAGATCCCATCCAGGATGCCACATTGCATTTTGCCATTATGTCTCTTTTTTCTCTTCTGTGACTCTTTCTATCACATTGCTCTTTGTCACCTTGACACTTCTGAAAAACGTTACTGTTGTATTTTGTAGATTGTTCCTCAGTTTGAGTTTGTCTAACGTTTTTATCATGATTGGACTATTTTTTTGTTATGTGAAAGAATCCTACATAGTGAGGTGTCTGATATCAAAAGACATACAAACATACAATAGCAACAGGACTAATTACAGATGATGTTAAATTGATCTCTTGGCTAAGGTGGGGTCTACCAGATTTCTCCATTGTGATGCTACTATTTTTCCTTTTCCATAACTCTAATTTTGGAGGCAAGTCACTAAATCCAGCACAAGTGCAGAGGCAGGGAAAGAGGATTAAGCCTACATCCTGCAATGGGGGAGGGTATTTACATATATTTTGTGGAATGCCTCTGTAAGGAAGATTTGTTTATTTTCCCCTATTTATATATACTTTCCCTGCCCAACCCCTAGGACCAGCCATTCATCCAAGACACACTGGTCCCTCTTATTGGAGAATGATACTTAGAAATCAAGTTCTGGTACTGGGTGACTCTTGCTGCTGGTATGCTGTTACCTAGACTTGCTCTTGATGCTCAGTTCTGTTCATTGTTTTAATAAGGTTTTTAATGTTAAACCCTCTACCAATGTTCAACCTCGTTAACCCTTTGAGCTCTTCATGATTCACATTTCTTACATATAAAATGTTGACAAAAACGGTGTTTTCCTCTTGGATTTGCTGTTAATAGTAAATAAAATTATATATTTGAAGCATGTTGAAGTGTTCCTCCTACATAGTAACACTCCTTTAGTATTATTTATAATTTTAAACTCTAACATAGATTTATGGTATGTGCATTGCAGAACTCACTTTTTTAGTTATTTGATTTATTAGTTTATACCAGTGTAATATGAAAATCTTCTTTCATTTTTGGAAATTTCTCAACTCTCTATGTAATTGTTTCATTTCAAATTTCTATATTTTTAGACTATGATTTAGGCGCACTAGGTTTAATAGATTTATATGTTTTAATAGATTGTATTTTTATTTATTAAGTAATATGTTTAATAGAGCTACAGATACTTAAATACTGTTTTCTCAGTTTTTAAGTTGTTTTCCCAGACACGGTATATTTGCAGCATACATGTTCTCAGATATAGCGTTGCTATAACATTTTTCTTTGGTTTATATTTATTTTGTACCCTATATTTTTCTAGCACTTATAATCCTAGATTTGTTTCAGGTTTTACTTGCCCTATCTGATCATCTCTATTCTCAAATACATATTTTCAAAATTAGCAATTTTTGTGACTAAGACAATTCTATAATTTTAATTTGTGCTTCTTACTGACTTTGGTCTTTCTTTATAAATCTTTGCTTCATAACTTGCTTCCTGTTAGAATAATATCTGTTACTCTGCTATAATAAAGGATCATAGACTAGGGGGCAGAAACAACAGACATTTGTTTCTCAAGTTCTGGAGGCTGGAAGTCCAAGGTTAAGGTACTGATTGGTTTGGTTCCAGTGAGGACCTCTTCCTGATTTGTAGGTCACTTTCTTGATGTGTCTCACATAGAGGAAGGAGAGAGATGTCTTTCTCTCTCTCTTCCTGTTTATATAAAGTCACAAATCTCATCATGAGAGCTCCACCTTAATGACTTGTTCTAACTCCAGTTACCTCCCCAAAGCCCCACATCCAAATACCACAATATTAGGGGTTAAGTCTTCAACATGTGAGTTTTGAGGAGATATAACTCAGTCCATAGCATTCCATTTTCTTTATTTTGATTTTCTTTTTCTCAGTTTAACATATGTCCTCTTCTATTAATTAGTTCTTCTCCTTATGTTTGATAAATGATATCATTCATTTAATTTAACAGTCTTAAGTTAATTGATATTACTATTTTCTCAAAATAACAGGAGCTTCTTAGAAAGTTTTACCAGAAGTTTTCCTTCTCACCCTCCATGCTACTTTCAACTAAACCTTATGTACTATATGTTTTTAAACTTCCAATTTTTTTACAATTCCTGGATATAGCCAATACATTCTTAGATTTACCAATCAGTAATGACTGATTTGCTCACTATTCTTTCTTTATTTCCTTTTTTCTGTTCCCTCTTTTTTGGGAATTGTATTCTTTACTATTTCTTTCAGTATATTTATAGGAATATAAAATTTCTTATAATTTGCATAATTCTTTCAAAATAGTACTTTGGATGGTACTTTAGCTCGTTCTGGAATTCTACATTGGGGTTTTATTTTGGGGGTGGTTTTTCCTCATTAATCCTGAAGATTTTCTTTTCATTGCCACAGGAAGCTATTGTGGTTGACGAATCTGCAATTACTCTTGGGGTCGTTTTTATGTCACTCATCAGTCTTTTTTTTCTTGTAGCATAATTTTTTAATGAATCATTTAATTAAAATGCAACATACAAGCTTACAGCCCAGTGATTTTCACATAATATGCACATATGTGTTCATCTACCAAATGAAGACACCAAAGGTTACCAGTTCACAAAATGTCTCTTTGTTCACCCTTCCAGTCAGTACCTACAAGAGTGACCACTTTCCTAATTTCTATAAGTATATATTAATTGTGCCTATTTGTCATTTTAATATGAAGGAAAACATACAGAATGCAAGTTTTTTTTTTCTTTTTTGTCTGGCTTCTTTTACGCTCAACATTATGTTTGTAAGATTCATTCAAGTTTCTGTATGTAATAGTTATTTGTTTATCCACATTGTTGTCTGGTTTTCCATTTTAAGAATATTCCATTTTAAGAATATTAAGCAGTAATGTTAATATTAATTAATATTTAATTATCCATTCTACTATTACATTTGGTTATAATTTATTCAGCATCTCTTTGTGTTTAGAATAGAAAAGAATTGACCATAATTCCAAAATAATATTATTTTAATGACAAGAAAAGGTAAATTCATGTTAGGCATTTTTCATTTATCAGGGAGAAGGCAGAGATGTATATAAGTTAACTTAGAGCATTCTGTCTAAATTTGATGTGCTAGGGCAGGGAGAATTTAAGGCTGATTGATTAATCTTGCATATTACTTGGTGGAGAGGAGCACTGTAGGATAGATATTGTAGAAATGGACACATAGAACCATATTACCTATATGTCAAATTTATAAATTCCTATTAAATTTTATTATAGGCACCTATTTACTCTGTTTCATTAGAGCCATAGTTTAGCATTATTTTGTTGTTTTTGTGTGACTGACTCAGATGTATTTAAATAGTTTGAGGAGAAATTTTTAATCTTATTTACATTTGTTGTGCATTTTATATATATTTATATTTATATAATCTTCGAAGTCCCTTATGTTTGCTGTCTATTGAAAAATATATGGAAGCAAATTGGACTAAGTAAAGCATATGAAAGTCAAAATTTAGATAGATTCTTTTCTTAGATGAGGTCTTTTCATTTTCTGAACTTGCAGGACTGGTGTCCAGGATAGAAAGAACCATGAGATTGGCATTGTAGTTTATTCATCTCAATCTTGATGGCAGTGCCCTCTGCTAATCATGGGAATGCATTGTTTCATTATGGTTGTGCTTGTGGGTTGGAGATTCAATAAGACAGAACTGGTGATTCATCAATTCACATAGAAAATACTCTGAATTTCAAAATTTTTTATAAAAAATTGCTCTCTGACCTGGGCTTGGGATCCTTTGTTAAGTGTCCACATCACAGATCTGCAACTGAGATTGCTGTTTGCCTCCATCCATTATCTTGTGAAAGGTGACTGTTCCATGGCTCCAGTTACATTTTTCACATGCATTTAATTATGTGTCCATTGTCTGCTCTGTCAGAAATCTTTGGCTTATTCACTTTTTAAAAAACATATCCAGAGCTCCATAAAGGATGTCTGTGTATCACTGTAAGTGCTCAACACATGCTTACTGATGGCCTGAATGACCAACTGACTAAATTACTGAAGAGTCAGCCAACGCCCCAATCAAGTGATTCTGACGATGGAATACAATGTCTCACTCACACTCTCACGGTCTCATGTGTATCTCAAATCTGCCTTCTTTTAAAAAGCTCACCTTTTCAGAAGAGAGACAATCGGTGCTCTGAATGAGGAAAGAAACTTTGGCCTGTTAGAACTATCAGTCAAATCTACCCTGGGATCATTGCAAAGACAGGTACTGCAGGTGCACCTCCCTCACAACTGAGGTCCAACCAAATGGCCAGACTTAGATGCTATTAAGCTAAAAAATGTTCTATTTTTGGAGTGAGCTATCAATTTTTCCAAAATGTGGAAAAACATGTTGGACAACCACAATTTTCTGACTTTAAGTAACAGTGTTAACACATCCTTGTCATTTTAGAAAAGGACTCTGCCATGTTTTATTGTTTCTTTTTTCGAAAGTCCTCAAGGATGGTTATTTCAAAATAGTTTTAAATTCTCTATTAATTCATAATTTATACTTCTCAACAGGTTACGTAACATCATATTGAGTCCATTCAATGGATCTTTTTCAAAGATGTTGACATTTGAGATTACTTTTTAAATTATTTAATGTTATTCTCAAAATAAGCATATCTGCTGATAGTATTTACAGAGAGCAACATGCTAACAAATAACCTTAAGCCAGTTATGAAGGGGATTTTATCTCTTTTCTCAATATTACATTCTGATTTTTCCAATTTCACATTTGGTTTTAATTCCGTAAATCAGTAACATGTTTAAATATTCTTGATTGTTTTCCATGTATTTTAAAAATCGTGTTGTGGTCTGGAAATTCCTTAAGGTAGAAATTAGAGAGTGTTAAGCCTAAAGAGAAAACAGCAACAACAAGAAAGTATTTGTATAGAAAAACACATGTAGAAAAAAATCTTTCAATTATTGGAGTGATGTCAAGGAGTAGCAAGCTCAGAGAGTTAAAAGATTTTGAAGAGATATTTGTGACATTTTTGGAGTTAGGAAAATCAATTTACAATACAGAAGTCTGTTAGCCTCTTCACCCACTGATTCTGTATTTGTCTCCATGCTGACACAATGGGTACACAGGCTACAAATGCACAGGACTATAAAGGTACTTTGGTATTCACTCCCCAAGAGGAGCAGAAAGCCTGCCATACCAGCAAAGAAGAAATCAACAAAACATTTATATCCTTATGACAAATACTGGGAAAAGAATAAGTGAACACAACAGGGAGTCAAATGGTTATTCTTAAATATAAAATTGAGCAAACTCAACACAAAGAAGAACTAACACCTGAAGAAATAGATTTGATGAAGGAATTGGAAGAAAACTCTGGTATGATTAAATTTTATATCTTAAAATATTCACATTATATATTTAAAGAAATTATCTGAACAAAAATTAAAAGTAAAAATTGCACAGTACAAATTTTATCTATCTGTCTGTATATCTATGTATCTATCCATCTATTTATCTATTATCTATCATCTATCTATCATCTATCTGTATATCTCAATGGATGAACTGAGTAGCCAAATAGAAAACTAGATACAGGAGCAAAACCAGTTAGTATTTCTGATTATTATTATTCCTATTACTGTTGCTGATTAGTTGACTAGAGGAAAGATGCAGCATAGAAAAAGTACACATGACATAGATAGTATATCCACCCAAAGACATAAACTTCAGAGTGAAAATGCATATGAAATATATAGCCATTTCTCTATCTCTGTGTAGAACTATTAACTGAGGCATGTTAGCATACAAAAGTTGGTTGGGAATTTGGAATGACCATTCTATGTGGTTTAGCTGGGCAAGTGATGGGGAGCACAGGCTCACCTGATTGTTTATTTCTAAAGAAGATTGTAAGCTCTGATTATATCTGGAAATAATTAATATTTTAATTATATGTGTTAATATTAAGGGGTAAACAGTCAAATTGAAAAATATGCATGATTTCTGAAATGGTATTTGGGTAAGCGGTTAATAATTGTAAACAAACTCCAAACAGCAGAAACCAAGGAGGAAATAGATGTAGAAATAAAACATATAAAATATTAAACAACAGGAAAGATAAGTTAGCTCTAGTATATGACTTAATTAATTTCCCCTCTTAAAATAGATCATCGATTTTTTTTTTTTTTCAGGCCTCTCACTGTTGTGGCCTCTCCCGTTGCGGAGCACAGGCTCCAGATGCGCAGGCTCAGCAGTCATGGCTCATGGGCCCAGCCGCTCAGTGGCATGTGGGATCCTCCCGGACCGGGGCACAAACCCGTGTCCCCTGCATCGGCAGGCGGGCTCTCAACCACTGCGCCACCAGAGAAGCCCCTAGATCACCGATTTTGATAAAAATAAAATCTAACTATTTTCTGTATATTTGAGATGTACTATAAATCACATATAATGGCTGAAAGTAGAGAAATGAGAAAGACACACAGAAGCCGAATGTTAACAAGAAGAGTAAATATATTTAATTAATGTAGAGAAAGTATAATTCAGGTTAAAAGAAAATAATACAAATATTCATATTGACAAAAACTTTTATTCCTCTGAGATGACATAATAGTCAGGAATTTTAATACTTTCAATGCCAGAGTTTCAAATCTCACATAGAAAAACACTAGAAAGAAATTGAGAAGTTGATAAGTCATCAATCAGAAGGAGTAGCTTTAACATACTTCAAGAAAAAGCAAATTAACAAATTAAAAAATAAATACAGACTTGTACATATATTATACAGAAAATGTTCATGTTATTACTTCCATAGTTCTGTATGACATCATTTAGTATTTACTTTTAATATTTATGTTAAAATTACATAGCAAGCTTTAAAGAAAAGTACAGTCAAAGAAACTATATACTCTTTGAAGTAAAAACTAATTGTTGGCACAGAAAGGAAAGTAAGCCTGAAATTATTCATTTAAAAAAATAGAAATGGGAAAATAACTATACTTACAACAGACAGTTTTTAAAATGTAATGAAAGTGTACTGAATAATGTACATTATTCTGACAAATTTGAAAATACTAGTAAAATGTATTGTTATATGACTTGACCCTCAAAAAAGCAGACAATTTGAATAGAGCCATAATTATAGACAAATGCGGTTATTAGCCAAAGATAGTCTCCCTGGAAAAGTGTGTCAAGCTCACAAAGTTTTCCAAGTAAAGGTTCAAAGAATAGATAGTTTCTTAGCTATAATTTGCCACAGAACAACAGCCAAGAAAAGATAGAAAGTTTCTTAACTTATTTATGAGGCTACCATGCCCCTAACCTGAAAAGCAGAGACAATTCCTAAGCAGAGAATTCTGAAGCATTTTCATTTTAGACAGATGTAAAGATCCTCAGTAGAACCTCTGATTTTTTATGCCTAAAAGACAGAGGGATATTCCCTACCTCTCTTGTGGCGTACTGTTGCTTACATTTAAACAGATGAATAATAACTAATGTTGAAAGTGAGAATTGGGTATTTCCAAATGATAGGCAGAGGGGATGAATAGTAGTTGTGCAGTTCAAGCCAGACACCTTACTTGGGTGATGAGTAAGACAGACACTGGGGATATCTGGGAATAAACATTCCTATCCTGGATGAAAAGGAACAGGAAAATCTCTCGCTGATTTAGGCTTCTGGCAAGAAAGAGGCTGCTGCCCAGAGTCACAGCTGAGCACAGAGAGCCTGGCAGGAGAGACTCACAATCCAGCACCACAGGTGGGCATGGAACAGATGAGTAGATGGTGCTGATAAACCAGACTGACATCAGAACAGGGAGGAACTGTGGACAGAAATGTGTGGCTTATTCAAGTTTGTTTGTTGTTTGTTTTGCAGCTCTCTTTGGGATCCAGACAGAGCAAACATGAAGAAGCACAGTGTGGTCTTGACACCTGCCGTCCCAGTGGGGTTTCCAAGGAGAACTGGTGCTGAAGAATTACAGATAATGTGAAAGTCAACATCAGCACCGAATTATACATTTAGGCAAATACCAAGGATCCTGAGACTCAACAAATGGGAAAATTAAAACCAGAACAATTCAAAACATGTCTTAATGCCTAAACACTTCAAAGGTAACATGAAACTATCAAACAACAATAAATATAATATTGAATCCAATAAATTAAATAGAAATTAAATAGCAGCACAACTTTTCCGATAACATGGGTTACCATGAAATTCCTTGAAAATACAACTTTGGAAACTTAAAATTGTTCCTGTTTGTTGCTTGTTTTCTCTTTTCCTTTTCTCCAGGGAATGTTTCCCTATTATGGCCCCAATGAAAACATGAAGTGAATATGAAGGCATGTAGGGAATAAGAGAATCTGCAAAGAGCTCCATTTTCCATTTGCAGAATTTCTTAGAATATATAGACAATTTGCATTGCTCAATGACATTCAAGTTTAAGAAATGTCATGTTATCTATTTTTCAAAGTCAAAGCAAGTATGGCTTTGAGTGTGAAGTCCAATTCCCTGTTTTATCAGGCACAGAGATGCTGCCTACAGGGTCCCATGGGGTACACCCGCCACTTTCGTACCCAGGGTCCTAGAGACCTAAATGTGTCTCTCTTTAAGGCTATTACTCGGCTCTTTTGCTTGATGTTGAGAGATGTCACTGCAGGTTTGGTCGTCTCTCTGCCTTATGCTCTTGTGGAGAAGATGAGATTCTCTTGTTCAGTCTTGAGGTTGGGATACTGTAAAATGGGAAAAGCTGAGGTAGGAAATATAATCCCATTTTCCCCAGGCAGCTGTCCCCCACCTAACACCTTGTCCCTGTGTTGTCAACTGTGCACAGATCTGTCCTGGAACAACAGCATCCTTTTGACTGGTAAACTCTCCTGAGGTCTCACCCATCTATTTCATCCTGGCTTTTCCTGCTTTTCATTTCACAGGCTTAATGGTTGGTGGTGAATTTCTCATTCAAATTTGAGGATCCCTTAACACATTGTATTTAGGAAAAGGTCATTCTTTAGAAATGCAATAGATGGTTTTCCATCTCAGAAAGATGAATGAACACTTTTTTTTTCCAAAAGGAAAAAAGCTATCTATTTGATTAGTCATAATGACTACATTAAACTTTCAATTGTTCCTCTTAAAAAAGATCTCTACGGTGAAAATGAGAATCTTATGCGCTGGAGGATATATATTTCCAAATGTATTATTTTCCTAGCTGGTTAAAATAGTTGATAAATGGCTATTTTTTTTAAAAAGCACACATATATACACCATGAATTTTCTGGCGATCTAAAGTTGATATGTTCAGCAATAACAGTATAGGGTACAAAGTGTTGAATAATGCAATATTCTAGAATTACTTCCATTTTCTGAATGATAAATCCAATTTAATTAAGTCTGACTTTGAGTGCTATGGACTTAAATGAGTCTCTAAAAATATCTTCCCATTGCTCTCCAACTTCTATTTAGCATGCCATATTTTGAATTCTTTTTTCTTAAAGAATATCAAATTTATTATCCAAAGCATTTGCAGAAAATAAGAAAGTTTCTTTCACTAAATCCCTCTAAGCAAAGATCATTTTTCAAGCTAATAAAGTCTTAGCATTTTCAAAATAATGCTTAGGGAAACACCAAAGGAAACAACAGTAAATACCCTTCCATGTGTAGAACATTATTGGGCGTAAATAGTATTCACTAGATATTCATAAAGATAGCAGTTATACATGAATATACAACAACCAGCTTAAAACCCCATTATACAAAGGACTCATTGCATTGGACTGAATTGTAATTTCAACAAACGCCAGACAGTTAATAATAGATTGTTTTGTTGAGAATAATATGTTTTCAAAAATACTTGTTAAAAAAACAAAAAGTAGGTTATATACAGAGACATTTCATGACCTTAAAATCTAACAGCCTCCTCTGGAATCATTTTTATTAGGCCAGAATGAAATCACTGCTTATCAAGACTGCATTCTCTGTAGAAATTTAGGGACAGGGTCATTAACAAAGTTAATGAAAACATTCACAGGGACTTGGGATGTTCTCATTGTGGGATAATTCAGATTGAATGATGCATTACAGGACTTGTTAATTTTAGAGAAACCTAAAAATATACAACTTTCAAAGTACCATTTAATAGTACCTCAAAATTGTCAATGTCTAAAATACCAGAATCTTTCATTTTATAAAGAACTGCAGGAGCACAATACATTTTGGGTTAGGATCTGTAACACCTGATTTTTTGTCTTCCTCTGCCATAATTAGGATAATAGACTTAATGATAACAAGGTTACAGTACATGCAGCATATACTATGTGCCAAGTTCTGTTTTAATGTAACATGTTAGGCACTTTGTGGACATAATATTTTCCTAAATTCTGTCAACAACTCCGTATGAAATTATTATTCCCGTTGTGGAGAAGAGGGAAGCTCGAGAGACTCACATTTACCCTTAGGTTCTCCAGCTCTTGAAGAAACCAACCCATCACCTCTAAGGTCCTATATGAGCTTCCAGTGACCATCTGCAAACTAAGACAACACATCTCTCAAGAATTGTTAGGAGAATAAATGAGTTCATATATGTGCTTCTTAACATATGCAGGACCATTCAAATATTAGCTTCTGTGTGATGGAGACCATATTCTTGAAATCGTAATGTTCAAGATGAATCCGAAAATAAAGCTTAATCACTTTATTTATTAGACAGTTAATGGGAGAGAGCTCCAGATAATAAAATGGTGCCAAGCTTTGGATCACCTGCCCTAGGGTTTGCACCTCTGCTCCCACGTTAGATACAGAGGTAAGTCCTGGAACAGGTAATGGTGACAGCACCAAGGGGCCAGCAAGAAGTGAGAAAAAAGCTTGACATTTGAGATTTAAAACAACAAATAAATTCTGTGGATTAAAGCAGAAAGATATTCATAAGAAGGGACAGAAGAGCTCTCAGCTCAGCAAAGTGGGAATGAACACTGACAGGTGGTCTTAATAAATATAAAAGAAGGTCCATCAGAAGGGCTTCGTCAGCCCTGAAGGCACAGCAAATGGAGAGTCACAGAGGCCAAAGAGGTCATTAGTAGGGACAATGAAATATTAGATGTGGTGGACCCTCAACATTGCAGACTCATCTCAGTTTGATGCATGATGCAAGGGATAGTAGGTAAAATGTGTGTTTGTTTTGCTTTCAAGTCCAGTGTGGCATCATAATGCCAAATAGTGAGGGACACCTTGAGGTTTGTGGGTAGGGTTTCTGGTTCAATTCCCTCTAGCTGCTGGTCCTTAGTCAAGTACTTAGACTGCAAATATCTATTCCTCATTTGTAAACTAAGGATGGTAATAGCTTTCTCATGAGGTTGTATTTAGTGTGTAAGGAGATAGTTTATTTAAGGTTTAGTTAACTGCAAGATATATAGAAAAATAATTTCGTAAAATGATGTCCCTTTCTCACACTAAAAAAATATACCAGGCAACTCTGTGAAGTCTAATTGGCTTCTTTTGTGAATCTATCTGTCTTCAGAAAGAGAATGTGATAGGATGCAGATATCATTTATATTTCTTAATGAAAATTACAAAACTGCAAGAAAATCCAAGTATTTTGAGTTTACAAATCAGGTTAGGGAATTTTAAATTGATTCCAATGAAATCTCCAAAATAAACACAATGATAATTTCCTTTTCTGCTTTCTTGCAACCTCTGCAAAAGGATGCTATATCTCAGAGTTTAAGGGATGATGAATATACATGTACTTATTTCTGATGTGTTACATAAAGAAATTCCTCAATAAATGATATTAATAACTGTAATTATAAGTTCAACAAAGTGTGTCTCCATAACACTATGCCAACCTCTAACTTTTATCATTCACCTGATAACGTGGGTGGAAATGGCCTTGCTCATTGCCTCTGAGTCTGTCTCTACAAGGAATATGTCTATCACTAGGTACAAGCCCCATCCTGGGCATCCTTACTGCTCAAAAGCTGTCCCCACAGTTTTTGTTCTTTTAAGGCCCTTCTCCTCCTTCTGTGACTTGTCCTAAGCACTGCAGTGCCACATGTGATATGTCTTCAGAGGATAGAGAAATTGCCCTTAACATAGAAATTGCCCCGGTTCTACAACATTGTTCAAAACTGTGACCTGAAGGAATAAAGCCACCTTGATTATCATCATAGATAATAATAACTTTAAAGCTAAAAAAAATACTACCTTTTCCAGATCTTTTTCTGAACTGAAATTGCTTTCTTTGTTTTTTTTTTTTTTTTGGAAACAGCTTTGCTCAACTCAGAAGACAAAAAAAAACAGCTCTGAGATGTGCTTAAAAAGAAGTGGGTCTTGTGTCTCTACCACCACTATTCCAAAGGACCCATAATTTTAGGTCTTTGCTAGTGTAATGTATTGAAAAACAGGGTACATTTTGAATATGTTTAATATTTATGGGTTCATTTCCTCATTTGTACATGAAAGGTTAGATGATAAGATTAAGATTCCTTCAGCAAAGCATCCTAGAATTCTCCGATTTATCACAAATAAATGGAGCTGTGGTGAAACCCCCAAATAACACTGTCAGTGGGGAGGGTTGCAGAATCTTTATCTACTCAACCTCTGGCTAAGGTGTCACCATTATTTGTGACTAATCATGACAATTAGTGAGGAAAGCTACAGTGATTTTACACTTGAATTACACATTCTCTTCATCAAAAATAAAGCACATTGAGGAAATATCTTCATTTTATGACAGTGCTCCACAAATAAGATGGATAAGTTGTGTTTGTCACAAATATTTTAATTAAAAATTTAACCTTCACTTCTTTAATATATACTTTAATACTAGCCGCCTTGGAATATTTTAACTGGGTGAAATATTCTAAAATGTTTTTATTTATACAAAACCTCATCCTTAAAACTATTAATGTATTAATACTTATTAAAAGAGATCATTTAAATTTAAAGATTAATTTTTATTTTCTGGCAAGAGTTTAAGTCAGTTAATATCAATAAAGTGAGATTAGGTGGAGAAAATTAAACAATAATTCCCCAAGAGGATTTTTGTCTTAGTATCAAGTATCTGTCAAAATCTATTGATTTTTCTCAAAGTAACTGTTCATAATTAGGTATAGGATTCCAATTTCCACTAGAAACAGTTTGGAATGGTTTGAGAGTTCTAGACCAGAATGTTTTTTCCTCTTTTAAATTTTCTTATGATTATCTAAGGGGAAATTTCTCTTCTCTTTCTTTGGTCTTCCAGTTAAAAGCTTAAGAATAATACCACTTCAGATAGATAGATAGATAAATAGATAGATAGATAGATAGATAGATATGCCTATATAAATGGATAGAGAGATAGGTGATAGATAGATGCTAGATTAATATAGAGCTTAAAGAGAGAGTTTTTACATATACCAGTATATATTATTTTTCATTTTTGCATTGAATTTCATTCAATAAATACACCATTTTTATACCAGTTTCCAGTATCCAATCTGGGCCGTAACAACTAAGGCTGCTATGAACATCTTTCTACATGTTTTTGGTGGACATAAACCCTGATTTCTTATAACTAAATATCCAAAAAAATGATTTTCAAGATCATATAGTGCACATATACTCAGCGGTAGTGGGTACTGCAAAATATTTTCCAATTCAACCTTCCAACAGCAGTGTATAAAGTTTCCAATAACTCTACATTCACACCAACGCCTGGAATAGTCAGTGTTTTTAATTTTAGTTATTCAGGTTGCTGGAGCATGGTATTTAATGGTGTTTAATTTGCATTTCTCTTAAAACTAATGATGGTGAGCATATTTTCATTTATTCCTTCAACATTTTGATATCCTTCTTGTGAAGTAGCTATTCAAAAGGTTTTCCTTTTTTTTCTTTACATTGGTTATCTGTACTTTAAAAATGTATTTATAAGGCACTTTATATAGTCTATGTGAGTTCTTTTGTCAGATATGAATCGTGAAATCTTCTTTCAGTCTATGGCTTGTATTTTTTCTTTCTTAATGGTATTTTGTTGAAAAAAATAATTTATTCTAGTGCAATTTATAATTTAAACAAATTTATCCTCTATAAAAATCATAGTCTTTCTCAACTTCATGAGGAAATTTTCATATGTTTTATTTTAGAAACTTAGTTGTTTGGGGTTGGTGATGTCTCTGAAATTTTTAAATGCTTAAATTTAAGGTTCACTGTTTTTCTTCCGTACGGATAACCAACCAGCATCATTTGTCAAAAAGACTAATCCTTTCCCCTACTGAAACACAGTGAAGTCTTTTTCTTAAATCAAATAAACAATTGTGAGTCCATTTCAGGATTCTTTATTCTCTTTCATTGGTCTCTTTGTCTTTTTTTTTTTTGCATTATGCGGGCCTCTCACTGTTGTGGCCTCACCCGTTGTGGAGCACAGGCTCCGGACGCGCAGGCTCAGCGGCCATGGCTCACGGGCCCAGCCACTCCGCCGTTCCGTGGCATGTGGGATCTTCCTGGACCGGGGCACGAACCTGTGGCCCTGCATCAGCAGGCGGATTCTCAACCACTGCGCCACCAGGGAAGCCCCTCTTTGTCTATTTTTTTGTACCAATATCACACTACCTTATTCTTACGCTTTATAGTAAGTGTTGATATATGAGAGATTGTTGTTCTTTGATATTTCTTGCCCAATTATAGATCATTTTAATTTTTATATGCATTTAAGAATCAGCTCATCAATTTTCGTAAACACACATAAACATGCACTTACTGGGATCATCTAGGAACAGCATTGAATCAGTAGGTCAGTTTGAGGAGATTTTGAATTTTAATACTGAGTTTTTAATCTTAATATAGTATACTTCTCCATTGATGTAGGTCATTTTTAAATTTCTTTAAGTAAAAAACTCATTGTAGGTGTATTATAAATTAGATTTATTCCTAGTTTCACTTTTTTATAATATTGCAAATTGTATTTTAAAATTCATTATTATTTATGGAGTATAGTTACAGACAATATTATGCTAGTTTCAGGTGTACTACATAGTGATTTGACCTTTGCATACATTATGCAATGATCACCACGATAAGTCTAGTAACCATCGGTCCCATACAAAGTAGTTATATCATTGACCATATTATTTAACCTCTGCGGCTTATTTATTTTATAACTGTAGGTTTGTACCTCTTAATAACCTGACCCATTTTGCCCACACCACCACCTTCCTCCCTTCTACCAACCACCCATTTGTTCTCTGAATCTATGAGTCTATTTTCATTCAGTTTTATTTTTACTTTTTTGTTTGTTTAGATTTCATGTATAAGTGAGATCATGCAATATTTGTCTTTCTCTGTCCACTCATCATAATGCCCTCTAGATCTATCCATGTTGTCACAAATGGAAATACTTAATATTTTATAGCTGAGTAATATTCCATTGTAAGTATATACCACATCTTATTTTTATTTATTTATTTATTTTTTTAACAGCCTTCCAGGCTTGGCTCTCTTCACTTTCACCTATATTTCAACCCCTTAAAATACTTATCACTTCTTGAGACACCTCCATGCCTTTGTAATGCTTTTCCATTTGTCTGGGACTCCTATTCCATCCTCACCTGTTAAGCCCTGCTATTCCCACAGAACCCAGCTTTCTTTAATGATAGCACTTAACACTTGGTTACACAGTCATCTATTTGTCTCTGCCTCTCTTACTAGGTTGTGAGTGTTTTAAGGGCATGGGTCATGCTTTATTCATCTGTTTATCTTCAGCTGACCTTTGGGCTTGGCTCATAGTAGCCACTCAGGCCGTGTTGGTTGACTGAATGAAGACCCAAGGTTTTCTTAACAAATTAGTAAATGGCAAAGCCAGGAGGAAAGGACATATAAAGGCCAGTGAAATCAAGCTTTAAATATGTCACCAAACTAGAATGTGGAATAAAGTTGTCATTCAAGTAACATAAGTATTGAAGTCCTGCATTTCGTTTACAAACTTTATTCCACAAGAGCCAGGTTGAAAAGGTGGTGGTATTCATCTACAAAAAAATGACCAAAGGATGTTAATAGGCTGAAATGCCCATTCGTGCTAATAATAAGGCAGAATATTGACAAGTTAGATTCTCCCACACATTCACCCACCTACCCATTTATTACCTGGACTAGGCACCAGAGAGGATGATGAGTGAACAGATTTGGTCCCTACTCCCCCAGAGTTTATAATCTAGTGGGGGACACAAACTTTAAACAGCTAGATAGTAACTGCACATACTTATGGATAGAGATATGTGTTCTAAAGGAAAAGGGCATTCAACTAAGGATTTTTGTCCAGATTTGGACCACATCTTCTTTATCCATTTGTCTACTGAATGACAATTAGGTTGCTTCCATTACTTGGTTGTTGTAAATAATTCTGCAATGAACCTTGATGTGCATATATATTTTTTCAAATTAGTGTTTTTTTTTCTTTGGGTGAATACCCAGAAGGGAAATCCCTGGATCATAAAGCAGTTCTTTTTCAATTTTTGAGGAACCACCATACAGCTCTCGAAAGTGGCTGGACCAATTTAAAATCTCACCAACAGTGTATGAGGGTTCATTTTTCTCCACATCCTTGACATTTGTTACTTCTTGTCTTTTTTATAATAGCCATTCTGAAAGGTGTGAGGTGATATTTCACTGTGGTTTTGATTTACATTTTCCTGAGGACTAATAATGTTAACATCTTTCCATATGTCTGTTTACATTTGAATGACTTTAAAAAATGTCTATTTAGGGTTTTTGTCCATTTTATAATGATGTGGGGCTTCCCTGGTGGTGCAGTGGTTGAGAGCCCGCCTGCTGATGCAGGGGACACGGGTTTGTGCCCCGGTCCGGGAAGATCCCACATGCCGTGGAGCGGCTGGACCCGTGAGCCATGGCCGCTGAGCCTGCACGTCCGGAGCCTGTGCTCCGCAACGGGTGAGGCCACAACACTGAGAGGCCCGCGTACCTCAAAAAAAAAAAAAAAAAAAAAAAAAGATGTGATTTGTTTTTTGCTATTTAGTTGTATGAGTTTCTTATATATTTTTGACATTAGCCCTTTATCAGATATATCATTTGCAAATACCTTCTTTCATTAAGTAGGTGGCTTTTTTGTTTCATTTATAGTTTTCTTCAGTGTGTAAAATCTTTTTAGTTTGATGTAGTATAATTTGTTTATTTTTGCTTTTGTTTCTCTTGCCTAAAGAGACATATCCAAAAATATATATCACTAAGTCCAATGTCAAAGAACATACTGCCCATATTTTCTGCCAGGAGTTTTTAGGTTTCAGGTCTTACATTTAACTCTGTAGTGCATTTTGAGTTTATTTTTGTATATGGTGTAAGAAAGTAGTCCATTTTGATTATTTTACCTGTAGCTGTCCAATTTTTCAACACCATTTATTATGGAGACTATCTTATCCTCTTTGTATATTCTTCCCTCTCTGTTATAGATTAATTGACCATATAAGCTGGGTTCATTTATGGGCTCATTATTCTGTTCCATTCATATGTGTGTCTGATTTTGTGCCAGTACAATACCAATTTCATTAATGTAGCTTTGTAGTATAGTTTGAAATCAGAGAGTGTGATAGCTCCAGCTTTGTTCTTCTTTCATAAGATTGTTTTGGGTATTTGAGGTTTTTTCTTGTTTCATACAAATTTTAGAATTATTTGTTCTAATTCTGTGAAAATTTCCATCAGTATTTTGATAGTAGATTGCCTTTGGTTGTATGGTCATTTTAACAATATAAATTATTCCTATCCATGAGCATGGTAGTTTTTTTCCTTTTGTTTGTGTCATTGTCAATTTATTTCAGCATGTCTTATAGTTGTCAGAGGGCAAATATTTTATCACTTTGGTTAGATTTATTTCTTGATATTTTTTGATGCAACTGTGAATTGGATTGTGTTCTTAATTTCTTTCTGGTAGTTAATTTATATATTCTAATTGTTTTTTGGTATAATCTTTAGGATTTTCTATATGCAGTATCTGTCATTTGCAAACAGTGACAGTTTTATTTCTTCCTTTTCAATTTGGATTTCTCATTTCTTTTTCTTGTCTGATTGCTGTGGGTCGGACTTCAAATACTATGTTGACTAAAAGTGGTAAGAGTAGGCACCCTTGTCTCACACCTGATCTTAGAGGAAATGCTTTCTGCTTTCCACCATTGAGTAAAATTTTTGATGTATGTTTGTCATATATGGCTTTTATTATGTTGAGGTATGTTTAATCTATACCCACTTTGTGGAGAGTCTTTATCGTGAATAAGTTTTGACTTTTTCCAACAGTTTTTTCTGCATCTACTGAGGTGATCATATAATTCTTATTCTTCAGTTTGCTAATATGATAATTACGTTTATTGATTTGTGGATATTGAACGATCCTTGCATCTTTAGGATAAATCCACTTGATCAGGTGTATAATCCTTTAATGTATTGTTGAATTTGGTTTCCTAATATTGTGTTGAGAATTTTTGCATCTACATTAACCACTGATATTGGCCTATAATTTTATTTTTTTGTGATGTCTTTGTCAGGTTTTAGTATCAGGGTGATGTTGGCCTCATAAAATAAGTTCATAAGTGTTCATTTTTCTTCACATTTTGGAATAGTTTGAGAAGAATAGGTGTTAACTCTTTTTTAAATGTTTTGTAGAATTGACCTGTAAAGCCATCTATCCTTGCCTTTTATTTGTTGGGAGTTTTTTGATTAATGATTCAATTTCATTACTGGTAATCAATCTGTTCATATTTTGTATTTCTTCCTCATTCAGCTCTGAGAGACTGTACATTTCTAGGAATTTGTTAATTTTTTCTAGGTTTTCCATTTTATTGGTACATAATTATTATTATTTTTTTATTTTTAAATTTATTTATTTATTTATATTTATTTTTGGCTGTGTTTGGTCTTCGTTTCTATGTGAGGACTTTCTCTAGTTGCGGCGAGTGGGGGCCACTCTTCATCGTAGTGCGCGGGCCTCTCACTATCGTCGCCTCTCTTGTTGCGGAGCATAGCCTTCAGATGCGCAGGCTCAGTAGTTGTGTCTCACGGGCCAAGTTGCTCCGTGGCACGTGGGATCTTCCCAGACCAGGGCTCAAACCTGTGTCCCCTGCATTGGCAGGCAGACTCTCAACCACTGCGCCACCAGGGAATTCCCAGCACATAATTATTTGTAGTAATCTTTTTTGATGCTTTGTATCAATATTTCTGTGTTGTCTGTTGTAAGTTCTCATCTTTAATTTCTGTTTTACTTATTTGAGACCCACCCCTTTTTTTCTGTGATGAGTCTGCCTAAAGTTTTATCACTTTTGTTCATCTTTTCAAAGGACTGGCCATTAGTTGTATTGATCTTCTCTATTATTTTTCAGTTTCTATTTTATTTATGTCCACTCTGATTTTTATTATTTCTTTTCTTCTTATGGTGGGTTTTGTCTGTTCTTCATATTCTAGTTCCTTAGGTGTAAAGTTACATGGTTTATTTTAAATTGTTCTTGTTTCCTGGGATAGGCTTGCATTGTTGTAAACTTCCCCTTTAGAACTGATTTTGCTGTGTCCCACCAATTTTTGATTATTGTATTTCCATTGTCATTTGTCTTCAGGTATTTGTTGATTTTCTCTGAATTCTTCAGTTACACATTGATTGTTTATAGTATGTTGTTTAGACTCTACTTGCATGTGTGATTTTTGCATTTTTTTTCTTGTAGTTTATTTCTAGTGACCGTACAATTGTGGTCAGAAAAGACACTTGATATGATTCCAGTATTCTTAAATTTATTGACACGTGCTTTGTTGCCTAGCATAAGATCAATCCTGGCAAATGTTTCATGTGCACTTGAAAAGAAAGTATATTCCACTATTTTTGGATGTGATTTTTTTTCCACATTAAAGCATAAATATGACATTTTCTTTTTTTAAATATCTTTATTGGAGTATAATTGCTTTACAATGCTGTGTTAATTTCTTCTGTATAACAAAGTGAATCAGCTATACATATACATATATCCCCATATCCCCTCTCTCTTGCGTCTCCCTCCCACCCTCCATATCCCACAGTTCTAGGTGGTCACAAAGCACCGAGCTGATCTCCCTGTGTTATGCAGCTGCTTCCCACTAGCTATCTATTTTACTTTTGGTAGTGTATATATGTTAATGCCGCTCTCTCACTTTGTCCCTGCTTACCCTTCCCCCTGCCCATGTCCTCAAGTCCTTATTTGTAGTGAGGTGGATGGACCTAGAGTCTGTCATACAGAGTGAAGTAAGTCAGAATGAGAAAAAACAAATACTGTATGCTAACATGTATATATGGAATCTAAAAAAAAAAAAAAAAAAAGGTTCTGAACAACCTAGAGGCAGGGCAGGATGTGATGTTTGTATATATATCTATTGGGTCTATCTGGGCTGATGTGTCATGAAACGCGTTTTTCCTTACTGATTTTCTGTCTGGATGATCTGTCCATTGATACAAGTGGGGTGCTAAGTCCCTTACTATCTATGATTGTGTTACTGTCAATTTCTCCCTTAATGTTTCATAACATTTGCTTTATTTATTTAGGTGTTGCTATGTTGAATGCATATAATATTTACAATTGCTATATCTTCTTCTTGGATTGATCTGTTTATTGTTATATAATGTCCTTCTTTGTCTCTTATTACAGTCTTTGTTTTAATGTCTCTTTTGTCTTATATAACTATTGCTATACCAGGTTTCTTTTTATTTTTATTTGCATGAAATATCTTGTTCCATCCTCTCACTTCTCACTTTCAATCTATGGGTGTCTTTAGATCTGAAGTTAGTATCTTGTAGGCAGCATATGTATTTTTTTTTAATCCACTCATCCACATCCACTGTATATCTTTTAATTGGAACATTTAGTCAAGTTACATTTAAAGTAATTATTGATAGTTATGTATGTGTTGCCATTTTGTTTATTGTTTTCTGGTTGTATGTGTAGTTCTTTTTTGCTCTCCTTTTGCTCTCTTCCTTTGTGATTCAATAATTATTTTTAGTGTTACGTTTGCATTTCTTTCTCTTTTTTGTGTGCGTATATCTATTATAGGTTTTTGGTTTGTGAATACCATGAGGGATATATCTATCAGTCTATATATTTGTAATTATTTTAAGTCAACAATCTCTTAAGTTTGAACACATTCTAATCACCTTATTTTTTTACTCCCCTCCTTACATTTCATGTTGTTGAAGTCATACTTTACATCCTTCTCTTTTGTGTATCCCTTAACTCAACAACTTACTGCAGATATAGATGATTTTACTAATTTTGTCTTTAACCGTTCTGCTAGCTTTATAAGTGATTGATCTATTACCTTTACTGTATGCCTTTATCAGTGAAATTTTCTGTTTCTTTTTCTTTTCTTTTATTTCTAGTTGTGGTCCTTTGAAGTCAAAAAGAAGTCATTTGAACATTTCTTGTAAAGCCAGTTTAATGGTGTTGACTTTTTAAGCTCTTGATTGTCTGTAAAGCACTTTATCTTTCTTTCAAACCTGAATGATAGCCTTACTGAGTAGGGTATTCTTGGTTGTAGGGCTTTTTTTTTTTTTTCTCCTTTTCCCTTTGAATATATCACGACACTCCCTTCTCCCTCTGTCCTGCAAAGTTTCTGCTGAAAAGTCAGCTCATTTTCTTATAGAAGTTCTATTGTACATAAGTAGTGTTTTTATCTTGCTGCCTTTAAGATTCTCTCTTTATCTTTAATTGTTGCCATTTTAATTGTAATATGTCTTGGTGTAGACTTTGGGTCTATCTTGTTTGGTGCTCTCTGATTCCTGGACTTGGATGTCAGTTTCCTTCCACAGGTTAGGAAAGTTTTCTTATTTATTCCAATAAGTTATCTGCTCCTTTCTCTCTCTCTTCTCCTTCTAGGACCCCTATACTGGAAATGTTAATGTGCCTGTTATTGTCCCAGAGGTCTCTTAAATGATCCTCATTTTAATTATTTTTTTCTTTTCTGCTTGTTGATTTTCACTATTTTGTCTTCCAGATCACTGATCCATTCCTCTATATCATCTAATCAATTGTTGATTCCTTCTAGTGTATTTTTTCTTTGGTTTACAGTATTCTTCAGCTCTGTTTGGTTCTTCTTTATATCTTCTAATGATTTGTTTAATTTCTTACAGCATTTATCCATTCTTCTCCTGACTTTGTTTAACATCTTTGTGATCATTACTTTGACCTCTTTATCAGCTGGATTGCTAATCTACATTCAGTTCATTTTCTAAAGTTATACCTTGGTCCCTCATTTGGAACATATTTCTTTGCCCCTTCATTTTACCCAATTCCATGTTTATTTATATGTGTTAGGTAGTTTGGTTATGTTTCCAGATCTTGGAGAAGCAGCCTTAGAGTGAAGACATCCTGTGGCACCAAGCAGCATGCTCCTCTCTGATCACCAGAACTATATGCACTGGTGGAGACCTTCATGTGGCTGCTTGTGCCCTGCTGTTGTGACTACTGTGGGCATGCTGATAGGAGGGGCTGGCTCCTGCCCAACTGGCTGTGAGGCTGTACATTGTGCTGTGGTTACGGGTCCAGTGGTGGGCAGAGTAGGCTACGTACACAATTGGCTGCATGGGCTGGAGAGATGCAGAGACAGTGTAGGCCTGCTTGTGGGCGGGACTGGGTCTCTGGCACTAATAGGCTGGAGGGAGCATTCCAACATGGCACTTGCCAGCACTAGTGTTAAGTTGGTAAGACAAATTCCACAAAATGTTTAATGCCTGCCTCTCCATCCCTGAGTGAATAACAGTTGCCTCCTACCTCTCCAAGAGACTCTCCAAGAACAGCAGTTGGATCCTACCCAGGCTCCTCTCACACAACTATGTACTGGAACTCAGAATGTGAGATTTTGTAATTGCCCTTTAAGAGCAGAGACTATTTCCTATAGCCTTCCAGCTCTCTGGAACATAAGCCCTGTTCATTCTGAAAACCAGACATTTTGGGGGCTCTTCTTTCCATTGGAAGATCCCTGGGCTGGGGAGTTCTGACCCCTTGGTCCTTGGGGAGAATATCTACAACTGTGATATTCCCCCTTTTGTAGGTGGCTGATTAGGGAGTGTGGTTCCTAACTATACACTTTCTCCCCAACTTCACCTCTCTTCCTCTGTTTTCTTCTTTATGTCTTTAGCTGTGGAGAATCTTTTCTGCGGGGTGTCCTCAGAGATAGTTGCCTTGTAAGTAGTTATAATTTTGTTGGGTCTGTGGGAGGAGGTAAGCTTAGAGTCTTCCAGCTCCACAATCTTGACCACCTTCCTGATAAATATATTATTTTTAGCATAGGATTAATGTGTTGACTCTAAGTCAAGCAAATTGTGAAATTGGTTACTATGTACACTAGTTTGTAGATATGTACATTTTTTTCACTTCCTATATGCACAATTATCATCTGTGAAAAATATCTGCCTTGCTTATACTTCTCCAATTTTTAACCTTTTCCTGCCTTTTTGAATTAGCTAGAGTAATTAAAACAATATTAACTTTAAGTGATGATAGTGGACATCTTGCCTTTTCCCTAATTCAAGAGGAAGATATTTACTATTTTGCTATTTGTTATACTAGTAATGTTAGATGGTTTTGTATAAATAGCTAAAAAATGTATGGAAGGTTTATCTATTCATAGTTAGTTGAGAGTTTGTTTTTAATTGTTAATTTTATCAAATGATATTTTTCTTGAGTTGAACATAAGTTTTTTGTCCTCTGTTTATAAAGGCAAATTGCTTTAATTATGTTTTCTGTATATTACACTAAATTGCATTCCTGGGTACATCCTTACAGGATAATATTTTACTTTACAAATATTCCTTGATTCAATGGGCTATCTTTACAGACTTTTTTGATCAAGTTTATAAGAGATATTGGCCTATACTCTCCTTTTCTTTCTTTCTTTTTTTTTTTTTTTGCGGTACGCGGGCCTCTCACTGTTGTGGCCTCTCCCATTGCGGAGCACAGGCTCTGGATGCGCAGGCTCAGCGGCCATAGCTCACGGGCCTAGCTGCTTTGCAGCATGTGGGATCTTCCCGGACCAGTGCACGAACCCATGTCCCCTGCATCAGCAGGCGGACTCTCAACCACTGCGCCACTAGGGAAGCCCTGTCCCTTTCTTTTGATGTCCTTTTCAGCTTTTAAAATTAATCTAGCCTCATAAATAAGTGTGGGAGTATTTACTATTTATTTTTATTCTCTGGAAAAAATTGTGAAAGACTGTCTTTCTTAAAAGCTTGGAAGAATTCACCAAAGAAGCCATCAGACCTAAACTTTACTGGTGAGCATACTTTTCATTAATGACTCAATATTTGTAAAGATTATTCAACTTTTCTAATTCATCACATGTCAATTTGGGAAAATTTCGTTTTTCAAGGAATTTATCAATTTCATCTAATATTGGCATAAAGTTCTCCATAGTATCATATTATCATCTTTTTTGTATGTTTAGTATTTACAGTGATGGTAATTAGGGTTTTCTTATTTCATTCAGTATTGCTAGGGGCTTCTCAATTTGATTCACCTTGTCAAAGAATCAAACTATTTTATTTTTAGATTATTTTTTGCCGTATGTCTCTTTTCTACTTTTTCTGTATTTCTAGAAACTATTTTGATATTGTGTTCTCATTTTTTTCTATGTTCTTGGAGTTTCCATGTTCTTACTGTTCCTTTGTTAACTTTTTGAGGTGAAATCTAAACTATTGATTTTCAGTTATTTTTCTTTTTTAATACATGTCCTTAAAACAATAATTTCCCTTTTAAGCACTGCCTTAAATATATTTCACAAATATTGATATGTCTCATTTTCATTTATCTAAAATATTATCTGATATCAATTTTGACTTCCTAACAGATGCAGGCTTCCCTGGTGGTGCAGTCGTTGAGAACCCACCTGCCAATGAAGGGGACACAGGTTCGAGCCCTGGTCCGGGAAGATCCCACATGCCATGGAGCAACGAAGCCCATGTGCCACAACTACTGAACCTGCGCCCTAGAACCCATGAGCCATAGCTACTGAAGCCTATGTACCTAGAGCCCATGCTCCACAACAAGAGAAGCCACTGCAATGAAAATTATCCCCCACTCACTGCAACTAGAGAAAGACTGTGTGCAACAACGAAGACCCAAAGCAGCCAAAAATAAATAAATGAAATAAATAAATATAAAAATCTAACTGAGACAAAAATTATTGAGAAATGTATGGATTATTGTTCATACATTTGGAAAATTTTACTTCCTTTTTTTTTTTTTTTTTTTTGTTTGGTTTTTTTTTTTTTTTTGCGGTACGCGAGCCTCTCTCCGTTGTGGCCTCTCCCGTTGCAGAGCACAGGCTCCGGACGCGCAGGCTCAGTGGCCACGGCTCACGGGCCCAGCTGCTCCGCGGCATGTGGGATCTTCCCAGACCGGGGCACGAACCCGTGTCCCCTGCATCGGCAGGCGGACTCTCAATCACTGCGCCACCAGGGAAGCCCTACTTCCTTTTTTATATTAATTTCTAATTTAATTCCACAGAGGTCAGAAATATATAAAGACTGATTTTAATACTTTTAAATTAGCTAAGGCTTGCTTTCTTGACCAGAATGTGATATTTTGTTAAACAACCCATATGAGTTCAAGAAGAATATTTATTCTACTTTTTGGATGTACAATTCTAATATATTTATTGGTTAAGTCAAATTCTTAAAGAATGTTATTCAAATATACTTCCTTACTTTTTCTGCTAACTTAATTATCATGGGTGTGAATATGTTTATTTCTTCTTTAGTTTTGTAATCTCTTGATCACAGAAATGTTAATTTTAAGTTATATGTTTTATTTTTATATTATTATTGTTAAATTTTTAATTTTATGCTATTTTATTTTATTTGGTGCACACAAGTTTAGAATTGTCTTATCTTTCTCTCAAGTTGATGAATTAATCATTAAGTATTACTCTTCTACTCTACTAATGCTTTTTGCTTTAAAGTCTGTTATTGGATGGTGTCTTCATGGTATTACCCACCCATTCTTTTAATTTCAACATATCTGGCTGTTTTTCTTTGGAGTAGTGTTTGTATAATTGTTATTATGATTTTTTTTTTTCTTTTCTGTATGTGGGCCTCTCACTGTTGTGGCCTCTCCCGTTGTGGAGCACAGGCTCTGGATGCACAGGCCCAGCGGCCATGGCTCATGGGCCCAGCCGCTCCACGGCATGAGGGATCCTCCCAGACCGGGACACGAACCCGTGTCCCCTGCATCGGCAGGCGAACCCCCAACCACTGCGCCACCAGGGAAGCCCTATTATGATTTTTTTAAAATCCAGTTTAACAATCTGTCTTTAATTCAAGTCTTAATTTTATTTACATTTAACACAAATGTAGTATAATTGTGAATAATTCTATCATTTTGCTATTTAACATTATACTATAATCTCTACTATTCTTACTTATTTAAAAGTTTATAAATATTGGTACAAAATTTCATGTTTCTCCTATATGTATCAAAATATTTCTAGTTTTTAATCTAGCTACAATTTTACAATAATTATTTTGCAGGCAAAATTAAGGGCTAAAATTATCATTAATTATTGAAGCAATTTTCTTTTGAAATATTAAAAATACTTCAATTTATAGATAAGATTGCAGCATATGAGGTAAACTGGGGCATTTTCACTACAGGTTTCATCTGGAATGTTGTACTATATTTTACAATAAAAAGTACATTTGGCCTCTATTTCTTCCAAAGAATGCACTTCATTTATCCTGGTGGTTTGGCTGGCCTGGAAATACAATTGGGCCCTTCATGTACTTCTAATCACATTTGGTGGAATACAGAAAGTAGAGACAGGCAATCTGTGCATATATAGAGCTTCAAGAGCTCTAAGGAACAAGTTAATGGAAAAAATTATGTACTTACTTTACACAGTTTTGAACTTCAAGGTATGTGCAAAGGATGAATAACTCTGAAATGTAACAAGGAACAATGAAGTCCCAGACACATCCATTATAAAATCCTAAAGGCTAACCCCAAAATGGTTTCTGTCCTGCAAGAAAATGTACTGGAATTTAAAGTATGGAAATTAAATAAGGTACAAAGTTCTATACAAGTGCACCTGATCTTTCTAACAATAGAGAAAAATGAATTAACTTTGTAAATAATCTTCCTAGGATGTGTCATTTCTGAAGCTTTTTCCTCTAATCCTTACAGTAACTCCATGAGAAAAACAATCAGAAACGACAGATAAATCTTTGGATTCAAAACATTTTCTCAAAATGTTCACAATAATTTTAAAAAAACTTTCACAAAATATTGAAATATTAAGATACACATGAGAAATACAAAAGGTCAAACCTCAATATTAAGAGATAAGCACTGCATCAAGAAATAAATGGCTTGGGTATATCCTTGGGGAGTATACATGCGTATGCGCACGCACACACACACACACACACACACGTATATATTCATATGTATGACTAACAAACATTTATTAAGTAATTAATATTAAATAAGAATTGTGTTTAATATTTTATTTAACTTATTTATTCTTCAAAATAATCATCTAAAGCAGGAGATATTTTTAACTCCATTTGATGGAAGAGAAAAACAGGCAATGAAAATTTGAATAATTTGCCTGAGTCACGCAGGGATTAAATAAAGACCTGGAATTTGTACAAGCAAGCAAGCTTAGAGGGACTTCCCTGGTGGTCCAGTGGTTAAAACTTCACCTTCCAGTGCAGGAGGTGCCAGTTCGATCCCTGGTCAGGGAGTTAAGGCCGCACATGCTTTGCAGCCAAAAAAACAAAACATAAACAACAGAAGCAATATTGTAACAAAATTCAATAAAGACTTTAAAAAGATACACATCAAAAAAATATTTTAAATAAATAAATAAATATATGGGAAAAATGCAGACAAACAGAGGACACTCATGGGGGAAAGTCAGCACATGGTTTTCTAAGCTTTCTTTTTTTTTTAAGATAAACTTCTTTTCTTTTTAAGTCTTTATTGAATTTGTTACAATATTGTTGCTGTTTTTTATGTTTTGGTTATTTGGCCACCAGACGTGTGACCTTAGCTGCCCGACCAGGGATTGAACCCATACCCCTGCCCTGGAAGACGAAGTCTTAACCACCGGACAACCAGGAAAATCCCTTCCCAAATATTTAATTAGATTATTCTGTTCATATTTCACAGCATTTATTACTTTATCTTGTTAAAACATCTATATAATTATAGATTATATTTAAAATATGTTATATAATTATATTTAAATTATATTTAATTTAATATATAATTATATTTAATTATATATTTAATTATATTTATATATATTATTATATATATAATTATATTTAATATATATTTATATATTAATTATATATATAATTATATATTATATTTAAAATATATAGTTATATTTAAAATTATAATTATATTTAAATATATATATAATTATATATATATAATTATATTTAAAATATATAATATATATATATTTATATAATTATATTTAAAATATGTTCATCTACGATTCCTTATTCTTTGTACTTGCTTACTATATCTTTTGTCAACATTTCATTTTTTGTTTGTTTGTTTTTACCTTACTTTGCTGTTTTATTTTTTCTATGTGCATGTACTGTAGGAGTAAGTAATTGATGACCTGCTCTTAGATTAATCCACTTCTGTTTGTTGTCATAAGTAATGTGATTTGTTTTACTTCTTTAATCTTTTTCCATGTTTTTTAAAATGTCCTCATATATATTTTTTTCTTATTAGTGAAGTGAGCGTCGTAATTAGAAATAAATAACAATTATCTTTTTAAAACATAGTTGAATCATGGCCTGTGGGCCTGTGTTAATAATTAAACTTGTTTTTTCAGAATATGTGTGGACTGATCTATGACATTGCTTTAATTATAAACTAAGATTTTAAATCAATTATCTATCCATCTATCTGTCTACCTCTGTGTCTATCTGGCTCTCTAGCTATCTTGCTCTTCACTGGTAGCAACCAGGCTTTGTGTGTTGATATACTCATCTGAGTCATCCAGGGAATCTCCACTTCTCCATCTGTTTGCAATGTCACAATATCTGGATGGAAAAGAATTAATGTGCTTCCTCAAATCATTTTAATTAATTTTTTTTTATGTTATGAGCTATAGGCAAAATATGTTCAACATAATATTAGCTGGGGGATATTCGAAGACAATGAAATAAACTGTATTATAGAGGTCATGCTTTAAACAAAGAGACTGAAAAGTTATTTTTTTAAAACCTATTTCCTTATTTATTTATTTATTTATATTTTTGGCTGTATTGGGCCTTCTCTGCTCCATGCGGGCTTTCTCTAGTTGCATTAAGTGGGGGCTACTCTTGTTTGAGGTGTGCAAGCTTCCCATTGCAGTGGTTTCTCTTGTTGCAGAGCATAGGCTCTAGGCACGTGGGCTTCAGTAGGTGCAGCACCTGGTCTCAGTATTTGTGACTCGCAAGCTCTAGAGCGCAGGCTCAATAGTTATGGTGCACGGGCTTAGTTGCTCTGCGGTATGTGGGATCCTCCCAGACCAGGGATCAAACCCGTGTCCCCTGCACTGGCAGGCGGATTCTTAACAACTGTGCCCACTGAACCACTTTCATGGGAAGTCCCATGAAAAGTCATGTTTTAAAGAAGTCTGAGAAACAGAATTCTGATGGACCAGTGAGATATGATAAACTGTTTTTAAAGTAGAAAAAACAAATTATAATCATTAAATAAAAAGTATCATGCATTTAACTGACATGATAAGACTGCCCAGGGGGTTTCATTTGCAGATGTAAGGAAAGCTTCCAAAAGGAGCTGGCATTTGAATTGAATTTTGGAAGATGAATATTATTTCTCTGGGGATTTTGGTCTGATGTGATCGCTTGACTACCTTGAAGTATGTCAAGTGCCATCTTAATTTAGATAAATTTCTAAATAGACCTATATCAATTCAGCTATTTATTTAATTTTCATCAACACACCACCGATTTTAAATTAGATGAGTGAATTGTTGCCCAAATTGATGCTTAACCTTCCAAAACACCGGGTCATGTTACGGGTACTTTGGATGATTAAAGAAGTTCATGCTTTGTAGCATAAAATGACAGCAAGTTGACTTTTTCTTCATTGCCTTTATCTGTGAAGAGGTTTATGTTTCTTTACAAGGTTGTTAAAGTTTTACCAATCTCTGCTCACTGTGTCTTTCTCTCCCTTACATTTCCCAAGAGGAATTTAAACCATCTGGTTCTAAGAGATTGTGCACTGTTACCTTCCTAGTGCGTTCATCTTGATAATAAACAGTTATATACGAGACATTTTAAAAGCTTGCATTTGGCATCACAAATTCACATATAAGTGAGTTTCTGTTCTTTACACTAACATTTTGCAAATACCTTTCTTGTTGAAACATGCCATTGGGAAAAACAATCTGTTTTGCTAATGCTATAAGCTATTTAGAGGGTAACTTCTGTGTTTTATATGCATGGTTTAGCTTATAACTTATCATAGGGGAAGCAAAGAGATTATCTGCTCCAGTGTGTTGTTATAAATGCAGTTGCAGAAGAACTGACAGCTGACCTATTTTCTACTAACTTAAAAAAAAAAAAAGCTATGTTAGAGTGAAGTAAGATGGATGCTGTCTTAAGTGTTGATGAATAATATGGTTAAAACTGTGGTAAGATTCCTTTAAATAAATTAGATTTATCTTTTCTTTTGATTATTCATTCTCTCTCTCTTATTGTGTGATTTAAATTGTTGTAATTTAGGTTTTTTCTTTTTAATTTTATAACTATTTCTTTTTCTGAATGAAAATTTTAGAAAAACATGTCTGGAATGGATAATTGCAGTTGATTGCACAGGATTTTCCAGTAAGTGTTTATAAAGAATATTGACCATATCCATTAACTGAGAGATTGTCTTGACTGGCAAAGGAGAAAGTTGTTGTCAATGCAAAACCATCTTCATTAACTCTACAAATGAAAGCAAGAAGATAATAGATAACCTTGAAGTTTTCATTTATGTCTTATTCCAGGGTTTCTAAGGGCAGAGCAAAGACATTTACCCCCGATAAAATGTAGAATCACAGGCCCTCAGAACGAGAAGGGATGTTAGAGGTAAAGGACACCCATCTGAATGGTGAGCACTGACTTCGCTGTGCATCTGGTCTACACGTTGCACAGAACAGCTGAGGCTCAGGAGCCTTGATTAACTTTCTGTGTAAGCCTGCCATGTTGCACGTTTGCACTGCCAAGAGTTTTATTTTGTTTTATTCTATTTGATTCTTATAACAATCTGGAGAGTTGCCTATTATTATGAACTCCCTTTGGAAGATATTGAAATGAAGACCTAGATGAAGGGATTTTCTCCAAAGCTATACTGTTAGTAAGCAGTAAAATGTAAGTTGTATGCTTACCTGGAGCTCTTCTTTTTCTCTCAACCATAATAACAAATATAAATAAATGAATTCCTGAGTAGGTACACGCTTCAGGCCCTATTACTGTGTCACAAATTATACAAAACAGGCTTAAAATAACCATTTCACTTTGTTCATAGTTTTGTTAGTGATGAAATTGAGCAGGGCTCTGGTAGGAAGTACTTGTTTGGGACCTTTTGTGTAATTTCAGTCAGATATAGGCTGGAACTGCAGTCATCTGAGCTCAACTGGGCTGGATCAAAATGGTGTATTTATCTGGCAGTGAAACAATGCTGCCCACAGACGTGGCTCTCCACTGGGAGTAGGCATAGAGAAGTGGTTATTTATAGACCCTAAAGCACAGCAGTGTCAATGTCGCTTGGTTTCTTCCATTCTATATAGACTCTTCCAGAGAAATAAGAGGAAGCTGTATGGTATTTTACGAGCTATCCTTAAAGTTACATAGCATCATTTCCATCATTCTCAATTATTCAAAACTGTCACAAGATCACCCAGTGGCAAAGGGATGAGATGTTAATTGTACATCTTAATAGGAGGAAAGTCAAAGTACATGTTTACATTGCCAGAATGTAGAATAGAGCATTAAATTCATTAACATCTGTATTTTGTCCAGTCACCAATAATTTACTAAGGACCTATTACTCTCAAAGGAGCGTTAAAGTTATATCATTTTTCCCAGTTCTTTAGGTATATGTGTATATTTAGCCTGTTCTATAAGATTATATATTCCAGGAAGTAAATGATTGCTGCCTGATGACAAAGTGATGAAAATCCACTCTGGGGTAGTTGCCATTCTCTGTTTCTGACCATAGGCCAAAGGGTGTGTCACTGGACATGGCAAAGGTCAAATGTCATTAACATACGTAGTCTTCACATGACAGTTACAGGATCTTTCCTTTGGAGAACTTCACACCATGTCATGGGTCAACAATAATGTCCTTTTTTTATTTCTTGATTACAGAGAACCTCAATTTTTTTTCAGAATGTGATCTATTTTGATGAAATTAGTTAGCTTTTGTGGTTTGACTATAACCTTCACTAATTGTTTGACCATGATGTGGAAACAATTGTTTGGCATACTCAGATAAATAAAACTCTGTGATTTATGTCAATCTTATTTTGCCCCATGTTTGGAAAAGAAATAATATTTTCTGTAAGCAAAACTAATCATAAGTACTATAAAATATATTTACATTTGAGGGGCCATGTTGATATTGCTCCATTTCAGACCAACTGAGTACTAGGATTATTTTTTTAATCTCTATTGGTTCAGTTCATGAATCTGGGCCATCCAAAGGGGTGACTGTCAGAAGAAAATAATTTTCTCTCTTTATCTCTATTAATCATAAATATTACACCTTGTATGTTGATTTCTGCAAAATCCTTTTGTATTAGTATTTGTATTTCTAGTAGTGTATTTCTGCTGTAGCTGTGTATGAAAAATGTCACCCTCCATATCAGTAAACAAAGGATTTTGCAGCCATTAAGCCCTCAGTCACTGCAGCCACCCCCAACTATGCACCCTGAGGGCATTCAGGATGGAGAAAAGCAGGATACTAGCCTTAGGTAGTTAAGATGTGTATCAAAGAAATGATTTCAATGAGCCCAGATTCATGCATCTTCCCATACATAGAAAAATGCTAAATTCATTACCTTGAGATGACTGGTTTTCTTTTTTTAACAGTACTCTTGAAGTTTCGACTACCTGGGTTTTGTTGCAAAACTCCTGTATCTCCTGGCTCCTCCCTTACCTCTTTGGAGTGATCCCCCTTTGGAGCAAACCCTGGGAAGAGGCTGTCTTCTGGGCTCAAGTCCTCAGAAAATTCACCGAATAAAACATAATTCTTAACATTTAGGTTGTGCCTTTTTTTTTTCAGTCGACATACATAGCAAATCACAAACTTAGTGGCTTAAAGCAACATGAATGTATTCTCTTATAGTTCTGGAGAACAGAAGTCTGAAGTGGGTTTCACTGGGTTAAAATAAAGGTGCTTGCAGGGCTACATTTCTTTCTGGAGGTTCTAGGGAACATTCTGCTTCCTTGCCTTGACCAGCTGCTATAGGATGTCCACAGTCTTTGGCAAAGGCAGCGATGGGTGGTCTAGCCTCCCACATGGCATCACTCTGGCACTTCTTCCCTAGTCACATCTTCGCTCTGTCCTCTTCAGTCCCCTCTTCCACTTTAAAGATCCATACTTTGTACTGCTCCCCCCACCCCTGTCCCAGATAATCTAATTTAGGAGAATCTCCACTTAAAGTCAGCTTGATAATCCACCTTAGTTCTTCTTTGCCATGTAACACAAAATATTCACAGGTCCTGGGAATATGAACAGGACCACAGAGAATGGGCATTATATTCTGTGTACCACATCTTTGTTCTTGCTGGAATATTTCAGTTCTTTTGCTATCTTTATTGTTAGAATTTATTATAAACTCAAGTCTTCCAAAGTCTAATTCACCTACTCTATCAAACTTACTTTTTTTCTAGAACCTCCCTTCCCATGGCACTTGGGTCTCACAATATAAATAGTCTAATAATTAGAAATACCCTGTAGTGAGATATAGTGCCTCAGGAATGAGAGATGCTAAAAGGATTCAAGCTTTGATTAAGTTGAATGAGTTAATTAAAACATCCTATCAAAGCAGGTATAATTCTGTGATTCTGAGAGTTACATGCTGAAATCTGTATCTCTCTCTCTCTCTCGCTCTCTCTATCTATCTATCTATCTATCTATATATATATATAAAGTAAAGTATCCGTTCCTCAGCAGATGGTCTGTCCTTTAAAGGATGAGAGTTGAGTCCTACGATTCTGGATTGTAGAGAGGCTGGAAGATGTTCAAGCCTGTCTGGTCTTAGAGAATTCTTTTCCTCTAGGGTGGACCATAGGTTGTTAAGTTGATTTCAAACAGGCATCCTCATGACTCTTCAAATAAAATTGAATGTGACACAGTTTATCCTACCTGAGTTGGCAAACCTTCATGATAGAGAAAACTGGATAGGATCTCATTTGAGCCTTTGAGCATGGTATTTTCCTCAGCTAGCTCATTTTATTTAGTCAACTTGTCTTTTTTTCAGAACTGAAAGTTCTAGTATACTATAAAAGAATTGGGGCACTTAAAGAAAAATTAAATATTATTTGCCCAAATTGCTCACTTATGTTATTATCATTGCCACAGAGATGAATATGTTAAGGCAAAGTCAGAGAGAGTAGAAAGATAAGACAAACCATACTTTGCTCTCTGACAGCAGAAAATAAGTTATTCCACAGTCAGACATCATTCTACTGCTCATTTGGGTCACCCAAGTCCATCTCTTGTAAAACAACATGTTAGTTCAACTTTGGGAAGAGTTTCTGACTTATGCTTTCCTGGATGGACTAGGAACTCCATTGAAATTTATGTAAAACACCTAAGAGAAAAATAAAATGGATTTTCAAAGGGTGGAAAGAACGTGAGCAGAAATGAGAGTCAGTGTGCCTGCCTATAAATTCTGCTTCCTCTTCTTCAGCAGCTGAAGTTTAACCTTTTATCTTTTTAGTTTGTTCAAAGTAAGAAATGCTTCATTTCAATTCACTATTCCTAAATGTTCTCAGAAGAGATTGTGTCAGACTTTCTCTTTGCCCTAAAATGTTGGCCTTCTGCTACAGAATATTCTTCCCACAGCAAAGTCATTTATGTTTTTTGCAAAGTGTGCTAAGCAATTTGTGCACACATACAGGCACACTGGACACACACAACACAGGCTTTGGAAGTGAAGGAAAGACAAAGCTATGATTCTGATACCATATCTCATCTTGTCATTCTTTTCCAGTTTGAGGTTTTCTGGTTTATGTGCTAAGTTCATCTTAGTTATATATACTTTTCCTAACCCACTGAAGAATCACATTTATTTTCTCCCATCAGCTTACAGCACAGTCAGCCACAGTGAAGATGGAATTATCCTGTCAGAAATTGTAACATTAAATTACTCTAGGGAAGCATGCAGGTGCAAGACATGTTGTCTTTTAATGCAAATTCGGGGATTCTAATCCAAACACAACCTCACTGCATATCTATCATGCAGACTAAAAATAAAACTGATACATTCATGATTTTATGCCTGTGTATGTGTATTTAAATTTAACTCAGCTAAAAGCATTACTTCCAGATAAGAATAGAAATGTCTAACATTTTTTAATCTTGTTGATTTACACAGTAGCCATTCCCTAAAGTACATTTAATATCACTTAATACTTTTCCTAAGTGTTTTCCAAAATCAGAATATGAAATTCAACCAATTATATTCAACAGTAAAAAAATCTGACAAATGTTGCCATAAGAAAAATTATTCAGGGGGCAGTGGTTTATTTTCTTTGAACACCATTTATTTCATTTATAGATTTTTTTTCTTCAAGATGAGAAATATACTTACAGTGTTTATGAAATTGTAAAAAAAAAATCCCAAATTATACTCACAACTCATTGTTTTGTTATAAATCTCACTTGGCAAAAACACTGAGACATCTAACTGAGGATTCCTTATACTTCTCCTTCTCTTATTGATATAAGATATTCAATATTAGTTATATGAAACCATCCCTTAGAAACTCAAGGTTTAGAAAAATATTCTAGCATGACTATCTAGGAATCACTCCAGATTGTAAAAAAATATAGATAATTCATGAAGTCAGCATGTATTTAATCCTGGTGCAAACTGCAACTTCTCCTGCAGACTTTACCCTGAAGTTAAATGAGGAAACTTGAGATATGTTTGTTTGTTTTGTTTTATTTTGACCACAAAGGATATATTCACCCTCTCCCTCTAGGCAGAGTCAAAGTTAACTGGGAGAGAAATGCAGTTCAGCCTTCACAACTCAAAATGGTGATTGGCAAAGGAAGGGAGGATTTGAGAAAATGAGTGTCACAAAAGTAAAGGTTCAAATGAGGTGTGTGTTTGTATGTATATCTGATTTTGCAAAGGGGATAACCTATTTAACTATAAGAGAGAGGGAAAGGAATTTTAATTTAAGTGTCTCCTAAACCTAAACAAGAAGGTATGTTCAGAAAAAATTAAAAACAATTAATAAATAAGATGCAAAATTCACTTGCAACAAAAATAAAGACTGATACATATTACTATATCAATATTAAAAGAAATAACTTTTGTTCATTAAAAGAACCCTAAAGAAGGTGAAAACAAAGGAATTCATAGGAATAAGGAAAACAGGGTACAGAGTAAGAGTAACTTTAGAAGAGTGGGAAGAAAGAGATTATGCTGCTGGTTTGCAGTATACCATTTTATGGGAAAATTTTATATTTTAATGGTCCTAGTTTTTACTTAGATTTTAGGTTCACAGGAGCTTGTTACATTTAAAAAAAATAAAATAAAATAAATAGGAGCAAACTTTACATATTCTAGTAATAAGAATATGGGATAGACAAGGAATTGTGTTTATCCCCAGTTCCTGCCACTGAAGTCAATAAGGAAAGACATAAATCAAAGGAAATAAAATGAATCAAAAGGCTTTTACATCATGGTTCTGTCAATAATGCTGATAATCAGTAAGTTGAACAATAAATATGAGAACATTACTCAGAATATTGCACAAAGAGATAAAGATATGAAAAGTATGAAAGAAAGTCAAGAGGAATGGGGAAGAGGATGAGAGGTCCTAACATATATTGAATTGAGAGCAGAAGGAGAGGATGGAGATAAAGGGGGAGGTCATATTCAATGGGATAAAAATGTTGAATTTTTCCAAACTTGATAAAATGCATGATCTTCAGATTGAAGAAATACATTAAATTCCAAACAAGAAAAAATAAAATAAATCCTCAGAGAGAAGTTGTAGAATATCACAAACAAAGAGAAAATCCTTTTCAGTAAAGAGAAAGAAGAGGGAGAGACTTTCACAAATAAAAGGGAAAAAAAAAATAGACATTGAGGGAAAATAAAAAACAAAAACAAAACACAGCTAATTACTGAAGATTCTCTATTTTCATTAGTTTATTTTTATGTATTAAGACTTTCTAAATATATAAATTTCCACAGTTTACTCAAAGAAAACATGAAAAAAATATGCTTAAGGCTAATTAGTAATCCAGTCAAAAAAACTATAAAACCAAAAGCACTGGGTGCAAATATTTTAAGTGAGTTTCTTTTTCTACACTTTTAATTAGTAGATATTGATTGTGCAAACTCTTGCAGTAAAGATAGAAAGCCTCACAACTAACTTATGGTACCGAGGCAAATGAGAATTCTCGTACACTACATTGGGAATGTAAATTGACACATTTGCTTTGGAGAAAACTTTGCATTATCGAAGAAATTGAAAATGCATATAGTCTACTATCCAGGCATTTCCTCCCTAGATACACCCTGTATGGAAACATTCACACTTAGTTAAGAAGGATGATTAGCAGACATTTGGTTCTGTCCAAAATGTCCTTAAGTTACTTGGTCCATAATATACCTGGTCCAAGCCAAAATGTCCTTGAAATTTGATCCTATCCAAAATGTTCATGAGCATATTTGGTCCATGCCAAATAGTTTTGGACAGGACCAAGTAAACATCAAAGACCTTTTGGCACGGACTAAATGTCTTATGGACATTTTGGAAAGAACCAAATGTCCTGCAAGAACAAACACACATATGTAAGGTGGTTTATTTCACCATAAACACAATACATTGTAAACACATTGTAAACATCCCAAACATTGATGAAAATGGGGGTAGATGTGTAAATTGTCAAAAGTTATAAAATGTAAAACTATACAGAAAATTAAATACACAAAGTGATCCTGTATCAACAGTGTAAATCTAAAGAACATAATATATTAAATAAAAAGCATTTTTGAAGGGATTGTGTACAATACAATCACACATGTGAAGATTTTTACTATTCAAAAAGTCACTAATAATTTTTGTGCATGCATGTATGTGTGAGATGAAAGAGAAGATTATTATCCAACCTCAGTAAAATGATTACAAATGTGACCAGAACTGTGGAAGAGTAAGTTTGATGAGGATGCAAAAGAGACTGTGCCACCAACAGTACTGTAACATTTTATAACATTTCATAGCATTCTTTATAAAAGTTACAAGAAACACATATAGAAAAGAGTTAACATTGGCTAAAAATATTCTCTAAGTTTGAGATATGTCCTAAAAAGTTTTTACATATCCCAACATTATACATGCTTAATATACTCTTGGCTCTTTTTTGAAATTATGGTGATAATGTTTAATTTTAATACTATTATTTGATACAATAAGAAATGGTCAACTCTATCTTGTTATCAGCATTCTTCCCCATAAAGTTACTGATCCATGTAGTAAAAATGTTTGAGAACCATTAGTGTAAAGCATGTTATTTATAGCCTCGAGGAAGCATTTTAATAGGCAATGGTTACTAATGGGGTATATCCCTGGGCAATCTTGCAAATGAAAATCCATAAATTTCTCATTACATCATTTGGTGAGTGAAATATGAACAGTGAGCATCAGTCACAGAAACAAAAAGTACTGTTTATGTTTGCTTGTGAATTTTACTTGTTGAGTGTTAATTTCATGGATACTACACCTTACATTTGCAATATTTAATGCCTGAATATATTTTATACATGAAGAAGAAAATCAACTCTCAACTCCTTTGCAAATGTTTAATTCTTTTTTTTTTAGTTGTGCTTCATCTAACCCAGAATAGTATTGTTTTGTGTTCCATTGTTTCTACAACATACTTTTTTGACATTCAACCTTCTATTACTTCAAGTATTATGAGGATTTCATTTCTGTTAGCTTATTTAACCTTTTCTCCTCCTCTTCATTCTTTATCGCCCATTCTCTCTCTCTCTCTCTCTCTCTCTCTCTCTCTCCCTTCTCCCTCTCCCTCTCCATCTCCCCCTCCTCTCTATATATATCTGTAAAGAAGATCACTTCTTTGAATGCTAGAGATATTACTTTCCCCAAAAGAACTGCCTAAATTTTCCTGAGTAGCAGCTCTAACACAGACCAAACCTGCCAGTCATTTCAAATGTACTAACAGGGGTGTGATGCTTGAACAAGAATAGATCAAGAACTGGAACAAGTAATGATATGTGATTCTGGACAGCAAAACGTAAAGGGGAGCCAAAACCAAGTTATCAATAGTTAAAGACTGTTGATCTATAACAATAAACAAAGGAGAGGTAAGTCATGGTTACCACTTGCCCAGTCCCAACTATTTGCCCCAAATATGTAGACTCAATGCATACTTTTTGAATGTATGTAGGTAAGGTTCAATAATACATGGATTACAGCATTCAGAAAATATGTTGAATTGTCTTTTTTTTTTAACTGCACTCAATTGCTACTTGAAAAATGGTGAAATTATTTCTTTTTCTTCCCAATGAGAAAGAAAATGGGGTGCCAAATACAGAGATTTTTATGCTTTTACAGATGATTTCTGCTCACTGTGGAAGAGCATCTAGACCAGACATGTTGACCCAGACTACCTATAGAAGAAGCTGATAGACAACCATTTGGTCTGTGATGTCTCTGCCCAAGTAGAGTTGGGATAAACATTTGTGACATTCAAAACCTGCAGAATTACAATGCTTCTCTGTGTATGTCAGGCAAAACTCTCAGTGCACATCTGGAACACAGGACCCACTGCAGATCGAGCATCCATACATGCACTATGGAGCAGAAAGAAAGTGATGTCTGCCACCTCTATTGTTTCCCTCTACTTTACAAATCTCAATGTAGTCAGTCATGTCCTCTCTTAACATCCCTCACATTGTGAGGAAGCTGAAAGAGCATGGAGTGTGGGTGGTACTACTTAGAAATCTTTAAGGAAACAAAATACATCATCAGTAAAAAGGACATAATTGTAACTTCATTATGTGTATGACTTTGTGAGGATTATGGGAAATGTGTACATGGGATATTCAGTAAGAACCTGATGCATAATATGTGAAAATCTGAGTCAGACTGTAGGCTCAAAAAATAATAATTTATATTCTTGTCTCATTCAGCATTTTAAACCCTCTGAAATTATTTCAGAGAACAGTTCCTGTATGTATTTGAGGGTTATCCCAAGTCTCCTAGTCCAAATGTTTTCACTATTTTATTTCAATTTCTGCTCTGTGATCACCCTCAAGTTTAGCCATGTAAGCAATATGGTCTCTGCCAGTTTTTTCTTGACACTAGAGCTCTCCACTGTTATAATATTGCCCTTGTCAGCTTGACTATCTTTCATTATCTGCGTTTTCCATATAATGTGTTTGAGCCACACCTGTGAGAGAAAGCTATAATAGACTCTTTGTCTTCTTCTCTAAAAGCTAATGGTAAATTTGGACTTTTCCTGCTGCTTTTCAAGTTTTTTCATCTCTTGAGACAATTCTAGTTAATGCCTGTTTTCCCAGCTTCTCACATAGTTAGGCTATGTTCTAGTTGGTTTTGTTTGTTTGTTTGTTTTAATTTGAGTAAGTATTATTACTTACCTTAAAAATATCTGGGTTTTAGAATTCTATTTTGTACTTCTGGCTTTCTTAATGGTGTTATCTAGTGGCATGTGTGATTTAAATGTATTAAACAGAGTTCCACAATTAATAGTCATATCAATCATGAAGGAATCAGTGATGCCCAGTTTTTCTTTATAATCTTTACCAAGAGTCCATAGCTAATGACTGGGAAGCAAGATACTTGCTGATAAAGAGGCATTTGACACTAGCCTTTGGTGAACAGTTAACTCATACGGTTTGGGGTGATAGTGGAAGAAGTATTAGATGCTTCTTGCTGTATGGTATATTTGGAATGTGAGCCAGATTTTATGTGGTCTATCAAGGCTGGCAGGATGAAGGAGACTGTCAAGGGGTCTGTGGAAATTACACATCAGATGTGTATAAGTATTGGAGGTAGAGACTGAAGCGTCTTGCCATTACACATATAGAGAGAAGATTGGAAGCCCTTGCTGCAGTGTTTTTGCAGTTTATTATATTTCAATATTGCATGAATCTGTAACTTTTCATTGTCTTAATTTGATAATGTTCTTTTGTTTTGCAATAAACCACTTCAATGACAATAAATCAAATAAAAAGTAAGATAACACTTGAAAGTTAAGTACTAAATTTTCTACAGAAACTTGTTGATTCGACTGTTATTTGCATGAAGATTGTTGACATGTACCATCCAGCAGAGAAGACAGTTCTGTAACAGAAGCCTAAGCATCTATGGAATGTCTGTAGTTAACTTAAACCAGAGATGATTGATTTAACTTGAGCAACTGCAGACGGTTCATTTACATATCACTCTCTGAAGTGTGACTTTTCATTTAGATCAAATGAATATTCTTCCAAAATAAATTCACACATTTTATATATGTGTTTTTTTCTTTTTTTTTTTTTTTTGACTATGAAGTAACATGACTCTTTCAATGCATTGCTGCCTTTAGCAAGTAAGGAACTTCACAAACTGTAAAAGCAGTATCTGTTTTAACCACACTGTCATTAGATGCTTCAAATAGAAAATCAGTAAAGTAAGTTCCAATAGGGATGTGATTTTTTTTCCCACCAGATTCATGGAATAAAATTTCATTCTCTCAAAGATGAGATATCTGAGATTATTTTGCACATTTTTTTTAAGTTCAGTAAAAGGTAAATAAAACTGTCCAGTGAGGGAGCATAACCTTGGGAAAGGCATCTACCTTTGGCTGAGAGCAATTTCTCAGGAGGCACTTATCTGTGAGTTGTCAACTGTCAGCTGTCAGCTGTCTGCAGCCAAGATTACTCCCAACTGTAAAAAGCATTACCTCAATTGTGAATGGGTTTCCAAATCCACGACAGCCCATGTCCTGTGCTATTTGGATTTACTCCTTTCTTGTCAAAAGACCATCCATGGAATGGGAGAAAGTACAGAATTTGCAAATCTTATACTTGGTAAGAGTCTTGTAACCAGAATATAAAAAAACCCTTACAATTCAATGCTAAAAGAGAAATAACCCGATTAAAAATGGACAAAAATAACTGAATAGACATTTTTCAAAAAAGGTATACAGAAAGTGTCAAGGAAGCACATAAAAAGATGCTCAATATCGTTAGCTACCAGGGTAATGGAAATCAAAAGCATAAATAAGATATCACTTCACACCCACTAAAATGGCCGTAATCAAAAATTGAGACAATACTAAGTGTCGTTAAAGATGTGGAGAAATCAGAACCCTCAGACACTGCTGATGGCAATAGAAGAGTTCCTCAAAAGGTATTTACTTACCATATGACCCAGAAATTCCACTCCTAGTTATATGCCCAAGAGAATTTAAACTGTATGTCCAGACAAAAACTTGTACGCAAATGCTCATAGTAGTGTCATTCATAAAAGCCAAAAAGTGACAACAACCTAAATGTCCCTCATCTGATAAAAGGGTAAATAAAATTTTGTATAGCCATACAATGAATGAGATATTTAATGACAATAAATTAATGAAGTATTGATACATGCTTTATGATGGATAAACCTTCAAAATGTTATCCAACATGAAATGGGCAGAAGATCTAAAGAGACGTTTCTCCAAAGAAAACATGCAGATGGCCACGAGGCACATGAAAAAATGCTCATCACTGCTAATTATTAGAGAAATGTAAATCAAAACCACAATGAGGTATCACCTCACACCAGTCAGAGTGACCATCAACAAAATGTCTGACCATCAACAAAATGTCAAAAAGACTAAAAAGAGAACTACCATATGACCCAGCAATCCCTCCACTAGGCATATACTCAGAGAAAACCATAATTTAAAAAGATACATGCACCTCAATGTCCACTGCAGCACTATTTACAATAACCAGGACATGGATGCAACCTACATGCCCGTTGAGGGATGAATGGATGAAGATGTGGTACATATATATACAATGAATATTAGTCATGAAAAAGAATGAAATAATGCCAGTTGCAGCAACATGAATGGACAAGGAGACTATCAAACTAAGTGAAGTAAGTCAGACAGAGAAAGACAAATATTATGCTATCACTTTTACATGGAATCTAAAAAAAAAAAAAAAAAAAGATACAACGAACTTATTTACAAAACAGAAACAGGCACACAGACTTCAAAGACAAACTTCTGGTTACCAAAGAAGAAAGGTGGGGAGAGGGATAAACTAGGAGTTTGAGATTAATATATACACACACTACTATATATAAAATAGTCAACAAGACCTACTTTATAGCACCGGGAACTCTGCTTGATATTCTGTAATAACCTATATGGAAAATAATCTGAAAAAGAATGGATATGTGTATATGTATAACTGAATCACTTTGCTGTACACCTGAAACTAATACAGTATTGTAAATCAGCTATACTCTAATATAAAATAAAAATTAAATTATAAAAAAGACCACGTGTTGTAGGATTTCATGAAATATCAAAATAGCCAAATCAATAGAGACCACACAGTACTGCCTAGAGATGGGAGAGTTGAGTGAAATGAGTGTTGACTGCTGATGGGCATGGGGTTTCTTTTGGGGGTGAAGAAAATGTTCTAAAATCAGTTGTGCTAAAAAATAATAATAAATAAAATAAATAAAATCGGTTGTGCTGATGGTTGCACAGCTCTGTGAATACACTAAAAAATTGATTTGTACACTTTAAATGGATTAATTATATGGTATGTGAATAATATCACAATAAATCTGCTTAAAGTGTTAATTTATTCTTTAATCAAAGTGCTCAATGAGTAGAGTGGTGCAATATTTAGCTTTTAAAGCTTTTGAATATTGCAGTTTTAAAAACACAACTTACAAACAATGAGACCTACCTGACAGAAACCAGAAAGCATAAAACATCAATAAACTTACAAAATTTAATATTTAAATTATAGAATTATGCTTTAGAATATCTTGAATTGCATGCATATTCTTCTGATAGAACAGCAATATTTAACTAGTTAAATTGTTCAAATGAGTAAACCTACAATCTGGAAGCATCTCAATTTGAATAAATATTTAAAAGAATAACTGAAACACATTTTTCATGAGGTTTATCTTGTAAAAAGTATTTCTTGAAAATGTAATTCAATTACTGACAAAAAAGTACATATGACATTTTTGGCTGGAATACTTATAAATTTTAATTAAAAGAAAACATTACAATTGAAAGGATCCTCCAAAAAGCTGAATTTGCTATAAACTTATAGAACGTCTATTTTCTCAATCCAAAATATATTATATTTTAAAGAAGACAAAGTTGAACTATGTCAAAAATTTTAAATTTATTAGCTGAATAATGAAACTTTGAATTAAACAGAAATGTTATGAAATTATAATCATAAAATTGAAATGCAAGATTATAGAATTTAAAAAAAATCAGTGACAGGGTGTTAATCTATATCTATATCTATGCATATATATATAGCTAAGAGACTAAATTAATTGTATACCAAGTATATATTCTGTTATTTTTCATATTCAGAAAAGTAAATATAAATGAATTTTTAAAATATTTGGATTTGATATACATGGACATATGTTCTCTTCATTCTTTAGAAAAATGTTTTGTAAAAACATTTTAAACTAAATGCTCTTGAAGGGCCACCAATATAATAGCAATGTTTCATTGATGTACAAATCATCGTTTAAGAAAACATATAACTTGATTTTAGTGCCTGCCTTCCCTCTACCTCAGGTGGCCACCTTCAGCTGATCTTGTTCCCCGGCACCTGGAATTGTTTCCCCTCCGTTACCAGTCCTGCCCTTCCTAGTTCTCCTACTCAGTTGGTATGGACCATGCTTATCCCATGACAAGAAAACTATAGCTCCTCTACTTGCGATCCCATAAAGTTTTCCATATTATATGATATTGCTTATATGTGGAATTAAAAAAAAAGGGGTACAAATGAACTTATATACAAAGCAAAAATAGAGTTACAGGTGTAGAAAACAAACTTATGGTTACCAGGGGGTATGGGGGGAGGGATAAATTGGGAGATTGGGACTGACTTGTACACACTACTATATATAAAATAGATAACTAATAAGAACCTGCTGTATAGCACAGGGAACTCTACTCAATACTCTCTAATGGCCTGTATGGGAAAAGAATCTAAAGCAGAGTGGATATATGTATATGTATAACTGATTCAGTTTGCCGTACACCTGAAACTAACACAACATTGTTAATCAACTAGACTCCAATAAAAATTAAAAAGAAAGAAAAAAACTCTCTCTGCCTATATCTGCTTCTTTCAGTCATGGGGGAGGGGGCAGGTGGTACAACGTAACATTTCTGTTTTCTTGATCCAATGACTCCTGCCTCCTCGACAATCCTCTTCAGTCAATTATCTCCTCTTTGACTACATTTTGTACTATCCTCTTCTCATTTACTGACTTCTTCAGATATGCTCAGTTTTCTTTATTCAAAAAACTAAAAGACAAAAAAAAAAAAAAAGAACAAAGAAACAGCACTCATCCTTTGCCCAAGACATTCCCTCCATCAGTCATCCTAACATTTCATTCTTTCCATCATCTATTGCTCATCCATCATCTAGCTCAGAGTTTAACTTTTAGCTTAATAACCCTGCTTTCTTACCAACTTCTCATGTACCTAATTTATTTCTGTCGTGAATCCCCAGTAAATTGTCAAACTAGATAATATTCTATTTTTTTCAGTTTTATTGCTTTTCCCAGCTTCAATAGTAATCTGTTGCCTTCTCCATTCCCTCTTTAAAATCTCACTCATCACTTCCACAACCCACCCAGCACTATCCTGTGCCTCCTCTTGCCTCTCAGACCTTGCCTTCTTCATCACCTTCATGGGCACAGCAACTTCTCTTCCTTCATAAATTTAGCCACTGCCTTGGCTTGCCAATTCTATACCTTCTCTCCTTATTCACTAACAAAGGGATCTGTTTTTGTCATTAACTATAGGATTCTACTTAAATCTTCATCTCTAGCTTTTACAGCTTCTTTGATTGGTGCCTCATTCCCTACCTCCAGCTTAACAATTTTAACCATATACTCTGCTATGCGTGTACCCATAATGCCTGCCAATGAAGCACTGGGTGCTTTGAATAGCCAACTCCTTTTCACTGCCCTAATCATGTCAACACTGGAATTTTCTTTCACTCTTTCTCCTTGTTCTCCTGTCCTTACTTCTGTGTTCAACAATATCAGGTCTAGAATAACGTGCACTTAAATCTGTCTCCCTCCCCATTTCCAATGCCACCTCCTAGATTCAGGGGCTGTTTCTCACTCAGATTTCTGTGCAGTGAGATATCACTACATTAAAAAGATTTTTAACTTGGGATAGAACATATATATTTGTAATAATAATTACTTGTGCATATTAAACAATCATTTTCTTCCTTGAGTCATGATAATAGGAGGAAGATGAAGACTTTGAAAGGAAAACGGCAAAATCCATAGATAAAGGGGTCTACTGCTGAATCTTTCTGGGACTATAATAAAGTTCTTTCTCTTTTTAAAATTTAGAGTAAAGTTATTAACGGTGACACTTGGATGCTTGCATTATTTTCCTTCTTTTTTTTAAATTTTCTTTTTTCTTTTTCCCAGGTTTATTGAGACATATTTGACATATAACATTGTGTAAGTTTAAGGTATACAATGTGATAATCTGATACACATATATATTGTGAAATGATTACCACAATAAAGTTAACCTATCCACCACCTCACATAGTTTTGCTTTGTGTGTGTGTGTTGAGAACATTTAAGATTTACTCTTTTTTATTTTTTTACATCTTTATTAGAATATAATTGCTTTACAATGGTGTGTCAAAGATTAACTCTTTTAGCAACTTGCAAGCCTAAATTTCAGCGTTGTTAATGACAGTTAACTATAGTCACCATGTTGTATATTAGGTCCCCAGAATAAGAACTTATTCATCTTATGAAGTTTGTATCATTTGACCACCATCGCCCATTTTCCCCACCCACCCAGCCCCAATCTACTCTTTATTTCTATGAGTTCAGTTGTTTTTAGATATCACATATAAGAGAAAAACATACAGAATTTGTCTTTCTCTGTCTGACTATGTCACTTAGCATAATGCCCTCAAGGTCCATCCATGTATAAAACCGTATTGAAGACATACATCCACCATTTCTCTGGTAGTGAACTTGGGAAGAATTATGAAAATTACATGATGAGGAGAAACCAAATATATCTTTGAAGCAAAAAAGTGGGAAAAGCTTCACAAAACTGGGGATGTATGGTAAAACTGATTGTGAAACATTAATTTTGCTTTTTTTTTCCTGATTTATTTGTCTCTTTGGCTTTGTTGTAAATAAGAGTAGAAAGATATTTCTTCTAAGGTAAGATATTTTTTCTAAAGCATTAAGTTCTTTGCCAGCCAAACATATTTTTGGTTGTGCATTCAATTTTATATATACTGTTCCTGGAGTGGGACTAATGAGAAAGCAGAGATTAAGGAGTACATGCAAAAGTTAAATCAGAAGAGAAGTGCCTTTGTAGGTGAAAAGTTGTTTTGAACATATTTGTCTATAACCCACTTTCAGATCCACATTAAAATTACCAACACATAGAGAAGTGAAGAGAGGGGAGTAAGGCTTTCAACTGCACTAGAATGAGGTTCCTCTTTGCTTGTAATCTGTTAGAGGACGGTGGCTCTCGGAAGTCAGTGGAGGAGACTCTGGAAGAACTTCCATGTGACATGGGAGCGATAAGGATTAGAACAACGTGTGGTCTACAACCAGCAGTGTCAACATCACACGGGAACTTGTGATAAACACATTCTAGAGCCCACCAAGATTTACGGAATCAGGAATTCTGCAAGTGAGCCCAGCAATCAGTGTATTTTAACATGCTCGGCAGGTGATTCTGATGCATGCTCCAATCTGAGAGACAAAGGCAAGTGTGTGAACTGACCCACAAAGAAATATCACTCAGACTCTCTTCTTCCCTGCAGCTCAGCCCCCCAAAGGGATGCATGGGTGTTAAACCAAAGATTAAACCAAAAGGGTGTATCCAGGGCTTTTGTCTGCAATGAAATAAGCACCGAAACCACTCAATCCCTTACAAATACTCAACTATTTGAGAAAGAGCTAGAAGTGGGCAGAGCTGGATGAAGAATGGGGTGACAATATTCAGGTATGTTTTCTCCTGTGCTGATCAGCCAGGGAGCTTCAGCGTTTTGAAAGGTTCCAACTAACACAGGTGACATTGCTCCACTAGGAATCTGGCTGAGCAGGGGCAGCTTATTCCTGATAAGACCTAAATATTGGAGGCCATTACAGACATAAACACCCAACAGAATTTGGAATAATGTGATCTTGTCTTTTATGAGGTTGTGGAATTGTGAATAGTCATAACTTCAACTGAAAAGTTTGACCACATGAATCAAGAACCTAAAACATATTTACACTTACTGAGTCATTAATTCCACTTACCAAAATTTATCCTGAGGAAAAATTCATGTCAAAATTGTATCCAGGACATGTAACATCATTTACAATAACACAATTTACAAATTACATAAATATATAACAACAGAAGCTTGGCTACAAAAACAAAAATGATACATTCATACAGTAACATACACCAATAAAATTAAGTTCTCAAATAATTTTTAAATATATGGGATCATCCCTCATGCCATAAGGTCAAATGTCAATGCAGGAACTAAATCTATCTATATCGCATGTTCAAATTTGCACACGTAAGGTTGTAGAGAGACAAAGAGAGAGAAAGTAAATAATATACTCCAAAAAGTTAGTGGTGTTTATATTTAGAAAAAGGAATCATGTTTCATTTTTACTTTTATCCTTTAAAATAGTTTATATTGCATTTTGCTAAACTTACTTTATGATAATTTAATTATTTTATCACTACCCTCATGTAGTTTTTACTATTTTTATATTATCTTAGTTTATATTATTAATTTCACTTCTCCACCGTTATAATGCTTTCATCCTTTAGCTAACTAAAGGATAGCTAGGTTTAACCTATAACTAGGTTTCAGTTATTTATCTTAACTGAAATTATATTTTTAAAATTTTTTTCAGAATTGAACGTCTCACCAGAGACTGTTGAAGAAAGAAAAGCAGCAATAAAAAAAAAATGATTCCAGAGAAAATTTAAATAGATATTAATGAATCAGGAAAGGGAGATCAATATTTAGAATTCAAGAACTTTGAAATAATAGATGTTAGGAAAGAAAATGACAGCACTGTAAATCAAATATATATTTTAGGAGAACTTGGTAAAACCGAATTAAGAAATGGGCTTTGAAAAACTAAAAACAAATATTTCAGGTCAACTTAATAAAGAGAATAATCTGTTTTACATTTCCAGGATTAAAAAGGACTCCTGGAAAAATTATTTTTAGGTAAATTCATAGCAGTTTTGTTATTACTTTCTCTTCCACTCAAGGTCAGAAGAAAATGAATCAACAGTTACAGAGTGAATTTGTGTGTTTGTGGAGGGGTAGGGTATGTCTTTTACATTTTTTTAGAAATCAGATTTTTTACATACAAAAGTGTAATATAAACATTTATATATCCTTGCTCTTATCTGGTGAAAGATGTCCAATCAATCATAGACTGTGACTGACCCTGACCCATGATCAGTGAGGCAGACACCCGCTGGGATGGGAACTGTCCCATCTCCCATTCCCTTGTCATCCATCCAGCCCACAAACACCCAATAAGCACCTCCTATGTGTCAGGCATGTTTAAGTACGAGGATGTAAGAGTTGATGAGATGAGCAACATCCATGATCCTTATATTCTGGTAAGGAGGTAAATAAGTTTAAAAAGTACAAATAAGTGGCTTAATAATTTTAAATATAGTTAAGTCTTGTTGAACCTCTATTTTGCACTAGATCAAGATAATTTTAAGTTTATCTTGATACCTCTCTTGCAATATCTGAATAGCATAAATTTGGATCCCTGGTATATTTGAGCTATCACTAATAATTGCTAGCAGTGTGGCCCTGGACAAGTTATTTATTTATCATGGTTCACCAATCAAAGTAAATATCTCATGAGGCTGTTTCAAAAACGTTATCAGATAATGTTTATAAAGTACTTTTATCAGTGTCAAGAATATATATATATATATATTCAGTAATATTGTTATTATTTAAAGGTACTTCTATCATGACACAGTTAAAAATTACTAATAATAAGATGAATATGAGAAAATAAATTTTGATATTGACTGAAGCAACAGAAACCACATAAAGCAACACTTAATTTCCCTCCTGTTCACTTCATATCTCGGTGCAAATGGAAAAAGAATAACCATTCATCAACATGAAAGGGTGTGAGTATGTGGGTGGGCTGAAGCAGCTGTTTTCTTCTGAGCACCATCCAATGTATTGCATGTGATTTAGTTAACTTATCCAGACATGAATAAATATCATTCCTATGTGATTTTTATGCTCCAAATAAAATGAAATCAAAAGGGCCAAAAAACTATCATTCCTACACATCTTGAATCACCGCTTTCCTATTATCATAAACACAGAGCTAGAAAATGCTACCAATCATAAAAGCTCAGATAAGGAACAAAGTTGAATGTAAATTACAATGATAGGGTCTGATTCTATAGTTGAAATAGAAGGAAGAGTTGTGGATATCTCGGAAAGATCCATCACCAAGTGTCAAAAATGATTACACAGATGGCAGGGAGGAGCTATCACACAGAATTTAGAGGGACTAGAAGCGGCTTGATGACAGAGTTTTCATAACTTGTGTTTAGAGTCTTCCTAGTGCTGAAGAAAGTTTAGAGGACAGATGAATTCTTTAGCTATAAAAGATTTTAAGGAGACAGCTCCTGTGTTTGTTCAGAAGTGAGGAACAGAAGCCTGTGCATGATGGTCTAGAAAGCAAAAAGATAAAGTCAGGGAATGTCCAATGTGAAATAGGCTTAAAGATATTGACACCTTGCTGGGAAAGGTGATGATTGTGGCGGGGCCATGGAAAGTGGTCCGGGTGAGGGGCTCTGTGCATAGGAGAATCTGGGGCAGGAAAAGGGGAGAGGTGTCTCGCAAGGAAGAGGGTAGCAGAGGGAGAGCTATAAAATGTCATGCTCAGGGAAAAGGCCTTAGATGTCATTCAGGCTTGACCTCCAAGATCAATTAAAACTCTGCTCTTTGTAAAATCTTGCAAAAGTTGCTTAACTTCTCCAAGGTCATGCATAGTTGATCATGAAAAATAACCCTCTTTATAGACTCGTGAAGAATAAATGAATTGATGTATCATGGCCAGAGTACAATGACTCCCATATATTAAGCTCTCAGTAAGATGTAGTTGTTATCACTATAATTACTGCTATTATGATAATGATGATATGGGTGCCATGTTGGAAGTACGATGGCTGATTTGCCTCCTTCGTAGTGGTTAATGGACAGATCCTATAAACTGGAAATGACATCGTGAGTCTTGAATATGGACATTAAAGAGTAGTCTGTTAGTCCCCTCTAAGATGTCTTCATTTTAAATTCTGTGATCTGGCAACTGTTACCTAAGCCCTTTTCAGAAGCCTGCCTGGTGGAAGGCTAGCTCTTCAAACGCTAAGCCAGCAGCACAGAGGTGGCCTGAATAAGACGGTGCAGGGAGCAATCCTATTTCAGAGGAGCTGGTATTTGACAAGCACCTTAAGTCCCAGCTTGGCTCTCAGTGAAATCTAATCATTTCCCTGATTGCTTTCTAACAGCTCTGAGATGAAGCCCAGAGGGCTGCTGGCAGCTCCCTGAACAGGAGCACTGAACTGGCAGCACAGGTGACCCGCTGGCTCCAACTACCAGAAGGCCTGACTCAGCAGTGAGAGCAGCAAAGACACGGGGGCTGCAATGAATCACATTTTTTTTTTTTTTTTTTTTGCTGTACGCGGGCCTCTCACTGTTGTGGCCTCTTCCGTTGTGGAGCACAGGCTCCGGACGCGCAGGCTCAGCAGCCATGGCTCATGGGCCCAGCCGCTCCACGGCATGTGGGATCTTCCCGGACCAGGGCACGAACCCGTGTCCCCTGCATCGGCAGGCGAACTCTCAACCACTGCGCCACCAAGGAAGCCCTGAATCACATTTCTTAAATGAGTACTCTGTCTTCCCCACCTGTTCTTTCACTATTTTTCTTCAAAGATACAACATTCCCTTTTTTATTCTATTTATTTAGTGGAATTTTAACTTTCCTTTCTCAAAGAAATCTAATAGAGTTGTATATCATAATTAGGACATTTTAGAGAGAAACAGACACATGAGGTTCATACAAAACATTTAGGTACTTGGTTTACTTCGGTTCAAAGGCCAGTTCAACTATGACTTGTCTTCCCCTGAAAGGAGACACGGGTTTGAGCCCTGATCTGGGAAGATCCCACATGCTGCGGATCAACTAAGCCTGTACGCCACAACTACTGAGCCCTTGTGCCACAACTACTGAAGCCCATGCACATAGAGCCCGTGCTCTGCAACAAGAGAAGCCACCACAATGAGAAGCCCGCGCACTGCAACAAAGAGTAACCCCTGCTCGCCACAAGTAGAGAAAGCCTGCTCACAGCAATGAAGACCCAATGCAGCCAAAAATAAAACAAATTTAAAAAAAAACAAAAAAAACAAAACAAAACAAAAAAACATTTAGACAAGAGTTCATATGTTCTGTGTTAATGTTAAGGAAATATTTCAATTTTTTTTCTTAGGAAACACATGTACGTGACCATTGATTGTTTGTCTTAGCCAAGGATCTAGAGCAATTTCTGGTAATGAACTCCACCACCAGTAAATCAGTGTCAAGGTAATTGGAGACACATCAAGGTACCTGGGTGCCTTTACTAGGTGAAGTAAGAAACCATTCTGTGCTTTCATTTTAAACATCCCCAAAGTTGAAATACCACCTAGTCACAGTTTCTGAAAGCCCTGAAATAACAGAGCAATCACTTTCATTTCAAAAAGAGATATCATGATCAAATTTAAAATTTGATCCAATGTATGAAATTTACATCTTTAACTGCAAAAAATGATTTATTTAGCCAAAATATGCATTATTAACTTAATAGTTTACTCCAAATGGAATAGTTAATGACATATTCCCCTTTTCTAAATCATTTGACAATATCAAATAATCAGAAAAGTTTTTCACGCTAGGGTTTTAAAAAGGTAAAACACTATCTTTTCCTAGACCACTGTAACTTCACAGAATGGCTTTCATTCTAATTTGATGGTTTTGATGCATTTTGGGCATCTTCAACAAAGCTTTTGATTGTCATAGAGTGTTATTTATTTATTTATTTTTGTCACAGGTTATGATCTTGTCCAAGAAGAGGATCTCTATTTCTCTCACCCTCAAGCAAAGAACCCCCTACCAAGTGTCTTAGTTTTTGATCATTGGAATGGAGGACAATTGACTACAATTGTCCATGTTTGTTTACCATACTTATTGCAAGAAGAGTCCTAAGGGAAAATCTTGTCCATTGTAACATTTCAAATTGTTCTACTTTGTGGATCTACTTTTACCCTGACTCTTAACTGGTTTGTATTTAAAATGGAGATGGAAATCCCTTGAGATACATTTTTGAGGTTTATGTACACAGAATGAAATTTTTTTGATCCACAGTGAATAGTTGCTTTGCTAATGGAATCCTCTGTAGAAGCCATATTGATATTCTAGCTGCCCCAGTTTCAGTATGTGTCTGCTTATATTCAGACGTAAAGGAAGCATTTATATCTTTTTCAGAGATAACATAGTATTTACTTCTCTCATTTATTGTTTATACTTTTGGGGTCTTATTTAATAAACCTTCTCTCACCTTAAGGACAAACAATGTTTTCTTATATCTTTAGCTTTTCTTTTTACCTGTAAGTGTATAATCCACTGTGAATTGATTATATATATTGATTATGATAAAATTCTGATTTAATTCATTCTTCATACTGAGAATCAATCGATTCAACATTATTTATTAAAGGTTCTGGCTCTGTCCCAAAATACAACAGTTACCTCATTATAACTAAAGTTTTGTATTTTCACTAGTTTCTTTAGGGCTCATTTTTCTGTTCCAACGGCTTGTTTACTTAAGTCTCAGCCAGTAGCATTCTGTTTTTATTGCTGGAACTACTATAATTATATGATAGGGCGTTTCCCCAGATTTTCTATTCTGCTTCAGGACTGAGTTGTCTCTTCAAGGTTTTCAGTCCTATAATATTGTGTTGGCCAAAAAGTTTGTTTGGGTTTTTCCGTAAGCTCTTACAAACGAACTTTTTTGCCAACCCAATATTTAGAAGCAGCTTATCAACTTCCAGTCTTCAAAAAAGTCTCTTGTGATTTTGACTGGAATTGTATTAAATCTATTAATTAATTAATTTTGAAAAAGTTCCCTCTTAAAATATTGAAATCTCTATGTTTTTAGCTTAAGTCTCCTTTAATGAGTTACAGTAGCTTTATATTATTTTCTCCATAAAAGGTCTTGCTTGTGTTTCTTTAGATTTATATTTAAGTACTTTTTGGTCTTCATTTAAAATTTATTTTCGAAATTTATGTTTCAAGCTTATTTTCACTCATAAAAGTTTAATTGCCTGAGGTATATTGATTTTAAGTTCAAATTTGCTAAACTTTCTTGCTAAATTTGCTAATTAATCTTAACTTTTGACTCCTTTCTTTTTTTACAGCCATATCTCTAATGTATGAGGAAATTCTGTTGGCTCTAATTGCAAAATTTGTCATTAACTCTGTGTTATTATCTGATTGCCAGTCACCACGGCCTCTCCCCTAGATTATGACAATATTTTCTTGACTCTTCTCCAGTTACAGCGATCAGCTTGTTTCTTTCACTGGGATGTCAGGTTGTGTCATTTGCCGGCTCCAGACTCTCCATGGTTCCCTATTGCATTCTGGATAAATGCCCAATTCCTAATGCTCTGGGAGGACTGAACATGCCTGATCCTGCCACTTCTTTTCTGCATCACTTAGGAGTCTCTCCTCCTTGCTCCTCTGTGCAAGGGAAATTGTCTTCCCAGCTCTTCCCAACATGGCATTAGACACTTCGTTCCTCTTTCCCTCATTTTGTTCACATATTTTTTTCAAATATTACTATTCAGTTAGTTGCTTCCTATTTAAAATTCCTTCCTCACTCCATGACACTCTTGATCCCCTCACCTTACTCTGTTGTTGGTTTTGTGTTGATGCTATTTTTTGGTTTGCCAGTTGTATTTCATATCCTTTAACATACATGTGATATACCTTTATTATTTAAGTATATATGTTATGTAGTTACCACAAGGGCTGCTATTCTATTTTGTTCACTATATGCTTGGTATTATGGGAGGTGCTCTGTAAATATTTTTTGAATTAGTAAGTGACTGAGTTAGCATATTTATTACTAATGGCTCTTTAATATATATCCATACAATTTTTTTCATTTTTTAATGTAAGTAAAATTTAAGACTATACATGTCTGTCCATGTACTGTCAACGGAATTCCATAAGAATTTGGAATGTACAGGGAGCTAAAGTAAACCACCCACATGCATACAGCTGGTAAGAAGTACTAATTTATGCTGCTTACTATCCATCAAGTGAAAACATTTACCAAATAATTTTATAGTTTAGTCTAATGTGACATATCAGATCAGAAATTCTTCTTAGCAAAGTATACACTCAAAGTAGAAGAGAAAACTGAAAAGTTATTGTCTAATTTACCTTACATGTTATATCCTAAATTTTCTGTTTATTAGAACTTTCATTGATCCCAAATAACACATTAAGATCTCTTTCAGAAGTTATTCAATGAAACACGTATTTAATTAGTTAACAGAATAAATTTCTAATTGGAATTTAAATAAGTGAAGTTCACATGAATATTAAAATTCACTTCTGCTTATCTCTGTTTCTCCTAAAATCCTTGTGTTAAGTTGTCTTTGGAAATAACATTGACTATTAATAAAGTTAGTAAGTACAGAGTCTTTTGTTAAATCTCACACGTAGAAAGGGAAAGTAACTCAGACCATTGATAGTGAAATGAATTAAAAATATAATTTATTACCCTATTTGCTTGTGTTATGATTGACCGTGCAATGGAATATTATAGACTTGCTAAACAAAAGTAAAAAATATGATATTTCTCTGTTGTTTTTAGAGTAAGTTCTTTGTCTTGAATTATTTTTAGTTATCCTCAAGCTAGCAATATTTATTTCACTTTATTCAAGAAAGAAATCTCACTCTGTTACTCTTAAAATAAAGAATCTCATTGTAATTTACAAGGTCCACAGATCAGAGGCCAAACTAAAAACAAATTCAATTAAAAACGCTAAGTGATTTTGACATCCCAATTGGCAATTAGAACAGAAAACAAAGTTATTTAGAGTTTATCCTAAAATTCTAGCATGCATCTCTTAAGGAAAACCTACATATGGTATGGTGGGTATTCTATCCAGAGAACTGGAACAGAGAAAAATAGATGAAATATGCAGTGAATAATCATTCTTTCATAATTGGAAACTAAGTTGAAGATCACAAAGACCATGGTATTTTACAAAGCAAAATTACCCAAGCAGACGCTATTTTAAGAATATTTGAGTTAAACTACATGCTTTTAGCTTAATGCTAGTAAAAAAAAAAAAATTGCCTTTCCTGATGCACTGAGTTGCCTTCTTTGACTAGATGAGACCCATGAAATGCATGAAATTGTGTGTGTTTGTGTGCATGTGTGTGCGTGTGTGTATGTTTGCTTGACTCTCACGATACTCAGAATGTGATTCTGGCCTCAAATTAAGAAAGGATATTTGCTTGTTTCTACTGGTATAACTTTACTCCTTAGTTTTTATTATTATTTTTTGAGTGGGGGGAACTAATGGGTTTGCTTCTCTAGAAACAACTTTTCTCATTTGTTGAGATACACAGTGCAAATAATGATTTGGGGAAATTTTCACATCCTTAGAATATAACATTAAATGCATCTTTGAGCCCCTTATGGTTTATACCTTGATAGTTGTGGATAGACAAAGCCAACCACATTTTACAGTGACCTTCCCCTTTTCCAGCTTAGTTAAAATTTAATATCTTTACCTCACATTTTTTAACAAGTATATTTATTAAGGGTTAAGTTTTATTTACTTATTACAGAAATATGCTAGGAGCTGGGAAGAAGAGATAAGCATGGCACTACCCATACCCTTAAGGAATTTCAGTCGGTAATCAAGAGTCCGTTCTGCTTTCTTCTCCAGGAGAGATGTTATCCTTCAGTCACCAAAGGGAAGTCAAGGGGTATTAAAGTCTTTAGACTGACATGATAGTTGAGATGAAAGCAGAGTGTCATTTTCCAGAATTGGACTCACAGAATGCCAAGACGTTGGAGAATGGTCTGACTTTTCAGACCATTGGAGAAGTGTCCAAAATTTTTACCAAGAAAATTGAATAATTCATGCTGTAGTATGTGATACACCATTTGCAAATCAAGCTTGATGCTTATTTGCTTATTTTAGAGAGTGAAGTGAAGGAAGTGTGAAATTCAATGAAAACTTCTGGTAAAATATACCCAACATTGCCTATTATAATTTTAATGTCATAACTACTGTCCATGGAAATTACTCAGGAAATAAGTTCCAATTTTTTGTTTGTTACCTGAGAGATGCCATGTACCATCAAGTCACCTCATGAGTCTTCATCTCTTTCACTTCTCTTGAACCACCCACAGTCCAGCCAGAGTGGATGTTGTCTCCAGTCACACTGCTCCTTCCATCAGTGTCCTTCATCTTTAAGGCCAGGTGTCTTCTACTCCACAATCTTTCTTGGTTTTGCCCAACTGGAAATAACAACTTCTGCCTCTGAAATTTTGTAGGATTTTGTGTGTATCTCAGATTTGTTAGACTTTGTAAGCTCTCAGAACAAGTGAACAACTTAAAATACCAGTGTGATCAAAGTGTTTCCTTTCCTTTTTTGTTATTGTAGTATAATTGCTCCACACTGTTGTGTTAGTTTCTGCTGTACAACGAAGTGAATCAGCTATATGTACACATATATCCCCTCCCTTTTGGACCTCCCTCCCACCCCTCCCCATCCCACCCATCTAGGTCATCACAGAGCACCAAGCTGAGCTTCCTGTGCTTTATAGCAGGTCCCCACTAGCTACCTATTTTACACATGGTAGTCTATATATGTCAGTCCTGATCTCCCAATTTGCCCCACTCTCCCCTTCCTCCGCTGTGTCCACAACATTAGTTCATCCATTGTAACAAAGGTACCATGCTGATATAAGGTGTTAATAATAGGGGAACTACAAGGGGGAAGGAGAAAGGATATATGGGAACTCTGTACTTTCTGCTCAATTTTTCTGTAAACTGAAAATTGATCTAAGAAACAAAGCCTATTCATTTAGAAATAAAAAAAAAATTAAAATGTATTTTAAAGGAAGGAAAAGTGTTTCCTTTCTTCACAGCTGTCAATGATCTTCACTTCCCACGTGATAATCTAAGCTCTTTTTGTGTATCATACATGATTCATATTCTAGCCCCAATCTGCCTTGCAAATCCTATTACTTCACTCACAATTCACATTTTTTCAGTGATAAACTTCTTGACTACCCCCCACCATACCACACTAAATCACACCTCACTTTAAGCCCCAACTCTGTATATTAGCTTTGGAGGAATAAGCTGATCCTTAAACTCTTGGGTGAGAACAAAAATTTATAAGTCAAGACAGGGTTACAACCAAATCTTCATTTTTCCTGTGTATGTGAGCCTTGTGGCAACTCATTTTATTAGCCAAAACTGCATTTTCCATAATTTGCCAAAAACTAAAGTTAGACCTAATTCCATGAGTGAATTATTCTCCAGTGCCTGCAACAAACTGTGAAATGAGGTGTAAAACTGAATAAATTTTAATGTCCCTTTTACCTCTCAACCTTCTATGTCCTCAGCTATTTTCCGCATTGTAATGAGGACAAGAACATTCTGAGAGTAGGTGTCTGAAGTGTGGGGATTGGGGTGGAGTGAAGAGAAAAGAACTCTGTGACATTTAGAAAACTGTAACTGCTAATGTCACCAATTTTAAATATGATTATGCTTAGGCATTCACTCTGTACATCCAATGTGCCAAGAAGCAATAAAGAGGAAAGTAGAGGTGATCTCTACCTGGTGGTGCTTTGGTCTATTTGAAGAGCATCAGGATTCTCTTCAGCCTGTCAGAGAGTAGGGTTTCTGGGTTCTAATGGGTTTGTGAACCACAGTGTATGCTCACGGTTCCAGAGGCTGAGCAACTGCCACCACATTAAGTTCTATAGGAGAAAACAAAACTTGCAAATTAAGTACATCTTCTCTGTGCCTTCAATTGACCCCAGATAAATAAGAAAGGAAGTAAAGCTTAGTGTAGGAATCCAGTGTGCTCATGAATTCATAGGAAAGGTTTAACTGTTAAAAGTTAGAATTTCCCTTGGGATTAACATATGCATACTATTATATATAAAATAAGTAAACAACAAGGACCTACTGTATAGCACAGGGAGCTATATTAATTATCTTATAATAATTTATAATGGAAAAGAATCTGAAAAATAATGTATATATATATAACTGAACCACTTTGCTGTACACTTACTAAAAACATTGTAAATTAACTATACCTCAATTTTTTAAAATCAGGATTTCTCAAGGTAATTAAAGTATTTTTACTAATGGCTTGAAATAACCTTTCTAAACTCACCTTAGGTTAGGAGCAGAGAAGAAGATGCCTTTGTCCCTTGTTTAGAAATGCCATCAAGTTAACTACCCACACCTTCTCTATTCAGGAAGCAATATCTCCAAGTGTTTCCTGAGGAAGTGCTCACAGGACAAGCCCATGAGAGTGCCTGAAGATAGGGAAGAAGCCCAGCAAACATGAAGATTCTGTCAGAGCTTCAGCCTGTTTCCACCAGAGAATTCTGGAGCATACATTCCAACTAAAAGTCCTCACAACTTGAAAAGAGAGCTGGGCTTTTGTATCCTCACCCAGGAATATCATTGATTAAAGGCTGTGGCGATGAGGTAGAGAGGGGAGGAGGTAAGCTCCCAGGCCTTCTGGATCTCTGCTTATATGAACTGCAAAGTCTCTTCAGGAGCCCTCAGATCTTCCTTCACTGAGAGTTGCATGGACAGACCAAGAGAAGCAAAACGCCCCAAAAGCAGGAGGAGGAGCTTATAGAACAGTCAAAAGGACACCAAAGAGATTGGACAGATCACTAACAATATTGCTGCATGCATCCTGTGCACAGACCATGTGGTTCACCTAGCAGGCCTTCAATACAAATGTATAGAACATATGAATAAATACGAGATCCAAAGTTTATGTTGGAGAGTGTCTGTGATGGTTAATTTTACTTGGCAGTTTGGTTAAACATTATTCTGGGTGCTGCTGCCAGGGGTTTTTGGATGAGATTAACATTTAAATAGGTAGACTCAGCAATTAAACCATGTTCCTTGATGTAGGTGGGCCTTATCCAATCAGTTGAAGGCATGACTGGAACAAGAAAGGCTGACACTCCCCTGAGTAAGAGAGAATTCTTTGCTGTCTGGCCGCCTTCCCACTGGGATATCTACTTTTTTTCCTGTCTTTGAACTTAAACTGAAACACTGCTCTTCCTGGGTCTTGAGCCAGGAAGCCTTTGGAAGGAACTAGTCCTGAATCTCCAACTTGCTGTCTCACCCAGCAGATCTTGGAAACTGCCAATGTTATGTGTTCCTTGTGGCCAAGTAGGCGGCCTCTTTTGAGTAGGTTTCAAATCAAAATAAGAGATGGGTCCTCCATAGCTTTGGCTTAATAAGGTAGGAAGTGAGTAGTTCTCTTAACCATTACCCATGTTAGTGATTGGACAAGGGCAAATCCTATAAGCAGAAAAAATAACATTACTGCCAGAGACCTTTGATTTATCACCCAATATTCATGGAGCTGAGAAGAAAAGTAAGGCAGAGATCAAATGAATATTAGGAGGGACACATTTTGTCTGATCCTTGTGAAAATGCAGATAGAGGTGTAGGGAAGGGACAGGGTAATGGCCATGAAGAAGTCCAGTCATTGGAACAATGACCATAGAAGCAGAAAGAGTCTCAGAGAGCCTTAGGACAGTGACAAAAGGGCACAGCCTGAAGTACTTGTAAACACACGCTGATGCTGGCAGTGTCTCTGTCCTTGGTTCACTGGCAGGTGGAAATATACCACATTTCTTGAGCAACTGAGTACCAAGAACAGCAAAAATATATTGAAAATTCCATACACAGTGTGTGTGTGTGTGTGTGTGTGTGTGTGCGCACACACTCATATGTAGATATTGGAAGACAGCTTCTCCTTCCTATTGTGGTTCCTGTCTTCTCTGTCCCTCTGCTACAGGGTCTGAAAAAGCTCCTATTATGCTGAGTGCAGGTTCAGGAAGTCATCAGCTTATTCAAGGTATAACTATGTTCAACTAGAGAGTCTAAGACGTCATTCCTCAGTGTGCCGTCCTGGTCCATTTGCCCAGATTCTGCTCACGGTCCTGCCACTCACTACAGGGACAAAGTTGGGTTGAGCTAAAATCGGACAAACCCCAGAAAGACTTGCCAAACCCTCCCCCTTTGGACAGGAGTCTGTCTCCATACCTCTTGCAACCTGGATAGATAGCCACAGTAACACAGTAGGATTGTCCACTGTCTCCAGCAAGCTCCCTAATTCTCGTGGGAGGTCAACACATTTACAAACCAGTTCAGCTTTCTCTGCTATCCCTCACGCCCTGCTCTCCTTTCCTTTGGAGGAATTCTATGCTACAACTGGGTTAATCCCCTTTGGGTCAATCTCATTGACACTCATTCTTTTTTTGCAAATTTTTCTGTCATGAGGTTAGCATTTACCTTTGTGGCTAAAATCTTGCATGTTAAAGGATACCCTGCCCCCAGTCTTCTCTCCTCAAACATATATACCCCTTCATCTATTCCATTCTCAGGTAGAGACAAGAGTAAGATCTGTGAAGAACAAGAGAATGAAGAGATTCTATGATCCATTCTGTAGTCTGTCATTATGAGCTGAAGGGCTGGAGGGAAAGAATGGCAGACAGCTCTAGATGACATTTCTGCTTCTCTGCCAGGGCTCTATCAAACATCCTAAAGGTGTCTCAGAAAGTAAATTTGTATAGATAGTTCCAGATCATGAAGCAAAAATCTCTGATATTTCTATCTTTGAACTCTTAATATCTCCTGTTATGGTGTCAATTAAAAAAATATTCACAACCTAAAAGTTGAGAGTTATGTTTTATTCGGTGGGAATTTTTAGGACTTGCCAGTAGGCAGCATCTCAAGTAACTCTGAGAAAACTGCTCTGAGGAGGTGGGGGGTAGGAGGGGTTTGGGGGGATGAGCAGGTGATATAGAAGTTTTGTAACAAAGGGCAGGTAGTTTGAACTTCAAAAGATCATTGTTTATTAAAGAAAACCAGATATCCCGAGTTAAGGAATTTAGCACTTTTCTATGTATGGGAAGATGCAAGAGGCTGGGCTCCCTGAAATCATTCCTTTGATATGCACCTCAGCTCTCTGGGGCCAGTGTCCCGTATTTTCACATCCTGAGCTTCCTCAGGGCTCACCAGCTCATGTTGGATGGCTGCAATCGCTGATGACTATGACATCCTTTGTTTACTGATATGGCAGGAAATATTCCATTTATGGAATGGAAAGTTATACTACAATGGCAGGGAAAGTTATACTACAGGAAATGTTCTACGTATTAAAATCAGCAAGAAAAAACTTAAGTCCTAAAGCCCAACCGTAAATTAAAAAATTATTATTTTGGTGTTTTTTAAGAGAAATAATTCTATGACTTTGGTAATTGAGCTAACTTAATTAACAAATCATATTGATTAAAAATGTTTAAATATATTCCTTCTGAAATTCCCCCAAACTGTCAAAATTGAGTTCTTAGTCCTCATAGTATTCCTGCATGGGACACATGAAGATATATTCTGATTCTATGTGTTCCAGAAACTGGAATACCATTATTTAGGTCTCTCTAAGGAAAAAAAAAAAAAATAAAGAAGAAGAGAGAGGGCTTCCCTGGTGGCGCAGTGGTTGAGAGTCCGCCTGCCGATGCATGGGACACGGGTTCGTGCCCCGGTCCAGGAAGATCCCACATGCCGCGGAGCGGCTGGGCCCGTGAGCCATGGCCACTGAGCCTGCGCGTCTGGAGCCTGTGCTCTGCAACGGGAGAGGCCAAAACAGTGAGAGGCCCGCGTACCGCAAAAAAAAAAAAAAAAAACAAACAAAACAAAAAAAAAAACAAGAGAGAGATCTTATAAAAATACCAACACTAAAAATTAATATAAAAAGAAGTCACTGATCCTACACTTTGTGGCTGAAGTGCCATTCTACCGAATGACTCTATTTTCTCCTTAAAAAAAGACATATTCCCCTCATGGTCATATAAATCCCTTAGTCTTTTAAAAGAACTAAACTGCGAAGCACTTATAGGGTAGGTAGCTTCCATAGGTTTGTCATCTTTCTTATTTTGTCATGAATATTTTCTTCTATAGAGAGTTGGTTTGTTAAATAACCGATGACATATCTTTGTAGTAGAGGGATCCAATCAGTGCTAATGTTGACTGTGTGCTTCCTACCTGCCTGATCCTGGTCTAAGTGTTTCACCTGTAAACTCTTAATGTTGCCAAAATATTTGCTCCCTGTGCATCTATGCCAAATAAAAATATGGAGACAGATATTTAGAAGATAAGAAATAGAGAGGCTTTTTATTTTCTTTGCCAGGCAAACGGAAGACACAGTAGGCTAACACCTCAAGAACTGAGCCCCCCATTCCCGGGGAATTACAGTGATTCTTACAGGGGGTTCACAGTCCAAAGTGAGTGATAAGGATCAAAATGGTGAAGATCTTGTATTTTTTTGCTTCTTGCATTATTTAGAAACCGTCACCACTGGAGTCAGGCAACCAGGTAATTGGGTCTGGCAGTCCAGTAATTGGGTCCGTTAGTCTCTGGGTTATCGGTCTGCAACCTCCTTTCTGAAATGCAAACAGCTACAAGGGGTGATTTGTCACAAGAGATTACAGGGAGAACAAATACCAGTTGCAGAATGTAAATTACACAGGGCTAGGGGTGACAGATTAGCTTTGTGGGGGGCAAATCTAACTACGGACACTAGGATTGATTAACTCTTTCATGCCAGGTTATGTTTCTTCTTTAGCCTGTTCACTGCTCTTTTTATTTTCCTTGTTCTCAGGAGAGGGAAAACTTCATTTCTAGTTTTGCTGCAACATTAATAACTTTATAAAGGTTGTGCTATTATTAGCTAACTTACTGTAAACTACCTTTAAATATTCTAAATAGACACCAGGATATAAAGAAGTCATTACTTTAAGCCACACTTATAAGGCTGGCATTTGATGGAAATGATCATACTCAGGGTGTGGCCATCACAAGTAGCTCAGCTTTCCTTACCTTGATCAACACCAGAGGCATTACCAGGTAATATACTGTCAGAAGTAGGATTTCTGTGGTCATCAATATGATGAATGTTTGAAATGGTGGTCTCAGTACTAAAATTATGACACAAGGTATGAAGATTGGCTAAAATATTCCCCTTTCCTACCTGAACACAGTATAAAAATTTTACGAGCCTTAACAACTGTTCCTTTAGTTTGGGCACTGTATTAATCAGAGTTCTTCAGAGAACATAACTAATAGGATAATAGGATACAGGACATGCATAGATAGATGGATAGAGAGAGGGGGGGGGGAGACTTTAAGAAATTGGCTCTTATAATTGTGGAGGCTTAGCAAGCCCAAAATCTGATGGGGTAAATTATCAGACTGGAGATTCAGGAAAGAGTTATAGCTTGAATCCAAAGGAAGTCTACTGGCAGAATTTTTTCTTACTCAGGGGAGGTCAGTCTTTGTTCTAGTCAGGCCCTCAACTTATTGCATGAGGCCCGCCACCTTATGGGGGATAATCTACTTTACTCAAAGTCCACATATTTCAATGTTACTCTCATCCAAAATACATCACTTTTTAAAAACATTCAGAAAAATGTTTGATCAAATATTTGGGAACTGCGACCTAGCCACATTGACATAGAAAATTAACCATCATGGGCACTTATCTAGACATCAGATCAGAGGGTTTCTGCTTTACTGATGCTGAATTTAAGTGAAATAGAACCTAGAATATTGTGGCATGGTAATTGCATTACCTTTCATGCAATACTGTGATTGTAGCACATGAAAGGACACAGTGTTGAAACTTTGCCATGTGCATATATCAGTTATATGAATTGTTTAATGCTGTTTATTTGGCAATAAAATATACCTATATAAACTGTGTGGAAGCACTTAGACTGAGATTTGCTTTTAGTTTAAACTAATAGTGAGATTAAAGTATTGGATAAACGAAATCTACCACAATTTGGCAGTTATCATTATGTATAATACCAAGAAACCCAGATTTGTGCTAGTTCAAACTCGCTTTGGAGAGTTTAATGAGTTAATTTATTATTCCCATTTACAGAAGAATAAGGCCTAGAGAGGTAAAGTAATTTAGCCAATGATTAAAGCTAATAAATAGAAGTAGCTGGATTTAGGCATTAGCTGTAAACTCCAACATCTACAATTTTAGTCATGAGGCTAAACCTTTGTAGACATTTTTAACTACATTTCATAAGAATATATTACTAACAGAAAATTCAATCGATTTTTTAATGAAAATAGCAAGTTCCAAAGTTTTATGACACTCAGTACAAGGAAATATTGAGAGATGTTATCTCTATGTCCAAAAGATTAAGAGTGTGCATGTTTTCTTTTTCCTTCCCTGCATATTCTGAAAGTATTACACCAGATGTATTTCCTTTAACTTTGGTGTATCAAACAAAAAACTGTTTAAACATAGGTGAGGGTTTTATCTCAATTTAAAACACATGCAAAATTCATGCCATAAAGCAGTACTTTTTCTTTTGGAAAGAAATTCATTCCCAAATTATGTGAGAAGATGAATAGTTTATCAAGTGGACTTTTTCCTGAGCAGAGTTTTGAATAATTACTACCAAAGTTCTATGTGAATATTTCTACTGTGAGAGAGACACACTTTTCTAAGAGAAATGTTTAAATAGTTTCTATGGAGATACCTAGCAGCCAGGCAGGTACCTAGTAGGAATGTTATAGTTTGGTCCTGATTATACTTAGTTTTGCCAGGTGCAGAGAATATGGATGGTCTTTTGGCTACATGAAGATTCTCTCATTCCTGCCTGGAAAAGCATATGAGAAAGGTGATCTACACTCTCTCAAGTTAGCTTAGAGGAATACTGCAGTTACAGAAAAACATCTTTGCTAGTGATTTATCGTCATTCAGCTTCATTTCAAGAGTATAAAATTTATTTCCTCGAAGTTTTAATTTAATTTAACTGAATAATATTTATGGTAGTCATAGAGGGAAGTTGTTATTCCGTAACATGTGATTTGTCATTTATATTTTCCAGTCCTCCAGTGATATACCAAAAACATTCCTCATGTACCCATAATTACATGACTTTAGATATGCTTCATGTAATTATATGCTAAGCAATTTAATTAGATTATTTGATAAATTATGGTACGGAAAAAGTTAGAAAACTTTTCATGATAGATGACAGCATGTTTGACCTTTACTTCTATCACAGAGTTCCAAAGTATAAAATAATGCATGCTTCAATTCCAGGGTGTACACCCTGTACACAATTCTTTAAGACAGAACTCAACATAATTATCCAAGATTTATGATATGCTTATCATTTTTGTCATTGCTTTTCCAGTCTTTTGTTTGCATTATGTCATTTTTTAAAATGTTCTTAAAAATGTTTGTGTTTACATATAGAAAAAGTCACATTTTTTACATACAGTTCTATGAGTTGTTACAAATGCAAAGATTTACATAGTCGACACTGCAGACTATATGCAGAACAGTTGTAGCACCCCAAATAATTCCTCATGAAACCCCTTCATGCTCAAACTCCCCACCCCTAACCTCTGCCAACTACTGATCTGTTCTGTTTCTACATTTTTTTGTTTTCATTATATAATTGCTTTTTATTTTATTTTACTTAAAATTCTTCTTAATATAAGTGAAATAAAAATACCAAATAAGAGGAAATAACCTCAGGAGAGGTTTTCACATAAACTTGAGACAACAGTGTATGTTCCCTGCTACAGAGAACAAATATAAAATTAATTCAACATCCTTATTCCACCCAATTTGGTTAAAATTGTCACTGGCACCATAAACCTGCCATCACATTTATTCACCTTCAATGTATTATGTACAATGTACAATTTTTTTTGTTGTTGTTGTTAAAACTTTTATTTTGAGATAATTGTAGATTCACACCCAGTTGTAAGAAAAGATAGAGAAAGATCCCTTGTGCACTTATGGAATATAAATAATGCAATTGAATCTGAAATAACCCTCAAAGGCCAAGTGTATACATGCAAAATGGAGTACAATTGAGAAACCATCCAGCTATGTTAGGATAGGGAGATTTTACAAATTTTTCTCAGTGAAATAAATCCTCATGCACCTGTAAATGCTTTTACCTTTTGTTTGATTGCATACATAAAACAAAGGAAAATAAAACTCCCACAATACTACAGAGCAAAAACAGAATTTGGTGTATGATTTCAATCAAAAGTTGTAAAAGATGCGTCTGAGTCTACTTATTATACACATTTTACAGTTGGTTTATCTAAATAATTTAAATGATTTAATATTATTAATGAATATACTTAACAGGAACTTCTTCCTTGCCCAAACTTTAGTCAGGATCCTCTGAGCCTTCTTCTCAATGAGGCTTTGACTTTAGCCTTCTTGTCCATCCTTGCTGAGCTCAGATTTTAGCAAAGAATCCTTCTAAATCAGTTTAGCCAGTCCCCTGCATTGATACTCTATCAAGTCCCCACCTTTGGTGTCTGTCTTGGCCTACCTTTAGCAAGTATCCTGTCAGGCCAGTTTACAAGAATCCCTCTCCCCTTGATGCTCCTTTTAGTAATTTCCATCCACTGACCCCTCACTTTGATCATCGTCTGTAAGGCCCCAGATGCTTTTGCTACATTCGAAGTAGAGTTCACCTTTATGCTGAAGTCTCTCTACCCTATTGCAGTAGTTCACATAAAACCTGTTTTGCTGTTTTTCACAAGTGTGCCGGGCAAATATTCTTTTATATGCTTTAATGGTTATTGGCATGGAAGTTTTCCTACGTTGTCTTTGAGCACTGAGTATCAATGGGAGTGTGCCTGAAGTCTTTTGTCACCTCAAGAAAGGAGAGATTTTGTAAGAATAATATGTTTGGTTAAAGCTCTTCTGGGAGTTCCTCATTCTCCCCAAAATAAGCAGAATGACTCCTTCTCTGCCCTAAGCTTCCATTGTGTGCAGAGACCTAGGAAAGAAAACAGTTAATTCCCACAATCCCCCTCCTATTTTTACTCTCTTCTTGTTGTTGTTTAAAATTTTTATTTTGAGATAATTACACATTCACATCTAGTTGTAAAAATAATAAACTTTTTCTAGTTTCCCCATGGTGGTAACATATTGCAAAACTTCAGTACATTATCATAACCAAGATTGATATTGATACAAATCATGAATCTCATTCTTATTTACCCAGTTTTACTTGTATGCAACTGTGTTGTGTTTAATTTTATATTTTCTATAATACCTTTATTGAGATATAATTCACTTACCATAAATTTACCTTTTTAGCATGTACAGCTTAATTTTTAGAATCTTCAATGTTGTGCATCTATCACTACTATTCCAGAAATTTTAATACCCCCAAAAGAACACCATACCCATTTATAATCACTTCTAATTTCTCCTCTCACCAGCATGCCCTCCTAAGCTGAAATTTACATTGTGTCTCTCAGGATTTGCCTATTCTGAACATTTCATATTAATGGAAATGGCCTTGTGTGAGTGACTTATTTCCCTTAGTAAAATGCTTTCAAGGTCCATCCATGAGGTCTTTTATATAAGTACTTTATTTCCTTTTATAGCCCCAAAATATTCCAGTTATAGATATACCACATTTTGCTTTTTCATTCTTCAGTTGATTGCATTTGGATAGTTTCCACTTTTTGGCTATTATGAATATGTTGCTATAAATATTAATGTATTTTTGTGTGGACATATATTTTGGTTTATCTTGGGCATATACCTAGAACAGTAAATGGTGGGTCATATGGTAATTCTATGGCTAACCTTTTGAGGAACTGCCAAACTCTTTCAAAGTAATTTGTCTATTTGCATTCCCATCAGCTGTGTTGTGTATAGAGAGTTCTTATTTATCCAGCCCCTTGTCAACCTTTGTTATTGTCCATCTTTTCAATGATTTTCAAATTAGCATGTGTGAGGTGGTACCTCACTGAGGTTTTGATTTGCCTTTCTCTGATGGTTAAGGATATTGAAATATGCATCATGTCATGTGCATATTAGCCATTTTAATATTTTCTCTTGAGAAATATATCTTAAAACCATTTTTCCATTTTAAAAAAATTGGATTAACTGTCTTTTTTAAAAATTTTTTTGCAGTACGCGGGCCTCTCACCGTTGTGGCCTCTCACCGTTGTTGTGACCTCTCCCGTTGCGGAGCACAAGCTCCGGACGCGCAGGCTCAGCGGCCATGGCTCACGGGTCTAGCTGCTCCGTGGCATGTGGGATCTTCCCGAACCGGGGCACGAACCCGTGTCCCCTGCATCGGCAGGCGGACTCTCAACCACTGTGCCACCAAGGAAGCCCCGGATTAACCGTCTTTAATGTTGAGTGATAATAGTGCTTTATTCAGTCTAGATACTAGACCCTTATCAAATATAGGATCTGTAAATATTTCTTTCATGTGTGAATTTGTTTTTCTGATAGTCCTCTTTGGAGCAAAAAAAAAGTTAATATTGATAAAGTCCAGTTTATTTTTTTAAATTTTGTTTTATGTTGTTGTGTTTTTAGAGTCATATCTAAGAAACCATTGCTTAATCCAAGATCATAAAGATTTATGCCTATGTTTTCTTCTAAGAGTTTATATTTGAAGTTCTTACACACAGAGCTTTAACCTATTTTTAGTTAACTTTTGTATACAATGTAAGATGGGGACCAGCTTTATTCTTTGACACATGGCTATCCAGTTTCTTAGCACTATTTGTCAAAAAGATTTTTTTCTCCATTAAATTGTCTTGGCACACTTGTTGAAAATTAGTTGACCTTATGTATGGGTTTATTTCTGGACTCTCAGTTCTATTCCACTGATCTGTATATCCATATATGTCAGTATCCCAATGTCTTAATTATGTAGTTTTGTAGTAAGTTTTGAAATCAGGAAATGTGTGTCATGCAAATTTGTTTTTCTTTTTCAAAACTGTTTTTACTATTCTGGGTCCCTTTCATTTCCATATGAATTTTAGGAGGAGCTTGACAATTTATGGGAAAAAAAATAAGAACAGCTAGAAATTTGGTAGGTATTATACTGAATCTTTAGATCCTTTAGATAAGTACTGCCATCTTAAAATATGGTTTAAGTTAGTATCTTTTTATTTATTTATGGCTCCTTTATTTTTATTGTTTTAATGCTGTTGCAAATGGAATTGTTCTCTTAATTCATTTTTTTCAGATTTTTCATTGTTAGTATAGAAGTACAAGTGATTTTTAAATATATATCTTGTATTCTGCTGACGTTTTGAACTTGTTTCATAGTTAAGATAGATCTTTTTAGCAGATATCTTAGTATTTTCTCTATATAAGATCAAGTCACCTGTGAATACATACAGTTTTATTTCTTCCTTTTCCATATGGGTGTCTTTTATTTCATTTTCTTATCTAGTTGTCCTGACTAGACCCTGCAGGATGATGTTGAAATGAATTAATAAGAGTGAAAGTCTTCATAGTTTTTCTAACATTAGGGTGAAATAATTTATTCTTTCATCATTAAGTATGATGTTAATTGCAGGCTTTTGTAGATTTTTTTATCAGGTTGAGAAGATTTCCTTGAGTTTCTAGTTTGTTGAGTGTTTTCTTTTTTGCTTTTTTCATGAATATGTGTTGGATTTGGTAAAATGCTTTTCTACATATTGAGATGAGTATCCATTTTTTATCCTTTATTCCATTCCATTGATGAGTTATTTTATATTAATGGACTTTGGATGTTGAAAAAAAAAAAGCCTTGCATTCCTTGAACAAATTCTACTTGATCATAGTGTATAATCCATTTTCTATGTCATTTGATTCAATTTAATAGTATTGTGTTGAGTATGTATATACTATATACAGAAAAGATATTGGTCTGCAGTTTTTATGTGATATCTTTCTCTGGTTTGGAAAAGTTTGTAAAGAATTGAAGTTAAATCTTCTTTATTTGGCAGAAATCACAGGTAAACCTATTGGTTGTTCTTCGTTGGACAATTTTTAATCACTAATTTAATATATTGTCTTAAATTTTCTATATTTTTCATGAATCATTTTCGTTAGTGTCATTCCTGGAATTTTTCTGTTTTCTTTGTTATTTAAATTTTTGACACACACTTTCCCATACCATTTCCATATATATATATATATATATATATATATATATATATATATTTATTTATTTATTTATTTATTTTACTTTTTGTGTATTGGTGTTAAAGACTCTCTTCACTTCTGTTTTTAGTAATTTGAGTTTTCTGCTTTTTCTTGGTCAGTTTAGCTAAAGGTTTGTAGATTGTGTTGATCTTTTCAAAGCCCAATATTTATTTTACTGATTTCCTCTATTGTTTTACTATTCTTTTTATTCTAGTTTCTACTCTAACCTAACTTTTCTTATTTCCTTCTTTTGCATACTTTGTGTTTATTTTGATCTTATTTTTCCATTGTCTCAAGGAGGAAGTTTAGGTGAATTACCTAAGATCTTCCTTCTTTATTAATGTTGCGTTTACAGCTATAAAATTTCCTCTAAACATTACTTTATGTGTGTCTCATAAGTTTTGGTATGTTGTACCTTTAGGCCTGTATCCTAAAGTATTTTCTAATTTCTGTTGTGACTTCTTTGAACCATTTGTTACTTAGGTTAGTTTATTTAATTTTCACATATTTGTGAATTATCCAAATTTTCTGTTATTTATTTGTAATTTCATTCAATTTTGTTCAGAGAATATACATTGTATGACATAAATCCTTTTAAAGCCATTGAGACTTGCTTTATGGCCTATCTCGGAGGACATTTAATGAGCATATGAGAAGAACAGATATTTTGATGTTGAATAGAGTATTCGGTAAATGACTATGCAATCTGTTTATACTGTTATTCAAGTCTTCAATTTTTTTGTTGATCTTGTTGATCTTGTTGATCTTCTTGCCTATTATGAAAGTGGGATTTGAAGTCTCCAACTATTTTTTTTTTTTAATTGTCTGCTTCTTTCAGTTCTGTCAGTTTCTCTTCATGTATTTGGGGCTCTGTTGTTAGATAGATCTACGTTTGTAATTGTTTTTAAATGGACTGACACTTTTGACATAAATATCCCTCTTTATCTTTAGTAATATTTTTGCTTTAAAGTCCATTTTGCCTGATATTACTATAGCCACTGCAGTTCTCTTTTGGTTATGTCTAAAAAATTGACACTTTTCTCTGCACTCAATTGTTTCAGATACAAAATCTTTCATCAATCAAATTAGTGTTTATCTCCAGCTACTTTGAAGATTTTTTTTTTTGTCTTTTGTCCTCAGAAGTTCAATTAAATGTGTCTTGACATAATTTTGAGGGGTTTATCCTATTAGAGATTCACTCAGCTTCTTGAATCCATAGGTTTATGCTTTCTTCGTTCATTTGGGAATTCCTCAGCCCTTATTTCTAAGAGCATTTTCAATCCTACTCTCTCTTCATTTCCTTGGACTTTCATTATGCAAATGTTAATTCCTTGGGTATCATCCTAAAGTCCCTGAAATTCTATTCGTATTTATTTATTTATTTATTTATTATTTTTTTTCGGTACGTGGGCCTCTCACTGTTGTGGCCTCTCCCGTTGTGGAGCACAGGCTCCGGATGCGCAGGCTCAGTGTCCATGGCTCACGGGCCCAGCCGCTCCGCAGCATGTGGGATCTTCCCAGACTGGGTCACAAACCCGTGTCCCCTGCATCGGCAGGTGAACTTTCAACCACTGCACCACCAGAGAAGCCCTCTATTCATTTTTAAAATGAAATGAAATCTTTAAAATGAAATGAAATCTTCATGTTCACTGATTTTATGTTCTGTCTTTTTCGCTGCACTTTTGCAAACATCCAGTCCGTTTTTATTGCAGTGACTTTGTTTTTCCAAATCATAATTTCTATTTAGTTCCTTCTTCTAATTTGTTTTCCTCTGTTGGGTTTTTCCTTTGTTTGTTTCAAGAGCACTTGTAATTTCTCACTGGAACATTTTTAGGTTGGCTGTTTTAAAATCCTAGTCCAATAGTTCCAACATCTGTTTCATCTTGATGTTGGTGTCTGTTGATTGTTGTATTTCATTCAAGTTGTGAATCTCCTGGTTTAATTATTTATGACTGATTTTCCCATTGTATTTAAGTCATTTTAGGTATAATATTATGAGTCTCAGGATTCTGTTACATAATTTATTTTTTTAATTAATTAATTAATTTTTTTTGGTTGTGTCAGGTCTTAATTGCAGCAGGCAGGATCTTCTTTGTGGCATTCAGGGTCTTTTTGTTGCAGTGAACAGGCTCTTCATTGTTGCACAAGAGCTCTTTGTTGCTGTGTTCAGGCTTCTCTCCAGTTTGGGCACGAGGGCTCCAGAGGGCATGGGCTCTGTAGTTTGTGGCACGTAAGCTCTCTATTTGAAGTGCATGGGCGTAGTTGCCCCATGGCATGTGGGATATTAGTTCCCCGACCAGCGATCAAACCTGCATCCCCTGCATTGGAAGACAGATTCTTAACCGCTGGACCACCAGGGAAGTCCCTATTACCTAACTATTTAAAATAGTCTTCTGTTGCGGTATACCACTTAAGATTCATCCTTGCTAGGGTCTGACAACACTACTCTTGTTACAGTGGAGCGCTAACTCATACTGACACTATTTCATGGCAAGTGAATAGAGTAGAAGTTTAGCTCTCCTTACACACCTTCAAAGTAGGTCACTTACTCACACTGCATCTTTGACTCTGAGTTGAAATGTAAGCTCAGTTTTCCTCTTTCCTGTCTTATACCAGTGAGAGAGCCCGTGAAGGCTGACTCATATTGCTTTATTGCTGCAGGGTGGGGATGAGAGCTCAGTTTCTTGCTGGCTCCTGATAACAACATGGGAGGAAAAGAAGGGAACAGAGTGCCAGCTAACTTTGCCAACCACCATTTTATTCTACCTTATTGATGTCATGTGTGGAAATAGAGGCTCAGTGCTCCACTGAGGCTAAGCTACATAGGAACAGAGTGGAGGAGACAGAGCACTGACTGGCCTCACTTTGCACCGTCATGATCAGTCTAAATTTTACAAGGTTAGAGTGGACATTCACCTCCTTATTGTGCCATCCTAACACCATGGGTGAGAGCAAAGTCAAATGCTGAATGGCCATGTTTATACTTGATGCCAGGTTGGGGTGGAAGCTCAGCTCATGCTGGACTCTGTCCAAACTACACAGACAGTGTAATTGGAAGACTGACTACTTCCACTAAGCATGAGATGGAAGATCAGCTCCCCAACTTGCCCTGTTGACACTGTCGAAGCAGGGGAACCAGAGTGCTGCCAACTGATCCTGCTGTGTGTAGGAGGAGATCAGCTTCCTACTTGGGCTATTGACACCACTGTGCAGGGAATTGGAGCACTGCCACCTGCTTCTTTGGGCTGAGGTGGTGAAATGGAAGATCAGTTCTGCACTCAACCTCACTGAAACCACAGAGATTTGGGGGAATTGGTGGGAACTGCCATTTTCCCATTGGTATTTGGTGTAGGGTGGGTACTGCTGAAGGGTTTTCTGTTCTGTTAGTCTCCTCTTTTCCTCATGCTATGACTAGAAGCAACACATTTTTCTTGGAGCTATTTTTGTCTGAGCCTGTGGGTAATTCCAAGTTGACAGCTTCTACGGTGTCTTGTGCAGGATACAGGAAGCAATAAAAAACCCAGAGGACTCATCATCACATGGTTTCTCATTTCCTGAGATCCCTGGAAAGCCTTCCTTCTTCCCACTCTTCAGAGTTTTTCTATGCTTGTTTGCTGTGATATATCCAGGTATTTTTACTTGTGTGAGAGAGAATCTAACTTTTCTGAAGCTAGAACCATCTGACATTTAATCTGATGGGAGCCATGATACCCCAACTTTTCCTCCATCTGCAAGCTTTGACCCTGGAGTGGGAGGGGGAAGCAACTACAGAGAAGATACTGAGGAAAGCAGAGAGTGGAGAGCCTGACCTCCTCCCCCTGGTTTGCGGATGAGAGTGAGATTTAACCATAAGACAATTTTAGTCTTGTGAATCACATGACAGGGGACAGTTCTGTTAATTAACCAAAACACTTAGGTAAAAAAATAAGCATACAATTGCCTACTTAAAAAATCAGGCAAAAAGAAAAAATAAAAAAGAAGAGAGGTCAGCTAGAATGTTTCCAAAGAGATGATGGAGGACGAGGAACCTGATCAGATATTGAGATAGACCAGAGATGTTGAGATTGATCAAGAGTGGGCAGTTCCTGCTACACTGACTTAGCAGGGTTCTTGCTAAAATTGGATCATCCTGGGGAAGATTCAGAGGCTGATTAAAGTTTGGTCAAACAAAGAATCTTTTAACTTTGTACAATTCAGAATACATGTGCGTACATACACACACACACACGCATTGCCACTTGCCTTTATAGAAATAACATTGATATTAAAATACTTAGAAAACATCACGCAAAGTAAAAAGTATTAAATTTTTTACATAAATTTCTAATAATTAATAAACAATAAGAGAAGTAGAAATCATGCTTTTTAACTCCTCAACTTATAAGATGGTTTGCATATCTTCGTAGGAACCAATTGCTTGTCGAATGCGGAATCAGTTATTTTCCTGATATGTGAGTAGCTGAGATAAGCTTCCATTTCCTCAGGAACATGACTATAAACATTATTAAACACGACCAGCATTGATCTAGGTGCTTTTTTCATTACATAGGATTTATGTAGAGACTTTTATGTAGGATCAGTTATGTAGTTTGTGCAGTTATGTAGGGGTGTTAGAAACTCTTGCCTCTTGGAGGCTATGATGAGTGATGAAGTTTCCCACTCTTACCAGACAACCCCTATTAAGTGAACAATGGGCAACAAAAGACAATAAGGGCCCTGGTTATTTGCAGCGACCCAGGCAGCTTTGTCTGGACTTCCTTCTACAGTCGTCCACTTGCTTTCATTTCATGTCTCTACTGGCAAAGCCAGTCAGAGTTCCTGTGCTCAAACAAGTCGGGGAGATGCTTAGACCGAGTTAAATCGGTTTCTTGACTTTGAAAGTGTATTATACTAACATTAGTATACTGATGTGCTTCTTGAATTATCAAGAATGGGGAGTTATTTCATACAAAAGAAATAAAGAAACTTATTTTTGGAAACCATTAAAAAGTGTTTTTCTGGAGCTTCCTATGCCAATGTATTTTTGATCAGATAAATTGTGTCATATTTAGTATCAAGATGGATCTTGTGATTGGCTCTTGCAATAATCTCTGGTGATAACCCTGAGGCCACTAAAGGTATAAGATGGTGTTGCCAGAGGACATTTCCCCACATGTTTTGGGGGGACACTCTCTGATTTAACCCAGGTTTTGAATAGTAGGAATTTTGAAACTGCTTTCTTGTGTCTATTAACTCTTTAAACTTATTTTGTCAGTTACCTGTACATAATCTCTCCTCAAACTCTGTTAGGATATTTTTCCTATGATTGTTAGCAACTCCATAGATAACAAGTCCATTCACTCTTTATCTCTAATACCTATTATCCATATCTTTCTACGTGTATCTTTTAATCTATTGTTCTTATTTTTCATAATGAAGAAGTTTTTAAAATCTCATGGACTCAGATCTCTCTTTTTTTTCCCTACAAGTTATCTTCTTTTAATGTTCAACACAATAAGGTCTGTCTTTTCCCAAAACTACACAGATATTTGCTATATGAATATTTTCTTCCAGCACTTATATGATTCTATATATTAGATAGAAGTCAGCCGTATTATTTATTTGGCTTTTCTTTATTGCTATTTATTGTCTGTTGGCTCAATGAGACAAAAGCAAAGAAGATGATTGGTTTTATCTCTGCTGCTGTGCTTTGGTCAAATTTTCATTGCATTTCTTATGAAATACATATCTTTATGTGTTTTCATGATATCCTATTTGACATGCAATGGTCCGTGAATGATATACATTGTATTTATATTGTTAATCATATTAAAGTAATCATTTTACATTCGTTTGAATGCTTACTTCCTTGAATTCAACATGGTTTCATATACTTCCAAAACTTTCATTAGAAAGACAATCTAGAATAAGGTTTGCTTAGGTTAGCTTTAGTTTTTGAGGTGTCAAATATCACTAAAGGGCTACTTAGAAAAAAGACCATGATTTCTATCTATATTATGGGGCCACTCTGTTGTTCAGTCCTGTTTATATTTTCCTAACACTTCTAAGGATGACTGAATTCATTTATCCCATAGATTTCCAAATGAGGGTCAAATTTACAAAATGTTTAAATATATGAAATCCCCAGATTAATTAATTACTTCTACTTATAGGCTAAGTGGCTAATTTTTGGAACTGGTATTGTATTGCAGATTAAAAAAATCTCAACATGAATGCATAAACATGATGTGGTAAGTCCTCACACTTCAATTACAGATTTCATAGTGTTCATCAGCTTGACAAGGGATTAAACACATAAGTCCCTTCTTAGGGACTAGAAGAGAACTGTGAGGTCTTTAAAAAATAAAACTCACCTTTCTAGGGAAAACAACTTGAAAAACTCCATCAACTTTTGGACAACTCTGGGCAGATTTTTTGACTGTGTGCTGCTCAAAGGAAGCTCTTCTGCCTTCTCTGTACCACCTTGTGTTCCATTTGTTCCTGAACCATTTCTAAGGGATATCTCTCCACTTCTCAGAGAGGAAGTTAGAAGTCATTTTCATAATAGAATAAATAAAGCATGATTACAAGGCAAGGTAACTGTAATAAAATCATATGATCTAATCAGGCAATGAACAGGTATTTATGGGACAGCTTTTATGGACTTCAAGTGAAGTCTGGATTCTATAAATATGAGTAAGTGCCTGGTTTCCTTTGGGGAAAATATGACTCTAACACATGAATCACTCAGAGAATAACAATAGCTTAAGAATATTAAACTGAAAAGTGCTATTAGTACGTGTAACAGAAATCACGTTATGGGAGGAATATCATGTCATGTTCAAGCCTTCCCAAAAGGGAAGACTTTGAGCTGGACCTTGATCAATTCATTCAAAAGAAAATGTAGTTTGTACAGAGATTATCTGTGGTTCTAGAGCATGTATGGAAGAAATCTTTAGGGAATTTCTTCCAAGCAGAGAAAGACCTGTGATATTCAGATAATGAGGCCTGAGTATTCCCAGGAAATTACTGCCCTCCCTTATTTAGCACTTTGATAAAATGAAACAAAAAAGACAAATCACATTTTGGCATATGTATATGTATCATTTACATTAACAGAAATAATTCACTAGAAATGGCAACTACAGTTGTACTGACATTTCTTAAATGATTTCTTCACTTGTATTTTCAAAATAAAGCACAGTTCTATGTGATCAAAAATTCATTCCACTTAGCCTGAGAGGTAACAGTTCTTCTTATGAGTAAAATATTTAAAATTTAAATATTTACAGTGTGCCTGAGAAATAGAGTTGAAAAAGCTATTTGCACAATTTCTAAGTATCTGGAAGAAGCAACTGGATCAAGTCCCAAATGCTTGATCATCTTGCATCAGAATAATTAGGATGATTGCTTCCATGTGTGTCTTCTCCAACACCAAAATAAATTAATGAAATTCAGACACTGTCCATGTGGAGATAGCATAAACTCTCACAGGGTAAGGACTCAGTTCCACACAAGACTGCAGCCCCAGCACTTCATATACCAGTTGTAAATCCAATTTTTCACCCGTGCTTCTAACTGAAAAACTATAGATCAGAGGTTCCCATAACCCTCTCCTCAGGTTCAATTAATTTGCTAGAACTCACAGAAACATTTGTCAACTAGATTACCAGTTCAATATAAAGGATGCAACTCAGGAACAGCCAAATGGAAGAGATACAAAAGGCATGGTATACAGGAAGAGCTTCCTTGCCCTCTGGGCACACCACTCTCCTGTGTCTTCTCCAAACCCGTCCTTTGACATTTTAATGGAGGTTTCATTACTTAGGCATGACTGATTCAATCATTGATCTTGGTCACTGGTGATTGAACTCAATCACCAGCCCTTCTCTCCTCCCTGGAGGTGCTGATGGGGCTGAAAATTCCAAGACTCTAATCACAAGGTTGGTTCCCCCAGGCAAACAGCCTCCATCCTTAGGGTCTTTCCAAAAGTCACTTCATCAACATTGTGGGGGAGGGGGAATTTTCTCCTCTACCCCTTGAGTTCTTGTGGCTAGACTAATAATAAAATTGACACAAGACAGATTAACAGGAAAAAGGAAATACATTTTTATTCTTAGGTCTCATAGAAATGGGATCTAAGAAGTAGTCAAAGCAGGCAGATTTTATACATTTTTAGACTAAGAAACAATACCTTTGTGAGAAATTGTTTGGACAAAGAAATTTAGCCTTTGAGGGCTTAGTTAACAAAAAATCTAAATAGAATTTGGGCTTGGGTTAGTCAATTAAAGAAGTAACAGAGTTGTTTATACAAGCTTATTGGCCTAGAATTCTCTATCCCTTGTGACAAGGGCATCTTTCTACCTTCGGATGCAGGGAGTGCACCTTCTGGATGAGAGGTTAATTTCCTACTTTCAGGGAGATAGCACAAAGGGTGCTCTCCTATATCAGCTCTTTCTTAAGTAACTTTAATTCAAAATAATCAATATGCCATTGAGGCATATTTTGGAGCAGCCTGCCCTGGACCTCCAAGACATAAACCCAGGTACGATTAAAAGAGACTTGTTGGGCCTCCCTGGTGGTGCAGTTGTTGGGAGTCTGCCTGTCAACGCAGAGGACACGGGTTCGTGCCCTGGTCCGGGAAGATCCCACATACCGCGGAGCGCCTGGGCTCGTGAGCCATGACCGCTGAGCCTGCGCTCCACAATGGGAGAGGCCAGAGCAGTGAGAGGCCCGCGTACCACAAAAAAAAAAAAAAAAAAAAAGACTTGTTACAGGAGTAACAGGACACTAATTTCACATTTATGAGCCTGGAGTGATGTCAGGAACTGAGGACAAAAGGCCAAATATTACAACAAAAGATGCTCCCTTTACTCTTATCATTTTGGAAATTCCAAGAGTTTTAGGAGTCCACACATTTTTTAAAATCATGACTTACAGATTTAGCAACTACTATCAAGGCACAAAATGTGAGAACATACAAAGGGGCTGGCCTTAGAGACCAACCCTGCTGGGGATCTTATACTACCTTTCCTTAATTTCTCATCCCAGTCTTTTCTAGAATATTACAGATAAATGAGTGGAGGTTGGAATCAAGATGGGTAGCAATCAAGTAATTCAGTATAAATGTCTGTTCAGACACATGGAGAAGGGACAGAGGTGATGATGAACACAGCCCCAAAGATTCAGAATGGGAAGTGGTGGGGGAACAAGGCCCCAGGGACTCAGACTCTCACTGAGGCAGGGACGGAGCACAGTCACGGCCAGGAGAGGGCTAAAGAGACTGAAGGACTGGAAGACTTTATACAAAGAATCCTCTGAATCACAAGAGAGGGTTAGGTGTATAACGCTTGTTCAGCTACTCTTAATGTTGTGTATTTGTAGCTTTTTATATGTTAAAGTTTTCTATTGTTAAAGTTCTAACCTCAGGTACCTCAGAGGTCATGAGAATAGGCTGTACTCTGGTATGACTGGTGTCCTTATGAGAAGAGATGAGGACACAGACACACACAGTAGAAAGTCCATGTGAGGACAGGACAAAAGGTGGCCATCTACAAGCCAAGGAAAGAGGCCTCAGAGGAAACAAACCCTAAAAACACCTCGATCTTGTGCTTCTGGTCTCCAGAACTGTGAGGAATGAGTGTCTGCTGTGGTACTTTAATATGACTGTCCTAACAAACTAATACAGTAGCCCTTCTGAAAATTTAAATTTTGGATCAGAATTTGAACATATATTTATCAGCTACAACCAAGTCTAGTATTTATGACAAGTATTTGATTACCATTAAACTGCAAAATATGTTTAAAGTATTGTTTCCTTGGGTCTAATCCAATGGATAAGAACATGGATCACCTGGATATATTGTCTTGAAAGTACAAGGTATATTTTTAATGCTCACTCACAGAAACCCAGCATATCTATAGATATTATTTATGACTAACTTATCTTAGTGATTTCATTTCACATCAGTCTCACAGGCTATGCAAAGTTAGGGAAATAACATTTTGGTAGCTTTTTGAGCATATGAGATTTTTTTTTTTTTGCCTAGAGGAATTGAAATAGAAAAATGGAGAAAAATTCAGGTAACATTTCTGTCTTAGGAGTTTCAATTTTAGCTGAAGGAGAATGGGTGCAGATTCACATTGCTTATAATGAGTTAGAATGTCTATAACATAGTAGGATGATCTTAGCTCCCTGAAGTGTATCTCCTGAATATTATATTTCAGTTTCAATCTCTAAATGAAAACAAACAAACAAACAAAAGTAAACAAACACATTCAAAATTTCCAAAGAGAAAATAGCTTCAAGGGTAAAAAAAATATATAACAAATGAAGGCATATTGATAATGTCCTGATGGTTAGAGAACATTGTAAGTGATCTAAGTGAACTTGGGGAGTTAAGAGAGAGATCCATCCACCTACCCCCACCACAGTCCCATGAAATAAATCCTAGAGATGTTCTAAAGAACCCATGTCATCTCTTCCCTCACCTATGAGACATTTGTAAAAACTGTGCAAGGATACAGAGACATGCCCACCATGAAAGGAGCATTTTCTAGATTTATTGCTGAGTTATCTTTTTCTCAGATAATTTGTATGGGATATTTTGACTCTCTTTGAAGTTCAGAGTGTCAGAGCTTCTGATTGATTCAAGCAGATGTTTGCATCGTGAACTTTAATTTTACTGAATAGACAAAATCAGTAATATTTACTTTCCTTGAGTCCTTGTCTCAGTGGATATCAACACTGGAAATAATCAGCTATGAATAGTGCGTGGGCAACCATCCTATCTCCATAAGAGGTGGAGAGAACGTGAGAATAACCACATTCACAAATATTCAATCTGTGAGTCCCAAGTTTTCTTTCAGGTACTTTACCTAGATTGACAGGGATTCAAAAACATATGACAGCATGAGTTTTCTGAGCCCTTGCTTTGGCGTTCCACATAGCCAGCAGTGGGTATTCACAGGCCAGTGAAGTGGACTGTGTCAGACACACAGGGGTTGCTATTACATCTATATGGTAGCTGACTGAGAGGTATCTTCTAAGTGGTATGTATAGAGTAGCTGAAAGTATTCCTAGGCAATAGCTGGTGTTACTACCTTTTTTTAAAACCACAGAGATTCACATGCATGGTATCATTGAACATAAGTAAGGTGACATGATAGCCAAAAGCTTAGGAGAAGGGATGGGCTGAAACTCTAAGTGGGTGTGCTGTGATATCATTCAGAGGACAAATAATGGCCAGCATTTAGGACTTTGTTCTGCCCTGCTAACTGCTCTATATACCTAAACTAATTTATTCTTTAAAAATATCCCAGGGCTTCCCTGGTGGTGCAGTGGTTGAGAGTCCGCCTGCCGATGCAGGGGATACGGGTTCGTGCCCCGGTCCGGGAAGGTCCCACATGCCGCAGAGCGGCTGGGCCTGTGAGCCATGGCCGCTGAGCCTGCGCGTCCAGAGCCTGTGCTCCGCAATGGGAGAGGCTACAACAGTGAGAGGCCCGCATACCACACACACACACACACACACAAACACACACACACAAATATCCCATAATATTCATAGTATAGTCATCATTTTACAGGAAAGGAAACTGAGGCTTTTAGGAGTTCAAGTTTCTTGCCTAAATATGTTTATTCAAATGGTCAAGTCAGAATACATTTCACATCTGTCAGACTGCACAGAGATTTTCTTACTTTGAAAAAGGAAAAAAAAATAAAGAAAAAAGAGAGAGATTTCTGCTTTGGAATTTAAACACCATGAAAAGAGGGGGCTTCAGGGGACTAAAAAATGAGGAATACTCTGTCTCTTATTTGTCTGAAAGATGCAAATTCAGTTAGCCAGGTGTTAATTGTGTTTTAAATATTTTTAAATCTATGAGGTATGTGTGCACTCAACCATTATTAATGTGAACCGTCAAAACAGTTGCTGCAGTTTTAAATCCTTTAAGTACACCTGGCCAGCTCTACCCACTGTCTGTGCTGTCACAGAAATTACCATGTGGAGTACCCGTAGGTGTTTCACAGCTTATTAAACTATAATTGTGGAACTGTAATTACAGCAGATGCACTACAATGTCTGAATTTTAGAAAACAACTTCCCTTTAAGTCATAGAAGAAGAGCAATCTTTATGTACTTTCCCTGCAATGACATGATTCTATTAAAATAAAATACTGCTAGAGGTGCAAAATTCACTTTTTGAACAAATGTGAAAAATGATTACACTATCCATCACTTAAAATAAATACATTCACATTATAATCATAGCTGAGAAAAGAGGCACAACCAGAAGCACAGCATGTTATAAACATCCCATTTTGGTAGATAGTTTTTAGTTATGTATTAGTTTACAGGTTTTGACAACCACTTCTGATTAATAAGGCAATTATATAAGTATTCACATTCCCAGGTAACTTCTTGCTTGAGATGTGGATTGTAGAAGCAATGGGTCAACTGCCTAAGTGGACCACATCAACTTCATCAGACCTGCTGATCTAAGTGATCTGTCAGATGCCTTTCATCTCCCCAAACAGCTGATAATACAAAGACACAGAATCCAGTTCCCTAAGAATCAGATCTGCAGATGTCCTGTATTAGGCAGCTAGTTTGACTTATTGGACAAAATATTCAGCCCACCATCAGCACCATAATGAATGTTGCTCAGTGTGTGTGGTAAGGAAGGGGAAGAAAGTAATGGCTGTTACCATCACAACTGTTGTTGCTTTAGGTTTACTTTAATGGGGAACTCTTTCCTCATTGAGGTCAGCCTGTCTTCACAGAAAGATGATTTTAAAAATCATCTTATAATGAGCTGAGAACTGGCTCCATCTACCCTTCTAGGGATTGCTTTTAAGCAGCAATGATAAAATTATTTCCTCTGGTACATGGTGGTATTTAAGTATGTGACGTGTAAGGGTTCAGAATATGTCACCTCAAAACATGCCATTTGGCGTAGTGATTATTTTGAATTAAAGGTACTTGAGAAACAGCCAGTGCAAGAAGGACACTCTGACCCTCCTTTGTCCTCCTGGCATCAGGGGATAAATCTCCTATGTGAAAGGTACCCTCTCTGTACCAGGAATGTGAAGACAAACTTACCACCAGAGACAGGGAATTCAGGGCCAAGAAAGCTGTGCAAACAGACCTTGTCACTTCTTCACCATTTTACTACCTTTAGCCCAAACCTCTTTGTTTTATCAATTCTTCACAAATTTATTGTTTCTTTGTCTAAAAGATATAAAAGCTTCCTTCTCTGATCATTTCTTTGAGCCTTATATCTTTGTGGGGCTCTTGCATAGATGTATGTTATCAAATTTGTTTTTCTTCTCTTACCCTTTTTATTATGGGGGGCAAGGAGGATCTCAGCCAAGAACCTAAAACGATAAAGGGAAATTTATTTTTTCTCCCCTAGAGAAGTAAATTTAAATATCTAATTTTTGTCATCTTTGTTACAGAGAGCACCACTGTTATTTCACCTACTCCTTATAAGGATCAAATGAACAACTCAGGAGAAATGTTTTATGTTGATGGATCAATAACATATCATGGCGTAGACATTTCAGCTCATACATTTCATGTGGTGAAGCTGAAACTGTAGTAAGGCTGAATTTTGGAAGAAGTCAGAGGAGATACCCTACCAAGTTTATATATTGTTTGACGCACAGTGATTTGGTCCAAGGAAGTTCAAATTTGAAATTAGAGAATGTGCATTTTCAGATTTACAATATCAAGCAGAGTTTTCCTGTGTAAAAAAATTATCCTTCTAGCATTTCAATTTTGAAATCTTAAATTGGAAATAAAATAGTAAGCAAATGAGATTTTTTTCAAGACATAATTTGGATTAAGGAAGTACATGTGAATTAAATATTGTTAAGAACTAATGGATGAAACTGGGTGACAAGATTTATAAGAAGTTGAAAGAAGTGTATCAAAAATATCAACTTTGTAAGCTTGGGGACTAAAAGTAGCTGTGGCCTTGACATATATGAGTAAATTTCACTGTATTCTGGAATGAAGATAATATTTTGGTTTGTATTACTGGATCTAAATTAAAGTTGTGAAGACAAAGAATCCTTCCAAGGAACATCCTCTCTGAAATACATGGTAACAAAAAATGTCTTTACTTTTGAAAAGGTCCTTTCAATTGAATGGATTCTTTCTTTCTTAATCCACCCTATCTGCCATCAATTTTTTCAAGTTGTTTGTAAGAACTTAGCTGAACAATATTGCATCTTGACTTGTGTCCCCACATCTTGTTAGTTCTCCTGGCCTCTCCTGTTAGATTAATGCAACACTGTAAGCAGGACACCAACCTACAAAACATGTTACAGTAGTTCTCTTTGCTAAAGAGAATCAGTATTCCTGGGGAGTGCCTAGTCTTCAGCAAAGGAAAAATAAGCCTTTTTCTGGCTATTGACTTCGGGCAAGGGACTCTACTACTCTTATGGGTCTTTGTGAAGATTAACAAAATTCCATTTTTAGAGCTTCCCTGGTGGTGCAGTGGTTGAGAGTCCGCAGGGTACACGGACGGGTTCGTGCCCAGGTCCGGGAAGATCCCACATGCCGCAGAGCGACTGGGCCCGTGAGCCATGGCCGCTGAGCCTGTGCTTCCGGAGCCTGTGCTCCGCAATGGGAGAGGCCACAACAGTGAGAGGCCCGCGTACTGCAAAAAAAAAAAAAAAAAAAAAATCCATTTTTAACTTGCTGCAAACTATAGTGAGTTATTAAAATCATTAGTATATTTTAATTATATTTCTATGACTTACTGATTTAATTTTATATTCTATATTCTGGTCCTAAGCTTTGTTTTCAAACTTACTTTTGTTTTTCACTCTTCTTATTCGTTTATACTTATGGTATAATAGAAATAGCCTACTCACAATTTCTTATCTGCATTATTACTGTTACTAAATCCTATGCCAAAAGTGCTCTGATAAATGATACTTTTCAGGTGTATCTTCTCCATAAACCTTCCAATTGTGCTTCACTTATTTCTGTGTCATCTATTCTGCATATCAATATACTTAGCATGCTTTTACTTTTTTTTATTGATATTGCTTTTACTTTTTTTTATTGATATTCTATCATGACTGATAAAATGATATGTACTTGCTTCATGTCCAGAGTAGACAGTGAAGGTGACAAAGTTGTCTTAGTCAACTTAATATCCCATGATCAAAGTCACAGTTAATGCCTTTCTTAAGGCATCCAATGATTTAGGAAAATATATTTTATTTTAATTACTATATTGTTTAATATCTGTTTATGGGTCTATTTTTGTAACTAGGCTTTTATCAATTCAACAGATGTTTTTGAGCAGCCACTAAATATGGCAGAATTAGTATGGGCATTAGGAATACAGCAGTTATCAAAACAAATAAAAATCCTTGCCCTCATGTATACAGACAGTAAACAAAGTAAGTAAATTAAATGCTGCATAGTATAAGGTGATAAACATTATGAAAGAGAGTGAGGGTGGGAGAAGGTTGAAATTTTAGGTATAGTAGTGTAGGAAAGGAAAAATAATTAGTAGTATAGGAAAGGAAAAATAATTTTCCCGCTACACTTCTGAATTATTGACTGAGGCCCTCTGTAATAAAGGACAGATTAATAAGAGAAAAACAAATAGAAGTTTATTCCCATGTATCCCTCAGGCATGCGTGGGACTTACCCAAAAAAACTGAGTAACTGACCAAGATGGCCCAACTACCACCTTAAATACCATCTTCATCTAAAGACAAAGGAGACCAAAAAAAAAAAAAAAGAAAATATTTGTGGAGGGGAGCAGTTACAGTAAACAGGGTAAGGTTTGTTATACACATTTAAGTCCTACCTTCTCCATTGATAAGAGTTTCTTGTGATTTAGAGTCATCCTTCTCTTGGTACAAAGTGGGAGGCAATTACAAATGAAGATTTTATTTATACATGTAAATTTCCTTTACAAAAGGCCAAACTTTTGCTCTGTTTTCAGAGTGTGTCTGCTGTTACTCAAAAATAATTATCTCAAATTAATCTTCAGGCCAAAGAGGCATTCTGGGATGGCATATTGTGCTACCCTTCAGTAGTTGAGACAGATCTCATTGAGAAGGTGATATCAAGGAAAAGATTTGAAACAAGTGTGCCCTAGAGATACCTGGAGGAAGAGCTTTCTATGCAAGGAGGAAATGTGTGTTGTTCGTGTGGTTGGGGAAGACCAAACAGAAGACACAGAGAAATAGGTATAGTCCTCGTTGACCTGCAGAAAGATCATGCAAATTTTTACTTATTTTTTCAAGCCCTGTATACCTTAAGAAAAAATTTCACTAATACTTTTTTGCATGATATGGGGACAACTTAGAGAAACTTTAGTAGATGTATGTCATGATCTGACTTTATATTTAAAAAGAATGTTCCATAAGCAATATTGACAATGTCCTAAAGGGGAAATGGTGGAAACATGGAGGCTTGGAGGGAGTAGTGAAGTGTCCAGATATTGGATCTTACTTGAAGGTGGAGACCAGAAGATGTTCTAAATGATTGTATTGGGAAAGTGGAAGAAAATAAGTCAAAAATGAGTATGTTTTTTCTACAAGAAACTGGAAGAATGGAGTTTACACAGACTACAGCATTTTTTGGAGGAGAAGATGAGGCCGTTATATTTTGGATATTCTATCCGGAAATCTGTTAGTCAAAGAAGATTCCAGAGTTCTTGGGGACCTTCAAGCTCAGTATTAGGTTCTCAGCCTGAGTGGTGTTTACATTTCTAAGTCTGGATGAGATCATTTTAGGAATATAAATTGAGAAGATGAATAATTTAAATATTTAGCTCTGAGGTAATGTAAAGTTAAGGGACTAAGGAGAAAAAACATTACAGAAAACTAAGAAAATAAAAGAACTAACAGGAGAATGCAGATTCCTAAAACAAGTTACAAAGGAAGAGATATACAGCCTATGTTAAATGTTACTGGTAGGTCTAGTCAGAAGATAGGTTGACGGTGGGATTTGGAAATGCTGACATTTGTGACAAACTTAGCAAGAGTTTGGTGAAACGGTAGGAATAAAAGTACTGTTTAAAATGGGTTCCAGAAAAAGTAAGAGACAAATTAGACAATGAAAGTAGTGACAACATTGTTGAGGAATTTTGACGTCAAGAATGACTTGGAGATTGGGCTATGACAAGAGAGGTGGGATCAAGAGATGATGTGTTTTTCTTTTGGGATGATAGATGTGATAGGCTGAATAATGGCCCTCCAAAGACGTCCAAGTCCTAAGTCCCAGAACCTGTCAATCTGCTATCTAACATATTTTTTTACCAAACACACAACTTGCAGGTGTGATTAAGTTAAAGACCTTTAGATGGAGAGATTATCCTGGATTATCTGGATGAACTCAATGTAATCACAAGGATACTTAGAAGAGGGAGACAGGAGAAACAAAAAGTCATAAGAAGAAAATGTAATGACAGAGCAGAGGCTGGAGGAATGTAAGGAAGGGACCATGAGTCGAAAAATGCAGACACCTTTTAGGAGCTGAACAGGCACATAAATGGATTCTCCTCTAAACCTTGAAAATAACAAGCCATATCGACTTTTGATTTCCAAAACTGTAAAATTGCAAATTGATGTTTTAAGCCACTCAGCTTGTGGTAATTTGTCATAGCAGCAATAGCAAACTAATACAAGGAATATAACAGCAACTTGCTGTGCTAATGGGAATAATCCAATTGAGAAAGAGGAGTCAATGATGAGGGACAGAGAATAGGGATTTGCCACAATTCGAGACAAGGATGAGAGAATGGGCTTAATGCACAAGTAGAGGTATTGGCTTTTCCTACAAATGTGGACATTAAATAAATATATATATATATATAAACATAAATATTATATAAATTTATAATATTTATAAATATTATATATATATATATAACAACAGAAGAATTGGCAAAGTGTAAGGTGTCATATGATGGTAAGTAGTAAGTGTAATGGGAAAACTTTGTGGATGTTCTTTTCAGATTGCTTAATTTTTATAGTGTGAGGGAGGAAAAATAATTTTATCTCCACCCTTCTAGGTTCTTGGCTGAGATCGCCCACTAATAAAAGACAAATTAACAGGAATAAAACAAATGGAAGTTTGTTATTGATACCATGTACACTTCTTATATACATGGGATAGACCCAGGAAAACTCAGTAAATCCTCAAAATGGCCCCAACCACCACCTCAAATATCATCTTTAACTAAAGACTAAAGGTATTGGGCAGGGGAGGGTGTGGTGGTGGAGGAGGACCATAATGGTAGGTTATCAAGAAAAACACAGTAAACAAGGGTAAGGTTGTCATGCAGAGTTTCTTGTAATTTAAAGTCATCCTTCCCTTCCTGGTACAGAGAAGGATACACCATTACAAATGAAGATTTCCTTTATAAATGTAAATGTTTCTTACAAAAGAGTAACATCTACTCAGTTTTCAGAGCTTCATTGGTGTCTGCTGTTTCTTAAAAATAGCTAGTTCAATATGATTAATATGCCAAAGAGACATATTTTGTTTCAGTATATTTTGCTTCTCTTGAGTAGATAAGATAGGAAATCATCATGAGCTCTGTAGGTATGTGTACATGTTGATGGGTGTTTGCATTTAACAAGGGTTGAAGTTTAGCCAATTAAGTATTATGAGGTTTAAAATGGAGCAAACAGTTTGATCATGTATGTGTAAACAGTGAAGAGGGGACATTAGTGTATTGAGAAAAGATGAAAATGAGGTAAAATCTGTGGATTTTAAGTTATGGTAGGAAGGGTCCATAGAAGTCCTCCAGTGACAGGCCAAGATGCCCATACATTCTTTCCTTTAGAAAGAGAAGAATTATGAAATGTTCAGAGTTTATCGATATTTGAATATTTCATAACATTTAGCCCTACTCTGATTTGCATTTCATCATTATTTTGTTTAATTTAAACATGTACAAGGTTGCAAATGCATGGAAACAGGAGTAGTGACTGAGTTATACCCCTCCTAGAGCATATATTTATTTATATGTATGTTCATTCATTCATTTGCCCATTTATTTAGTTATCACACCTCTAGCAAGTGTCTAATTCAGGTTCTATGATGACATGATCCCTGTCTGCTTGCATTGGGAGAGGGACACAGAAGAGAAAGTAAAATCCAAATGGAAAGAACCAACTATGGGGTCATTAAATGCATGACAAGTAAGCCCACTCTACTATCATGGCTCAGGAAATAAGTCTCCAAATTGGATTAGGTGATTCAGGAAATTCTAGGAAAAGGAGAATCAAACACCAGATTTTGGGGCTTCCCTGGTGTCGCAGTGGTTGAGAGTCTGCCTGCCGATGCAGGGGACGTGGGTTCGTGCCCTGGTCCGGGAAGATCCCACATGCCACGGAGTGGCTGGGCCCGTGAGCCATGGCCACTGAGCCTGCACGTCCGGAGCCTGTGCTCTGCAACAGGAGAGGCCACAATAGTGAGAGGCCCTCGTACCGAGAAAAAAAAAAAAAAAATTAAAAGGCTAATGAAAATTAAAGAGATGACAGTACCTAAAGTAACACCTGGACCTCCCCCATTGCATCCTCCGAGGTTTCCCTCATTAAAACACTGGCCCAGAAACCAATGTCTCTTTTGCAATCAACTGAGAAACTGGAAAAAAATATTATCCTCAAAGGTTTTGTGCAAATCTTTTGACACCAGCTTGAATGCCCTCATATTTACCTTCAAAGGAAGGTCCCCATAAAGGCTCCTCCCAGGTGATGGGGCAGTTCTCTGGTATACTGCTACCAGTAATTCCCTTAGATAGCCAAGGGGAAACTAAAATGAAAATTAATGGAAAACCTTGGTAAATTCTAGGAGATATTGAAGTTACAGTAAAAAATATGGCCAGACAGAAATGTGAGTTGCACTGCATTTACGGCTAGGGTCCTACCATTCCACTGCCAGCCCTCAGTAGGTTTGCCAAAGTCTTTCTTTTTTTTTTTCTTTGGCTCTCTTCAGGAGTTGCTCTACATCTTGGGAGGGTTGTTTCCTTTGAACCCTCTTTGGGACCCCTCTTGCATCCAAGGGGGTTGTTCAATACTGCCAGGAATATTTACTACTTTAGCTGAAACCTGACAAAATATTTGAAAACATTTTTTTAAAGTAGCTCTATGGACAGAAGTTGGCAAAATTGGAAGCTGATCTTCAGAGTCTGACAGGAACTTTGTTAGGCTTCCTCACCTAAGGTAAATGTGCTGGGGTGGGGCGTGGGGGGCATTTCAAAGACAAAGCTCTAAATCTAGAACATAAGGATCTTTTGATTTCCATTCTAGTTGAAGATCTTCTCCCGCATATAAAGAAGTAAATTTAAGATAATGCAGTTGGATGAATGGGTCAGTCCTTTTGAAGTCATTTAGGTTGAAACCCAACTCTTTGAGGAATTAAAAACAGCTGTCCATGTCTTACACATCAAGTCTTTATAGGACCAGAGATGTGTGGCTCAGAAACAATTCAAAAGCCCACCTATACTTTTTACCAATCCTCAAACCTCCCCTATTTATCTCAAAAGCCTTGTAGTTATTATAAAATTATGGCCTTATGAAACAAACTCTTTCTTGGAAGAGCTTGCGTTTTTCTCTGTTCTTTTGAGATGTAAATGTTCTACCTAGTCTTCTCCAAGAACTCTTATATAGATCATATATTTGAAATGCAAACTTCAGAGCGGTAACACTTATCAGAAAAAAGGGGCGGTGGAGTCTATTTGAAACTTAGACAAATGAAAAATCATAATTGTCTTCTCCACAAATATTAATAAAAAAACTTTGGCCAACTGAGCAGGTAAACTTAATTTATTCCATCTGCCAGGAACATAACTTGGATTTAACTGTTATTTTATAAACTAAAGAGTTTGCATTACCTTACCTGTCACATGGCTAAAATTTTAGAAGGAAAGCTATTAGTCTCTGTTTGCAACTATCTGTATATTTATGTGTCGTTATACATGTGTGTTGTAAATGTGTGATATTTTTCTACCTCCAGATGGTAGTGCAGAAGTTAATTTGTAAAAGAGCTCTACTTAATTGGCTTAAAGAAAAATAATCATTATCGAATTAAGTATTTCTAGACTCAGAAATATTGAAACTAAACCAAATGTTTTTTCAAGTTCATATGAACATGGATAATCTTTGTTAAATAAAAGCCAGTTTAAGTTTAGTTTAATTAAAATAGACATGGCTTTATAGTTATCAACATTGAATATAATGCAGACATACAATTTTTATCCTGCCTGGATTTATTAGTCAAATAAGCTCATGCTACTTTTGTTATGAAATTTGTCAGCAAGAAAAATATCTTGGACTGATGGCTGACTTTGTCTAATGTCTCATGAAGTTTTTGTCGGTATTCTCAACTTAATTGTTTGGAAAAAGTGAGTTAAATAGATGAAAGTAGGATAATAATTTTTAGGTGAAATTTTCATCAATAATTATGTTTTAGGGTATTAAACTTAAAGAGTTTCCCCAAATATTTTGGAAACTTGAAACCTTAGAATTTTGCTAAGTTAAATTAAATAATGGATGATCATTGAATATGGAGATTATTTCCAAATAAAATAAAATACTGAAACAAGTACTGAATATTGGCTTATCTACTTTTGACTTCTTATTACTGAGAAACTTAAGATATTTGAATGTATTATATGTTTTGTGTCACCTTGAAAAATTTACTATGACAAAGAATATACTACTAGAAATTATGAAATATATTTGTAAGTCTGCAAATCCACAGAACGCTAATGTAAGAGACAATCTGCAATTACTTACTTCTTAGTTCTTAGTTTTCACTAGGAATTAAGAAGGCTAGGGGCTTCCCTGGTGGCACAGTGGTTGAGAGTCCACCTGCCGATGCAGGGGACACGGGTTGGTGCCCCGGTCCGGGAAGATCCCACATGTTGCGGAGCAGCTGGGCCCGTGAGCCATGGTCACTAGGCCTGCACGTCCGGAGCCTGTGCTGCACAACAGGAGAGGCCACAACAGTGAGAGGCCTGTGTACCGCAAAAAAAAAAAAAAAAAAAAAAAAAAGGATACTAAAGGTTTGGAGCTCTAATCTCTCCGTGTAATTAAAACTACTTAGAAATAATAGAGGTGAAAGGAAGCAACTATTTATGAAAAGTAGTTAACAGAAGTAGAATGATTGTTGCAGAATGAAAAAAGGAAAAAAGAAAAGAAACATAGGACAAAGTTGTAGAAGTTTTGTGGAAAGGGATCTTAGGAAAGGAATTTTATGCATGGTCAAGATGGATAAGATTGGGATGAATTTATTTAAGTTTTTATATCAAAAGGACACTGGCACAAAATTAGAGTTTGGTTTTCTCTCCATTAAAATAAGAAAGAAGTTTTGGACTTTTGGTCTGCTTCTGATAACAGATGGTGAAATTTTTTGGTTTTGTTTTGTTTTTGTTTTTGTTCTGTTTGTTTGTTTTAAACATTTCAGTTATCTACCTAAGCAGTAAAGATGTTGTGTCTTATCAAAATAATTTACAGTGCTTCACATTAACTTTATCAGGTCTTTGATTACTTAGAAAACCCAGTCTTGTCAACATCAAAAGAGCTAAGTTTTGCTCACAGACATGTAACCTTCTGTATTTGCCTTTAACATCTTCTATTTTCACTTTTGTTAAATGTATTTATTTTTTATTGAAATGTAGTTGACATATGGTTTCAGCTGTACAACATAATGATTTGACATTTGTATACATTGCAAAATGATCACCTCAATAAGTCTAGTTACCATCTGTCATCATACCAAGTTAAAACACTTTTTATCTTATGATGAGAACTTTTAAGATTTACTATCTTAGCAACTTTTAAATATGCAGTAAATTATTGATTACAGTAGCCATGGCATACAATACATCCTCATGACTTCTTTATTTTATATCTGAATGTTTGAACCTTTTGATCACCTTCACCCACTTTGTCCACCCCCTAACCCTCTTCCCCTCTGGCAACCACCTATCTGTTCTCTGTATTTTTTAGTTTTGTTTGGTTTTGGTTTGGTTTGTTTGTTTGTTTTGTTTCTTTAGATTTCACATATGAGTGAAATCTTACATTATTTGTTTTTTCTATCTGACTTATTTCAATTTACACTCTAGGTCCATTCATGTTGTTGCACGTGGCAAGAGTTCATTCTTTTATAAGGCTGATGAATATCTTTGTCTATTCATCCATTGCTAGACATTTAGGTTGCTTCTGTATCCATCTGTCATAAATAATGCAATGAACATAAAGGTGCATATATCTTTTTCGAATTAGTGTTTTTGTTTTCTTCATATAAATACTCACAAGTGAAATTTCTAGGTCATATGGTAGTTCTATTCTTAATTTATGAGGAATCTCCTTTTTGTTTTCTATAGTTGCTACACCAATTTGCATTCCCACCAACAGCACAGGAGGGTTACCTTTTCTCCACATCCTCACCAACATTTGTTATTTCTCTTCCTTTTGATAACTGACATTATTCTGACAGGTGTGAGGTAATATCTCATTGTGTTTTTTATTTGCATTTTCCTGATGATCAGTGATGTTGACTTCTCTCTTGGTGATATTTATTTGGATCTGAATCCAAACAAAATGACAACAAAAGCAAAACTAAAGAAATGTACTACATCAAACTGAAAATCTCCTGTACAGCAAAGAAAACCATCAACAAAATAAGAAGACAACTTATTGAATGGGAGAAGATATTTGAAAATCATATATCCAATAAAAGGTTAAAATTCAAACTATATAAAGAACTCATACAGCTCAATAACAAAAAGAAAAACCCAAACAATCCAATTAAAAATGGGTGGATAATCTGAGGAGACATTTTTCCAGAGAAATCATAAAGATGAGCAACAGGCATATGAAAATATGCACAATATTACCAAATAGATTTTTTTTTTTTTTTTTTTTTTTTTTTTGCAGTACGCAGGCCTCTCACTGTTGTGGAGTCTCCCGTTGCAGAGCACAGGCTCCGGACGTGCAGGTTCAGCAGCCATGGCTCATGGGCCCAGCCGCTCCACGGCATGTAGGATTTTCCCAGACTGGGGCACGAACCCGTGTCCCCTGCATCGGCACACAGACTCTCAACCACTGCGCCACCAGGGAAGCCCCAAATAGATATTTTTGATAAGCTCCCCCTAAAAAATATTTATATAAAGTTTTTTTGACCTTGAACTAACTTTGATATTTTTCAGAGGGGCCCTGAAATGTCTCAAAAGATTTGTTTTCTCTCCTTATGAAAAGAGAGATGTTTTAAACTAATTAGGCTTATTTAAATTACATAGGAAGCATTATCAAATAAAAACAATAACTGTGCTATATTTGTATAAATACACATTATTAATATGTGTCATAGAAATTGTATGGAATTTCTAGAAATATTATATCCTATTATACTGTTATCAGCCATAATTCCAGTTATTGACTTAAAATGTTGTATATCACAGAAATAACCAAATTTCCTTGTCAATTTCATTATGATAAACTCTCATCAGACCCTTATCCATAGCCGTTTTTAAACCTTTGTCATTTACAAAAAGCTATTATTTTACTCTAGTGCTTTTGCAAAAGTGTTCTTACAAAAGTGCTTTATTTTCAAGGAGATTCATGGAAAGAATTTTGACAAGTACAGGTTTCTGATAACTTTAAGACCGTACTACTGAACTGTGGTAAAAATGTACAGAACTCAGAAAAACTGGATTCACGTAAAACAAGTATTAATCACACTGGGCTGAATGAACAAAGGAGCTTAATGTTAATTTTTATAACTTTTTGTTTGAATCATTGCTGGTTCATTAATGTTTTGCTTTTCCACATTTACGGAAAACTTTTCTCTTAAGCTATCTATGACTGAATATGATAAAGTATACCTTTGTAAATGTTTACTTTTTCTCCCTACCTGATCCGCCCCCAGAATTTGGAAACCCTTAATTATCCTTTCCATGATGATGTAGTTAAGCATTTTCATAAGTTGGACAAGAATCTGCTCTCCTTGTAACAGGACACAACTGGAAGCAGTGGTTATGTTGCCAAGGCCTTGATTGGAATGTCATATTAGAGAGAGATGAACATAGACTTGAATATGACCACACAGCTATAAGAAATTAAGGTGACTTTATGAAGCTTAAATCTCCTTGGAAAACTTGGCTGGTATCTTGTTTACGGCTCCTGGGAGTCTTACCAGGTCAGTAAGAAAAATCACTTCCTGGCAGGCCCAGGAACCTCATGATATGTTGGGGACCTCATGAAGAGGGGAAGTCACCCAAACTATAGTTATTGCAGGTAAAATCTTGGCTCAACATCTTGGCCTCAGAAGCTTTTAAGAGATCAATTTGAGATTTCTTTAAAAAAAAATGTTCCAGCAATGCAGTCTTAAAAAGAACTTATATAGTTAATTACTGTTCTTGCTGCACTTATGCAAATAATCAGGTCACCTTTAATGCAAAAAATTAGTTTTACTGGAATTGTCTTTGGTAAAAAAATAGGGGGTAATTGTAGACAGAAAATTATGTTCCTACCTTTGTAGATATTAGATTCTAATTATGTTAATTGTCTGTAAGATTTTGTCATATATGTATAATCTGAACTGGATCTTGAATTATTCTAGTTTCCTCAAATATCTGGCTATGACTCTCCAAAGTAATATTTCCAATTTTCTCCCACCCTTCTGTTTTGGAATCACTAAGAACAAAGACTGCCCTTGAATGTCTTTGGAAGGGATTATATCTGGTCCTCCTCACTACCTAGATGGCAGCCAAACTTCAGGGACTTGAAACTTCGGTCTACATCTCCCAAGTAAAAACAGCTCCTTCAGACTCTAGGAACTGCACAAGACCTCAAAATCAAAGTGTTATTGATACAGCTACAGAAGTAGCTCTTATTGAGGTAGACTGCATCCTTCCAAGACATCAGCTCAAGAGGATCAAGAATGTTTCTTATGTTTCTTTTCATTCCTCCTTCCTTTTTTTTTTGGCTGCACCATGTGGTTTATGGGATCATCTTAGTTCCTGATCAGGGATTGAACCTGGGGCCACAGCAGTGAAACTGCCAAGTCCTACCCACTGAACTGCTAGGGAACTCCCCCTCCTTCCCTTTCTCAGCATCCTTTTCCTAATTCTTACATCATGAAGGTCTTTATGATTCTTTTGTCCAGGTTTTTCCCTGTTCTGACCCAGAAATATAATGCCACTGTTTACATATCACAGAACATTGCCAAGAGAGGTTATCCAGCCTCTGAACAACTTAGACTTGCCACAATGTTGGTGATTCTGTAGTTCTGCTGCTCACAACCTTCTCCCTGATGTCCAGTGCTTCAGTTTCTCTGGAATGAACCCAGCTCCCTTTCTATCATGTCAGACTCCCTAACCCTGGGGATCCTTTTCTCTATCTCCGGTTAACAGCCCCAGACCTGAGGACCATTGTGTCCGGCTCTGTACAAAAGCAGGGACATGAGGCGATGGTAACAAGAATAAAAGTGTGTGTCTGGTCTAGGGGCCCTCAGATTTTATTGGCCGCCGTGCCTGTCAACTTTCCAGTTTTGAGCCTCAACACAGACTCAAACAAGAATTACCGAGAGGCATTCATGATTCAAAATTAGCTCCCTTTGACTGAACCCTACTGCCCTGACAAGGAGTGAGTGCACATAAGGTTGTGATCAGAAACCTCTCCTTAATTCATGAAGATACTGCAGGATCTACTGCTAAAGCAATAGCTGCCCAATAAAAATTCCTAGACTCTCTGGCTGAAGTGTTCCTGTCAACAAGACAGCCCTTGATTATCTTTGAGCTGAGAAGGGAAGTGTTTGTGCTGTGGCCATCACTACCTGCTGCACTTGGATTAACCTTTCTGGGGACGTTGAGACTCAGCGATCATTGAACAAGCCACTTGATTTAAGAAAGTGACTCCTTCAAAGGAGTCTTTCTTTGACTTGTTTGATTTTGATTGATTTGGGTCCTGGAGACCATGGCTCCAAAGTGCACTCCAGATATTGAAAATTACCCTGTTCTGTTTTTAATAATCATAATAGTCTCGCTGGTGCACTGTATCCTCTCAAAAACTTTAAATGAGTGTTTGCAGCTGTTAACCACCAAGCAAATAATCTCCCTCAGACTAAACTGTCAGAAAAGGAACAGAGAGAATGACCAATTTAGAATGTGAACCTGACATTGTGACCTGTAAATACCACAAAGAGATTTAGAAAAAAACATTGTGACCTGTGACTACCACAGAGAGATTCAGCAAAAGATGCTAGAACTTCAGAGCGGTAGCTGGGAGTAGCATTAATGCCTTAAATTTTGATTACATCTCTCAGTTAGGCTGAGAGTCTGAACCAAAGCGGTTAGGAGGATTGTTAAAAAACAGGACAGTGGGCCCAAAAAGGAGTCACTTATGCTAAGCCCCACATCACCAAATGGAGACAATTACAGTTCTGACTCTCCCAGAAATGGAATCCTAGACCAGTCAATCAGGAATCAGCTAGTCAGAGCTACTAGACACCTGCCATCCCCTAAAGGAAAGCGACTTTGCCACACCCAATCCGCTTTTTGCTGGTATAACTTCCTTGTTCCCAATCCCTTCTATGAAAGTCTTTCATTTTGTACAGCTCCTTTCCATCTGCTAGGTGGGATACTGCCCTATTCATGAGGCATTGAATAAAGCCAATTAGATCTTTAAAATGTACTCAGTTGAATTCTTTTAACAGCTGTATATATTGCTTTGTATTGTGTTACATCACTGAATCTTAACAATATGAAGGGAGTTGGAATTCTGGCTTAATTGAGACAGGGTTCTGAGGAGCGGAGAAGGTTGTTGCTAGGGTACAAATGATCATTTAACTTTCTGTTGGGGAGGAAACATATTCACGTTTCACCATAACCCATCTGAATTTAAGGATCAAGCTCTCATTCCTTAGGGATACACAAGCAACAGGTCACATTACCATGATTCTGTTACAAGGGACATCCAACTTTATATCAGTTGCTTTTTCTCTCTTGACCAAATGACTTCAGCAAAAATATTACTTTTGTAACATTCTGCTCATAATTCTTAAAGCTGCTCTTTTATCCTGGGCATGCACATCTGATTCCCCAAGATGGCCTTAAATCTAATCGTACATCTGTCACAGGGAAAACAAAGGGACTACCTTTGCAGATGAAGCAGGGACGCTCCTGACTCAGACTGGAAGGAATAATGTTAATCCCATTACAAATGTTGTGCAGGGTGTCATATAAGGAAAACAAGTGGCTCTTTCAACTCTCCTTTTCATTTGTCATCCTACACTGTGAGGGGTCAGCCAGGATGGTTTAATATCTCCCCTGTAATAGTCTCTTTGCGTAGCAGTGGGGATTCACAGAACGAGAGCCAGACGTGTGGTCTATTGTGGGATCTTAACACTGCAACTGAAAAATTCTCAAGAAAGACTTGGAGATTTATTTTCAGGGTATTAGGAATTACCTCCATGGCCCCCTTTCTTCCACATGGAGACCATGTATTAAGCAGAGATAAAGGTCAACTATAGTCACCTATTCCACAGTGGAGGGAATATTCAGGATGTCTCAGACTGAGGTAATTTGGTTCTTCCAGACAAAATGAGGGTTTATTAATTAGTAATCCAAAAAACCCCTCTGTCCCACATTTTCCTGTTTGATTATATAGACCAGATTTCTCTTTTCAGCATCACACATGTAGGTTGTGAAATAATTGTAATAAGTGGTGATCACAGTAAAATGTTATCTAGAGGGGATAAACTCATTAAGGCAACACAATAGATTATCTTACCAAAAGTTTAAAACTAAAACTAAAAGTTCTGTGCCTAGAACAGAGCCACCATAGTAGTTTAAAAGAACATTAGTTTTAATGAATATTCTTTTAAATTATATTTAAATAATTAATTTTGAAATGTTGTGTCATGTGAAGGCAATCTGTTTGCTTAAAAAAAAAAAAAAGATAGTAATCAAATCCACCCCCCACATATGTCTACATTCTAATCCCTGTTATATGTAGATGTGTTACCTTACATGGCAAAAGGAACTTTGTAGATGTGGAATTTGAGGTGCGGAGGTTATTGTGAATTACCTGGCCAGGCCCAGTCTAATCACATGAGTAAATGGAAGAAGGAAAGACTGGAAGTGTGAGAAGGACTTGATTACAAGACAGGAAATATGGGCAGCCTCTAGAAGCTGAAAAAGGACAAAAACAGATACTCCCCTAGTGCCCCCAGAAAAGAATGCGGTCCTGCCAACACCTTGATTTTAGCCCTTTGAGAACCACATTGGACTTCTGACCTACAGAATGATAATAAACTTGTGTTGTTTAAGCCACCAAAAAATATAGTATTCAGTTATATTCCTTACCCATTCTTGCTTAATTATATGAGGATGTAAAATACTGCATTTATAAATAGTAATAATCCACAGAAGAAAGCAATCCAAAAATAATCTGAATATCCGGCAACTTTACCTGACTGCTCTAAGTATGGTTGCATACCCTCTTCCCATGTATATCAACTGGTTGGACCTCACTCAGTAAATAAGAAGTTCTTTGAGTGTAACAACAGGAGAGTAGAACTGTACTATGCGTGAGCTAAGCGCTCAGTCTTTGGCTAGTCTTACTGTGTACGTCTGCACACATGCACGCCTGTGCATGTGCCTGTGAGCCTGTGACTGATCTGGAGCACTGGGCGGGGGGCAGAGACACATCGATGATTTGTGAACTCTAAAGCTTATAAAGTTTGGAAGCAGGTGAGCACACTAAGAAGGATAACCTTATATCCATTTATTTTACCAAAACACATGACCATGGAAATGCATTGATTGCTAAGGCCCATCCTGGGGCACTGGAGTAGAGGTATGAAGGTGAGGGGAGATGCAGCTTAAACTTCATCACCTTCAGAGCAAACTCTCCTTTTCCAGCCACTGCCTGGAACCGTTCCCTCTGCCATTCAAGACTGGCATGGGCACCACAGCCCTCGTCCTTCCTTGCTGTGTGAATTTTTATACATATATTAACTTCCATGAACCTCAGTTTAGCATCCTTAAACAGATTTATTCATCTAAGAAATACCATTAAAATTAGAGAAAATACATATAACGTGTTAAATACGTTGTCTGAGAAATAGATGCTCAGTAAGTAATACTTCCTGATACAGCATTTGTGAGCTTTATAAAAATAAAGGAAAACCTTAGGAAACGTGTACTAGGAGAATTTTGTCATCGCTGCTCTCACTCTCCCCATCTCCACAGACAGGATGGGGCCAAGGGGCTTAAGGTGTCTGGGAGGAGCAGCCCATATCACGGGCGCAGGCACCAGTGGGGGCTGGTGGCTTTGCTTCCCCTCTGGACATGAGCTTACCCGCTCTCCTGGCTTCGAAAGGGAAAACTGACTTTGTATCTGACTTGTTAAAGTCATAAGATCATAAACGATTGTGATTTGGGGTTATCATGTCTTATAATGCCAAGGGAGGGAATTTACTCATGTTGAAACTATGATGGAAATAAGCAAGTTTGGACATCACAGAAGGTAGCCATAGCAAAAAGTGTTCTGACATTTCCTCTCTACTTCTTCACTCTTAGTCGAGAAGACTAAAGCTGAGAGTGGAGTCCCTAAAGCAAATCGCTAAATGGTCTGTGACCTAGGGTCTTGGGATCTGTGTTCCCAGCCCAGCCTCTTTGCGTGATGAGCAGTACCTGGTGTTGCCTTGACGACAACCTTTCAGGAGCTTGAGCTGAATCCTGCTCTTTGGCGGGTCCACTCTTATGACAGTCCTCATCTGGGTATCACTTTTCATCATGTAACTCTTATATTGCCCATATTTCCATACACTATGCTTATAACATTTTTTCTTAATTAGAATTAAATATTTTACAAGTAGTTATTGGATAGTAATAATGTTAATACTATTCTTTGGGAGGAAATACCTAAAACTAGCCACAGTCGGTGCAATCATAAAATAATGCAAATTTATTGGTATGATTCAGTTTACAGAACATTTTCACATTTGTTATACAATTATATAGTGGTTCTTATAGTCCTCTGAGGTTGGTTGCACCCTTATAGTACAGATAAGAAACCTAAAGAATAAAGATTTCAGGGACTTAGCTAGGATTATTTTTCTCAAACTTTATCCACTGATTTTTCAAAGCGGTACTTTTTTCACCTGCAGCATACAATTCCAGGATGTGGTGGTGGGAGGATGGGGTTGGAAACAAGAGTGACTATGAATTTGTTCAAATCATGTTAATTGAATATTGAATGCCTATTGCATGGGGGAAGGGCTACCATAGATGTTGTCAGTAATGAACAGGACAAGGATCCTGGCACCAGTGAAATGCACATTCTAGAGATGCTATGCTCCCCACTGTAAAATCGAAGGGGCCACACAACAAGCTTTAGTTTAATGAACAAAGAAATTAAGAAATAGCTTGTAAGCAAAAGTTAAATTGTTGTTAGAATTACAGGGAAAGTTTTCATAGAAGTGGAACAGATAAATATTAGACTATGTACATATTTATATAAATGTATATATATACACACACACTAGAAATATATATATGTGTATATGCATGTATATATTCTGATATGTATAATTTATCATATATAAATGTGTGTATGTAATATCTGTGTCTATTTTAATCTATTACTAGATGAATAACCTTAGGAAATTTAATTAACTTCACTTTCCTCAACAATAGGATGGAGCTGGTAATCACACCTAACGCACAGGATTTTTGTTGGGGAGATTAAAAGAACTAATAGTCGAATCACTAAGACCAGGTATGGTACAGACTAAGCCTGTGATACACAGTCCTTGTTGCTACTAACATCACTGTTATCGCACTGTGACAGGTAATGCTCACAACACTTGTCTCTATTAATAGAATGCAGAATCCAACATTTCTAGACATCCATTGCCTTTATGCTAGGAAAAGGAGTTATTATGTCTTGATAAAACTAAATTATTAATTTTAAAACTCCATAAACACAGTTACAAATGATGTGAAATGAGGAAAACAATCTGATACCTAAGGAAAGTCACTGTTTCTTCCAGTGCCAAGTGAAGGCTCAAACTCCTTCGTGTCTTTTGAGTGGATGGTGACTCCCAGGCTGTCTACAGATGGTGTTTGCACAGCACATTCAGCTGTATAGAGTCAACATCTGCAAACAGGAGTTATGGCAGAGAGACAGTGATACAGATGGTGGTGTAATGTGTTTTAAAAATGTGCTTGAAACAAGATTTTGAAACCAAGCCGTTGTCTCTCCTGCTGGAAGATATCACAGGAGTTATCCAGCCCTACATCATTAAACTAGAATAACAAGACAGCTAAAAGTGAATTTATCTGTGTGGGCAGTCATTTTGGACTACTTTGTGGGTAGCACCATATGTTAGCTACAGTTGGCATTCCACAGGGAATTGCAAATGTTTACAGAGTTATGAGGGGGAAGTTCTTTGTGCTGCAGGGCATGGCATGTGGGGAAGCTTGCCCAGAAAAGATGACAGAAAGGTACATTTTTATCAAATACCTTTTCTGTACTATTGTCCCATATTCAAAAGACTTTATATATTTGGAGTGATTTAGACACTGAAGATAAAATGTGGATTCTCCATTTCTACCCTTGCCTCTCTCATCTTCACCATCATCTCTTAAAGATCATTTTGAAATTTGTAGATACATGGGGAAACAACTTGTTCAGAATTATGTTCAACATGAGTTCTTTTTACTATAGCAGTTGTTCTTTCAAGTTATTTTCAGTTTTTTTTTAGAATTATATTTCTGAGTCTCTTCAGTCAATTGATATGTCAACAGGAAAGAATTTCTTCTCAAGAAGACATACAAATATATCATAATTGTTCATTTGGGACTAGAAAGTGAAAAAAATCCTATATGTTATCAACTCTCTCCTTGAAGTATTTGCTACAAAATCTTCCCAGGTGAATTTTGCCAGGAAAAGAAACTTTTATTTTTATTGTTTGCCTATGACAATCTCAGAAGTGTCCCAGTTTGAAATATAAATTATATGCTCATCCTAGTTATGACTTGTATTCTTTCTTTCAGCTCAGTTCTCATTCTTCATGAGATCACAATTCCCAGGCAGCTGTGTTATCACTGAAGGACTGAGCACAAGCCCTATCCACGATTATGCACCATGAAGATTTTCAGAATGCGACACAGAGAGACAGAATAAATGACTCCCAATTGTATTTGCAAGCACTTATCTTGGTGACTTTGGACTTATAATTTACATTCCTGGGCCTCCATTTTCTCACCTATAAAATTAAGGAGTTGGAAAAAGTTATTTCCTGTGCATAGGTGAGAAGGCATCTAACTACCAAATTGTGTTCCCTTTTCAGTATGCAGAGTTCTGGAGATGTGGTTGTCCAGGTTGGGCTACATTTCCCAGCTGTCTTTGCATCTATTGGAGTCATGTGATTCATTTTCCAAATAGAAAATGAGTGGATCTTTGTGTCTCACTTTTAGCTAAGTATTATAAAAGTAGGTATACCTTCTCCACTGTTTTTTACTCTCACTCACTAAGTGAATGTCAAGGAATCCCAAGTCCTAGAGAAAACAGTACAAAGATTGGAGAAGACTTTGGTCCTTGAAAGCTGGTGAGAGCAAAGCCACTCACCAACTAAGATCATTTTTGATTTTACACTAGGAAGAAATTTTCTTCTATTTTGTTCAGCCACTGAGATTTCCAGGTTTATTTGAATGGCAGCTAACACATCATAAATTCCTTGTCAGTATTCAGTCTAACTTGAGCATTGGCTGAGTAACCAGACACATTCCATTAAAACTTGTATCCTTTCCAGTCATAGGGCTCCCAGATGCTGAGGAGACAGTTGTGTTTCTTTTTTCCGCTTGAAAATATTTTTATGTGCCTCACAATAGGGACCCTATCTGTTTGAGCTCTTGTAAGGTTAGAAGTAATGTTAAACCTGATTCAGTGGCAGTTGGAGATGAAGACTTACTCTGCTAAATAATATACAAGTCAATGTTAAAAGTAAAGGTTAAACACAGTAAGGCTGAAAAAAGAGAAATCTTTCTCCACAATCAACTCATGTTTTGAGGTTGTCAAGAATTTAAATTAAAAGATGGAAGATGTTTAGGAATAATGAAGAGAAGTTTTACAGAATCCTTCACTCTGTCCATTGGAAGAACCATTCAAACAAGAACCAATATGAAGGTTCTTGCTGTCAGAATCAGAATTAAAATCCTACTACTTACGGTGGAAATCATGGAGTTATAAGAGATAGAGATGTGGTGCCTGGTAGAAAAAGAAACACCACGTGCAAGAATGAGTAACACAATGGGTTAATATCTATGAGTTAAGATAAGAAATAGGTAGAGAAATAGTAATAAAACCCAAGAATGAAAAGACTGAAAATCTTCTTCCATAATTTTTGAAAGTACTGCTACACATTCATAGGATAGAGTAAGATTCACATTTGAGACACAGAAACAGGAAGAAGGAAATAGTTTTAGCTCATATTCTTCAGTATTTAACCAGTTATATGTGGTAATACCATGTTCAATATGCTCAGTTTATGTAAAATTTTAATATATAATATGGGTTTGGTGATCTTGTGGATCATTTTTGTATTTTTATAACTCAAATGTAAAGAAGTGCTACAACTATTCATAGAGCCTTCAAAAGATGCCCTCTGACAATTGCAGTAGCTCTGAACAATCCTTAACAAATATTTGGATTGTAGGACAGATAATATCACAGCTGGGTACATCATCCTTTTGTTGCTAACCCTATTCAAAATGTATGTTTGATGTTTTTTGGTTTGTATATGGAGAGCTGCATACTCTCTCTCTCTCTCTCTCTCTCTCTGTCTGTCTCTCCTGGATATGAAATCTACCTATTTAAACTAAAACACACTTTTTACAAATTCAAAAATTTAGACATTTTTTGTTCCTTAACTGTTTTAAGGAATTAATGTTTTCTGTTTAGAGAGAATTAAGTGAAAAAGTTACACTGTGGGATCATAGTAAATTACTCAGAAAGGAAAACAGTAGGGAGTGTGTAATAATAGTGCATTCATTGATATTGTATGATTGATGGACAAGGTTGAAGAAATGTATAGAAGAGGAGCATTGCCCTCTGATGACTGGAATGCAAGAATATTAGACCTCAGGGGATAGATAATAAATATATTAGGTGTATAAACTATGCTTATTATTATTATAGTAAATCCGGCTTACACTTCTGAGCTGTCAAAACATAAACAGAAAGTTGTATCTGTTTTCAACGCCTAATAAAAGAGAATAGCATTACTTTTTTCTGAAACTGATCAGTGAAACTAATTACCTAAACAAAATTACCATATGCTCATCGAACAAGAAATTGGACAAACATAAATGTGGTTTTACAAAGGAGACATTCTTCATATGGTAGTAACATATATATCTTCAAAAAGAGCTAAGCATCCCTCATACTATTACTCGTTGGAATGCTATTTACAAGAAGCTAATCAAATGAGATTTAACACCTAACCTCAGTCAAGGACATGTTTGAAATATTTTAGAAGGGGTGGATACAACGCAGGCATCACTGATTTTCAACTTTAAGTGATAGATGCCATCAATCACTGAGACTGTTTGCTTTTCCCTTGTGTGTATGTGTTGGAAAGGGGGGAATGAGTACTGTTTACTGCTTTGAAATTTAATGTTTGTAACTGGCAAAGGGGACAATAACATAAAATGCTCCCTTGAGTACTACAACTGCCCTGGTGAAGTGTTTCCTGTCCTGCTGAGGATTTAGGCAAAATTAGTCAGTAACCCTGAAAATTGCTAAGCACAATCTCTAATATGGTTACACAAGTAAGTCAGGGAGTTACTGCAAAATCAACAAAAAAGTTAAAGAGGAAATTAAACTTATTCAGCAGGGCTGAGTTCCCACTAAAAACTCCCTTTGTGACCACTGCACCTACAGCCAGTTCACAATGAAAAATCATTGAATGACATTTTTGGTGCAAAAGAAATTACCTTTGATGAAATTTGAATATATTTATTGATCTTAAATATAAATAAAATTAAAAACAGAATTAAATGTTTAATATAGCCTTTGTGTAAACTCACTGAAATTCCTCTAAGTGCTCTAAGAAGATACAGTGTTCAAAAAGAGTGTAGATGGCCATTAAGACATCAGCCATTGCAGCCGCCTCCCCCCATTTGCACCCTGAGGGGACTCAGGATGGGAAAGAACAGGATACCAGCCCTAGATAGCTAAGGTGCATATCAAAGAAATGAGTTCAGTGAGCTCAGATTTTGCATCTTCCCATATGTGTATCCTGGCTCCCCACTTACCTCTGGAGCAGTCCCTCAGAGCAATCTGAGAGGCTGTATCCCGGGCTGAAGTCCTCAGCAAGCCTGCCAAATAAAATATAATTCTAAGCGTTTAGGTTGTGCTTTTTTTTTTTCAGTTGATAAGAGAGTCCCAGTTATACAAAATAAATCTATCTTTGCTAAATATAAGCATTTTAAATGCTTTAAAGTAATACATTTAACAAATGCAATGGCTAAAATTATTTTTAAAAATTCAAAACTATGTATAAATTGAATGGAACATAAAAGTAAATGCCAAAACACTCAGAATTATATTTTAGGCAAATTAGTGATTTGGAGAATTAATTACTAGGTTTTGTTTTGTTGTGTTTTTGGGTTTTTTTAGAAACAGACCCACTTTATTTCTTTGTCAAAGCTGAATGAGAGCCTTGCTTGGTAGAGTACTCTTGGTTTTAGGTTCTTCTTTTTCATTACTTTAAATATATTTTGCCACTCCCTTCTGGTCTGTAGCATTTCAGCTGATAATCTTATGAGAATTCCCTTGTATGTTATTTGTTGCTTTTCCCTTGTTGCTTTTAATATTTTCTCTTTGTCTTTAATTTTTGTCAGTTTGATTACTATGTGTCTCAGCGTGTTCCTCCTTGGGTTTATCCTACCTGGGACTCTGTGCTTCCTGGACTTGGGTGACTGTTTCTTTTCACATATTAGGGAAGTTTTCAGCTATTATCTCTTCAAATATTTTCTCAGGTCCTTTCTTTCTCTCTTCTTCTGGGACCCCAATAATGTGGATGTTGGTGACCTTAATATTGCCCCAGAGGTCTCTTAGACTATCCTCATTTCTTTTCATTCTTCTTTCTTTATTCTGTTCTGTGGCAGTGATTTCTACCATTCTGTCTTCCAGCTCACTTGTCCATTCTTCTGCCTCAGTTATTCTTCTATTGATTCCTTCTAGTGTATTTTTCATTTCAGTTATTGTATTGTTCTTCTCTGTTTGTTTGTTCTTTAGATCTTCTAGCCCTTTGTTAAACATTTCTTGTGTCTTCTTGATCTATGTCTCCATTATTTTTCTAGATCTTGGATCATGTTTACTATCATTACTCTGAATTCCTTTTTGGGTAGATTGCTGATCTCCACTTCACTTAGTTGTTCTGGAGTTTTTCTTGTTCCTTTATCTGGGACATTTCCTCTGCCATCTCATTTTGTCTAACTTTCTATGATTGCAGTTTCTCTTTTGCAGGCTGCAGGGTTGTAGTTCTTCTTGCTTCTACTGTCTGCTCTCTGGTGGATGAGGCTGGTTTAAAGGGCTTGTGCAGGCTTCCTAGTGGGAGGGACTGGTTCCTGCCCCCTGGTGGGTGGAGCTGGGTCTTTTTCTTCTGATGGGCAGGGCCATGGCAAGGGGTGGGTTTAGCAGGGCTGTGGGCTCCAGAAGGCTTTAAGCAGCCTGTCTGATGATGGATGGGACTGTTTTCCTGCCCTGTTCGTTGTTTGGCCTGAGGCATCCCAGCACTGGAGCCTATAGGCTGTTTGGTGGGGTCAGGTCTTTGTGAGAAAATGGCAGCCTCCAGCAGGACTCACCCCAATGAGTACTCCACAGAACTACCACCACCAGTGTCTCTGTCCCCACAGTGAGCCGGAGCTGCCCACCACCTCTGCAGGAGACCCTCCAATACCAGCAGGTAGGTCTGACCCAGTCTCTTATGAGGTCACGGCTTTTTCCCTTGGGTTCTGGTACATACAAAACCTTGTGTGCATCCTCCAAAAGTGGAGTTTCTGTTTCCCTGTGTCCTGTGGAATTCCTACATTCAAACCCAGCTGGCCTTTAAAGCCAGGTGCTCTGGAGGGTCCTCCTTCCAGTGCCAGGCCCCCAGGCTGAGGAGCCTGACATAGTGCTCAGAACTTTAACTCCTGTGGGATAATTTCTGTTGTATAAATGTTTTCCTGTTTATGGGTCACCCACCTAGTGGGTATGGTATTTGATTTTATAGTGATTGCACCTTTCCTACCATTTCATTTTGGCTTCAGCTTTGTCTTTAGATATAGGATATAGTTTTTCATAGGTTCTAGCATGTTCTTGCTGATGGTTTTCAGCAGTTAGTTGTGATTTTGGTGTTTTCATGAGGCGGGGTAAGCTCACACCCTTCTACTCTACCATCTTGTCTCTGCCTCCACAAACCCAGTTTAATTGGGAGCAGGGAGGGCATGACCAGTGAGACCAGACCTTGTCCTGGCCAAGGTACCTGGTCTGCTTAGAGTGTTCAGGCTGGGGTTGGGAAAAGTAAGAAGCAGGGTCCAAGATGCTGCCCTGAGTGCCAGGTATGAGAAATAGATGCCAGCAGCAGCCAGGGAGGGGGTGTAGGGCATGAGAGCTGAGACTGGGGCATGTGTGTACCTGTGTGCCCACATGTGTGAACATGTATATACATGAGCACAATGTACAGAGAATCTATAGGCACCCTCAAAAGTTGATCCAGGGAGAGGGTCAGGAATAAGATGCCTCAAATCTCGGAAGTCCCCAGGGGCTGAGAAATCTTCAGAAGAGGGGTGCACATAGGTGTGTGCTGAATGTCCAGACTTAACTCTGCTTCTGCCACTATTAGACTTGCTGTTTAACCTGGAACAATTACTTACCATCTCTGTGCCTCAGAAAGATTAACCAGATGATCTTAGCTATCTTTAGAACCCGTGATATCTCTTAATTTCTTCAACTTGGGTGCTTAGAACCCTAAACATTTGTCCAGCCCACCCTCCCCATTACAGTCACCTATGATAACCTGTACTTACCCAATCCAATTCAGATGCTTGGGATCTCTTGCCAAGAGGTTTACATTTTCACAGTTGCAGAAGCTGCGGTTTCATTTTAGCCACTATTACAATTAAACAAAGAGATGTTCTACTTTAAAGAATTATCAACAAAAAAACAAAGTTCCCATTTCATTTGCATATCATTGAGGTCATCTGCAAACAGGAAATTCTTATTGCTACCAAAACCTCAGATCCTTTCCAGAACACTCTTCTCAACTCATTTTTATGGTAAAATGACACATTTTCCAGTACTTCTAAGATCTATATTTTATAAAATAAGATAAAAAATACATGCGACTAGAAGTCCTATTTTTAAGTGATTACATTCAACAGAAAAAAACGGTTATTCCCTCAAGATGCTAGAAAAGTTTTTAAATCTTGCTCTACTTATTCTGTAACAGATGGGAAAGAAAAAGTTTGAGGACCTACACTGCCAGTAGGCTACATTTTAAGCAGCAAACTACTTCTAGTTTCAGAAACATTTTTAAGTATTTTATTACTCAATTATGTGTTTTCTTGGTCAGGATTTTGAGAAAAAATAAATAATTTTTATTTTAAAAGCAAATGTATTTGAGCTTGAACTTGAGAATCTACATTGCTAATCAAATTGAGATTTGCAGTTATTGAATATCAGTTTTTTGATAGTCAGTGAAAATATTATTTTGGAGACTTGTGTAATACTTAATATATCTTTATGGAAGACCAAAGATTTTCCTCAAAGACAACTTTAGGTAAATCTACAGTACCTAAAACTCTAATAATGCTTGACAGGGATTTAAAAACATTACTGTACATGAAAAAATGACAAATATCATTTATCTAATGGTTGGTTGACTCAAGCCAAAACAATGTCAGCTTTAAGTGATACTATTTCCTGGTGGACCTGCCAGGATTTAACTACCCCTGGAATAAGAACAAACTGAGCTGTGATATGAGTTTATCCATTTGAATATTAAAGAATGTGTATCAACCACTTGCTTTGGCCATTTTTTTCTTTCTGGAAAAAATTAGATAACAGAATCACATACTTCTTGAAGACTCTATTAATTGCTGATAACATTTTGCTTCTCCATCTTCTCCAGCAGGAGACTCTGTATTCCACTGAGGAATGATAAAGATGGCTATGGCTGGCCATGGCTCTATGTGAGACTAAATACCTCTTTTAGAAAAGCATCTCCACAGGATACTTTGATCTAGGCTCTGAAAAACCCCAGGTCAATAACAAATTCACAGAACTCATCCACTGAATATAAGAGGAACATTTCTCACCTTCTTCTTACTTGGAGTCTCATCAAGATGTTAGAGTATGTGGCGATGACAGAGATTGGACAAGATACACTTAAAATTCTTTTGAATTTCACGGGAGCTATTGGATCATGACATGAGGTACGGTAATCTTCATCATTTGAAAACAGGATAGTCTGCATCTGAACTCCTAGAAGTGAGCTCCTGGTGCTCTGTGAGATAAGGATGGTTGTAAATGTTTAATACTGCTGAAAATTTTAAAACTTGTTTTTCAGTTTCTCAAAATTGACAGTATTGGAAATCATGTTTGAGCATGATTCTTGCAGCTGTCTGCTAAAACTACCAAACTCCAATAATATTTTGATGTTGGAACTTCACCACAGAGAGCACTAGAGACTGCATAACACAGTTCTTTCCCCGTCCCCCTGACCTTCCACAGATCTGTCTTTTCTTGTGACTATTAATTAGAAAGTATGTGTTATTCCTCAACTATCTGGTGTGCATGTGGAAAATATTTAATGTTTTTGATTACTTGTTTTTATATTTCATAATTTTTCCTAGCATTGTTGAAGCATAATTGAAAAATAAAAATTGTATGTATTTAAGGTGTACACTCTGACATTTTGATACATGAATACATTGTGAAATGATTACCACAATCAAGCTAATTAACACATCCATTACCTCATATAGTTATCTTTTGTGTGACTGTGTGTTGTTGCTACTCTTTTAGAAAGTTTCAAGTATATAATACAGAACTATTAACTATATTCACCATGCTGTACATTAGATCTCCAGACTTATTCATTCTTCATAATTAAGACCTTGTATCTTTGACCAATATCTCCTCATTTCCTGCACACCCCACACCCTGGTAACCACCATTTTACTTTCTGATTTTATAAGTTCAACTTTTTTGATTCCACTTAAAAGTGAAATTATGCAGAATTTGTTTTTCCTGTATTTGGCTTATTTCACTTAGCATAGTGTCCTCATTATTATTATATATTTTCACAGATGTTAGAACTTCCTCTTTTATAAGAGTGAATAATACTTCATTTTATATATATAATATACATTTAATATATAATATATATGTATGTATAATATATATTTGTATATACTATATATTTATATATACATATTATACACATATTTATATATAAATATATTTTTCCATTTTCTTTATCCAGTTATTCATCAACTGACATTTAGGTTGTTTCCATATCTTGGATAATGTAAAAAATGCTATAATGAGGCACATTTTACATATCACATAATTTACACATTTCAAGTGTTCAACTCTATGATGTTTAGAAGATTTAGCATGCTGTGGAGCATCACAGTTAACCAGTATTAAAGCATTTTCTTCAAACAAGATGCCTTAATTCCATTTACAATTAATCCCAATTTTCATGCTCTGCCTTATATAACCAACTGTATACTTTCTGTCTCTAAAAATTTGCCTTTTCTTGACACTTCATATATATGGAATCATATAATATGTGGACTCTTGTGTCTTGCTTTGTTCAATTAGCATAACACTTTTGAGATCCATTCAAGTGGTAGCATGTATCAGAAATTTGTTTTTTTTTATTGCTGTATAGCATTCCATTGTATTGATATACCACATTTTGTGTATCCATTCATCAGCTGGTTAATATTAATATTTGAGATGTTTCCACTGTTGAGTATTATAAATAATTCTTCTAAGAACATTTGTGTGCAAGTTTTGTGTGGCTACATAGTAAGTTTTGTAACTGGCAGGTAAAAGTCCTCAAACTTTGCTCTTTTAAAACATGTATTGATTGAAAAGATGCTCAAATCACAAGTCATTAGGAAACTGCAAATGTAAAAAGGAATGAGATATCACTGCACACCTATTGAATAGGTGAAAGTCCCACAAACTGACAAAACCAAATGCTGGCGAGGATGTGGCGCACAGAGACTCTCATCCATTCCTGGTGGGAATGCAAAATTGTACAGACACTCTGAAAGAAAATGAGGTAGTTACAAAACAAAACACATTCTTACCGTATAATCCAGCAATTGTGCTCCTTTGTATTTATGCAAAGGAGTCGAAAACTTATGTCCACACAAAAACCTGCACATGGACATTTATAACAGCTGCATTAATGATTGCCAAACCTGGGAAGCAACCAAGATGAACTTTAGTAGGTGAATGGATAAGTAAACTATGGTACATTCAGAAAATAAAGTATAATTTAATGCTAAAAAAGAATAATGGAGGAAACCTAAATGCATATTACTACATAGAAGTCACTCTGAAAAAGCTACATACTATATGATTCCAACTACAACATTCTAGAAAAAGCAAAACTATGGAGAGAATAAAAAGATCAGTGGTTTGCAAAGGTTGGGGAAGAAGGAAGATTATTAGGACAGTGAAACTATTATATATTTGTCATAACCTATAGAATGTACTCCAAGAGTGAAGCCTAATGTAAACGATGGACTTTAGGTAATAAAGACATGATATGTCAATGCAGATTTATCAACTGTAACAAACAACCACTCTGATGCAGTATTTATAATGTGGGAGGCTACGTGTGTGTGGTGGGGGGCAGAGAGTATATGGGTACTCTGTACTTTCTGCTCAATTTTACTATGAATGTAAAACTGACCTAAAAATAATGACTATTACAATTCAAACAAAAGTTTTAGCATCTATAGATCTTTTGCATTTCTGTGTAAATTTTGGTGTCTGTATGACAGTTTCTGCAAAGAAAACACCTGGAATACTTATAGAAATCTGTAGATTCTGTAGACTTAATCTATATGTTTGGATCTCATTTGTAGAATCTATAGATTAATTTGGGGAGAAATGACATCTTAACTATATTGGGTTTTCCAGTGCAAGAACGTGGAGTGCCTCTCTATTTATATCCTATTTAATTTCCCTCAGCAATTCCTTTTTTTTTTTTAATTTCCCAGTGTCCAAGTTTTACACTTCTTTGTTAAATTTATTGATGAGTATTTTATTCTATGTGATGTTATCATGAAAGAAATAGTATTCTTAATTTTATTTCATATTGATTGCTGCTTGTATATAGAAATACAATTTATCAAGGTTCTGGTAAATTCAACTTCTAATGAGAGCTTTCTTGCTGGATTTTAGACTGCCACCTTCTTCCTGTTTCTTCATATGGTCATTCCTCTGTGTTTGTGTGTGTGTGTGTGTAGAGAGAGAGATCTCTGGGGACTCTTCCCTGTCATATAAGGACACTAGCCTTATAGGATTAGGGTCCTACCCTTATTTAATCTTTTAATATTAATTACCTCTCTATGAGCCATACCTCCAAATACAGTTGCATTGGGGATTATGGCTTCAACAGATGAACTTGGAGGAAACACATTTCAGTATATAGGATCAAATTTTTAGGTCTTCAAAAATATATTGAAGCATTTCAAAGTCACATGTGGTAATATAGTTTTTATTCTCAAGACTTTCTATTTAAATTTTTGCTGGGTTCTTATTTACCCCATAAAGAATTCAATGCCTTAGACAGCTATGATGTTAAAAATCCAAGGGCTTCCCTGGTGGCACAGTGGTTGAGAGTCCACCTGCCAATGCAGGGGACACGGGTTGGTGCCCCGATCTGGGAAGATCCCACATGCCACGGAGCGGCTGGGTCCGTGAGCCATGGCCACTGAGCCTGCGCATCCAGAGCCTGTGCTCTGCAACGGGAGAGGCCACAACAGTGAGAGGCCCACGTACCACAAAAAAAAAAAAAAATAAAGAAAAAAAAAATCCCAAATGATTGTGATAGTTTATTAACACTGCAAGGAAATATCCTTTTACTTGGAAGTGAGGTTTGAGTCATGTCAAATGGTGACAAAGTCCTGAGAATAGATTTTCTTCAGGGATATCTTGGAAACATTGTCAAAATATTGACAGCGCTTTGGGCTTGGGGCTTTACAGATCTCCAAAACAGATCTCCCCGTTTTCAGTTATCAAACCATGGTGCTGAAAGTGGAAATGGGTGCAACCCAAGTTAAAATACTACAGACCCTGCTATTCTTACTATCTATAACTTAGTAAGTTATTCTTACTATGAATAGCAAGTTATTCTTGCTATTCTTACGATGTATAACTATGTTATAGTTATTCTTACTATGTATAACATACTAAGTATAACTTAGTATGTATAACTTAGTATTCTTACCAGTATAACCTTCCTTGAATGAAGGCTTTCTAGTTTTGTCTGTGCTTTTGGTTAAATTCCAAAGTTCAGAGCTAATTGGTTTTGATAGTTTTTCCAATGTTATTGTTTATTGTTTTGTCAGGCAGAGGATTCAAAAATATCCCCACTCCATCATTCTAGAAGTCTAATTTATTATATTTCTCAGTTTAAACTAAATACAAGTTTATTACCTATATTGTTACTATTTGTTATTAGTAAATTCTAAATAGAACAAAATTAATTTTGTTTATTTAAAAACTTTACCTATTTCCTGCCTTATTTTTAATATTAGCTTTCTTGTAAAAAATGGTTGAAGTATAATTTTTCATAAAATTTTATATTATAATTGTGTTTTATTTCTAAAATAAAAAGATATCTAGTGTTTCCAGTTTCTAATTGACATGTAAAGAACTTGGGATTCTCTTTATTCTAACAACAATTAAAAAACTCAGCATACTGAAACATTAATAACTCTTTCTAGATTCATCAGAGAAATGAGGTCACAGGGCAAACTGTTGTCCCTAAAATTAGAGGGACATACAGGCTGACATAAAGAATCACAACATGCCACAGCAGAAACCCAACTCAGGAACAGAAGACTCTGGAGGAACCAGTGCCAGTGTAGAAAAACCTGAACTATATTTCACAAAGTGCTGGAGGCTCAGTGTGGACAAATCTGAGACTTCAAATCTCCAAGGGGGCCTCATACTTTTGTGATTTTTGTTTCCTGGAGCTTTACCAGGTTCTTACAGTGATTGTTTGAAAAAAAATGCCCTTGGGCTTTAGGCAAGGGAACTGGAAAAGTAACTATTTTGAAATATGCCAAAGCATTTGTTCTTCCAAAAAAGGACTCCTCTCAAGATAAATTGTTTTCTAGAGCCTAACCTTTGGGGTTTTATCAGAGCCTACCTACTTGGGAGAAAGTAAACTCCCAACTCCTGTCACTCTAGCTGCCTCAAGCCATCCTGTCTCACATGAAGTGGGAGGTGAAACTAAGAGGTACTTGTGAAGGTCGCAGTGCAGGGTCATAAGCTCACTGAAAGACTGCGACCTAGTCATGGGACTATGTAATGCTTCCCCTCCCCCACACACCTTACTACCACCTCACTAAAGGCTTATGTAGTGCAGTTCCTTCCACCACTACATCATGTACAGATTTTAACAAAAATGATAAAGCATACTAAAGGGCAAAAATACAGTTTGAAGACATAGATCAAGCAGCAGAACCAGACTTGAATAAGAGAGGGATGTTGGAATTACAGGACAGTGAATTTAAAACAACTATGAGTGATATGCTAAGGACTACAATGGTAAATGTAGATAACATGCAAGATCAAATGGATAATATAGGCAGAGAGATGGAAGTTCTAAGATAAACCAAAAAATAAATGCAAGAGATAAAAGCCATTGTAACGGAAATGAGGAACACTTTTGATGGGCTCAATAGTAATCTGGACATGGCTCAGGAAAGAATCTCTGAGCTTGGGAATCTCTCACTAGAAACTTCCAAAACTAAAAGTCAAAGGGGAAAAATAAAAACTAAAAAAATGGGGGAGGAAGAGATATCTAAGTACTCTGGACAATTACGAAAGGTGTAATATATGTATAATGGGAATACGACAAGGAGAGGGGAGAGAGAAGGAAGGAAAGAAAGAAAGAAAGAAGGAAAGAAAGAAAGAAGGAAAGAAAAAGAAAGAAAAATAAAGAAAAGGAGAGACAGTGGCAGGAAAGGAGGGAGGGATGAAGGAAGAAAGAAAAGAAAAGAAGTAATATCTGAAGAAATAGGGCTGAAAATCAAAGATAAAAAAAATCTTGAAAGAAGTGAGAGGAAAAAAACACCTTACCTTTGGGAGAAACAATAATAAGAATTACATCCAACTTCTCCTCAGAAACCATGAATGCAAGAAGAGTGTAGAGTGAACAATTAAAACAATAAGTAAAAAACCAAAACAACAGCAACAAAAACACCAAACTAGAATTCTGTATTCTGTAAATTTCTCCTTCAAAAGTGAAGGAGAAATAAAGACTTTCTCCGACTGACAAAAATTGTGGAAATCTGTGTGCAATGGACTTGACTCATAAAAAATGTTGACATATATACACTAATATGTATAAAATAAATAACTAATGAGAACTTACTGTATATCACAGGGAACTCTACTCAATGCTCTGTGGTGACCTAAATGGGAAGGAAATCTGAAAATGAGCGGAGATATATATATATATATATATATATATATATATATATATGACTGATTCACTTTGCTGTACAGCAAGAAACTAACACAACATTGTAAAATATCTATACTCCCATAAAAATTTAAGAAAAAAAGAATTGTTGCACATGAAAAGCTGCTCAACATCACTAATTATTAGAGAAATGCAAATCAAAACTACAATGAGGTATCACCTCACACCTGTTAGAATGGGCATCATCAGAAAATCCACAAACAACAAATGCTCGAGAGGGTGTGGAGAAAAAGGAACCCTCTTGCACTGTTGGTGAGAATGTTATTGATACAGCCACTATGGAGAACAGTATGGAGCTTCCTTAAAAATTTAAAGATAGAATTACCATATAACCCAGGAATCCCACTACTGGGTATATGCCCAGAGAAAACCATAATTCCAAAAGACGCCTACACCCCAATGTTCACTGCAACACTATTTACAATAGCCAGATCATGGAAGAAACCTAAATGCCTATCCACAGATGAATGGATAAAGAAGATGTGGTACATATATACAACATAATATTACTCAGCCACAAAAAGGAACAAAACTGGGTCATTTTTAGAGATATGGATAGATCTAGAGACTGTCATACAGAGTGAAGTAAGTCAGAAAGAGAAAAAAAAAATAACTTATATATGTGGAATCTAGAAAAATGGTACAGATGAACCGGTTTGCAAGGCAGAAATGGAGACACAGATGTAAAGAACAAATGTATGGACACCAAGTGGGGAAAGCAGGGGGGGATGGTGGTGGTGGTGGGATGAATTGGGAGATTGGGATTGACATATATACACTAATATGTATAAAATAGATGACTAATAAAAAAAAAAGAACTTGATTCCACAGGGGGGAAAATGTTAAAAGAAGGTCTTCAGAGAGAAGGCAAATTATATACTTCAGAAACTCAGATCTACAAAAACAAATAAAGAGTATTAGAGGAGGAATAAATGAAGGTAAATTTTTTTAAATGTCTTATTCTTAATTAATCTTACAGATAACAGGATTGTTCAAAATAATAATAGCAACAATGTTTTGGTACCTTTTATTTAAGCAAAGTGAGTTATGCAATGAATAGGAGGAAGAAATTGGGATCCTTTAATATTATAAGATACTTGTACTTCGTGTGAAATGCTATGGTGTTATTTGAAAGTGGACTTGAATTAGTCATAAGTGCATATTGTAAACTATAGGGCAACTACTAAAAAAGTTAAAAAAAGTATAATTGATATGCTAAGAAAGAAGTGAAAATAGAATCATATAAAATGTTCAGTTAAAACTAAAAATGGTAGAAAAAGAATTTGAGACAAAAATAGAAACAAAGAATAAGGGCAATGAATATAAAACAGTGACCAATATCACAGATATTAATCCAGCTATATCAGTAATCACTTTAAATATCAATAATTTAAATACAAAAATTCAGAGACTGAGATTTTCAGAGCAGACCCCTCAAAAAAATACAACTATTTGTTGTCTACAAGAAACACACTTTAAATATGAAGACACATGTATATTAAAAGTAAAGGGGTGAAGAATGAGTATACCTTGTTATTCATAACAAGTCCCTTCCTGTTACAACTGGGTTTATGTTAATGAGGTGACTTTTGGTAAACACCTAAGGTTGGGTGCTGGGTGCCAGGGAACCAACTATGAACAGAGGTTTGGAACTTTCAGTTCCACCTCTCTGACTTCTGCGGAGAGGAATGGGGCTGCAGGTCGAATCAATCACCCATACCTGAGTAATGAAGTCTCCATAAACACCCAAAAATGCTGTTTAGAGAGATTCTAGGTTGCTGAACTTACGGAGATTTGAGGAGAGTGGCATACTCCAAGAGAGCATGGAACCTCTGTACCCTTTACACATACTTTACCCCATGCATCCCTTCCATCTGGCTGTTCCTGAGTTACATCCTTTTATAATAATCCAGTGAGCAAGTAACTACAGTGTTTCTCTGAGTTCTGTGAGCAGCCCTAGCAAATTAATCAAACCCAAGGAGGGTGTTGATGGAACTTCTGATCTGTAGCTGGTCCAATAGAGCACAGGTGACAACCTGAGTTTACAAGTGGGATCTGAAGTTGGGGAGGTGGGCCAGTCTTATAGGACTGAATCCTTGACCTCTGAGATCTGAAGCTATCTCTGGGTAGATAGTGTCTTAACTGAGTTGAATTGTAGGATGCTCTGTTAGTGTCCAATAATTGTTTGGGTGTGTAGGAAACCGCTCCCCCCGAACTGGAATTGAGTGTTAGAATTTTCATGAGCTCATACAAATAAGAAGAAAGCTGAGATAGCTATATTAATTTCATAGAACAAACTTCAGGGCAAGGAAAATTACTTGGGAAATATTGCATAATGATAAAAGGGTCAATTCTCCAAGAAGATATACAAATCCTTAATGTATAAGCACCTAACAGTAGAGTGTCAAAATACATGAGGCAAAAAGTGATAGAACAGCTAGGAGAAATATATGGGAGAATTCAACATCCCTCTATAAGAAATGGACTTCAGCACCAGACAGAAAACCAGTAAGGATACCATTGAACTTGACAGCACCATCAATCAACTGAATTTAATTGTCATCTATAGACTGCTTTAACCAACAGCAACAGAATAAATATTCTGCTGAAGCTCACATGGAATATACCCCAAGATAGATCAGGCTCTGGAGCCTAAAACACACCTTAACAAATTTAAAGGAATAAAATAAATATCCATTAATCCATACTGATATATTTACATGGAAAATTAATTAATGACTTGTCTTGGATTTTCTAGGTTGACAATTATGTCAACTACTAAAATTATTTAATTCCTTTCCTTTTCTACTATTAATTTTTAAGAAAGAAATTCATACTTATTCTGCTTTGTTAGTGTATAATTCTTTTTTTTTTTTTTTTTAGTACATGGGCCTCTCACTGTTGTGGCCTCTCCCGTTGTGGAGCACAGGCTCCGGACACGCAGGCTCAGTGGCCATGACTCATGGACCCAGCTGCTCTGTGGCATGTGGGATCTTCCCAGACCGGGGGACGAACCCGTGTCCCCTGCATCGGCAGGCGGACTCTCAACCACTGAGCCACCAGGGAAGCCCCTAGTTAGTGTATAATTCTTAAAGTTAAAATTATGACCCTCATAGAAAGAGAAAAAAAAAAACTCTCATGCAAATGAATACCAAATAATTTATGTAGAGTATACATATGCTCCTTAAATGTGGAAAGTGCATAGTGACTTCCTTCTAAAGAGTCCAGTATGGAAAGGGGAAAAAAGAGTTCCCTCACAATGGAGAAACCTGGTAAATATTACTGCAGTCAGGTGATCAAGATCAACATCAACTATTATAAAATGTTGATGGTATGTAACCTGTACATGATGTGGTGAAAATGGTAATTTTCCTCTCTGTTCTTCCTCCTAAAAACCTATAGTCCAGTCTAACCATGAGAAAAACACTAGACAAATTCCATTAGATGTGCATTCTACAAACTACCTGACTAGTACTCGTCAAAGTCATCAAAAACAAGGAAAGTTTGAGAAATAGTCACTCTCAAGAGGAGCTTAAGGAGACATGAAAAATAAATATAATGTGGTACACTGGATGGAATCTTGGGCCATAAAAAAGAATATTAGGTAAAACTAAGGATATATGAATAAAGTATGGAGTTTAGTTAATGAAACTGTATTAATTTTGATCCATTAATTGCAACAAACATACTAATATAAAATGTTAATAATAGGGAAACCTGGATATGGGACACATGGAACTCCCTGTTCTATTCTCTCAATTTTTTTGTAAATATAAAGCTGTTGTAATTAATAAAAAATCTTTTAAAAAGTAGATTTCATCAATCTATCCAGAAAAATATTGGATTGGCCAAAAAGTTTGTAAAGGTAATGAATACATTGTTCAATGAAGTTCTTGGTGAAAATGAAAAATGTGTCCTTTATTTTTATTTAAAATCATACAAATTTTTGGCCAACCCAAGATTTACTCAGTCCTACTACAAACTTAGTGTATATATTAATGATAAAATAATCACTTTTCATGTCACCATAGAACATACATTCTAGAGGCAGGCATTAAAGAACAATACAAAAATTGTATATTTTAAAGTTAAAATGGGTGCTATTAATAAAAATAACAGGATATTATGGAGAGATTAAAGGAGGGATATAAACATAATGAAAGGCTACTAAGTGGTTTTAAATCCAGAGTCTAGTTATACCTGAAATATGCCTTTGCCAGCTGGGTAGAGAATCAACTGTTGGGCCAAGGTGTGAACACAAGGACTCCTATTGCAAGGTTATTTTAATAACTCAGGGAAAATGTGGTGGGGTTTAGACTTGTGTTTGAGCATTGGTATCGGAGAAAATTGATTATGGCTATTGATAGAAAGCTATTGATTTTTGGTATAATCTTGTATATGCTTTATAAACTTTCTAATAAGTGCTAATAGAATTTTAGTTGCTTGCCTTGGCTTTTCTAGATATGCAATTATATAAACTTGATGGTTAATTTTGCATAGTGACTTGCCTGGGCTAAGGGATGCCTAGATAGCTAGTAAAAGATTATTTCTGGGTGTGTCTGTTAGGGTGTCTCTAGAAGAGATTAACACTTGAATTGGTAGAATGAGTAAAGAAGATTACCTTCACCAACGTGATGGGAATCGTACAAACTGCTAAGGCCTTGAATAGAAAAAGAAGTTGGAGAAGTTTCTCAAGTTTATCTGCTTGAGCTGAAACAACAGTGATCCTGCATCTCAGCCTTTGGACTCAAACTAAACCTTTTTTTTTTTTTTTTTAATAAAGAAAATTATACCAAGGCACATCACAATCGAATTGCTCAAAATCAGTGACAAAGAGAGAAAATCTTAAAAGCAACCAAAGGGGTAAAAAAAAGGCATGTTATAAACAGAGAAAAAAGACGGCAGGTTTCTCATTTGTAACAATGTAGTTAGAACATAGTGGAGTAACATCTTTTTTTTTGGGGAGGGGGGTCAATTCTATAATTTATTTTTTTTATGGGTATCTTTTTTTTAACATCTTTATTGGAGTATAATTGCTTTGCAATGGTGTGTTAGTTTCTGATTTATAACAAAGTGAATCAGCTATACATATACATATATCCTCATATCTCCTCCCTCTTACGTCTCCCTCCCACCCTTCCTATCCCATCCCTCTAGGTGGTCACAAAGAACCAAGTTGATCTCCCTGTGCTATGCAGCTTCTTGCCACTAGCTACCTATTTTATATTTGGTAGTGTGTAGGTGTCCATGCCACTCTCTCACTTCGTTCCAGCTTACCCTTCCCCTCCCCGTGTCCGCAAGTCCGTTCTCTACATCTGCGTCTTTATTCCTGTCCTGCCCCTAGGCTCTTCAGAACCTTTTTTTTTTTTTTTGGTTAGATTCCATATATATGAGTTAGCATACGGTATTTGTTTTTCTCTTTCTGACCCACTTCACTCTGTATGACAGACTCCAGATCCATCCACCTCACTACAAATAACTCAATTTCATTTTTTTTATGATTGAGTAATATTCCATTGTATATATGTGCCACATCTTCTTTATCCATTCATCTGTCTATGGGCACTTAGGTTGCTTCCATGTCCTGGCTATTGGAAATAGAGCTGCAATGAACATTGTGGTACATGACTCTTTTTGAATTATGGTTTTCTCAGGGTATATGCCCAGTAGTGGGATTGCTGGGTCCTATGGTAGTTCTATTTTTAGTTTTTTAAGGAACCGCCATACTGTTCTCCATAGTGGCTGTATCAATTTACATTCCCACCAACAGGGCAAGAAGGATCCCTTTTCTCCACACCGTCTCTAGCATTTATTCTTGGTAGATTTTTTTATGATGGCCATTCTGACCTGTGTGAGGTGATTCCTCGTTGTGATTTTGATTTGCATTTCTCTAATGATTAGTGATGTTGAGCATCCTTTAATGTGTTTGCTGGCTATCTGTATATCTTCTTTAGAGAAATGTCTATTTAGGTCTTCTGCCCATTTTTGTGTTGGCTTGTTCATTTTTTTGATATTAAGCTGCATGAGCTGCTTGTAAATTTTGGAGATTAATCCTTTTTCACTTGCTTCATCTGCAAATATTTTCTCCCATTCTGAGGGTTGTCTTTTCATCTTGTTTATGTTTTCCTTTGCTTTGCAAAAGCTTTTAAGTTTCGTTAGGTCCCATTTGTTTATTTTTGGTTTTATTTCCATTTCTCTAGGTAGTGGGTCAAAAAGGATCTTGCTGTGATTTATGTCAAAGTGTTCTGCCTATGTATTCCTCTAAGAGTTCTATAGTGTCTGGCCTTACATTTAGCGCTTTAATTCATATTGAGCTTATTTTTGTGTGGTGTTTGGAAGGATTCTAATTTCATTCCTTTACATGTAGCTGTCCAGTTTTCCCAGAACCACTTACTGAAGATGCTGTCTTTTCTCCATTGTATAATTTTGTCCACTTTATCAAAGATAAGGAGACCATACGTGTGTGAGTTTATGTCTGGGCTTTCTATCCTGTTCCATGGATCTATATTTCTGTTTTTGTGCCAGTACCATACTTTCTTGATTACTGTAGCTTTGTAGTATAGCCTGAAGTCAGGGAGTCTGATTCCTCCAGCTCCATTTTTTCCCCTCAAGATTGCTTTGGCTATTGGGGGTATTTTGTGTTTCTGTACAAATTGTGAAACTTCTTGTGCTACTTCTGTGAAAAATGTCATTTGTAGTTTGATAGGGATTTCATTGAATCTGTAGATTGCTTTGGGTAGTATAGTTATTTTCACAATGTTGATTCTTCCAGTCCAAGAACATGGTATATCTCTCCATTTTTTTGTAACATCTTTCATTTCTTTCATCAGTGTCTTATAGTTTTCTGCATAAAGGTCTTTTGTCTCCTTAGGTAGGTTTATTCCTAGGTATTTTATTCTTTTTGTTGAAATAGTAAATGAGGGTGTTTCCTTCATTTCTCTTTCAGATTTTTTATCATTAGTATATAGGAATGGAAGAGATTTCTGTGCATTAATTTTGTATCCTGCTACTTTGCCAAATTCATTGATTAGCTCTAGTAGTTTTCTGGTAGCATATTTAGGATTCTCTTTGTATAGTGTTATGTCATCTGCAAACAGCGACAGCTTTACTTCTTCTTTTCCAATTTAGATTCCTTTTATTTCCTTTTCTTCTCTGATTGGTGTGGCTGAAACTTCCAAAACTATGTTGAATAATATTGGTGAGAGTGAACAACCTTGTCTTGTTCCTGATCTTAGAGGAAATGATTTTAGTTTTTCACCATTGAGAATGATGTTGGCTATGGGTTTGTCATATGTAGCCTTTATTATGTTGAGGTAAGTTCCCTCTATGCCTACTTTTGGAGGGTTTTTATCATAAATCAGTGTTGACTTTTGTTGAAAACTTTTTCTGCATCTATTGAGATGATCATATGTTTTTTCTCCTTCAATTTGTTAATATGGTGTATCACATTGATTGATTTGCATATATTGAAGAATGCTTGCATTCCTGGGGTACAACCCACTTGATGATGGTACATGATCCTTTGAATGTGCTGTTGGATTCTGTTTGCTAGTATTTTGTTGAGGAATTTTGCATCTATGTTCATCAGTGATATTGGCCTGTAGTATCCTTTCTTTGCGACATATTTGTCTGGTTTTGGTATCAGTGTGATGGTGGCCTCATAGAATGAGGTTGGGAGTGATCCTCCCTCTGATATATTTTGGGAGAGTTTGAGAAGGATAGGTATTAGCTCTTCTCTAGTTGTTTGGTAGAATTCGCCTGTGAAGCCATCTGGCCCTGGGCTTTTGTTTGTTGGAAGATTTTAAATCACAGTCTCAATTTCAGTGCTTGTGATTGGTCTGTTTATATTTTCTATTTCTTCCTGGTTGAGCCTCAGCAGGCTGTTCTTTTCTAAGAATTTGTCCATTTCTTCCAGGTTGTCCATATTATTGACATATAGTTGCTTGTAGTAATTGTTCATGATCCTTTGTATTTCTGCAGTGTCAGTTGTTACTTCTCCTTTTTCATTTCTAATTCTATTGATTTGAGTCTTCTCCATTTTTTTCTTGATCAATCTGGCTAAAAGTTTATCAATTTTATTTATCTTCTCAAAGAACCAGGTTTTAGTTTTATTGGTTTTGCTATTGTTTCCTTCTTTTCTTTTTCATTTATTTCTGATCTGATCTTTATGATTTCTTTCCTTTTGCTAATCTTGGAGTTTTTTTGTTCTTCTTTCTCTAATTGTTTTAGATGTAAAGTTAAGTTGTTTATTTGAGATGTTTCTTGTTTCTTGAGGTAGGATTGTATTGCTATAAAGTTCCCTCTTAGAACTGCTTTTGCTGCATCCCATAGGTTTTGGGTCACCATGTTCATTGTCATTTTTTTTCTAGGCAGTTCTTGATTTCCTCTTTGATTTCTTCAGTGATCTCTTGGTTATTAAGGAGTGTATTGTTTAGCCTCCATGTATTTGTATTTTTTACATATTTTTTTTGTAATTGATATCTAGTCTCATAGCGTTGTGGTCAGAAAAGATACTTGATATGATTTCAATATTCTTAAATTTACCAAGGCTTGATTTGTGACCCAAGATGTTATCTATCCTGGAGAATGTTCCAAGAGCACTTGAGAAGAAAGTGTATTCTGTTGTTTTTGGATGGAATGTCCTATAAATGTTAATTAAGCTCATCTTGTTTAATGTATCATTTAAAGATTGTGTTTCCTTATTGTTTTTCTCTTTGAATGATCTATGTTTCGATGACTTGATTGACTGTTTCCTTTCCCATATTAGGGAAGGTTTCAACTCTAATATCTTCAAATATTTTCTCAGCCCCTTTCTTTTTCTCTTCTCTTCTGGAACCCCAATAATTCAAATGTTGGTGTGTTTAATGTTGTCCCAGAGGTCTCTGAGACTGCCCTCAATTATTTTCATACTTTTTTGTTTATTCTGCTCTGCAGTAGTTATTTCCACTATTTTGTCTTCCAGGTCACTTATCCGTTCTTCTGCCTCAGTTATTCTGCTATTGATCCCTTCTTGAGAATTTTCAAATTCATTTATTGCATTGTTCTGGGACCCCTATCATTCAAATGTTGGTGTGTTTAATGTTGTACCAGAAGTCTCTGAGACTGTTCTCAATTCTTTTCATTCGTTTTTCTTTATTCTTCTCTGCAGTAATTATTTACACTATTTTATCTTCCAGGTCACTTATCTGTTTTTCTGCCTCAGTTATTCTGATATTGATTCCTTCTAGAGAATTTTTAATTTCATTTATTGTGTTGTTCATCATTGTTTGTTTGCTCTTTTTTTCTTCTAGGTCCTTGTTAAATGTTTCTTGCATTTTCTCCATTCTATTTCCAAGAGTTTGGATCCTCTTTTCTATCATTATTCTGAATTCTTTTTCAGGTATACTGCATATTTCCTCTTCATTTTTTTCATCTAGTGGGTTTTTACGTTGCTCCTTCATCTGCTGTGTGTTTCTCTGTCTTCTCATTTTGCTTAACTTACTGTGTTTGGGGTCTCCTTTTCACAGGCTGCAGGTTTATAGTTCCCATTATTTTTGCTGTCTGCCCCCAGTGGTTAATGTTGATTCAGTGAGTTGTGTAGGCTTCCTGGTGGAGGGGACTATTGCTTGTGTTCTGGTGAATGAGGCTTGATCTTGTCTTTCTGGTGAGCAGGACTGCATCCGGTGGTGTGTTTTGAGATTCCTGTGACCTTGTTATGATTTTAGGCAGCCTCTCTGCTAATGGGTTGGGTTGTGTTCTTGTCTTGCTAGTTGTTTGGCATAGGCTTTCCAGCACTGTATCTTGCTGGTCGTTGAGTGGAGCTGGGTCTTAGCGTTGAGATGGAGATCTCTGGGTGAGCTCTTGCCAATTGATATTACATGGGGCTGGGAGGTCTCTGGTGGACAAATGTTCTGAACTCAGCTCTCCCTCAGAGGCACAGGCCTGACACGTAGCTGGAGCACCAAGATCCTGTAAGCCACATGGCTGCTGCTTAAAGGGCATTTCCGAAATCAGTCTGGCTCCAGGGGGAGGTTGGGGGGCAGCTGGAGAGGGGCCCCAGAGGGCTGAATAGACCGGTGGTGCCAGGTGAGGGTGGGCACCTGTGGAGGGGGTTGGGGAGAGGAGAGGGAGGGTGGCTGCTCTGGGAGTGGGTGTGAGGGCGCTGGGACTGTCCCAGGCCAGGTAGCTGGTGAGCAGCTCAAACTAAATCTTGTACCCCATTTGGTCCTCTGGTTCTTTAGCTTACAGATGGCAGATCTTGGAACTTCTAGGCCTCTGTAATCAAATGATCAAATGAGACAATTCTTATAATAATTCTCTATCTATCTATCTATCTAACTATCTCTTTAGGTTCTGGTTCACTGGAGAACCCAAATATAATCAGCTATTAAAAATATTTGATGTCCTTTCTCTTCCACTTATTTTAAAGGCAATTCAACCTATTCTTCCTTGATTATGTATAATTCTCAAATAGTTAAAAATTCATGACCTTTATACAAATACAGATTGAATATTTGTCTAGTATTACTCATTACTTAGTGAGGAATAGAGGTTTATAAAGTCTATCAGTAATGACATTAAAGACATATTAAGCAGTCACAGAGACAATCCTTAACCCCTCTTTCAAAGGGAACCAAGTCAAAATCCCTCCCCAAATTTTGAGTGTAGCCTCCGGTCCTGCCTGTCCAGGGAAACTTGGAAGCCTGGAGCAGAGATTACATCACTTCCTAGCTGTGGACCCCATCCTACTGTCTCACCCAGCAGTGGAGTCCATTCTATGGTCTTGTCCAATTGCTGAGCAAAGCCTGTGGCCATGCCCAGGCTGGGAGCTCAGCCAGTGTACCCACCCAAAGGTGGAGCATTGCCTGAAGACCCATTTGACAAGGAAGCCTGGACACTGACCTACATGACCACAGAGCACAGCCTCAAGTCCTATCCAAATTCAGGGTTGAGTCAGTACCTTGCCTGACCAGGGATCTGGGCCAGCAACTCCACCCACCAGCAGAGCACAGCTAACAGCCTTGCCTAACTTTGGGGCACAGCCTGCACTCACTTTACCATACAGCAAAGGCTGAGGACCCATCCAATTATAAAGGCCAGCCTGGAGTCCAGCCTGAATGTGGAATCTAGCTAGAGATACCATCTAGCCAGGGAGAACAGGCTGGGGTGCCATTCAACCAGAAAGCATTGTCAGAGCCCAGTTACAGCCTGGACTAATCACAGACTTGAACCAGATGCTGCCCTGTCAGGAAGCACAGCCTATGATCCCACAAAAACAGAGATGATTGAGCAGCCAAGGTAGTGGTCCCACTTGACTATAAAGCCCAGCCAGCAGTGCAGTCCATTGAGGGAGCTCAATCAGCTCCTTGTCTGACCTCAGAGCACACACAGTGGACCCAAACAACTAGAGACCTAACAAGTTCCACTGGCCTGTGGATGCTATGAGCTGACTCATCAAGAATGCAAAGCTGTGCTGACTGGAGTTCTTTCCCTGCTGAAGCAAATGTGTAAAGTCTGTATGAGAAGGCCCTTTACTCAAGTGTGCAGATATCATCTGAAAGATACAAAAGTCACAGAGGATCAGTTAAACATGACACCCTCCCACAAAAAAAAATGCTAATAAAACTTCAATAATTGACCTTAAAACATGGAGATCTATGAAGTGTCTGACAAAGAACTGAGAATAATCTTCTTAAGGAAATTCAATGTACTAGAGAGAAAACACAGGCAGGAAACTAAACAAAATTAGAAAAACAATGAGACAGGTAAGACAGTAATGAAAGAAATTAAAGACACAAATAATTGTAAAGTTATCCTGTGTTCATGGATCAGAAGAATTAATATTGTTAAAAGATCTATGCTAACCAGAGCCATCTATAGATCCAATGCAATCCTTTATCAAAATTCCAATGGCATTTTTCACAGAAATAGAAAAAAACAATCCTAAAATTTTTATGGAACTACAAAAGATCCCAAACAGCCAAACCAATCTTGAGAGAGAACAAAATTGAAGGTATCACACTTCATGATTTCAAACTACATTACAAAGAAGTAGTGTTAAAAATACATTGGTACTGGCATAAAAACAGACACATAGACCAACGGAACAGAATTGAGAGCCTAGAAACAAACCCATACATATACAAGTCAACTAATATCTGGCAAGAGAGCTGAGAGTGCTCAATGGGGAGTGCATAGTCTCTTTAATAAAAAGTGTTGGCAAACTGGGAAATTATATGTAAAAGAATGAAATTGGATTCCTATCTTACACAGCTCCTCAAAGTTAACTCAAAATGGATTAAAGACTTAAATATAAAACCTGAAACTGTAAAACTCCTAGAAGAAAATATAAGGAAAATGATTCTTACCATTAATCTTGGCAATGATGTTTTCTGGATATGACATCCAAAACACAAGCAACAGAAGAAAAAATAAAGAAGTGAGACTACATCAGAGTAAAAATCTTCTTCACATCAGAAGAAGCAATCAACAAAATGAAAAGGCAATGTATGGAACAGTAGAAAATATTTGTAAATCAGGGCTTAATATCCAAAATATATAAAAAACTCAGACATCTCTGTAGGAAAAAACACAAATAATCCATTTTAAAAATGGACAAAGGAACTGAGTAAACATTTTTTTTTCCAAAAGAAAACATACAGATGGCCAACAGGAACATAAAAAGATCCTGAACATCACTATTCATCAGGGAATTGCAAATCAAAACTACAATGGAGTGTCATTTCATCTTATTAACATGGCTATTATCAGAGAGAGGTAAAGGTGTTGGTAGAGGTGGGGATAAAGTAAAACCCTTGGACTCTGTTGGTGGGAGTGCAAAATGGTTCAGCCACTATGGAAAATAGCATGAAAGTTCATCAAAAAATTAAAAATAGAACTACCATATGATCCACTAACCTCACTTCTAGGTATTCAGTCACCTTTCATTATCCATGAGGGATTGGTTCCAGGACCCACCATGGATACCAAAATGTGCTGATGCTCTAGTCCCTTCATTTGTCCTCTGTATCCATGCATTCCCCACGTGCAGATTCAACCAACTGCAGCTCATAAATATAGTACATGATCACCATCAAGGTTGAATCCTTGGTTGCACAGCTTGCAGATACGGAGGGGCCAACTGTGTGTCTATTTTTAAAAATCCTCATATCAGTGCACCCACACCGTTCAAAACTGTGTTGTCCAAGAGGCAACTGCATATCCAAAGGAAATGAAATCAGTATCTAAAAGAGATGTATCTGCATCCCCATGTTCATTGCAGCATTAGTCAAGATTGTCAACATATATTAACAACTTAAGTGTCCATTGAAAGATGAATGGATAAAGAAGTAATGATATTATACATACACACACATGCACACACAGACACACACACACACAAACATAAACACAAACATACCTAAAACAAGCACATCCCTTGTAAATTGGTATAACAATGAGGTCCTGTGGTCATGAGGTACACCTCAGGGAGGCTCCTCTTGAGGCCCAACTGTCTCAAATCCCATACTCCTTAATAAATCAATAACTTTGTGATAGTTTTTCAGGTAAATGAAACAAGCATTTCATTATGAGCCCGTGTCCTTGAGCTGCCACAGTTCACTGGTCATGTTCTCACACTTAACAAATATTGTTCACACTATGCATAGACTGAAAAGCATGTGCATGGGTATGTGTGTGTATAAATGTGTGCTTGTGTACGTGTGTGTGTTCAGGTTTGATACGTTCCTAAACTCTACTGTGAAACAGTCAATTATATACAAACTTGAGCTTCCTCCTGAAAATCACTTTGGATTGAAGAAGTTTAAACACAGTTCTCTAATTTCAAATGTTTCTCCCCACAAGTATATGAACAAGGGCCAAAAAATTTTCTGCAGTATTTCTGTCCCCTCTTTCCTATAACAATCAAGGTTATCCAGGATATTCTGAACTTTGATAACTACTATGGCAGAATTGTCTGATCAATTAACAGCCTAAAAGAAGGTTTGTGAGAAAAGAATGAAATATTTTTCTCATTTCTGGATAATGGGACCTTTAAGACAGCCTTGTAGATCTGGAAAATTGGTGTTCAGCCAACTTTATTTTATAACTGAGGTTATAAATGTTGTGACCTTTATGAGGTTATAAATAAAATTTGTTTTAAATAGGTTTGATCTATTATTTACCTTTTATGCTATATTAATTTCAATACTTGCATCTTAAAGGTGTTTACTTTGTCTCTTTTTGGAAGTTGCACTCCAAGTTATATATTGCTACAGTCATATATGCCTTTGTAAAATTCTGAGTACAAGATTATATTTATGTAAAATCAACATAACACATTTATTTAATTAAGGCTCTATTTTCTTTCCAATGTGCTACTTTTCTAATCATTAATACCTTTATGCATTCTGGATGGAGTAGCCTAGAGAAAAGGCATATGATATTATTTAAGTCAATAGTCCCAAATATTTTCTTACTTCAAGATACCTTAATTAGCACAATTGCATTTGTAATAGTAATTCAGTATAGTAATAATTTTCAGTTGCCCAGATTTACTTCAGAATGGGAAAGGTCTACGTAGTTGAAAAAAGTAAATTTTTCAAAGTCACTTAATTACAGAAAAATACATACAAAATTTAATTTTATTTTCTCATTTTATTATCAATTTCAAATTTAGACACAACTTTCTTTATACCTACATTAGGGAACAAATCCTGTTTTACTTTTCATTTTTTATTGGGCTAGTTTCATCATTTTATAATAAAAATAGACATCCTTTAAAATTTTATCTTAATAAACAGCATCTTAATACTTTCTCAACTTAAAACTTATGTTTGATCCAGCAGTCATAAAAATATATTGACAAATTTTCATCATATGCCCAGTTTGTCCAAAGATGTGACAAATCACTTCAAAAGTTATCAGTTGTTTTTGTGAAAAACAAATATGATTTAGTTTTAAAAGTTTGAAACCAACAACTCACACTGTGAAAGTCACAGTTTATTGTATTTTTCCCAGTAAAGGGAAGATTGATTTTAGCCTACTAGGATGTAAAACCAGGATTGCAGGTAATTTAAGTATTATCTACCAGATGTTGATTCCACTAAGGTAACTTTTTAGCTTATGTTTGGGGCTTTTGATCACAGCTGGCTTGAAGTAAACACGTGGCAAGCTTACTCTGTGCCTCTAATACCAGCAGATAAGCCCAGCCAGGGAAGCAGAGGACATGGCAGTGGGAGATCTTAGGGCCTTCAGAACTATAATAGTTGACTCAACTATAACTACATTATAATTGCATTGACTCAACTGCAATTAGAGGATTGCAGATGTGGGCCTCCTCCAAGTCAGAAGACAAAGGTAAGTCCCCTGACATTTGCCTTGAGCCACAAGGAGATATTTAAAGACCTGCACCAGTACACAGATCTAGCAATAGGGGGTGTTATTGAATAATCTAAAAGCTGACCTAGAAATGGAGAGGTGTGTGTCCAGGTAAGGTATCCCTTGACCACCTGCCATAAACTCAGTCCCAACTGGATTTGACATCAAGTAGTTATATGAAGAATAATAAGCTTAAACAAAATAGTTACTTTTAAGCAAACAAGCAAAACAATAGAACCATACCTCATCAGTGAATTTAGAGAATAAGTTTAAAATATAATCAGATGAATTTATTGCTCACCCTACACAAATCCCCACCTCAAGTCTTGGGACATCAGTCTAGCAGTGGGGTTGCCCACATTACATGTGGATGACCTGGATTCAGATCCCAGCTTGAGTTGTACTCAAATTTAGGCAAATTACATACTCTATTTCTTAATTTTATCTTCTATAATATGGAGATAATAATAGTCCCTACTTCACAAAGTTGTCTAGTGGAGTAAGTGAGTTAATATTGTCAAGTGCTTGACAGATGCCTGGTGCAAACTAAGTTTTTCTAATTATTAATCTAATCATCAGTAAGAGGTTGGGAGGGCAGAGAAACGGTATTTCTGGGGTACAATTAGCTATTCAGTGGGTTGAAGATGCTCTGAGGTTGAGAACGTAGGATTTATCTCTGAGGTTGAGATAAATCCACTGATGAGCCACTACCTGTTAGAGACATCTACCCTGGACGTCATTACTGGCAGTCCTTTTGAGGGGAAAGCCTGTTTCACACACATTAGAGGTTGTTTCTTTTGGTTGCCCCTAGCAACAAAGTTAGTTCTCCCTCTGTTAGATCTCATGTAGATGGTTCAAAGGAAACTGTGAAAAATAAGTCTGAAAAGAAAATAATCAGGTTTCATCACATCATTAAAAACAAAACAAAACAAAACAAAAAGTGACCTGGGGACTACAGCTATTACAGTCAGTGGAAAGGTGAAGCAGAGAGTATTTGGAAAGAATTGTGTATGGCTTTTGCATATGAATGTGCTACCATTGACCTCTGCCAGTGCGTTCTATAATGATATGCTGTTTTTATAATACTGGGAATGGATTTTGACGTATTTGATAGCTTGTTTAGCTCCTGTCTCAATTCGCTGCTCCCAAGAACAATCTCTACTCAGAATATTGATGTTCACACACTTGAAATACATTTGCCACACCTGTTCTGAGCACAAATTTATACACATGTGTGTATCTGGCCATACATTTTTATTAGAACTTTTTATTAACATGGTGTCCTTAAGAGACAGATTAAGTTTCACTTTACAGAAAGGAAAATTGAGACAGGTTGATGTACACACAAAACGTTTGGAACCAGAATTCCTATCTGTGGACACAATCCAATACTTTACCCACAGACACATCCACATATACTAAAGGCAAGTCTTATAATCTCTCTCTCTCTCTCTCCTTGGCCGTATATTATACTTCCTAAACCATCTAAGATTCTGAGGCATTGTTTTAGAAAGCTTTTTCTTGTACCTTCTTGTCAATTTAGATGACTTAATTGAGACACTTTTTGATTCCTAATAAACACTAAGGATTATTTGTACTAGGATTCCCTAACATCAGGACCCTAGCACATTTCTTATTTATGTATTACTAAGCTATGCAGTATCCTATCTCCCAACTTCTCTTTCTTGCTATTTTCTCCCGTATCTCCTTCCAGCCACAAGATTCTAATTAAATATGAAATTTTAACTCTGTCAAATTCATTGAAGTGTTTTTATCTTACATTGGATTGATGTTTCGGTTGCACAATAAACTTTGCAGACACAGAATATATATCATCGTCATGAATGTATATGCCTGAACATCTTGCTTCTTCTCACTTACTTATGTAGCTGTCATTCCTTGACTTAGACTTGATACTTAATAAAAATTTTACAAATATTTATTGAATTAATAAATGTCCAAATACCTGGATGTCTGATATGTTCAAAATATGATATCCAGGTATTGAATTTCTCTTCTCAGCAGAATTTAGAACTTCATTTGTGCCTTTATGATCTACAAACTAATGATTCTTCTGACAACTCCTATTCTGCATTTTCTTATATTCATGAGAAAATGAGAAAAATTGGAACATTGTAATGAAATTTTCATAAGGCTGGACTGTAAATGGTAATATTCGTGTTTATGTGGTATGGTGGTGGTGGCCCTTGTGTACATGTGTGTAGGTATGTGTTTAAGTGTTCTTGCTAGGAAATAAAATATTAATAAAATTTAAAAAAATAAAATAAAACCCTATATCAGTCATTAGATGTTTTATTGAAGCTTTATTGGTTCTAAGTTCCTAACTCTGGAAACCACTGTGCTACAGAAAAATATGATGCCAACTACACCAGAGGGGCTAAACTGCTTGTATTCAACCATTGTCTGCTGCTCACACCTATTCTCTAATGCATTTGGATTCTTTCTAATTAGGAGAAAATCTACTTTGCTCTAAGTTTGCACCTTACCCAGTCTGAAGAGATGGAGAATTCTTTTTTTTCAATTAGGTGGCAAATGGTTTGCCAAAGAGCATCTGAAAATCAGTCATGGTACAAGGCACACAGAAGTGAGCCTGTTACCTTCCATGAATGCAATTCAGGGCCTATGAACTCCACTTTGTGTCAGCTAGAAAGTTTAGGTGAACTAAGTATCTTTTAAACTTTATAGGTACAAATGAAATTGGCACTTTATTTATTTTTTATTTTATTTTTTTGTGGTACGCGGGCCTCTCACTGTTGTGGCCTCTCCCGTTGTGGAGTACAGGCTCTGGACACGCAGGCTCAGTGGCCATGGCTCACGGGCCTAGCCGCTCCACGGCATGTGGGATCTTCCCGGACCGGGAAACAAACCTGTGTCCCCTGCATCGGCAGGCGGACTCTCAACCACTGCGCCACCAGGGAAGCCCGAATTTGGCACTTTAAAAATGATCCCAGCACCTAAAGAGAGATGTAGCAACCCTTTCTAACTTCAGCTTCTGTAATTATTTTGACAAAGTGAATCTCCCCCAGTGTTAAAGAGAGCAGCTTTGGAGGAGTTTGATGAATTGATAAGAAATTTTGATAAATCACTAAGGTAAACTACAGCTATGTTTGCCTGAAGGAAATAAAGTGGCAGGAGACACAAAACCTTGATTCTATGACATATTTGCTAAAAACAATAGCTAAGCCAAGACACTGAGACATATACAGGGATACAAAAGGATCAAAGAATGATGTTTTAGTTATTAGCATGTGCTCCTGTGTTTCTTTGGTGAGGATCATCTAACTGTAAAGAGTAAAAATTTTTTTTCTAAAAATTAAAGCACAGTAACTTATTTTTACTATGGACCCGTGGGTCACATCGTGGATTTGAATCTGGTCCTTATTTACTATCTTTGTGATGCTGGGCAAGTTGAATTAATATTTTACACTTAATTTCTCCTTTTCGGTGAAATGGGAAGAATAATAGACACATATACAATTGTTAGAAGAATTAAAGTTTATATGGAAAAAAGTGCCTAAAAGAGTGGGCATGTAGTAAGCACATAATAACACTAAGAGGACTGTTATTATCGCTGTGCTAAAGGCTTCCTTTCACTCTTCTAGCATCTCTCTGCAGCTGCTTCTCATCACTATGGTAAAAAACAAACAAAAAAGTCAGTACAAGTTTCACCAGAACCCAATGAAATAAGAAGCACTCTACAAAAGACACTCTATTTCCCTAAACTAGAAGTCATTGACTTGTTGAAAAAAATCTTAGACATGTTTTATGTAATGAAAGGAATTTAGAAGAACACTGATTTCTCTTCCTAGTGTGTGCAAGTCTGCATCCAGAGCTGAAATGTTGGAGATCGTGGGTGGATGTTACCCACCTCTGGGACTGCTGGGTCCTCTTCTGCTTTCCATCCTGGGGTCTCCTCCCCTCTACATGTTGAACAAATATTAAAGGTTATCAATTTGAAGGGGGCATGCTTGGGATATTCATGTTTTGTTCCGCTGGTAATCAAGAAGAGTGTTTATTAAAATAAAGAAACATGGAGCTGGAATCAGGAGGCAAGGAGCCTGGATTACCTGGAAGTAAGAAGTGCCAGATGTTGACAGTGTGAGGCAAAAACCTTTAGTACTTGTCGATGAAACATGCGAATTAAGAGAAAAGAGAAGGCCAAAATAAGGAGTAGAAAATGAGAGAGGGAGGGATAAGAAAAAAACAAGTTTGGCATTAAAAGTTGCATACAGTTTGGAGAAGGAAGAGATGGTTGTGTCACAGAGCACAGCTGTTTCCGACACATTCAGAAGGTGCTATAAGTCCACAAGAGGAGAAAATCCCACCAAACCTTGAGGGACATCCAGAGCTGCCATGGGATAGAACAGCTCAGAGCTTAGCAAGGTATGTGATTTCAAAGTTTAATGTCTTTACATTTTCCATGTGTGAATTCACTCATCTTGAACCTCAGAGGAAGAAATGTTTCCTATATGTATATAATGGTGATTTTTCCCACTCCCTGATCCAGCTCATATCTTTCCATATAAGGGTTTTATGTTAGAAATGTTTTCCTTATGATTTAGAAAATACCCTTAGCTGATATAGAAAGGATCATTCAAATCCCAGTGACACATACTTCTGCTCTGCGTTATTTTCTTGTATTTTACTATGGTTTAGAGGTATTTGATATATACAATATCTGAGATCATAAAAAATTAATCTATGTGAACTCCACTTCTACATAATATTTAATATGATTAATAATAGATATAAATGTGTGGCTTTATAAAAATGCACATTTAATATATTGTGCCAAAGCAAGTATCATTTAGAATTTTTTTTTTTAATTTTTGAAGGGCGCATGCTTCAAGGAGTAAGTCAATGTGCAATAATGTTACCGAAGCAATTTATCAGTGATGTGGAAATTGACAATGACAGTTACTGAAAGTTTAACTGCTCTGTCATTTTTTAGTGATTGGTACCTTAAGTTGAAGATTCCTAGGTTTATACATGGCATAGCTTATATATCTAGATTTGAGTTTAGCCCAATCTCTCTAAAGTAACACTTATCTCTAAAAATGATGGGCAGCAGGATCCCCTGATATATTTACTGCCATGTGATGAATGTGGAGCACTTCCTAGAACATTCATTAATGTAAAGTCATTACAATATTTTAGTGTTAAATTGATGTAATATAGAAGAGAATGTAAATTTTGGTTTTCTTTAGAGCAAAAATGGGTTTTTAAAGAAAATATGAATATTGGCTACCTAATTCCCTCTGAACTCTGAAGCTATGCATTTGTAGGAACACTTTGAGGGTCATGCCCTCTAGCATATTGTTTATCTTGTATATTCTTTTTTTAATTTTTAAAAAAAAATTATTGAAGTATAGTTGATTTACAGTGTTGTGTTAATGTCTGCTGTATGGCAAAGTGACTCAGTTATATATATGTATACATATTCATATATATATGTATAATATACTCTTTTTCACATTTTTTTTCCATTATGATTTGTCATAGGATACTGAATATAATTCCCTGTTCTATAGAGTAGGACCTTGCTGTTTATCCATGTTATGTATAGTATTTTACCTGTCCTAACCCCAAACTCCCAATCCTTCCCACCCTTACCCACCTCCCCCTTGGCAAGCACAAGTCTGTTCTCTATGTCTGTGAGTCTGTTTTTGTTTTGTAGATATGTTCATTTGTTCTGTATTTTAGATACCACATATAAGTGATATCATATGGTATTTGTCTTTATCTTTCTGACTTATTTCACTTAGTATGATAATCTCTAGGTCCATCCATGTTGCTGTAAATGGCATTATTTCATTTTTTTACAGCTGAATAATGTTTCATTGTATATATGTACCACATCTTCTTTACCCATTCATCTGTCAGTGGACATTTAGGCTTTTCCCATGTCCTGGCTACTGTAAATAGTGCTGCTATGAACACAGGGGTGCATGTATCTTTTTGAATTATAGCTTTATCTGGGTATATGTCCAGAAATGGGATTGTTGGATCATGTGGCAACTCTATTTTTAGGTTTTTGAGGAACCTCCATTCCATTCTCCATAGTGGCTGTACCAATTTACATTTCCACCAACAGGGCTCCCTTTTCTCCACACCCTCTCCAGCATTTGTTACTTGTAGCCTTTTACTGATGGCCATTCTGAACAGTATGAGGTGGTACCTCACTGTAGTTTTGATTTGCATTTCTCTAAAATTAGTGACATTGAGCATCTTTTCATGTGCTTATTGGCCATCTGTATGTTTTCTTTGGAGAAATGTCTATTTAGGCCTTCTGCCCATCTTTTGATTGGGTCGTTTGATTTTTTGTTGTTGCATTGTATGAGCTGTTTGTGTATTTTGGAAATTAAACCCTTGTCAGTTGCATCATTTGCAAATGTTTTCTCCAGGTCTGTAGGTTGTCTATCTTCTATATTCTTAACTTGATTTATTTTGACAACTTTTATGCAGCCAATTGGTCACTCCTTTCTCTTCATTCTCTCGTCTAAGACACACTGAAACACACACACAAACACAGCACCACCACCATCACCACCATTAGCTCAGGGATTCTCAAAATAAATTGCAGATGAGCTTAAAACAAAATAATTGGCTATATCTTGTAAGAAGTAATTAGATACCCTGTCCCTTTTCCCACCTTGGACTTGTGGCTGACTTCCCAGGGAGGAAGACATGGTCCTTTGTCAGGAGCTGAACACAAAATGACCCCTGAGAGTTGTGGGAGGAACAATCCAAAACAGAGGAATTGAGTGAAATTTTACACACTGAATGATTAATCTTCTAAATCATTTTCCCACTTTGCTCTGAGAAAACCCAAAGGCTCATCCATATACCCAATACTCCCTGCAGGAGATTAGAGGAGTCTTCTCTGGAGATAATAAACAGAAATACAATGAAGTGCATAAGGGAGAAAATGGGGGTTGTAACAGGCCTTTTTTTAAAGTGCTATTTTAATAGGGACATAAAAACAATAAGAAAATGAACTCTAAGGATATGGGGATAAAGATACAAAAGAGTATGAAAGATTATATGTCATAATGGAATCAGTAATCTACATACTCTCATTGAAAGATGGGAGAAACTGGACCAATGCTTTCAACATTCTGAAAGACAATTATCCCTAGAATTTTATAGCAAAATAAACTATATAAAACATCGGGCTAAAAAGAGAAGACTTTTTCACTAATGAAAATTTATAAGTAACATACAGCTCATGTATCTTTTCTCAGGAAGTTCCTAGGAGTTCTGCTCCACCTAAGAGAAAACAATGAGGATAAGGAATCCTGGTAAGTGGTGTTCCTATACATTTGAAGATGGTAATAGGTAATCTGATCACCACATCTGTGTAACAACCCTAGAGCATAAACAGTGAATATTAAAACAGGTGGAGGGAGGGCACAAGGAAGGAATATCTTTAGTTTTTATTGTTACCCTCCACTCTAGGGCTTATTTATTTTTCAAAAGACAAAACTCCCATGGTCTTTGGTGAGAAAGCAAGGGGCAGGTGGGAAATATCAGGGCACAGAGGCCTCAGTATCAGTGCTTCTGTAGCCAAGTAAGGGAAGGGGCTTCGCGTTCCACCATTCACTCTCTAGAGGGTCACTTAATCTCCCTATTTTCAGCATTATTGATCTACCTTCAGCTCAGCAGTGCCTGGAATCTAATCCAAACTGCTTAATGAAGAAAAGGAGGCTACCATATAGCATTTGTCCTTTTGTGACTGGCTTATTTCACTCAGCATAATGTCCTCAAAGTTCATCCACATTATATCATGTCAGTATTTCCTTCCTTTTGAAGGCTGAATAATATTCCATTGTATGTATAAACCATATTTTTCTTTATTTATTCACCTATTGATGGGCATTTGGGCTGCTTCCAGTTCTTAGCTATTGTGAATAATGCTTCAAAGAATATTGCTGTGCAAATATCTCTTCAAGATATGCTTTCAATTTTTTGAAGATAGAACCAGATGTAGGAGAACTTGATCATATGATAATTCTATTCTTAATTTTTTGAGGAAACACTATACTTTTTTCAGTAGTGAGTGCAGTGTTTAACGCATCTGATTTCTCCACATTATCACCAACATTTGCTATTTACTGGGGGATTTTTTTGTTGGTTTTTGATAGTGGCCATCAGAATGGGTGTAAGGTGGTAACTCATTCTGAATGTCCATTTCCTAAAAGACATTAAAAGTACACATTTAAAAAGCCCATTCCTTAAAAGGCACTTTATTACTTATAAAACATAGTAGGGGTAATAGTGCTATATGAATTATGACCTAAACTTACAAATTACAAAAATAATATTTCTGGTATCATAATTTTAAATAGTATAAATCAATAATATTACTTTATTAATGTAATATGCTACTGATTATAAGATTTTACTGGATCTATTTTCTGTGAGTTCATTTACTACTTCAAAAAATTAATTTTTTTAGCCACTTCATTTTTGATCAATATAATTGAAAATGATTTTGGTCATGGTAATTTTTGATAATTTTTAATTTTGAGAAAGAGCTTTCTACTGATACAACTTCTACAGGAGCTGAGTCTTTTATAGGCAATGACAACATTGGAATACATTCTGATAAATCATTTCAGAAGGTAAATTTTGATATAGAGAGAGCTGATAGCTCTTATGAGACAATTTTTCTAAAAAATTAGCTTCATACAAATCAGTTTCATATAAGTCTGAATTTAATTTTAAGTGTAAATTTATGCAATGAATGGCATTTTAATGTTTACTCTGTTATCTCCTGTAACTTGTGGTTGCACTAGAAGTAAAAATGGCTTCATGAGTTTTATATAATTCAAAATTCATGTTTATGCATTTATTGATATGTCTTTTACTGTAAGAGCACTTCAACATGAAAATAGGGTCATTTTCTAACAAAAGTGACAATCTTTAAACTTAATTTCTATCTCTCAGGTTGTATTTGTTTTGCAATGTTGCACTGGTTTTTAAAACTAGAGAAAACTACCCCCATGTGGAGTGCCTGCTCTCTCCAAGGCAAGGCTGCCATCTCTGCTGCTGCTGCTGGGACTCATCTGAGCTCAGGGTCAGCACCCGGACTGCCCCAACTGGGCACACAGGACCTCCAGTCCAGCAGCTGGGTGTGCACACTGCCTTGCCTACCACTGGCCATGCCCAGGGCCTCAGCCTGCATGTCACACGATACCACCTGGTGGATCACACAGGTGATGATCATCACATCATATGTGCCCCATGGGTTTATCAGACTTCCCACCAAAACACAGGTCCAGAGATAAATTATTAAAAACATAATGACTGAAAAACAGAGCATTAAACAGTGAACAGGGAACCGAGAGCTTCCAAAAGAGCAAGTGCACACTGCACAAACTGTGTGCCCATGAAGCCAGCCCTGAGTTGGGCTAATATCTATCTAGCCAGTAAGACACAGTCTAGCTATTCATCATGTTTACAGCTTGTATCCTTAGTGATTGGGCTGGCTTTGCTTCTAATTGCTCAATGCTGTTGGCGCATGACTCGTTGAATAGTCTGAATCCCACCCTAAATATCTTTTCATTCCCCAGCTACAATCTGACTGTCGCTCTAAAAGCCAGCTGCCAGATTTTTGCCCTGGAGCTTCTCCTCGGCATCATGATAGAAATTTGTGATACTTGACCTCATGGCTTGTTTCTTGTCTTACTCCCTAGTTTTGGTGGACCATTTCTTCTGGTAGTCTTTGAGGAAGGGTACATTGGTATACCTGAGAACATCCATTTCTTTGTACTTCTGTTTTGCTTGATTCTTAATTTGATTGATACAGATTTCTAGTTTGAAAGTATTTTCTCCTGTAATTTTGAATAGATCCTACTTTTGGCTTTAAGTTTCCATTGAGAAGTCTGATGACATTTTTGTGATTTATCTCATTCTCCAACTTGCAGGAGTATATAAGATGTGATTTAATTACCTGTCACTGAAAAAGCCCCAAACACTAATGCCTTCAGTAGAATATACTGTATTTCTCTTTAACATAAAAAAAAAGTACTGAGGTAGGCAACCTGGATGTATTAATTTATAATATACCAGTAATATAAGATTAAAACCCACACCAGGGAGCACATTTTACCTTAATTACCTCTGTAAAGTTTCTATGTCCAAATTCAGTCATATTCTGGGAGTTAGGATATCAACATATAAATTGGGAGGGGGTAAAATTCTACCCATAACACTCCTCCCTCTTACCCTCCAAATTCATGTCTCTCTCACATACAAAATATATTCACTCCATTATTACAGCCACCAAAGTCTTATTCCATCCCAGAATCAACTCTAATTTCAAAAGCTCATCTAAATATCATCTAAATCAAGTATGAATGAGACTCGAGTTGTGATTTATCCTGAGGGAAAATTCCTCTCCAGCCATGAACCTGTGAAACCAGACGAGTTATCTGCTTCTCAAACTACAGTGTTCAGACAGTCTCAGGATAGACAGCCTCATACGAAAATGGAGAATTGGAGAGAAGAAAGGGGTCATGGGTCCCAAGCAAGTCTGGAACCTGGTATGACAAATTCTGTTAGTTTTTTTTTTTTTTTTGCGGCACGCAGGCCTCTCACTGTTGTAGCCTCTCCCGTTGTGGAGCACAGGCTCCAGACGCGCAGGCTCAGCGGCCATGGCTCACAGGCCCAGCTGCTCCGCGGCATGTGGGATCTTCCCGTACCGGGGCACGAACCCGTGTCCCCTGCATCGGCAGGCGGACTCTTAACCACTGCGCCACCAGGGAAGCCCTCTCTTAGGTTTTAAATCTTGAGAATATGAACATCTGCTCTCTGACCTATGGTGGGAGTGGCAGCATTGCCAACCTCTGGACCACCTGTAGGGTCATGATTCTCTTTCCTTGAGAGATAATGTATGTTTGTAGCCCTATTGGCCCATCCTGTAGACCTCCGGAAGTCTCACAGCCTTCCTTCATTCTGTCCTATTTCTGTCTCCTTTAGTTAAAGCAGCAGCTTTTCTGTTGCTAAAAATTTCTCGAAAAACTTGTTGGTCTTCCATGTAATTCACAGGGGATCAAGCCATTCAGACAAGAGGATCCTCCTTATATCTTTTCTATATACCTTTGATCTCTACTCCTGGCTTCTGAGGTGGATGCTTGTATCCATAAGTTACACACTATAATCTTTTCAGGAAATTGTTTTCTAGTCACATCTTGATGTTCTCTCTAGAACATTCTAATTTTGTACAATCCAGAGGATGAGAATTTCCCAAATAATCAAGTTCTAGTTCCTTTTTGCTTAACAATTTCTTCTTCAAATTATCTCACTCCTTTTATATTTTACTATTGGCAGCAAGAAGAAACCAGGCTGCACCTTTGTGATATTTTGCTTAGACATCTCCTATCAAACTTCATCTACAAGTTCCACTTTCCACAAAACAGTAGAAAACAAGCTCTTTACCACTTTATAACAGGAATCACCTTTCTTCTGGTTGTAATAACACAGTTTTCCTTTAATCTGAGACATCACAAGAAGCAACTTTAATGCTCATATTTCTACCTATATTCTGTTCATGATGATGTATGTGTATCACTAAGGTGATAGAAAATTTCTCTACTGCTCTCCTCTTTTCTTTTAGAGCTTTCACCAGAATCTCCTTTAACACCCATATTCAACACCCAACATTCTCTTCAAGACAATCAAGGTACTTTCTAACTTGTACCTCAAAGTTCTTTCAATCGTTAACCATTAACCAGTTCTGAAGCTACATCCACTTTTATTTTGTGTATTTGTTACAGCAGCACCCCAATTCCCTGTACCAAAATCTGTATTAGTTTGCTAGGGCAGCTATAATAAAATACCACAGACTGGGTGGCTTATACAATATAAATTTATTTTCTCACAATTCTAGAAGCTAGAAGTTAAAGGTTAAGGTGTCAGCAGGGTCATTTCCTTCTGATGCATCTATCCTTGGCTTGTAGATAGCTGTCTTCTCTGTGTCTTTACAGGGTCTTCCCCATGTGTGGGTCTGTGTCCTCATAAACAGCAGGCCCCAACCTTTTGACACCAGGGACCGGCTTCCTGGAAGAAAATTTTTCCATGGATGGGGGGATGGGGGGGTTGGGGGATTCTTCAAGCAGTAATGTGAGTGATGGGGAGCGATGGGGAGTGATGGGGAGTGATGGGAAGTGATGGGGAGTGATGGGGGAGTGATGGGGAGCGATGAGGAGTGATGGGGGAGTGACAGGGAGCTACAGGGAGTGATGGGGAGTGATGGGGGAGTGATGGGAGAGTGATGGGGAGTGATGGGGAGTGATGGGGAGTAATGGGGAGCGATTGGGAGTGATGGGGATTGATGGGGAGTGATGGGGAGCGATGGGGAGCGATGGGGGAGTGATGGGGGTGTGATGGGGAGTGATGGGGAGCAATGGGGAGTGCTTGTGAGTGATGGGGAGTGATGGGGAGCGATGGGGAGCGATGGGGAGCAATGGGGATTGATGGGGAGTGATGGGGAGCGATGGGGAGCGATGGGGGAGTGATGGGGAGTGATGGGGGTGTGATGGGGAGTGATGGGGAGCAATGGGGAGTGCTTGTGAGTGATGGGGAGTGATGGGGAGCGATGGGGAGCGATGGGGAGCAATGGGGATTGATGGGGAGTGATGGGGAGCGATGGGGAGCGATGGGGGAGTGATGGGGAGTGATGGGGGTGTGATGGGGAGTGATGGGGAGCAATGGGGAGTGCTTGTGAGTGATGGGGTGTGATGGGGAGTGATGGGGAGCGATGGGGAGCGATGGGGAGTGACGGGGAGCGATGGGAGGTGATCAGGAGTGATGGGGAGTGATGGGGACTGATGGGGAGCGCTGATGAAGCTTCGCTAGTTCTCCTGCCACTCACCTCCTGCTCTGTGGCCCAGTTCTTGACAGGCCATGGACTGGTAGTAGTCCACGGCCCCGGGGGTTGGGGACTCCTGCTCACATTTTGGATTAAAGACACCAGACACATTTTGGATTAAAATGACCTCCTTTTACCTTAATTATCTCTGTAATATCCTATCTCCAAATACAGTCACATTCTGAGGTACTGGTGACTAGGACTTAAATATAAGCACTTTAGAGGACCCGGTTCAGGCCATAAAAAATGTTTTCTGTTTTGTTTTGTTTTTTCCTTCAATGAAGTGAGGCTGTGGACAAAACTCTATGGAAAGAGTTTATCTAGAAATCAAATTAACTCACAGATATTTACTGAAGCATTTATTTGTACCAGGTATTATACCAAAGAGACAAGATAGGACATGAAAGGGGATATAATTCTTGCTCTTTTCAAAGTGCATGCTAATCAGGGGAGCAGATATGGATACAAATGACTATAATGGCATAAAATGCAACAGAGTTATCATGGATAAGGTTCATTGTAGCTCAGCAGAGTGTGATAAAATATTTCTGATGTACTGGCAGAGAGAAGGCAGTCAGGGAAAGGGTCTTAATGTAAGTGTTATTTAAGCAAAGTATTGGAACAATAGGAATAATAGGATTCCATCAGATAGACAAGATAGAAAGTTTTTTTTTTTTCTCTTTAACCCTGTGAGGTCATGTAAAGAATGAGTCTTAGATGCTAAAATGGAGTCTTTTGATTCCAAAGATTTCCATTTTTATGACTATACTTTATTATCCAGTATCTTAGGGAGACTTCAAGGTTAGAATTCAAAATGGAGTTCAGAATGTTAAAACTTCAAACATTTTAATTAACAAGGGACAGGCTTCAGGTGTGCACTTAGAAAGTAATAGAGCAAAACTTTAGAAGCACCATGATGTATCCACTAATCAGGACTGACTGACCATACATTTGGATTCTTTCCTTCACCATCCTATTAATGGATGAAAAATTCTCCCATCAGACCTGGCTTTCTTATGGTCAGTAGTTTTTAGTAAGGCCATTTGCAATGAAAATATACTCTAAAATATTATTAATTCATGTTTGATTGGAATAATTTTTCTTTTATTTACATCTAAATGTTTTATGCTATTTAGGGTCAGGGTATTTGTTTAGTCTCCATGGTCATCTACACAGGTAGCAGTAAGAAGAATTCTGTTAAATATGCTTACTATAATAGTATTTATTACTTTTGAGATAAGACACTCGTGACTTTCTGTGTGTTTAGCTTTTACCGAATTCCTTAAAAACTGGTCAAATCAGAAAGTTCCAAAAAACTATAAATACATAAATTAAATTCATTTATTATTTCCATGGGAAATATTACATTGTAACTAGATTTATTACTATGAAATTGTGCTACCTGAATATGTGTTTGGAGTTAACTATATAATGTAATATACACAATAAAATGTTCCTAATTTATCATAAAAGATGAATTTAAATTCCCTATAAAATTTGATATTTATTTTCAGTTTTTGATACATAACAGACTGATGTTTACAAATGCCTAGATAATTAAATTATATAAAATTTTCAATATTTCATAAAGAAGGGCCCATTAATGGGAACATTTTTGTTAAATGTTACCCTTATTAGAGCACTGATTCTATTTTCCTTTTATTAAAATAAGATTTTATGGATTATAGAATTTTATTTTAATATGACCTCATTACACAAATTAAAATTAGCTATTTTCAAGTCAATGAAAAAATATATTCAAGTTAGTATTCTAAACCAATTTCAGAATGCTTTTGTTGTATTTATTTTATTTGAAGAATTGTATAACCTATGATTCACTTTTCTTGAGAGTGTAATGAGATGAAATCTGATATGGTATCACTTTGATTTGGGCATTTCTATATAATTCAAGAGAAATGGGAATCTACAATGGGTAGATGAGGACATAATAACAAAGAGAAAAAACTAGAATAAGATCAAGAATTATTTATAAACAAAGCCCAATAAGTGTTTTTAGAATGAGTTAGTTGTCCTCATTCACTCTGTTTTAAAAATTAGCCCATGCAACAGCCAGAATCATAACACCTCAAACACGTAAACTTTCTTCCTCACTGATCTAAACTATATGACTATATATACATACATATATATATATATAATATGTAAATTTACACATATCTTTATATTAAAGAGAAGTTAATCATAAGTAAATGCTATCAAGGGATTTTAAAATATAAATTTCAATAACTTCAATTTTTGTTGTTGCTCTAGACCTTGTTTATAGTCACAACTGTTCCTCGAGCTTTCCTGGAAAAGAAAACTGAATTTGAACATAATCCATTAAATGAATGTCGTCAAGATTGATTTACTTACTTTTGTGAGAATAATGCTCTCTAACAACAATATTTTTAGAAAAACATTAGTTTTCATGTGATTTGTTTATAAATGCTAAAGAGACAAGAGAGGCCCATATCTTGCATGAGTTCCATTTTGCATATAAGCAGGCTCTGAAATTCAGTTTTCACATTGTTGGCAAAAAATCACTTACACAATAAAGTTATATTGTCCCAATCATACTATGATGAGTAGCCAAATATTGCATCTAGAAATAAAAATTCAGCTGTTGCCTCAGAAGTGAAATCACATGCATTTTTAGTACCTTAATTCATAATTAGTCTGTTTGAATTGCCATTAAGTGTCTCAATCAAAATATTCTTTTGCAGTACTCTCTTCCACAGAGCTCTCCATGCAGTTGCATTGGCATTTCTGTCCCATTCTCTTTGATTTCAGTATGGAGTATTGACGTTTAAATCACTTTGGCTGCTTTCCCACAAAGTAATGAATGTTTCATCCTATCAGCCCACAGAGGCTTTATTCCCTTTTTGTTTTCTTTCTTTCTTCATTCTTCCCTTTCCCCATTTCTCCTTTTCTTCCTTCTCTCCTTCCCTCCTTCCTTCCTTTCTCCCTCCCTCCTTTCCTATCTTCCTTCCTTCCTCCTTCCCTCCCTTCCTATCTTCCTTCCTTCCTTCCTCTTTCCTTCCTTCCTCCCTCCTTCCTTCCTCCCTTCCTCCCTCCCTCCCTCCTTTCCTTCCTTCCTTCCTTCTTTCTTTCTTTCCTTCCTTCCTTCCTTCCTTTCTTCCTTCCTTCCTTCCTTCCTTTCTTCCTTCCTTCCTTCCTTCCCTCCTTCCCTCCTTCTTTCTTTTCTCTTTCTCTCTCTCTCTCTTTCTATTTTCCCATTATACTCTGTCATGGGCTCTTTCTCCATCCCTCAACAAAGTGCCATATGAGAAGGACAATAACATGAAGCTCTTCTTCAATGTTGACCAAGAGCTTACTGTTTTATTTATTTGAAACATGTACTGTTGAATTGTTTATGTTCATCAGAATAAATCTCGTCACAGTTTTTAAGGCTCTGATTAAAAAAAGTAATTTTAACCATTTCAACACACCTTATAGGAAAGGTTGAATTTGAAATCTCTTATTTGATTGGCTCCTTGATCAATAGTTGGTCACCCTCCAGAAAACAAGAAGAAGGTAGAGAATGTCAATGAATATTACTCTTCTGGGGAATGCAAACGTCTATATGCATAATAGAAGGAATAGTGCCAAGCATTTCATCATCATAAAATTAGGACTTCACGTACCCTGTGAGCCATGTACAACTCACTGAGTGTTTTCACATAAATGTCTTGAGCATTGTACGTGTACACTGCAATCAGCTGTGTCCGTAACTTAAGGCAGTCAACAGGAGGCAAAGTAGGTCTCACACCAGTATTTTGACTTTATCTGTAAGTGTCAACATGTTTCTCACTTGTCTCATGGGAAAATTTTCTCTGAAACAAGAATATCAAGCCTTATCCTGAGCTAATATTTGCTATCTAATAATATTAGTGATAATAACGGCAATACTAATAATTGCTAATTTTATTTATGTTTAAACACTACAAGAATTCTGCTAGGTGTTTGCTTCCTTCTTCATTTGTGAAGAAGTTTATAGTATGCCCATTTTACATACATGAGACCTGAGATAAAGAGAGATGAGATAACTTTCCTCTGGTCCTTAGGGGTGGAGCAGTTTGACTCCAGAGTTTTAAACAATTGTTGAATTTCATAACGGGCATGTAATGAAGTTAAATAGATATGAACTTTGGAAGCCAAACAATATAGCATAGAAATATGTAAATCAACATATGTCAGAAAAATATGAAGAATTATGGGTAATATTATATTGAGATATTAATGTATTGTTCTAAGTCTTTGAAAAATTGAGAATGCAAGTAAAGAGTGATACCAAGTTGACTAAGTGTGATTTACACCTGTAGAGTCAGGACACAGCACATCAAGGTAACAACATTTCTTCCTAGAAGTGCTCAGATTGTCTTTCTATGTTAATAACCATTCCTGCCAATTTCTTTCACTATGACATCTTTTCTGGTATCTAAATTGTTGAATCCACTTGGTGGAGTCATTTTGCAATAGCAGAGAAAATCTTATCTTGTACTGAAAATATTCCAAACCTGCACACTCCAAAATATGAAATGGGTACAGCATGTCCCTTGATCCTCATTGAACAGTTTAAGTAACACAATGTTTTCAGAAAAATGGGAGACCCCACCCCCATGCCCAGCATTCTTTTTTGCCACCTGAAGCCACTGAAGCTACACTGCTTGGTCCTGGGTCTCATTCACTACCACTCCAGCTCTCGTTGAATTAGAAGTAGTGCCTAGAAGCAGACTAGGAACCAGCATGATCATGCTCTTCATTGCTGTGTTGTTCCTAGAATTCTGTCCCTCTTGTCCCTCATTTTTCTCAATTTCAGCTCAATTCATGATATAGATGTCCTAAGAAAGAAAAGTCTACCAGAAAGACAGACTTTAATTTTTGATTTAAGATCTCTTGGAACATTTTGCTGTAGAAAAATAAACTTTAACATTTTACACACACACACGCTTTGCAAGCCAAAACAGAGACATTTACAAAAGTTAATCTTTTAAAGAGCAACTATTGATCAGTTTTTCTCCATAACCGTGGAAGAAAAAATATTTCAATGTCAAAATTTATCCTTATTTGATTCAGTAAGTTTTGTTGAGCCTGTATCATGTGTTAAATGTCTTAAACAAAATAGTCATGTGGGAGATTTGTTTACTAAATAAGCAGCACTTTTGAGCATTGCTAAAAAATAATTTACTTGTGCATAATTTAGTTGATAATTTTTGTTGGACTGGATTACTGGTTCTCTACTTAATGTAAATAAGGGCAGGTGATGAATTTAATTGTTTCTAGGTCCTTTCAGCTTATGGCAACACGGCCCCATTCTTTGTCAGAGACAATTTGTTCTCTCTCTGAAACCTTCCTGCATTAAAGGGACTCACCTTTGACCTTGAAATCAGCTGGGAAATATCAACTGGTAAATATCAACTGACATCTGACCTTGTGCAAAATATAAACTTATTCTGCATCATAATAACATCTGGTAATTACATCATCTAATTCACCTAAATTTGCAACAATCAGAATAAAAAATATTTTAGAAGATACTACCAATTATGTAACTGAAATCAGGGCAACAGAAAGGGTAAAATAAGGTCACAGAATGGATGATTTCAGAGGAAAAGATGAAATGTGTTAACTTAAAAATGTAAATACTTTTGGGTGTTTACATAACCTCAACTTATTTTTTCTTTCTCACCCCACCAATATAGAGACTAAAGAGTCAGAAAAGTCCTGGTAAATGGTTTTCTGAAATCTTTTGCAAGTAGGGATACCCCTACGGTCCATTTCTAGCCAATGAGAGATACAGGATAGATTGTGGGGGATTCCTGGGAAAGTTTTTCCTCACAGATGAGGAGAAGACATGCGATGATTAAGCCCATTTCACTCTCATTCTTACTTCCTACATTGGAAACGTTCATTTTAGAAACTGGTTTCTGGGACTACAGAAGCTTCCTTGATACCAAGAAGTAGCAAGTCCCTGGCAAGCCCAATGCACTGAGAGGGGCAGAATTGAAGGATAGAAGTGGCCTGAGTCTGGACATATCTCTCTGTTTCCAACAACTCTTGGTTACTTTCATTGGGCCACCAATTATGTGAACAAAAATGATTCTTCCCATGTAAACTGAAAACATAGCTACCTGGGACAGAAAAATACTACTATATGCAGCTTTTGGCAGGAAAAGGTCTCTGCAGGAGGCCCCTTTTGCCTTGTTACTAACCTTAAAACAGGCTCTCCCATGCTCTACTCATCCCCAGCCCTAGCACACTTTTCAGATCTTTTGATCACACAATACCTTGCAAAATCTGTTGGTTCTTTCTGTAGATAAAAGAAGTAGAAACAAAGATTAAGTAATTAACAGACAACCAGGTCTCTCTCTTCCCTACTTTCCCCTTCAGTAATCTCAGGAACAAACTGTATGAACAAGAGAGCATCTAAAGAAAGATCATGAGGAGTTGACAGCCCTGCACACAAGACTGCACACAGTGAGGGATGGCTATGACTGGACCTCTATCTCAATGACTAGCTGAGATTACTTCCCTTCTTCTCTTTAAAGACTTTCATGGCCAAGCAGAATTTTGAGAGACGGTTTTTGGGGGACACGGAGTCCACCATCTCCCCAGATGGTCAGCATTCTGATTAAAAGCAACTTTCCTTTCTACCAACACTGGCTTCTCTTTGGGTACTGATTTTCCTGCACTGAGCAGCTGGACTTTACTTTGGCAACACTACTAATAATAAAATTACAGCTAAATATGTTTTGTGAGTTCTCTGAGTGCAGAGAACTTGGCTAAGTGCTTTACCACCCTGTCTCAATCATCCCTCACAAAAATATGTGAGATAAGTACTGTATCATGGAGACACTGAGATTCAGAAATGTGAAATAACAACAAGTTTGTATACCTAGGAAAATGGCATGTTTAGCTTTCAGAGATAGGCAATTTCACACTTGCTGTGGAGGAGGAGAAGAGAAATTTCTGAAAAGGAGAACAAGTGTAAATATATAGTCATTGGCTTCATTAAAATGAGGAAAGAATTATTTTAAAATCTCAGCAATACTATACACTTTGACAGCTGCAGGAGCTGTCAAAAGAGGGACCCTGTCCTCTCAGACAAGAACTAAATATACAAAGTTTCTTTCACTCTAATTAGTCTGCAGTCTCCCAACCTAACTTCTCTCAGTAAGGGAAAGACCAGGTGTGAGGGTCTGCTCCAACAGAACCTCCATCTGAATGACAGGCCTCTATGTGGAGGACAACAGAGATATTGTCTTCAAACAGATGAGCTTTCTGGGGGGAGAAGGATTTAAATTATTCCACATGACCCTGGAGCTAAAATTAGGATGGATACAGAATTTTGTCCAAGTGCTAGAACCATCTGAAGATGGAGCACTGCCCATGTGGGGAACTCAACCCCTGTCATGTTACAAGCTGGAGCAGAGGCTGAAGGCTGGGGACAGAGGAAGCAGAGATCTAGGAAGAACTGCAGTGAGGACGAGTCAGCTCTGGAGGTCTGCTGTACAAGAGTGCCTGGCCTTAACAACACAGCACTGCTCACTTCAAAATGTGTTGAGAGTTTATTTCAGGTTAAGTGTTCTTACCACAAAGAAAAGGGACACAAGGATACTTTGGGAGGTGTTGGATAGGTCTATTTTTTTGATGGTGGTGATGGTATCAAGGGTGTTGCATATATCCAAATTCATCAGATAATACACATTAATATGTGAGGTTTCATGTATATCAATTATATCCCAATAAACTTGTTATTAAAAAAAAAACTGCATAAGCTAGTGGCCCCTGCAATGGCTCCTACCAATTCTGAGACTCTGCATTTACAAGCCAACAAAAGTAGGACAAGAAGGCATATATAGGTTATGAAATTCTATTGTCAGGGAGAGGGGAATCTCACATTCTCTACAGCAGTTATAAATACTGAAATGAGCATTGATCTATTTGCTCCTGATGGCTTTATGAAGTGAAATCAATATATCGAGTGCGCAATCTGTTCATAGTTAGAGAAGCATACGGTCCAGGGAGTGCAATCAGTCTCATTTAAATATGAGCTGCGTGGGAATTCTCTGGTGGTTCAGTGGTTAGGAATCTGGGCTTCCACTTCAAGGAGCACAGGTTTGATCATTGGTAGGGGAACTAAGATCTTGCATGCCACACAGAGCGGCCAACAAAAACAACAACAAAATCTGATCTGCGTGGCTTGGTCTAAGAAGAAACACCCTGTGACTAACTGCATAGACCCAGGGCCACAGTACCCACCCCTGCAAAGAGCTGCAATGGTCATTATGCTGTGAATTTCTAGGAAGTGATGGTCAAAACACCTCACTGAATTTCAGTCTCCTTGACTGATCACAGATGTGCTGTCAGCAGCACTGCATTTTACGGAGCTGATCCCCACCTGTTTAAAAAAACACAGTGAAACCACAGGTGATCAGAAATCCTGGAAACCACCAGGAAATATGATTATAACCATTTTCATCTTCAAGGCCTGCACTTGTAATCTCTCACTCTTTCAAAGTCTGTCTTGAGTGAATTTTCTACTAGGTTTCCACAGGGTAAGTGTAGTCAAGCATGGAATGTAACTTTTCTTATTATTTTCTGCCTTTGCCTCTCTTGTCTTCTCTCTTTTGATCTGTGCTCCTGCTTGGAATGAAATGAAGTGAGAGAACGAAGAGGTAAAACTTACATTTTTAAAATATTCTTCTGAGCTTATCTGCCCACAGAAATCATTCTTCTGTTTTTTAAAAACATTTTTAATTGTTCATTTTTGCAAAATGCTGTCTGTCCTGGATAACTGTGCATGCTTCTTAAACAGTCTCTGTTCTCTTGTTCTCTCATAGTTGCTGGAGTATTCCTTTGACAGAGTAAATCAGATGTCACTCCTATCAAAACCCACTGAGGCTCTCTATGACCTTTGAATAAAAGCTGAAGCACTCGTGATGACCTACATGTCCAGCAGGATCTGGCCCCAGGCCTCTCTCAACCAAATCACCCACTATTACACACTTCCATCACACAAGGCTTAGTGCCTTCTGGAATATTCCATCGTCTTCCCTTTGGGGTCTTTGTCTATCTCCACCCCTGATCCATCCTCATCTGAGCATCTGCAGTGCTGACCCCCTTGCTGTCTTTTCAGCTGTGCTCAAGAACCTCCCTTACAACAAGACACAACCACTTTCCCCAACCTTTCTCACTTTTCTTGTTTCTCTCGGTCATAGCACTCATCATCTTTTCTCATTCTATAGAACTGATGCATTTTTACGTTTATTGAGTATTTTCCATCATCACCTCCTATTAGAAGAACAGCTTCATGGGGAAAGAAAGATTATTGTTTAGTTCATGAATGTTTCCAAGCTGCTCAAATGGTACCTGCACATAATGGGTACTCAATATGTTTTTGTGAAATTAACATTTATTAATAAGTGAAGAGAAAAACTTGTTTGAGGGCTTACCATGTTCCTCTTACAGAGCAAGGAACTTTGTATATGATTTTGAAAAATTTTGTGAATAAAATTTAGTCCATCGATATAACTCTGTCCTCTTGAAAAGGTAACAACCAAACAAATAATGATCTTTCTAATTATACAAATATATATATATATATATGCCTTAAATTTTCAAGCATACAGTTCTGTATACAGGAGAAGTTAAATATATAGTTTTTCACAGAATAATTAACAAGTAAAGTAAAATGAACCATATTGATGTTGTGCTATACAATGGACAGGTAACTAGGCAGATAATAGAAACAAAGTCACAAAGGTATGAATGTCTGTTTCATTTTCAGGGAAATTAAAGTGACAAAATGTGGCAAATCAAGAAAAAACTTTTATCAGGGCCCAAATGGGAGAATGTTTTGTTTGTTATATTCAGGGAATCAAAGTGTTATAACTGGCAAACACAGGGTAAGGGTGAGGAGGAACATGAGATAGTCAAAGCATCTTATACTCTCTTTGGGAAGATGTCTTATTTGATTATCAGTAAGAATTCCATAAAGATTTTTTAAAACTAATTAGATAAACAAATTCATGGTAAAGGATAGAGTAGATTCTGACTTCCAGATCAAATCACACACACACACACACACACACACACACACACACACACACTCTGAGGACCTGAAAACAGGGGAAACTCTAGGATGGGCTCTGGATGGGAGTTGTGTTTGCTGTGAGGGCATTTGCCCTCTCTACACATGCAACATGAGGCAAAGATGGAAGCAGTCAAGGTCAGAGCTTGCCCATGATGAAGAATCTTAGAGTCATCACCTGAAGAGACTGCAAATTCAGGATCAAAGAGAATATTTCTAAACCAGCTGTAACCCCCCAACACAGGGTTCTATATACAGAAAGAGCTACCTTTGCAGTAAGCAGAACAAATGAAGTGAAAGTGGAAACAAAAGGGATTCTTGCATCTTCTTTCCTAAACTTGAACATTTTGCTTCCACTTCCACGTGGCTGGGATGGGGAGGGACTCCAAGTCATGGAACACATAGTCAGCAAATCCTGACTGGGGGTGTCTCCAGGCATACAAATGTGAAGAAGGAAATGGCTCTCCCACAATGTGGGTGAATCCTTCCAAATATGTCATTTATTAAGAAAAATGACCCATCAACAGGGAAAGATATCTAGGACACAGCAAAATGAGACCTGTGAACAGATGAACAAGAACCAGATACCTAAAAACCAATGGTGGAAACAGATTCATAAAAATTTTAAGTATTGGTTTTATCAGACATTTTACGACATTCAAACAACTTACACATTTGTTGATCTCAGCACAGAAATGAATATAATTAAAAATGAAATAGGAAAGTTGATAAATGGGTAAATGAAAAAAAAGATTAGCATTTAAGGAAACCCAATCATATTGGTTGCATTCTTAATAAATTATAATATTGGATAGAGAACTTTAATGGGAAATTTAAAGACATCTGAAGATAGAATGAATAAATTAGGATATATGTCAAAAGATATTGTGCAGAACACAGCTTGAAGAGGCACAGAGATGAAAACTACAAAATAAATTGTAAGAACAGAGAGGAAGTAGTAAGACAGTCAGCATACATTTAATTTGAATCTAGAGAGAGAAGAAAGAAAATAGGATAAAATGAATATTTGAAGCAAAATTGGCTGAGAGTTTTCAAGAATTGATGAAAAACATCAACCGTAGTTTCAAGAGGTCCAGCAAATTCCAAAGCAAAAATGAAAACAAACAAACAACAAAAAAACCCACCTTGGCATCAATGCAAATCATTGTGAAAACTGAGGTAAGATGAGATAAAACCATTTCCAGGTAATAGAAATTGAAAGTGTTTGTTAGCTCTAATAAAATAATGTTGTACTTCAGGTATAAAGAAAGCCATCCCAGCACTGTTCTGAGATGCAAGAGAATAAATGGAAAAGAGATTGGCAAATATATGGGTAAATTTTGCAAACATTTATTAAAAAACAACAGTAACAACATCTAGGGAAGTTTACACAATAGGCTAAATATTTAGGTGTAAGTCAAGAGGGAGCATAAAGTATTAAAATATTTGGGTGGAGAGTATAGGAATTGATTAACTTTAAACTTTTACTTGTTAATCATGCAAGTTGATCTTAGTAGGGCAACAAACAAAATAATAAAACTAACATGTGTAACTTCCAAACACTGTACCAATTAAGAAATGTTCAGAGAAAGTAAACAACAATGAAAGTGAGATAAGAAAGTAGTTCAAAATATGCTGTTAGAAATAAATACAAAGCTATTAGTAAGTACACTAAATTAAAATAGACTGACTTCTATAATTATAAGATGAATTCCACTCACTGTTTCAAAAAAATGTTTGTTGAGGACTCTCACTGTAGCCTTGGTGTAGTTAAAGGGATTGGAAAGCCAGGAAAGAACTGAAACAGCCAAAGTTTCAGTGAACAAAATGAACAGTGAAATGAACACTGTTCACTGAAATGTTCAGTGAAATGAACAAAATATATGAAACAACATTTATCAAGGCGCTGGACACCGGGCAACAAAAACAGTGATCCCTGAGAGATAGGGGCAAAAAAGACAAGTCTCAGATTTATATAGGCAGAACAGCTTGAGTTTTTGGGCCACAGTTTAGGACATGGGAACTCAAAAAAAAACAAGTAAATTTGCTGAATTGAGAAGACAGAATTGAAATTGTTGGGGACTAAGGTGATCAGAGTTTACCAAGCAGAGAATCAGGGAGGAGAGTGCTGTAGAGAAAGAGCTCCAGATACAGGTGAGCTAAGATGAGGATATTCAAATGAAAAACTACCCAAGCCTGGGAAGATATCCACTTGAAAGATTAAATATCAAGATTAAATATCATATATTAAAAATATTAAATATATGCCTGATATTCACACAGGACAGGGAACCACATCTATTCCAATTAACCAAGCTGAAAAGCTTTAATATGCACAATGCATTGGGTACAATACACGAAGTGTCTTGCTTTTCTGGGTGGCAGGGGGGAATGTTAGCCCAACACTGAGCACTGGGATTGTCCTGCCTAACATATCTTAAAAGCAGGAACAAAAGAAGGATCAATTGCTTCCAAGAGACATAAATGCCTTCCATAACAATGCTCAAGAATGTTTATAGGAAGACAAAACATTCAGCTCCCAAAAGAATTGAATTCATTGTCAGGTGTCCAATTTAGAAAAATATTTAAAATGCTTAGGAATAAATTTAATGAAACAATGCAAAACTTGTACATTGAAAACTATAAAATATTTATCAGATAAATTAATGAAGATCTAAATGAAAGTAGAGTCATTCCATGTATATTCATTGGAAGATTCAATATTGTTAAGATATTATCTCAAGATAATTGATAAGAATCCATTAAGTCAAAAAATAAATATTCCTATGGATGGCCAATTGCTCCAGCATCATTTATTAAAAAGGGGATCTTTCCTTTATTGAATTACTTTTGCAACTTTGTCAAAAGTCAGGTTGGGCTTATTTGTATGTGTCTATTGCTGGTTCTCTGTGGCACTGATCTTATTGTCTATGTCTGTGCCAATAACACACTGTATAGATTACTGTAACTATATGCCTCTTGAAATCAGGTGTACAGATTTCTCCCACTTTACTATTCTGTTTTGAAATTGTTTTAGCTAACCAAGTCTTTTTTTTTTTTTTTTTTGCCTATCCATATATATATTTTCTAGAATAAGTTTATTTATATCAACAATATCTTTTCCTAGGATATTGATAAGAATTTTATTAAACCTGAATATCAATTTTGAAAGAATTGACATTTTTTACTATGTTGAGAAATCCAAACCACAAACAAAGTATGTCTCTCCATTTATTTAAATATTGGTTTCTTTCATCAGTATTTTGAAGTTTTCAGCATATAAAACTTGTATATATTTTTCTAGATTTACAAATAAGTATTTAATTTTTTGAGCAATGTAAATAGAATTGCAATTTTAATTTAGCATCCATGTGTTTATTGCTAAGTATTTAAAAATACAGTTGAGTTTTGCAAGTTTATTCTTTAACTTTGCTGAACTCACTTATTAGGTCTAGGAGTGGTTTTGTAGGCTCTTTGTGATTTTCTACATACAAAATAATTTTATCTGAAATGAGATAATTTGAAATCTTTATTTCATATATATGCATACATATACACATGTGTATATATATACATACATACATATATAGAGAGAGATTGATCGATATGTGTGTGTGTGTGTATATATATATATATATATATATATATATATATATTCATTTTTCTTGCCTTATTGCATTGGCTAGAACTTCCAGAATTGTGTTTCATAACAAGGGTGGTAGCCTACATACTTGCTTTGTTCTAGATCTTAAGGGAAAAATATTAAGCCTTTTACCATTAAGTATCTAACATCCTGTAGGTTATCTGTAGGATTTTTGTAGCTGCCCTATATCAAGGTATCAAGGTAAGGAAGTTCCCCTTTATTTCTGTTTTTCTGAAATTTTTATCATGCACGGGTGTCAAAGTGTGTCAAATGTGTTTTTTATCATTTGATAAGATTGTGAGATTTTTCTTCATTAACCTGTAAATATAAATTACATAGATTTGTTTGCAGTATTGAATGAAACTTGCATACCTGGAATATATCTCCCTTGGTCATGATGTATAATTCTATTTATAGATTGCTGAGTTCAATTTGCTAACATATTGTTAAGGATTTTACATCATATCCATGAGTAATATTAGTTTGTAGTGTCTTTGCTGTGCAGTTTGTCTGGTTTTTGGTATCAGGAGAATATTAGCTGCACAAAATAATCTGAGAGCATTCCTTCCTTTTTTGTGTTTTGTACAATTGGTGTTCAGGATTCTTTGGGTATTTTTGGTAGAATTCTTCAGTGAAACTATCTGAGGTTGAATTTCCTTTTTGTCAACTTGGCAGTGGTGAAAATCCTGGCTCTCCACTTGGCCTTCTGTGACATAACACTACCATGGTGGAAGTCAGTAGTATCTTTGTTGTCATCCCCTCCATGGAGGGAGGGTGGCATCATTAGAGTTTAGAGGGGATAAAGGCCCCAGATCCCCCTACTTGACCTTCTCTGACACTATCCTGGCAGGGGGATTTAGGTGCTTTGTGCAGCTAGGCAATGTAGAAATCTAGCCTTCTCATCGGTCTTATGCTGGCATGTGGGGGTGTAGCCACAGTTATTCTTGTGGTGTTTGGTTGCAGTAGAACAATAATTGTCTAAAGTTTTCTGTGTGGGTAGGCTTCCCCTTTATTTCTCCTTTGAGTATAGAGACCAACCTTTTTCGGGTTTTTTTTTTTTTTTTTTTGTCTTCACCCATTAGTATTACTGGGTTGATGGCCACTTCAGGTCCAAATATGGGACATATGGGGTAAACAGAAAATTTGGAGAATTCACCACCATGTCATTCTTAGGGTCCTGGAGTCCCTACCATGTCTGTTTCCTTCTCTCCAACTTTCCAAGTCTTCTTTTCTTTGTTTTACATAAAATCAAATTTTTCTGTTGTGTTTAATGGTAGGAATAGGGAAAAGTATGTTTGTACCATCCTTCTGAAAGTGAAATCACAAACCTTTTGAAGGAAATATATGAGAATATATTCTTGATCATTGACTAAAAATGTTTTTTTAAAGAAACTTTTAAAATATTAAAAACTATTAATACAATTGAAAACAAGAATCTTGGGTCATAAAAATAAAGTAATAAAGTGAAAAAATAACCTACACAGTCAGATATAAATTTGCAATAGATGTAACCAATGTGTGATATTGTGATTTGTAAGAAATATATATACTTGGTCTTCACTCATGGTTCCTGGGCTCCTAAAATCCTTGGAATTTCCTGAGTAATAAGAGTGAATCAGGGTGGTGAAGGCAAAATTGGTGTCAAATTATTCATAACAAGTCCCTTTCCATCACAATTGCATTTATATTAATGAGGTGACTTTGGAAAACACCCAAGGGTGGGGACTTGTTACCAGGGAAACCAACCATAAATAAACGGTTGGAACTTTCAGTCTTACCTCCTGATTTCAGGAGTAGGTAGAAGGGCTGGAGGTTGAATCAATCACCAATGGTCAATGATTTAATGAATCATGCCTATGTAATGAAGCCTCCATTAAAATCCCAAAGGCAGAGGTTAGGAGAGTTTCCAGGTTGGTGAACAAGAACATATCTATGTGCCACAGTGCAGGGCCCCAAACTCCATGAGGACAGAGGTTCCTTTGTTCAGGACCTCACCCTCTGTATTTCTTCATTTGGCTGTTTATTAGTATCCTTAATATTCCTTGGAAAATCTAGTGACCTAGTGAGTAAATGAGTTTACTGAGTTCTGTGAACTGCTCTAGCAAATTAATTGAACCCAAGGAGGGGATTGTGGGAAACTCAGATTTATTGCCAGTTGGTCAGAAGCACAGATAACATCCCTAGACTTCCTATTGGCATCTGAAGTAGGGGCATTCTTGTGGGACTGAGCCCTTAACCTGTGGGATCTGATGCTATCTCCAGGTCGTGTCAGAATTGAGTTGAATTGTAGGGCACACAGATGGTGTCAGAGAATTGCTTGGTGTTGTGGGGAAAAAAAGAAACCCACATATTGGAATTTGTGACCAGAATCATACAATGATAACTCATATACAGTATATAAAAAAGACTTTAACACTCAATAAAAAAAATTACCCTATAAAAATAGTTTAGGACTTGAACACTCATTTCACAAAAAAGAAATCCAAATGGCTAATAAGCATGTAAATGTCACATTAATCAGATCTTTGCAAATTAAAACCACAGATACCACTATACACTTTTCAAAATGACAAGTGTTTAAACATTGGAGTGATAATGAAGACTTGCAGAGACAGGTACTCCTAGATACTACTGCATGGAAAATAATTTGTTGCAACTACTTTTGAAAATAGTGGGTCATTTTCTTGAGGAGTAAATGCCCTTAATTGCTCATAACTGGACTCAAGGCCAGAGGGAAATTATCCAATTTAATCTTTTCAAATAGTTTTCATGAACTTGTGGGTTAAACTTGAGATCTTCTTTTAAGGAGACTGTTCTCTAACAGTGATCCCTGTCCCCTCACATAAATGTGGCTCCAAACTTCAGTTATAACTAAAAGTCCTCAAACAAAAATATTTGAGATGAAATAAGTATGTTAGTTTCCCTTTGATATTATACCATTTCATTTTATTTTCAAAGAATATGGGCACAAATCTACAAAATCATACTTTGCAATCTGAGCCACTTATTTGCAGTCCATATGAGAGAGCTTTTCTCTTTTTCTGTTTTATTATGAAATAACACATGTTGGCAGAAAAGCATACAGAACAAAAATGAAGAGCTTGAAGAGTTATCAAAAAACAATCACCACTGTAACCAGAATTAAGTCAAAAAGTAGAATTGACAGTAGCACAAAAACCCACTATACCCACCCTAATTCATCTACACAGATAAACCCTCTCTGCCATCAATAGTAATAATGCCTTGCATAAATGTACATACCCTTCAGCAGCATAGGACAATCAAGTTCCTTTCCTAAACACAGAATGTCACTCTCTATATATTTAACATTCTGGAGGGTACATATTGACACTTCAGTGTGGTTTGATTTAGTATTTACCTGATTAAAGCTCAAACTGAGCACATTTTCTGTTTAAGTTAAATTTTCTGTTTAAGTTTTATGCTTTTTCTTTTTCTATTGAGTATTTTTGCTTTCCTTGCTGATTTGTAGGACTTCTTTATTAGCCCTTTGTTTCTTACATGAGTAACCATGATTTTCTTCCAATCTGTGTCTTTCTGTTTTGTTTCCTCTTAATGAGCAGAAATTCTTAACTTTAACTTAGTTCAATTTATCAATCTTTTTCTTTGTGCTTAGGGATTTTCAGTCCTTTTAAAAACATCTTTCACTTTGGCAAAATGATGAATATATTTTCACTATCATCTAAGTGTTTTGTTTTCATGTTTACATCTGAAATGCCTGAAATTGTACATACAACTAAAGATTGGGGACCTATTTTCATTTCTTTTTTTCTATATAGACACCAAGTTATATCAGCAACATTTATTTGAAATACCTTCCTGGGCCACTGATCATAAATCTAGCATCCATATATATGCATTGGTCTCTGTATTAGTTTTCTATTGTTGCCGTACAAATGACCACACATTTAAACACTTAAAATGACATGCATTTATTATCTCACAGTTCAGTAGGTCAGAAATTCAGGTATAGAGTGGCTTAGTTGCATTATCTACATTGAGTCTCACACCACAGAAATTCAGGTGTTGGCAGGAGCATCCTGTCTGGAGCCTCTGGGTATGAATCCACTACTACACTTATTCAAGTTGTTGGCCAAAATCAGTTCCTTATACTTGTAGGAGGCAGGTGATTTTATCCTTGCTGGCAGTATGATGGGGTTTGTTCTTTGCTTCTAGAGCCTGCCTGCATTTTATCTCATGCTTTCCATATAGCCCTGCTGCTGAAAGAGGTCAAGTCTCTTCCATACTTCAATGCAGCTGGAGAAAATTCTCTCCTATTAAGGACCCATGTGATTAGATTGTGCCCATCTAGATAACCTATCTTAAGATCCATAACTTTAATTACACCTAGAAAGTTCATGTTGTCATAAAAAGAAACATATTCACAGATTTTAGAAATTATGTCATAGACATCTTTGCCGGGGTGAGGGGGGAATTTTGTCCTGTGCTCATGAAAGAGTACATATGCCTTCTAATAACATCACTGTCATGTTTTGCTACCATACATATGCTGACCTCATAATAACTTCAACTTTTCCATTTTATTGAGAGCTTCTGTAATACTAGTGTTATATTCCTCTTAAATTTTTGATAGAATTTAGCTATGAAGCCATCAATGAAGTTTATATGAATTATAAACGTTTATTTATATGAAAAAAACATAATAAAATATTCAGTTACCTTCATTAGGTTTTCAAATATCTCTTGTGTCATTTTGGCAAAGTTTTATTGCTTTAGGACTTTTTTCTATTTCAACTCAATGTTTACATTTATTTACATATTTGCCCTATTTATTATTTAAAGAGGAGATCAATAGTGATACGTTTTTATTTTTTATTGATGTTGGTGTGGCTCTGCAAGTTTTGACTCTCTTCATTTTCTGAAAAGATATCTATTTTATAAAGGAAAATTTTTGATGACTATAAATTACTAAATTGATGGCTTTTTTCTTTCAACATTTTAAATTCCTCTATCTTCATACTTGTAATATTTTGGATGAAAAGGAGGTTATCATTCTAATTGCTACTACTTTGAAGATAATTCACCTTTTTTCATCCTATTCTTGCTTTTGGGATTTCCCTAAATATCTTCCATTGTCAAAAGATATACTTTGATGGATTAAAGTGTGGATATTTATAATTTTATACTGCTTGAATTTCTACATCTGTCATCCAAATTACATATTTCTTAATCCACTTCTATGTCTTTTACTCATTTTTCTCAATTTTTTCAGTTAGTTTCTATCTCTACAGTTTATTCTGGATTTTTTTTTTTCTGATCTGTCTTCCAGTTCACTGATTCTTCCATCAGCTTTGTTTAATCCTCTGTAAACCTATCATTAAGTTCTTAATTTCATTTTTTTTGTAGTTTTCAGTTATCTACAAACTTCTAAATTTTCCCTGCATTTCTTTGTACATAAGAAGCATACTTATATTGAAGTCTTTATCTAATAATGATGCGTCACCCTAACTCTTACAATATAGCCAATTTATTATTACTATACTTCTGGCCAGTCACTTCCTTCTTGATGGTAGTTCCTGGATACCAATTACAATCTCCCTGACCCCTTGTTAAGCTAAAAAAAAAAAACCTGGCCTCTCACTTCTCAGCTTTCCCTCAGGATTTGACAACTGTTCACATTCTGATCAGATCATTTATTATTTTGTTAGCTCCTTAATGTCTCCAAAGATATTTTTAAAATTTTGTCCAACGTTTTTACAGTTTTTCCTCATTAGGAAGTTTCATCAAAATAAGCTGCGTTTTACCTATACTTTTACTTTCATATAATATTCTTCCATTCTATGAGACTTTCAATCAAGAAATCAATCTAATAAAATTAGCCTATATTTTAGAGGTAATTAATTTTATTCAGTTTTATTCAGTGTTTTTAACTCAAGTACATGAAGGAAGAATAATGAAATCTCACAACTGGTTGAGAAGGCCCTTCAGAATGAAGAAATTCTTACTTTTAAAAAGTTTGTCCATACATTAAGCAATAATCCACCTCCTCTACTTTCATTGTGTTGTCTGAGTTTATATAAATTTAAAATCTTCTTCCACAATCTCTATCTTATTTAAGTGAATAATTGTTGAGAGCATACTATGAACCAGATATTATGAAACATATCAGGGATACAGAAAGGATAGGCACCTTTCTGAGATTACATCTCAATAGAAAATATTAAAGCAAATAAAGAAATAGTAAAACAATTAGGAGTTATAATCAGTGTTATGGCATAAATGAAAAAGGAAAATGAGATAGCGAGTTACTTCAACACACCAACTTAGGTAGAGTGACTGTCAAAGGTGTCTGTGATGGGACTATATGAACCTGGACCTAAGGAATGAAAATAAGTAAATTCAGCAAAGAGCAGTCTAAACAGAGACAGAGAACAGCTAGTGAAATTTAGAGGTGAGAAAAGGCTTTGATCTATAAGGAACAAAACCAAAAACAGTATAACTGTGTTATAATTACAGAGTTAAAAGTGGTATAAAATGTAGAGTAAGACTAGATAGAGGTCATGATATCATCTCCCTTGTCAAGGGGTCTGGATTTTATTCCAAGAGTGATAAGAAGCCATTGAAGCTTTAGGCAGAGAAATTATACATAGCTGTGTTCATGTTTTTCAAAAGATTACTCTGTCTGTAATGTCAGAAATGGATTGTTGAAAAGTGAGAGTTGAGCAGAGGGAGGTGTTAGAAGGTGCATGGCTGCCATCCACCCCTTAACAGAAAACTCTGTTGCTGTCTTCACATTCAGAAAAATAGTTTTATTTCCTTTAAATGATTTTTTAAATATATTCCATTATATTCACACATTTTTCAAACACTACAGAAGAGGATTCCTGCATTCAATTAGTTGTCTTCCTCTTGTAATCTAAGATTTCATATACTCATTGGCTACAATACCATGTTTGCTCAGTTGAGCCAAATGACACACCCTATGACATTGACCCTCTTATTCTCCTATGCTCACTCACATGCTGCTAATTTATTTATTATTCATTTATATTTCTAGTGTAAAGACTTACAAGAAGACAAAATATTATTTTTGCAGACTACTTATGCACTAATAAGAAGTCTCTAGACATCTAACTGGGGTCAAGGGGTCAAATACAAATCACACCCCAATCTCTCTGAATGTTGAATGGATTACATTTATTCCTTGAAGGTAGTACATTATTGGATGTGACACACACACATAATGAAACTCATATGTGAGAAGAAATTTAGAAATGTGGCCAAACCACATGGGATATCTTTAATACTATTGTAGCATTTGAATTGGAGGAGGAAGACAGAGAGGACTAATGCTTTTGAAGAAACAAATCACTCATTGGATTTGGCAGCCCTGTTATTTGCCCAGCTCCAGACTGTGTGTGTAGAGTTAAAAACTCTGCCTCAGAGAAAGGTCAGCATAGTTACCTGGAGAAGGTGCCAGTTGAGTTCAAGTGACTGCAACTCTAAAGGGGAGGAGAGAAATGCAGAGTTTGAGGACCAACTAACAGTAACATTAAGTGATTAAAAAATACCAGGAACTATTTCAGGCTTCCCAATTATACTTACCAAAGATGATTTGAGATCTTCTTGGGGTGCTAATAAAAAATAGGTGCATCAGAAATAAATGTTAATAGGTAGGTTTGATAAGCCCCTCATAATTGGTGTATACACTACAGAAAGAGATTAACTCAACCAACCCAGCTGTTGCTGCTCTCCTTTCCAAACAGGAGCTGACAATCATGAAAACTCCATTCCTCTACAGAAAAATGTAAGGTCTTATGGAAAAGTCCAGACAATCTGCATATTAGCATATTTATGTATCTATGGTATAATATGAAGTCTCTTGCCTCCGAATTATTTTTGATATCTAGATCAATTCTGTCAATACAAATATATGCTACATAAGTAATTTAAAATTGTCTAGTAACTACATAAAAAAGCAAAAAGGAACAGATGAGATTCATTTTAATAATATATTTTATTTAATCTAATAAATCAAACAGTATTTCAATATATACAAATATAAAACCTTAATGAGATATTTTACATTTTGTACTAATTCTTTGAAACCTAGTGTGTAATTTATAGTCACAACACATCTCAGAAGTATCTACACTTCAAGTACTCAATAACTTAAGTGGCTAGTGGCTACCATATTGAATTGTGCAGATATAGGTGGTCAAACATGACATGTACATCTACTATGAAATCAGTCAATTATTCAAAACCTATTTATTTAATCATGTGCATATCAGATATTTATCAGCCAGCTAGGTATCAAAGACTCATCATCCTTATGTACAAAAATTTCATTCCACCAAATCAAGATTCATGAAAATATATAGGAGTCAGAGGGATTTATAAGTGATTAGACTAGGCTTTGATCTTCCAGAAAGTTTGTTGTTGCTACTTTTGGGGATTTAAATTTTAGATTCATTTTAGAGGAGGGCAGGAGTAGGGTTGATTTTTTTTTTTATTGAAGTACGATTAACTTACAATATTATATTTGTTTCAGGTATACAACATACTGATTCAATATTTTTGTACATTACAAAATGAACCCCACAATAAGTCTACTTACCATCTGTCACCATATGAAGTTATTACAATATTACTGACTATATTCCCTGTGCTACACATCACATCTCTGAGACTTATTTTATAACTGGGAGTTTGTACTTTTAAATCCACTTCACCTATTTTGCCCACACCCACATCCCCATACCCTCTGGTAGCTACCTGTTACTTTTCTGTATCTACAAGTCTTTCTAGTTTGTTATGCTTGTTCTTTTGTTTTGTTTCTTAGATTCCATATATAAGTGAAATAAGGCAATATTTTTCTTCCTCTGTCTGACTTATTTCACTTAGCGTAATACCCTCTAGGATCATCCATGTTGTCACAAATGGCAAGATTTCATTCCTTTTTATGGCTGAGCAATATTCCATTGTAGGTACAGTGGACACTTGAAAAACAGATTTGAATTGAGTAGGTCCATTTATATGCAATTATTTTCACGAAATATTTAGTTACATTCTACACGATCTTCAGTTAGTTGAATCCAAAGATGTGAAACCACAGATACAAACAGCCAACTGTTAAGTTATTTGACTGCTGCATGAATGGTCAATGTCACTAACCCTTGTGTTATCCAAAGGTCAATGATATATAAACCACATTTTCTCTATCCATTCGTCTATCAACGAATACCTAGATTTCTTCCACATCTTGGCTATGGTAAATAACGCTGAAGTGAATATTGTCATGCATATATCTTTTCAAATTAGCATTTTTGTATTTTGCAAAGAAATCCAAAAGTGGAATTGATGGATTGTATGGTAGTTCTATTTTTAATTTTTTAAGGAGCATCATACTGCTTTCCATAGTGGCTGTACCAATTTACATTTCCACTACCAGTGCCTGAGGTTTTATTTTTCTCCACATCATCACCAACACTTGTTATTTTTTGATTTTGATAATAGCCATTCTGACAGGTGTGAGGTGATATTTCATTGTGGTTTTGATTTACATTTCCTCGATGATTAGTGATGTTGAGCATCTTTTTATATGCCTGTTGGCCACCTGTATGTCTTCTCTGGAAAAAATATATATATATATATTCAGATCCTCTGCCATTTAAAATTGAATTGTTGTTTTTTTAAATATTGAGTTATATAAGTTCTTTTAATTTTGTGTATTAATTCCTTATGAGATATATAATGTGTAATATCTTCTCCCATTTACTAGGTTGTCTTTTCATTTTGTGGATGGTTTCATTCATTGTATGAAATCATTTAATTTGATGTAGTGCCGTTTGTTTAATTTTGCTTTTTTTGTTGTTGCCTGAGGAGACAATGCAAATATATATATATATATATGTGTGTGTGTGTATATATATATATATATATATATATATATATATATATATATATATGAACAATGTCATCAAGCATACTGTCTATGTTTTGTTCCAGGAATTTTATGTTTTCAGGTCTTACATTTAAGTCTTTAATCCAGTATGATTTTATTTTTGTATATGGTGTAAGAAATTGAGCTGGTTTCTTGTTTCTTTCTTTTTTTTTTTTTTTGCATGTAGCTGTCCAGTTTTCCCAACACCAATTATTGAAGACTCTCCTATTGTATATTCTTTCCTCCTTTGTCATAGGTTAATTGATCATATGAATGATGGTTTATTTCTGGGATATCTTCTGTTCCATTGATCTATGTGTCTGTTTTCATATCAGCATTATACTGTTTTGATGATTGTAGCTTTGTAAAGTAGTTTGAAATCAGGGAGCATTATACCTCCAGCTTTATTCTTCTTAATGTTGCATTGGTTATTCCTGGGTATTTTGTGATTCCATACAAATTTTAAGGTTATTAGTTCTATGAAAAATGTCATGGGAATTTTGTTAGAGATTGCACTAAATAGCATGGATGTTTTAAAAATATTAATTCTTCCAATCCATGACATGGTATATCTTTCCATTTATTTGTGTTGTTTTCAATTTCTTTCATTCATATCTTACAGTTTTCAGAGTACAGATCTTTTACGTCCTTTGTTACATTTATTCCTAGGCATTGTATTGTTTTAATGAAACTGGATTATTTTCTTAGTTTCTCTTTCTGATAGTTTGTTTTTAGTGTATAGAAACACAACAGATTTCTTCATGTTAATGTTGTATCCTGCAAATTTACTGGATTCATGTATTAGTTCTAATGGTTTTGGGGGGGAGTCTTTAGGGTTTTCTATATGTAATGTTATGTCCTCTGAAAATATTGACAGGTTTACTTCTTCCTTTCCAATTTGGGTGCCTTTTATTTATTTTTCTTGTCTTGTTGTTGTGGATAGGACTTCTAAAACTATGTTAAATAAAGTGGGCATCCTTGTCTTTTTCCTGATCTTAGAAGAAATGCTTTCAGTTTTTCACTATTGAGTATGATGTTAGCTGTGGGCTTGTCATATATGGCTTTTATTAATTTGAGGTATGTTCCCCTTTGTTGAGAGTTTTTATCATAAATGGATGTTGAATTTCGTCAAAAGCTTTTACTGCTTTTACTCTGCTTATTTCTCACTTGATAATGGTATATGATCTTTCTGATGAAGTTTTGAATTTGGTTTTGTTGAGGATTTTTGAATCTATGTTCATCAGATGTATTTATTGGCCTGTAATTTCCTTTTTTATAACATTTTTGTATGGATTAGTATCAGTGTAATGCTGGCCCCATCAAATGACTTTGGAAGCATTTCTTCCTTTTCAATTTTTTGGAATATTTTAAGAAGAATAATTATTAAGTCTTCCTTAAATATTTGGTAGAATCCACCTGTGAAGCTATCTGGTCCTGGGCTTTTGTTTGTTGGGAGATTTTTGATTACTGTTTCAATTTCATTACGAGTAATTGGTCTATTCAGATTTTCTTCCTGATTCAGCCTTGGAAGATTCCATATTTTCAGGAATTTATTCATTTCTTCCAGGTTGTCCAATTTGTTGGCATAAATTTATTCATAGTAGTATTCATGATACTTTGTATTTTTGTGGTATCAGTTGTAACTTCTCTTTCATTTTTTATTTTATATGGGCCCTCTCTAATTTTTTTTCTTTTTTCTTGATGAGCCTGGCAAAAGATTTGTCAGTTTTGTTTATCTTTCCAAAGAACCAGCTCTTAGATTCACTGATATTTTCTGGGTTTTTTTTTTTTTTCAGTCTCTATTTCATTTTTTCCACTCTGTTATTTATATTTCCTTCCTTCTACTAACTTTGGCCTTTGTTTATTCCTTTTTTCCCCTAATTCATTAAGGTGTAAATTTCATTTATTTGAGATTTTTCTTGTTCCTTGAGGTAGACTTGTATTGCTATAACTTCCCTCTTAGAACTGCTTTTACTCTCCCCCATAGATTTTGGAAAGCTCTGCTTCTATTTTCATTCATCTCAAGGTATTTTTTTCTATTTGCTATTTCATTTCTTTATTGACCCATTTTTTAGTGGTATATTAGTAAACGTCTTTCTAATTTTCCCAGGACCAAGTGGCTTCTGGGAGAGAAGGGAAATTTGGTGCTAAAACTTGTAAGGGGTAAAGAAAACAAAGATTAGTTTTTTTATGATATTTTGTCTCCCAAAAGGGATACAGCTCTTATGTTTATTTTAAATTGTCATTGTTTATCTGTTTGCTTCTCCATCACAGCATTCTTTTCCCAGGGAAAATCTCACTGTCAGGAATGCTGTCTTAAGAAAATGAGGGGGGCAGTTAAAAATCAAGGTATACACTGTACCTGAGTTTATCATAACCTCTCCTCTCCTCTGAGCCATTGATCTTGTTCTTGAGCCTGACTCAACTCTTGTTACATGTTACAAACAACAACAATCCTAACTAAATGTGGTGTAAACCATAACAATATCTACTTAACAAGGAAACCACATATAGGCAGACCCAATGCTGGTTCAGAGGTACAACAGTATCATCAAAGTCATAGACCATGCTCCACTCTCAGCCAGTGTTTTTTTTTAATTTCTCTTCTTGATAACAAAATGACCGCTTAGGTTTTATTTTGCCACCAAACATTATTGTAACAGAAACAAGAAAGTGTGGGTAACGGCCTTCTCCTTGTAGAACACTATTATTTTAGGAAGAAAAAATCTTGTCCGTAATTCTTCCAGAAGACTCTAGTTTATCTTTTTGGACAGAACTCAGTCTGGCCCAGCGGCTCATTAGCAAAAGGGACCAAGATCACATGAGCAGTTGTAGCAGTGTTTCCCAACCTATGTTTTGTCACTGCCTCCAAGGAGCCATTCTAGACATTTTTCTTAGTCACCCCCACTATGAAATTTTAACATCAGTGTCCACAAACAATATAACTGTTTGTGTACTTTATGCATATCTGTGCTTTATAAGTAAAAATGGTAAGTTTTTCTTCTCAAGAATCAAGTGTTGTCCCTTTTGGGTTGGTGTCACCCTACTGTAAACTCATAGTTTAGGTCAATCATGGTTCATTCTCTGTACCTGGGTACATTATCGCAACGTTTAGCAAGTTAAAGAAATAATTAACAAGGAAGAAGAGGCTGTGGGGTAGCATCAAGCAGTGTCTGCTATAGTCCACATTTGGGATCACTCTTCAATTGTGTTCACTGCATAATCACTAATAAACATTCTTGATTATGTAATATACACCAAGTCCTAAATAGGTAATGAAGATCCAGTGGGGAACTGAAAAGTTTAAGTCATTTTATTCTACTCAACAGTTTAACAGGACATATTCAAACACTTCCAGAACCATGACATTGCCATGTTTTGTATAATGATTTTCTCAATCAAATGCAAGATTTCTCTCCTACTTTCTTCCTCTGCATACCATGTAGTAAGACACAAAATGGGTTTGGAGGCAGAACTTGGTTAAAACAGGAGTACAAATATTTAACTCATTTAGATCATGTACATTATAGTTTGTTTGTTTGTTTGTTTTTGGTACATTATTAAAACTGGTGCAGACCTAAAGAGTCATTATTATTTTTTGAGTTTTGAGAGTTTGTCATTTTCTTCCTATGTACCTTACTCAATTAGTAGTTTGACAATATTAGAGAATCAACAAATCAATAAATACTAGACTCATCGTTGAATGCAAAGTTGCTGTGAACACCAGAAGTCAGAACATGTAACCAGTAAAAGTAATCCCTGATTTAACGTTGTTTTGACCTTTAAATATGTAAAACTTTAGTCATTGTATTTGTTTTTGTCATACAACTTACTTAGAAATATGTGTAACATTCCAGAAAAATCATTAAAAATACCTCTTGTAAGTGCCCAGTTATATAAGAATCATTTACCTAATCAAAAGAAAAATATTCCTTTTCTGTTTGCCTTGCAGCATTTTATATTTGCTGTTTTACTCGTGGAGCTTTTGAGTGAGCTCAGAGTTTGTGAGGATCAGTTCATTGATCAACAGTCAGCAAAATAATGTCATTGGAAGCAGCATGGGTGGACCTAGAGATTGTCATACTGAGTAAAGTCAGCCAGAGAAAAACAAGTATCATATATTGCTTATATGTTGAATCTAAAAAAGGGTGCAAATGAACTTATTTACAAAGCAGAGTCACAGATGTAGAAAACAAACTTATGATTACCAGGGGGTAAGGAGGGTAGGGATAAATTGGGAGATTGGGATTGACATATACATACTACTATATATAAAATAGACAAACAACAAGGACCTACTGTATAGCACAGAGAACTATATTCAATATCTTGTAATAACCTATAATGGAAAAGAGTATAAAAAATAGTGGATATATGTATATGTATAACTGATTCACTTTGCTGTACACCTGAAACTAACACAAATTGTAAATAAGCTATACTCCAATAAGAGTTTTTTAAAAAAAGAAAAAAAATACAGTCATTACCAAGCTTTCACTTTACTAAACTTGCACCTTGGGACTCAGCCTATCAGGGGAGCACTAGCGAGGAAAAAGAAGTCAGTCAGTGCTGCAGAGAGGGAAAGTCAAAATCCAAGTCATGTCTTCATCTAAAAATAGAAAAAACACTTTCAGACATGGGAAAAGAGTAGCGGGACTGGGGTTTGTGTGAGTGTTTGCTGTGAGGACAGTTGTGAGGGGAGAGTTTGGAGGAGACTGGAATGTATTCCACATGGTGTCTGTGCTTGGCGTCTATGGTGCTGCAAAGCCAGACAAGTCAGAACTTCTGCCAGAATCAATACTTTTCCCCCATCTTCACTGAGGCTCAGAACAGATTGGAGACAGTAAATGAGCAGTGGCTGACATGGCACTGAGTGCCCAAGGCAGTTCATTCACTGCCCCGCACCCCATCTTGTTCTGCTTTCATAAAACTATACACCTCCATGAGCAAGGCTTTCCCTATAAAGGATCAAATCATTTTTTTTTTCCCAAACTACTGTACCCCTTAATGTGCCTACTTCCCCCTGTCAAGTAAGGTGGTCCTGAAGGTCCTTTGAACTTTTAAATATTTATGGATGTAAAGGAAAATTGGATTTAGATATAGCTAATGCCTCTTGGCACTTTCCCACTGAAGAGTACTGCTATGTGGGTGCCAGGGTCTGTCTGGAACCTCTCATTTTCCCCACGTGCCTGGAGGATGTTCATCTGTATATTTTAAGAGATTGGCTTTATCTCGAATTGCAGACACTCATCACCATATGCAGGAGCTTGAAAAAATAATCATATTCAAAAGAAGTGGAGCATTCCACATGCCACTGCCAAGCAGAGATTAAAAGGGAGCCTTCCAGGCTTATTGGAATATCTAGATTTTTGACTCACTGAAGGCTAGATAGCAAACACTTCCTTATGCTCTTCACATCAATTTTATACATGTTTATCACAAATGTTAAATGTAAACTAAACTATAAATTTAAAATAAAAATAAAAATATGAAATTGTTCATACAAATGCTGAAACCTACTTTTACTGGTGCTCTGGTGTTTGAGCTCTGTGGGTAAGTATTTTCTCCCCCAATTCACTTCTGTACCCCTTCCCATATTATGCAGCTCACCTGCCTGGTGGAGGATTGTACAGCATTGCTGATCCATGAGTGTGAGATTGAGCAAAGTCTCTGTTTTTCTTTAGCAGCTAAAAGTAATATCCTGGTAACACATCCTGAGCAGTATAGAACTAAATTTGAATTACTGAAGACTAACTTTTCTTTTCAGTCTGAGATAACCATATTATAATATCTTAACCTTAAGTAATAGCAAAATTAAACATTTAAAAAATCTGAGCATTAAAAGAAACTGAATGTTCATCAATACCATTGCCTTTGTTATATAGATAAGAAATGTGAAGTAGAATACTTATCCAACAAGGACTTAATAGTAAATCATTATTAGAGAACAATGCCACTCTTAGCCAAGTTTTTCTTTTCTTTCCTTTTCTTTTCTTTTCCTTTCTTTTCTATTCTATTCTATCATATTGTATTTTATTATATTAACTAATATATATTATGTAAAACAATATACATACATATCATTTCCATATAAGTTAGAAAGTTTTCACCATATTATATTTAATTAGAGAAATATAGAGAGAGTTAGCCAGAAAATTATTATTTGTTAAAGGATGTCATGTTTTTGACTTTTATAATGCTGGCAGTTGAACTCAGAAGAGAAACCCAGAAAAGCAAAGCTACATTAAGTACATGTCACATTTCACTGGATAAATGGACAGTAGGAAAAGATTCGCCAGTTACTGAGCACCAGATGAATGCTGCACAAATTGCATTCCAGTCTTCATTTCAGTTTCATTAAATATGTGTTGTTAAATGCATTGTATAGCTGTAATGTACTGGAAGTTCAATGATGCTATGTAATTTTTCGGCACCACACGACAGTCCACTGGCAGGTCTCTCTGACCCCAAAGTCCTCACTCTTCCCACTACACTATGTTGCTTCCAAAAGGAATTTCGAACCTTGGATTAATTCCCACTGCCATCAATTCCAATGTGTAAAGTCAGTTCACTTTGTTCTTGTTGCTGTTGTTTTACAAACACTGTAGAACCAAAACCTTCTGAATTTCCATCATTGTGTATCTTTGGAGCTGTTGTACCAGGACTCTGTATTTTGGTGTCTGGATGAAAGGGACTAGCAGTGGTCTTTCCTGTAGCCTCAGGGATTCCTGAGGATTTGTCCCTTGGTGGAACCCTCCTCACAACAGTAACTCAAAGAATTGTGAGAATTATTTTTATTCCAGATCTGAAACAAGTGGAAATCCAACCAAGGACCTGGCAGAGCCCAAGTGCCTGCCCCTCACTGTTGAGGCTGTTTATCTGGGAATGAGTAACATGTACGGCTTGACATAGCTGCATGGAAAAGACCCCAGCACTCCGAGGGCTGTGTGATGAACAGGCATAAAAGCCAGAGCCTTGCCAAAGATGATGGCTTCCCCAGCTGGTCCGCACTCACTTCTGCATCATCATGTTCCGGAGTTGATTGACTGGACCCATGCCATGGTCTTAACCCAGGCCAAGACCGCCTGTCTCGGCCAGGGAGATTCTTTTCCCAGTCAGATTAGTGCAACCAATAACAAAACCGATACTGAGACTGGAACAGCACATGTTTTATTCAATGGCCAAAGAATGGGGAAGCAGGAGCCTGGTCGGTAAATCAACTTCACAATCCAATTTGGGCTGAGACACCAAATGTGTAGGAGGGTCAGAATAAAAGCGAGGGAATTGGAAAGAATGGGAGGAATATTCATGAGTTATCTGAGAACAGGAGGTGTGGTTTGGACCTGGAACTGATGCAACTCTCCTTTTCAGTCCTTGTATGGACTTTTCTGGTTGTTGTCATGGTAACTGTCAACTGTCATGGCACTGGTGGGTGTGTCAATTAGCTAATGCATTACAATGAGCATGTAATGAGGCTCAAGGTCCACTGGACATCAATTTTTCCACCAGGGACTAGTTGGTTCTAACTGGTTCTTGTTTTTCTTGTCTTTGCAGCTTCCTCCTGAAACTTAGATAAGAGTAATTGGTTTCTGTTCCAGGAAGGGACAGGGGTACATTGTAGGGCAACAACCTCAGTGACAATAACTCCTGAGCACACTTTGTCCACAGCACAAACGATGAGGATGTCACAAGCAGGGCTTGAGGTCACAAGATTTCTGCTATGCAAGAGCTGAGTGTGCAGTGCTTCTGCCCACCTTCAGTCCTTTATAAAGTTAAGTAAACTTAAGGCATCACAAACCACTGAACTTGGTTGAGCCAAGTGGCCATTTGCAAGACATATTCAAAGTTCACATTGAGAAACATAAGTATACACAGTGTGCAAAATACATCATGTCACTGGGGACCATGTGTATTTTTGCTAGTTTATGAGTCTGCCTGTCCTCTCCTGAGAGGTTACTTTAGGGCAGGACCAGGTCCTGTTCACTGTTCTACCCTCTGAGTTTTTCACTTTTTTCCCTCCACTTTAATTACTGCCATTTCTCAGGCTACTTCAAAATATATTTGGGTACTTCTCATTTCCTTGACCTCTTCTTTTTCAATATTTTTTTCATTTTACTCCACTACCTAGTCACAATATCAATCTTTCCATTACCCCAGAAACCGCATCTACACTGAAGTCATTATTTCCAATTACAACCCTTTGCAGTACACCTTGCTTGGGCACACAGACAAAGACATTTTTGATGCCATGGAGAGTCACAAGCATTGTCCCCCTCATTCTACTTATCTGCCAAATTATTTATCGTTGTGGTCTGAATGTATCCCTCCCAAATTCAGATGTTGAAATCCTAATGCAAAGGTAATGGTGTAGGGTAAGCCCTGACAGTGTTCTTTTCTCTTTCTTTCTATCTTTTTTTTTTTTTTATTGTAATGTAAGTGCCTGACTTAACCTTTGATTGCCAGAGCATCCATTTCAAAGAGGCATCCAGCCTTAAGACCTTGGCAATCTCCAATAAACACACTGCCAGCCACAGGATTAGATAAATCACCAGGCCACACCTCCCTCCACTGAGGTATCCTTGTTTTAGAGATCTTGATGAATTTCAATAAATGACCGTTTGGACTACTTGTTTTATCTCTCCCTGTGCTTTAAATTTCTGCTCTTATGCTTTAAATTCACCAATAAAGAGTGAGCCCACAAAACTCTAGTCCCCATCCTGGACCCCAGTAAAAGTGGAATTCCAGCCCCCCCCTTCCCTCCTACTCTTCCCCTCCCATGATCTCTCCATGTGTGGCCCTAGAGGTACTGTGTAACTTCCAGGTCTTGTAAGTAATAAACCTTTATCAAAGCTTCCTAATGGTTATTGTTGAAGGGTGTATTGCTATCATAATATGAACCACAAGGGCTGGTCCAACCAAAACACAGTTTATTAATAGGCTGAGACTGGCAAGAAACAAATGGAAATAGGAGGCGGGGCTTTTGGAAGGTGCTTAGGTCATACACCCCCATGAATGAGCTTAACGTCCTTACAACAGATACTCCAGAGAGCTCAATGCAGGAAGGGGGAATACTTCCAGGGCCCAAGAGTAGACTCATGTCTAACACTCTTGTCTAACAGAAATGAATTGTCTGAGGAGACACAAGTACTGGCAAAACAAAACACTTTTTTGGGAAAGGGTGTGTGGGCAGAGAGCTGAAGGGTAAGGGAAGCCAGGAGGACTGCTCTGCCACGTGGCTCACAGTCTCAGAGTAATGGGGTTAGTTTCCAGGTTGTCTCTGGCCAATCATCTTGCTTGTCCCATATTTGGTCTGACTCCGAGTCCTTCCTGCTGGTGCATGCATCTCTCAGCCAAGATGGATTCCAGTGCAAAAGATTCTGGGAGGCTGGCAGGACACATTATGGACTGGTGTCTCCTACCTCTTTTGGCCCCTCCCAAATTCTCCTGGGTAGTGTTCACAGCAGCACTGTGTTCCTTCTTTTCTGCCAATGATTTTGTCAGATTAGATTGCATAATTCCTCTTTATAGCCACTGAATTGAAAAATCTCTCAAGTTCCATACCCTTGGTCGAAATCAGGCATTTCCTTTAGCTTCTGTAAAATAAAATCCACATTTTATGGCAAGACAAGACAAATTTAAACATAAATATTATTTTCTGCCCTTGGCCTCCTCTCTCTCCCCACTGTGCATTGCGTATCTGTGTTATGCATGGACCAGACTGAAGGCTTCCACCAAGATCAGGAACAGCACAAGGATGTTCATTCCCACCACTTCTATTCCATGTTGTGCTGGAGGTCATAAACATAGCATTCAGGCATCAATAAATAAATAAATAAAAATAAAAAGATAAAAGCATCAAGATTGGAAATGGGCACATAAAAATCTGTCTGTAGATGATGATTTTATATACTAAAAAAAGTACTAAGGAATTCAGTAAAATACTAAGGTAGTTCAGCAAGGATGCAGAGTTCAAGATCAATATACAAATATGGAGTTCTGTCCTTTAAATTAGCAATAAAAATTCTGAAAATTAAATTAAAGAAAAATTAATTTAAAGTAGCATCAAAATAATAAAACATTTAGGAATATATTTGATAAAAGAATCACAATACTTGTGCAGTGAAAACTACAAAACATCATTGAAAAAAATAAGTGAAGACACAACTAAATTGAAAGACATCCTTGGGTCATAGTTTGGAAGGTTAAGATAACAATACTCGGGACTTCCCTGGCGGTCCAGTGGTTGAGACTCTGTGCTTCCACTGCAGGGGTCATGGGTTTTATCCCTGGTCAGGTAACTAAGATAAAAAAGGAGTGGTACTCCCCAAACTCATCTACAGATTCAGTGCAATCCCTATCAAAATGTAGTGCCCTTTCTGAAGAAAATGAGAAGCTAATCCTCATATGATTCGTATGGAAATACAAGAGACTGAGAAAAGCCAAAACAATCTTGAAGGAGAAAGACAAATCTGGAGGATGCAGACCTTCCTATTTCTAAACTTATTACCAAACTTCTGTAATCAAGACAGTAAGGTACTATAAAGAGTGAAACAGATGAATGAAACAGAATTGGGAGTGCATAAAAAAAAATCCTTACATTTAAGGTGAATTGATTTTAGGCAAGGGTGCCAAGAAAATTCAATGGGGAAAAAGTAAGTTTTTCAACAAATGGTGCTGGAACAACTGTATATCTATAGGCAGAGTAAAGAAGTTGGATCCCTATAACCCACCACATTAAAAAACAAACAAACAACAACAACAAAAACAAAACTAACTCTAATTTAGATAGCAGACCAAAATGTAAGAGCTAAGAGCTAATACTATAAAACTTTTGGAAGACAACATAGGCATAGTCTTTGTGACCTTAGATTAGATTATGGTTTCTTATACATAATACTGAAAGTGTAATTGAAAACAATAGATGATTTAGACTTCATAATTTTTTTTTTAATTGTGCTTCAACTGACACCAGCAAGGAATTGAAAAGACAATCCACAATACAAGAGAAAATATATGAAATTCATATATCTAGTAAAGAATTTGTGTCTAGAGTATATGAAAAAACTCTATAAAATTAATAATAAAATGACAAATGACTCAATTAGAAATGGGCAAAAATCTCAATAGACATTTCTCCAAAAAAGATACAAAGGACTAATAATCACATGAAAAGATGCTCAAAATCATTAGTTATTAGAAAAATCAAAGTCAGAATCACAATGAGATATCACTTCACACCCACTAAGATAGCTATTTTAAAAAAGGAAGAATAACAAACATTTTTGAAGATATGGAGAAATTGGAACCATTGCTGCTGAGAATACAAAATGTGCAATCACTTAAGAAAAGTGTGACAATTCCAAGAAAATTTCAAAGTTGAGTGAACATATGATGTAGCACTTCTACATATTTCTACATATCACGTACACTTCTCCTAAATATTTCTCCTACATAGAAATATGTCCAAAAGAATTGGAAACATATGTCCATATAAATACATGTACATGAATGTTATATAGCACCACAGCAGCATTATTCATAGTAGCCAAAATGTGGAAACAACTCAAATATCCATCAACTAAGAGATGAACCAAACAAAATTTTGTATATCCATACAAAGGAATATTTTTCCACAATTAAAAGGAATGATGGACTGATACATTCTACAACATGGATGAACATTGAAAACTTGTTAGGTGAAAGAGCCAGTCACAAAGCACCACATATTTTATGCTTCATGTATATGAAATACCAGTAGGCAAATCCACAGAGAGAAAGTAGACAAGTGGTTACAACAGATGGTGGAAAGGGGGAAGAGTGACTGCTAATGGGTACAAGATTTCTTTCTGATTACAAAAATATTTTCCTACTGGATATTAGTGATGGTTCCACAATTTTGAAAATATACTCAAACACTGTATATTGTACACTGTAAAAGGGAAAATAAATTGTTTGGGAAATAAATATCTCAATAAAAAATGACAAAACAAAAAGTCACCAAATAAGTATGCCTTGAGAGTTTGGTATCCTTACATGATAACTACTCGAGAGGTCTGCTGAAATCAGTGTGTGCGGAGATAGCTGAGCTCAGATGTACAGTAAGGCATAAATGTGTTGCCTTGAAAGTCTGTTAGGTAGCTCTGTGCCTTTATGTCTAAATCTTAAGTCAAACCAAATTGTTCTCAAAGGACTGTAAGCAGCAAATAGTCGCAATAATGCTAGAAGTAAAAATATTTGTCGTCAGCAATCTTAAATTTACTTTTGAAAATATTCAGCAAGAATCTTCTGTGCGCACAGTTCAGCCTGTGTGACTGATTTGAAGAAATCCATCAATGTCATCTACCAAACCTTCGAATCTAGAAGGAGTAGAGGAAGAAATAAATCTTTATTTTGTGGAACTACAGAAAGAGTGGACTGAAAGCTTAATATCTTGGTGGCAACCTCACCAGCAGTAATAATCCATACTGGCTGAGCTAGCCAAAATATATCTTTCTTCTCCAAGAACATCAGGGAAAGTGAAAGTCTATATATTGAAGCAACTGAACTGCTGGCAACACTGAGAATTATCATCCCTATTGTCAAAAGGAATTGAAAAAAATCTGCCTTATAACAATTTAATACTACTAGCATCATCATCACCATCATAAATTTTAGCGACAATTTCTGATTTATTCTCAGTTGCTAGAATTTTATTTTTGATTGTGTTATTTGTTGTCAGCCTCATCTTCAAACAAATGCTGATTTTAACATTTTGCCATTCAACATTTGTCCAAAACATATAATGTTTCTCTACTCCAGATTATAAGATTTTCATGCTTATCTTTTATCTGCTTCCTGCAGAGATATATTTTCTAAGCTGTAAAATAATTTTTGTATAGTATGAAATATATCTTTATGAAAAGGATGGCATTAAAATGTGCTTTCCCTTAATTTATGTTTTCTTTCTTGTGAATAGAAATTTGAAGAAGATGACCTTTTGGAGTCCCTCTATTTTAAGACACATTTTCAGGATTAAGGAAGGAGCACTGATATAAATACACTATAATGATTTTAGTATTATTGAGTGAATACACTCATAGCTGCTTGCATAGGCTGGTAAATTACCTTACAGTAGATAATAGAAAAACAACCTGGGGTTAGCATACAATTTCACAGTGAATCTATTTTCAACAAGATGCCTCACATACATTCACCTTCATCACAGCTCACAATCCAATATCATACCCTAATTTGGTTTGGGTTAATTTTTCCAAGTGACATCACAATGAATATTTACTTCCACTATTTTTTTTTTCATAAACTGCAAGTTTTCTCTCACATTCACTTATGGGTATAAGCATAAATCCATTTACACAAAGACATCATTGGGCTTTAAATTTTATGTTGCTTCCAATTAGTCTATTTCCTATTTGACAGTTGTTTTAGCTAAAGTTAATAGAAGTAGCTCACTTTTGAACTCTAATATAATGTTTCTAACAATCTGACTGGAAAATTGTATTAATTAACACCCAGTTCAGATTGCTAAAATTCATCAAGTTCACTGCCTCTAAGATGGAAACTTCCAATAAATAATGAAATTCCTGTAGAGAAATACATCAGAAACCAGGCTTTTACATCATGCCCATTTCAACAATGACTAAAAAACCTACTTTACTTTGCATATTTTTCAAATGATGAATGATATACAGACCAAAATTTATTTATGAAGGTTTACTGAATTTATTCGGTGTTTAACTCTACTGGCCTTCAATCTCATTCAGAACCGCTTTAAAGACAAGGAGTGTTGATATGCATGTTTACATTATCATTCTGGAAAATGGTAATTATCACCTAGAAGAAAATTGCTGTGGAAAATTGCAGCTTCTGCTTTTACTGTTTAAGATTCCTCACAATACTCTAGATTACCTTGGCAATCTGAGAAAAAAAAAATCAAAATGAAAGTGTGCAATGTGGGATTTGATCTTATTTATGTCAGTTCCATCCAATATCCTTTCCATTTGTGTAAGATCTAATATCTATTTTAATACAGTTTTTTCAAGCACAACAACAGCAAAACTCTACATTACCCTGATTATATACATCATACTTAGGATCCATCAAAATTTCAGAAATCCATAAACAATCCATAAAATTTGAAAAGTTTCTTATATTTAAAATATTAGGAGATATATTAAAGAAAGTAAACATTTAATCATAAGTGTTGTATATTTTCTTATAATTATAAAAAGAGAAGTAATTTATGTTTATCACTAGATATTCCTCAAAACTATTTTTAAGTTAGCATTATGTATTATTAATATTTTATTTTAAATTTGTTTAATTTCATAAACTAGTGAAATACTATAACCTAGAAGAGTATATGAAAATACTTTTTCTAGTTTATTTTAAGAGATGGGATCCTACTTATTTTTGAGTAATCACTGTAATAGTGATACTAATATGTTTCTACTCATATTTTCTCTAATACTTATATATTTTCTGTTTTTTTTTCCCCCTAAGGTCACACTCTTTTTATAATTATACTATGAAAAATTTGCAAGCACCACATTTCGAGAATGAATTTTTCTGGATAATTTTTTCCTCTCCTTCCCATTTCCAGTAAGTGATCCTTCCCCGTCCACATGGTGCTCACAAAATCAGCAGTTTACATGACTTCCATTTCTGTCCCTGACACAGTGCTCAGGTCCAAGATCTTCTCTGAGCCTCCTTATTCCTGTCCAACCAATGGATGATCCAAGATGGGCACCTGACCCAAGACTAGTCAACCAGTTTCTTCATGTAAACTGTGGAATCAAACAAGAAAGAAAGAAAGAAGTCATTCTTTTTAGGAAGTTATTCTTTTTTCATAATTGTCATTATGAACTCCTACTGTTCCTGGATCTGTGTTTTCAGATATAACATCTAAAAACAGATTCTCTACCTCCAAATTTTTCTTTGTTTGTTTTTTTATAACAAAATATATATTAATTGATATACAGTTGATTTACAATTTTATATTCATTTCAGATATACAACATAGTGATTCATAATTTTTAGAGGTAACACTCCATTTAAAGTTACTATAAAATATTGGCTATATTCCCTATGCTGTACAATATATCCCTGTAGCTTATTTATTTTAGACATAGTAGTTTGTACTTCTTACCTACTCCTAAATTGCCCCTCACCCCTTCCCCACCAGTAACCACTAGTTTATTCTCTATATCTGTGAGTCTGTCTCAATTTTTTGTTATATTAATTTGTTTGCTTAATTTTTTAGATTCCACATATAAGTGATAGTATAGAGTATTTGTCTTTCTCTGACTTATTTAATTAAGCATAATACCCTCCAGGTCCATCCACAGTCTTGCAAATGGCAAAATTTCATTCTCTTGTATGGCTGAGTAGTATTCCATTATATATAGATACAGATATCGATACCACATTCTCTTTATCCATTCATCTATTGATGGACACTTAGGTTGCTTCCATATCTTGGGCATTGTAAATAATTCTGCTATGAACATTGGGGTGCATGTATTTTTTCAAATTAATTATTTTGTTCCTTTCCTCCAATTTTGAGTTTTCTTGATGCCACTCACCTGACTGTTAAGCATAGACCATATATTTTAGGATTAAGAAAAATTATTTAATGGGGTAAAATCCACATAACATAAAGTTAACCAACTGAGTGGACAATTGAGTGTCATTAATTATATTTACAATGTTTTGCAACCATTACCTCTATTTCAAAAACATTTTCATCACCCAAAAAGGAATTCCTCTATTCATTAAGTGGTCACTCGCCATCCTCTTCTTCCCCCCAGCCCCTGGCAACCACTAATCTACTTTCTGTACACATAGATTTCGATGTTAGGGACATTTAATATGAATGGAATCATATAATGTGTTTTTTGTCACTGACTTCTTTCATTCAGCATATTTTCAATGTTCATAGCATTAATCAGAACTTTATTGCATTTTATGGCTGAATAATATGCCATTGTTTTTATATACCACAATTACTTTATTCATTCATCTGTTGTTAAACATTTAAGTTTTTCCATCTTTTGGCTATTATGAAATTCCTGCTATTGTGGATATTGAATATGTATGTACATGTATTTTTTTGATTTCCCATTTTCAATTATTTTAAGTATAAACTTAGGAGTGGAATTGCTGGATCATATGATAATTCCATGTTTAAGTTTTTGAAGGACTACCAAATAATTTCCACAGCCATGAACCATTTTACATTCCCCAGCAAGTAAGAGGCATGAGGTTTCCAATTTCTCCATGTCCTTATCAACACTTGTAATGTTCCACTGTTCTGAAAATAGCTTTCCTCATAAATGTGAAGTGGTGTCTCAATGTGGTTTTGACTTGCATTTTCCTGATGACTAATGATGTAGAGTATCTTTACATGTGCTTATTGGCTATTTGAATATCTTCTTTGGAGACATATGTTAGGAATTTTAAAAGCAGCACAAGACCTATGGTACCAATTCCATATTACTCTATACTAGGTTGTATTATGATAAACATGATCTCAAATGTCCATACTTTAACACTAAAATGCTTTAATAAGTTAAAACTGTGACTTGTAATATCTTGGGACATGAATTATATCTTAACTGGCTTCTCTGGGGGAAAAGTAAGAAAACAGTACTGTCAAAAGTGTAATATTATGTGTAATAGTGTAATATTGGTTGGTTTTGACTGCTTTTTGCAAGGTATCACATACATGCGCACACACACATAAACACAAGCTCTGCAGAGTGCTCAGCTTGCAATCAGAGATAAGAAAAGATACTAGAAAAATTGTAAGAATTCCAGGGTCTTTAAAAAAGGAAAAGGTCACTCATTTCAGGAGCACACATAACATGAGACATTTCTGAGAAACACAGACCCCAAGTGGTTCCAGTAAAGATGAGATTGGAGGTCTGTAATGACATGCAGTACAGACTCAGGCATTGTCTTTTACTCACTTTGTCACATGAACCTCAAGACAATACCATTCAGTTAAGAGAGAGCACTGTGGGTTTGGAGTATGAGTGGAAGCACATCAGTAAAGTGGCTTTAAGAGCCGTGAATTAAACTAAAGCAAGGTTACGTTTACCAGCATATGGAATTCTCAAAAAGGCAAAGAGAAAAAAAGCCCACTGAGATTTGCTCATTGTTTGTTTTTGTTTTTCAGCAAACTTAACTTCCAAAGAAAACATCATGAGGCTGATATAAAAATTCTGTGACATTTGGAGCCTAACAAAGACTCTTGGTTCTACAATCTATGAAAGTTTGAAATCCCCAAGGAGGGTAAATGCATTTATGCCCCCTTTCAAATGTGAATAAGGAGGAAAATGGAAAAGAAAGAACCCTCAAAAAGTGGAACAAGAGGCCATAGAGAATAAAAGACAAGAAAGATTTCCCAAAGAGGAGAAACATTGCATGATCAACCAACAACTTCAGCCTCAAGGTAGTACCCTCAAACGTTTTTCAGGATTCCTGCAATCTCCCATTTCTCTCCTGTTGTTATTGTGTGTTAGTGTGTAGAGTAAGAAGTTTCATAAAACTTGTCATTTTGTCATCTAATTCTTTGGGCCATGTTTAACTTGATAGAGTTGCCTTCGTATCACCACCCAAAGTTCCTGAACTTTGAGCTGTGTATAAAGATTATATTGGACTTTCTATTGTCTTCCTCTGGGGAGTAGATTTCTGATGGTTTAAATAAGTGTATGCAAATTACACAAATTCTTTGAGACTCCTCCCTTCAAAAGGTAGAGCTTAATTCACCTCTTCTTGAGTGTAGGCTGGACTTAGTGCTTCACCTATACTGAATTCAATTTTAAGAAAGTGATGCTCTACCACGTACAAGACTAAGTCCTAAGAAGTGTTGTGTCTTCCCACTAGCTCTCCCCCATGTGACTTTCTCTGGGGGAAGACAACTCCTATGCCATGAGGACCCTCACCAGCCCTATGAGAAATCCATTCAGTGAGGATCGGAGACTCCAGCCATCAACTATGTGGTTCAAGTATTCAGGAGACTGTAGTCCCAGCTACCAACTTGACTGCATTTCCATCAGAAAAACTCCTCAGGGCCCTCAGATGCTGGGTGTGATAACAAATGTATGTTGTTTTAAGCTGCTAGGTTTGGGGGCAGTGTGTTACACACCAATGGGAAACTAACAGAGGTTGCCTGTGCTCTGTTTAGGAAGAAGGGATTAAGAGGGAAACCTGAAAGGTAAGGACACCTAGTGATCACCCTATATACATTTGTTCTCCCTAATTGCAAAACCCCTATTCAGTTAGCTGAGTGAATAATTGGTGATGTTCAATAAACTTTAAGAAAAAGCATCAAATGTTACACCCAAATAGAAGCGCAGAAGAATGAATGTGAGTTCTCCCTATAATTTTACCCTGTACCGTGGGTACCTTGGAGCCCCAATATTGAGAGCGTAGAGCAGGAGGTGGAATTAGTCAGAATCTTTGAGTCAAACTCAAGAGAGCTCCTGGACCTGCAGAGGGCTGAAGGGAGTGAGAAATGTTCTCATTTTTTTCTTTATTTTTCTTTTTTTAAATTAAAACTCTGTTTTCTCCTTTTGTTTGTTTATAGACAGCCTATAGAGCTTGACACAATAAAGATGTCCTGTTCTAGTGAAAACCAGAGCTGGGCCCCTGTCAGATCCAAGAGTGAATTCAACATTGAGATAGAAACAAAGCCCTCAACAGGAGTCTGTGAAGCCCAGAGACTGGGATTGCCACTCTCCCACAGTCTGCAATTTTGTCAGAGAGGCATTCTTTACAGGAGGCAGGTTTTTGCTTGTTTTACATAGCTACATTTTTTACTTGCTATGAGAACTTTTAAGAGCTACTCTTAGAAACTTTCAAACATGCAATACAGTATTGTTAACTGTAGTCACCATGCTTTACATTACATCTCCCAAACTTATTTACTTCATAACTGGGAGTTTGTATCTTTTGATCACCTTCACTTGTTTCTCACACATCCATCCCCCACAGTCAGTTTTAAGGTCAGTCCTTCAAGCAAAAACAATCATGAACATTATACTACATGGGGCAACACTCCTTACTGTGGTTTTCTCCTATTTGGGCTTAGATTCACAGATGGTTCCAGGGCCCTGTAAATGGCTCGGAGAGATTGAAATCATGATAAGCGTCAGCAACCAATGAAATACGTTTTCTTTTATTGCATGTTTTCTCCCAAGCCTCTTCCCACAGTGACTTTTGAGTCTCTGCTCCCATCGGTGGTCTGCAACAGAAACAGAGGTCCTGAAAGACCATGAGGACTTGTAAGACACTGGACACTCCTGTGGTTCCAGATGCTGAAGTCGTGGATGGCGATGCTAGGGGAGCATCTCCCACCCGAGGCTTAAGGCTTGCAGGAAACACGCCGGCCCGCATCTGCCGCTCACAGAACGGCAACGAGGTCCTTCAGCTTTAAAAGACAAAACAGCGAAGCAATAATTCTGGCCCATTTGCAAGAAAGAAAGGCTTTACGTTTGGACTCCCGAAGAGTGGGAGTCGGTTTGTCGGGCTCAAGTTCGTGGTCTTCTTAGGATGCTGATAATTTGATTTTCGTCCCCGGAGGACCTGAGCTGGCCCCCGGATGCTGCACGATGGAGAGCTTTGGGTCTGTGAGAAACAGTCTTGTGTAAGCGGACAGGCCGCCAAGGCTGCTGCCAGGCTCATGCCCAGGGGAGGCAGCCACAGTGTTGGTGAGCCCAGGGTGCCCTGCAAAGGAGACAAGGCACAGTTCCTGCAATGGTCTAGGGATGTGTCTGCTTTCTCAGGGAGATGCTAAAGAGAAGTTCCCTCTCCTCCATACCTCCTCCACCCTCCCCTCCATGGAGGAGAAGCGACAGTGGTCAGAGTTTCATTCCTCTAATGCCGAGTTCACCTCCATCCTCTGACCTTGGCAGCATCTGCAGAGCCCGGGCAGGTGCCACGCGCAGGGCATTGCTTCTGCCGCACTGCGGCTGCCCCGGTGCCGGGGAACAACGGGGATCTGTGAGCAGCCCATGTGGTGGAATTTGGGGCCTGGTCCAGTCCAGTCCCACTGGTGGCATGGGTTCTCCCTCAGGGGAGAAAAATGAGGGTGAGAGTGAAGGGCCAGAGGAGTCCTGTGTGTTCTTATCACTCTTGCCAGGACTAAGGATGAACCTGAGAGTCCTTTACTGGCCCTAGAGTTTTAAATGGGTGGACCCCGTGAATTCACCCCCGGGAAAATGAGAGCCAGTAAGAATAGCTGCCAGGTCCCACCACGTATGAATTTACATCACCGCCATGAGAGTCCTGAAGGAGCCCTGGAATGTTCTCTGGAGGTCACCAAGAATTAAACTGGGTTTGCCAAGGGCCACAGCTGTCAGCGTTCATTTTGAACTTGTTATTAGATACATGGTTTTAACTGAGATAAGCAAGACATTTTGTTTGTTTTCAAAATTAACTCTGCTTTTTCTCGGTATTTACTCCATAAATATCCTAATTTCTAAATATTGAAGAGACACGGAACCCTAGTTGCAATTTTTACAGACAATTGTAAAGGTCCATGACAGAAAACAAATTAAAAAGTAGAAGAGCCGGGCTTCCCTGGTGGCGCAGTGGTTGAGAGTCCGCCTGCTGATACAGGGGACATGGGTTCGTGCCCCGGTCCGGGAAGATCCCACATTCCGTGGAGCGGCTAGACCCATGAGCTATGGCCGCTGAGCCTGCGCGTCTGGAGCCTGTGCTCCGCAACGGGAGAGGTCACAACAGTGAGAGGCCCGCGTATCGCAAAAAAAAAAATAATAATAATAATAGAATAGCCAAGAAGATGACATCATTAAAGATAAATGGGGGACTGTTATGGGGTTTACAGTATAGTTACACTATAATCAGGTAGGAGTAGTTTACTGAGAGGTAGAGGCAGGACAGCTGAGCTGCAGTGTAGGTACTGGGCTCTCGGGCAATGACCACCACACACTGGTCCCTTAGAGTCCTTGGCAATTAGGTGAAACCACGATGTTGAATGTGAGAACATCACATACTTTCTATACGAATTCCTCTTCTGTTTCTTCTAAGAAAATGAACTTGTAAAAAAATAAATTTTTGCAGAGTGCTTTCCTGGTTATAAATTTCCTTTAGAGACATCTCTATAATCCAAATATTAACTAATACAATTTGTTTTGTGGATTTGTGTGGAATGTTCTGATCAGTGAAATTATAGGCATAGTAAAGCAATGCATAAAGCACAGCTTCTTTTAGGGTAACGACTTATAAACATTAAATGCAAACTGAAGTCACCAGTGGAAATATGCTGCATAATGTTAAAAGAAAGAAAAAAAAAAACCCAAAAGTTCTCCAAGGATAATACACTCCGTGGATTGAGAAAGGGAAAATATTTCACAAAAAGCAATAAATCACTAGGTAAAAACAAACAAACAAAATGTTTATCTGCATGCCCTTGAATAATTTCTCCTCCTGGCTTTGCTATGTTCCATTACTAACCCACAAAAAATTGCCAAGTATAAGTCTCAGAGTGATTGCAAGAAAGCACAGGTGGCTTCCAGTGCTTTTAACAGATTTGAGTAACTCATGTTACTATTTTCCAAAACCCCAAACTAAGAATACTTTATTCAGTCTTTAAAGAAAGAAGAGAAAACTGTTTGTGAAACAAGTTTGCTGTGTTACAAATGATCCCCATTACAGTGGAGCAAGCTGAACATCATATCTTCAGTTCCAGCCTTGCCAGGCATGTGGATGAGAAACCCATTGTCGAGCAAGGAAGCATTCCAGCTGTCCCTGGACCACTGTTTCCTATAACAATCCAAATCCATCCATCACCCACTTGCTGGAGACTAGGCCTCACAATTAACCTTTGCTAAAGGAGTGCTTATATTATGAACAACTATCAACAAATACAGCGAAAGAGCAAAAGCCTTTTCCATTTCTTCCTTTACTTCCCTGTAAATCTCCAAGCTCCTGAGGGACCCCTCTCCTAAGACACTTCATTGTTCCTTATAGAAAGGGTAAATTTTCTATATGCAGGTTTGTGTAATGAGTCCAGAATGAATTGTTGTCATTAGTCATAGCCTCTATGTGAAAATCCTCATCCTGCTGAAGATATTTTGAGTTAAATTCCAAGAAATGTCTTTGTTTGACTTGGATATTTATGGAGAAGGAGAAGCAGTTGACCCCTGTGTCCTTGAGAGAGGTAATTGAACTGGGGAGTTTAGATTCCACTGAGTGATTCATTAATCATGGGAGAGATTCAAATGCAGAGGGAGAATGCTTTCTGTTTCACCCCAGGAAGTTGTTCAGAATAGGAAGAAGGGATTATGAGGGAACTATGCTCTGCTCTCTCCCCAGGGGCCACTCTCCTTCTCCAAGCCTCTCTTGTTGCTAACGCCACCTCCCCCATCAGCTTTTCTCAGTTCTGGTGCATTTCAGAGTGCAGGGGTGCAGGGGCATGCTGAAGTCCTGAGGACCCCAGTCCCCTACACAACACACAGCCAAGTCAAACAGCACCGAAACTGTCCTTACCATCAACAGAGCTATTTATGGAGCACTGATTAATTTATTATTTGTTGTTTAATCTATTGCACCTTACATGCATCATCTTGTTTAGTCTTTATGATAATCCTATAGCTGAATCTTCTTAGTAGCCTCTGACCAAGCTACTGAAGTACTGATCAAGGTCCCATGGTGGGTGGGTAAGTGGTCCTGGGATGCGTGCCAAGGCTCACCAGACTCCCTGGAGCTGCCCGTTTCTCTTTTCTCTGTTTGCTCACCGTTTGTCCTAATTTCTTAGAGATTCTGGCTGTTTTCCTTTTTTGTGATTTGATCACTGTTCTCGGCTTTGAAATGTTGAGCACAGTTTTTGTTACTGTTTTCAAAATTGTACTTTTCTTTTCGATGCTTCTCAGAAACTGGAGGCTCAAAATGCCACAGGACCTAAGAAAGAATGTTTTCTTCAGTTCTATGGATACCCTGTGCTGCAGTAACTCTCACAACATAGAACATCTTGGCTTAGGGGAGTGAGCTCACCACTTCTGAGGAGCTTCCCCTTCATAAGAGGCTACCAGGGATCCTGGTTCAGAGACAGTCTGCCTGGATCCAAATCCTGGCTCTGTGCGAACACTCATGTTTCTTAACCTGCATATGTTTCAGCTTTCTCTTCTGTGATATAAGGACAATGAGATGCTATTCCACAAGGTTGTTATGTGTAATATCACTAAGCTGGATCTTGGTGCACAGTGCATACTCAGCAAAGGGTTCCTCTTATTCTATTTCCTCCTCCTCTCAGAGAAGATGTCATCCAGGACTGAAGGAGGCATCATGACAATGCTAATCATGAGCAGTTCTTTGTCACTGCAAATGGGAAAAACCAGAAGTGTTCAGGAGTCCTCAAATTGCTAGTAGTATGCCAGGTGACCAGCTAATTGAGAGACTAGCCAACAGGTGTCCCAGGGCACTTTATCTTGAGAAGTTCTTTAATGGTTATTTTTAATTGCATTAGATTTACTGCAAGTCAGAAAGGGGTGAAAATATCAAGGTTCCCCTTTAAAAATAATACTTTATATTTCCCAGTATTTTAATATTTACATGTCATTTTTAACACACTCTATGTTACTTGGGCTATTGTGAGCCGCCCTAACCAATTAGAGGCAAACAAAACAAAACGAACAAACAAATTAAAAAATATATTTATATAGATATGAAATTTAGGTAATAGCCACATAAAAATAACCATTTTAAAGTGAACAATTAGTTAGCATTTAGTACATTCACAATATCTTGCAACCACCTACTTTATTTAGTTCCAAAACATTCTTATCACCCCCAGAGGAAATCCCGTGCCCATGAAACAGTTACTCTCCATCCCCCAACCTTCTTCCACCTCCTGACAACCACCAATCTACTCTCTGTCACCATGGACTTACCTATTCTGGATACTTCATATTGATGGAATCGTATAATATGACATTTTTAGAATCTGGTTTCTTTCACTTGACACCGTGCTTTCAGGGTTCATCAGCATGTACGTAGTATGTATTAATATTCCCCTTCTTCTGATGACTGAACACTATTTCATGGTATGGATAGACCACAACTTGTCTATTCATTATCTACTGATGAACATTTGAATGATTCCCACCTTTTGACCATTGTAAATAGTGCTGCTCTGAACATGTGTGTACATGTACTTGTTTGATTATCTGTTTTCAATTCCGTTGAATACAGACCTAGCAGTGTATCACAGGGAACTTTTGGGTCAATAATAGTGGTTGTCAAAGACTCTTGAGGTGTAAGATTTATTTAAAGCCAGGCTCAGATTAAATTCTGCTATAAAAGGGGTCTTATTAAACAGATACTCATTGATAGGTAGTATTCATGCAAACTGTTCCCTAGCTCAGTGACTTTCTGAACTTTTGTCCTTTTAGGTATTTGCACAATGACATTTTCCAGGCATCATGCATTCAGAAATATTTCTAAACCAATGGTGGAGACAGCGCTGATTAGGGATCCAGCTGTGGACACCATCCATAAGAGGTGCATGGGATGGGTTTAAATAGACAACTACATCCTTCTCAAGCAAGAGTGGGGATGTTTCCAAACAAGTGTAACTAACCCATGTGTCTCGCATAGCCTTAATTTCACCCGTGAGAATCCATTTCTAGCATTCATCACTTCAACTAATAAATTACTACATTTCCTCATGTAAAACTATTTTTGCTTTCATTATGAAAATTAGCAAAGTTTTTTGATTGATTGATATACTGATAGTAAACATTCTTCTTTTGTCCTGTCCTGTGAGTAGCATTTTTGATATGATCTCAAAATCATGAGTTGTTGTTAGCTGATTATCTCTGGGATTAAAGCTTAAAAAAAGCTGTGTGTGCACAGTGTCACGCTTGGGTATACTCAGCATTTTATGTAACTTGTAACATGAGTCGTGCAAAATCTCTGCGAGATAGGCAATGCAGCTATATTTGTTTGATTTTTATCGTTGAGGCAAGTGGCTCAAAAATTGGCTTGTTCAAATTTACATGATGACCAAACAGGAGAACCAAGAATTTTGATTCCTTGTGCAGTAGAATTTTTACTTCTCTGTTTTCAAAAAGTGAAAAGGCTATAAAGAACCTCACTGCACCTGTTACAAACAACAACAGCAAACTTGTAAAATATTTATTATCTTAGAAGTCACATACTGCAATAGAAAAAATAAAATTTAGAATAAAAGTTTATTATCAATGTTATGATTTTACTATCTGTAGGAATTTTTGCAATTCACTCAACTGTTGGAGATTTCTATTTTCCAACTGAAATATATGGATGACAGTGCCTGTGAGGCTGGGTTTTCAAGTAGATTATAGATAAAATATCAGAAGATGCTGGCACCCAGTAATCATGTAGAAAGTTAGCACAATCAAGTACAATGTTATCACTATCTCCTTGAGAGTGGGACTCATGTGTACTTTTCCTGTACGTTCAATAGATGGTGTGATGCTTTGTTAATAAATATTTCTCATAGCTTTACAGTAAGTCAGGGCCTTAGGGGCCATAATGATGTGGATGGTGAACAAGTTCTATGTTTATTGTTCCTCCACTCCTAAAAGTGTCTTATTTAGCAAGAATTTACAACAGGACTGAACACAGAGCATATTTTTTAGCAGTGACTTCTGAGAGGGCTTTGAGGGTTTCCTATGACTTTCATCTGGATGCCCATGATTTTCTTCCTATCCTTTCCAGCCAATGCAAATAAACACACAATCTAAGTCTATGCACAATTTGCTAGTTCTGAAAATACAGAAGCAGGACAAATCTGATTTCCTCTCTCCATGCTTGCCCTGTTAAGTCTCAATTATGTAGAATTCTGGTATTATCACAAATATACGGATCAATGCCAATAAACATAGGAACCATGGCTCCGGGAACAATTTTGTTAAAACATATTTGAAGGTACAGTTTCCCAGGACCCTGAGGTGCTAAATTCAAAATAAGGAGGTCATTTCTAATATGAGAAAGATTACTCATTAATGTACTTCAAATTAATGTACAAGAAGTGAGAAAGCTATTGAAGATTATCTTAAGATGTTGAAAAGCAACTTGACTTCACCAGTTTATACTCATTCTTTCCACATACATCATGTAATTAGTGATCATTCTTTTTGACTGAGTTATTAAATTTCTATTAATTTTTGAAGGATATAAAATGCAAAGTTGTATAATTTGTCTACTATAAATGACTGATAATTAGGACAAAATAAAGTCACCTCAAAACACAGATTGATTCTGTATTTCTCATAAAACCTGAGGTATATTTGGATCACTTTGTTGACCAAATTAATCAACTCCTTTTTCCTAAAACAAGCAAATAAGTGTCTTTCTTTAACTGCTTCTCCTCCAATATCCAAACTTGAAAATATAGCCATCATGGGCAGTGTCTACATTTTTGCTTTTGTGTTCACTCCTCAACCTGCAGAAATCTGGTCTACCATCATTCCTATTTTTACCACTTTCCAAAAATATCTCTAATCTACAAAAAACACCAAACTAACTAATATATTAATTATAACAACAATGAAAACTTCTAAGAACATTTTCTCTTTGGCAACTCAGTAACTTAATATTGCAAAAACAGTATTTCCTTTTGAAAATAACTACTATGCATGACATTACTTTGACCTCTCCGTTTTTTCCTATTTTTCATGATTAATTTAAACTCTAGATTACTTCATTTCTTAAAAACAAGAATTATCCTTCCCACTGCTTGTTCATCAATTTTATCCTGCCCACTTTCCTGAATGGGATTTTTGCCGTGGTCATGATTTCCTTATAATTTTACAGCATTTTTCATTGTGTTCATCATTACAATGAAATAGTTTTGGAAAGTTTGATTTTCATGTAGGAGAGTTGTATTATCCAATTGTTCTGAGCTTCTTGTATTCTATATATCTCTAAAGATATTAATTTTATATACATTTATTTTCACTTCTATAACTTCATAAATTTCATTTATCACTATATCAAAATAAATATATTTACTTCTGTATAATCTGTTATATGACATCTTTAGCATATGTGTGTGCACATATATATCCTTTTTTTAAACTTTAGCAAAATATATTTATGCACTGACATATAACTCTTTCTTCTGCTACCATCAACATGTCTCTGGAATATGTCTTTAACTATTGATATACAGATGCAACGGATTCTCTAGGGTTCATATCTAAAATTGTAGGGTGGGTTATTTTTATTCTCAAATTTGCTGGTTAAAGATAACTTATTTGTTCATGTAGCTGTACTAACTCACGCATTCATTGTGCAGCATCAAAACCTCACTCAAACGTCAAGAAGACGTTCTGAGAAGTTTTTTTTCCCCAGTTATTTCACATTCTCAATAAAACATGTTATTGTTCACCTTTTTCAATTTCTGTCAATCTGGTGGCTGTGAAGTCGTGCCTTCCTTGTGGCTTAATGTGCATTTCCCTGATTATACATGAGACTGAGTATCATTTTATAACTTTATTGATTGTCTTTAAAGGTCTCTCTTATTTCCTTTCATGCTTTGTGTTTCATGTTTTTAACTGAGGTATAGCTTACAGAGAGGAAGGTGCACACATCTTAAGTATAAAGCTCAATGGATTTTAACATATGTATATGCCATGTAACCACATTCTATATTAAGATATAAAATTTCCCAACACTTCAGAAAGTTTGGACAGTCTCTTTCTCAGGCAATACACTTCCCATTAGTAAGTATCTGGAAAAAAACTTACCAACACTTACAAAAGAAGAAATAAAAAACATTAAAGTTCACTGCCAAATTCTACCAAATATTTTTAGGAAAGGATAATGCAATTTTCACAAAATATTCCAGAGATATAAAATGTTACTCTAAAAGACAGTTTATGTAGCCAGTGTAATCTTGATATTAAATAAGATAAGGACAGTATGAGAAAGGGAAATTAAGACTAATATCAATTAATAATATATATCATCAACAAAATATTATTAAACCAAAACTAGAAATATAAAAAAAGAATAATGATTATGACAGAATGTCTGCTCAGAAATGATAAAACAGAAAATTAAGGAAGATGTAAGTAATTGAAGTTATAAAATATTATAAAAATATTAGTTGTCTACAAACTGATCTATGGAGTCTATGACACCCAAATCAAAATCAAGGAGGGCATTTTTCTTTTCAATTGACAGGAAGAATCTCAAGTTATTGGATTCAAAAGAGCCAAAGCATACTTAAATGGTATCTTTGATGTCCTCCTCTCCAGAATATTATAATTCGTTTTAAAAAGACATGTTTTTTTTAGACAGCAATTGCCTATGAGTAGATAAGTAGAAATATGAGACAGAATAGAGATTACAAACAAAGATCCGTTAAGATATGGATAATTGTTTAGTGAGAAAATTCGCATTTCAGAACTGTGGGATAAGGACAGTCTTTTCAACAAATATACCAAACAATGATCAATTGAACCTGTCCTAGCCAACAAATGGGGCAGGTCCAGCTGATAATCCACATGACAAATTGTACACGAAATCCTATCTTAAACTATATCCAAAAATTAGTTCTGGATATAATGTTTGTCTAAATATGAAAGTAAATCAATATGTTTTCTAGAAGAAAACATAGGAGAGTGTCTTCATAAACTTGGGATAGGTAAAGATTTCTTAAATTGGAATAAAAATTACTACCTGCAAAGGAAAGGATTAATAATTAAAATTAAATTTATGGTATGAATACTGAATGAATATGCAAGTTATGATGTGAGAGAAGTTATTTGACACATGTACATATGACGAAGCCTCTTCTCCAATATATAGGAAGAGCTTCTACAAATCAATAAGAAAAACGATAGATAATCCAAAAACAATAAAATTTGTGCATATACCACCTCCTGAAATGAGTATCTGGATGTTCAAGTGAGTGTATGAAAAAGTCTTGCCCCATAGAGTCATCAGGAAAGCTCAAACTATAGCCACAAAGAAACAGCAATATACAGACACACTTAAAGGGCTAGTAAGTCCAAATGATACATAAGATAGCAGTTACTTTTGGTGAGAAGGGAAGAGACAGCGATTGGAAGGCAGGGTGAAGTGGACTGCAGGGTGCTGGGGACGTCCTACTACAGACCTAGGTGGTTGTCACATGGGTGTCCCCTTTGTGTCATTCACTGAGCTAACGTTTGTTTGTTCTCATTTTTATAAATGTGTATTATACTTAAATTATTAGGTGAAATACGAGTCAACAGTTAAGTAGCATCTCACTTTTGATTAATCGTCTCTGAAAGTATATGCCATTTTTGTCCATTATTTCAGATAAAACTGGTTTTCTTACTCCCACTTGTTGCTAGTTACTGATATATAGTCAATATTTATTTAGATTCACCTACATGATTTTCATTTTCTTTGCTTCTAATTTTTTTTTCCTTTGGAACTCAGAAGTTTTACCTTAGGCCACATTGACAATATAATTAATATATTTTATTTATAATTTTAATTATTACATGGTTAATTTGTACAAGTTCTATATTGTTCCATTTTTTAAATGTCACATCAGTTTAACAGTCTCTTTTTTATTAGAAATACTTGTCATAGCGTCTTATATTACCTTTAAGGTATTCAATATCTTTGTTATAGCGTTTATCTGTCATTTCAATATTTACAATGCTTTTCTTTGATTCTGAAGTTTTTTTGTAATTGTTGATTTACATTTATGTCCACTTAAAAGCAAAAACTAATTCGACAGACTTATGTATTACCACTGAGAGCATACTCTTAATTTTGGACTTCTTAAAAGTCTTGGGGTTTCTGTTTCAAAAAATTGTTTGCTTCTGAGTATTTATCTTTCTATTATATCATTTGTGTATTAAGATAATTTTATCAGAATATTTTGTGCTCTGATAGCAACATGGTTATTTTTGGATATCCATTTTATCATATTCCCAGTAAATATAAAACTCTGCAATGCCATTTTAATGCACTTTGTATTTCTTTTAATGAAAGTATTATAACTGTTTACCTGATTTTCATCCTTTAAGTTTGTGAGCAACATTTTACCACTATTCCCAATAATCCCAAAGGGCATTGAAGACTTGTATGGCTTTAACATATAACTATTACTTTCACATACTCTGAAGCTGAATGGGATGAAAGATTCAGAAGCCAAAATGATAATAGTAAATAATTATAATTATAACAAGAACAGTAATAATTAAAAATTTTTAAAAATAATGATACCCAACTAACATCTGAAATGCAAAGCTGAATTTTGTACAGTTTTATGTTTCTGAAGATCCACAAATCTACTAACAGAGGGAGCCCCATGGATACATGATGCTCTTAGTTTACAACACAATAAGAATATTACCATGGACCAGGGCCAAGCAAGAGGTAGACTAAACCTGACATAAATACAAATTTGATATGATTAAATTCAGACAAATTATGGAGATCAAGGTCCTCAATCTATCTGGGTGAATTCTTCCTGGAAAGAGAATCTGATGTGGAGTCTCTATTCCTTTTGTTCAAAGTATCCTGTCTTATTTCATGCCACAAATCTGCTAGACATGACAAAGAACAAAATAGTATTTCCAAAATGAAGAGAAAAAATAGACAGTACAAAGAGACCACATGTGACATATCATTAAAATAAGTACATAATGTCTTTAAAATAACCATGATTTATATATGCAAAAAATTTGAGAAAGAGAAAAAGATTAATAATGGAAAATTTCCTCAAATATTTATAAAATATACAAAGAATTCCAGCACTAAAAATCACAATCTCTGGCACAAGAAATCACTGGATATTTTAACAGCAGGTTACACACAGCAAAAGGCAAACTTAAAGGACTAGAAGAAAAGTCAAAATCACATTTCAAAACAGAAACACAATGAGAAAGAGGAGTGAAAAGTTCAGAGACGACCATAAGACATATGTGACATAGAGTAAAAGAGTCTAAACAATGGAATGGATGTCCAGAACGTGAGGAAAAAAGCATAGTTGAGGGATTTTGAAGGTTTATAATAGACAACAGCCCATAGCCCAGAAACGACCAAAGAAGAATAAATACGAAGAAAACCTCATGTGGGTAAATTACAGTTGAACAGCTGAAAACTGAACCCCAAGAGTATGTAATAAAAGCAGCTAGAGAAAAAGAAAGTTTTATGACAGAAGTGAGGAGGTCAGAAAAAAAAAATTGAATGCCATCTTTAAGATGCTGAAATTAATTTACTTTCTAATTATTTCTATGCTTAGCCCCCCCAAAACAAAAATCCACAAAAAATGCAATGGAAACAAAAATATTTTCAGAAAAATAAAGTTTTTGTCAACATCAGTCATGCATTAGATAAATACAAAAAATGTTCTTCAACAAAAGGAATAATGATTACAAGTGAAAAAATTACAATTCCAAAAGGAATAAAAAGTGGAAAGTAAATATATGGGGGGAACATACATGATTCTTTTTTCTACAAAGCCATAATAGTGATATTCTGTGTGACTTAATTGTGTGAATAATTAAACTGAAGATCCCAACAAAATGAAATGTGATAGTATGTTAAGAGAGATAAGGTGTTCTGAATTTCTAGCCTTTATTATTTGGGAACTGGTAAAATAATTATATTAGTCAAGGAATGAAGGTGGTAATTTCTAATTTTTCAAAAAGAAAAATAATATCTTCATAATAGATTCTTGATATATTTTCATTGAATGAATAAATTGGATGTAGAGTGTCAGAAAAATCAAGAAGTCAACGATGGACTTCAAATTTGTTGGCCTGAAAAACTGGAAAGACAGGGTTTCTATTAACTGAGAAAAATGTAAGAGGAGTGGGTTTGTTGGAAGTGAGGGGATTGGATGTTTAATTTCAGACATGTCTGCACATGCAACAGGACTATCATGTTTTACTGTAAATTCACACTTTCTCCCTGAAGCGGGAGGATAGAGATTGCCACAGTTTGCCCTTCCTCATCTATACTTTTCTGTATGACTGACACTTGTTCTTCAATATTTCTAATTGGGGCTTGGTTCTGCCATTTTAATCTAGTTTTGTGTATATCTGTTCAGGTCCTTTATTTGTTGACATCGTGATTTAACTCCTAGAGGAAAAGCTCAACTTTCTAGCCTCATAGGAAACCTTACAGATGCCTTTGTACACCAGCTACATCAATTTTGTTAACCTGATATAAAGGTGTGCAGTATAACTTCATATCCACTTGGGTTTAGGAATCTAGACTGAACTTAAATTACAAACTATTTTCTTCAGATTTAATTAGTCTGTGTGTAACATTCTCAGAAAGAAATAGCATGACCTTCATTTTCATAATTCAAAAAAATGGTACCACTTTAAAGCTGCTAGTTTTCCATGTTCCTATATGTCAATAAAATTTTTTGTTAATGCTAAAAAAGAAAAAAATAGCGGCAAAGTCATCAGTGGAATAATCTTGTAAAACTTTATTGTGATGAAAAAAATACTTTTTGCCTTTTATGTATTTCTTTATTTTTATTGGAGTATAGTTGCTTTACAATTTTGTGTTAGTTTCTGCTGCACAGCAAAGTGAATTAGTTCATATACATATACATATACATATATCCACTATTTTTTTAGATTTCCTTCCCATTTAGGTCACCACAGAGAATTGAGTAGAGTTCCCTGTAGGTTCTCATTAGTTATCTATTTTATATATAGTATCAACAGTATATACATGTCAATCCCAATCTCCCAATTCATCCCACCCCTCCCTTCCCTCCTCGGTAAACATAAGTTTGTTTTCTACATCTGTGACTCTATTTCTGCCTTGCAAATAAGTTCATCTGAACCATTTTTCTAGATTCCACATATAAACAGTATTATATGATATTTGTCTTTCTCTTTCTGACTTACTTCACTCTGTATGACAATCTCTAGATCAATCCATGTTGCTGTAAATGGCATTATGTTGTTCCTTTTTATGGGTGAGTAATATTCCATTGTATATATGTACCACATTTTCTTTATCCATTTCTCTGTTGGACATTTAGGTTTCTTCCATGTCCTGGCTATTGTAAATAGTGCTGCAATGAACATTGGGGTGAATGCATCCTTTCAAATTACATTTTTCTTGGATATATGCCCAGGAGTGGGATTGCTGGGTCATATGGTAGCTGAATTTTTAGTTTTTAAGGAATATCCATACTGCTGTCCATAGTGGCTGTACCAATTGACATTCCCACTAACACTGTAAGAGGGTTCCCTTTTCTCCATACGCTCTCCAGCATTTATTGTTTGTAGATATTTTGATGATGGCCCTTCTGAATGGTATGAGGTGATACCTCATTGTAGTTTGTATTTGCATTTGTCTAATGATTAGTGATATTTAGCATCCTGTCATGTATTTGTTGGCAATCTGTATATCTTCTTTGGAGAAATGTCTACTTAGGTCTTCTGCCCATTTTTGTACTGGGTTATTTGGTTTTTTGATATTGAGCTACAAGAGCTGTTTGTATATTTTAGAGATTAATCCCTTGTCAGTTGCTTCATCTGCAAACATTTTCTCCCATTCTGAGGGTTGTCTTTTCATTTTGTTTATCGTTTCTTTTGCTGTACAAATGCTTTTAAGTTTAATTAGGTCCCATTTGTTTATATTTGTTTTTATTTTCACTACACTAGGCAATGGATCAAAAAAGATCTTGCTGTGATTTATTTCAAAGAGTGTTCTGCCTATGTTTTCCTCTAAGAGTTTTATAGTATCCAGGTTTACATTTAGGTCTTTAATCCATTTTGAGTTTATTTTTGTGCATGGTGTTAGGGAGTGTTCTAATTTCATGGTTTTACATGTTGCTGTCCAGTTTGCCCAGCACCACTTATTGAACAGGCTGTCTTTTCTCCATTGTATATTCTTGCCTCCTTTATCAAAAATAAGGAGACCATGTGTGCGTGGGCTTATCTCTGGGCTTTCTGTCCTGCTCCATTGATCTATATTTCTGTTTTTGTGCCAGTACCATACTGTCTTGATTATTGTAACTTTTAGTGTAGTCTGAAGTCAGGGAGCTTGATTCCTCCAGCTCCATCTTTCTTTTTCAAGATTGCTTTGGCTAGTTGGGGTCTATTGTGTTTCTATACAAATTGTAAAATTTTGGGTTCTACTTTTGTGAAAAAAATGCTCTTGGTAATTTGATAGGGATTGCATTGAATCTGTAGATTGCTTTGGGTAGCCATTTTCACAACATTGATTCTTCCAATCCAAGAACATGGTATATCTCTCCATCTATTTGTGTCATCTTTGATTTCTTTCATCAGTATCTTACAGTTTTCTGAGTGCAGGTCTTTGGCCTCCTTAGGTAGGTTTACTACTAGGTATTTTATTCTTTTTGATGTGATGGTAAATAGGATTGTTTCCTTAATCTCTCTTTCTGATCTTTATTTTTAGTGTATAGGAATGCAAAAGATTTCTAAATTCATGTTTTAATCATATTACATGGGCGAAAATAAAGAAATTTATTATCAATGTAGATTTTTCCCTACTATATATACATAGCCAAAATTTATGTTTAAAAATACATATTCCAGTAAAGTTGGCCTAAAATTAATTTCACATTCTCACACCTGTCAATTAATTCCAGTGAATAGGTAATCAGGCTGAAAATTTTATCAAATCAATTGGTCTGCCTTAATGTGTGTTTGAAAATTGTGTTTGAAAATTATGTTTACTCAAAACTGAAAATAAATGGTTTAAACATCATATGAGACAAATAAACATGCATCTTTACCTTTTCTCTTCCCAAAATATGTTGGGTGGATAAGTATAAACACAGTCTATTAAGGGTGGAAAACTTACCTTTAATACTTTGTTTAATGCTGATTAACATAAATCAGGGAATTTAATCAAAAATGTTCTGATTAGAGGATAATCTCTGATATTTGTTACACTATTTTGAAATTCAATGAGCAATTGAAACCGTTATACCTTGAGGACCATTTTAGAACACTTATACTAATGTGTTTGTTAGGAATTTGATGAATAGGGAAATGGGTCCCAGAAGTTGGGTACTTAAGAACACTAGAGCAGTTGATAAAATGAGTATACATTGATTAGGACATTTTTCTGTAAAGGATCATTTTGAATGTCAATTTTAACACTGTAAGAATCCTTCCCTTAAATACCAAATAAAGGCAGTTCCCACTTTTGATAGACTTGTCTGAGGCATTCTTTCCTTTTCTCAGATGCTTTCTTTTTCAGAAGAGGCTACAAGAGGACAAGTCAACTCTCACAGATCTCAAGCCAGGGCTAAAGAATGAGCCTTGTCATTCAAGGATGTGTCTGTACAGTTCACCCAGAACTATTGCAACTGAGACTCTCTGAGGTGTCCCATGAGCAAGCCTGAGGCCTTTCTCCAGTTGGAGTAAGGAGAAGAGCCCAAGACAAGAGTGTTGCTTTGCAAGTCAAATCTACCTAGAAGGTCAGGGACCAAAAATCCATTTAGAAGAGGAGTTCAAGTTACATAAACTCTGTAAATCAGTTGTATTCATCATCTACAAAAATAAATAAATAAATAAATAAACAAACTGTACGCTTTTTGAGAAGAGGGATAATTGGGAAAACATTTGTTCCAGTGAGTGTAGTCATAAGAAACACCTGCAAGATATGACACTGTGATGGTTAATTTTATGTGTCAACTTGACTGGACCAGACGATGTCCAGACATTTGGTCAAACATCATGCTGGGTTTCTGTGAGGGTGTTCTGGATAAAATTAACATTTGAATCACTTAGACTGAGTAAAGCAGATTGCCTTCCTCAACGTGGTTCTTACTTATCCAAGCCATTGAAGTCCTGAATCAAATAAAGGTCTAAGTAATAATTATTTCTCCTCTTCCTGTCTGTCTTTGAGCTAGAAAATTGGTCTTCTCCTGCTTTTTGACTCAGATTCAGCCTGGAACTTAACATCAGCTCTCCTGGGGCTCTACCTCGTTAACTGCAGATCTGGGACTTCTCAGCTTACACAATCTCAGGAGCCAGTTCTCTTATAGCAAATCTATATCTCTCATCTATGTATATATCTATCTCTATATCTCCTATTAGTCCTGTTTCTTTGTAGAACCAAGGCTAATACAGACACTAATGGCAAATGTTTTGAAAAGTATTCCAGAACTAATTATTAATGGCATACAATCTGAAAGAAAGAAGGTTTATGAGTGTATAAATGTATAAAATACTCCTCAAAGCAAAGTATCAGAAAACTTATCCTAGAGGGGAACCTCTTAAAGTGCAAGGACTCTCAGGCAAAATGATGAATGTATTCAGAATATATCTTTCCAGTAAAATGGAGGAGGTACCTCTGTGTATACCAGAAAGCATACAAGCTAGAAATCATGTGACTGGTTCCATGAAATCCTATGGGAATGCATTCAGAAGGAAATCACACCTCACTTGTCATTGGAGCCCTCACACAGCAAAGAAACCAAATGAATACAATGTAATGTATGACTAGTGAGTGTTGGGTGTTCCTCCACCAGAGCTCAAGTTACAAATCATATGAGCATCTTCATATGTGAATTCCTTTAGAAAGAACCAATTCTCCACATTTGTGGCTGCATACTTCATTTGAACGGACTTTATTTTTTAAAGCAGTTTTAGTTTCATGGGAAAGTTTAGTAGAGTGTACAGAGAATTCCCATATGCCCCCTGCCTCTCCCTGCCAAGCCTCTTCTGCTATCAACACCCCACACCAGAGAGGTACATTTGTTACAGCTGATGAAGCTACACTGACACATCATTATTACCCAAATTCCATAGTTTATATCAGGGTTTTCTCTTGGTATTTTGCATTTTGACAAACTTATAATGATGTATATACACCATTATAGTGCCATACAATGTAGTTTTACTGCTCTAAAAGTCTTGTTTTCCATTTATTTATCTTTCCCTCCTTCTACCTCCTGGCAATCACTGAACTTCTTACTGTCTCCATGGTTTTGCCTTTTACAGAATGTTATAGAGTTGGAATTATGTAGAAGGTAGACTTTCGAGATTGGCTTCTTTGATGGCTGCATACTTTTTGATCCCTTCTTCATATGACAACAATGCTATAATCCAGTGCTCTACAGAGACAGTAAAAGTTAATCCAGCCTTTACTTTGGACATAGAAATCATGGTTTGTATTTTAATATGACAGTTTACAAAAGTTTCTTTCAACTTAGTTGTTTTAGAATTTGTTTCAAAATCCTTTTGGGTTAATTTTTGGCCAGTTCAAGTTTTATTATACAGGAACTGATGATAAATATTTTCAGCATGGAGAATGTTCATTAACCAGCTTGTCATCAAGGTATCATTGTATCAGTGTCTGTGTTAAGTGGCATATTGTGAGTTTTATGCTATCCTCATTGATGTAAGTAGTTCATGTAATTCAGCAAGAGATTTAAAAATTTTCCATTATTTTCATATGGTTCAATGTTATTCTTTATTTACATCAGAAATTTGTTTCTTCTTTTTATTAAATTTTTGTTGTTTTTCTTTCAGTAATTTTACTCAATGTCAGAATAGGATTTATCTATTAATTATCCTTCATCTTTTATGTGCTTTATAAATCTTTAAATTTTAGATTAATTTTCTTTTATTAATTTAATAAACCTATAAATATCTGAAAGTTCCCTCCATATTCTTCAAAGTTAGAAGTCTCTAATTTCTCATTTTTTCATTGAAAATTTCCAATACCTATTTCCAAATTATAGTCAAATTGTGTATTACCAATTTGTATTCCCTTTGTTTAGATTCCAAAGATGCTTGTGGCCATTCCAATTCTATATGATGCAAGGAGAGTGGAATGAAAAGGAAATTATAGTCTTAACCCATGTCTGCTTAAATATCTAAACATATATCACTATGAGAACACAATGCTATTTCAACTCCCTCATTCCCAGTGCTTTTGAAAAGACTGGTACACTTGAGGAGCCCTGAGTTTCAGCTTGTAGAGAAGCATGGTGAGTATGAGAGAGAGAAAAGGGGCTGGTATAGTTGGAGAGAAAAATAAAGATTTAGTGAGATAAATCTGGAGAATTAATTAGGGGCGAGGCCACGCAGGACCTTGTAGATGATGTCTTTATCCTAAGAGCATTGGAAATCTATTGACTGTGAAAACAGCAGGGAGACACAGGTGCACGTTTCATAAAAATGCTAAAGGTACATGTTTGAAAAGGTGACAGTGAAAACATACAGACAAGAAGCCCAAGATGAATCTAAAGTTGGCAGGATGATGGGTGGATGAAATACAGATCACTGGAGGTAGGTCTCAAGAAGTTTCAGTAAAATCAGTAAGGGTTGAAGATGGAGAGGATATGGGTGATGTGGAAAGGAAGGAATTTTAAAACATTAATACTGAAAAATCTATACAATTTGAAAATGAAAAAGATATAGGAAGAGGATTAAATGAGGGCATTTTAAAATATCAATACTAGCTTTCTAGCATATACAACTGCAATGGATAGTGGGTCTTTCACTGAAATCAGAACTCCAGAAGTTACTGGAAATGAATTCACACCTTTAGTCCTGGATATGTTAAGTTTGAGGTGTGTTTGAGACAGAAAAGAGGTCAAGCCACACATTTAGGCTACCACAATGACTATAATGTTTTCATCAGTTTTCAATGCCAGGATCCCCACTAGCTTTATTAATCTTTTACATTTATATAGTATCTCTGTTTTCTTATAGTTTTCCCAAGGTAAGTATTGAATTGTATTTTCCAAGCTTGGAGAACACAGTAGCATTTTTCATGTCTCTTTACTCTTATAATTTCTATTTATAATTTTTATAGTTTTAGCACCTGAAATTTAAGAGCACTTGGTGAAATTAGTTCTCTACCCTATTGTTTAGAAGAAATAAGAATAATCTTTAGACATTAGTAATTGCTTTCCTAAAGTTCTCAAAGTCATTGAAATATTTTAATTTACTAAAATATTTTCAGGTCTAACAATGTTAAAAACAAGTAATGGTATATTATAGCGGTGTATTCCCTTAATTTTGTCTTGCTACTTTAAAAGGAATGATACAGAATTGAATCTGACTAAAAATGTCATTTCATACCATAGCTAGTCAACGAACATTTCTCAGTCATCTGTAAGTTGCTGAAGCTTCTAGAGAAATAGTGGTGAGTCAATGGAACCACCTTAAACACAGTATTCACATACCTGAAATAAATGCTCGCTGATATCTTCTTCTAATTCAAAAGAATCCTGGGTTCTCTGGATTTCCCAAAACTGCTTTACACTGTTGCTAATGTGGCACTTGACCTAGAGCTCCCCCAGAGCATCTTTTACCTGGAACTTGAGAGGATTTGTTTTGAGATCATGTATAGTGTTACTGCACGCATGCACATCAGTAGCGGTGACTAAACTGTGAGAGCCCCAATGAATGCTGACATTTAGCATCACACCCTCATGAATGATAAGAAATGCAGGGGCTTCTGCTTTGTGCGCACATGTGTGCTGTGCATTAGGAAGCTTGGTGGGGAAAGGGGTGAAGGGTGGCATGAGCTGGGGTTAAGGCCAGAGGGTCACTGTGTGGGGAGAAAGGTCTATGCAGTGTCTCATGCTCTTTGAGAGCTCACTTCACATTACTTTCTGCTGGCAGCCCTCACCCTGGTTTTTCAGCAGGGTGTTCCCTCTTCTCAGACCCAGGCATGGGGGTACCTACACAACTAGAAAAGTTTAATTCTTATTTTATGACAGATGGGACTGTCAGTGAACTTGGAAGGAAATACACCCATACTATACACATGTAATGGCGATACATGGCCTATGATATCCTAACACATTTTAGGGAGAAAAGTCCACAAATATTAAGAAACATCAGACAGAAGCATGCTTAGGAGGTCGGCTTCTTCTCAGGCAATGTCACTCAATCTTTATATCACAGTAATCCTTAAAATTAAATTATCCTCTCCCCTGCTACAGAAAACATTCATTCTACCAAAACACTTACATTCATGAGCAAATTTGGCTTTAAAGATGGTTTATCTCAAAACAGATTTAGTGAATTAAGAAATTTCTGAAGTTAGTGAAAAATAAAATGCTAATGACTAAAGAAAATTTGAAAACTATGTCTTCAGCTACATGAATACTCAGTTAAGCTTAGATAATATGGGTTAGGGTTAGGGTTAAGGATATATATGTATTTATAATATATATTATATATAATATAAATTAAAATTGTATAAATATTTAATTTTAATACACAATATATTAATATACTATAATTATATAATTATTGTATATAATATATAATTTTATATATATTTACAATACATTTATATTATATAGCATATATCTATCATATATTTATATATTATATATAATATAAAATATTAATATCAATAAAATATATAAAATAGAATATATTATTTTTAATATTTTATTAATTATTTGTTATTTTATATATAATATTAATTATTATTAATAATAATATGATATATAAAATATAATGTATAATATATATAATTCTATATACATAATTGTATATAAAATAACATATATTATATAATAAATATAATTTTATATACAATTAAGTATATAAACTTATATATTATACTTCATATATAATATATTAGTTATAATATATAGTATATTATATATTCTTTATAACTTATATTTATATTATATAATATTTAATATATAATGTGAACATATTATATACTATATATTATATATTATATTATATACTATATATTATATATTATATTATATTATATATTATATACTATATATTTCTGCCCTGGATTGTTGATTCTTTGACCTGTTCTTGTTCCAAAGCATATATGTCTTTCTTATCTTGACACAGCTTTTGACAGAGCTCAGAAACAAACATGAATTGAAACTTGGGAGAAATATGTGAATTTTGCTTTTAATCCACTTATGGAATATGGCTGATTTTACTTATGGTAGACTTAAAGAAGGTGGTAATCAGGCTCTTTTTCTAGCAGAAATGTATAGAAAGAGAAATAAAGATAGAATGCTATAGTTAGGTGGTTAGATAGATCAGTAGATGATAGAAGACGATAGGTGATACATATAGACTGATTTATCTGAGGCACTCTGCTAAATGCCTTAGGTTTATTATTTTATTTTATCTGGCAATCATCTTATAACAAAGGGTACATTTTATTAACATTTTTGAAAATCAAATTCAGACAATGACAGTAAGCCTCACAGCTACTAGTTGAACTAGTTTTGAACACAGAAGCTGACATCACAGGCTGTCTGTTTAAACACTGGGGCTTACAGGGCTGTTCAGGTGAGAGATGTGAGCAGAACTTTGCCTAGTGGGCAAAGAGTGACCCTAAAGTAAAGTGAAGCCTAGAATCCAGGCTTTCACTGCTGTGACGTGGGTTCTATCCCTGGTTGAGGAACTGAGATCCTGCAAGCCACAGGGCATGACCAAGAAAAAAATAAATTTAAAAAGTCTCTAAAATAATAAAAGAAAAGAAAAGAAAAGGAAAAAGTGAATGGTGAAGAGTCCCTACAGCTGCACGGTTGGATACCTGTTTCAAATCAGGGATGCAGAAATGTGAGCTCATGACTGCATACCTGCCCAGGTAAGTTCTTCATTTTCAGCACAACTTCAACGATGTTGGCTTCTCAAACTCCTTAAGAAATTGTTCTTTTTTGAGGTCAATCAGGGCAGAAAGTGGCTGAGTTGCACCCAGGGTTTTGCCTAGAGTTGAAAGAGGACACCAGCTTTGAGAAGGGAAATCAAATAAGTTTAAAACTTAAGGAATGGGAGTCCAACATGGTTGGCATATTTATAAGAAAAATAAACTCACAGAAGTTCACAAAATCTTGAGGAGAATGTTGGGACTTCCCACAGATTAAGGTCATGTTATTGAGCCTATTTTATTTCAAACTCAAGGAAAAAGAAAACTAAGCTCACACCTTAGTTTTATAAACATCTTGAAATTTTTCTATTAAATTACAAATTCTACTATTAAATAGAGTACAGCAAAGATATTGTAAGAGAAAGCTCCCCTTCCCTCAGGGACAGCTCAGATAACACAGAGGTTCATTTTACTCACATAATACATAATAATAGTCTAGCTTTCCATGACAGGTCCAGGGTAGGCTTTTCCAGAAACAGAATTCTTTTTTTACAGCTCCATTTCCTGGGATGGCACTCATGTGAAGTGGGTTTTGAAGCACATTTGTTTTCCAGCTGCAGTGATGAAGAAAGTGTTGGGCAAATGGTGGTGTTCCTATGAACAGGCAATTGAGAATTTGCATATAGTATTTTCCCTCACATTCTGATCATCAAAACGTGGCCACACAGCTGTACCGGCTGCAAAAGACTTTGGAAATTTGGTTTCCCATAGATGGATGTGTGTATGGCTAAAACTCAGGAGGAGAGGATGCTCTATCTCCAAATAGGGAAAGTGAAAAATGGGAAATCGGGTTGATTTGCAGTCTGCTGCATCAGCCCATGCACGACCCTCAAATAATTACACTGCCAATGGCTGGAAAACAACCTTGAGATCCAACTCCCTTCATGCACCCGTAAACTGCAGCTTTCTCATCTGACCCCCCTTCTCTGAGGAGAAAGCCTACAATCCCTGACTTACACACCCATATTTATTTGCAGCATCATGGTGGCTCCAGGCTTTCCTCAATCATGTTGTTTAAACAGTGGTTGACCCAATATAGACGTGGAAGAATGCTGAATATTGCAAGGCAATTCTGCCAGAATTTTGTTTCATTTTTATAGTTAGATTACACCAGATTGAGTTATAGTGGAGTGGACTAATTAATTTTGGTATTTAATCATGAGTTTGTTTCAAGTGTTCTGCCTTGAAAGAATAGGCAATATTCACGGAGCAAATGCAAAAGCAAAGCAAAATAAGATAAACAAAACAGAACTTGTTTTCCTTTGACTTTTGACTTAAGACATTTTTGAATTCATTACATACTACCCACATGACCTAATGGAGGCAACGGTAGAAACTTTCTACGATCAAAATATGAACTTTTTTATCATCTTGAAATCTGCCAGGAATAACATTGCTTAATGAATGTAATCATTTAACATACGCTTTCAGGTGAGTAGGCAATTGAAGTTCTCACTTCCCACTAACTTTTAAAAGCATTTAGAACTCTGTCTTTCTATAAATTATTACAGTTTAAAACACAGATCCAACATTTATTATTCCTTTGATAGTGTACGCTGAAAACAAAATATTGAATTTAGAGCTATTTAAAAATTTAGGAGTGATGGAAGATAATTCCTCCCCATAAACTATTTCTTTTAAACTAAGACCACTTCCATAAATTTCTTTTCACATATACTCCTTTGCTTCCACACCTACTCCGAACCTATTTAAAGGATTTTAAGATACTTCCAATCTAAAATTCTGGGAAAAGTACCTATTTTCCATTGAGCAAAATCTGAATATATCCAAAATACTTCCTAAGACTATATTTAAAAATATATATATACTGTCATGCTGTACTGAAGCTTAAAACTAGAAGGGAAAAAAAAAGCCCTTAATTTGTCTCTACACTGGTGTGTGTTTGTGTGTGTGTGTGTGTGTGTGTGCGTGACTGTATGTGGGTGCTTGTGTGTTTAAGAGAACGTTAAATGGAATTTATTTCTCGATGATAGCTGAGGCCCTAAAGGACTTTACACAAAGCAGGAGGTAACGGATCCTTCCATATTTACAAATGAGGTGCTCCATCCTCAACAGGAGCCTCACAAAGGGGTCTTACCAAACTATTCTTGAGGGTCTTAGCCAAATATCAACTTAAATATACAAAAACATTGAGGCAGAAGTTAAGAGACAGCAAATTTTGGGAAAGGTTTTCCAGGGATTTGAGTGAATGGGAGTCAGTTCTTTTCACTCCACGACTATTGAGGTCTTTATATTTTTCACTTAAGTTGTGTTTTATAGGAAGAAAAATGGAGGAAGGTTGGAGGTGCTTGTGATGGCACAGCAGGGGGCAGGTGCATGTGTGGGAGCAGCTGCATGTTCACCGTTTACTGAGATGAGTTCGCATGTGTTCCCATGGGACAAGTAGGTACCACATAGAGTGTATTGTCAAGGACCATCTTGTCTGGAATTTGCTCATAGAGTGGCCCACCTAGACAAGGAATCTGGAACAGGAGGAGATTCTGGCATTTACCATTGGGGTAGGATTTGAAGAGGTTTGTACAAGGTCATTATTTAATTGAAAATTCCCAGGAATCCAATAAAATATACAACAAGCATTGTCTTTTATGGTCTGACATACAGTCTGAATGTTTGTGTTCCCCCAGAAGTCATATGTTGAAATTCTAGTGCCAGTGTGATGGTATTAGGAGGTGATTAGATCATGAAGGCAGAGACTTCATGAATGAGATCAGTGCCCTTATAAGAGGCCTGAGAAAGCTCTCTTGCCCCTTCTACCCAGTGAGGACAAAAGGAGAAGTTGGCATTCTTCACCATGGGGAAGGATTCTCACCAGAATCTGACCATGCTGGCACATTGGTCTTGGACATCCAGCCTGTAGAGCTGTGAGATCTGTGTCTTTTTGTATTAAAAGCCAAAACAGACTAAGACAGAAACTCGATATCGATACCAAGAAGTGTGGTTACTGCTGTAACCAATACCTGAAAATGCTGTGGCTATGGAATGGGGTGATGGGCAGATGCTGGAAGAGTTTGGAGGTGCATGCTAGAAAAGTCTACATTTCTGTGAAAGGACTTTAAAGACAATTCTGTTAAGGGCCCTGAAGGAAAAGAGGAGAGGTATGGAGAGTGCCTCAGTCTTCTAAGAGAAAACCTAAGTGGTTGTGAACAGAATGTCGGTAGAGATATGAGTGGTGAAGTGATGAGTTCCTGGATGGAAATGAAGGACATGCTATTGGACAAGAGGACATCCTGTTGAACACGGAGGAAAGGCCATTCATGTTTTCAAGCGACAGAGAACGTGGCTGCATTGTGTTTGTGTCCTGTAGTTTGTGGAAGGTAGAATTTGTGAGCAATGTGATTGGATATTTGACTGAAACTCTTTCTAAGCAAAGTGTTGAAGGTGTGGCTTAGCTTCTCTTGAAAGCTTATAATAAAGTGTGACAAAATAAATGACTTAAAGATGGACTTTTTCATCAAAAGTGAAGCAAAATTTAAAAATTTGGAAAATTCTTACCTTGTTCATATTGCAAAAAATGAGAAAGCATGCTGGGAAGAGAACCCTAAGGGGTGTGGTCATGTGACCCTTTAGTAAGGAGACTAGTGTGGGTGGGAATCACAGACTTCCTCAGCCACCCCACAGGAAAACATCCAGTTTCAACTGAAGGGGGAGGAAATAGGATGGGATGAAGGGAGGGTGTTGGACTTGCTAAATTTTACAGGATGGCGCCATAGAGCTGTTCAGCTGTTAACATGTGATATTCTTTAAGACAAAGAAAAAAGTGATCCCCAGGGGTATTCAGAGATCACCAGGACTGCCTTCTTGGTTTCAAAGGTGGAAGAGTATCCCTTGGGTTTCAGCAGTCCTGAGTGCCCACCACCTCTACCCAAAGCCCTGAAGGTGTGGCTACCCCACCTAGGTTTTGAAGGATGGAGCTGCCTGGAGCTGTGGGTCAAGATCCAGGAAGTGAGACCCCTCTAGGGCAATGCCCAGTGGAGCCATCCCCATAACCTCAGGCTGGCCAGCATGTAATTCAAGTCTGGGAGAGCACCTAACTCTGATTTGATGGTGGAAACAAAAACTACCTGGGGAATATACCTATAGAAATACTGGCATGGAGGAATGTTTTCAGTCATACATACATTCATTAATAATTTATTGAGTTTTAGGTACTGGATGTATAATAGTGCACAAAAAGAACTTAATTTATAATCTAGATAGGAAAACTACTATAAATTAAATGATCCAGCAAAAATTAAATGAATAATTATAACTGTTAAGAATTGTGTGTGAAAGATGTGTATAGCATAAGGAACTATAGGAGTCAGGGAGCAATAATTTATCTGATATATGAAGAAAAAGAAACTATTAACTGGGAACAAAAAAGGAAGACAATATTCCAGGGAGAAGAAAAAGGACAAATAAATGTTTTGTGGGGAGAGAGAGGGAAGAAAAGGAAGTGGGTATTGCTATAGTTGGAAGTACAGGTGTGAAGATTGCCGTGAGATAAAGTTAAAGAGGTATAATCCTATGAGCAGGTTTTGTGGGGTTCTGTCTTATTTTGTTTTAATTCTTAGAGCAATAAAAATCAATTAGAATGTTAAAGCAAATGTTCTTTATGATCAGATGGGCATTCTAATAAATTTACCCAAGTGGATGATATGTGACATAAATGTAGGTACCTCACAAAGGTGCTCACGTTACGGTATTGTTAGTTGGTATGTAGAGGGATATTTGAACTAATTGCATATTTTGGAGGTAAAATAAATAAAGGTTGTAATAGATTAAAAATAGGTGGAAACCTCTTAGATTTTTGGCTTGTGCATAGGTTGTTAACTGATGTGGAAGATTGAGGGCAATGCCTTATTGAAAACTGGAACATGTTCTGAGAGATCCTGACTAGTGCTGAACTGAATAGGGGCATGCTGTCTACAAGCAAACGGGTAATAGCTTCTTGTCTGCTTTACTTTATATCCGGGCAGCTAGCTTCCGCCAAACATGGTACTCATTTGCTAAGGGTCTGGCCATTATCAAGCTTCATCGCTTCATCCTCTGATCTTTCATCTTTCTTAGACCACTACTCTGAGATGACTACTTGTCATTTGAACCTTTATCAACATGAATCATGAACCATGTTGATCATGTTTCTAGCCTGAAACATGACCAGGTCTTCCTCTGCCTGCTTAATGTCTTTGTTAATGACTCATATGAATGACTTATTATAACCTTTCTTAAACCTCCATCCACCTGACTTTACTTCTCACTTGTTTTTCTCCCTAAATACATTATTTCATTGCTTTCAATAAGGTATTCATCAATCAAATGTAAATATACTCTTAACATCTACAATATGACAAACACGGATCTAGGCACTGGGTTATATCATAAACAAAACAAAAATGATATTAATATTCTAGGGTGTTAGGGGAGATAAAAAATTAACAAGGCAATAAATTAAATAGTATGCTTGATGGTAATAAATACATATGGTGAAAAGTAAAAGAGGAGATAAGTTCTGCCCAGGTGGGAGCTTGAAATTTCAAATAGGTTAACAACTTGGAGGGGGTTGTCACATAAGACAGAAGGTTTTACATATTTACAGGAGATTTTAAAATATTAAAACTGTTAATGATTTTATTTAAATTTTTAAAATAATAAATTAAAATTTTCTATCTTTAATTTTAAAAATCCTTTAATTTTAAAGAAAAAATACATTTAATATATAGATTTGATTGTGCTTGTTTATATCTCAGAAAACAAGGAGTAAATAAGCGCTTTGAAAATTAAGAAAATAATGTGTGGCTCCCTTTTTGCATAGATGTTGGGATGGTCTTAGAGGCTCCTAGATCATTACCATTGACCAGTGTTTTACTTGTTCACTTTCTTTAATTTTTCTCTCCACCTAGAGAGCATCTAACTCAAGAAAATGAACCATGCATGTTGTAGCTAGTTGCTGTTGAAATATATCACGTTAGTAGTTAAGTAGGTGACAAGAAAAAAGAGAAAGTTCCAGGAATTGGAAATACTTTAGCAAAGGTTTTGCAGAAGAGGAGACAGAAGGTGCTCATAGGAATGAGACCGCTCTGGCTACGTTGCAGGGAACAGACACATGGATAGGCAGAGGTGGGTCATTTTTATTTATTTATTTATTTATTTTTAAATTTAATTTTATTTTTTTTGTGGTATGCGGGCCTCTCACTGTTGTGGCCTCTCCCGTTGCGGAGCACAGGCTCTGGATGCACAGGCTTAGTGGCCATGGCTCACGGGCCTAGCTGCTCCACGGCATGTGGGATCTTCCCGGACCGGGGCATGCACCTGTGTCCCCTGCATCGGCAGGCAGACTCTCAACCACCGCGCCACCAGGGAAGTCCTATTTATTATTTATTAAACACATAAATGCAATGCCTTTTGACTGAAGAAGCTTATATACATTCTGGTTTACGTATTTCTTATTCTGTCCTGTACGTGATTCACAGCAACACGCAATTTTGGCTCTTCAAATGTTTTAATAAACTTTTGCAACTAAAGACAGAAAGGTTACTTCAACAAGGTTTTTATGAAATCTAAAAAGTTATCTTACTATCCTTTAATAAATCTCAGCCATGAGGAAACACCTCAGGGAAACCAGAAATTATAGGAGTAATGCTGCTTTCCGTCATTACAAAGTTGAACTTGACAAGCTAAAGGAACACATTAAAATACAAAGAAACAAGGGTAAAATGAATGTTTCATACAAATAAAAGCATCTCAGAGAAAAGAATACAGCAGAAACCACTATCAAAATTTGTGCATTTCTTTCATGAAGACTATCAGATAAATTTTCACTGAGAGATTTCTTTTTGTTTTGGATTCTGAGATAAAATAAGTTTCATCTGTTTACTTGTTGGTTTTCTCCTTGGATTTAAAATGAAACCTAACCAGTGATCGACATTTTTGTATTAAGTGCTAACATTTAGGAATTACATACAAAATATGAGAGTAAGCCTCCATATGGAAGTATCAATAATTCATGGATTGTGTGTTTTGAACCGCCTCATAGGGAATATAAACTTGGCACCCTTCAAGGTGAGCATCGTAATTAATTATTGTTAAATTGCTGAATGAAAGGCTTTTTCCTGACAAAGCAATGCATAGGCAGACAAACTGGGTAGTTTGTCCCTGTGTGTATCTGGATGGACTGACCAAAAGGGCATAATTCCTTTTAGGTCCTGATCCATAGAAAAAGGGGGCAATGAAGTGGTTCATGCAGCCAGTGGAGCCTGGGTGTTAGGAATATATCCTGAGTCAACCTGAACATCTACAGAGATAAGAAAATGCAACACTGGAGCTATGATAGGAGTTGATGGATTGTTGGGCTGCAGGAGATATTCCAGAAAGAGACTTTGTATGATTAATAAACATTAAGAGCTTTTCTCCTGGTATTAACCATCTAAAATTATATTTCTGAAAGGTAATGGTTTAGCATTTTTAATGCATTTTAATATTGCATTTTTTTAACAGCTGTGTGTGTGTGTGTGTGTGTGTGTGCGTGTGTGTGTTGTAGCATGATTAAATGAATAATTTCCATTATAGTTTCCTCAGATCTCTTTGTTTTGGAAACCCAAAGAATGATGTACAATACAAATCATTTCCTTATTTCCTTTGTGATGGTCACATTTGTGCTATGTAAGGCTATTCATGTTTTCCTAAAACTAGATTTTTTTAAAATTATCTTTGATGTACAGGTAGAAAACAGAGGATTTTTAGGGCAATGAAACTAATTCTGTACTATACCACAATGCTAGATACATGTCCTTCCACATTTGTCAAAACCTATACACCAACAGTGAATCCTAATATAAACTGTGATCTTTTGGTGATAATGACTTGTTAAAGTACATTCATAAATTGTTACAAATGTCCCACTGGTGCAAGATGTTGAGAGTGAGGGGGCTGTGGGTGTGTGGAGTCAGAGGATACACAAGAGCTCTCTGTAATTTCCACTCAAGTTTTCTGTGAACCTAAAACTGCTCCAAAAAATAAAGTCTATTAAAAATAATAATTTTTGTATTTCCCAATGCCTATATTAGAAGTCTATAACAACAGGCCAGGAGTATAAAATGTACAAGTAATTCTCAAATACATAATGCTTATGGTAGTTTGCAAAAATGGCCATAGTAATTCCTTCTATCTTTGTGTGTACATTCTTTTGCAATATGCTTGAACCGCTTATCTCATCAAGAAATGGGGTCTAATTCTCCACCCTTGAATCCTGGTCTAATAACTAGTTTTGATCAATAGGATTCAGCAAAAGTGATACTATGAGACTGCTGAACCTTGGTCTCAAAGGACTTAAATCTTCTCTCCCCTCCTGGAACATAGTAGCAGGGCATGAAGAAATCTGGTTTAGCCTTCTAAGGATGAGAACATGTGGAGAGTCAGAGAGTCAGGTGACAGCACCAAACTACAGACCTGTGAGTGATGCCATGTAGGATCATTTAACCCAAGTTCATTTAAAAGGTGGCTGCAGCTGCATGAGTGACCCCAGGCAGACCAGCAAAGAACCACTCAGATTATCCTGGCCCAAACCGCTGAATCACAGGATCATAAAATAGCAGATAAAATAGTCATCATTTTAACCCATTAGTATGTTTTGGTTATTCAGTAATAGCTGATGGATACAGTGATAATTCCTGGTACATTCCTTAACAAATTACAAATTAGAGTCCCTGCAATTAGCCATGAAATCATTGTTTATTTCCATAGTGGCTATATACAATATAAGGTTCAGATTTTCATATGTTTATATAATTAGCAACTTCTTAGAGAGCATTGTTCTAGTTAAGTGTGTGTTTATCTGTTAAAATAAGGTATAATAAATTCAAGCACACAGATAAAATAAGTAATTAACTCCTAATATGTTTCCTCTCTTTCTCAATCTTCCTGAATTTCTACCATTCATTTTAAACTTTTCTTCTAGAGTAAGATTTAAATAAGTTTTTAAAACTGTGTATATCATTTGGTACTTTCTTCAAAAACCTCGTCTATTTTTCTTACTAGAATTAAAAGTGAAATCTTCTCAATGTATCTTTTTCTCAAAAGATTGCTTATGCATAACTCCAATACCCCAGGGAATCAGGAAATGCAGTGGACAAAATAGCAGAAACACTTTTGCAGTGTTTTACTGTACAAAGATTTCTCATACATTTTTTTCATGTAACAGTAAAAGAGGTTTATTATGTATTCATGATTTGAAAATACTTCTTGACTTTGTTTTTTTGTTTAATTTAATTTAAATTATTTTTTATACAGCAGGTTCTTATTACTTATTTATTTTATACATATTAGTATAGATATGTCAATCCCAATCTCCCAATTCATCCCACACCCCCATCACCCGCTTTCCCCCCTTGGTGTCCATACGTTTGTTCTCTACATCTGTGTCTCTAGAATGCTTTGCAAACTGGTTCATCTGTATCATACATTTTGAAATACCAGAGAAAAAGTATTTGTTTGATATATTACCTAACACAATTAGAACTCTGTATGTACTTTATTCCAGCATTTTTCAAGAATTAAATTAACTTTTTTTAATTCCTTGAGATTTGGCTTGAATACTGCACATGGCTGTAAGTTTTTAATTAGGAATTTCCCTGTCAACTTGAATTTCCAGTATGTTATTATTTATTATTCAGATACATTTTCCCTTTTATTTTATTTTTGGCCATGCTGCATGGAGATCTGCCTTCTTCATTTAGCTTCTCAGGAATTAGGAGATTCTACACAGCCTGCCTTTAGACACATCATTTATTTTTCAGAGACAATATCCTAGTGTACAGACTCCTGGCTTGTGAACAGGTAAACCTTGGTTTCCTCTCTCATTCTGCTGAAGTGGCTGGCTATGCTCACATGGTAATTGATACAAATACAAAGTATGACATTAAACTATGATTAACTCTGAACTCAGAAAATCACAAATCTAATTTGAATCTAAGATTTGTCACTGTCTCTTAACTAGTATGTGTTGAAAAAATATACTTAAATGAGCTGTAGTTTCCTCCTCTATCAGGCTAGCCTTGATGCTAATCCTGAGGATTTCTGGTAATCTGTATAAATTATCTATATCTGGCATATCCTTATTCAGTGAGCCATAGATTTTATAATGATTTTATAACATTGCTCAAGCAAGCAGGGCAGCAGCCACCTCCCAGAGTCCTGTCTGGCTCCATCATTCAGAATGGATGTGGTTGGCACTGGGAGGAGTGCTCCAGTTTGGTGATGTTCTGGCATGTAGGCTACTCTTTTCAATTTGTTAGCGTCTCACAAATGTCCCCAGGTGAATGATGAATGAGATTCTAAGAAAAAGAGCCTCAAATCAAGCAATCAGACACTGATCTGTCTTCCCATAGTCGATGTTTCTCCAGGAGAGATAAATCTCAATGAACAATGCAGTTGACAAAGATATATTCTCAAGTAACACTTGACTCTTTAAGCAACTGTAAGCATTGTTTATTACTTTAACAGGAAAGCAAAGTTGGGTCAGACCTCTCCCAGAGACCACCATGGAGAAGACCTGGTACACAGCAGAACCAAAATCAAATATGGCAGACATGTAGTAATTTTCAGACTGGGAATTATGAACAACTATGTTTAATATGCTAAGAGCTCTTATGAAATAAGTGGGAAATTGAAGAACAAATGATTAATCAAATGAAAGAGATGGTAACTCTAAGAAAGAATCTGAAGCAAATGCTAGACATCAAAAATACTGTAACAGAAATGAAGAATGTCTTTATATTTGAATCAATAATGTCTGAGAATTTTCCAAAATTGGTGAGAGACATTAAATCACAGATCCAGGAAGCTCAGAGAACATGGAGAGAGATATAAAATCAATGCCTAGGCATGTCTGCACATCCTTTTCAGACTGTAGGTAACCAAAGACAAAGACAAAATCTTGAAAAAAGCCAGAAAAAAAACCCAAAAACACTAAAACTATTGCAAAATAAAGATAAAAATTACATTAAACTTTTAGTCACAAACCATGCGAGCAAAATAAGAAAATAAGAATAGAGTGAAATCTTTAAATTGTGGTAAGAAAAACACCTGCAAATCTAGAATACTATATCCAGCAAAACTATCCTTCAAAAAGAAAAAAAAAAATCTTCATGAGCAGAAATGCCCGGCAAGAAATACTAAAAGATATTCATGGAGAAGAAAAAATGATACAGGTCAGAAAGTCAGATCTTCATAATGAAAGGAAGAGCATCAAAAAGGCATACGTGGGCTTCCCTGGTGGCGCAGTGGTTAAGAGTCTGCCTGCCGATGCAGGGGACATGGGTTCGTGCCCCGGTTCGGGAAGATCCCACATGCCGCAGAGCAGCTGGGCATGTGAGCCATGGCCACTGAGCCTGCGCATCCGGAGCCTGTGCTCCACGACGGGAGAGGCCACGACAGTGAGAGAGGCCTGTGTACCGCAAAAAAAAAAAAAAAAAGGCATACGTGTAAAATAGAATATTTTATTTTTCTTATTAATTTATCTGAATTTAACTGTTTTACCAAGGTAATAGTAGTAACAGTGCATTGAACACTAACAGCACATGGATAAGTAAAGTGAATGACACTGACGTCCTAAGGTACAGGTGGGAGGAACAGAGAATATTCTCTGGTAAAGTACATGCAAACAAATGAAGCAGTATATTATTATTTGAAGGGGGACTTATATTAGTTTAAAAAGTATATTAGAATCTCTAAGGCAGACATTCAGCAGTTAAAGTGAATATGCTAAGTGAAGAGATAAAATGAAATCATAGAAAATGTTTAATTAAAATCAAAAGTCAGAAAAAGAGGACAATTTAAAAAAGAACAAGTGCTACAAATAGAAAACAATTACAAACATGGTGACTATTAATCCAACTCTACTTATAATTGTTTTACATATGAATGATATAAATTCACCAATTAAAGGACAGATATTATTAGAATGAATTAAAGAAAAGCAGAAACAAACAAAAAACTGGACCCAATTGTATCAAAAGAAAGCTGGGGTTGCTATTTTATTTTTTGACAAAGATGTCTTCAGAAAAAGGAAAATTATCAGAGATGAAGTAGGGCATTACATAATGATTAAGTGATCAGTTCTTAGAGAAGACAAAACAATCCTAAATGTATATAAACAAGAGAGTGTCAAAACATATAAGACAAAAGTAGATAGAACTGAAAGGAAATAATGGGGAAATCTATTATAGTTGAATATTTGAAGCACCCTTCTTTCAATAATGATATATAAAGCAAAGGGAAATGGGTACGTATATAGTTGACTTGAACAAGACCATCAATCAGCTGGATGTAGTTGACATTTATAGACTAATTCATCCAGAGACACCAGAACACACATTTTTCTCAAGGTTGCATGGAACTTCCACCAAGAAAGACTGCATTATGGACCATAAAGCATACCTTAACAAATTAAAAAATAATATAAAATATGTTTTTAGACTGTAGTGGCATTAAACGAGAAATCAATAACAGGAATATAGCTGAAAAATCTTCAAATATTTAGAAATTAAACAACTCCTTTCTATAAAACACATGTGTCATGGAATAATTCTCAAGAACAATTAAAATATTTTGACCTAAATAAAAAAATAACATTAAAATTTATGAGATGCAGTGAAATTAATTCTTAGAAGCAAATATAGCAATAAATATGTATATTCTAAACATAGAAATCTAAAGTCATTAACAAAAGCTTCCACTTTAGGGTAGAGAAAGTAGGGAAATTTATGAATAAAGCAAGTAGATTAAAAGGATTAACAAAAATTACAGCAGAAATCAATGAAATATGACACAGGTAACTACAAACTTCAAAGAAAATCAATGTAACCAAAAGCTGGTTTTTGAGAAGATCAATACAATTGATAAACATCTATCTATGTTAATCAAGAAAAAAAGACAAAAATTACTAATATCAAAATTAAAAAAGTGAGCTTTGCTAATGGTCTAGCTTAATCTCATTTCAAAAGAGAAATTCTCTGTTGAGTTTAAATGGGTATGTGTAGGGAGAGAGACAGATTGGGAGAAAAGAGCTCAAAGTTATACCACCTAATACACACCAATGCTACTGAAGCATTACATCTTCCATAACCAGCATCTGACTTGGTAATCAGTGACATCTTATGGAATTTGATGAACTAAGAAAAATTCTTGACTAACTAAAAGCCTCTATCATTTATGAATAGAGTGAGATTAAGATTGGCTGGGTAAGACAAGATTTTCTTCAAAAAAAAAATTTTGGTAACATCCCATTAGTGATCATGGGAAATATTCAACTTCTTTTTTACTTTTTTGTCTTCCTGGTATTTATTATTCCCTTTTGCCTGGCACACTATTTATTACTATTTATGTTAACTTTTTTTCTTCTCAGCATTTAGCACCAGGATAAAATTTTATATATATGCTAGAAGCACATGTAACACATATATGGAATTATGGAATACCATGCACATGTCTTTGTTTCCAAATGCAAATACATTATGAATTAAATAACATCTGTATGATTTTTGTGTCAAGATTAAATTATATTTTTAAAAGCAAACCCAATTATTGTTGAAAACAATATTCAAACATAACACATTGAGGTAAGTTTTTAGATGAAAAACAGTTAAAATATACTAATAACACAATTTTAAAAATCAATTTCCAGTTAATGTTAAATAATATTCTTTCAAACTGCTTAGTGAAGATAGGATTTTCCAATTGTTCAAAAATATTTTCAGAAATGTATCATGGCAAATCTTGGCTGAACTGAATAAATTTAAAAAAATAAATATTTTCTATAAAAACTATGATTAAACATGTTTATGTAAAATATTAATTGTATTTACATAGACTATTTTACCTGCCATTTACCTAATGCTAAAATTGTTTCCTAAGAAAGTTGGTAAGTTTTAATTGTCACAGACTTACAGATTTTTAAAAAAATTTAATAGACCCATCTATAAACACACAACACACAACTTAAATAGTTTTTAGAAATTAGACTTCTGTTTAAAAGATTTGGGCGTAAAGAAATAGAACATGTGGCATTTCATGAAAACCTCAAATCCCTTTTACACTTGTCCTTTTATAAGTATAGCTCTCAAACAAATCATAACTGGGAGATCCATATAGAAACTTTCAAGTTCAACTAGTGTCTCATAAAAATAAAAGGATTGCCTGCTTTCTAAGCTTGTAGTACTCATGTCTGTTACAAGCCTGTTATTACATAAAGATACAGGAAAAGGTTCTATCAATTTCTGTACTACACAAGTTGCAAAAAGATTGTTAGACCTATACTTAAAAAGAAAAAAAAGTAAATATATACTGGAAATTTAAATCTAGAAAAATATCAACTGCAATACAGACTTTTAAATGTGTTAATAAATTATTGAGCTCTGATATCTTCATTATATTTTATATTAATCACAAAATGATAGCTTTATACTAGATCAATGTCATTTTTTCTACAGAAAATAATACAGAAGTAAGAAATGCAGTATTCGGTTGAGTATAATAGTTTATGCTTTGGAGTTGGTGATATTCCAGGCTGTAAAGAATAATTTCCTACCTCTGAAGTAAAAGAAAGTAAGCTGCTTTAGATAAGCACATGAAAACGGATTCTAACTTTCTTGTTCTTAAAGTACATTGCTAATATTAAAATAGCTTGCAATATCTAGTAAAATTCAAATTACTCTTTACTGGTGAAAATGGAAAATGAGGTTTTGAAGAAGGAATGTCTAAAATAAGCATAGAATTTATAGGATTCCACCCCAGTACAGAGACCAAATATGCTGATTTGGGCAATTGCTCAAAAGTGCTTGCAGAAAATGTCTTTATGTATGTTTTTCTTTCTAACTAGCACAGTTTTGTTTTGTTTGGATCTTCAAACTGTAGGTCCTGTGAGAGTTCTGAGCCTGGTGAGGTCCTGAGGATTACCTGTCCAGTGGGATGTGAAGGAAGCTCTTGCTTTACCAAGTGACCTCTCCATGGGGGTGATGAGAGAGCTGGGAGGGAGTGATGATGAAGCAACAAGAACATCTATTCAGAAATATGACAGAGTGAAAGAACAACAGTCAAAGAGGCCTGCATTTGGATCTGAGATGTGCCTGTGTCTCCTTTGTGAAGTGGGAATCTTAATACCAGTCTTCTCTATATTTATATACAGCTGCTTCCTCCCAATGTCCCCAGCCTATAGGTCAAGGACATTGAACCTGCAAATAAGCTCTAGTTTCTGATAATCACCCTAATCAATATCTTGCTTACCCATCTGTTCAACTGGCCCCAGATGTAGACTTCTTGTTTCTTTTAGCTTTAAGGAAACAAGAAGTTCCTGGTCCCAAGGCATTCTCAGGTTACAAGGTTCCTGTTCTATGCCTACTGCCAGTCAAACAAAATTGGGTGTCAGCAACACATTTTCTATGTTTATTAAATTAAAATGCAGGCACTGCTTTTACCTGATTAATTGTAGACAATTACAGAATATCAGGGAGAAGAAAATTACCTGCCCATGGTCTTCATTATGTGAAACTTTGATTTATTGTTGTCAGAGAAAGAATCATAGCTGTGTAGAAAGACGGTTTTGTCATGCTGTGGTCAGAATACCAGAGGCAGTAACACATCTGAGAGCTCCGGGAGCTTGAGTGAAGTGCTGGGTACTGCAGCCACTCAGCTTCTGTGGGACTGTTAGTATGGTTGGATGAATGCCATCCTGAATTTCCTGATTTTCCTGATAAATGAAAAATCACTTTGGATTATGAGACATCACACATTACCTAAGCACGTTCTTGACTGATTGATGTAGACCTTGCCAATTAAAATGGCTCAAAGACGATTCTCTCAGATCTGATCAGATAGAGTCACAGAAAATATTAAAATCTCAAGGCTTTAGAAAGTAATTTCCAAGTACATATGTTATTTTCTAACATTTGCTTTCAATGCTATAAATTTCCCTCTAAGCACTGCTTTTACTGCATTCCACTTATTTAAATAAGCTGTATTTTCATTTTTATTGAGTTTGAAATACTGTTTTTAATTTCTCCTGATAATTATTCTTTAATCCACATATTATTTAGAAGTGTGTTGGTTAATCTCCATGTATTTTGAGGTTTTCCAGCTATCTCTCTGTTATTTATTTGTAGTTTATCTTTATTGTGGTCCGAGAGCATACTTACATAATTTCTATTCTTTCAAATTTGTTAATTTGTGGTGTATAGGCAATAATACTGTCTATATTGGTGAGTGTTCCATGTGAGCTTGAGAAAACTGTGTATCCTACTGTTGTTGGATGAAATAGTCTAGATGCGTCAATTATATCCAGTTAATTGGTGGTGTTGAGTTCAGCTATGGCCTTACTGATCTTCTTTCTGCTGGATCTGTCCATTTCAGAGAAGTCTCCAAATATGATAGTGTGATGTACTTGTAGTTTTTGCCTCACACATTTTGCTGCTCTGAAAATTGACCTCTCTATCATTATCCAACACCCTAGTTTAGCCCTGATGAATTTTCTTGCTCTGAAGTTTGCTTTGTCTATACTTAATAAATAGACAAATTCTTTTGATTGAACCTGGTAAATTAATTTTTCCCCATACCTTTAACCAATTTGTGTTTATTGTGACAATATATAGTTGGATCTTGTTTTTTTGGTGTTTTTTTTGCTTTTATTTTTGTCCACTCTGATAGCTTCTATCTTTTAACTGGTGATCATTGATGTTTAAAGTGATTATGAATATAGTTGAATTAATATCTATCATATTTGTCACTGTTTTTTATTTGTTGATCTTTGTTTCCATTTTGTATTCCACTCTTTCCTTGTCTTTTCTCTTTGTAATTGAGTATTTGATGTGATTTCATTTTTCTTCTCTCTTAGCTCATAAATTACACTTCTTTATTTTATTGATTGCTCAAGAGTTTGTAGTGTACATTTATAATTAATCCAAGTCCTCTCTCAAATAGCACTAATCCACTTCTTTGGCTAGTGAAGGTATCTTACAATAGTGTTCCCAGTTCTTCCTTCCTATCCCTTATAACAGTGCTGTTATTTGTTTCATTTTCCATAAGCTAGAATCACTGAGTACATTGTTTCTATTATTATTGTGAATAGTTATCAGATCAATTAAAAATAAGAAAAGTAAAATATTTTATTTTACCTCTTTTATTTTTTCTCCAATACTCTTTTATTTTAGTTATGTAGATCCAAATTTCTAACTTATGCAAATTTCCTTCTTTCTGTAAAAGTTCCTGTCATTGCTTGCAAGGCAGACCTACTGGAGACAAATTTCCTCATTTTTCGCTTGTCTGGGAAGACATTTTCTGTTTCACTTTTAAAGGCTAATTTCACTGGATAAAGAATTCTAGGTTGGCGACTTTTCTGCTTTCAACACTAAATATTTCACTCCACTCTCTTCCTGCTTGCATGGTATCTGAAGACAAGTCCAATGCAATTCTTAACATTGCTCCTGTATATGTAAGGTGTTCCCCTCCCTCACCTCTTTCAAGATTTTCTCTTTGTCTGTTTTTCTGCAGTTTGAATATAAAGTAACTGGATGTAGATTCTTTTAGTATTTATCCTGCTTGGTGTTCTCTAACCTTCCTGGATCTGTGGCTTGGTATGAAAATTCTCAGTCATTATTACTCCAAATATTTTTTTCCTTGCTTTCTTCTCCTCTTGGCATTCCCATTATGTGTATATCACACTTTTTGTAATTATACCTTAGTTCTAGTCTATACTGTTCTGCCATTTTAATTATTTCTCTTTTCACTGCAAGTTTAGAATTTTCTATTGACATTATTTTAAACTCATTTTTTTTTCCTTCAGCTGTGTACAGACTATTAATCAGTCCATCAAGGCATTCTTCTTTTCTTTTTTCGGTACACGGGCCTCTCACTGTTGTGGCCTCTCCCGTTGTGGAGCACAGGCTCTGGACACGCAGGGTCAGCGGCCATGGCTCACGGGCCCAGCCGCTCTGTGCCATGTGGGATCTTCCTGGTGGACCGGGGCACGAACCCGTGTCCCCTGCATCGGCAGGTGGACTCTCAACCACTGAGCCACCAGGGAAGCCCTATCAAGGCATTCTTTATTTCCGTTACACTGCTTTTGATCTCTAGAATACCCTTTGGTTCCTTCTTAGAGTTTTCATCTCTCTGTTGACCCACCTGTTTCATAGTTTTTGAAGTTTTCTCCACTGTTGCTATTAGAGCTCTTACCATATTAATCATAGTTGTTTTAAATTATCCATCTCATAATTTTGGACATCTCTGCCATATCTGAGTCTGATTCTGATGCTTACCCTGTCTTTTCAAACTATGTTTTTTGTCTGTTAGTGTGCTTTGTAATTTTTTGTTGCAATCTAGAGGTGATGTTCTGGGTAAAAAGGACTCAGGCAAATAGACCTGTATTGTAAGCTTTTATATTTATGTGGCTGGAGGTTAGACTGTATTTTCTCTTTACTATAGCTACAGGTATCAGAGGCTAAAATTTCCTGTGGTTTCCTTGTATGCATCTCACCTGCTGTGTTTGAGGTTCCCTAGAGGCTTCTTAAATAAGGTCTGAGATGTGCAATTCTTTCAGTTGTGTTCCCATTTTACTACACAGAGATCCTATTGTGGTGGTGGTAAGCTACTGTGGGAAGGGAAGAATTCTTATTCCTATAATTATAATAGGTCTTAGTCTTAGAGTGAACATTTGACTCTAAACTGTGACCTTCACAAGTGCTTCTCTCCTAAGTGAGAGGGGAAGGCTAGTGGGGCCTGAGGTTATTTCCCCCACGTAGAAGGTGACAGCTGGCTGTAGTTGGTTATTTCCCTTCCACTACATTGAAGGCTAAAAGCAAACTGGAGTTGAGAATTTCCATATCCCCACCTAGGTAAGATTCTAGCAAAGCCCCAGTTGGTTAGGCTCTGTTGAAAGCAGCCCTTGTTAAAAATGGAATGCCAGTCTAAGCATATTTCAATATGGCTATTTTGGAATGCCAGTGCATGAAAGATTTTTCTCTGGTCTTTGTTGTGAGAACCTTGTAAGGTTCCTGGAGGTAAAACTCACAAAAGTGTGGGATACCCACTAAACCTGGACCCATCTGGAGGTTTTAGCTCTTACACTTGTCCACTGTAAGTCTCCATCAATTTGTCAATTTCAGTTTAGGTTTTCCTACCCCAGAAGCAGTTCCTGCAGAGTCTTCTGCTCCTGAGCTTGTCTCCTGGTAAGTTGTGATTCTCTTTCTGCCTGTCTGTCCAATTTGGGGGGCAGCATTTTGCCCTCAAATTATTTGATTATTCTCAAATTATCATAAATTATTTGATAACCTCAATTTTTTATGGATCTCAGAAGAGTTGTTGATTTCATTTCATCCAGCTTTTTTCTTGCTGAGTGAACAAGAGTGGTAACTACCACATTCCTCTCATGCCAGATGAGAAATTGGAAGCCTCCCCCAAAAAAATTCTTGATAATTTCTCATTTTCTTTATTAATAGTGCCTAGCGTAAGAGAGTAATGTGCTAAGAAAAGATCAAAAAAAGCTTTACACCTTAAATGAAGTAGACCCTGGCACAAAGGATTGCTTTGTACAAAACAATGAATACATTTCAGTCAGAAGATAAGACATTTTCACATTCAATATCCAACTTTGTTCATCACAACAACCATGTATTTATTGATAGATAAGCCGAATCCTTTTCTATATTTTATTTGTGATGAACTGAGTTAAATAATGTACCCATCCTAAAACTAATAAGGAAAAACCAGGAAATGAGTGTAAGTTTCCTAAGATATGTCTGAACTCTTGTTATTAGTCATTTTTTTAAAATTTTGTAATGCTTTGATACCATGGGTCTTTGGGTACCTGGAGTGGGAGGAGGGACAGCCCCTCCCAGGGCAGCTAATTCTTGGAGATAGTGAGCAATTTGCCTGTGAGTACATGTTTCATATACAAACCAACCAATCCAGAACCCTTTCCCCAAACCACCACCTTTATCTAAAACACACACCAAACCAATATTCTCCCTTCCCCAAAGCACCCCAGGGTCAGAGAGCAGACAGCTAGACACAGACCCTATATCCCAGAGCCCACCAAAATTATCTAAATGATCAATCCCAGACCTGCTCAGGGCTTATCTTGCGTTGCCCATTTCTCCCCAGGAAACCATGTCTTCTGTCTCTTGACCAAGACTGGTGCTTCCTGTGTGGTTCGATGGGAGGTAGTGGGCCCCATTATCTTGGAACTGTAAACAATAAATCCTTCATTTAATGGCATTGACCTCTGCATGTGTGCCATCTTACCATGCCTGATTAAAACAAAACCCCAGGTAGATTGTAAAACATGTCACTTACTTGATATGAAACATCAGGAACTGAGAAACTTGACTTTTCTCCATACACAGTGCAGAAGAATACTACCTAAAGGGGCCGTTTGTTAAGTTTGGCTTTTTTTGAGGGTACTGGATCTTATTTCCTCATTTTAAAAAATGTATTTACTTTTTTAATTGGAGTATAGTTGCCTTACAGTGTTGTGTTAGCTTCTACTGTACAGCAAAGTGAACCAGCTATATGTATACATATAACCCCTCTTTTTTGGATTTCCTTCCCATTTAGGTCACCACAGAGTACTGAGTAGAGTTCCCTGTGGTATACAGTAGGTTCTCATTAGTTATCTACTTTATACATGGTATCAATAGTGTATATATGTCAATCCCAATCTCCAATTCATCCCACCCCTCCCTTTCTCCCTTGGTATCCATACTTTTATTCTCTATGTCTGTGTCTCTATTTCTGCTTAGCAAATATGCTAATGATAATTTCACAAAGTAACATTTGCAGAGAGTTTGTCCTCCATACTTTATCTGCTTAATAGATAGTATATTACAGATAACTCAATTAATCAGTTAAACATCCATCTATTTATTGTTGTGCTATGTACAAGGTACTCTGCTAAGCACTCAGCCATGAAAAAGACATACTGTTCTCCATCATGCTTTAGTATTTTTATTGTAACCTGGGCAAACAGATCAGCTATAATGAGATTTCTCTCATGTATTGGGGATCCATGAAAGTATAAAATGCATTGTACCTCATATATAAGTAAAGAGGGGCTTCCAAATAGAATTTTCAATGAAAAAAAATTCTTAAACTGTGGCTCAGAAAGTTTTTGAGAATTGCATTCTGTCTGGCAGGAAAACAAAAATATATCAACCTTTAATTTAGAGAATGAATAAATTTAAAATTATGTAAAACTGTCAAATATAGCAGGACAAATTATAGTAATAATTATACTGTGCTAGAGATACTAACTTAAAAATATAATGTTGTTACTATTTTTGTCATCTCATGATACTGAGTTCAAAAATTCCTGGGGCTCTAGTCCCATAGGGAAGACTATCCATTTTCTTTTCCTTGACCTGTAGTCACATAAACTTACCCTCATGACCTAAGGCACCTTATTTTTCCTGTCTTACATTCCTTCCACTTCTTAGCAACTTTATTCTCACTTTTTATATCCTTCTATCTAAAAAATAAATTGTCTTAATTAGAAATTTATTGCTTCAAAAAATATTTGTGCCACATTTACAGATGTGGTGGTTCCTTGGTTTGAGCTGGACTGACCAGCATATTTGGATAACCAGAATAAAGACCTCTAGGATTTCAGCAACTGTGTAATTTCATCCCTTCACTTAAAGACAAGAATCTGAAACTACGTGACTGCCCAACATTAAGTGTTTTGTGAAGAACACAGGTTCACAAACATATATGCATATACATTTAAGAAATGGTAGCACTGTTTATGTGACAAATAATTTGAATCTTAACTAAAGTGAGTTGAGTATACAATGATTTAAATATGTTTATTAAATTATTCAGTGTTAATATATTAAATTTATATTAGAGGAAGCTGGTTTATACATGAGTTTGACTCACCTCCCATGATTGTTTGTTCAAAGCTTGAATATCCTCACAGATGAGTGAAAGTGCCTAGGATAGGGTAAGGCATGTAATAAGCTAGAGAGAGATGTCAAAACACATCCTGTGTTATTTTACTGTATGACCCTGATTCCTTCCTTCTTTGAAGGACCCAATTGCAATGGTTTCAAATCTGTCAGATAGGAAACCAATATTCATAGAACTGTGAAAGATCAGAGAGAATCATGGAAATATTGGCTTTAATGCAGGTTTTGTTACTTTTAAACCCTGGCTCAGAGAGACAAAGCCTCAAAAACTGAAGGGTGAGTCCTTAAAAGATAGCAATTCTGGGTCCCTGTTGCAAGATAGTTTTCCTTGGGCTGTATACTTGATTTACAATGTTGTGTTAGTTTCAGGTGTACAGAAAAGTGAATCAGTTATACATAACATATATATATATATATATATATATATATATATATATATATCCACTCCTTTTTTATTTAGATTTTTTTCCATATAGGGCATTGCAGAGCATTGAGTGGAGTTCCCTGTGCTATACAGCAGGTTCTTACTAGTTATCTATTTTATATATAGTAGTGTGTATATGTCAATCCCAATCTCCCAATTTATACCCCCCCCTTGCACCCTAGTAACTATAATCTTATTTTCTACATTAGTGCCTCTACTTCTGTTGTGTAAATAAGTTCATTTGTACCATTTTGTTTTAGGTTCCACATATAAGCAATATCATATACATGCACCCTTACGTTCATTGCAGAACCATTTACAATAGCCTCGCTCTATCCTTTAAATGTACATGTATGTTCCAAAGTATTTTGGGTACAATAAAATGACAGAAATCAGTTCTGGCATGTAGTTACTGCTTTTCTATTGCTAAGATATGCACTTAGGAAATAATATTGTGCTGGTAGTTTTACCACTCAGGATTTAAGAAAAAGAAATGATTGAAAATTTATTCTTCAAAATTTTATTATATTTTGTTGTATTTTAAATACTTTCCAGTTATCACTAGATTCATTAGAAATTTTAGCTATCTATCAGGTATTTTGCCGCTGATTGTACCTTTAGATCCATGATGATATAACATTTGCTGTTTTTCTAAAGTCCTATAAAAGTTATACCTATGCATCTAAGAGAGTGCTTTCCATTTTACCATCTCGAGATATCAAATTACTAGCAATTTCACTTACATGTAAGACAAACTGCCAAAAAATGTGCACTTTGAGTCCTACTCCGTTTATTTTTATTTAAATGCACTGACTATATAAAAATGTGTTTCACAATAGGTAAGGTTTGTGACTGTATTAAATCATTATCATGATTATCATCAACAACAGAATAATAGCAAACAGGTAGGTAGTATTTACTAGGTGCCAGATACTGAGATTAAGGCTTTATATGTATTAACTCATTTCACCCTCAAAACAATCCTATGAGGTGGGTATTTTTATTGTTCCCATCATACATATTAAAAAGCTAAGACACAGGAGTTTAATTAATTTGCTGAAGGTTACATAACAAGCGGATGGCAGAGTTGAGACGTGAGGCCAGACTGTCCATTTCCAGAGTCCAGAAATCAGATTTCCAGAGTCCAGAAATCTGCACGGCCTCCCGTGAGCTGAAACAAAGAGAACCAGTATCGGACGCAAAAGCTAAGCTGTTCAGATGAAAGCTTGACTTGAAAAAAAAGCCAATAGTAACTGACATATTTTTAAACAATGATTCTTGGAGAAAATCCTTTTCCGTTTGTATTTTATTTTGTTTTCACAGTGCAGGATTTGATGCTCAAACTGAGCTGACAAGGTCTTTTTGGCTTAGCAGGAATAAAGGAAAAGGAATGTTCCCTTAACAAAGCTTGCAAACAGAAAATGAAGCTAGGAGGGAACCATGAATTCTGAGAAAATCTGGGGAGCTAGGAAACTGGATGATATCCGACTGATTGTCAATGCAAAAAGCAGCAGCCCAAGCCCGGAATGCTACAGATTAAGAATGTTTCTTTTGAATTGCATATTATGGAAATTTCAAGTCCAGAATTCAACAAAACGTAGTCCCAGGCTATAGGGTAGCTTCTGAGATCATTAACTAGTAACTTCATTATTATTATTACCACACCCACTCTAATATATAGACCAAAGTGACAGTGACATTTTTCTCTCCAGCTAAACCCTACGACCTACATTTAGAGACATGTTTCCTGACCCCAAAAAGAAGCAGAGAATAATCTGAGGTATGTCCAGACAGAATAATAAACAGAAGGAGAAATACAAAGTATAATGCTAATTAGGTTTTTCCAAGAGCAAAGTATACTAAAGTCCTTCTCTTTTAAAGGAATGTTCTATTTTGGCAACTAGAATTGAGGTCTCTGTTATGACTAGCTTGCTCTGACAGCAAAAGCGCATGGTCCCCTTCAGCTATTTCTACACACCTGGGGACAGAATCTCCACTGACAGGACAAACTATCTGAAGACAGGTAGTGCCAACTCCACAGGACACTTAAAAATGACATCACTCTAATCCCAGGGCCTATATGTTCTTTCTGTAAAGGCCTAAATAATAAATATTTCCAGCTTTGAGGGCTCTATGGTCTCTGTTGCAACTATTCACATTTGCTGTCATATTAGGAAAGCTGTTATAAATCATAGGTAGTACGTAAATGAACTGGTATGGCTGTTTTAAAAAATATATATTTACAAAAATATGTAGCCTCTGGATTTGGGCCATATGCCATAGTTTACTGACCCCTGTATTTACTCATAAACAGTGAGTGGAAATTCAAGGATTAACATATATTTGAGGAAAATAGTGTGAAAGGAAAAAAAAAAAAGAGAAGATGCAATTGCACAATCAATACAGTTAATTCCAAGGAAACAAGTAAATCATGGAAAATGAAGTTACTGAAAAATCAAAGCAATATCCTCAGAAAAACAGACTACTGTTTTAAATAAAAAAAAATAATAATTAGAATATAAGAACAAGTTGTTGTGAGATAAATATAAAATGGCAACTTCAAAAAAAGTGATAGATAGGGGCGGGATGGGGTTAAAAAAAAGTGATAGAATGAATAATAAACTGTAAATGACCAAAATTCAACATAAATAAAGGAAAAAACAAATGTAATAAAGGAGATAAAATTTAAGGGGGATGAAACACAGGTACAAGAAGAGTAACATCTATCCAATTCTAGAAATTCAGACTAGAGACACAAGACAAGCAAATAACAAATGAAATGAAGAAAACTTCCCAGTATGAACAACAGAAAGGTATTTATGATGATGTATTTCATAATACGCCAAATAAGGTAATATGCACGTGTGTGCACATTGGAATGACAACACAGAGCACCAAACAGGAAAGCCAAATTTCTTAAAGAGTTAAGAGAGCAATATTTTCTTTTCTCCAAGAAGAATAAGAAATAGAGCATTAAAAAATCTGTCACAAGCAGTAATATAAACTAAAAAACAATGGAGAAGTGCTTTCAATAATCTTGGGGAGAAGATTTTGAGTTTAGTTTCTGTGCTCAGCCAAAATATCAATCAGGTCTGCTGACAATAGTAAAATGGTTTTCGATATTCAAAGACTCAGAATTCCTCTGCATTCCTTCCAAAAGTTCTTGAAATGGGCTTACATGAAGGTACATTTCTAATGTCACACATAGCATGAATAACTAAAATGTGTACTCTTATCTCTACTTATAATAGTCCATAAAGGTCTCATTTCATTAGATTCAGCCAAATATAGATAGACTTACATAATTTTACTGAAAGTCTTAGTCTGGGTGGCACAGATGGTCTGGGAAGCTAATACAGTCTTAATATTGTCTTTATTTTTACTGCATTAGTTAACAGCAGGGAGAATTGTCACTGTGACTGCTACATTGTTAACATTATGATGATAAGGGAAACATGCTAGCTTCTGGGTTTATTTTACTTTAGTTTTTATAATTACTTGGTCACAAAATACTTCAATTTTGTAAACAATAAATGTTACCACTTCTTCCTTAACCACGTACAACATATTCCACCAATGGACTTGGTCTCTCAAATTTCCTAAGACTTTCTAATTACCAAAACAACAGGACCTTAACTTATCTTGCTGTAATCAGCTTGAGTTACTTCACATTTTTGTCCACTCTCTTCTTACAATAAGCCTTCTGTTGTTTGACTTCTGAAAAAATCTGGTCTTTCTCTCTTATTATTATTTTTTAAATCTCTTGACTTGACCCTTTTTCATTTTATTTTCTAGTTTTCCTTCTTTACTCACCACTTCAGTTACTCAGTGCTTTTGCCCAGTGTTCTCCTAGAACAATAGCATTTTCTGTTATGACCAAAGTTAACCACTCAATTAGTCCTCCATCTGTATCTTTTGCCCCGACATTTCCCCCGAGCTCCAAGGATGGAATTCAGAAGACCAGGATACAGCAGCCCATGGATGCCACATCAAGCCTCTAATTTAACATCTCTAAAGTAAAGGACTTGTCTTTCCCGCACTCCCAATTTAGGTCTGTTCCTGGATTCACTGTCCTCAGTATGGTGCCTCCAACTTTCCTACACAGGTGGCAGCCCTGGGACCTCAACAATTCTGGGCTTCTCTCTCATCTTCTTTTCCCATGACTTCATCTTTGATTTCCCAATTCCAACCAGTTACCACCAGTTAATTATAAGCAGAAAGAAGGAAAGATTATTCTTGAGTCAGGCTTGAGGAAAACAAAAAAGATCTTTGACTAAATAGTATTGCTGTTTTATTTAAAATCAAATGAAGAGGTGAGAGCAAGGACTACATACACTGCTAATAATAACAGAGGCATTTGGGAGGTTGCTATGTAGTGAAATAGGGACACCAGGGGAGGGAGAAACATATCAGATTAAATAACAGACACAGTGGCTGCACAGTCTGATTTTCTGCTGTGTGGAGGGTGTGGGGGGCTGGTCTCCTAGAATTCTTCCCCCAAGAATCTTATTATTAAACTGAGAAATAAGAAGGGCTGACAATGCCTTCCACTGGGCCCAGGCTGCCTCTGAAAAACCAACAATCTATCTGAGTTCCTTGTACCTATTTCAACAAAATCTCTATTCTTCCCCATTTTTCATTCCACTGTCAGATTCCCTAATTTATATCCTCTTCATTACCTGTTTCTTTTCTCTTCATTTTTGCAAAAGTCATCTTGGTGAAACAGACCAGATCATGCCATTCAAGTCCTGAAAAATATACAAGAAAGTAACAATTAAGTATGAAAATTTAGTGTGTTTGTCAAATTTCCCTACCTGCTGCATTCATAACCACTCTCTTTTTCTGTAATAGTTCTAGGAAATCACTAAAAGCCAATTCCATTTTCCATACACTTCAATGTTTCTTTAACAAGGCTAAAATAGGTATCTCATTGATGCCTTTTTAAAAATACGTTGTCAGTTTCCTGCTTTGATAATCAAGAAGGAAATTCTCCTTGGGATTCTTGGTTGCACCATGAAAATTCGTTATGGTCATTGGCCCATCCCAATGTCTCCAGCACACTGGGGCGTGAATGGGCTTCTTTTCTCCTTACAGAACTTTTCGAACTCATGTTCTGATTTTTTGTTTTGAAACTACATAGCATAATTTTTTTTCTCCTTTGTACATAAATGTCAGCTAATGTACTGCTGCCTGAAAAGTCAGTTTCCCTGTTTCCAAACGTCTACTTAATTTTTTTCAAGGATTTAGAAATCGGATAACTCAACTTAGGATGTTGAAATTTTACAGCTTTGAAGCTTCTTATAATTCCCCCAACAATATCCATTAATAGGTTTTGAGTAAAGGCAAGATGAATTTATTCTTAATGAACTTTATTTATATTTTCTTCTCAGAAAACTAGAGTATTAATCTTCCAGTTTTCTAGAGGGTTGTAAATGCCAGAACAATGAGGACTACATTGCTATGACCTTTTAACGTAGTTGTGGTTTATGCAACAATCTTAGAACAAATGCATATATAATATTCACTTGATGCCAGGTAACTTTCTAAGGATTTTACATATATTACCTAGTTCAACCTTTACCACAATTCTATGCTGTAAATATCATTATCTTCCCTAGTTTACAGTTAAGGAAACTGAGGTCTGAGAGGTTATATAACTTCACATAGGTCATATGGCTAATAATTAACAGAGATAAAATATTTACAGCCCTGTTTTTAACCATTTTGCTCCATCACCCTTCATGTCTAAGATGTAAATTGCTTAGGATAAGCAGTTTTGACTTTAGCCGTTTTTTAAAAATTTCTTTACATTTTTCCCTGTTTCCTCGTCATTTAGTGTGGATAAACAAGTGTTAACTTAGCTATAGTTCCAGACATGTAATCACATTTTTGTTGGGGCACTGGAACATAACATCCCTTGATTATTTTACACATTTTATTCTGCCTCTGCTACTTTACACAGGCATGTGTATAAAAATGTGAAAGTTAATTATATTATCTAAAGTTCGTGGAACACTTTTGTGGCTCTAACAGCCATAAATAGGTCTAGGATTACCTTGTCTTCTTTTTTTTTTTTACCTTGTCTTCTTTGAAAAACACGCCTTATCCCTTTGGGACCTAGCAGAAAAGTTTTTCATGTCAAAATCAGGGTGTCCCTGGTCCGGTCTCCCTAGGTTCTACTCACTAGAAACCAAGGAGGCTGCAGTGGGAGGTGAGAACCACAAGGGTGGCAGCCCCCGCACATGAGCCTCAGGACATCTCAAGTGCTGAAGCAAAAGCCAAGATTCACAAGACAGGGAGAGCATCATCTCCACCTCCCCAGCCTTTCTCTTTATAACCTTTATGACCACACATAGGACATAAGCAAGGTGAGTCTCCAATATCCCACCCAGCTGGACCACATGTTTGAGAGTAAAATGAGGTGCTCTTGAAAATTACAAGGGGTGACAGATGTAAACTGGCCATTTTATAGTTCACATATAAATGCACACGAGGAACGGGAAAATCAACATGTATATAAATACGATTACACAAGCTCTGTCCCCTGGTCTCAGGTCTTTACTTTTTATTGCAGAATAATTTGTTTTTGCAAAATAAAATGCAAAAATAGAAAACCAAACTAGCAAATTTATACCTTATTGAATTAACATAGTGTGAAGACCCAGATCAAGCAATAGAGATTGGTCAGAAACAAACACAACCCCTTTGTTTTATAAATTCTTATTTTTTTTGCTGTTATATTCATGTTCTTTTTGAACTAAGAGCTAAAGTATAGCTTCTGCTGCATACACATGTTTATAGTATTTACGGTTACATATGCTCCTTGTATCAACACACACTCTCTTGCCCTCTGACTCCTGGTCAAACCCTAATCTGCAGGGCTCCATATGGAAACCAGGTCACTAGCTAAACATGGATGCAGAAAAAGCACCAACCATGCTGCCTGAACTTCCCTCTTGAAATTCAAGATGTCTAAACTCAGCTGGACTACTAGTGCACCCAGACAGCCACAGTCCCCTACTCGGCTTCCCTAAGACTGCTCTTTCCCACTCTTCCAGACAGTTTTGTATTTAGTCCTCTCTTCTCAAACCTCCATAATATCTTATACTGTACCAACATTCTTCTCTCACTTTCACAAGAAAATTAGAGCAATCGGAGAATATCTCCAGGAGCTCTCAACACTATATCCACTTTCCAACCAGAATCTATGCCTTGTGTTCAGCTCCTCTTGTGATCTTCCCATGTCAAAGACAACACCCTCTTCCCCATTGGTTATCACTGAGTCCTCTCTTTATGTCACCTGTGGTTTATCAGCAAGTTCTAACTCACCTACTTTCAAATATAACCAGCATTCAGCCACATCTCACCTCACTCATACCTACTGGTTTAGACAAAGACATTACCATCTCTTGGATAAATTCCTGTAATAGGTTTCTAAGTGACTTCTTTTTTCTTCCCTTAAACCCTTAAGATTTACTTTCAACCTAGTGGCTATAGTGATCTTTTAAAAATATAATCCTCTTGTGCCTCTTGTCTGTTTATACCACTTCAGAGGTGGACCGTCTCACTCAAAAAAATCACCAGAATTGGGCTTCCCTGGTGGCGCAGTGGTTGGGAGTCCGTCTTCCGATGCAGGGGACGCGGGTTCGTGCTCCGGTCCGGGAAGATCCCACATGCCGCGGAGCGGCTGGGCCCGTGAGCCATGGCCGCTGAGCCTGCGCGTCCGGAGCCTGTGCTCTACAACGGGAGAGGCCGCGGCAGTGAGAGGCCCGCGTATCGCAAAAAAAAATCACCAGAATTCATCCTATAACCTCCAGGCACAACATGATGCGTCTCATTTGCAATTTTCTGACTTTGTCTCCTAATACCACTCCTGAATTCAGCCACACTGGTCTTCTTGCTGTTCCTTAAACACGTTATGCATGTGCCCACTTCAGGTTATCTGCATTCACTTCTGAGGTAGGAGATAGATGGGCCCCTGGCCTGGACAGCTCGTGTTTGTCAAGTGGAGCTACACTGAAGCTTTGTTCTCACCCAGACACTCCAAGGACAAAGCTAGTGGCAGAAGCTGAGCTTGGCTGAAGTAAAGAGTAAGATGACCTCTCCTGAGGTTAAGGAAGCCTGCTCCTTGTGGGTCACAAAGGGAAGGGGTGTCACCCCATAATGTGTGGACCTATATCCACAGGCCTCTGGGGTGGAATCCATCTTAGCAAAAAGTTGGGCACGCATCTTGGGGAGGGTCCTAGGACCCGTCAGGTATGAAAAAAGAGACAATATAATTAGCCAAATATAAACAAAGACCGGGAAGGACTGCCCTATATAAGTGATTTAAATCGGCTCTTTAAAGGTCTTCTCCTCATTAGAGAGGACACCCATCCCCTTTCTCTCTGGGTGTGTATTTCTGCCTAGCTTCTGACTTAAATAAATAAACTGTTTCTCTGTGTGCTCTCCCATAGGTTGTGCTGTGTCTCTAATAATAAACTTTGTGCCTGTTTTTACAGTTTTTGCCTCCTTGAAACATTTTTGCTTTCAGTGGGAGTAAGAACCAGTGGAACTTCTTCCAGGGGCTTCTAACCTCTAACCCCTGTGGTCTAGTGGCTATGATTCCTGGTTTTCATCCAGGCTACCCGGGTTCAATTCCTGGGCAGGGAACTAAGATCCCTCTTCTGGACTGCTCACTGCTGTCTCTCTGAGATCACTTCTGCCTTGAAAGGTCCAAACATCTTCATGGCTACTTCCTTCCCTGCCTTTCAGTCTGTAAAAATCACTTTCTCTGTAAGCTTCTTTGACTTATAACTAAAATGCTCCCCCATACTATTTCATGTTTTCCTCCATGTTACTTAGTATTACCTATGAGACTCTGTATTTATAGATTTATTTTTTTATTTCCTTTACTCCACTAGACTACCCAACATGGCAAACATTTTTGTCTATTTGGTTCACTATCTCCCCACTACCTGGCATGTATGTCCACATTAGATAAAATATGTGAAGTTCTCCTTTCAAATTTATATCTAGTTTGCTTACGCTACCAGGATGTCGTAAGGAATAAACAAGAGTTTAAAAGCTTTATGATTAGACAAATAAAAAGCATTGATTATATCATTAATATCTTATCACAATAATCAAGAAATTCACAGAAATAAGTAAAACTGTGGAAGAGAAAATTATCTCTGGGTCTGATTCAGAACCTCAGGTACCAATAACAGTCTTGGGAAATGGAGTAAGTTGTACAAAATCATGGACTCTAGAATAATCATGGAAACAAATAGAGTTATTCTTAAAAATAAAGAAATCCCAATATATGCATTTCAAAAGGCCTCAATAATTTTGGGAAAATCATAGAGTTGATTGATAAACATTTTAATTGAAAAAGAAAAATAAATAAATTGCATACATATACAAAAGAAAAAAATGTGTCATTTATAAATTGAGCAGGTACTGGTTCTGACCTAAATGCTAGAATTCAGATACAGAGTTTAAAGATAAAAATAAGAAGATCTGACAATGGTATATTTGGGATAGTTGTTTTTCACATATGAAGAAAATGGACAAATATTTTTTAGACATGGGAAATCATCACAGTACCTAAAATGAAAGCTGGAGGGAGTTAAGAGGGGTAAGATGAGGTAGAGGCAGAGGTGAAGGAAAAAGAGAAAAGAAAATAGAATAATCCAGCTCTCTAAAAGATGACAGAAAATTAAAGACAAACAAACAAACAAACAAAAAAAAACAAGGAAAAAAACTGATGATGTACTCAAAATGTGGAACCACCTCTGGGACTTTCAACACCAACTTTTAAGAGACCTGAGGACATCCATTATTTCAGTAAGCTGCACCTGACTGATCTACTATCCTACTTACATCAAACGGTTGATGTTTCATTTTACAATTCATAGTGAATAACTATTCTTCATTATGGCTGAAAACTTTGTAAGTAGGACACAAAAACTACTTGGGAAAAAAATTCCTTTAGGCAGAATTTGATAACTTATTAAAACTTCTAAGCTAGGAAAATTATAATTAGGGGGATAAAATCTCTCAAGGAAGAAATACTAGAACAAAATGTCACACAAGCTCAAGGGCTCTGCTTGAGTGGTGGCTTTATGTTTATTTTCATTTTTAATCCAGTTTATTTAGTTTCTATGTTCTCTTTCATGGCCACATATCTCTGCCTTAATTTAAAATATATTTTTAATAAATTTATTTTTTATTTATTTATTTTTGGCTGTGTTGGGTCTTCGTCGCTGCGTGTGGGATTTCTCTAGTTGCGGCAAGTGAGGGCTACTATTCACTGTGGTGCACAGGCTTCTCATTGAGGTGGCTTCTCCTGTTGCAGAGCACAGGCTTTATATGTTGGGGCTTCAGTAGTTCTGGCATGTGGGCTCAGTAGTTGCAGCTCACAGGCTTAGTTGTTCCACAGCATGTGGGATCTTCCTGGATCAGGACTCGTACCTGTGTCCCCTGCATTGGCAGGTGGATTCTTAACTACTGCACCACCAGGAAAGCTCTAAAATATTTTTTAATGAGAAAGATTACTTTTTAATAAATAGTATTCAGAATTCAAACAACTGTTATTTTTAATATAGTGTCACAGTATTTATCAGCTGTGAAAAAGGAATGCAGTAACCTAAGATTAGAAGAGGTGGGGGAGGGAGCTGTAATTTAATTTATTAAAAAGATAAAGAAAATTGAAAAAAAATATTTAAATATAAAGAATGGAAAGATTGTAGGTGGTTTCCAAGGCAAATAGGCAGAGAAGTTGCCTCAGTCAGTTTGCACTGCTACAACAGAATAACACAGCCTGGGTGGCTTGAACAACAGATATTTATTTCTCACAGTTCTGGAGGATGAAGTCCAAGAACAAGGAGCCAGCAACTCCTGTGTCTGCTGAGAACTCTCTTTCTGATCCGTGCTGGCCATCTTCTCCTTGTACCCTCACATGGCCAAGGGCAGAGAAAAAAGGACAAGCTCCCTGTCTCTTCTTATAAGGACCCTAATGCCACTCTAAGGGCCCCGCCCTCATCACCTAATTTTTCGCAAAGGCCCTGCTTCCTAATACCATTCCATTGGGTTTAAGGATGTTATTATTATTATTATTATTTGGCTACACAGCAAGGCTTACAAGATCTTAGTTCTCCAATCAGGGATTGAACACAGGTTCACAGAAGTGAAAGCATGGAGTCCTAACCACTGGACCACCAGGGAATTCCAGCCATTGGGGTTAGGATTTCAACTTCAAAATATGAATTTTGTGGTGACACAAACATACTATCTATAGCATTCCTCCTCTGACCCCCCAAAGTGTATGTGCTTCTCACATGTACAATACATTCCATCCCAACAGTCCCCAAAGTCTTACCTCATTCCAGCATCAACTCTAAGTCCAGAGTGTCATCTAAATGAGATGGGAGTGACACTTGAGGTACAGTTTATCCAAAATTCCTCTCTGGCTGTGAACCTGTGAAATCAAACAAGTTATGTGCTTCCAAAATATTTACAATGATGGGACAACCAAAGAATAGACATTCCCATTTCAAATGGGAAAAATAGCAGAGAAGGAAGGACTGATGAGTGCCAAGCGAGTCTAAAACCTAGCAAGGCAAATTCCATGGGACCTTAAGGTTTGAGAGTAATCCTCTTTAGCTCAATGCTCTGCTCTCCAGGGCCCCTGGAGTAGCAACAACACCCCTATGGCTCAGTGAATGACTCTCTGCACAAGGCTCGCACCCCTAGAGCTTCTGTTGGAGGCTGTGCACCCTATTGAAACCCAGGTGGTGGTTCTGATGATCTCTGAATTACCTTACAGGCCATTCTTCCCTTTTCTTGAAGAATAGCACAAGTTCAAAATGGAATGGCTTCATTATCTTATCTTGTAGAATCTAAGAAGTCTAACAGTCTTCCTCCATGCCATCACATCCCCTTCCTCTTCAGTTCAGATTGGCAATTTTCCTGCTGGGGTGGCTGATTAAGTCCCTGGTCCACACACATACTAACCACCTTATCAAATGTTTCCTGGGCTACACCCATAGTACTTCCTTCTGAGAATACTTTCTCAACCTTTGCATTATGGAGAGCTGAGATTTCTCCAAATCTTTATGTTCTGGCTTCTTTTTGCTTAAGAATTCCACCTTAGATGCATTTATCTTCTTGCATTTTACTAGAATTACTTGGGAGCAACTGAGCCACTTTAGCACTTTGTTTAGAAAGCTCCTCAACTAAATATCCAACTTCATCTTTCTCAAGAACTACCTTCCACAAAACACTACAATATGAATACAATTCAGCCAAGGTTGTAGACACTTTATAACAAGGGTTGTTTTTTTCTCCACTCTCCAATGAAATGTTCTACATTTCAGTCTGAGATCTCAGATCCGTGTTTCCACCAACATTCTACACGTGATAATTTAATCTATGCTGTAAGAAGATGGATGCTTTCTCTCTCTCTTCTTTTCTTTCTGAGCCTTTACCGGAGTCACCTTCAATAGTCCCTTCATGGCAATGTTGGCTTTTTCTAGCATTTACCCTGAAACTCTTTCAGCCTTTACCCATTACCCAATTTCAAAAGTCACTTTCCACATTTTTAGGTATTGTTTTACAGCAGCAGCCTACTTCTCAGTACCAATTTCTGTCTTTGTTTGGGCTGCTATGACAGAATAATGTAGACATGGTGTCTTAAATAACAAAACATTTATTTTTTGCAGGTTGGAAAGTTCAGTAAGAAGCTGCTAGAAGGTCTGGTGTCTGGTGAGAATCTGCTTTCTGGTTTGCAAATGGCCACTCTCTTGTACTCTCAGGTGGCCAAGTGTAGAGAGAGGGGATGCAAGCCACTCATAAAGGCATCAATCCCATCATGAAGGCCCCACTCTCTTGACCTAACTACCTCCTAAAGGCCCTGATTCCTAATACCATTCCACAGGGGTTAGGGTTTCAGCATATGAATTTGTCAGGGGATGAGAGTATGGGCTGGGGTTTTCAGCACAAGCGTGCAGTCCATAATGAAGGTGGAATTCCATCTATGACACTTTCTTAGAATGCTGACCTTTGGAAAGTTCTGTGTTTGTGTATCAGTCAAACATTTTCAGACTTATTACATAAGAAAAAAAAATGTTATGTGTTTATTCTCTTATATGGATTATACCCAAGACACTGATTACATTAACTTATTATAATAATGATTTTCAACCCTGGCTGTACATTAAAATCCCCTGTGGTACATTTTAAAAAATACAACTGTAAAGCATAAATCCTAACCTATTAATTATAGTTTCTTAGGATAGAACCTATTCAAATACATTTTTCAAATCTCCATGAGTGTTTATGGTACACCAAAAAGGTTAAGAACATAGCAACAACAGTAGAATAAAAATTTCATCAGAAGTTATATACATTGTATTGTCTAATGTGTTTTTGTTTTTTCACATTTTTTGAGGTATAATAGACAAGTAAAATTGTAAAAGAAATTTAATGTGTACAAAATGATGATTTGATATACATATACATTGTGAAAGGTTTCCTCTCATTGAGCTAATTGACATATCCATCACCTCACTTGGGCCCCAAAGAGTGGCACTGGGGGAAGGGGTCTTTCTTATGTCACATTTCCCATGCTCACAGGGGGACTGGGACTTGGCCCTGGGCTCTTCATTGTTCATGGCCATTACTGAGGGATTCCTTGTTAGTTTCTTTTCCTCTGCTATTTTTAAATTCAGTAGTCACCAAGTAAATTTTTTTTTTTTTGGAGGTAAGAACATCTATTTTCTACTTTCTTAGCAAATTTCAATTATAATTAATTCACTTATAAGATGAATAATATCTGAGGATATAATGTATAATATGGTAGCTGTAGTTGTGTTATCAACTACAGTTGTGTTATCAAGTACAATTACCATATTATACATTAGATCCTCAGATCTCATTCATAAGATTGACCCATTACCAACCTCTCCTTGTCTCCCTCACCTTCCAGCCCCTTGCTGCCACTGTTCTTTAATATTCACATATAAATGATATACAGTACTTGTCTTTCTTTGTCTGGCTTATTTCACCTAGCATAATGCCCACTAAATTCATCCATGTTGTAAATATCAGGATTTCCCTATTTTTTAAAACTGAAATTATATCATATGTGTGTGTGTTCTATTTAATCCAGTTTTGAGAGTTTTTTTGTTTTTTGCTGTTTTTTGTTTTACTTTTGCCTAATATAGGTTTTTATTTTTATAACTTCCCTCTTAGAACGGCTTTTAAAGTATCCCATACATTTTGGCATGTTGTGATTCTTTTTTCATGTGTTTCAAGATTGCTTTTCTTTAAATTTCCATTTTGATTTCTTCTTTGACCATTGGTTGTTTAGGAGTGTGTTGTTTAATTTTCACATATATATATATTTTAATTTTCCAGATTTACTCCTGTTATTGATTCCTACATTAATATCATTGTGTTGCCAAAGGTAATTGGTATGATTTCAGTCTTCTAAAATTAGCTTGTTTTGTGAATTATCACATGTTCTATCTTGGAGAATGTTCCATGTGTGCTTGAGAAGAATATATTTGGCTGCTGTTGAGTGGAATGTTCTGTATATGTCTATTAGGTTGATCTGATCTGTTGTGTAGTATAAGTCTAATGGTTTGTTATTGACTTTTTGTCTGGATGATCTATCCATCGTTGAAAGTGGTGTACTAAAGTGCCCTACTGTTACTATATTGCTATCTATTTCTCACTTCATATCTGTTAATATTTGCTTTATGTATTTAGGTGGTCTTATGTTGGGTGCATAAATATTTACTAATGTTATACCGTCTTGAATAACTGATCACTTTATCATTATATAATAAATTTTTGTCTCTTGTTACACTCTTAGCTTTACAATCTATTTGGTCTGTCATAAGTATAGCTTCCCTGCTTCCTTTTGGTTTCCCTTTGCATGGAATATATTTTTTTCCACAAATTCCTTTTTAGTCTTCATATCCTTAAAGCTGAAGTGATTGTCCTGTATGCAGCATACCATTGGGTTTTGTTTTTATACCCATTCAGCCACTCTGTGTCTTTTGATTGGAAGATTTAGTCCATTTACATCTAAAGTAATTATTGATAGGTATGGGTTAATTTTGTTCTTGATGGTGTCCTAGATATCTCTCAAGCTATTTTACTGTTTTTCATTATCTTTCACTTCTCTGATTGGTTGATTTTCACTGTCCTGTCTGAATTTGTTTTTCCCTTCCTCTTGTTAATTCATCCTGCTGTTGAAGAGCTCTACTGAATTTTTTTAGTTCAGTTATTGAATTCTTCAGCTCTGTGATTTCAGTTGGCTACTTTTTAATATTTTCTGTCTCTGTTGAAATTCTTCCTTTGTTCATGCATTGTTCTCCTGACTTTGGTAAGCATCCCTGTAACTGTTATTTTAAACTCTACATCAGGTAAATCACTTGCCTCTGTTTCATCAGGTTTTGTTTCTGGAGATTTAGCTTGTTTTGCTTGGGACATATTTAACTATTCATTTTTCTTGACACTTTGTGTTGGTTTCTGCACATTAGATAAAAAGGCAACTCTCCCAGTCTTGAAAGAGTGGTTTCTGGTAGATGAACCTCATCAATTACCCCAACCTGAGCTCCTGGTTGCATGTCAAACTTTTCTGATTGTCCAACTGCCTTCTTTGTTGTTCTTAATGGCTTTCAGTAGTTGAGGGTGTTCCAAGACCTGTCCCAAAGAGGAAGATTTTGGTCAGCACCTATATGAAGCCTGATGAAATTTTGGACCCTCAGAGCCTGGGACCTCTTTTCTGGGCCTCTTTTCTGTATAACCCCTGTGTGAGGAGGGAGGGGGACTTGTTCTTATGCCCATTGAGATCTGCGTCTTTGTTTTCTACAGTTCTTTGGGACTCATGAATGAAATCTCTGCTGGCTATCAGAGCCAGGCAATCTGGAAGCCTGTCTCTTGGGTGGCAGCTGCAAAAGCTGGGGTACACACAAAATGTGTACAAGCTTCTCCCAGGGAGGTACTGGTGACTTGATTTTACTGTTGGAGCAGACTAAAAGAAGGTGGGGATTGTTATATCCCAGCTTCCCAATCTTTTGGGAAGATCACAGCCAGTCCTTAAATATGTGCTAAAGTTAGAAGCCTGACCCCCAGGCAGTAGCTTGTAAAATATTCAGATAGATCCCTTTCAGAGAAATGCTAGGAAATGGGCAGTTTTGCCTGCTCCCTCTGTACTGAGCTCTGTGGGAGATAGCCAGTTAAGAACTACTTCTTTTTTTGCTACAGTTCTGTAGGACTCATGACTGGAAGTCCTCTTGGCTATCAGAGCCAGGTGATCAAGGGGCCCATCCCTCACTTGACATCCATCAAAACAGGGGCACAGACACGTGTACAACCACGTTTCAGGAAGATATTGGCAACTACGAGCAAGCTGGAGGAAGAAGGTAGAAGAGGTATTTCCTGGCTTCCCTTCTCTGGGGAGGATCACAGCCAGTCCCTAGGTGATTACTAAATTAGAAGACTGGTCCTCTGGCAGCAGCTTTTAAATTTTGTAGATAGATACCTTTCAGAGAAAGACTGGGATATGGGTGATTTTTCCTGCTCCCTCTTGCTGAGCCATGGGGAAGAGCCTCCATGAGAGCTGGCACCCCCATTAAATATTGTGTTTTTTTCTTTTCTATAGTTCTGTGTCTTATGGACACAAGCCCCAGTGGCTTTCAGAACTAGGTTTTGAGGGGTCTATTCTTCTACTGGGCCTCTTAAATGTTGGGGCACTAGATGTACAGTCCAAATCCCTTACTCCTCAGGTAGAAGCTTGGAGATGGGGGCTTCCTCCCAATTGTATGGCATTGTACTGGGAGTGTTTTATGGTGACAGTGTGTCTCCATCTTTCCTGTCCATTTTGATGTAGATATTTTCTTATTCCCCTAATACATAGGAGCTGCTCAGCTAGTTTTGGATCTCTTTCAGAGGGAAATGCTCCATGTACAGCTATCCATTTGTTGGGTCTGTATGAGGAGGAGAGTTCAGGAGCCTTCTGTTTCACCATCTTGGTTAACTCTGGCTAATTTTTATTTTTATAAAACATTTGTTCCAGCTTCCCAAGATCTTAATCATGTAAATCACGTGGATTAATAACAGCAGGTAGACAAAGGATTTTAGGGTTTGTGGAATGGAAAATACATATGACATTCCTACAAAAACTAAGGTGCTTACAAGCTATTTTTTATATATTTACATATAATTTAGGAAATGGTTACTGCACTTTCTTTATGTTTGCATTTTAGGAGTAGAAGTGACTGTGTTAAATCATATACTTTATGAATGTGTCTGGACTTGCTACGAGAGCTGGGAGGCAAATGAATAAACAGAATTACAACACAGCAAACACACTAGCTTTTCTTTTTATGTGCCATCTCCTCTAGAGAGAGGTCTGGCTGATAAGTGCCCTCTATTCTCACTTATACTTTACATAGTACCTTATTTTTCATGCTAGAAACCGATCCTCAACATTTTTTTTTAACTCATGTGTTTCTTTCCACCTATTTATTTGTTTGTTTATTTATTTATTTATTTATCGTTTTTCTGGCTTTATTTCCAGTCTAAGAACACAAAACAAATATAATTCAGTTTAGAATCTTAGTTATGTGAGAAATGTCCATATTGAAGAGAATACAGAAATTTACTTATAATTCATTGTGAGTCTTTCCCTTCATATTCGACACAAGAGTTATTTATTATTATTATATTTTTGTGTGTGTGGTATGCGGGCCTCTCACTGTTGTGGCCTCTCCTGTTGTGGAGCACAGACTCCAGACGCGCAGGATCAGTGACCATGGTTAACAGGCCCAGCTGCTCCATGGCATGTGGGATCTTCCTGGCCTGGGGCATGAACCCGTGTCCCCTGCATCAGCAGGTGGACTCTCAACCACTGCGCCACCAGGCAAGCCCTCGACACAAGATTTCAAAATAAGGTTTAGCTAATATGTCTTTAAGAATTTATAACAGAAGAATAAAGGATTTTCTTTTTAACCAGGGAATGGAAATTGACTTTGTAATCTTTCAGCTTTAATAGCATAATTAATTTTTCTTAAATAAAATATTTATTTACCATATGGTAAATAAATACCATATGGTATTTATGGTACCAAATATTTACCATACTGCTTTAGTTTACTATTGCAGATACATATAACTTATCATGACAAAAGAGTTGCAAAATATCACTTATGTATTTATTTAACAAATTTTCCTTGAGCAACCACTGTCTGCCTGTCATTGTGCTGGGCTTTGGGGTTGTACAAATAGGAAGAACACAGACATGGTCAGTCCATATCCTTGTGGAACTTACATGATAGTGGAGGAGACAATGAACAAGACCTAAGGAAAAAAATACAATATTTGCACACTAGTAATCCATGCAGATAATGAAATAAGTAGGGTTCTAGAATACAAATAATAAAGGGGCTATTTAGGGAGGCTCTATTTTAGATTAAGTGGCCAGAAAATTCCTCCTTGGGGATGTAGATGCTGAAGTAGGAATATAATAAGTCACCAGCTTTGTGATAACCTGATTGAAGTGAAAAACTGTGAGTCAGAAAGGGCTGAGACTGTTCAATGAATGGGAGAAGGGTCAGTGTGTTTGGTGTAGTAAGGCAGGGAGAATGGGTTGAGTAAGATTTTAAAAGTGGACAGGGTTACAAGGAATGGAATGTTGGTTTTATTTTAAGGGCAAAGTGAAGGCATTAAATGACTTTGTGTAAACATCAAAATAGGGAGAATATCATGATTAAATTTTCTTTTACAAATCATCACTCTGGCTGTTGTGTGGAGAGTGGGCTAGAGGACCTAGAAATGGTAGCACAGGAGCTTCCTGAGGTATCTCGGTGAAAGATGATGGGAACTCAGCTCAAGGTGAATGACAGTGTGGATGGATAATAGTATACACTGTTAAGATATATTTTGGAAAAATAGCCTCAGGCTCTGCTGATAGATTAAATATGATAGGTTGGGAAAAGGGAGGGTTAAAGGATGATTACTCTCTTTCTGGTTGAAGCAACTCAAGAGAAAGAGTTGCTATTAAGTGATGGAGAAGTTTGGCAGAAGTGTTACCGAAAGTGGAGTCCAGCTGCTCTCTGCTCAAAAGCCAATAAAGATGCAAGGATGGTGAAAAGAAAAGTTTGCAACTGGTGGGGGGAGGGCAGATTCCTGTCCAAAGGCCAACTCCCCCCACCCACACACACACACACAACCAGTAGACCACAGCTTTTATATTCGGAGGGAGGGGGCTACGTGCAGAAACAGCACAGCCAGCTCTGACAGTCATCTTGAACTTTGTCCTGTGGTGGTCTGACCAGCGTCATCTTGATTATTTTAAGTCTTCAGTTCCAGGGTTGGTTTGTTCCCATTTTTTTGAAGCCAATTCTCAGAATTGTTGCAGCTTATGTCATGGCTAAAGGCTGGTCATCATGTAGTTAACTTCTTCCACCTGGTGGGGTTTTCATTATCTATAAGACAGCTCACAGGATATGACTCAGAATATTATCTACAGCCCTTGAGGAGGCGCTAAAGGTCCTTGACTAAGCTTAATGACTAAACTATTATTATTTAGTCTTGTTAGACTGTTTTCCTTTGTTTCTGCATTTTCTCACTTGTCTGATTAAACTTATTCTTTGGCTAAAGTTTTTCCACAGACAAAAGGCAAGCTGAGAACATGGGAGGCAGGGACCATAGGGCCCTGCTCAACTTCAGAAGCACATGTTTGCTCAGAGATGTGTTCAAGAGTTCTAGTGCGACGATGTTAATAGTTGAGACACCTAGAAAATGCAATATTCCACTGCAGATATTCAGTAGAGAATAAAAATCTGAACTTGAAGGTCAGATGAATGATCTGGATTGGGAACATAAATTTGAGTTTCTTAGCACTGATGTAAATGATATCCCAAGGCATTGGAATGGATGGAGATACCATTAGGAGAGAATATATATAAGGAAGGGAAGGAGACAGATGCTATCATATGAAGTTTGGTGTGAGGAAGAGGAGTCAGCAAAGGAAACTAAGACAGGGCAACTAGAGAAGGAAAGGATAGGAAGCATGTCAGGGTGTGCTACTATAACAAATTGTCTAAGAATGTTGGTGCCTGATAAAATCAAAGAGTTATTCCTCACATGACCTTTTCAAATTGGCTCAGAGATTACTCTAAAACCAAGGTTGACAGAAGAGCCACAATTTTAAATACCACCCACCACTACAGAAAAAGGAATGGGAGCTGTGGAGGATTTTGAATTAAATGTTTGGGTCCAACAAAGATAGATGTCACTTCAACTCAAATCTCATCGGGAAGATCTAGTTTACCATGTGCTGAAATATTTGGTCAACCATATCAACATGTACAAGAGTCTGCTTTCCTGATGGCTCACTGTCCCTAAAATAGACAGGCAGCCCCAAGTCCCAACCAATGATAGCGTTGAGTTCAAGGTGCAGACCTGTGGGTATTTTAGGACAGTTGTTAGACTATATCAGGTGTAGAAGCAGATCTTCCTCATCCAGAGCTCTATGATGCAAGTGCTCTCACTGTGCAGTGGTGGAGAATGGGGTGGATAATCTCAATGAAACTTCCCATTTGGATGTCAACCATAGACATTCTTCTGCAGATGTTGTGATGGTTTCTCTTCCTCTGAGAAGGAAATCCTCCTACTAGGGTCTGTTTCTGCTCCCTTGGAGGGACTTCCTCATCCACAGTTTTCCAAGACCCTTGTCTTCCCATCACAAGAGTCCCTTCCTTCATCATCCTCTTTGAACCTGAGCTGGGAATCGGGTAATATGTTCTTCTTGGGGGCCCAGTAGGCTCTTCCTTCTGTTTCTCACTCATAGTAATCTGTGAGTCCAGGGATTGTTTTCAGTCTCCAACTGTCACCTACTTTTTAAGTCTAGACTCATAATCCTTTTGGTAGAACAATTGTCTCATAAACAGCCTGTTTCTTATTGATTTTATTTCATTGATATCCATGTACCAATTTATGTAAGACATGCCCCACTATCTCCAGTTCATTCCAGGTATTTTGAATCAATCAGGCTTCTTTGGGAGAGTCAAACATTTAGTCTCTTCTCTTGAGTAATTTTGTTCAAAATTTAGTTACAGGGCCACCTTGACCCTCACTGTACCAGGAAAAGCAGGCATCACCACTTGACATCTGGGCACAGTTACACTTTTAAAATACCTTAAAATTATTTTACAAATAATTTACAGAACTAAAAGTAAAATGATAGTAAAAATAACTTATTAAAAACTGTAATAAGAATTTAAACATAGCAAACCATATTTTTATTCCATATTTTTCTAGTGGGGAAACAGGCAATGCCCATAGAATGTAACTCACTGCTAATCAACTTACATGAATGAATGTGGAGCACATCCATCCTGAAATACTGATTCCTGATTTCAAATAGTCAGGAATAGATTCTAGCTTATCACCACTTCTAGTTTTTCTTCATGTTCTTTTTTTAAAAATTTTTATTGAAATATAGTTGATTTACAATGTTGTGTTAGTTTCAGGTGTACAGCAAAGTGATTCAGTTGTACGTATATATCCCTGGTGGTCTAGTGGCTAGGATCTGGCACTTTCTTCATGTTCTTGATTCATCGAAATGCAGTGATTGTGATACTTTGAAATCTCATAGTTTTGTTGTGGAAAAGTTGACTATTATTTTCGCCTATAATTACAAAACACTTTCATTGTTTGGCTTATAAAAACCAAGTCAGATGATTGATAACTGTATTTTAAAGTTTCTACATAATCCATTTTTCCAATCAATTCCAACAATTCCAAAATGTTATATACACATCTGCTGTACTAGTAAGGATTTTATCAGAGTAAAAGAATCAGTAGAATCTCTCTCTCTCTCATATATATACCAATATATGAGAATATGTATATATCATATATGTTTACATGACCAATTGCAAGGAATTGGCTTATGCAATTGTAAGGATTGGCTTGGCAAGTCCATAATAGGTAGGGCCAGTCATCATAAAGGGCAGTCTGGAAACACTACTCCAGCTGAAGCTGACACTGGTAATTTCTTCTTCCTCTAGAAACTTCAGTTTTGCTCCTATGGAAATTCAATTAATTGGAAGAGACCCACCCAGATTACTGAGGACAATCCCTCTTACTAACTGTGGATGTTAAACACATTTACAAAACACCTTTACAGCAATACCTAGATTAGTGTTTGATTGAATAATGACCTCACAAAACTGACACATACACGAACACATTTGTCTTCAGCATTTGAGCACTTATGAATCTTAATAAGTAAATTTTGATGCATGACCACCATAAACATCAAAGAGTACAATCACTTATGATAGTGCCAATTTGTTTCAGAAAATGTCATGTGATACAATCATTCCTGATGAATGGATGAGGATGTCATACATCTCTCTCATTTTTAGAAATCTATCTTTCACTCACTGCTTCTTTCTAACCATTCTTCAGTTTGCATAAATTCATATAGGATATTTTCATCGATGACATATAGTCTGAGATTTCACTTATATGATTAATTTTACCATCATTATTAGTACCTGAAGTATTGCTGTCTCTATGCATTCACATTTTGATTTATATAGTAATTTAGAATATCATTCTCTTGGTCCCTTTAAATAGCATTCGCTATTTAAAAAAGGCAACAGCGATCATGTTTCTAAACTTATTTTATAACTTCTTGGAAGATGATGAAATATTTTGTACAATACAATCATAAAACTAAGGGATGATGTAATATTGATAATTTATTTTACCATTGCATCATTCTAGGTGATTCAATTTTATTTTTATTTTAGTCTATTTTAGCATGGTTGGGAATAATTTATAAGTAATGACAAAATAATTTCTAGGATAAGGAAAAGCAAATTATGCCAATAATAAATAAAATAAGATCACTAAGATTATATAGTTTACCTTAGATTTATAAAAGTGTCCAATGGACCAATATTGAGGATAATATCCTCAACTTAAAGTTAACTAATTATACATGTTGATTATGTCTACAAAATATTTTCATGGAATTTTTTTTTGAAACTTGAAGTGTTACACTTTATGCTAAAGTGATTGTTTTATGTTCATCTTTAGAAGATCACTAAAAAAGAATAAAAGTCACGAAATATGAATTCTTACAAATAGTTAAACTACTCAGAAAAGAAACTCAAAATCTAAATTTAGGTTCAAAGTGTGTTACACCAAGGGTTAATCCATTCAGATATGATAACCATTGGTGTAATATTCATGTTTGACTTCACCTTGACATATAACTGAAGTTTTGGTTTTTAAAAAATTTTTTTTAATAAGACAGCAAAGTAAATGAATCCATTTGTAGAGTTAGAGCATTTGATGAGAAGTGCACTGATGCATCCACCACCCACATTAAAAAGCTTAACATTTCCAGCTTCTCCGAAACACCTCTATTCACTCTTCCGGTCACTACCTCCTCTTAAGGTAATCATTCTCTTGGGTTCTATCATTATTGGTGAGGTTTGCTTGTTTATAACATTTTTATAGATGAAATAATGCAGGAAATATGTGTTCCTTTTTGTATTCTGTCTTCTTCTGACCAACATTATCTTGGGGTGAGCACTGATTCTATTTTTCTAGAGTACTAGTTTATGAGTATAATAAGTGCATTTGCCCATTCTTATGATGATATGGATAGTTTTCAGTTTTTACCGCTACAATAGTAGTGCTATAAACATTTTTTCACGTCTTTTGATGAACATATTGGCTATTTTTTGTTAGTTTTATATCTAAGTGTGATCCAATTTTAGTTGGTACTGCTAGCTTTCAAAAGCAAATGTATCAAATTGCTATCAGTAGCATATGAGATTTCCTCTTAACACAAATCCTTTCCAACACTTGGTATTGACAACATTTTTTCTAACCATTCTGGTATGTGTATTGTCTTATTGTGTGTATATGTGATGCATTTTTTGATGCATAAAGAAATGTAACAGCTTTTTATATGTTTATTAGTTCTTAGAAGATCTTATTTTTTGAAATCCTTTGTCAGGTATGTGTATGGAAAATACCTTCTGTCACACAGGCTTGATTTTCATTTTCTAGTTGTTATCTTCTTTATACTCAAAGTTTTAAACCTAAATATAACCAATTTATCAAATTTTATTTTATAATTAGATTTTTGTCATCTATTAATAAGAACTATGTCTACTCTTACATTATGAAGCATCTCTCATAATGCTTCTAATTGAGTTATTGCTTAAATGCCATCTCAGTTTTACATTTTACTGGTTAGAAGTGTACAGATTGTAGATAATTATATACACTCTACTTTACTGAAGAAGACAGTTTTACCAAGAGCATCACAGCCTGCCTTACAGCCTTCAAGTGTGGTCTCCTTGTTTCCCTCCAGGGGGTCCTTAAGACATCTCCCGGTGTCTCTGCCTCTATAGTTCTGATTTCAGCCCTTCGTTAATGGGCAGTAGTTCCTCTATGAGTTATGATATGGCAACAACAGCAAAAATAACTCAGTCTTAATGATTTATGTACACCAAGGGTAATTTCTCACTCTCAGCATATCTCTTTGGGTCCTCCATGGCTCTGTACCACATTTCCTCACACTAGAACCCAGGGTGCAGAGCCAACCAGAGTTTGGGAAGTTGCTTGTTATTAAGGCAGAAAATGAGACTGAAGGCTCCTCCATGGGTAATTAGAAGACCAGAGCTGGTCTAAGTGTAATCTTAGCGTGGGCTGAGAGGGTGAAGGTTAATTGACATTATTCATGATGACTAGAGTGGGAAAGTAAGCAAACACATGATGGAGATTCAGTACTCCCTCCAGGACCTGACACATAACAAGCTTTCAGTCAATGTAAGAAGTATCATTATTAACTCAGCTTACATAGTAAAACATAAGTGACCATATTCATAATTTCCTTAATATATTTGAGGCATCAGAGAAACTGAAGGGATTCTCTGAAGTAACGAGAAAATTTTTCTAGCCGTTTTGTGAAGAATAAATATGCTAAAAATATTCTTAAAACTGAGAATCATTTCTGTGTCTAAAACCTTGGAAAGGAAATAGGCAGTCTCATATTTCTTTAATCTAAATTAATAACCTCACTCAAAGAATCTGCCCCTTTGAGTCTGTTAAGTCTCAATGGAGAAAACTAGTTTGATGGAGAAAAATTATTAACACTAATATGTACATAACATTTTGAAGTTTATGATTTAAAAAAATATTTGCCTCAAATTCATAAACTGTAAATAGGGAAGATATTCTACCTCAACAGATATGATAAATTCTACTCAAACTTACAATTTCCAATAACCTACTTATATTATAACAGCAAATCCCAGTGTGACGTCAAATCCAACATCCCCCAAACAAAACAATCATCCACCTTTCCCTGGCCCACTATGTTAGTTTGGGTCCTCACAGAACAGGACATCAACACAAGTTTAGACAAGCAGAGAATTTACTGGGAGAAATGCTTTTGAGGGGTAAAGGGGAAAAGAGGCAATGGTAGGGAGAACCTCCAGACCCTGCTTCAGGTCTGACACCAGTGAAAGGAGGTGAAGGAAGGGGGGGTTTGAAGGAGGTCAGACTGCAGCACGGTTCTAAGAATGGTCTGACAGGCTGATGGGGGTTTCCCAAGCCAGCAACTCGTTTAGCAAAGTCGCACCCCCTTCAGGTTGGTCCTGTACCAGCACAAGCCCTGCTCGAAGCCTCATGCTCAGTCCTTAGCCAAGAGCAGCACGGGGAACTGTATCCTCGCATGGACACGGTGGTGGCTTGAGATGGGCAGCACTGAGCTACTTACTGTTCAATACATGCCTTGGAGAAGCACATCTCTGTGGTTGCAGAAAGCACCCCAATCCTATTCTGTAGTAATGGATTGAGTTACTGCCTTCACAGCTCATGCAGGAGTGCAGGTTGTAAACCCTAACTCTGTGTCTAGATTTGCCCATCTCATGCCTTTCACATATGACCTTTAACCCATCCCTCCATTTGTGTTCCACCTGCTACGTTAAGTTCAAGCAATGTCATGGGTTGCCTGGACTGTTGCAAATGCCTGTTTATTCAATATTTACTATCTCAATAAATATGTAGTGATACCTTCTGTCACACAGGTCAGAAATACTCTAAGGCCTTTTGGGGAGTTTCATTCTATTTCTCAGATATGTGTCACTTAGTCCTGCTACTTCTTCATATATATATATATATATATATATATATATATTTTTTTTTTTTTCATTTACAGCATTTAGATTTCTGGTTGAGACATGATTTTTTCTCTGGAATAAAACAATGACATTCTAACTGCCCTTGGTGCTGCCAGGTTCCTTCTGCAAACCTATCCTTGGCACTGACCCCAGATTTACTTATTTGAAATACAGATAAAGTCACCCTCATACCTTATCCGCTGACACCCCCATTTCTTTCAGTGAGAAAATAAGGCATCACCATTGGTCTACCATTCAATTTCCTTCACATTTTTATTTGGACATTTCTTATCAGTTTCTTCTCTCACCATTCACTAAATCTACCCTACATTCTACCTGAGATCAGATTCCCATCCCTTCAAAAGCAGGGAGGTACCACAGATAAGTGAACAAGGCTGGCAACAAACAATGGTGAGTGGCTATGTGAAAAGTGTAGGATTCAAGTCCAATTTATAGAAAGCCTTTCCTTGTCAAACAGAACACGTCTGTTAGCCAAACAGCATTGAGCTCTTTCCCACCAAGATGGCAAGCTAGTGTGTGCTATGATCCCCAGAATCAACAATGAAGAAACCAGAGAAACTGATGGGGAAAATGGATTACAGGAACCAGTGAATATTTGTGAAAGCAGAGCAGCTAAATGTTGCCTTGATCTCAGGAATGAAGGAGGTGAGCGAAGGGCCGCCTGATGCAGAGCTGAGGGATTAGACGGGGAAGGAAAATGAATAAAATTTGCTCTTGTTTTTCCTTGGTATCTCAATGAGAAAATCTTTGACAATTTTTTTTTTGTGGAGATCTGTAGCAATACCTAAACACTGGGGTGCTTGTGTCCTCTGAGAAACATCAGAGCTTTTACAAAGACTCATGAGGACGGACAAAGTGTTGATAAAAATAGGAATGACTTGCCATGCTGCCTTTGGACTGTCCCTCTCTACCCTTGTTCCCCAAGCTACTCAGCAGCTCCTTTACTACAGATAGACATTGATTCCAACTTACGCTGTTTTGCCTTAAGCATACAAGAAAACATTAAAGGGGACAATTTAACCAAAGGAATTGTCTGCCACATTAGTAGCAAAGGGAGTGATTAACACGTGTTTCCTTAAATGAACTGACTTGAAACAGGGGAGACCATGGTCACTGGCCCTTGCCTCAAACACATTGTAACACAGGGTGGTGATAACCAACCCCAGGGAAACACCAACCAACAGACCAGAACAGCTAGACAATTGAGAAAAAAAAAAAAAAACTAGCTTAAAGGATTGACAAATAAGTGGACAATATATAGTATCTAAATGAAAACGTGTGGAAAGGAAGGAGAGAGGGATAAATCCAGAATTTGAGATTAACAGATAAAAACTACTGCATATAAAATAGATAACCAACAAGGGTCTGTATTTGATATCTTGTAATAACCTATAATGGAAAAGAATTGGGAAAAGCATATATATGAATCACTTTGCTGTATACCTGAAACTAACATAACATTGTAAAACAACTATACTTTAATTAAAAAATAAATAAATAAAGGGAAAATGTGTGGAAAGGATAAGGAATTTTTAATGTAATATATGTAAGAAGATGAGATGAAATTTTGACAACATGAACAAGATCATCAAAAGAACTGTGTCTTTCAGCTGTTAAAAATAAAATAGTTGTATAAAACATTATAGATGAAATAAATAGATGAATATAGCTAAAAAAAATGAGTTAGCAATTAGGGATAGCAGTGATGAATCTCTACTAGAAAGCAACACAAAAATAATGAAGGATAGAAATATAAAAAAAAATATATTATAGGCATGGAGGGCATAGATAAATACAAACAATATCTAAATATCTAAAAAGTGCAACTATATAATAAAATCCCAGGGCGGGGGAATAATCCAAATGGAAGGGAGAAAATATTAGGACAATTAATGGAGAGTAATTAGCTGTTGCTCAGAAGTTTAAGAAGATCAAAGTCCTCAGATTGCTCCATAGCTGGTGGGCATGTTCATGGTGGCCCATGCAGTCCCTGTTGTCAGGCACCTGGAGCTAACCTCCTGGTCCACACCCTGGTGACTCACTAGGGCAAGGAGATGGATGCATGTGAAATAGCTATTAAAGAAACAGATTGGGTGAACGCATGGCAACTTGATTCCTCCTTAAAGACATAGTGATGATTGGGAAAAAAAGGGAAGAAACAAGTATATACACACACATAATATGAATTATATACATTAAAATTATAGGCACATAGAATAACATTAGTCATTTTCTAGAAATATTTATGATCACAAAGATATGTATTAAATATCTCACAAAGTTTGCATGAGAGACGGGGAAACAGGGTGTGGCAGAGGCTATAAGAAAATAATTGTTAGCTAAGAGAATGATTCATCTATAGCTTGTTTACTTAGCCATGAGGGACACGTTGCTGCTCCTCAGCCAAGTCTGCATGTCACCAAGTCCCTCTGACCTTCCTC